>NW_023637606.1:5292613-6492613 GCF_015220235.1 Choloepus didactylus
GGACCCCCTTTTTTTGAATTCCTAAGGCCTGCATGGGCCCTGCGTTGCCATTTCTACAGGAGCGGAGTCACTGCTTTGGGTCTGGAGTTAGTGCTGGTACAGTCATCGAGTCCATTGTTGTAAGGAGTTTCTATCATCCTTTAAGTGCTCCATTAAAAGGCCATTCATTCCTGCAATTAACCCAGTTGCTGTGGGATTATAGGGCAAGTGACAAGTCCAAAGGACATTATGTTCTGTAGCCCAGGCTGGATTAAATGTCCAGTGAAGGGGGTCCCCCATTGCTATCCATGTGTGTGGGGACACTGGAAAAGGCACTTAATTATTTTTTAAGCTACCTATGGTAGCTCCCTAGTTGGCCTTGACCCCTGGGAATGCCAGCAGCAGTCCAGTAGCTGTATCTACAGTGGTGAAGGTGTATTTTGCCGCTTTGGACAGAGGAAGGGACCAATGTAGTCTACTTGCCACCAGGTGAGAGGAACCTGGTCTTGGCTGATGGGTCCAAGTCGGTGAGGGAGCATTCTGGGCCATCGCAGTGAGCAGGAGGGGCTAGTGTCCTCTACTCCTTTTAACTCTTCTCAGGTGAAAGGCAGCTGAAACTGCTGCACCAGCTTCCACAGGGTCTGGGACCCTCGGTGCTCAGTTTTCTGATGCAGCCGTTCAGTCACCTCATGCATCATTGCTGTTAGGTTGCAGAATTTTGCTAGCGCATCTGCAGCTGCACTACCTGGCAATGAGTTAACATTATGGGCAGATATAAGGCAAGCAGTTACCTTACATTTCTGGCAGGCCATCCAGATGTCTTCCCACAGTTCCTTCCCCCATAGGGGACAGCTGGCCACTGTCCATTGCTCCTGCTTCCACATGGCCACCCATACTGTTAGGCCTTGATATATGGCCCAATTATCTGGGCAGAGAGTCAAGGTGTCTCCTGGCTCATGGACAATTACTAACTGTACAGCCCCCAGCTCAGCCCACTGGCTGCTATGCAAAGTTCCAGTCTCCCAGCAGATGATACCAGTACTTGGCTGCACAGTCACAGCCATCCAGATAGCATGTTGCCCAAGTGCCAATCCATCAGTACACCATGCCGAGTCAGGTATCCTCTCTTGTCCATCAATGGTGGGCATGGGGGGAGCCACCTCGGGAGGATCAGCAGGAGGCAGGGCATGCTACTCTTCCACGTGGGAGACCCATCCTAAAATTTCATGCATCTCTGCACTCTCAGGGCTATTGTTAAAAATTTGGCTTTGTAGGATGTAGGCTTTCCATTTTGTCAGTGTGCTTAGTTAAGCACTCCCCAAATGGGGCTTATTTATAGTCATCTGTGTCCACTCCTTTATGAGTGTGTCCACTGGGCACCTTTGAATTAAAACTTCCACTTGTGACAGAGCATTACAAGCTGCACACAATCACTTTTCCTATAGGCTATATCTGAATTCAGTGCCCTTCCAAAGTAGGGAACAGAATCTAACGGTTACACATTTAGCCTATTGCCTTTGCCACAAACCCCACCCAAAGCCAATACTGGCACTGGGCACATCCAGTTCACAGGATATATTGGGGTCCACTCCCCTTGAAGCCCATGCTTGTGCTTTTATAAACACAGTCTGCCATGGAAAATCCCATTCCCATGCTTTTCCCTTTCTAATTAGGGTGTACAAAAGTTTTTAAAATTTTAAATAGAGTATAAACAGTTTCCAATAACCTAATAAACCAAGAAAAGCTATTAATTATTTAGAAGTTAGCAGTAGAGCTTTACCCAACCAGACAATACCCAAGAACTTGACAGAATGTCCAGGCTCTTGTAATTTACTTTGATTTATCAGCCATCCTCAACTTTCAAGGAGGGTCACCACTGTGCTAGCAGCAATTTCTAGTTCTGGAAAAGAATTACTGGTTAGTATGATATCATCATTATAGTGAAACATAGGGGGTGTCCTTTTCTTTAAATCTTGTGCTACCAGTCCATGGCAGATGGTGGGACTGTGCAAGTATCCTTTTGGAAGCACAGAAAATGTCCATTGTTGGTTTTCCCACATGAAGTTGGATGTAGTCTGTCGGGAGAGATCTAAAATACTAAAACAAGCTTCAACAAGGTTTAACACAAAGTGAAATTGGCTTAATAGAGTACACATATCCTGCAGGAAGACAGCTACATTTGGCACAGCTGCAAACAAAGAAGTTATTAAATTAAGTTCAATATAAGTAATAGTCATTTGCCAGGTACCATAAGTTTTTCCATTGGCCGACAGGGCTATTAAATGACCCTGGTAATTTATACTGATATACTGCCACAGGAATCTGGGGAAGGCAACTTTGTTGGACCAGAGGACGTGCATGCTTACTTTCCTGGTTATAATTTCCTGGTCAGACAGGGGCTCATCATCTTTTGATGAGGAATCAACTGGATCCCTCACTTTAGGGTTCCAGCCAGGGGAAGCTAGGGTATCCTAACTTGCCCTTTGGGCAGCTTATGCCCTCTTACTCCAGTGTACTGGCATGCCAGATTTCTAAACTTTTATCTAGAGTGTCTTTCAGTTCAGCTTGGGTCAACTGCGTATCACTTTCTAATGTCAATTCCTCTTCTAAGTGGCAGACTGCTGCATCAGCTGTTAGAGCCTTTTCTGTAGCTGCACACACAGCCTCCAAGAATGGCCAGGCTACTGCTGCAGCAGGCTGGTGGCTTTCCTTTTTCTCATGGAATCCTACTAGCCCTGCAGCCTGTAGCAGGAGGGCTATTAGTCCAGCTGGGGAGTCGTACACATCTCCATACTCCCTCAGCAGATCACATTCATCTAGGAGGGTAGACAGCTCTCCCCACATAAGTGTCACAGGCCACCCCGGTATCCCACCCAGGGACTTCCCCTTTCCCTTCCCCAAGTTCGTGTCATCAGTGGCTAGGATTTCTTTAGTCTCTAGGCTGGCTCACAAATTGTCTAGGCCCAAGAGGGCTTTTGTAGACAAAGGACTAAAGAAAGCACCAGACACATTCTGAGATATGAGCTTTTATTATAGGGCTTACCTACAGGTTGGGGAAGTTGAGCCACATTTCCCTGAAATCAGGAGCTTCTCTGGATGGATTCAGGAGCTGCTCTGAGCACAATATTCAGAGCACAATGTGGAAATAGTCCGCACTTTCGCGGGCTGAATAAGCTGCTTAAAAGGGCTCGACATTCCAATGGGTATGAGAGCATAAGGCAGGGAGCTGCATCCTGCAACATAGGGAGGGGTTGATTATAACCAACAGGGAGGAGGCAAGGATTATAGAGATAACAGTATCCCAGGGAGTCTCAGGGAGGAGGTAGTTTCAGGTGTAGATTACAGTTAGTATCTGATATTACAAGGAGAATACGTCAAACCTCAGCTGTCCTAGGTCAAGCAAACTGCTGTGTGCAGTTTTCAAGGCACATGAGGGCCAGGGGCTCCCACAGCTCCATTCACCTCCCACTGGGACCCTTATTTATTCAAGATATTTTGTTGACTAGACCCTCTTTGAAAAACCTAAACTGATTCACTTTTTTAAACTTTTAATTTTAGGATAATTATGAACTCACAGGAAGTTGCAAAAACAGTACTGACAGGTCCCCGGTACCCTTCCCATGTTTTTCCCCAATACAATATCTTATGCCACCATACAATTTCAAACCGAGGAAATTGACAGTGATGCAATCTATGGACATTCAGATTTCAATGGTTTTTACACACATTTATTTGTGTAAGTGTGTGTAGGTCTATGCAGATTTGGCAGCTGTTTAGATTTGTGTAACCAATTATAAAACTTAAGACAATGTATTTTAGAAAAGAAATTTTATAACACTACTATGAATGGAAAGTATGACCTGCCCTCAAGACAAGCTTATTTAAAATTTGATACAATGAGAAAAAAAATGTTACAACATGCTAACTGGGTAATGTGGCTGGCTGAAGGGTTTTTGTCAAACAAGGAGATAAGAAAATGTTAAGAGCTATTACAGGCATATTAGTAGCAGCTGACTCCCATTCCCAGAACTGTTGAGTTGAAAAGGGAGTATATTACTTGACATGCAGTTCAATGACTCTGAATTATCAGAAATTATCTTAGGGAAACACTGTATCAGCTTATTTAATTCTTCCAACAGCCCTATGAGAAAGGTGAGTAAACTGAGGCTCAGAGAGGGGAAGTTCTTGCCCCATTCTGTCGCTTCCCGCTGTGTGACCTTGGATAAATCGCTTAACCTCTCTGGGCTTCAGATTCCTGAATAGTGACAAGGAGATGGCAATAGTTTCTCTCAGGACCATTAAAAATATTAAATGAGATGAACCTGAATGCTGAGTACTTAAGAAAAGCACCTGGCTCTGGTAAGCAGTTGGTAAATTGTGTCATCATCATCATCATCATTATTTTTCCCCCAGGCTTGCCTTGGAGTTTGGAATCGCTGCAATAAGTAAACCCATCACCATTTATCAGGGGCCACTCTGGCGAGGCAAGGAGCTAAGGGAGCCGTTGGTCTCCTTTATCTTCATGTGTCTTCCTAACGGTTGGGTCTCACATTGTCCTTCCCATATTATGGGTGAGGAACAGAGGCTCAGAGAGGTGATTCACTTTACCAGAGCCACACAGCATAGAAGTGGAACTCGGGATTCAAACCCAAGTTTGTCTGATTACAAAACCATAACCCTGGTTGCCGGGGGATCCCTTTTCATAGCCCCGGAGCCAGGACAGGGGACCCCAGACTGGTACCTCCACAGATTCCTTCCCTCATGGGGGTTTGAAGGTAGCCCCTGCTGAGAAGTTGGGACACATGAGGCACATAAGTTTTGGGTTTTAAAAAAATTTTATGGCAGCATAGATTCAATGTAAAACTTTCCATTTTAAACACTTTCAAGTATACAATTCAGCGCATTCATTACATTCACACTCTTGCACTACCATCACCAGACTTTTTCATGACCCCCAAAAAACTCTCTATCCATTAAGCATTAACTCCTGCCTTCCCCCTGCCTCCTGTCCTGGTAACCTGTATTCTAATTTCTGACTCTATGTATTTGCAGATTCTGATTAACTCGTATAAGTGAGATCACACAATATTTGTCCTTTTGCATCTGGCTTTTTTGGTCAGTGTGATGGTTTTGAGGTTCATCTATGTTGTAGCGTGCACCAGAACTTCATTCCTTATTACAAGCTGCAGGTGTATGAGGTTTTGATCATCCAAAAGGAATGGCTTCAAACCAACCCTGCCTCCCAGAGCACACTCAGGGATCCTGGGGCACCCCAAGGGGGAATGGCTGGGCAAGCTTACACAGCCAACAACTCCAAGATTGCTGAGCTTAGCTCAGTTGGGTAATGGGGAGAGCCCCTGATATGGTAAGTGGCAATGTGGGCTTTGGATGGTGCCAGAGAGTAGAAACCAAATGCTTAAGAGCTTGGAGGCTGAAACCAGCATGCCTGTGTGTCCTTCGTAATTCTGTACCTCTGTTTCCTCATCTGTAAAATGGGCAAGGCTATAGCACTCATCTCAGTGTACTCTATTATCACTACTACTATTATTATTTTTGATTTCTGTTCTGTAAACAGGGCCTCCAAGTTACACCCCTAGGGGCCCAGGATGGGCTGCCACCTCCCCACCCACCTGCACCTTGCTGGATGGTCCTGCCCATGGCTCATATACAGCTCCACCACCAGTGCACAGCCAGGCTGCCTGGTGCAACCGGGGAGCAGCCCAGCTGGTTTTTCCTCTCAGCCTGCCCGGGGCACCACGCAGTCCTCTCCCTCCTTCACCCAGGGCCCAGCCCTGACAGGCTCGCTGCTCATTTTTGCTTGGCAGACGTGGCCAGGATGCCCAGCATCTTTGCCTACCAGAGCTCCGAGGTGGACTGGTGTGAGAGCAACTTCCAGCACTCGCAGTTTGTGGCCGAGTTCTACAACACGGTGAGGGCCCCAGGTGGGCAGGTGGGAGGGCTAAGGACAGGGGAGCCTCACCAGTCTGGGGTTCAAAGCCCTGGGCTCCTCCACGTCCTCGCTGGGGAATCTCATCTGAGCGGTTCTCCTCTCCAAGCCTCGGTTTTCTCACCTGTTAGGCCAGGAGCGCCGGCTTTCATTCATTTCTGTGTTCCTACAGCCAGTCTTTATTTGGCACTCGGCCCCGCGGTAGGTTTCAGAGACACAGCAGGGAACTGTGGCAAGTGCCACTCTCTGCCCTCAAGGGGCTCAAAAGCCAGCAGGAGAAGTGACGATTTGACTGCAGGCATTCTAAACACAGTGGGGCTGGACTGTCTGCTTTGAGGGGCCTCCTAAGCCAGTTTTGGGGAAGGGAACCAGGGAAGGCTTCCTGGAGGAGGTGACTGTGATTTGTTCCAAGCTGTACTTGACTGTACAGCCCAGGGTGAACAGTGCATCCTGGTTTTAGCACTGAAAGTCCCATGTCCCTGGGAAAGCCATCACTTCTGGACCTTCTGGAATGGTTGGTCACCCAACCCCAGATCCTGGGATGGTGCCACATTGGAAGCACTCAGAAGCCCTGGACTGCATAAACAATGATGGCACTTAGCCACTGTGTGCTTGAGAGAGGCAGGCAGCTACAGATGCAGGCAGCAACTGTGTCCCCACGCGGGGTGCTGGGTTCACCAAGGCAAGTGAGCCAGGGTGCTTGCCTGCTGGGAGCTCCCAGGATATAGTGCGACACCGGCAAAGTCTTAGCTCTGAGCCTTGTGCACACAACAGGCTCAATAAATGCTGAGGAACACGATACAAATGTTTTATTGAGCACTTACCATGTGCCTGGTGTATGCTAAACACGTCACAGGGAAAAAATCTCATTTACTCTCCACGGAGACATTGGGAGTTGGGCGCATTGTATGTGCTACATGAGTCGACCTCATTCTCCAGAAGAGGACCCCAGAAGTTCAGGGAGGTGGGAGATGTCTAGGAATTGCCTCAGCAGAATTTGAAGTGGACTTTTTGAGAAGCTGTTTTTTTGGGGGTGGGGTTGCCTGGGTCTCTCATATCCTTTATCTTTGACTTCATGGCTTCCCTGAGGTGGGAGGTGGGAGTCTGAAACTCAAGGGTTCCCCATATTCTCCTGGCCAGATTTCCTCACTCTTTCTGATCCTCTGTAGGCCCACCTATAAAATGGGAGAGGCAGAATGCATTGATTCCCCAGGACTGAGAAGAAGTGTTGGGGTGCTGGGATCCCCCTTTCTGGCAGTTCCCTGGGGTCTGGAATGTTCTCTGCTCACCCACCCTGGGTGGAGATCCCCCAGAGAGGATGCTGAGAGTGAGCTGTGCCTGGGTCTTGCTCTCAGGTAAAATCCCACCACTCCCACCCCCTTAACCTGTCTCTAATGAACTAAATTGACCATCACGTAGATACTCTCTAAGGCTGAAGGTCTCTAATTTTTTGTTTTTGTTTTTGTTTTGTTTTGTTTTTTAGCCAATTCACATGTTAGAAAAGAGCTTTTGCATCATCACCCATTACCCACATTCCCAGATATCTATTAAGCAGAAACAAAATTTCATAAGATGACACTTACTTGTCCTTGGTGTGGATCCACTTGGATATTTTCTTTTCTATTCTATTAGAAAGACTCTGACAAAATGGATTTGGGATGAGGACTAGAAACAGAATTATGTTGCAAAGGGTTTCCCAGGCTCTTTAGAGTTATCTGAGTATCCCCGAGACGCTCCTCTCCAAAGTGCTTCCGAGATCACAAAACTATCACCATGGATAACAAATCATATAGCAAAGTTTTCCTGGAAAGATCCAGATCATAAATATTATTTTTGTTTTTCTTTTTGGTTTTGTGGACATAGAGTGTCTGTTGCTATCACTCAATTTGTCCCTGTAACTCAATAAGCAGCCGCAGACAATACGTAAACCAGTGACTGTGACTGTGTGCCAATAAAACTTTATTTATGGACACTAAAATGTGAATTTCATATAATTTTCACCCATCACAAAATATTTCCCGTCTTTTATTTTTTTCCAACTTCTTAAAAATTGAAATATCATTACATGGGCCATATGTACAAAAACGGGGTGAGCTGGACCCACCTGGGAGCCAAGTTTGCCAGGTATAGTTTCATGAAAAAAATCATAATAACCAGTCAAAGCATAAACAATGTGTTTTTTTCTTATCGAGTTTATTTTGTGGTGAACATGGACACACTCACATATCATCAGTGTTGGAGTAAAAAGTACAGGCTTGCTGAAATTTGGCAACCTTTATTGGGAGATGGGTTGATAAATGGCCCCGGTCAATTGTGTGGACTTTTAGGTACACACAAAAACAACCCAATAGGCAACAAGATTTATACTCAAAGTTGTTCCTGAGCCATTTATAATTGCAATAAATACATGAATAAATATAATGGGAACCAAAAACTTGCCACCAAAATATGTCAATGGAATGCATTCTGGCAAAATGCTATATAACTACTTTAAGCATTTTTTTTTTTGATCTAGGTATGGCAATGAAAGAGTATATAGTAGAATAATTTTTAAAAATCTGTTCTCATTGATTTCATCATGATCCATTTATGGGCCACGACCCACAGTAGGGAAACACTGCTCTAAAAATCTTTTTCTTTCTCACTTTTGCTTTCAAGGAGTTCTGAGCCTGGGGTGGGTGTAGGTCGAGCCCAGCCACACAGGGTCAGGACAGAGAAGATGCAGAAGACTCAGTCCAGGGGTTGGGAGGTTTCCTGGAGGAGGGCACCCAGGAGTTGGGTTTTGAAGGATGAATAAGAGTTTGCTGAGTGGGGTAGGAGTCAGGAGAGGAAATAGGAAGTGAAAAGTCTGGGAGTAAAAGAGGGGTTGGCCAGTTTGGGAAAGAGGAATGTGTGTTCCTGTAGCTAGAGGATGGAGAGAGACGAAGATGAACAAATCTTGATTGCTGAGTTAGACTGCTTGAAATTTATCCTGTTTTCATTGATGGGTTCATTCATTCATTCACTGGCTGTAAACCAGCCTATGCTGGGTGATGCTGGAGCCCCAAAGAGGTTCAGAGCTGGGGAGCTGGGGGTCCAGAATTAGAAACAGATTCCTCCAGCCCCGGAGGTTAGCTCAGGGAAGGGAAAGAACAAGAGGCTGGAAGGGGAACCACGCGGGCCGGGAAAGGGCATGAGGCCCCTACTGGCTGAATGGGGAGGGCACGGGGATGCTGTGGGCTCCAACTCTTAAAGAAAGAGTAAATGTTTTCTAAGGCACTCAGGGCAGAGGGAGCCGAATTTGCAAAGGTCTCAAGGGGGAAGTGCATAGGCAGAACCCAGGTTGTCTGTAGGGGAGGGCCTTAGTGGGGAGAGAAATGGCCGGAGAGCTTCCCCGGAGAATGCCAGGCTGAGGCTTCATTCTGAGGGCACTGGGGAGCCATGGGCGGCTTTTGAGCAGGGGAGAGTCATTCTGTGGGTGCAGCTGGGGCGCCTCTGTTGCATTTCACACGTAGGCTAGGAGGGGCAGGGTGAGAAGTCAAGGGGTGGGCAGCCTGGTGGCCTCCAGGGGTGGCTTCCTTCTGGGCAGAGGGCTGCAGAAAACTTAGGAGCCCTTCAAGAGCAGAAGTTTCAAGGCTCCTCCAGCTGAAGTTTCAAGGCTGCTCCAGCAGAAGTTTCAAGGCTTCTTGGCTCCTGGCTGCTGGATTATTATAGCAAAGGGTTGGCACGCCTTGCTGGCCAGGAGTCTGCTGTGCAAAGGCACTAATGTGCAAATGAATAGGGTGAGTCTGAGGGGAGGGGACACCAGAGAGACAGGGGAGGTCAGAGTGGAGAAGGTGTGTGCATGGGGTGGGGGGTAATGTCATCTGCAGGGCCCCCACCTCCTGCATCCTCGCCATCTCCAGCACCCTCCCCATCTCCAACACCCTTCCCATCTCCAACACCCTCTCACCTCCTCTACAATGGTTTCCCTGACATTGGCTTCTACAGCCAGCTTCCAGCTCCTGGCTCTCCCCAAGAGCTCTGTGAGCCAGAGGGAGACCCTGCTTCTCTGAGCCCCTGGCCATTGAGCTCTGAACCACAAGGGTAGACTGAGACCTGTGCCAGTTTGGATGTATTATGTCCCCCAAAACACCATGTTCTTTGATGCATCTTGTTGGGCACAGGTATTAGTGTTGATTAGGTTGGATCCTTTGATTGAGTGTTTTCGTGGAGATGTGACTCAATCAACTGTGGGCAAGACATTTGATTGAATAATTTCCACAGATGTGGGTCTTAATTGAACCACTGGAGTCATATAAAGGTGTTCACCAACACAAGGAGGCACCGCAGCCAAGAGAGACACTTTGGAGAACACACAGGAGCTGAGAGAGGAGCTGGAGCACAGCCCAGGATCAGCAGACACCAGCCACGTGCCTCCGCAGCTAATAGAGGTTTTCCGGATGCCCTTGGCCTTCCCTTGGTGAACGTATACTTGTTTTGATGCCTTCATTTGGACATTTTCATGGCCTTCAGACTGTAAATTTGTAACCAAATAAACCCCCTTTATAAAAGCCAATCCATTTCTGGTATTTTGCATAACAGTGGCATTGCAAACCCGAACAAGACCCAATGATGCCCTCCCTCCTCTGCCTTCCTCCTCCTGCACATCCAGAGCAAAACTGATTACCTGGCACAGACAGTGAGTTGGACACTGTCTCTACCCTTGGGGAAGACAGACATCATCAGCTGAAAAATCACATGCACAAAAACCACGTGTTCACGATCAAGACTGTGATACGTCCTGGGCCCAGACAGCCATGGGGTACTAATAGTACTTAATTTACTGGACTGTGGAGAGGATAAAACAGATCCAGAACAACCCGATGTCCATCTGCTGATGAATGGATTTACAAGACATGGACCATTCACAGAATGGACTATTACTCAACCCTAAAAAGGAATGAAGCACTGATTCAAGCTACAACATGGATGAACCTTGAAAATGTGAAGGAATCTGGTCACAAAAGAACATCTAATGTAGGATCCATTCATGTGAAATGGCCAGAGTAGGCCAATTTATACATCTATATCCATATCCATATCTGTATCTCTAGCTTCTGGCATATTCTAAGCATTGAATAAATTGAAGGCATCATCATCAGAAGTAAATGCAGCCCAGAGAGATGTGAAAGTGACATTTATTAATTTTATTTAATAAATAGCACTTGCTATAGTCCTCATAACAACCCTGTGAAGTAGGTCCTCTTATTCTCCCGATTTTACAGATGGGGAAATAAAGGCTCAGAGAGGGTAAGTTCCTTCCCAGGGTTGCACAGACGTAAGCTGCATGTCTGGGGTTGCGCCCAGCCCACCTCGTCCCAGAGCCTCTGGCAATCACGTGCAATGAGGCGTCTCAGTTACTGAGAGATTAACAATTAGTTGGGTGCATCTTAATTCTTGCAAGTGAGTCATTGCTGGGAGGGGCAGTGACTGGCTCCAAGCCCCTCACCCAGCACCACTAGTGGGTACAAGTTAGGTGTCCTCAGCAGGTGGTAAGAGCTGGTGGCAGGTGGCAGGAATTTGAGCTTTGGCAAAGGGGAGAAAGAGATAGGGGGTGTTTTGTGACGTTCACTGATTCAATTGACTGGGTAAATTTGAGCGCCTACTGGGTGCCCAGTGTAAGAGGTGCTGGGGACACAGTGGGAGAGTAAACGGCTGTCACCTGCTCTCACAGAGGTTACAGTCCAATGGGCAGAGGGGAGACAATAAACAAAGCAAGAAATGAGTAAGTGGACTCTCAGATGGAACGGGATTGTAAGAGAAGGTGTTTGGGGAGTGGGGGGACGGAGGTGCTGTGGCTTCATCCTGGGTGGGTTGGGGAAATGAGAGAAAGGGGCTCCCCCACTGCCTTCTCCCAAGGCTGGGGTGGGGAGGCAACTCAGCTCAGTCTCCCTCCCTTCTTCTCTCCCCCTCCCTTCCTTCCTTCTTCCCTCTTTCCTTCTTCCTTTTCTTCCTCCTTCCCTCCTCTCCCACCTTCCCTCTCTCCTCCCTCTCTCCTTCTTTCCTTCCTTCCCTCCCTAACTTTTCCCTCTCTCCCTCTTCCTTTCTCCCTTCCTCCTTTTTCTTTTCTTCTCCTCCCCTTTCCTTTCCTCTCCTCTCCTCTCCTCTCCTCTCCTCTCCTCTCCATCTCTCCCTCTCTCCCTCCTTTCCCTCTTCCAGCACTGGATATTGAGCCACATCTGTTTGGCAGACACTCTGTGGCCCTAGTTTGGAGCAGTAACCAATTCTAGAATCACAGCCACACCACCAGTCTTTACAGCACACGTATTTATTATGTACATGTGTGATCTGCATGTATTATTCTCGACAAAAGCCTCCTGAGCCCCTATTGTGGACCAGGCACTGTTGTCAGATACTCGGTCCCCAGCAGTGACCACAACAGGCAAAGCTCCCTGCCTTCCAGAGCTGAGCAAAATGGGGCTCAGAATATCCCCCCCACTCCCACCACCGCCACATCCTAGCTAGATCCATCCCATGAAAGCAGGGACTTTTGTTTCAGGGACTGCAGGGAATAGTTGTTGAGTGAATGAGTAAATGAATGAATGATGAGAGGAGGTTACTTGCACCTGCTTGGGCTGGACCAGGAAGTGTGGCCCACGTGTCCAGGTGCCTGCCCTGCCTTGCAGAACCTGGGTGGGGCGAGAAGTTGGGAAAATGTGGGGATGGAGGGCAGGGAGGGAGAGAGCACTTGGCATTTGGGCTGATCTGATGCTATCAGACTCCAGAGCTGGTTGGAGCTCATTATCACAGGCTCCAATGTGGGGCATCATCCCATTCTACGTGCTCAACGTCATTGTCGCA
Organism: Choloepus didactylus; assembly: GCF_015220235.1. NCBI lineage: Eukaryota > Metazoa > Chordata > Mammalia > Pilosa > Megalonychidae > Choloepus > Choloepus didactylus. The sequence goes on from NW_023637606.1 coordinate 5,305,362, forward strand.
ATCCCCTGCCCTGGTTCTGCTCATCTCTTGGCTTGGAGTAATCAAACCAATCATCAGCCTGTGATGATTATTTTCATCAACAACGATGGCAGCCACAGCAGCCTCTGCTGTTTCCTGAGCCTGTGCCACGCACCTGGCAATGCCACCTTTCCATGCCTGGCCTCATGCACACCTCTTGGCAACCCGCAGGGTAGGATTGATTCTTCTCTCCCATTTTACAGATGCAGGAAACCGAGGCTCAGATACATTAGTTCACACAGCCAGGAGGTGGGAGCACCTTCTCTTAACCAGTGCCTCCTGCCTAGCCCTTCCTCTCTTTCAAGGCAGGGGGTAAAAGCAAGCTCCGGAGCTCCACCATGCTGTGGAACCTCAGAGAACGCACTTCCCCTCTCTGATACTCAATCCCTTCCTCACCAAACAAGTGCTGGAAAACCAGACCCATGGGGGCATGAAGGGATTGAAATGACCTCTGTCAAGTTCTATGATCAGAAGATGAGAAAGGCACAATCGGAGCGCCATGTATCCAGAACTTTCTCTGTTAAAGACCTTCTGCTGAGTTTCCCATCTCAGCTTGCTTCGAGATCCGGTCAGTAGGAAACATTAACTGAGCACCTACTAAATTCCATTCCCAAGGAGACAGTGGTGAAGGTGGAAGACACATCTACAGCCCTCAAATCGACATTTAGCAGGAGAGGCAGACAGAGTTCAGCAGGACAAGTGTTAGGAAAGGAGGAAGACGCGGGGCACAAAGGAAAGCTACCTGGCTCTGCTTTGGGGGATTGGGGAGTCTTTATGGAGAAGGGGCTGCCCAGGCTAATGGCAGAAGAGGGATTGGCCTGGGAAAGAGGGGCAAAAGGGAAGGAGAGTATCCCAAGCAGAGGGAACAGTATGTGTGAAGTCCTGGAGGTAAGAGGTACACCTGGATTATAAAATTGAAGGTGAATATTGGTGAGCTATAAGCCAAGTTTAAGAGTTTGGTTTTTATTTGTGGGAGCCACAGATGTGTTTCAAATGGAAGCATTAGGGTTTGGGAAACTGGTTGGCTTGGCTTCTTCAGGAATGTGTCAATGTGCCCAAGGGCTTTCACTGTTTGGCTGAAAGAAGAGAGAACATTGGGTGTGTTGGGGTGCATGTGTGCACAGCGCATATGAAAGGACCTGAGGCAGAAGCATGCACAAGAAGAAGCTGGTGGAGAGGTTGGCCTGGCCCCTCTCCCACCCACCCCCAGACCACTGAAGAGGGGGGAAACCAGGCCAGAATCCTAGTGACTATCTGTTGATTTTGCCCATCCAGCATTCATTGCCTCATTTTCCTTTGGGCAACCAACTGCTCCTTGCCTACTGGTCTTGAATGGGGTGGTTGGACAGGTGCTTACCCACCTCTGGCCAAGGCTGGGAAGTGTCATGGGCTACACTCTCCAGAATTTAAGACTTGGAACTGGACTGAACACAATTTTCATTCACGCCCAAAATTGCCCCCTGAAGAGATCATCCATTGGAAGCTCAGAGCTGCTCTCATTTCTGGTTATCCTTGTTTTTCAGGAATTCTTTGATCACTGAGCTCAGTGTAAAAAATAAATAAATATTGAAAGATGATAGATAAATGAGTGAATAAATAAATTTTACATATATAACATATATGTATTACATAGATACATTTATTTATAGCATAAGTTCATCAGAATTGTTTTCTGTTGCTTGTTACCAAAGAACTCCAGCTAATACATTAGTGATCCAATTCTGTTGGATTTGAGCCATAGAGAGCTAGCCTAATCAAAAACAAAGAACAGATCAACAAGAACAACAACAACAAAGAGAATGCATTGGAAAGATACTGGAGTATCTTAGAAAATGGAAAGAGGTTTACTTGGGAAGGCTGGAAACCAGGGCAGCTCTGGAGGACTTAGCAGAAGGGCAAATACTGCCCTTGAGTATTTAGGTTTGCTCTCAGGCTTGTCCAGTCATGCTTGCAAGATGGCTGCCACATCTTAAACATCACAGCAGTGTCCAAAGGCCTCTTCATTGGGTCTGACATCAAGAGGGAGAATTTTCCTACAAGGCTCCTGTTAGACCTTCCTTCATGTCTCAGAGGTCAGAGTTACCTCATACATCCCTTCCTTTATCAATCATCGGCAATGAGTTAAGTCCTGTCACCCTTAAAGGACATGGCCTCCTGATGACTGAACAACACTGAGATTTATTTAGCATGGAAGAAGGATATATATATATATATATATATAATTAAATATAGGTTTAGCTGCTGTAGCAGAGACCTAAAAGAAGGTAGAAATTTCTTTCTTTCTTACGTAACATCCGGTCATAATCACCCCAGGACAGGTGTGAATACTCTCTTGGTATCTGGGCCCCAAGCTCCTTCTATAGTTGCCATCTCTAGGCCAGAGCTTTCATCTGAGTGGTCCAAAAAGCTGCCCCATCACATCCGTATTACATTAGAAAAAAGGTAAGGGGAGAATATGCCCTTTCCCTTTAAGAGCACAACCCGGAAGCTGCCATCATTCTTTCTGCCCACATATTATTGGACAGAACATAGTCACATGACCATGTCTAGCTCCAAGGGAGTCTGGGAAATGTAGTCTTTAGCTAGGTGGCCATGTACCCAGTTAAAAATATCTGTTACTATAGAAGAATGAGTGAATTGAAAGAGCCTCGGTCAGTTCTTAGCCCCTCCCTGGGTCTGAGGCCTGCCTCTCTGAAAAGATATGTCCCCCTAAAACTGCACCAAGTCATAGTTTGGTTAACGGGGAAGAAGGGAGTATGATTGTTGTGTAGTCAACCACCATTGTCTGCCATAATCTCCATGTTCTTGGTGGCCATTATTGCTATGATTTTTAACTCATTTTTTATTCATAAAACATTGATTGATGCCTATGAGCCACTTTCTGTTGCTCATAAACTGGGCTCTGACCCTTCTCACAGGAAACTCACATGTCTTTGGGGTCAGCTGGGTGACCAGGGCTAGAACATAGGACCACTCTGAGAGTCAGTATCTTCTACAGTGTTGGTATGCTCATAGATACTTGACCAGATTGCTTTGAGGACAAGTTTCTGGAAATAATAAACTTTGCCTGAGGCTTGGTACCTAGAAGATATCTAAATATAGGAAGACAGGTAAATAATCTACAGATAACTCATCAAACAGCATGGCTGTGCAATCACAGAGTACTGAACAAGGTGCAGCCATATCTGCTGGCCTCAATGTGTCCTCCTGTTCCCCCAGGAAATCTTTCCTGGCCACCTCAGAGCCCACAATATTTCCTCTTTGTCTCAGTTAGCTAATGCTGCATAACAAATCATCCTAAAACTTACTTGCTTGGAACAATGGTAATTTTATTTTGCTTATGTGTCTGTGATCTGGGCAGTGCTTGACAGGGATGACTCCTCTCTGCTCCAGCTGGTGTAAGCTGGGGTGGCTTCAAGACTGGGGGCTGGAATCATCCAAAGATTTGTTCAGTCATGTGTTTGGCATCTTGGCTGGGAAAATCATGGAGCTGGTGGCTGGAACAGCTGGGGCTCCCCCAGCATCTCTATCTTTATGTGGTTTTTCCACATCTCTACAGCGTGGTGGCTTCCAGACTCTAAAGTCATGGGTTCCATAAGATAGACAGGTGGAGACCACAATTCCTTTCAAGACCCAACCTCTGCACACTTGTCAGCTCCACTTTACTGTTTATGTGAATGTCTTTGCTTCCTTCAGACCAAGAGCTCTAGAAACCGGACATTGAAAGGGCTGTCTTTCTGAATCCCAGTCAATCAATTGGTAACATCAAAGCGGTTGATTGAAGAATTGATCAATTGCCTTATAGATTGATGATTTGGAAGACTGAGAGTTTGATTGATATATCAACAGATAAATTGACAGGCTGACTGTTAGGTCAAAGGATGGGTTAATCAAGGTCCAATCACCTGACTCATTGGTGGTGGTTTTGATAGGTCAACATGATTTTTTTCTCTCTCTTTTTTAGTTTTTTTAAAAAATAACTTTTTTATGGTGACATAATAAAAATACAACCCAAAAGTCTCCTATTTAACCACTTTCAAGTGTACAATTCAGTGATATTCATTACATTCACAATGTTGTGCTACCATCACCACTATCAGTGACCCAAACTTGTCCATCATCCCGTTTTGCCCGTCATCCCAAATGGAAACTCTGCTTCTATTAAGCAATAACTCCCCAGCCCCCTTCAGCTCCTGGTGACCTGTACTCTACTTTCTGTCTCTATGAATTTGCATTTTCTAGGCATTACATATAAATGGAATCATACCATATCTTCCTCTTCTGTCTGGCTTATTTCATTCAATTTAAGGTCTTCAAGTAGCAGGTTGTAGAGGTATCAGAACTTCATTCATTTTTCAATGTGATCTTTTAAAGCATAAACCAATCTATGTTGCTCTCCTGCTTAAAATCCACTAATGGCTTCCCATAATATTTAGAATAAAACACACTTTCACCACAGGCAACGTGGCACTGTGTCTGCTCCCATGGTGAGTGGGTGAACCCATTTCCCACCTCTGTCCCCCACCACTTCAGTCACACCACCCACTTTTTATGCCCACAACTGCTGTTTTGCGCTTTATTTCCTCTGACAATGCCATCAGCATGGGCCTTAATTAGTTCATTGGAGCACTATATAAGCTCAGACAGAAGGAGTGAGCTTGCTACAGCCAAGAGGGACACTTTGAAGAATGCACAGGAGCTGAGAGAGGAGGTGCAGATGAGAGCCAGTTTGAAGATGGCCATTGAAAACAGACTTTCGCTATGAAGAAGCTAAAAGAGGACAAATGCCCCAAGAGCAACTGAGAGTGACATTTTGAGGAGGAGCTGCAACCTAGAGAGTAACATCCTAGGAGAGAGCCATCTTGAAACCAGAACTCCGGAGCAGAAGAGAGCCACGTGCCTTCCCAGCTAACAGAGGTTTTCCAGACAACACTGGCCATCCTTCAGTGCCAGTACCTGATTGTTGATGCATTACCTTGGACACTTCATGATCTTAAGACTGTAACTGTGTAACCAAATAAACCCCCTTTTATAAAAGCCAATCCATTTATGCTATTTTGCAAAAAGGCAACATTAGCAAACCGGAACACCATCCAAAGAATACAATCATTGGCTCACAGTTTCATCACATAGTTGTGCATACAGCCCCATGATCAATTTTAGAACATTTTCATTACTCCAGCAAAGAAATAAAAATAGAAAAGAAAACCCAAACCGTCCCATACCCCATATCCCCCCTATTATTGCCCCTTAGCATTGGTGTGGTGCATTTGTTACTGAAATAATATTAAAATATTACTTTTAACAATAGTCTGTAGTTTGCAGTGTTGTGTGTAGGCACAATTTTTCCCATATACTACTCTATTATTAACTCCTTGTAGCAGTGATGTACATTTGTTCTAGTTAGTGAAAGACCGTTTTTATATTTGTACTGTTAACAGGTGATAATAATTTTAATAATAATAATATTTTATTTACTTTGGTATGTCCCAAATATTTTCATTTCAACCTGTAATCAAGATAAAAGTTATTAGTGAGATATTTTATAGTCTTTTTTTTTTGTACTAAGTCTTTGAAATCTTGTGTGTAGTTGCACATATAGCACATCTCAATTGGACATGAAATTTTCATCAGAAACACTTGTTTTGTAGTTGGAGTTCATAAAATTTACAGTTGACAAAACCTTGTTTGTTTATCTGCTGATGGGGTATAGCAATTAGCTATGTTTTTTTTTGTTTTCAACTTTTGTGCCATGAACACGAATCATTCTTGCAATCAGAAGAAAACAAGTAAGTCCCTTTTCCAAATGCCTAGATATAGTAATGGTTGAGCTATTTCATAAAAAATCAAGTGATTTTGATTTTAATTATACTCTTTTAGAACTTAAATTAGCTACCTTTAGAGATATACAAAGGTATAGCCATATATTAGCTGTTTGTTTAAATTTGAAGAATGGCTTGAACTTACATATAAATCTTTTGTTGTCCTGTGAAAAAAAAATCCAAACCACATTTTCACATTGAAAATAAATATGCTATGGCTGCAGCACTGCAATCTAAAACTTAATCAAATCTTCCTTTGTTGTCCAAGGTTGTTATATACATAGAGGATTGAATAAGGTTGTCAATAGGTGTATATTATTATGACCTCAAGAATTTCTTTTGATGCTAGAATCCCAAACAAGTAAACCATACTTTGTAAAAAAAAAAAAAAAATTACGGTTGAAAAAGTAGATTCATATCCCAAAGTTGTTCCAAACTTTCTTAAAATTTTCCAATGACTGAATTGGTAAAGAGCTTTTAAACTTAAATGGAAATTAATTTAAGTTAAATAAATCTAAAAATCCAGTTCTTCAGACATACTAGCCACATTTCATATGCCCAATAGCCATGCACGGCCAGTGGCTATTATATTGGATAAATGCCCCTAGGAAAGGGGTCGGCAACTTTTTCTTAAAGGTCCAGATAGTGAATATTTTTGACTGTGAGGACCATTTACCATCTCTGTAATAACTACTAGAACTCTGCCATCTTGAAAACAGCCATAGATGATACATAAATGAATGGGAATGGCTGTGTCCCAATAAAACATTATCTGTTCTTCTATTGTCATTGGTTTTGATGTCAAGGTAATACTGATGTCAGAAAATGAATTGGGAAGTGTTTTCTGGAAGAGACGGTAGAATTGGTCTTCTTTAAATGTTTACTAGAACTCTCCAGTGAAACCATCCATGGCTGGAGTTTTCTATTTCAGAAGTTTTAAAATTACTAATTCAATTTCATGAATATAGGGCTATTCAAGTTATCTATTTCATATTGGGTAAGTTAAGCTAGCTTATGTTTTTCTAAGAATTGGTCCATTTCATCTAAGTTGTCAAACTTATTTGTGTAGAATTGTTTGTGGTATCCCCTTATTGTTTCTTTCTAAAACCTTTTTACTTTGCAATAGTTTCAAATGTGCAAGACAGTTGCAAAAATAATACAAAACCCATACAGAGAACTCCAACATACCCCCGGATACCCAGATCCACCAACTTTTAACATTTTGCCGCAATTGCCATATCCACCCATCTATCAATCATCTATCTACCTACCTACCTACCTACCTATCCATCCATCCATCCATCCATCCATCCATCCCCCTCTCTATCAAACTATCTCTATCATCTATCTATATCTAATCTTGATCATCTATATCTATCTTATCCTCAAGGATGCTCAAGGAGCTCACAGTCTAATAGCCAACTACTGAGTAAACCGAGTCACAGAGTGGTAAATGACTTATCCAATGAGGTAGAAATAGTTAAATACCTGGAAATATGGGACAGAGCTGGGAAGAGGGCAGGGCAAGCCCTTTATAAGTAAAACCTCTTTGCCTAAAGAGCAATATTGCAAGCTGTTCTGGTTTGCTAATGCTTCCCATTATGCGGAGTACCAGAAATGGATTGGCTTTTATAAAGGGGATTTATTTGGTTACAAAGTTACAGTCTTAAGGCCATAAAAGTGCCTGAGCAAAAGCAGCAATGATAGGGTACCTTCACTGATTAACACCAATGGCATCCGGAAAACCTCTGCAGCTGGGAAGGCATGAGGCTGGCATTTGCTCCAGGGTTCTGGATTCAATATGGCTTTCTCCCACGACATTTCTCTCTAGGCATCTGGGGGTGTTCTCTTAGTTTCTCCCAGGCAAACTCAGGACTACTTTCAATTGGCCGTCTTCAAAATGTCTCTTTAAGCTGCAGCACCGAGCTCCTTCTGTCTGAGATCTTATAGGGCTCTAGTAAACTAATCAAGACCCACACTGAATGGGCGGGGCCACACCTCCATGGAAATAATCTAATCAAAGATATTTACCCACGGTTGGGCGGGTCACATCTCCATAGAAATACTCAATCAAAAGGTTCCAACCTAGTCAACACCAATACATCTGCCCCCACAAGATTGCACCAAAGAACATGGCATTTGGGGGGACACAATACATCCAAACTGGCACACAAGCTTACAGAAATACATTGCAAAATGTGCTTGCAAAGAGCTTTAAAATAGTTTCCAATTTCCAACATCACTGAAGTCATTTCTCACAATGAGTCATTACCTAATGGCATTTCTGCACTTGGCCATGAAGACTTGGGACCTGCTGCCAGTCTGGGACCCCGTAATCCATAGGAAGCTTGAAATCAGGAAATATCAGATTCCAATTTTAGCATGGGGATCACATTAAAACAGCTTGATTGTATTCATGAATTTTAAATGTGTAACACATTTATGATACTTCTACATGTAGACGTTGGAAAACTCTCCTCTAAGTCTCGCTCAGAAGATCTGAATATGTAAGAGACACCATAGAAATGAGAGATTTTGTCAGTGGCTCTCTGTATGTACCTTGTTTTGGCTGTACAATGGCAATGTTTCACTTAGATATTTTTGTAAGTAATCTAGGCATTATACAGATACATACAAAGACATTGTGTTCAGATTCATTGTGTACATCTATTCAGTTTACAACAGTTATATGGAAACACGAACCAGTGTAAGGCAATTTCTTTTTATATTCTACACATAATCCTTGAAGAAAAAGGGTCAAGTTCACAAAGAATTATTCATTTCAGGTCTGATCATTTGTTTCAGTGATTTTCTTTTGCAGTGAAGTCATTTCAGTAGATCAAGCAATGAATAATTATAAAGGGTTGCTTTTGAATGCATAAACCATAATTATCCATAATCTATGTACTATTTTTATTAAAATTCAGTTTTATTGAGATATATTCACATATCATACAATCATCCAAAGTGTACAATCAATTGTTCATAGTACCATCATAGAGCTGTACATCCACCACCCCAATCTATTTTTTTTAACATTTTCCTTATACCAGAAAAAGTAAAAATAAGAATAAAAAATAAAAGTAAAAAAGAACACCCAAATCATCTCCCCCATCCCACCCTATTTTTCATTTTTGTCCACATTTTTCTACCCATTCATCCATACACTGGATAAAGGGAGTGTGATCCACAAGGTTTTCACAATCATATTGTCACCTCTTGTAAGCGACATTGTTACACACAGTTGTCTTCAAGAGTCAAGGCTACTGGGTTGCAGTTTGATAGTTTCAGGTATTTACTTCTAGCTATTCCATATGTGCTGCTTTTAAAGCTACTGACTAGGAAGGAGATTCTACTGGCCTAATAATGCTACTAACTGGGAACAAGACAATTTTGGAGATGAGTTATTGCTCTGAGAATCAGATTTGATGCATAATCAATTTAGCATGCCCCCCCCCAAAAAAAAACTCTTTAATACATGAATTCTTAAATGCTACAGATACTCAGTCCCTTCCTTCCAGTAATTCTTCATTTTGGAGAGGAGGCTTTTCTTCTCCAGGATGTTCTGACAGTCTGCTTTCTGATGAAGGGGCCCCTACAGCTTCAGATATTTTGTTTCTTGTGTTATCCTTTTCTGCTCCACATAAATAAACATGAGTAGGTCCTCTGCCGCTCCTCTGGGAGCTGGAAAATCTAAACTGGTTTCTTCTGGAACTTCAGCTACAATCTGATCTGTTCATGGAGGGCTTGAATGCTGTGAATATCTTGATACATCACATATGTTCGTCTTTCATTTTCCTTGTCATCGGTTAATTCACACAACTGCCGAACACAATCCTTAATTAACTCATCCAAAGCATCTTCCATTACTGACAAGTCAGAAAGTTCCTGCTGCAGCCTCTTTTGCTAGGTTATTGCTCCAAAATCACTGAGAGCAGATCCTAGCCATCGAACACGGTTCTTAGACTTCTTTTGCAACCAGATTGTTTCAATCCAAGACATTGATGATATCATCTGCTCTTCGTTTTTGTGCTCCCAGTTTTGTGGCAAACTTAATTAAGTCAAGAATAACTCCAGGAGCAGATATGACAAAATCCATACATTTTTTAGTTAAATAAGCCTGTGATACATCAAAACAAGGTCTCTTCACTTTTTTAGAGATTTTCTCATGGACACGTCTTGTACAGAATCTTCTAAGTTAATCCTTATTTTTGATGGCTGAGAGTTACTGTACCGGAGCTGCCACTTTTGCCCCTTATTATCCTTTTGATATCTGCAGGGTCTGTAGGTTAGTAATTCCTGATATTAGTAATTTGTATCTTCTCTCTTTTTCACTCTGCTGGTCTTACTAGTGGTTTGTCAATTTAATTGATTTTGTTTCCCGGAAGAACCAGCTTTTTGTTTCATTGATTTTCTCTACTTTTTGTTTGTTTGTTTGTTCATTTTTAATTTGGCGCACTGGCTGTAGCTTGCTGGGCATTGCTTTTCTTTATCTGTGAGGTCAAGACAGACTGATGACAACCACATGTGCAGTTCAGCTCATGGGAAGGGGTAAAACAATAGAGGATAGGCCTTCAGCAGCTTCTCAAGAACTGACCTGAAAGTAGCAGATATCACTTACTTTCTTATACCACTGGCCACCCCAGACCTCATGGCTACAGCAAGCTACATGGGAGGCTGGGGGAGCTAGCCTCTAAGTGGGTAGCTGAGAACCCAGCTACAACTTGGGGGAATCTATTTCTAAATGTACATGGAAAATTAATAGCCTTCACCACATTCATGGAATGAATGAATGGACCAGTAGAGATATGGAAGGAGAAACTGATTTATGGATGACTGGTTGGCTGTCAAGATTGGCCAAAAGATTGACAGGTGGATAATTGATAGAGGAATGACATTGGCTTGATTAATTGCCTATAAGGTGGCAGGTGACTAGTTGGCTAATGGCTGTGAGGGATTGGACAGAGGGGCGGCCTCTCCCATCTGAGACCTCCCCTCTCGGCCTCCCCCACCAACATCCCTCCACTCTATGTCTCCTTCTGCCCCCAGTTCAGCAATGTCACCTTCCTCATCTTGGGGCCTCTCATCATGTACCTGATGCATCCCTACACCCAGAAACGCTCGGGCCACATCTACCATGTCTGGGTCCTCTTCATGGTCATAGGTAGGTGAGGATCTGTGACAGTGGGGCAGGGGGGTGGAGAGAGGGACTGCCCCCTGACCACCTGTCCTTGTCCCTGCCCCTCCAGGTCTGTTCTCCATGTACTTCCACATGACCCTCAGCTTCCTGGGCCAGCTGCTGGACGAGATTTCTATCCTGTGGTTTCTGGCCTGTTGCTACAGCATCTGGCTGCCTCGCTGCTACTTCCCCACCTTCCTAGGGAAGAACAGGTGGGGTGGGGCTGGCTATCTGGATGGGGTGTGGGGGGATGCTGAGCCTTCTGTTGACCCTACCTGAACCTACCTGGCCCCTGACCACCCCAGGACTCTCCCTGACCCTGTCTGAGTTACCTGGACCTCCAGGCACCTGTATGCTGAGTGCTCTTGGGACTCTGGGAATTTGCCCCCCCCCAATGCCACCTGGTCCCATGGAATTCTCCTTTAGCTCACCTGGGCCCCAGGGAACCCTCCCCTGAGCCTATCTAGCCACCTTAATTTGGATCTGATGTGGGGTCCGTAGAATCTGTCATCTGATCCTCCTGGGTCACTTGAGACCCTCTTTTGACCTGACTAAGCCCCCTGAACTTCCCTAAAACTCCTGACTCTACCTGGTCTCACCTGGGCCCAAAGGACCAATCCTGTGAGCTCCTGGGACCCTTGAAATCCCCTTCCTGATCTCTCCTGAGCTCTTGGGAACACTTGTCTGACCTTTCCTGATTTCACCTGGACCCAGATCCCTCCTCTGAACCCATCTGAGCTCCCCTGTATTTCTCGTCTGACCTCACCTGGGTCCTCTGACCCTTCTCCTGACCTGACGAAGCTCCCCTGTGCCTCCCTGAGACCCTCTCCTCATCCTACCCAACCCCAACCTCGCCCCCTTTTGACCCTGCCCGGGGCCAACCTGGGCCACCTGGGACCCTCAGGATCTTTTTCTGAGCCCAGTTGGGCTCCCTAGAACCCCTCTCCCCTTTTTCTTCCCCATCCACCTCTGCTACAAGATCTCCATCAGGCCCTGCTCACAACTGGGCTCCTCTCCCCCCAGAGCCCGGTTCACCCGCCTAGTTTTTGTCATCACCGTGGTCAGCACCTTCCTGTCGTTCCTGCGGCCCACCGTCAACGCCTACGTCCTCAACTGCGTCGGGCTGCACATCACCTACATGATGGTCCAGGAGTACAAGAAGTGAGTGGTGGCTCCCAGCCCCCCTCCAGGGCATCAAGTTCTCATCCACTCCTCGTGACCTCCCTCCCTGGGAGGGAAGCCCTGTCATTACCCCACTTTATAGATGGGAGTCTTGAGGTCGGGCTGGGGAAACCCTCCATCCACTAGTGACTCGTAGGGTCGGGATTTGAACCCAAGGCTGGCTGGCCACATCTGTTCATTTTATCATGGAAAGCCTCAAATGTATATAAAAGCACAGAGAATTGCCCCATAACCACCAGTGCCCACTAGTCAGCCCCAGGAACCAACAGTATTTTGCCAACCTGTGTTATCCATTTCCCCCACGGATGTCATCTAATTTTGCCCATAACATTTTCAGGATGGAACTCTCATGATAAGGATTTTTTTTTCAAACCCACAAGAGGGATAGCAGAGATGCTTTCAAATGGGGCCATTTGAGGAGGGTTTAGAAAAAGGATTGTCCACAAAGGAGACGGCAAGGTGTAGGAAAATCTCTAGGGATCATTTAGAACCCTGTGCTGGTGAGAGTGGCTTCCTGGGGCTGCCAAAATAAATTTCCACAAACCCGGTGACTTGAAACAACAGCAGTGTATTGTCTGAGTCCCAGAGACCAGAACTTGGAACCGAGGTGTTGGCAAGTCCACGCTCACTCCGAAGGCTCTCGGAGAATCCTTCCTTGCCCCCTCCAGCCACCTCCAGAGGGCTACAGGTTTTCCTTGACTTGTGGTGGCATCTGTTTAAGTTCTGCCTCCCTCTACACATGGCTGTCTTCTCCCTGTGTATCTGCCTCTGTGTCCAAATGTCCCTCTTCTTCTAAGGACTCCAGTCATATCGGATTTAATCCAGTATGGCCTCATCTCAACTCGATCACATCCTCAAAGACACAATTTCGAAATAAGGGCCCATTCACAGGGGCATAGCTTTTGAATTTTATTTTGTATTTAAAAAAACCTTTTTTGACTTCTTATTTAGAAATATTTTTAAACTGACAGGTAGTTGCAAAAATAATACAAAACTCATACAGAGAACTCTGACATACTCCCTGCCCAGGTATCCAGATCTACCAACTTCTAATGTTTTGCCAAATTACCATGTCATTCTACGTATCCACCCATCATCCATCTATCAATCTATTTATCTATCTGTCTATCCATCATCTATCTATATCATGTGTATCTATATCTATCTTATCAATCTATCATTTATCTATGTATATCTATGTATCATCCATTATCTATCATGTGTCTATTTGTCCATCCATCCATGCATCCATCCATCACCTGTATCTATCATCTATGTCTGTCTATCTATTTATGTCTATTTATCTATCATCTATCTATCTATATATATTTATGTATATCTATCTATCTATCCTCTCTCCAGCATGTCTATCTATTATCTATATCTTTTCAATCATTTATCTATATATATCTATGTATCATCTATTATCTGTCATGTGTCTATTTGTCCATCCATCCATCACCTATATCTATCATCTATCTGTCTATGTCTGTCTGTCTATGTCTATTTATCTACCATCTATCTATGTATATCTATGTATATCTATCTCTATCATGTCTATGTATATCTATCCACCTTACCAATCTATAATTTATCTATGTATATCTATGTGTCATCTATCTATTATCTGTCTATCATGTGTCTATTTGTCTGTCATCCATCCATCCATGCATCATGTATATCTATCATTTATCTATGTCTATCTATCTATCTATGTCTACTTATCTATCATCTATCCATGTATATCTATCTATCATCTATGTATCTATGTTTCTTTCTATCTGGCCTTCTTTCTAACATATCTTCTAAACATTTGAGAGTAGGTTGTATATACTGTACTCCTTGAATACCTAATCCTTCCAAGGTACATATCTTTGGTGGGGACATAACTAAATCCACAACAAGTAGGATTCCATGACCATCCGGAGACCTGCAGGGGAGTTGGGAAGGGCAGTAGATGGGAGTGATGATGAGAATCTGGAAGGAGCAAGCCCGTGGAGAGGGCCTCCTTAACAGAGCTGTGACTTCCGTTGCTGGTTGCAGCCAGCCTGAGGCAACCCTGCAGGGAGGGAGCTAGAGAAATAAGTATGCTGGAAATACCCCCTCCACCTTTTGGTTTCCTGCTGGGGGTCCCCATTGGCCAACCCAAGTGGAAGTCAGGAGATAAAGGAGCCTGTGCCAGCCTCCGGGGCACAGGGAAGGTCTTAGCAGGGTAAGGATGGTTCTGGAGACACAAATGGAAGATACACTACAATGCGTCTAACAAAGCTCCTTCCTAAAAATAATGTCTAACACTCAGTTCATATTGCCATTTCCACAGTTTCTCAAAGATGCCTTCTTGCAACTGGCTTTGTTTAAGTCGGTAACATGTTACATAACCAACATCAAAAGGAGGAAACCGACTTCGGTACAATACTCTTAACTAGTCTGCAGACCTTATTCAGATTCCACCAGTGTTACTCTTTATGCTTTCCGATGTTCCCATTGCCCCATTTTAGGCTGGTGGGCTGAGCTTGTGCTTTTCATGATAAAGAAGTTGCTGCCTCTTTAATCCTTTAGACGCTCATTTCCATGGGAATTTGGGTTCACTCCGCTGTCAGAGAAACATAGATTCTGGTCTTGAGTTTGTCCCAAGGCTTGGCCCATAGACACACTCACCACTCAGACTCACATTCCTCTGGTTACACAGACATGAGCTTCTTGTGCAAATTCCACGTGTGCACGCACACTTAGACCCCCCAAATAGTCAAGCACACAGAAGGGCTCATTGGTTGAGTGTACAGATTCTGCAGTCTGAAAAACTTGGTCCAGATCCATCTCTGCCACTTACTAGTTGTGCAAACTTGCAGGGCTTGGGGGCAGAGAGGCATCATAACTTAATCTCATGTGCCTCAGTTTTCTCATATACAAAACGGAAGTAAGAGCATGGTTGGGAGGATGAATTAATATCTGAAGAGCTTTTAGAAGTGTGCCTGGCTCCCTGTAGGTGCTCAGCAGGTGTCAGCCTTAAGCAGATTGGGCAACATCAGCCTGTACTGAGGTACATCTCCTTGGCTGGGGGAGTTTCCCATCAGCACCTTCAGGCTGTGCTCTCTGAGTCAGGCTCTCACCTCCCTCCCTAGGACCAACAACAAGGATATCCGGCATTTGGTTGAGGTCTCCATGGTGCTGTGGGCTTTTGCCCTGACCAGCTGGCTCAGTGACCGCTTTCTGTGCAGTTTCTGGCAGCGGATTCATTTCTTCTACCTGCATAGCATCTGGTAAGCACCTGCCCAGAGGGGCTGGTTCCTCAGGCCCCCTTGGTGAGTCGGTCTTCCTGGGAAGTAAGGGTGGGGCTGGGGCATCCGTCTGACTGCAGTTGCACCTTGCACCTTCACCACCTTCTTCTTGTCTTCCCACAGGCACGTGTTTATCAGCTTCACCTTCCCTTACAGCATAACCACCATGGTCTTGGTGGAAGGCAGCTATGAGATGCCAGGCCAGATCCTCAAAGTCCGCTACTGGCCACGGGACACTTGGCCCGTGGGGCTGCCGTATGTGGAAATCCAAGACGACAACAAAAACTGCTGAGGCTTCCCAGCCTCTTGCCTACCCAACCACCTGCCAAGACAGGTGTGTCTTGAGGACATAAGCCTGAATCAGGACTTCAGCCTTAGAAACACTCATGGTTCCTTCTTCCACCCTGCTTGTCATTTTCTGCCTCATACCATGCAGGGGATGGACACAATGACCTTTATGGAGAGCAGTCTGATGATCTTGGGGGCTTGACTTTCATATCTCCCCTCCATAACCTGTCCCTGTCCTCTTTCAAGTTCTTCCTCTGTGTCCACTCCTTCCCCATGGCTTTTATCACATGAATGGATGGGACTGGATCAAAGATGCTGTGCTGTCCCAGAATCTGATGAACAATGGCCCCAGGCTGTGGCTTGGTCCCTGGGCACCTAAAAAATATCATTGGTCACTGCCATACTCCTCGGACCTGTCTTTGACCATGACAATATCCCTGTTACTTCGGGGGCATTTCAGAGAGCGGACATGTCCTCAAGTTACCTCGTTCTATCTCTATGCTTGCCTGCAGAGATCCTGCAGAACCTCCACATGCCCACACACATGTACCCACCTATTTGTGGGGTCATTAACACTGGTTGACAGCTGAGGGAAACTATTAGTCAGGGTTCTCTAGGGAAACAGAACCAACAGAAGATATCTGTAAATATGAGATTCTATAAAAGTGTCTCATACAACTGTGGGGATGCATGAGTCCAAATTGCGTAGGTCAGGTCGTGGGCTGACAACTCTGATGCAGGTCTTTGATGAACTTCCCAGGAGATAAAAGTTCTCTCATCTCTCTTAAAAATCTTAATTGATTGAATTAAATCCAATTGATTGGATTTTCTCATTGCGGAAGATACTCCCTTAGTTGATTGTGGATGTAATCAGCCACAGATGCAATCAATTGACATATTTAATAAACCAGCCTTCTGATTTATTAACCAGTCACAAAATGTCCTTGCAGTAATGGTTAGGCCAGTGCTTGCTTGACCAGACAACTGGGCACCATCACCTGGCCAAGTTGACACATGAACCTAACCATCACAGAAACCAAGGCCCAGATTGGGCAATCTAGGTGGTGATGGTACACAGAGAACCAAGAGAGGAGGTGGAGGGGCCAGAACAGATTCTCAGAGGAAGGGGATGGTTTTGATGGTGGTTAAGAGCACAGGGCTTAGAGTCAGACACAACTAAACTTGAATCCCTGCTCCACCATGTTCTAGTTGTATAATCTTGGGGAAGTGATTTTCCCTACCTATGAAGCTTGAGACCCTTGTCTGTAAAATGGAAATAATATTCCTTCTCACAAGGGATTTCTCTATGAATAAAATAAATATGTGTGTATGTATGTATGTATGTATGTTTGTATGTAAAGTGCTTAGCATAGAGCCTGGCAAACATCCATCCACCCATCCATCCATCCATCCATTAATTTATCCATCCAGTAGTATATCCACCCATCCATCCATCCATCCATTAATTTATCCATCCAGTAGTATATCCATCCATCCATCCATCCATCCATTAATTTATCATCCATTAATAAATCAATCCAACCATCCATCCATCCATCCATCCATTTGTCCATCCATCTAGCTATTGAACTCTCTATTGAGCTGTCCATTTACTCTATCCTTTGATTTGCCAATCTATTAATTTATTCATCCATCCACCATTCATTCTTTCATCTATTATTTATCTTCTCATCCAGCCATCCATTCATTAATGTATCCATCTGTACATTGGAAACATCCATTGAATCATCCATCCATCCATCCATCCATCCATCCATCCATCTACAGTTAGCCATCCATTTATCTACTCATTTATCCATCCAACTTACTCAAATATCCTTCCATTCATCTATTTCTCCACCTACTTATTCATTCATGTATTCATTTATCTCTTCAGCAAATATATATTGAGTTCCTTCTATACATCAGACACTAGCTCCTGAGCATACAACACAACGAAGACAGGCAAAGTCCCTATCTTAATGAAGGAGACAGATATTAATAAAACAAAAGACATATGAACAAGATACTTCCAGACACTGGTGATTGCTGCAAAAAAGATAAATCAGGGTGATGTTCTAGAAAATGATGGTGCAGGGAAGCAGCCTTCTCAAACAGGTAGTCAATGTGGAGTGGACTTTCCAGGAGACCCCTCAATGACAAAAGGAAACAGTCATCCCAAGAGTTACCATTATGGGCAGAGGGAACAGCAGGGGTGAAACCTCAGGGGTGGAAACAAGCTTGCAAGCTGGAGTAACAGAAATAAAGCAATTGCTGGAATTTAGCAAATGAGGTTCTGTTTTTCCTTTTATTTTTGACATTCACTATCTTTTATTGTCATGCTGTTATTTAGGGTGTTTTAGAGTTCTATATACTTTTTTCTTAAACTTTTTGATTTGCAATAACTTCTAACATATAGATATATTGCAAAAGGAATATGAAACTCAGAGAACTCCAATATGTAATGCCCCCCAATATTCATACTCACCAATTTTAACATTTTGCCACATTTAAAAAATTTTGAATCTGCAGATTTTATTGAGATATATTCACATATCATAAACTCCATCCAAAGAATACAATTAATGTCTCACATAATATCATCGCTCAGTTGTGCAATCATCGTCACACTCCATTTTGGATCATTTTCATTGCTCCAAGAAGAAAAATATCAGATAGACACACAAAAGAAAACCCAAAACACCCCATATCCCTTATCTCCTCCCCTATTATTGACCCCTAGTATTGGTGTTGTCCCTTTCTTTTCTTTTCTTCTTTCTTTCTCTTTCTTTCCTTCTCTGTCCCTCCCTCCCTCCCTCTCCCTTCCTTCCTTTCTTTCTCTTTCTTTACTTCTCTCTCTCTTTCTTTCTCCCTCCCTCCCTCTCTCTCCCTTTCTTCCTTCCTTCCTTCCTTTCTTTTTCTTCCTTCCTTCCTTCCCTCCCTCCTGCCTTTCTTCCTTCCTTCCTTTCCCTTTCTTTCCTTCTCTCTCTCTTTCTCCCTCCCTCCCTCTCTCTCCCTTCCTTCTTTTGTTCCTTTTTCTTCCTTCCTTCCTTTCTTTTTCTTTCTTTCTTTCATTCTTTCTTTCTTTCATTCCTTCTCTCTCCCTTTCTTTCTCCCTCCCTCCCTCTCTCTCTTTCCCATCCTTCCTTCCTCCCTCCCTCCTTTCCTTCCTTCCTTCCCTCCTTCTATCTATCTATCTGTCTATCTACCTACCTACCTATCCATCCATCCATCCATCCATCCATCCATCCATCCATCCATTTATCTATCTATCTCTCTGTCTATGTACTTACCCATCAATTTTCTAAACATTTGAGAGTAGATTGCACACATCATGCTCCTTAAACACATAACACTTCCATGTAAGTAAGGGGATCTTAACCTGGGCCCTGGATGGGTTTCAGTGTCTGTGAACCCCTTGCCACAGGCTGCCAAAGAGGGGTGTCAGAACCTGTGATCTAGGAGAAGTGAGCCCATCTGGTTCACTGGAGAGATGGGGAAACTGACAGGGGAGGGGCTGCTGATATTCTCTGAGTGACATACGCGATTGAATCTAATGCCGCCCCACCCCTTCAGATAGACAAGAATACCTTCATTTTATAGACATGGCTCAGAGAGGGCCAGCAACTTGCCCAAGGCCACACAGCCTGGAATTGAACTTAGCTCTATCCCCAAAGCTCTTGCCCTGCAGCGATGTAGCAGTAGGTTTGAGCCTGGACCCCAGATGCCCTGCTTCCTGGTTCTGACTTTCTCGATCTAGAAATCAGAGGTTCTTCACCTGTGGCCCCAGGTTGCATTGAAGCAGCAGGGTGAGGGGCAGGGAGTGAGAGGGAATTTCTGCTAACTTGCAATATCATCTGCAAAGTGTTGTGTGTCTTGGTAGTTTTTGCGTGGAGAGGAGCAGTGCTTCCATGAGATTTCCTATGAGGAGTGTGACCCCCTGAAAGTTAAGAATCTCAGTTCAAAACCTTCCAGGAATGGGGAGGGGGGAGATAGAAGAACATTTGCCTCTGCCCTCCCCCCATGCCCCTTCCTCTTCTGTAGGCTTATGTAGTCATGGCATGAAATTATCTGCAAAATTGCTGCCTGTCTCCAAACATGCAGCCCTGTCTTACCCCCAGCATTGGTGCACTGGCCAACCCCTCCTTAAAGCCTCCTCTTGGGATACAGGCAGCTGGCGGACAGGAGGCCTGGGTACTTATGCAGCCTGGACTTCTAACTATCCTTGTGTGACCGTGGGTAGGTCCTGCTCTCTACCAGAGAGGATTCTTGGTGGTCAAGGAGAAAAAAAAATCAGCTCCAACTGGCTGAAATGACAAAAGGATGACCAGCACATGTCCTGTTGAATTAAGATTAGGCTTCAGGCATGGCTGGATCCAGGCTTCAATGCTGTTACCAGGGTCAGGCACCATCCACTTCTCTGCACATTGTGAGGGAAGGTGGCCACCAGCAGCTCTAGGCTTATGTCCGTCCGAGTTGAAGAGTGAACTCAAAAGCTCCAATGTCACTCTCATGGACTGGCTCAGATCACGGCTCTGAACCAATCACACAAGTAGGGATTGGCCAGTCCTCTTCATGAGCTTCCTCTCTGGAGAGAGGAGACCCTCATGCTGAGAACAGTGGATTGAAGGTGGAGAAGAAGGGGTGACACATATCTAGCCAAGGGGGCAAGCATAGGTTGAAAACCATGAGCCGGCATCCTCCTGAAAGGGATGTCATTTTTGAATTTGGACAAAGTTGCCTTAGAAAGCAGCACTGGCCCTGGGAGGAGCCCCCCAAATCAGGGACTGTTACCAGGAAAAGGGGAGAATAATGCCAAGAGGGCAAGTTGCAAATGCCCAATGTACTGTCCTTCTCTAGGGAAATGTCTTATTGGTCTGTTCCCTAAACATTCATGACCACCCAAGGATAAAGGTCAAACACCCTAGAATAACACTCAAGGTCTGCTCTGGGTTGAAGATAATCCAGGGTAGGTCTCTACTGCTGGTTATGGGGATTTGCTCCAGCTTGGGCTTTGCCAATATCACTATAGATAGCTCGTCTGTGTATACAGAAACCATGCTGAGTAAGTCTGTGCCTAGCAGGAAACTGGAAGGCACAGGGAAAATTCTGGAGGCCAGACAGAGGATCCCCCCAAAAATCCAGAAGGGCTGGAACATCTACAAATGGAACCAGCAGTTGAATGTCTTGAGTGCAAACAAACTAGACCACAAGGGGCTGTTAGGAACCTAATGTAGCAGCAGCTCAGTCACACCCAGGAAGTCAGACCAAGCCCCAAATGATACTTTGTAGCTGTGAGACCTTGTAAACATCACATACCGCCTCCAGTCTGTCTCAATGTCATTGTCAGTAACGTTGGGATGTCATGGTAAATGTTAAAAAAGATTCAACACCACCAGTCATGCATTTTGCCAAATCCTCAAATTATTTACTTTTTTTTAATTAGAGAAGTTTGTTTACAGAAAAATCATGCATAAAACACAGAGTTCCCATATACCTTATATCATGTTTAAAAACATGATTGCGTTTGTAAGGGTTCTTTATATTTCTGGATATCACTCTTTTACCACATTTTTGCTTTGCAAATACTCCTTCTTGGTCCGTGGTTTATCTTTTCAGCCTCTTAATAGTGTCTTGCAAAGGGCAAAAGTTCTTAATTCTGATAAAGTCCAATTTATCAAGTTGGTCATTTGTGGCTCATGTTGTGTGTATATGCGTGTGTCCCATCCAAGAAATCTTCACCTAGCCCAAAGTCACAAAGACTTTCTCCTCTATTGTCTTCAAGAAGTATTTTTTGTTTTAGAATTAACATTTAAGTCTCTGATGCATTTTGTGTTAATTTTTAATGCAATTTTATTGAGATATATTTACACAGCATACAGACCATCTGAAGTATGCAATCACTGGTTCACAGAATCATCACATGGTTATGCACACAGCTCCATGATCAAATACAGAACATTTTCATTAGTCCAGCAAAGAAATAAAAATAAAAAAGAAAACCCTATCCTCCCATACTCCTTGTCCCCTTATATTATTGGCCTACAGTGTTGGTATAGTCCCTTTGTTACTGTTGATGAAAGAATATTAAGATATTACTTTTAACTATAAGTCCCATGTATTTTTTTAATTTTTATGCTAGTAACACATGTGTGCTGGTTTGTATATATTACGTCCCCCAGAAAAAGCCATATTCTTTAATGCAATTTTGTGTGGGCAGATGTATTGGTGTTGATTACATTGTAATTCTTTGATTGAATGTTTCCATGGAGATGTGACCCACCCAACTGTAGGTGATAACTCCTATTGGATAATTTCCCATGGACATGTGGCCCTTGCCATTAAACGTGGGCCTTGATTACTTTACTGGGGCACTATATAAGTTCAGACAGAAGGAGCAAGCTAGCTGTAGCTGAGAGAAACATTTTGAAGATGGCCATTGAATCTGACACTGATATTTTGCAGAGTGCCATTTTGAAATGCAACCTGGGAGCAAGCAGATGCCAGCCATGTGCCTTCCCAGCTAACAGAGGTTTTCTGGATGCCATTGGCCATCCTTCAGTGAAGGTACCCTATTGTACCCTTGGACATGTTATAGCCTTAAGACTGTAGCTGTGTAACCAAGTAAACCCCCTTTATAAAAACCAATCCATTTCTGTTGTTTTGCATTCTGGCAGCATTAGCAAACTAGAACACCACCCATTCAAGATGGGTCTTGATTAGTTTTCTGGGGTCCTTAAGAGAGCTTAGGGAGAGAGCACGCTCAGAGCTGACACAGATCCAGACACTTGGAGATACACACAGAGAGAGGTTTGGTGATGCTAAGCTAAGAGATGAAGCACCGAGTTTTCCCCAGAGAAGCTAAGTCAGAATCCACAGATGCTTAAAGAAAAAGCCACTGGAATCAGAAGCTGAAAGCAATGCAACCTGGGAGCAAAGGACCAGCAGACACCAGCCATGTGCTTTCCCAGCTGACAGAGGCACTCTGGACACCATAGGCCTTTCTTCAATGAAGGTATCCTCTTGTTGATGCCTTAGTTTGGACACTTTTATAGCCTTAGAACTGTAAATTTGTAATGTCATAAATCCCCTTTATAAAAGCCAGCCCATATCTGGTATTTTACATAATGGGAGCTTTAAAAATTACCAGTGTTTGGGTATTTACCTTCATATTGGTCCAGAGTATAGCAGGGACATTTTTTTTACAGAGCTCTGCCAGGTGTTCTACCAGGCAGCACAGGTTGAGAATCACTGAGCTACACTGAACAACATTTTTGTTGCTACTGTCTTAAGGCCATAAAGTATCCAAAGCAATGCATCAACAGTTGGGTACCTTCACTGGAGGATGGCCAGTGGTGTCCAGAAAACCTCTGTTAGCTGGGAAGGCACGTGGCTGGCATCTGATCCAGAGTTCTGGTTTCAAGATGGCTTTCTCCCAGGACGTTCCTCTCTAGGCTGCATTTCCTCAAAAATGTCACTCTTAGTTGCTCTTGGGATGTTTGTCCTCTCTTAGCTTCTCCAGAGCAAGAGTCTGCTTTAAACAGCCATCTTCAAACTGTCTCTTATCTGCAGATACTCTCAGCTTCTGTGCATTCTTCAAAGTGTCCCTCTTGGCTGTAGCAAGCTCAATCCTTTTGTCTGAGCTTATATAGGGCTCTAGTAAACTAATCAAGGCCCACACTGAATGGGCAGGGCCACATCTCTATGGAAATTATCCAATAGGAGTTATCACCCACAGTTGGGTGGGGCACATCACCATGGAAACAACCTAATCCAAATGTTCCAACTGAATCCACACTAATATGTCTGCCCCCACTAGATTACATCAAAGAACTTGGCTTTCTCTGGGGGACATAATATATACAAACTGGTACAGGTGGTGTGCCAGTTTGAATATATTATGTCTCCCAAAACAGCATTATCTTTGATGCAGTCTTGTGTGGGCAGGAAACTTATTGGTGCTGATTGGGTTGGAGACTTTTGATTGGTTGTTTCTGTGGAGATGTGATCACTCAACTGTGGGTGAGATCTTTCATTGGATAATTTCCATGGAGGTGTGGCCCTGCCCATTCAGTGTGGGCCTTGATTAGTTTACTGGAGCACTATATAGGCTCAGACAGAAGGAGTGAGCTTGTGACAGCCAAGAGGGACACTTTGAAGAATGCACAGGAGCTGAGAGAGGAGCTGCATTTTGGAGATGGCCGTTGAAGGCAGACTTTTGCTCTGGAGAAGCTAAGAGAGGACAAATGCCCCAAGAGCAACTAAGACTGCCATTTTTGAGGAGATGCAGCCTAGAGAGGAACATCCTGGGAGAAAGCCATTTTGAAACCAGAACTTGGAGCAGATGCCAGCCACGTGCCTTCCCAGCTAACAGAGGTTTTCCGGAGCATTGTCCATCATCCAATGAAGGTACCCGATTGTTGATGCCTTACCTTGGACACTTTATGGCCTTAAGACTGTAACTGTGTAACCAAATAAACCTCCTTTTATAAAAGCCAATCCATTTCTGGTGTTTTGCATTCCAGCAGCATTAGCAAACCGAAACAGGTGGAGTCATACCTCCATGGAAATAATCTAATCAAAAGGTCCCACCCACATTTGGGGGGCCGCATCTCCATAGAAACAACCTGATCAAAAGATCCCACCCATAATAAGTCTGCACCCACATGACTGGATTAAAAAAACGTGGCTTTTGTGGGGGACATAATAGATCCAAACCAGCACAGGAGATTTCAATATTCAGGTAAGGTTAGGGGGCCCTATACCACATGCTGTCATCCCCCAGCCTCTGAATCTTATATCTGTTCTATTTGTGATGAAGGGAGATTAAGAAGGTGCTATGAACATCGCAGTGAGACTTTTCCCTGGAAGAAATTAGAAGGACAAAAAGAGAAATAAAAAAGTATTAACCTTCTTGCTAGGTGATTCAATATTCTCTCATTTAATTTGACAAATATTTATGGAGCATCTATTTTGTGTCAGACCATGTGCTTGGGACACATCAGTGACCAAGAGAGTTAAAGATCTCTGTTTTCTTGGAGCTTCTGTTCTAGCCAGGGGAGCTGGATGATGGACTTATTGAAGAAATACAGCTGAATCTCCGTATTGGTGGTAGTCATCTTCTATAAAATCACCATCAGCACTGAATGAGGGGGCGCTGAACCATTGCTCCCAGTGGAAATACAACATTTCCATCAACTGATCAATACATAACCTTATTTTATGTGTGTTTCTGTTTAAAAGCATCTTATTTACAATATATTATTGACGCATTAACATTAAACTCATGGCCAGCAGCGCCTGAACTCATGTGTGAATGAAACGTCTCCAACACACCTACTTCCTCCGTGATGTCACATTCTTCTTGCCTCACAAACACAAGACAGCACTCTGCCCCATGCCAGGGTCCACCATGGACTGCGAAATCGTCCAGAGGAAGTGCGCAAACGTGGAAAGCATGGGAATAAATCTACCATGAAAAGGCCACTAGAGAGCGAGAGCTAAAAGGGGAAGGGAGAGCAATGCCTTGTTCAACCTCAGCTGGGAACGTGTATCTTGGGTGACTCAAATTTTCCACCCCCCTGCCCTTGTCTGTGCCTGCCCACGAAAGCCCTGTGAGGATTGGTTTTGGGGTGATGAGTAAATTTCAGTGTGTAGGCAAATCTGCAAATACAGGGTCCATGAATAATGAAGATGGACTGTACATAAATTATGATGTGAGAAGCACAGTGGAAAAAAAGAGAAACTAGAGCAGAGCTAGAAGAGTCAAGGATATGGGTGGGGGGTGGCAGGAATAAATAGAGGGGTTGGGGTAGGTCTCATTGAGAAGGCATAACTGAAGCAAAGGCTGGGAGGAGGTGAAGGGGTGAACCAGGTAGATATCTAGGGGGAGACAGTTCCAGGCAGAGGGAACAGCCAGTGCAAAGTGTCGAGGCAGTTGGATGCCTGGTGTACGCAAGGAACAGCAAGGAACAGAGTGAACGAAGAGTAGAGAGTAAGAGATAGGGCTTTGCCTTTCAACGTCTCCTCATCTGTAACTTCCAAGCCCATGATACACCTGGGTTTTATTTTATTTAATGGCAATGTGGGCTGGTCAGTTTTAAAATGAAATTCTGATAAGCCGTCCTCGAGTCCTTCATTATGAGCATGCATGAGTTCACACGGTGGGATAGCTGGCTTTGTGGTGACTCCACAGTGGTTGTTCTGGTCTCTGGCCATCTTTACATAGCCCTCCATGTCACAACTTTCACCCCAGCTGTCCTTGATGAGCCAGTATTTATTGTTATCTGAATCTGTTCCTTCAGAGCCATAGCCAACCACCAGGATCCCGTGATCCAGTTCTCAGCTGCTGCAGTCTGGCTCATAATAAATCCCTGATTCATAGAACTGGAAGGAATCATGGTTTGCATCAATAACAACCAAGATGGGACCTACAGTTGTCACTGCCACCATAAGGGCCTTCTCCAGTGGAGTGACCTCCACGAAGCCAGTGTCGTTGGCAGCAGAATACTCAGGCTTGTAGCTACAGGTCATGTCCTTTCCAACATATGGATAGGATTCCTCTGAATTGAGACCTTTGTTGTCCTGGACATACTGGAAGGCATTGTCCATTAGGCCGCCATTGCAGCTGCTATTGCCCTCAGCCTGTGAACAGTCCACCAGCTTCTGCTCACTGAGTGAAACAAGTATGCCAGTTTTCTGGAACATCTGTCCTTCCAGGGAACTGGTTGCACTGAAAGCCCAACAAGAACAACAGTGATCCTGATCCTTCACGGGAGTCACGTAGCCTTTATCCCTCCAATCTACAGATGTGGGGACTTCAGAGGGAGATTCAGAGCACATTTTCTCCTTCTTGGGTTCCTGGTTTTGAAAGCTATTCATCACCTGCCTGAATTCGTCATTGGTCTTGTCACCAAAGGCATTCATTCCCAACCTGAAGCTGTGTTGCCCCAGGCTGTATTCCAGATTGTGCATTTCGATCATTTTCATATTCTTCTCCCACACTGCTCTCCTCCAATCCTCTTCATTCCCGCCATATAGTCTCTGGTGCTTCAACTTCCACTCGGCCCAATGTACTTCTAAAGTTGACTCAAATATTGGAGCAGCTGAGGCTATTCCCAAGCAAAAGGCAGTCAGAAAGAGTGAAAGATTCTGGCGCAGGTGCATTCCACACACATACAGACAAGGCATCTCTAGGATCCGTAGTCTCCCCATTTTTCTACTCATCCATCCATACATTGGATAAAGGGAGTGTGATTCACAAGGTTTTCACAATCACGCTGTTACCTCTTGTCGGCTACATTTTTATACAATCATCTTCAAGATTCAAGGCTACTGGGTTGGAGTTTGATAGTTTCAGGTATTTACTTCTAGCTATTCCAATTCATTAAAACAAAAAAGGGTTATGTGTGTTGTGCTTAAGAGTGCCCACCAGAGTGACCTCTTGGCTCCTTTTGGAAGCTCTCAGCCACTGAAACTTTATTTGGTTTCATTTCACATCCCTCTTTTGGTCAAGAAGATGTTCTCAATCCCATGATTCTGGGTCCAGGTTCATCCCCAGGAGTCATATCCTGTGTTGCCAGGGAGATTTACACCCCTGGGAGTTGGGTCCCACTTTGGGGGGGCAGGGATGAGGGCAGTAAAGAACACACAGAGATGGGTCTGGGTTCCTTCCCCCTTGGATCTGGGAATTCTGGGACTCTGGTGCAAGGGAGCCCATGTGACTTCTGAAGTTAATTCATTCAAGATGGTGCAGCTTCTTTCTGGTTCTCTTGGCACACTCACTCTTAGAACCCAGCCACCAGACTGCCGGGAAGCACAAGCCACACTGTGGAGAAGTCCATGTGGAGAAGAACCTACAGCCAGCACCAGCTTGCAAATCATGAATGAAGGGTCCCCATTGGGAGTGGATTCTCCAGCCCTAAGCAAGCCACTGACATCATGAGGAGGAGTGACAAGCTGTCCCTTGTAAGCCCTGTCAAAATAATGGATTTGTGAGCCAAAGAAATGACTGTTGTTTTAAAGTTGCCACAGTTAGGGTGGCTTGTTATGCAGCAATAGATAACCAGCACAAAATCCTACACAATCCCACCTCCCAACCCCTTATCAAAACAGTACACCTCCCCCCACCCCAAAACCAATCTGAATTCACCTTCAATTCAAGCCTCAACCTCAGTTTCCACTCCACCAGGAAGCCTCCCCTGACCTCTTTATTCAGGAAACATGTACGGATGCTCGTGGTTTTATGGGGGAAGCTGTCAGCAGGCACTGAGTTAAGACATGGGGCAACTAGAAGCGAAGCATGTGGGTGCCATAAAGTCCTGCAACCTCATTATGGGATATATACTTGCAAGATAGGAGAGCAGGCACACGAATTGACATTTTCACCTTGGTGTTTATGGTGGCAGTATTCACGATTTGCAATGGGTGGAGGTGGCCTGAGGGTGCATCGACTGATGAACAGAATGGTGAACTGTGGTGTATGCACACAATGGAATGCTGAGCAGCTGCAAGAAGGAATGAAGCTGTGAGACATGCAACTAGGTGAATGGATACTGAGGACAGCATTTTGAGTGAAGTATGCCAGAAATGAAAAGACAAACATTATAGTGTGTCACTAATATGGGCTAACTATACTGTGTAAACTCTGAAAATTGAATCTTAGAGCACAACTTATTAAGGGGAAAGCTTATTGTACTGGTCCCTAGAATGTAAGCTCTTACAGCAGCGACATCTATTTCTGAGTTGCAATGGTTATCTCCAAATCCTGAAATGCTGAGCTCTTTGTGTATAACCTGTTTGGTCTCTGGAACTTTGGGTATCCATGTGACATATGAAACTCACAGCTAGAGCTCAGCAGCTATGAATGTCAGTATTACCCCATACAGCAACTGTTAAGCTGAAAAAG
Organism: Choloepus didactylus; assembly: GCF_015220235.1. Classification (NCBI taxonomy): domain Eukaryota; kingdom Metazoa; phylum Chordata; class Mammalia; order Pilosa; family Megalonychidae; genus Choloepus; species Choloepus didactylus. The sequence goes on from NW_023637606.1 coordinate 5,334,036, forward strand.
AGTCCAGACTTCAATTATAGATAGCAATGAAATGGATCTGGTTAGAACTAAGGCAAATCAGGCCAAAGGATAAAGGACAATATTGACTATGTTTTAAAACTTCAACTTCTGTGTGAGATCAAGGGAAGAGATGTTTATTTGGTGCAGGATATATATCTTCTACAGCATACTAAATAATTTAACTTGAACAGTTTATTCAAACACCCATAATTAAATGGAACCTTAAATAGGAAGGGAGACCTGGTAGGTTTGTATGAAATCCTGATACATCCCATAGTAATTTTGGCAGAGAATAAAAATATATTTGCAGGGACCCCCTGAGGAACTGGGGAAAAATGCAGAAATGTAGGATTTTCTCATTTGGGTTACTACTGATATTCTCACAAACTTTGAGGACTAACAATTTAGTAGGATGAGACTTTGATCCTGGGGTTTGCCCTTATGAAGCTTGTTACTGCAAAGGAGAGGCTAAGCCTACTTAGAACTGTGCCTAAAATTCATCCCCAGAGAACCTCCTTGTTGCTCAGATGTGGCCTCTCTCTCTAAGCCAATACTGCAGATGAACTTAGTGCTCTCCCCCGACATGGGACATGACCCCTAGAGGTGTAAATCACCTTGGCAATGTGGGACATAACTCTTGGGGATGAGCTTGACCCTGGCATTGAGGATTGAGAAAACCTTCTTGGACAAAAAGGGGGAAGAGAAATGAAACAAAGTTTCAGTGGCTGAGAGATTTCAAATGGAGTCAAGAGGTCACCCTGGAGGGCATTCTTATGCACTATATAGATATCCCTTTTTAGTTTTTAGTGTATTGGAATAGCTAGAAGGAAATACCTGAAACTTGTCAGGCCCCAGAAAAACAGTCTAACATATATAAGGAATGTCTGATCCACAGGCCCTGCTGCTCATCTCATAAATACCAGGTGTGCCATAAACTAAGGGTTGAAGGCTGTTTTAGGAATCCCAGTCACAGTGGCACCTAGACTCCAGGGGGCAGACAAGGCAAGATCAGATATGCCCATAAGATGAATGACCACAAACAAGCCAAAAAGCCTGCTTCCTCCACATAGATAATATAGTGCACATCAAAGAGTAGTGTGTTAGAACGCTAGTAACCAGTCAGCAGAAACTGATAAGCACTCACCCAGTCGAGGCCCAGAACACACTCAGCAGGACACTTCCCCCCCAATACCCAACATGGGTTTTTCCTTTAAAAAATGCTGCTCTCAGATAGAGGGCCAGAGCCATTTTTTCCTTTTTTTCTTTTCTGATGGCTCCCACCTGCTTTCTTGTGCTTTCTTCCTCTAATAAACCTTAAATTCTCTACTTAAACCATGACTCGCTGCATTTGTGTGAATTCCTGAACGACCTAACATTTGGTGCCGAAGACCCGGGATGGAGGTTTAAGTGAGGTTTAAGTTTCCTGGCCACTCAGGGCAATGGGGCAGCCTCCCAGTCAACTCCGTTCCGTGAACTACACAGCCATTCAGGTTTCCATGCATTCAGCGGCTTGAGTCCATCAACTCAGAGCACCTTGATGCAACACCGGCTCACCCTCATGGCTCTCAAATCTCTACAACTAATTTGGCCCTAGGTAGGTAAGTGATGTCTTTCTGCCCAGATCCCCCCTTGGGAGTTTTGTTCGGTGTCCCGTGGACACCCCAGCCCACCACAGGGTGGCGCCTCAGCTCACTTGGATGTGATGCCCGGCTTCATAAGCCTAGGGAACCTGAGCGCTCAGTCAAAACTCTCTGACACTCCGTGAGTGTCTTTCCCCATTGCAGCAGTCAAAGTAACCCAGGGGACACCTTGGGCAAAAGATGCACACATTTCCTGACCCCCAACGGCAAACCGGGGATGTCTGCTTTGTTGTTGCAACCGGGTTGTATGGGTCTGGGCCATTAGTCTCACTTGAGCAACATTTTGGGTGGTCTCTGTAAGCCTCTAAAAGAGCAGGGAACCGTGGGTCTCCCCACAGGCAATCTCCGTAAGCCTCTGATAAGTGTAGCCCCAATTCGTGTCAGCCTCATCCAGGGAAATTGTAAGCCTCTAAAGGAGCAGGAAATTGTGAATATCTCTCATGGGCGATCTCTGTAAGCCTCTGATGAGCAAAAATTCCCTAACAAATCACAAGCCTGTCAAATTTCTTAGATAATCATAGGTAATACAGTCACTTTTCAATAGCTCCAAAGCTAAATTTCCTCCTAAATCCACCCCCTCAGATGTTTAAACTTCAATTAAAATGGGAAGTAGAACAAATACAATTTGGCCACTCTATCCTTTAGAACAACAAAAACATTGGCCAGAAAATGGCACTTTCAATTGGCAAATTCTCACTGAACTTAATAATTTTATTTGGCACAACAACAGGTGGTCTGTAGTATTTAATCTTAAGCTTTCTAAACTGTTTAGTTTTGGCTATTCTTGGGCCACTCTGTCGTCTCCTACCAAATCCTCCTCCTTCACAAAAAAAATTCTTCTAAGTCTTCTGCTTTCCTCTCTACAAAAGTTAACCCTGAAAAGCCTTTAAACAGTTTCTCTTCTTTAACCCTGCAGATCAACCCCCTTGTAACTCTTCTCTAACCCCTTCTGCTCCCCTCCCCTTGCCATTAACCGCTTCCCCCACTTCTCGTCCCATCGCCGGTGCCCCCTCCTTATCTCACCCCACCAGCACACAGCCCACTGGCTGCCTGTGCACCCTTCCCCCATCTCCCACTCCAGCCCACCTCTCCAGGGCAGGAGAGTGCAGCACAAACCTAAAGTGTGCACACCTGGTGTAACTGGAGGATAAATAAATAAGGCAAGAGCTCCTCAATTACTGTCTGCTGCTGTTTTACTATCAACAAACCTACCCCATCCCTAACAACGTTTAGCCTCTGATTTACAAACACTAAATTTACATCCCAGTGAGCTGCTTCAATGTGTGCATGACCTTCTACTGTGCAGCTGCCCTAGCCTTAACTCCCTCCAACAAAAAGAATAAAGTTTCCAAAAATAAAAAAACAATTTTCTAAGCCACAAGTCACTTACTTAAAAATTTCCCTTCTCCCCTAACAAAAAGAAAACTTATTTATCTAATGAGAGGTCAGGCAAGCCTAACTATTTAAAACCATGTTTTCAAATGCCCTAATCCATGTCTCCTGGGCTGTGAAGCTCCCCTCAACTACCCAGAAATTTTTCCTAGAGTACTGGAACTTGGAGGTCCAGGTGAAAGTTGACCGCTGCAGGCAGGAGCCAAACGCATCTGAGTTAAGGTAGCTTTATGGTTGGGACTTCCTCTGTGCTTGATAAGTGTGTAATTTTTTGTTTATTATGCTCACTCTGCTTTCTTTTGTTTCAATTAATCTATTGTGTAGTAAGGCTAATTAAGTTAATCCAAGGGTCATCCATGCAAACTCAGTGGGTTTAAGCCCCACTAACCATAACCCCAGATTCTGTAGTTCTCCTTTTAAATTTTGTGCAGTTTGCACAGTTTGCATTTGTGTAAAAAACCAGTAACATTTAAACAGCTCCTACTCCTATGTTCTGTCTTTATAATTTCTTGTGCTGTTGTTCAGCCATGGGAAACTCTCAAAATGTGCCAGTTACATCTTTCTTAAAAACTATCCTTAATAATTAGTCTAAATTTAGAAAGTAACATTAAAATTGTTAATAAGCTATAGCTGCAGCCAGCTGGCCTTTATGTGTGGTATGGCTAGCTATAGCAAACTGTCTCAAGAAAAGAAAAAAAAAATCTGTAAGTTAAAAAATTTACAGTTTAAAAATATATGCAGAACTTCCACCTCTGCTTTAATATTATAACTTCCAAAGCAATTAAAAATATAATAACAATGTAAATGTGCTAGCCTATCAGTTTTTTAAATTAAAAAGTCAAAAAGAACCTAGTCAAAAGGGTCCATGCAAAAACCTGAAATTGCTGAGAGAACATCAAAAGTAACTAATACAGTTTAAAAATCAGCAAAAGTGCAAATTATCAAACCAGTGTCATAAAATAATATCTGTACTAAGGAATCTGATAATGAGAACTTTAACTCTCTCTATAAAGGATGTTTTATTTTAAACATTTAGCATCATTCTAACAAGCTTAATTTTAGTGGTAATAGCATGTTGTGTAGAAGGTATAAAGAATGTTTTTCTAATTAAGGGAAAAAGGCAAGTAGCTTTGTCCTAAATGACTGATTGTTTAGAAATGTAAAATAAAGCCTGGAAGGATAGGAATGTGGGATAAAGCTTAGATAAATACAGAAAGTTGTAAAAGACTTGTAGAGGGGAAAATTTCTTTCTGCAGTCAAGGTTGAAAGATAGGTACAGAAAGCTGTAAAAATTTTGTGAAAACAATAATTTCTGTGGTCAAAGTTAAAAAATAGTAAAAACTAGTAATAACACTGCTTAACAACAAAACCTCAAAACTTAAAGAAAAAAGTAGTTTTATAAAACAAAATAGCATTAAATATTTTAACCACCACCCAAAGCAGTAATATGCAATGTTGTGGGTATGTGCCTAATAACTCCCAAAATAAAACATTCCTCACTGTACTGCAAGCTTCTCATGTTAAAATCTCTTGCTGTTTTTATGAAGAAAAGGTTTCCTTAAATTATTGAGGTGTTATTTCTTAATAAAAGTTGTACAAGTGTTTTTCTAAATAATCAGTGTAGGACGCAAAATGTCTCTTTTATCAAAATAACCTCTTGCACTTCATTTTAACATTATTATGTCCTTGACTGTTTATTTATATTCTTGTACTAAGCATTTTATATTTAAATTATTGTCTGTCCCTATACTATTATTTAAATGGAAAATTACTTAGTGAAACCCGAACTAGCTAAATGATGACCTAATAAGGCTCAGGCCTTTTCTAATAGAAACCATAGGTTTAAAGTGTAACAGACAAACCTGTAACACGAGCACAAAGTGCCTTTAACAGCCTTGTTTAGCCAGTAAATAAAACTATGTTTACTCATTTTATATTAAATAGAACTTTGTAGATGTATAAAATTACTTAATAGTCACTGTAATAAACCTGAAATATATAAAGAAAACTTAATATCTTGTAAGCACAGAGCAAAAGCTTTAACCCATATCCTCTTGATATATCCCAAACCTACCAAGGAAGCTACCTTAAAGCACATAAAAAGGTGGGCATAAAAAGCAGCCATAAAATGGCAAACAGTAAAACCCTCTCAAATACTCTAATTTAATAATTGTTATATAAGATTATAAAGCTTATTCGTAACTGCAACCTTGTTCAGTAATATAGTAATCAACATATTCATAGAGCCAATATGCTATAAAAAATTTAATAAAACTAAGAAAACAAAATTCTTTCATGAATTTCAAAATTTATGCAAAGTTAAATCATTGTGTGCATTTTTTAAAGAGAAACAATGTAACACCTATACACTCCATTAATCCTTACCAAAAATTATTTATTACTATTTCTAGATGCATTAACTAAAGTGTTTTAATTATTTAGCAATATTCTAAGTTTAAACCTATATTTTTTAGTAAAATGTTATAAAATGTTTTCCTCAATAATCAATGTAAAAGACAAAATGATTAAATTCATGTAATAGGTTATAAGTTGCAGAAGAAACATTTAGACAATGTTATAAGAATTAAAAACTTCTAACCTTTTGATTAATAATGTGCATAACATCAAACAACAATGTAGTACTGCTAGTTATAATTTGTTATTTTTAAAGAGTTATCTGTCACAAAAACAGCCAAATTTCCTTGTAATTTACATTGTTTTACTCTAATGCTTCTCTAAAAGTGCTTGCAGTTAGCTACAAGTCAAAGCTTCATCTTCAACAACAAAGACACACTTTTAAAAAGAAGCAAGTATATAAATTATGTTCTACCCATTAGCTAACATAATCCTATTAAAAATGTAAAGAAAAATTAGACCTCTATTTTAATTAAAGTGCTTGCATGTTTAAACCAAGCTCCTAGTACTGTGTCTGCATGCTCTCTCCCCATCAGAGTTATTGGTAAGACCCATTTCTGTGGTCCCTAAAGCTGTAAGGGTGTCAACCGCATCACATGGATGTGCTCCAGAAGTAAATGGACACATGCTGTTACTGAAAACACCTTTTACTACAGACACCTTTGCCTCTGCCTGCCAGAAAAGACTCAGTCACTTAAACTTTTCAGTGAACATTGCCTCCAGACTAGCTCTGCTGCATGGTGCCAGAGGGTGCTGTGAAACAGCCCAATAAAACCCTGGAGCCCACCGTCCTGCTTCCCAGAGGACAATGATGCTGCTGCTACAACTGTACAAAGAAGACACGTCCCGGAGCTGTAATTGCCAGTGTGATGTGGTTAAAACCTAAAAACATAATTTAACACTAAGGCCTGCTCTGCTCTTATGAGGGGACAGCATATATGGTATTATAAACTTATTACACAATGCAGCTAAAAAAAAAAAAAAAAAACTTAAACATTCATTAGTATTCAGTGCTACACATATATACCAAATAAATATAACAATGTCTCTTCAATATTAAATCATATGCAAAATAGTAATAATATTAAAATTATAGTGAATTAAATGCATTTCTAAGTGGTTAATGAATTTACCATGATATAGAAAATGGCCCTTATTACCATAGTTTGTGTTCTGCTTGTCACTTGTTTGTCTTAATTGTTGCCTGTATTGTATCTTTAAGTTTGTCCAGAGCATCTTCCAAATTAATATAAAAACTTATTAACCCTTGCTCAGCAAAAAGCAGTTACAAGAAGAAACCTCCACCCACTTCCCCCTTCATAGAAGATGCTCACAAAATACCGTTTCTTAAAAATAAGAAAATGTCTCATAAAAAAAGAGAAATTTAATTGCTGAGTAAGTCTAAGTAAGTAAGAAATATTCAGTAAAACTTTCTCTCAATTTTTCTTTCATTCTTCTCCATGCCTCTACAAGCTATTCTACTCCCCCTTATGGGGCCACTAATTATCCTTATATTAATTTTCCTTTTTGCTCCTTACCTCTTACAATGTCTAATTAAATTTATCAACAGGTCAATAGCAGCCATAACTAACCAGCAAAACTCCTAAAACATAGTCCTGCTACAATGAAGAAATTGAAAATCTGTTCCTGCCGCAAAAAGCCTTACTAACAGCCGGTTCCAGCAGAAAATATCCAAACATCAATCTAATAATGCTAAAACTTATTTCAAAGCAACTCTGCCCCAACCCCGTCCAAACCCAGCTGGAAGCAGCTAAGAGACAACCGTGACATCCCTTTTCCCCTATAAAGGTTGCTTCAAGCTAAGTTAAAGCATTAACCCAAAATTCTACCCAAACCTGTACCAATTTTTTATTAAAAATAAAAGGCAGGAATGTCAGGCCCGAGAAAAAGAGTCTAACATATAGAAGGAATGTCTGATCCACGGGCCCTGCTGCTTATCTCATAAATACCAGGTGTGCCATAAACTAAGAGTTGAAGGCTGTTTTAGGAATCCCAGTCACAGTGGCACCTAGACTCCAGGGGACAGACAAGACAAGATCAGATATGCCCATAAAGATGAATGACCACAAACAAGCCAAAAGGCCTGCTTCCTCCACATAGATAATATAGTGCACATCAAAGAAGAGTAGTGTGTTAGAACACTAGTAACCAGTCAGCAGAAACTGATAAGCACTCACCCAATCGAGGCCCAGAACACACTCAGCAGGACCTTCCCCCCCAATACCCAAAGTGGGTTTTTCCTTTAAAAAATGCTGCTCTCAGAAAGAGGGTTGGAGCCATTTTTCCTTTCTTTCTTTTCTGATGGCTCCCACCTGCTTTCTTCTGCTTTCTTCCTCTAATAAACCTTAAACTCTCTGCTTAAACCATGACTCACTGCGTTTGTGTGGATTCTTGAACGGCTCTGAACCTAACAAAACTGTTGAACTGCAACCCTGTAGCCTTGATTCTTGTAGATGATTGCATAACTACATACCTCACATGGTGTGACTGTGTGATTGTGAAAACCTTGTGGCTCACACTCCCTTATTCCAGTGTATGGACAGATGAGTAGAAAAATGGGGACAAAAACTAAATGAAAAATAGGGTGGGATGGGGTGGGGAGTGTTCTGGTTTGCTACTGCTGCCATTTGCAAAACACCAGAAATGGATTGGCTATTATAAAGGAGGTTTATTTGGTTGCAAAGTTACAGTCTTAAGGCCATGAAAGTCTCCAATCTGAGGCATCAACAATAAGGTAACTTCATGGAAGAATGGCCAATGGTGTCTGGAACACCTCTGTTGTTTGGGAGGGTACAGGGATGGTGTCTTCTTCCTTTGCTCCCAGGTCAAATTTCAAAATGGTGTTCTCCAAAATGTCTCTGTGTCAGCTTCTTGGGGCAACCTCTGGGTTACTACCTCCAAAGCATCAGCAAAACTCTGCTTTCAACAGCTGTCTTCAAAATATCGGTCTCAGCTGCAGCAGCAGGCTCCTTCTGTCTGAGCTCTTATACAGGGCTCTAGTAAACTAATCAAGGTCCAAGTTGAATGGGCGGGGCCACACCTCCATGGAAATAATATAATCAGAGTTATCACAGTTGGATGGATCACATCTCCATGGAAACAGCCTAATCCAAAAGTACCAACCTAATCAACACTAATACGTCTGCCCCCACAAGGTTCCATCAAAGAACATGGTGTTGGGCGGACATAATATATCCAAACTGGCACAGGGGGGATGGAATGCTTTAGATGTCTTTTCTACTTATATTTTTATTTCTTTTGGAATAAGGAAAATGTTCAAAAATTGATTCTGGTGACGAATGCATGACTATATGATGGTAGTCTGAATAATTGTACACTGTGGATGATTGTAGGGTATGTGAATATATCTCAATAAAACTGTATTAAAAAACAAAACAAAACAAAAAGACATGGGGCAACAAGAATGCAGATTAAAGATCAAGTCCTTCTGATTTGTGGGGGTCCGTGGCTCTGCCATATACTTGCCATGCTACTTTAGACCAGTCACTTCCCTCCTCTGAGCCCCAGTTTCCTCATCTGTAAAATGGGGACAATGACACCTACCTCTTAGTATCGTGAGGGCAAAATGAGGTAGGAATATAGAATCCGTACTCTGGAGTTCCTGTGTAAAAAGACTGGCTATTACGGAAGTACCACTAAGGAGAGAATGGGTAACCTTTCTACTCTTCTCCTAGAGGAAGCAATACAGTGTTCCTATTTTAGGCAAAGGATGTCTTCTTTTTTAAAAATTTACTCTTTATTATAAAAGATTTCAAACATGCAGGGAAAAATTGAGAACAGTTTGATGAACTCCCACATATCCATCACCAAGATGTAACAACTCTTAACATTTGCCATGTTTGCTTTGTCTATTTATCTTTTGCTAGCATTTTAAAGGCAATTTGACATGGTGATATTTCACCCCTATGCATCTCTAAAACATAGACATTTTCCTACAAAAATACAAACCCATTATCACACCTAACCAAATAAGTCTCGATATCATCCAGTAGGGTTCAACCCAGAGCTGGTGTTAACTGAAAAAGGACTAATGTTGTTGCCGTCTGCAAGCTCCCATGCTCTTGGCCATCTCCCAGATCTCAAGTACTTCAACATTCACAGTCTGTCAGGTGCCCAGGGAGCTGACAGAGCCTTCCAGATCCTGAGGAGAGATAGGAAGTGTGCCAGGTTTGGAGATGAGCCTGAACTAAAGCTCAATCTGACTTTCTCCCAGGGCAATATCAACCCTCCCCCATCACTTGGCCCCAGCCCCAGCCCCAAATCCCCTCCCCAGGTGGGCCAAGGAGCAAATACACATCACCATCCCCAACCTCTCCCAACCCAGCTGGAAGCAGGAAGCCTGACACCCTCCCTGCTGAGTGATCACAGGACAATTCCTTCCCCATGTGGGAGTGGGTCTGAGGGTCTCTGAAGTTGCCTTTTGCTCATATCTCTGGCTATTGGGATCTGGCTCTCCTGGACCCTGGTGATGACTTTAGCAACAGGAAACAAGGTGTTGACAGGTGTGTACAATCAACCTAACCTGGAGAGCTTGGGAAACTGTCCACTGGGCAGGACAGCCAGACAAGTGGGTGGGTCCTGGGTGGAGCTCTTCCTGTGTCAGTGGAAGAGAGAAGGAGGCCAGAGGACAAGTGTGGAGGCCCAGAGGTTGTGAAGTGTCATGTAGTAGTTTCCAGTTGCTGCTGTAACAAATTCCCTCAAACTTACTGCCTTAAAACAACAGATTCACTATCTCACCATTCTGGAGGTTGCCTGCTTTCCTTGGCTTGTGGCCCCTTTCTCCATCTTTAAAGCCCATCACTCCAGTCTTGGAATTTGATCTTTTTGCCTCTTTCTTATAAGAACCCTTGTAATTACATTGGCCACACCCAGATAATACTGGGTAATCTCCCCAACTCAATATCCTCAGCTTAATTATAGCTTCAAAGTTCCTTTTTCCCATGTCAGGTACCATATTCACAGATTCAACAAATTAGGATGTGGCCATCTCTGGTTAAGGGCTGTTATTCTGCCTAACACAAGGTGGAAGGAGTAGGGTCTGGGGATAGCAGGATTAGGGACTGGGGCTGGCAATAAAGATGAAATAGGTTGGTGTCAAGATGAATATGAAGATGGAATTTGTGGATGAGGGTGAAGTTAAGGCTGGAGACAGAGTCTGAATAGGGATTGGGGTGTGTTCTGGTGTGCTAATGCTGCCAGAATGCAAAATACCAGAAATGGATTGGCTTTTCTAAACGGGGTTTATTTGGTTACACAGCCACAGTCTTAAGGCTATAACATGTCCAAGGGTACAATAGGGTACCTTCACTGGAGGATGGCCAATGGCATCCAGAAAACCTCTGTTAGCTGGGAAGGCACATGGCTGGTGTCCACTTGCTCCCAGGTTGTGTTTTAAAACAGCATTCCCCAAAATGTTGCTCTTGGGACATTTTATCCTCTTTTAGCTGTAGCTCCTCTTCAAAATGTCACTTGCAGTTGCTCTGAGTCCCTCTGTCTGTAAACTCCTTTATATGACTCCAGTGAACCAATCAACACCCACCCTGAATGGACAGGTTAACACCTCCATGGAAATCATCCAGTCAAACATTCAACTCACAATTGATTGAGCCACATCTCCATGGAAACTGTCAATCAAAGAATTCCAATCTAATCAACACTAATACATCGGCCTCACAAGATTGCATAAATGAACATAGCATTTTAGGGGACACAATACATCCAAACTGGCACAGGGTGGGTTATGGAAATGAAAATGGAATTGGGAGCTGGAGATGGGATTGGGTGGAGGAGTTTCAGGATAAAGCTGGAGACTGAGTTGGGACTGGGAATGAGGTTAGGAATAGAATTGTAAATGGCATTGAGAATAATGGCAGAATTGGAAATGGAGGAATTGAGGATGGTGATAATGTTTGGGACGGAGTAGGAATTGGAACTGAGCATGGGTTGGTGGGTTGAGAGATGAAGGAGTCAGGAATGGAGATGGGAGTTAGAATTGGAACAGAGTTAGAGATGAGGACAGAGTTTGGGGATAAAGATGAGCACAGGGTTGGGATGGGTTTGGGTTTGGGGACCTGGATTCCACTGGAAGCAGAACTGGGAATGGATGTGGGTGTCTTGTCCTGGATCAACCAGATGGGCTCCCCAAGGGGGCTCACAAGGGTAGGAGGTAGACACAGATGAAGGGTGACAAGGAGGCTGCCAGGGTATCCTGACTTTTCCTCATCTCTCCCCACCCAGGCCAAAGTCTGGTGGACTTTCCTTATTTGGGGTGTTCTTTCCTCATTCTTCCTTCTCTGTTCCCTCAACCCCCTCCTCCAGTAAGAAACTTGGATCTGGTTCTGATAGCTATTTGTGTCTTCATTTGCCAAATCTGCCATGACATATACCTCACAATGGGTTGGCTTAAACAATGGGAACTTACTGGCTCATGGTTTTGAGGCTAGAAGAAATCCAAAATCTAGACATCGGCAAAAAGATGTTTTCTCCCCCAAAACTGTAGTTTTCTGATGCTGGCTACTAGCAATCCTTTAGCTTTCTTGGCTTTTGAAATTAACAGCAGATTTCTCATCAGAAACCATGGAGCCAGAAGACAGTGGGAAGGCATATTTAAAGCCTTTAAAGAAAAAAACCTGTCAACCAAGAATTCTATATCCAACACAAGTATCTTCAAAAATGAAGGAGAGATTAATACATTTACATGTAAATAAAAGCTGAAAGAGTTCATTACCAGGAGACCTGCCCTACAAGAAATGCTAAAGGGGGTACTTCAGGCTGAGGTAAAAGATCATTAGAGAATAACTCAAAGCCACAAGAAGAAATTTAAAATATTGGTAAAGGTAATTACATAGGCAAATATAAAATCACTTCTCATGGTACTTTGGGTTTGTAACTGCTTGTTCCCCCAATATGACTTAACAGGAGCATGTGTGACATAATATTCTATCAGCCAGATATTGCAAATTGTCACAGTATGCCAAGCCCCAACCAAAAGTGTTCCTGAAAACTCTAAAAAATACCCTGGGCTCTACCTCAGACTCTATAAATGTTTTACTTAGTAGGTTTTTTTTTTTTTTTTCAGAAACTTAGGGCCTCCAGATTGCTCCTTTGCCAGATAAGCCCTGAAACTCAGAGGTACCAGTTTCTCCAAGAACATCAACCAGTTTCACTCCTCTAAATGTCAGCACCCACTTTTAGCACCAAGAAGTTAAAATGGTCATTGCCCAGAAATCCCTGAAGATTAAGAGAATGATCAAATGAGAGAGAAGTGTTGTAACTGAGAAACTAGGATTTAACAAATAATTATGACTACTGACTCATTATATAGATATTTATTTTTAGTTTCTGGTGTATTAGAATAGCCAGAAGGAAACACTTGAAGTTGTTGAACTACAATCCAGTAGACTTAGTCTTTGATAATGATTGTTTAACTATATAACTTCTATCATGAGACCATGTGATTGTAAAAACCATGTGACTGACATCCCATTTATCCAGTGTATGGGTAGATGAGCAATAAAATAAAGACATGCATGGAAAAAAATAGGTCAGGAAACTGGGGGGAAAATACCCCTATGTAAACTGTAGACAATAGTTATAGTAGTACTTTAATAACCTTTCATCAAATGTAACTACCATTTAAAAAATAGTAGAATTAAGCCCACTCAGCAGTTGAACTCACTGCCTTCTCCCCTACACGGGACCTGACTCCCAGGGGTGTAAATCTCCCCAGCAACATGGGACATGACTCCTGAGGATGAGTCTGGACCCAGCATCATGAGATTGAGAACATCTTCTTGACCAAAAAGGAGAAGAGAAATGAAACAAAACAAAGTTTCAGTGGCTGAGAGATCACAGAGTCAAGAGGCCACTCTGGAGGTTATTCTTATGCATTATATAGATATCCCTTTTTAGTTTTTAGTATATTGGAATGCATAGGAAATACCAGAAGCTCTTCAACTGCAATCCACTGTCCTTGGTTCTTGAAGGCAATCATATAACTATATATCTTATATGGTGTGACTGTGCAATTGTTAAGCCTTGTGGCTCACACTCCCTTTATCCAGTGTATGGATGGATGAGTAGAAAAATGGAGACAAAAATTAAATGAAAAATAGGGTGGGATGGGTGGGATGGAATGCTTTTGGTGGTCTTTTACTTTTATTTATTTATTTATTTTTGGAGTAAGGAAAATGTTCAGAAATTGAATCTGGTGATGAATGCACAACTATATGATGGTACTAGAAATAATTGATTCTACACTATGGGCAATTACAGGGCATGTGAATGTATCTCAAAATTGTATTTAAAAATAGAAGAATTACAAGAAAAGTGTTTTCATCAATTGTAACAAATTTTCATCACGAATCCAAGTTTGGTGGTAGGGTGGTGTATGGGGAATCCTGTATTTTATGCATGATTGTTCTGTAAACCCACAACTTCTCTAGTAAAATTTTTTAAAAAAATAGCATTCTAAATCTATGTTAATGGGCATACAATGTATAAAGATGTAATCTAATATGATAATATAAAGGGGGAAGGGCAGAGAAATAAAGTAGAGAGTTTCTGTTGTACTGAAACTATGTTGTTTCTAGTCAAACTAGATTGTTATTACATTAGGGTATTCATTGTAATTACAAGGGTAACCACCAGAAAAATAACTAAAATATATAGTTAAAAGGAAAGAAAGAATTCAAAATGCTTTACACCAAAAATTAACAAAATACCCAAAAAGGGCAGTAATGGAGTAATTGAGAAACAAAAACATACAAGACATACAGAAAACAAATGGCTAAGTGGCAGAAGTAAATACTTCCTTCTCAATTATTACCTTAAATGTCAATGCATTAAAAGGCAGAAATTGGTAGATTGGATAAAAAAAAGCATGATCCATCTATATGCTGTCTTTGAGAGACTCACTTTAGGTAAAAAGACACAAAAAGGTTGGAAGTAAAAAGGTGGAAAGAGGTACTCCTTGCAAACAATCATCAAAAAACAACCAGAGGGGCTTTATAATTGTCATAAAAAATACACTGTAAGTCAAAAGTGATTGCAAAAGACAAAGAAGGTTATTATGTATTGACAAAAGGTTCAATCTAGCAAGAAGATAAAATGATTACACCCATATAGGCACCCCTCAACAGATCCCAAAAATATATGATGCAAAAATTGACAGAATTGAAGGAAGAAATAGATAGTTCTACAATAATAGCTGAAGACTTCAATACACCACTTTCAATAATTGATAGACCATCTAAGCAGAAGATCAATGTTTTAGTTTCCTAGGCTGCTCAAGCAAATACCAAGCAAAAGAATGGCTTAAACAATAGGAATTTAATGACTCACAGTTTTGAGGCAGGAAAAAAGTTCAAATCAAGGCGTCATTGAGCTGACACTTTCACCCTAAGGACTGTGATGTTCTGGGGCTGGCGGCCAGCGATCCTTGGTCCCTCGCTCCTCTGTTACATGGAAGGCACATGGCGGTCTCTGCCTTCTCTTCTGGGTTCCACCGAATTTCAGCTTCTGGCTGCTGCCTGTGGCTTTCTCTCTTGCTGTCTGGATTTCATTCTGTTTATGAAGCAGTCCAGTAATAGGATTAACACCTATCTCAATTGAGGTGGGCTACACCCTAATGGAAGCAACCTCATCAAGAAGTCCTACTTACAATGGGTTCACACTCACAGGAATGCATTAAGTTTAAGAACATGTCTTTCTGGGGAATGTACAGATCCAAACCATCACAATCAATAAAGAAATAGAGGACTTGAACAACACTATTAGCCAATTAGAACTATATAGTCATATGGACAGATATACAACATATATATGGACATATGTATGGTCATATATAGAACACTCCACCCAATAATAGCAGAATACACATTCTTCTCAAGTACTCATGGAACATTTTCCAGGATAGACCATATGTTAGATCACAAATTAAATCTCAATAAATTTTAGAGTATTGAAATCATACAAGCTATGTTCTTGGACCACAATGAAATAAAGCTAGAAATCAATAGCAGAAGGAAAACTAGAAATTTTACAAGTCTTTGGAAACTGAACACACTTTTAAACAAGCAATGGGTCAAAAAAAAAAAAAGAAGAAAAGAAAATCACAAGGGAAATTAGAAAATATCTTGAGATGAATAAAAATGAAAACACAATATACCAAAACTTAGGGGATTTAGTGAAAGCAATGGTCAGAGGGAAATTTTTTTTTTTTAATCTTCATTATATTGAGATATATTCACATACCACGCAGTCATACAAAACAAATCGTACTTTCGATTGTTTACAGTACCATTACATAGTTGTACATTCATCACCCAAATCAATCCCTGACACCTTCATTAGCACACACACAAGAATAACAAGAATAATAATTAGAGTGAAAAAGAGCAATTGAAGTAAAAAAGAACACTGGGTACCTTTGTCTGTTTGTTTCCTTCCCCTACTTTTCTACACGTCCATCCATAAACTAGACAAAGTGGAGTGTGGTCCTTATGGCTTTCCCAATCCCCTTGTCACCCCTCATAAGCTACATTTTTATACAACTGTCTTCGAGATTCATGGGTTCTGGGTTGTAGTTTGATAGTTTCAGGTATACACCACCAGCTACCCCAATTCTTTAGAACCTAAAAAGGGTTGTCTAAAGTGTGCGTAAGAGTGCCCACCAGAGTGACCTCTCAGCTCCTTTTGGATTCTCTCTGCCACTGAAGCTTATTTCATTTCCTTTCACATCCCCCTTTTGGTCAAGAAGATGTTCTCCGTCCCACGATGCCAGGTCTACATTCCTCCCCGGGAGTCATATTCCACGTTGCCAGGGAGATTCACTCCCCTGGGTGTCTGATCCCACGTAGGGGGGACGGCAGTGATTTCACCTTTCAAGTTGGCTTAGCTAGAGAGACAGGGCCACATCTGAGCAACAAAGAGGCATTCGGGAGGAGGCTCTTAGGCACAACCACAGGGAGGCCCAGCCTCTCCTTTGCAGCAACCATCTTCCCAAGGGTAAAACCTGTGGTAGAGGGCTCAACCCATCAAACCACCAGTCCCCTATGTCTGTGGTCATGTTAGCAACCATGGAGGTGGGATAGGCCAATACCCCTGCATTCTCCACAGGCTCCTCAAGGGGGCAATGCGTCTTTTTTTTTTTCCTTGTTTTTTTTTTTTTAACTTTCCCTTCTTTTTTAAATCAACTGTATGAAAAAAAAAAGTTAAAAAGAAAACAAACATACAATAAAATAACATTTTAAAGAGACCATAACAAGGGAGTAAGAAAAAGACAACTAACCTAAGATAACTGCTTAACTTCCAACATGTTCCTACTTTACCCCAAGAAAGTTACCTAATATAGCAACATTTCTGTGAACTTGCTCCTACTATATCCATCAGAAATTAACAGACCATAGTCATTCCTGGGCATCCCCAGAACATTAAATAGCTTATCTGTTCTTCTTGGATTATTGTTCCCCCTTTCTTAATTGCTCTCTATTGCTAGTTCCCCTACATTCTACATTATAAGCCATTTGTTTTATATTTTTCAAAGTTCACATTAGTGGTAGCATATAATATTTCTCTTTTTGTGCCTGGCTTATTTCGCTTAGCATTATGTCTTCAAGGTTCATCCATGTTGTCATATGTTTGACGAGATCGTTCCTTCTTACTGCCGCGTAGTATTCCATCGTGTGTATATACCATATTTTATTTATCCACTCATCTGTTGAAGGACATTTGGGTTGTTTCCATCTTTTGGCAATTGTGAACAATGCTGCTATGAACATTGGCGTGCAGATATCTGTTCGTGTCACTGCTTTCCGATCTTCCGGGTATATACCGAGAAGTGCAATCGCTGGGTCGAATGGTAACTCTATATCTAGTTTTCTAAGGAACTGCCAGACTGACTTCCAGAGTGGCTGAACCATTATACAGTCCCACCAACAGTGAATAAGAGTTCCAATTTCTCCACATCCCCTCCAGCATTTGTAGTTTCCTGTTTGTTTAATGGCAGCCATTCTAACCGGTGTTAGATGGTATCTCATTGTGGTCTTAATTTGCATCTCTCTAATAGCTAGTGAAGCTGAACATTTTTTCATGTGTTTCTTGGCCATTTGTATTTCCTCTTCAGAGAACTGTCTTTTCATATCTTTTGCCCATTTTATAATTGGGCCGACTGTACTATTGTCATTGAGTTGTAGGATTTCTTCATATATGCAAGATATCAGTCTTTTGTCAGATACATGGTTTCCAAAAATTTTTTCCCATTGAGTTGGCTGCCTCTTTACCTTTTTGAGAAATTCCTTTGAGGTGCAGAAACTTCTAAGCTTGAGGAGTTCCCATTTATCTATTTTTTCTTTTGTTGCTTGTGCTTTGGGTGTAAAGTCTAGGAAGTGGCCGCCTAATACAAGGTCTTGAAGATGTTTTCCTACATTATCTTCTAGGAGTTTTATGGTACTTTCTTTTATATTGAGATCTTTGGTCCATTTTGAGTTAATTTTTGTGTAGGGGGTGAGGTAGGGGTCCTCTTTCATTCTTTTGGATATGGATATCCAACTCTCCCAGCCCCATTTGTTGAAAAGACCATTATGACTCAGTTCATTGACTTTGGGGGCCTTATCAAAGATCAGTCGGCCATAGATCTGAGGGTCTATCTCCGAATTCTCAACTCGATTCCATTGATCTATATGTCTATCTTTGTGCCAGTACCATGCTGTTTTGGTAACTGTGGCTTTATAATAAGCTTCAAAGTCAGGGAGTGTAAGTCCTCCCACTTCGTTTTTCTTTTTTAGAGTGTCTTTAGCAATTTGAGGCATCTTCCCTTTCCAAATAAATTTGATAACTAGCTTTTCCAAGTCTGCAAAGTAGGTTGTTGGAATTTTGATTGGGATTGCATTGAATCTGTAGATGAGTTTGGGTAGAATTGACATCTTAATGACATTTAGTCTTCCTATCCATGAACATGGAATATTTTTCCATCTTTTAAGGTCCCCTTCTATTTCTTTTAGTAGAGTTATGTAGTTTTCTTTGTATAGGTCTTTTACATCTTTGGTTAAGTTTATTCCTAGGTACTTGATTTTTTTAGTTGCTATTGAAAATGGTATCTTTTTCTTGAGTGTCTCTTCAGTTTGTTCATTTCTAGCATATAGAAACATTACTGACTTATGTGCATTAACCTTGTATCCCGCTACTTTGCTAAATTTGTTTATTAGCTCTAGTAGCTGTATCGTCGATTTCTCAGGGTTTTCTAGATATAAGATCATATCATCTGCAAACAATGACAGTTTTACTTCTTCTTTTCCAATTTGGATGCCTTTATTTCTTTGTCTTGCCGGATTGCCCTGGCTAGCACTTCCAGCACAATGTTGAATAACAGTGGTGATAGTGGGCATCCTTGTCTTGTTCCTGATCTTAGAGGGAAGGCTTTCAGTCTCTCTCCATTGAGTACTATGCTGGCTGTGGGTTTTTCATATATGCTCTTTATCATGTTGAGGAAGTTTCCTTCAATTCCTACCTTTTGAAGTGTTTTTTATCAAAAAGGGATGTTGGATTTTGTCAAATGCTTTTTCAGCATCTATTGAGATGATCAATTGATTTTTCCCTTTTGACTTGTTAATGTGTTGTAATACATTGATTGATTTTCTTATGTTGAACCATCCTTGCATGCCTGGAATAAACCCCACTTGGTCATGGTGTATGATTTTTTTAATGTGTCTTTGGATTCGATTTGCAAGTATTTTGTTGAGGATTTTTGCATCTATATTCATTAGGGAGATTGGCCGGTAGTTTTCCTTTTTTGTAACATCTTTGCCTGGTTTTGGTATTAGATTGATGTTAGCTTCATAAAATGAGTTAGGTAGTGTTCCATTTTCTTCAATGTTTTGAAAGAGTTTGAGTAAGATTGGTGTCAGTTCTTTCTGGAAAGTTTGGTAGAATTCCCCTGTGAAGCCATCTGGCCCAGGGCATTTATTTGTGGGAAGACTTTTGATGACTGATTGGATCTCTTTGCTTGTGATGGGTTAGTTGAGGTCTTCTATTTCTTCTCTGGTCAGTCTAGGTTGTTCATATGTTTCCAGGAAATTGTCCATTTCCTCTACATTATCCAGTTTGTTGCCATACAGTTGTTCATAGTATCCTCTTATAATTTTTTTAATTTCTTCAGGATCTGCAGTTATGTCACCTTTTTCATTCATTATTTTGTTTATATGTGTCTTCTCTCTTTTTGATTTTGTTAGTCTAGCTAGGGGCTTGTCAATCTTGTTGAACTTCTCAAAGAACCAACTTTTGGTGATATTTATCCTCTCTATTGTTTTTTTGTTCTCTATGTCATTTATTTCTGCTTTAATCCTTGTTATTTCTTTTCTTCTACTTGGTTTAGGATTGGTTTGCTGTTCATTTTCTAGCTTCTTCAGTTGATCCATTAGTTCTTTGATTTTGGCTCTTTCTTCCTTTTTAATATATGCGTTTAGTGCTATAAATTTCCCCCTTAGCACTGCTTTTGCTGCATCCCATAGGTTTTGGTATGTTGTGTTCTCATTTTCATTCGTCTCTATATATTTAGCAATTTCTCTTGCTATTTCTTCTTTAACCCACTGATTGTTTAGGAGTGTGTTGTTTAACCTCCAGGTATTTGTGAATTTTCTAAGTCTCTGATGGTTATTGACTTCTAATTGTATTCCATTGTGGTCAGAGAATGTGCTTTGAATAATTTCAATCTTTTTAAATTTATTGAGGCTTGTTTTATGTCCCAGCATATGATCTATTCTGGAGAAAGTTCCATGAGCACTAGAAAAGTATGTGTATCCTGGTGATTTGGGATGTAATGTCCTGTATATGTCTGTTAAATCTAATTCATTTATCAGATTGTTTAGGTTTTCAATTTCCTTATTGGTCTTCTGTCTGGTTGATCTATCTATACGAGAGAGTGATGTGTTGAAGTCTCCCACAATTATTGTGGAAACCTGAATTGCTTCCTTTAGTTTTGCCAGTGTTTCTCTCATGTATTTTGTGGCACCTTGGTTGGGTGCATAGACATTTATGATTGTTATTTCTTCTTGCTGAA
The DNA here is from genome assembly GCF_015220235.1 of Choloepus didactylus. Classification (NCBI taxonomy): domain Eukaryota; kingdom Metazoa; phylum Chordata; class Mammalia; order Pilosa; family Megalonychidae; genus Choloepus; species Choloepus didactylus. The sequence goes on from NW_023637606.1 coordinate 5,354,580, forward strand.
TTGCCCCTTTTATTAGTACGTAGTGGCCTTCTTTGTCTCTCAAAACATCCTTGCATTTGAAGTCTATTTTATCTGAGATTAATATTGCTACACCTGCTTTCTTTTGGCTGTAGCTTGCATGAAATATTTTTTTCCATCCTTTCACTTTCAGTTTCTTTGTGTCCCTGTGTCTAAGATGAGTCTCTTGTATGTAACATATTGATGGTTCATTTTTTTTTATCCATTCTGCGAATCTATATCTTTTAATTGGGGAGTTTAATCCATTTACATTCAACGTTATAACTGTGAAGGCATTTCTTGAATCAGCCATCTTATCCTTTGGTTTATGTTTGTCATATTTTCCCCCTCTGTCTATTAATATCCTTTATTGTACCCATACCGAATCTCTTTAGTACTGAACCTTTCTCCAAGTCTCTCTGTCCTTTCTTTGTTTCTCTGTCTGTAGGGCTCCCTTTAGTATTTCCAGTAGGGCAGGTCTCTTGTTAGCAAATTCTCTCAGCATTTGTTTGTCTGTGAAAAATTTAAGCTCTCCCTCAAATTTGAAGGAGAGCTTTGCTGGATAAAGTATTCTTGGCTGGAAATTTTTCTCACTCAGAATTTTAAACATATCGTGCCACTGCCTTCTCGCCTCCATGGTGGCTGCTGAGTAGTCACTACTTAGTCTTATGCTGTTTCCTTTGTATGTGGTGAATTGCTTTTCTCTTGCTGCTTTCAGAACTTGCTCCTTCTCTTCTGTGTTTGATAGTGTGATCAGTATATGTCTCGGAGTGGGTTTATTTGGATTTATTGTATTTGGAGTTCTCTGAGCATTTATGATTTGTGTATTTATGTTGTTTAGAAGATTTGGGAAGTTTTCCCCAACAATTTCTTTGAATACTCTTCCTAGACCTTTACCCTTTTCTTCCCCTTCTGGGACACCAATGAGTCTTATATTTGGACGTTTCATATTATCTATCATATCCCTGAGGTCCATTTCGATTTTTTCAATTTTTTTCCCCATTCTTTCTTTTATGCTTTCATTTTCCATTCTGTCATCTTCGAGGTCACTGATTCGTTGTTCAACTTCCTGTAGTCTTGTACTATGAGTGTCCAGAATCTTTGTAATTTGGTCAACAGATTCTTTAATTTCCATAAGATCATCCATTTTTTTTATTTAGTCTTGCAATGTCTTCTTTATGCTCTTCTAGGGTCTTCTTGATTTCCTTTATCTCCCGTACAATGGTCTCATTGTTCATGTTTAGTTCTTTGAGTTGCTGCTCTAGGTGCTGTGTCTCTTCTGGTCTTTTGATTTGGGTGCTTGGGCTTGGGTTATCCATATCATCTGTTTTTTCATATGCTTTATAATTTTCTGTTGTTTTTGGCCTCATGGCATTTGCTGAACTTGATAGGGTTCTTTTAGGATTTGTAGACCAATTGAAGTCCTTATCTCTAATTTATCAGATCTACAGCTTCATGGAGTACACTTTCTCTAACTAACCAGCAGGTGGCGTCCACAAACCACCTGTTCTCCACAAGCCAGTTCTCCCCTGCTTAGCCTTTTTGGTGAGTGGGGGAGTGAGTCTTGTGGGGTCCAATTGGTGTACCAAGCTTGCGTGTGTAGTTGGTGTTGCCTGCCCTGTGTATGGGGCGTGTTTCTGGGCAGTCAGGGAGGGGGGGGTGGCTCTAACAATCAAATCTCCCTGGTGATCCTAGAGTTTTAAAGCTGCTGCAATAGTCTAATCCTTCAGTTCAGTCCTGCCACAGTTTGTCTCTGCCACTGACCCACAAGTCCTTGGTATTGGTGTATGGCTCCTGAGACTTGCAAGTGGGCCCCTCTTCCAGGCCGTGCACCCCGGGTCCTCTGTTGAGGGATGGCTGTGCTATGTCACAGGTGAGTGCCATCCCCCCAGGGCAGTTCTGGGCTGCTGGGCTGTGTAGGGAGGCTCCCAGTCTGCTCAAATGATGGCTGAATGGAGCTTTGTTAATTCACACTGCTCCACCTTCCCAACTCTGGGACAATCAGCTGAGGTTGCAGGGAAGGCTAATGTCCATGCCCAGTTTTGTGGTGTGTGCCTGTTATTTGAAGCACTTCCATCACACGGGGTTGTCTGGGGCAGCTCTGGGCTATGGGGCTGGTGATGGGCAGGAGTGTTTCCTGTCCAGCAGGATGATGGCTGTGAGCGGACACCCCCCTTTTCTTGGGAAGTTGTGGTGTTTAGTGAATTTTCTCAGCCACTGGATTATTGCGTTTTGTCTCAGAGCTCTCCTAGTTCTGCTCTTGACTTGACCTGCCCAAATAGCAAGTCTTTGAAGCTTTCTGTATTGGGCTTCTTAGAGTAATTGTTTTAGAAAAAGAAAAAAGGATTAAAAAAAAAAAAAAAAAAAACGGGCCCTCCTCAGAGATCTAATGGGTTATTGAAATGCTAAGAGACAAAGCAACCAGGGCCATTAAGGAAAGGTCCACAGGGCAGAGAGATCAGCTTTTCTTCGGGATTTGCATATGCACCTCAGGGCCCTTCCCCTTTCTATTTTCACCAGAACTCCAAAAATCCTCTGCTTTTATTTTGGAGTTTTTCATGTTGTTTTTTTTCTATGCCTGTCTCCTCTCTGCTGGGCTGGCTGCTCTCAGATTCTCTGGTGTCTGGTCTCAGTCTATCTATGGTTGGAGTTTGGATCAGTAGAATGAGTTTCCGATAAGGGCTGTCACTGCAGTTCTCCCTTCTCCTTCCCGGAGCTGACAGCCCCTCTTCCCCCGGGACTGAGCCTGGCAGGGAGGGGCGCGGGTCCCCTGGCCGCAAAAACTTACAGATTTCGCTGATCTCAGCAGTTCCACATTTTCATGAGTGTTGTATGAAGTATGCCCAAAGTCAGATTGCTCTGTGGTGTCCAGTCCACGCAGTTCCTGGCTTTCTACCTACTTTCCTGGAGGAGTAACTAAAACATACAGCTCACCAGTCTGCCATCTTGCCCCACCTGGTCAGAGGGAAATTTATGGCTCTAAATGCCTATATTAAAATAGAAGAAAGATCAAACATTGTTAATTTAACTTTGTACCTAAAAAACTAGAACAAGTAGAGCAAATTAAACCCAAAGTTACTAGAGGGATGGAAATAGTAAAGATTAGAGCATAGTTAAATAAAATAGGGAACAGAAAAACAATAGGGAGAGTCAATAAAACTAAAAATTGGATTTTTTTAAAAGATCAATAAAATTGACAAACCTTCAGCTGGATTGAGAAAGAAAAAGAAAATGAGAGAAGACACAAATGACTAAAATCAGGAATGCAAGTGGAGAAATTACTACTGAATTAACCAAAATAAGAAGCATTAAAAAAAAGGTACTATGAGTCAGTTATGATGAGAAATTAGAAAACCTAGACGAAATGGACAAATTCCTAGAAACATACAAATTACCTAATCTGATGCAAGAAAGAGGAAATCTCAACAGACCAACAAGAGACTCAGTCAATAATTAAAACTTCCCCAAAAGACAAGTCCAGAACTGGATGATTTCACTGCTGAATTCTGCCAAATATTTAAAGAAGATTTAACACCAATCCTCAAAATCTTTGAAAAGAATAGAAAAGGAGGGATTACTTCTAATGCATTCTATGAGGACAGCATTACCTTAATACCAAAGATAGATAAAGATGAAAAGAAAATTACAAACCAGTATCTCTTATAAATATACATGCAAATGTCCTCAACAAAACACTGGCAGACTGAATCTAACAGTATATTAAAAGGATTATACACCAAAACTAAGTGGGAATTATTCCAGGAATTTTCAAGGACGGTTGCACATGAGAAAACCAATCAGTGTAATATACCATATTAATAAAGGAGGAAAAGCCACATGATCATCCCAAATTATGCAAAAAAAGCATTTGACAAAATTGAACATTCTTTCATGATAAAAACACTCAGAAAACTAGAAATAGAAGGGAACTTTCTCAACAAAATAAAGGGCATTTATGAAAAATTCACAGCTCACTGGTGAAAGACCCAATTCTTTCCCCCTAAGAACAGGAATAAGAAAAGGAAGCCCACTGTCACTACTGTTATTCCATACTTCACTGGAAGTTCCAGACAGAGCAATTAGGCAAGGGAAAAAAATAAAGACACCCACATTGGAAAGGAATTAGTCAAATTATCCCTATTCCCAGATGACATGATCCTATATATGGAAAATCCCAAAGAATCCACAAGAAAACTGCTAGAACTAATAAACTAATTCAGCAAAGTTTCAAGATACAAGATAAACACTCAGAAATCATTAGGGTTTCTATACACCAATGTGCTGGTTTGTATATATTATGTCCCCGAGCAAAAGCTATATTCTTTAGTGCAGTCTTGTGGGGCCAGATGTATTAGTGTGGATTAGGTTGGAATCTAATGGTTCAGTGTTTCCATGGAGATGCGACCCACCCAACTGTGGGTGATAACTCTCGTTGGATAATTTCCATGGAGGCGTGGACCCACTCATTCAGCATAGGCCTTGATTAGTTCAGTGGAGAACTATAAAAGCTCAGACAGAAGGAGCAAGCTTGATACAGTCAAGAGGACACTTTGAAGAATTCACGGGAGCTGAGAGAGGAACATCTTGGGAGAAAGCCATTTTGAAACCAGAACTTGGAGCAGACCCCAGCCACATGCCTTCCCAGCTAACAGAGGTTTTCCAGGTGCCATTGGCCATCCTCCAGTGAAGGTACCCAACCGTTGATGCATTACCTTGAACACTGTGTGGCCTTAAGAGTGTAACTGTGTAAGCAAATAAACCCCCTCTAAAAAAGCCAATTAATTTCTGGTGTTTTGCAGAAAGGCAGCATTAGCAAACTAGAACAGATTTTGGTACCGAGAATGGGATGCTTTTGCTGCTGAGTTTGCAAATACCAAACATGTTGGAACAGCTTTTTAAATGGATAAGGGGAAGATTCTGGAAGAACTGTGAGGAGCTCAATAGAAAAGGCCTAAACTGCTTTGAAGACACTGTTTGTGGAAATATGGACTCTAAAGATACTTCTGATGAGGCCTTGAGCAGAAATGATGAGTGCGTTGTTGCAAACTGGAAGGAAGGTAATCCTTGTTTTAAAGTGGCAGAGAATTTGGCAAAATTGAGTCCTGGTGTTGGATGGAAGGCAGAATTTGAAAGTGCTGACATGGAATACTTAGAAGATGAGATCTCCAAGCAAAATATAGAAGCAGCAGCCTGACTTTTACTTGCAGCTTATAGTAAAATGTAAGAGGACAGAGATAAGCTGAGAATGAACACTTGCTTTCAAAGAAACCAGAAATTGACAGCCTGAAAAACTCTGGGCTTCCAGGGGGTAAAACCCCAGAAACTACAGTCCAACATGAGGATATAACCAAACATGGAACGGAGCCACCATTTCAGTACAAGCCAAGATTGGAGAAGGAGTTAAGCAGAAAGGATTTGTGGAAAGTCCTACTGTCTGATGGCTTTGACCCCTCTGTGCTTCATGTGAAGCCAACAGAATTTTCATGAGATCTTTATATTTGGAGCTGCTGCTGGCCTGGACTGGAGAAGACAGACAAGGAACATACTGAAGGAAAAATTTCTTCAAAGACAGAGCCATGGAGGTTGAGGTCTTGAGTCAAGAGGTCTTGGGCTGGGAGAGTGGAGTGGCCTGCATGCTTGGAAAGGGTGAGTTTGCCCCAGGGGTTGAGGCTGGGCCTTCCACCTTGATGTTCCAGAAAAGTGTTTCCACCTCAGGCCTCAAAGAGGGTGGAGCACATTCCCAGGGAATTGGGGAGAGCCTGGCTGTCACCCCACTGTTCTGAAGGGGTTGAGCATGTACCCCAGAGATGGAAGGGAATATGGGTGCTGCCCTGATGTTTGAGGAGGTTGGAGCCAAGAAGGTGGTCTCCCCAATGTGTGGATGTGTTTGAGCACTCACCCCAGCATTTGGAGGGAAAGGGCTGCCACATAGGCCCTTGGAAAGTGTGGGGAAGCCACTCTCTCAAGCCCCAAGGATACAATGTCATTCTGTTAATAGCTCTCAGACTTTGAAATCTAATGGAGTTTGCCCTGCAGGTTTTAGGAAATATTTTGGCCCTGTGAACCCTGTTGTCCTTTCAATTTCTCCTTATGGCAATGGGAGTGTTTACCCTATGACTTTCCCTCCTTTGTATATTGGCAGCAGATAATATGTTCTGTGTTTCATGTTTCCACAGCCAGAGGGGAATTTTGATTTAAGAAAGACCACAGCTGTAACTGATTTTGATGGGATCTTGTACTTGCCTATTGTTACTGAAATGATTTAAGTTTCTGTGATATTGTGATGGGATGAAAGTATTTTGTATATAGAAAGATAATGTCACTTTGGGGTCCAGGGAGTGGAATGTGGTGGTTTGAATGTATTATGTCCCCCAAAACACTGTTATCTTTGATGTAATCTTGTGTAGGCAGATGTATCAGTGCTGATTAGATTGTAATTCTTTGAGTGTTTCCACCGAGCTGTGGGTGATGACTCTGATTGGAAAGTTTCCATGGAGATGTGACCCCACCCATTCAGGGTGGGTCTTAATCGAATTACTGGAGCAGTATATAAGCTCAGATAGAGGGAGTGACTCACTACAGCCAAGAGGGACACTTTGAAGAATGAGTAGCTGCAGATGAGAGACAGTTTGAAGATGGTTGTTGAAAGCAGACTCTTGCTCTGGAGAAGCTAAGAAAGGATGCCCCAAGGGCAACAAAGAGTGACATTTTGAAGAGGAGCTGCAGTCTAGAGAGGAATATCCTGGGAGAAAGCAATCTTGAAACCAGAACTTGGAGCAGATGACAGCCACATGACTTCCCAGCTAACAGAAGTTTTCCAGATGCCATTGGCTACCCTCCAGTGAAGGTACCCAATTGTTGATCCCTTACCTTGGACACTGTATGGCCTTAAGAGTGTAACTGTGTAACCAAATAAACCCCCTTTATAAAAGCCAATCCATATCTGATGTTTTGCAGAAAGACAGCATTAGCAAACTAGAACTGAGGGCTGTTAAAAAATGGATAATAACAAGTGTTGGTGAGGATGCTGAGAAATAGGAACCATCATCCATTGCTTGTGTGAGTGTAAAATGCTGCAGCCACTGTAGAAAATAGTTTTGCAGTTCCTCATAAAGTTAAACAAAAAAATTACTATATGTCCTGGCAGTTCCACTGCTAGGTATTTATCTTAGTTTCCTAGATGTTAAAACAGATACCATAACCATGGGTTCACTTAAACAATGGAATTTATTGGCTCATGGTTTCAGAGGATAAAAGGCTTGCTTCCTCATGGGTTAGGTATCTTCTGGCTGGTTAGCATTCTGGGGTTCCTTGGCTTTTCTGTCACATGGGAATGCACATGGTATTGTCTTCTCCTTTCTCTTCTGTGTTCCATTGACTTCAAGCTTCTGGCTGCTCTCTGTGGCTTCTCTCTCTGTGTCCAATATCCTTTGCTTATAGGACTTTGGCCATATTGGTTAAGACCTCTTTCATTTTGGCCATAACATAACTCATTACATCTTCAAAGTCCTAGTTACAAATGGATTCACACACCACAGGACCAGGGGTTGGGACCTTTTGTTGGGGACATGAATCAATCCCCAACTGTACATTCCCAAAACAATTGAAAGCAGGGACTTGGACAGATATTTGTACACCAATGTCCATCTCAACATTATTCAAAAGAGCCAAAAGGTGGAAGTAGCCCAAGTGTCCATCGACAGGTGAAAGGATAAACAAAATGTGGTCCATCCATAGAATGACATATTATTCTGACATAAAAAGAAGTGAAGTGCTGGTACATGCTATAACAGGGATGCATCTTGAAGACATCATGTTGTGTGAAAGAAGCCAGACACAAAAGGATAAATATTGTATGATTCCACATACATGAAATATCTAGAAACAACCAGATATTACAAGTTGCCACAGTATGCCAAGCCCCAACCAACAATATTAGTTGCCCAGGGTATTCTTTAGAGTTTTCAGGAATACTGTTGGTTGGGGCTTATGCTTATACTTACAGAGACAGAAAGTGGGTTGGAAGTTGCCAAGAACTGAGAAAAAGAGGAGGGAGTTATTGCTTAACAGGCAGTTTCTGCTAAGGGTCACAAAAAAGTAATTGATGGTGGGATGGTAGCAGAACACTGATGGAGTAATCAAACCACTGAACAGTAAACTTAAAAATGCTCAAACCCAGGGGAGTAAATCTCCCTGGCAACATGAAATATGACTCCCAGGGAGGAATCTAGACCCAGAAGCATGGGATGGAGGACATCTTCTTGACCAAAAGGGGGATGTGAAAGGAAATGAAACAAGCTTCTGTGGCTGAAAGATTCCAAAAGGAGCTGAGAGATCACTCTGGCGGGCACTTTTATGAACAACACAGACAACCCTTTTTAGGTTCTAATGAATTGTAATAGCTAGCAGCAAATACCTGAAACTATCAAATTACAACCCAGAACCCTTGAATCTTGAAGCCAATTGTATAAAAATAGAGCTTATGAGGGATGACAATGTGATTGGGAAAGGTATACGGACCACACTCCCCTTTGTCCAGTGCATGGATGGATGAGTAGAAAAATGGGGCAAAAAAAAAAAAAAATACACCCAGTGTTCTTTTTTACTTTAATTGTTCTTTTTCACTTTAATTTTTATTCTTATTATTTTTGTGTGTGTGGTAATGAAAATGTTCAAAAATTAATTATGGTGGTAAATGCACAACTATATAATGGTACTGTGAACAATTGAATGTACACTTTGTATAAATGCATGGTATGTGAACTATCTCAATAAAACTGAATTTTAAAAAATGGTCAAAATGGGGAAATTTGTGTTCCATATATATTACCTTGACAAGTTTTTATTTAGGTCAGGCTACATTAAACAAATATTACTTAAGGCAGTTGTACGCCAATATGCACATATCCATTGTTAAAATATCACAATACTGGTTGGTAACCCACTGCTACCCCTCACCACCCTTGCTCCAGAGGGTTCCCAGCTACCCTGGACTTCTCCCCAAGACCACACAGACCTCTTGGTGACCCAGCAACTAAAGGGTTAATATCTGGTAAATATTTTTAAACATTTCCCCAGGCTTTAGGAAGACTTGCTTGTGTGATAAAATGCTTCAATTAAAAAAAAAAAGCAAAGGAATAGCATACCCTAAGTACAGGATTAACTAGTGGGAGACTGGGTGAGGGGATGTGCATGGCAAGGGACACATGGGAGGTTTCATTGTGTCATGTCCTAAATTCAGTAGTGGTATTTGGTATTTACCTTGTTATTCTTTCTTTGAATCATATATATATAAGTGTCAGTGTGTCTGAGCTGCTGTGACAAAGACCACATACGATGGGTGGGCTTAAACAATGGCAATTTATTGTCTCACAGTGTTGGGGACGATTAAGGTAGCATGTATAAAATCCACCCTCAGCGATGCCGGAGATATGCAACATGACCGCTAGGGCTGATGTAACAACAGTTTAAGTTGCCCTCAGCCTTCTACGGAAGTGATAGCCGTTTGCGCCTAAGATTCACATCTAGGGTGCTAGCTTTACTACCTGCCTTCTACCCGGCAACAGCATCTACCAATCCTGTGCTAGCCTTACATCTGCCATCCGCCCTAGCAACAGCAGCAGCCAATCCTAGGCCGCCACCCGTTCGTACTAGCCACTCCCTCTACCTTAGGGTATATATACCCTGCCTCTTCAATAAAGTTTTGCAGCTTGATCAGAAACCTGTCTTGCTGTCATTCCTCGTGTCTCTTGTCCCATACCATTCCTCCCTCACAGGATTTGGAGCTTCCGTTGAACGTCCCGCCGGCCGGGACAAACTGGCGCCCAACGTGGGGCTCGAAGTTCTGTGAGAGACGGAACGCCGCACTCAAGGAGAGAGGTACCTCACACTCACCGCACCCGGGATCGCCGCGAATAAACTCGGTCATGAGACAGATCCATTCAGCAGTCAAAGAAAGAAAGAAAGCCACACCAGGGATCACCGCGGGGAAGCGCGCTCGCGAGACAGATCCGTTCACCAGTCGATCAGTGCCGGCGAAAGGAAAGAAGAAGAAGAAAAGAAAGCAACAAAAGGTAAGCCCCCCACCCTTATCATGGGACAAGGAATTTCCCAACACCAATTATATGTTAGTCAAGTTAAGCAATCACTCAAGGCACGAGGAACACGAGTTAAGAAAAAAGGTCTCACGCGCTTTTTTAATTTCCTGTTACAAACCTGCCCTTGGTTCCCTCAAGAAGGTACTATAGATCACCAGTGCTGGCTAAGAGTTGGAGATTGTTTAAAAGATTATTTTCGAACCTTTGGTCCTGAAAAGGTCCCGGTTACTGCCTTTTCTTATTGGAATCTAATTAATGAAATTCTAAAAGTCCACTCTTCAGCTCCAGACGTTCAAAACCTCTGTAAATTAGGAGAGGAAGCTTTGAGAGAGCACTCTCGCCCTGCTTCAGCATGCGGCTCAGTAATTATTAACATGCCTGAATATCCTTTAAACGAAAATTCTAACAGGGATAGGCCAAATACCCCAACCAGTCAAGTCAGTTTGTCACCCGATCAGTATGAAATCAAACCAAAGGCTAAAATTTCTCCCACTTTGGAGGGACCGGAGGTTAAAATTTCTCCCTCTTTAGAAAACAACTCCCTTCCTCCGTTTCGGCCACCCCCTTATGCACCCGATTTTTTCAAACCATACTCTCATTTTTATCCAGTTATGCCCTTATCTCAGTTTCATGCTTTAGAAGAAGCCACAGAAAATCTCCGGCTACACGCTGATAATTTTAGAGAAACTTTTAAACAGGAGCGGCAGCATACCGCCGATCTGCTCACCGACCTCCGGTCGGCAACTCAAAGCATTGCAGCCCTTTCGCTTCCAGAAAATGCCCGCTCATCGCGCCTCCATTGTACTCGCCGCGCCTATGCTTTTCCGGTTACGCGTAGTCAGACTCGAGATTCTCAAAATGGCGTCGCCGGCTCCCAAAATGGCGCTGCCGGTTCTCAACATGGTGTCGCGGGTTCCAAAAATGGCGATTCTGGTAGCGATAGCGAGGAGAGTAATAAATCAGATTCTCCCGACTCTAGCGAAGGAGAGCAGGAGGAAGCTAGTTCCACCTCAACTGCTAAATATAAAAATCTTAGTCTAACATATCTAGAGAAATTAAAAAAGGCAGTGAGTGATTATGGCGCTACCGCTCCCTTCACGCTCGCCCTACTGGAGAGCCTTAGTGAAAAGGAACTTATTCCTAATGATTGGTTCCAGCTAGCCAGAGCTGCCTTGTCTGGCGGTGATTTCCTGGTATGGAAATCTGATTATGAGGAGCATTGTAAAAAGTATGCCACCCGCAATGCCCGTAAGGCCACTTCTAAAACTTGGACCTTAAATAAATTTTTAGGTCAAAGTCCCTACCATCAAAGTGATAAGCAGGCTCAATTCCCCCCAGGTCTCTTAGCACAAATACAAACGGCCGCGCTTAGAGCATGGAAAAAACTTCCGCAAAAGGGTGCCGCCACTGCCTCTCTCGCTAAATTAAGACAGGGGCCTGATGAGCCGTATACTGATTTCCTTAGCCGCCTGCAAAACATGGCTGAGCGCTTATTTGGGGCTAGCGAAAACGAAAGTGATTTTATTAAACACCTGGCCTATGAAAATGCTAACGCTGCCTGCCAAGCAGCAATCCGTCCCTTTCGTAATACTAGCCTTAATAATTACATAAAGCTCTGTTCTGGCATTGGGCCCACTCAAACCCTTGGAATAGCTATTGGCGCCGCTCTTCAAAATTTTGCAGCGCAGCATAAAAATTTTACGGCACAAGCAAAGCCTCCAACATGCTATAACTGTAAGCAACCTGGCCATTTCTCAAAAAATTGTCCTGTGCCGCGAATTAATTCCCCCTTACCCACTATCAACCAACCCCTATTGCCGCCCTCTATTTGTCCCCGCTGTAAAAGAGGGTTTCACTGGGCGTCTGAATGCCATTCTCAGACAGACATAAACGGCCAACCCCTTAAGCCTAAGCCTCAGGGAAACTTCCAATGGGGCCGGCCCCAGGCCCCGACCAGAACGAACCCAGGGGCAGTACGGTTTGTTCAGCCATCCCCAGTCGCAGTACCTGCGCTCCCAATCATAAACCACGCTGCTATATTTCAGACTTATGGAGAGCAACAGCAGAGAGCGCAGGAATGGACCTCTGTACCGCCTCCAAATCAATATTAACCCCAGAAAACAGTCCTCTCCTCATACCAACAGGAGTCTATGGACCTTTACCCCCTAATACTTTTGGTCTCATTCTAGGAAGAGCTAGTGTCACCCTGCGTGGAGTTCAAATCATCCCAGGTGTGCTAAATAATGACTTTAGAGGTGAAATACAAATAATCGCAGCCACCTCAAACAATATTATCTCTATTCCTTCTGGTACTCGAATAGCGCAACTTATAATACTCCCCGTTCAGCATGTTAACTCGAACTTCAAAAAACTCCAGCGCCCTACAGAGGCCCCTGGATCTTCCGATATCTTTTGGGCACAGCCAATATCCCATAATCGGCCCATTTTACGATTAAAATTAAATGGTAAATCATTCGAAGGTATCTTAGACACAGGGGCTGACGCCACAATTATATCTTCAAATCACTGGCCTAAATCCTGGCCGCTTACAGCCGCTGCCACCTACTTACAAGGAATAGGCGAAACCACAAATCCTTTACAGAGTTCACAAACCCTAAAATGGGAGGATGAGGAAGGAAACACTGGTACAGTTATACCATATGTTATCCCCCATCTCCCCGCTAATCTATGGGGTAGAGATATCCTAACTCAAATGAAGGTTTTTATGTGCAGCCCTAGTGACACCGTCACTGCTCAAATGCTTAAAATGAATTTTCTCCCTGGCAAAGGCCTGGGCAAGACTAATCAAGGGATAAAACTGCCCATCTCTGTAACACCTAATATAGCTAGAACAGGACTTGGATTCTCCCAAAATTTATCCTAACGGCCATTGACATTCCTGTACCCCATGCTGAAAAAATTTTCTGGAAATTTACGAAACCAGTGTGGGTTGATCAATGGCCTCTGACTCAGGAAAAGACCCTAGCGGCTATAAAGTTAGTACAGGAACAACTTAATGCCGGACATATTGAACCTACTCAGTCCCCTTGGAACACTCCTATTTTTGTCATAAAAAAGAAATCAGGTAAATGGAGATTGTTGCAAGATTTGCGAGCTGTAAACAAAGCTATGGTACCTATGGGAGCACTGCAACCTGGCCTCCCTTCACCGGTTGCTATCCCTATTAATTTTCACAAAATAGTTATAGATTTAAAAGATTGTTTTTTCTCCATACCTCTTCACCCGGAAGATAGACAATATTTTGCCTTTAGTGTCCCTCAAATTAATTTTCAAGGCCCTATGCCTCGATTTCAATGGAAGGTTTTACTGCAAGGCATGGCCAACAGTCCAACTTTATGTCAAAAATTTGTTGCTGACGCCGTTAACCCTGTCAGACAACTATGGCCACAAATTTATATTCTCCATTATATGGATGATATTCTATTAGCAGGCCAGGACATATCTAAACTGCATTCTTGCTTTCAGAGCCTTCTTAAACATCTAACAGCAAAAGGTCTTCAAATAGCCCCTAATAAAATACAAACTTCAGATCCTTTTTCCTATCTAGGATTCGAACTTTGGCACCAGCAAGTTTTAACACCCCGCATTCAACTGCGAATCTCCCATCTCTTAACATTAAATGACTTCCAAAAACTTTTGGGAGATATTCAATGGCTTCGCCCTTATCTAAAGCTACCCACTGAAACTCTTGTGCCGCTCAATAATATTCTAAAAGGAAACGCAAACCCCTCCTCTCCCAGAAACCTAACTCCAGAAGCAATGCAGGCGCTTACCATCATAAATCAGGCTATTCAAAATCAGATTTGCTATCAAATAAGCTACCACCAGCCTTTAGTCTTTATCGTTCTTGCCACAACCCACACACCTACAGGTGTCTTCTGGCAATCCAATTTAAAATCACCAAACGGGCGAGGTCACCCCTTGCTCTGGGTTCACCTCCCTGCTACTCCAACAAAGGTGCTCTCACCGTATATTTCTCTTATAGCTGCCCTCATAACTAAAGGCCGACAAACTAGTCGCCAGCTGTTTGGAAAAGACCCTGATTCCCTTATTGTCCCGTACACCCAAGATCAAATCCATTGGCTTTTCCAAACCGACGACGAATGGGCTATCGCATGCTCTTCGTTTCTGGGTGATATTCATAACCATTATCCCAGCGATCCGTTAATCCAATTTGCTAAAATCCATCAATTCACCTTCCCAAAGGTCACCAAAACAAAACCAATAAACCCTGCTGTTTTAGTCTTTACTGACGGTTCAGCAAATGGGACCGCAGCATATGTCATCCAAGGCCAGGCATTTTCCATGCCCTCTCCCTATACCTCCGCTCAACTTGTGGAGCTCTATGCAGTACTGCAGGTCTTTTCCCATCTCCAAGACCGACCTTTTAATTTGTACACTGATAGCGCGTATATAGCTCAGTCTGTACCGCTATTAGAAACAACTCCATTTATCAAACCATCCACCAATGCAGTTCCCTTATTCTCAAGGTTACAAAAACTAATTCTTAAACGACAGCGTCCCTTTTTTATAGGACACCTCCGTGCCCACCAGCACCTGCCAGGCCCTCTAACGGAAGGCAATGCAATGGCGGATGCTGCCACCCAATTAATATGTCCTAATTTTTCTAATTCTCTAACTTTAGCTTCTCAAGCTCATGCTCAACACCACCTAAATGCAAATACCCTCCGTTTAAAATTCAATATTACGAGGGAACAAGCAAGGGAAATTGTTAAAACCTGTAAAAACTGTGTAACCCAACTGCCAGTCCCTCATTTGGGAGTTAATCCAAAAGGACTCATTCCAAATGAAATCTGGCAAATGGACGTCACCCATTTTGCCGGTTTTGGGCAACTTAAATATATTCATGTTTGCGTTGACACATATAGTGGATTTATTCAAGCTAGTTTGCAAACAGGAGAAGCTTCGAAGCATGTTATTTCTCATTTACTACATTGCTTCGCTACTTTAGGCCAACCTAAAATCATTAAAACAGACAATGGGCCTGGATATACTGGAAAGAATTTTCAAATCTTCTGTCAACAATTACAAATTAAGCATATCACGGGAATACCGTATAACCCCCAGGGGCAAGGAATGGTAGAACGAGCACATCGCACCTTAAAAAATGCCCTGTGCCGTTTAGCCGAAAGTACTCTCAATCTCACCAAACAACGACCTCGAAACCTTTTACATCACGCTCTTTTTGTTCTTAACTTCCTAACTCTGGATGATGAAGGACAATCTGCAGCTGATAGACATTGGCATCCCAAAACGCAAACGCAACAAGCCACTGTTATGTGGCGTGACCCCTTAACGTCAGAATGGAATGGGCCTGACCCCGTGATTATTTGGGGATGAGGCTCTGCTTGCATATACGATCAAAAGAGGGAAGGTCCTCGCTGGCTTCCAGAACGGCTGATAAAACATATTAATTCTTCATTGCCGAAACAAACCCCTGAAACACTTCCTTCCCCTCCTCTTAATAATAACCTTTCCAGGGTAGAAGCCTCTCCCTGAGAAAAATGTCTTTCTTTTCTCTTCCAGCGCATCAATAACTCCTGCTATAACCCATCCGGAGACAACCAGTCCGCACACAACCGGAAGTGGAAAGAAGTCCTGCTTACAGGTTTATTCCATCACTAATCACATGAATTACCACTTGAATTACTATTGGCTTTTCTTAATTGGTCTTCTGGCTTTGCTGTTTGCAGCCGGATTAGCAAGCGTTGCCCCAAAAGATTGGAACCCGTTAGAAAGAATCCTGCTTGCTATAGCATATTTGTGCATTGTAGGGTGTATTACTTTGCTAGCTTGTCTCCCTTAACAGGGAAGAACCTATAGCCTCTATTAGTATGGCTTTCTTATGCCTACTGCCATTTAAAGTTGCCGCCTTATATTTTCTCCTGCAAAGTGTGCATGCCACCTTCGGCAACTCCAACCCCCATCAGCCTTGGAAATGGACCTTAGCACGATGGGAAGATTCCACAGTTATACAAACCCAAGTTACAGCAGGATGCCCCTCCTTCCTTGTTTATGCCAGTGATCTAATTAAATGTTCAGACGGCACACCATGCCTTAACAAAGCCCAATATTACATGTGCCCGGCCTCCAACCCCAGAAAACAATATTGCAATACTCCCAACCAGTACTATTGTGCATACTGGGGGTGTGAAACATTAGCTACCAATTGGAAACCTTCCGCCCCTGATCACTACCTAACTTTAAAATGGTCCCCCCTTGGCTGCACACTCGGTAAACGCACCACCTTATCTACATTTGGTGACTCAAATTGTGAAAAACTAAATCTCACCGTACAACTCCCCACTGATAACTCTTGGTTAAACGGTCGGACATGGGGCTTTAGAATCTACTTATTTTCATCAACCGACCCAGGAAGCCTTATTCTAATAAAGAAGGAAGCAGTACAGCAAAAACCTTCTGCCATTGGACCAAATGTAGTGCTCGCGCCTCCAGCTACCCCTCCTATCCCGAGCACGCCCAGTACAAATCTTTCCAAAATTCACCCCACTACTCCCCCTTTTATTAGCATTCCAATATTGTCGTCCTCAAGCCCGTCCATATCATTTGACAGCCCGCTTTGGCCACTACTCCAAGCCACTTTTTTCTCTCTAAACTCCTCCCAGCCTAATTTTACTCGTAGTTGTTGGCTGTGTTTCTCTGCCAAGCCTCCTTATTATGATGCTATAGCTCTTAATGTTACATTTAATACTTCTAATGAAGACAATCCTTCCCAATGCCCTTGGAATGCAAGAAAAATAGGTCTCACTATGCAATCCGTTCTTCACTCTGGGCATTGTATTGGTAATATTTCTGCCTCCTTAAAAACAGTCTGTGCACAGTCATCCTCTCCATCGCCTGGTAAATTCTATATCCCCCCAACAGGGGCAAAATGGCTGTGCTCTTCTACGGGGCTTACTCCTTGCGTATCAGCAAAAGCCCTAACTGAAACAGGGGAAATGTGCCTCTTAGTGGCTGTGTTACCCCATGTCCTCTTTCATACAGAGGAAGACCTTTATCACCACTTGGTCGCGCAGTCTCCAGCCATGCTAAGAAAGAAAAGAGAACTTGTTACGGTTGTTACTATTGCTTCTCTTTTAGGTATTACTGGCCTAGGCACCGGAATTGCCTCTATCGTTCTCCAAAACCAAGGCTTCTCCCACCTAAGAGCTGCTATAGATGAAGATTTAGCCCGCATTGAAACCTCCATTACCCATCTTGAAAAATCCCTTACGTCCCTATCGGAGGTTGTTCTCCAAAACAGGAGAGGCTTAGATCTGCTTTTCCTTAAGCAAGGAGGGCTTTGTGCTGCACTGGGTGAGGAATGTTGCTTTTACGCTGACCATTCTGGCATAGTTAAGGATTCTATGACCAAACTTAGGGAAGGAATTGAAAATCGCAAACGTGAGCGAGAAACCCAAGGGGGTATCTCCTGGGGACTTAATGGAATCCTCCCTTACCTCCTTCCTATATTAGGCCCCTTAATAACCATAATCCTTATAATATCTTTTGCTCCTTGGGCCATAAAAAGAATAATACAGCTAGTTAAGGATCAAATTGACTCTGCCCTAAGCAAGCCTATTCAAGTGCATTATCACCGGCTTCACCTCGCTGACCAGGGTTTGGATCCAGATCATCTGACTGCTACCCACCCTTACGGGTAAGAAACCCCCTCCTACGGGAGCAGCATATAACTCGAAAATATGCTTCTAGCGTATGCTATGATTGGTACCGCTGGGTGCGAGACAAAGCACTGCAAAGGAGGGCCAAAGCAACTAAAGGCCATTTTCGAGCTCCTTGAGAAATATGCCTCATTTGCATAGGGGTTTTGCTCTGCCAAAAACTCCCCTCCCCAGAAAAACAGAGCCACAAACAACTTGGGGAATGAGGCCTCTATTTCCCCCAGCAGGTTAATGCCAAAAGAATGCTCGATCAGCATTCTTCCTCCGTCCTTTTGAAAAACAAAGGGAGGAGATGTTGGGGACGATTAAGGTAGCATGTATAAAATCCACCCTCAGCGATGCCGGAGATATGCAACATGACCGCTAGGGCTGATGTAACAACAGTTTAAGTTGCCCTCAGCCTTCTACGGAAGTGATAGCCGTTTGCGCCTAAGATTCACATCTAGGGTGCTAGCTTTACTACCTGCCTTCTACCCGGCAACAGCATCTACCAATCCTGTGCTAGCCTTACATCTGCCATCCGCCCTAGCAACAGCAGCAGCCAATCCTAGGCCGCCACCCGTTCGTACTAGCCACTCCCTCTACCTTAGGGTATATATACCCTGCCTCTTCAATAAAGTTTTGCAGCTTGATCAGAAACCTGTCTTGCTGTCATTCCTCGTGTCTCTTGTCCCATACCATTCCTCCCTCACAGGATTTGGAGCTTCCGTTGAACGTCCCGCCGGCCGGGACATCACAGTTTTGGAGGATAGCAGTCCAAAATCAAGGTCTCAGCGGGTCATGCTTTCTCCCAAAGTGTGTAGCATTTTGGGGCTGGTGTGTCACAATCCTTGGGGTTCTTTGGCCTGCACATCTGGCTGTGTCACATGGCATCTCCTGGCTTTCCCTCCTGCTCAGTCTTCTGTGTCACTATCCAGATTTGCTCTCCCTAGAAGGCCTCCACTCATGGGTGAAGACCCACCCTGGTTCAATTTGGCCTCATCTAAAGAGTATCGTCAAGGGAAGATGGTGGATTAGGAGAGACAGAGCAAAAAATGTCTCCATGAAAAGCACTAGATAAAAGACCAAAAATGCTCCAGAATACCAGTTCCAGTGACACAAGGTCAAGGTCTGCTAAATCCTCAGGGACTGTGCATGTGGTGAAACCTAGAGTCTGAGTTCTGAAATGAGTGAGTGAGTCTGCTGGAGAACTGGCAGCCATGCCACAGTTGGGAGAAACTGGGGGTTGGCATTCAGAGATGGATTAGTTTAAAAAACCAAAAGTGGCTGTGGATCTGGCTGCAAGAGCTGCACAACCCAGCATGGCAGGAAGTCCTTCACACAAATTGTGCACATGCCTCAGTATCTGGTGCGGACAATAGCCTTTCATACACCCACAGCTAATACTCCCAGAGCTAGGAAGGTGGAGCTCTGTGAAAAGGGGGAAATTACCATGCCTCATACAGCCATCTTTTCAGCAGGCTGAGAATGCCTCTGAGTGACACAGTGGCCCAGCACTTCCCCTGCAGACTGCACTCATCTGTGACATTGTGCTGTCTTCCCCCTACAGAGGTCCATGGAGGCAGGACCCACACTGAAGTCCCAGGGATCATACACCAATACCAGATACTTGTGAGTCCATGGCAAAGACAGACTGTTGGGAGCCTGAACCAAAATTTGAACTCCTACAACAGCTTTAAGTCTCAGGAACACCTGAGATATTTGATTCTTAAAGCCACCCCCCCCCCTTTCTAACAACTCAGACACACACCCTGCATTCAGGGAGGGCAGCACCAACAACACATGCAAACTTGGTGCACCTATTGGATTCCCACAAGATTCAGACCCCCATTCAATGCAAAGACAAAGTTGGGAGAACTGGCTTGAGGGGAATAGGTGGCTTGCACTCTGTCTAGTCAGAGAAAGTGCACTCCACCAAGCTGTATCTCTGAAAAATTATAGATAATTGTTCAAAAAAGACTACATATCCCAAAAGAGCCCTATCAAGATAGGCAAATGCCAAGAGGCCAAAAACAACAGAAAATTTTAAAGCATATGAAGAAACCAGAAAGATATGGATAACCCAATCACAAACACCCAAATCAAAAGATCAGAGGAGACACAGTACTTGCAGCAATTAATCAAAGAACTAATGATAAACAACCAGATCATGGCACAGGATATAAAGGACACAAAGAAGACCCTAGAAGAGCATGAAGAAGACTTTGTAAGAGTAAATAAAAAAATAGAGGATCTTATGGAAACAAAAGAAATTGTCAATCCAATTAAAAAGATTCTGGGTACTCACAGAACTAGATTAGAGGAAGCTGAGCAGCAAATCAGTGACCTCAAAGAGGACAGAACAGAGAGTGAAAGAACAAAAGAAAGAATGGGGAAAAATTGAAAAAATTGAAATGGATCTCAGGGATATGGTGGACAACATAAAACACAAAAATATAAGAATCACTGGTGTTCCAGAAGGGGAAGAGAAGGGGAAATGTCTAGAAAGAGTATTCAAAGAAATCATTGGGGAAAACTTCCCAAACCTTCTAAACAACATAAATACACAAATCATAGATGCCCAATGAACTCCAAAGAGAATAATTCCAAATAAACCCACTCTGAGACATATTCTGTTCAGATTGTCAAATACTGAAGAGAAGGAGCAAGTTCTGAAATCAACAAGAGAAAAGCAGTCACCACTTCAAAGGAAACAGCATAAGACTAAATATTGCCTACCCAGCAGCCACCATAGAGGCAAGAAGGCAGTGGCATGACATATTTAAAATTCTGAGAGAGAAAAATTGCAAACTAAGAATTCTTTATCCAGCAAAGCTCTCCTTCAAATTTGAGGGACAGCTTAACTTTTTCACAGGCAAACAAATGCTGAGAGAATTTGCTAACAGGAGAGCTGCACTACTTGAGATACTAAAGGGCACCCTACTGACAGAGAAACAAAGAAAGGAGAGAAAGGCATAGAGAAAGGTTCAGAACTAAAGAGATTCAGTATGGATAAATTAAAGGACATTAAGAGAGAGAGGGAAAAAATATATACAACAACCATGTGCCAAATAATAGGATGGCTGATTCAAGAAATGCCTTCACAGTAGTAACATTGAATGTAAATGGATTAAACTCCCCAATTAAAAGATATAGATTGACAGAATGGATTTGAAAATATGAACCATCAGTATGTTGCATACAAGAGACTCATTTTAGACAGAGGGATACAAAGAAATTGAAAGTGAAAGGATGGAAAAAAATATTTCATGTAACCTACAGCCAAAAGAAAGCAGGAGTAGCAATATTAATCTCAGAAAAAATAGACTTTAAATGCAAGGATGTCAGGAGAGACAAAAAGGCCACTACATACAAATAAAAGGGACAATTCAACAAGAAGAAATAACAATCATAAATGTATATGCACCCAATCAAGGTGCCCCAAAATACATGAGACAAACATTGGCAAAACTAAAGGAAGCAATAGATGTTTCCAAAAAAATTGTTGGAGATCTCAATATGTTACTCTCTCCTATAGGTAGATCAAACAGACAGAAAACCAATAAGGAAATTGAAAACATAAACAATCTGATAAATGAATTTGAATTAACAGACATATTTAGAACATTACATCCCAAATTACCAGGAATACACATTCTTCTCTAGTGCTTATGGGACTTTCTCCAGAATAGATCATATGCTGGGCCACAAACAATCCTCAACAAAAGTAAAAAGATGGAAATTATTCAAAACACATTCTCTGATCACAATGGAATACAATTAGAAGTCAATAACCATCAGAGACTTAGAAAATTCAAAAATACTTGGAAGTTAAACAACACATTCCTAAACAATCAGTGGGTTAAAGAAGAAATAGCAAGAGAAATTGCTAAATATAGAGAGGAATGAATATGAGAACACAACATACCAAAACGTATGGGATGCAGCAAAAGTGGTACTGAGGGGAAAATTTATAGCTCTAAATGCATACATTAAAAAGGAAGAAGGAGCTAAAATCAAAGAACTAATGGAGTAACTGAAGAAGCTAGAAAATGAACAGCAAACTAATCCTAAACCAAGTAGAAGAAAAGAAATAACAAGGATTAAAGCAGAAATAAATGACATAGTGAACAAAAAAAACAATAGAGAGAATAAACAAGAGCAACAAGATTGACAAGCCCCTAGCTAGACTGACAAAAGAAAAATGAGAGAAGAGCCAAATAAACAATGTAATGAATATGAGAGGTGACATTACTGCAGATCATGAAGAAATTCAAAAAATTATAAGAGGATACTATGAACAACTGTATGCCAACAAACTAATTAATGTAGATGAAATGGACAATTTTCTGGAAACACATGAACAACCCAGAGTGACCAGAGAAGAAATAGAATGCCTCAAAAAACTGATCACAAGCAAAGAGATCCAATCAGTAATCAAAAAACTTCCCATGAATAAATGCCCAGGGCCAGATGGGCTTCACAAGGGAATTCTACCAAACTTTCCAGAAAGATTTGACACCAATCTTACTTAACCTCTTTCAAAAAACTGAGGAAAATGGAACACTGCTTAACACATTTTATGAAGCTAACATCACTGTAATATCAAAACCAGGTAAAGATGATACAAGGAAGGAAAACCACAGGCCAATCTCCCTAATGCATATAGATGCAAAAATTCACAAAAAAACTTGCAAATTGAAACCAAAGACACATTGAAAAAAATCATATACCATGACCAAGTGGGTTCATTCTAGGCATGCAAGGATGTTTCAACATAAGAAAATCAATTTATTATAACATTAACAAATCAAAAAGGAAAAATCAAATGATCATCTCAATAAATGCCAAAAAAACATTCAATAAAATCCAACATCCCTTCTTGATTAAAACACTTCAAAAGGTAGGAATTGAAGGAAACTTCCTCAATATGATAAAGAGCACATATGAAAAACCCACAGCCAGCATAGTACTCAATGGTGAGAGACTGAAAGCCTTCCCTCTAAGATCAGGAACAAGACAATGATGCCCTCTGTCACCACTGTTATTCAACATTGTGCTAGAAGTGCTAGCCAGAGCAATCTGGCAAGACAAAGAAATAAAAGGCATCCAGATTGGAAAGGCAGAAGTAAACTGTTATTGTTTGCAGATGATATGATCTTATATTTGGAAAACCCTGAGAAATCAATGACACAGCTACTAGAGCTAAAAAGCAAATTTAACAAAGTAGCAGAATACAAAATTAAAGCACATAAGTCAGCAATGTTCCTATACACTAGAAATGACTGACCTGAAGAGACACTCAAGAAAAAGATACCATTTTCAATAGCAAGTAATAAAATCAAGTACCCATGAATAAACTTAACCAAAGATGTAAAAGACCTATACAAAGAAAACTACATAACTCTACTAAAAGAAATAGAAAGGCACTTAAAAAGATGGAAAAATATTCCATGTTCATGGATAGGAAGGCTAAATGTCATTAAGATGTCAATTCTACCCAAACTCATCTACAGATCTGATGCAATCCCTATCAAAATTCCAACAACCTACTTTGCAGACTTGGAAAATCTAGTTATCAAGTTTATGTGGAGGGGGAAGATGTCTTGAATTGCTAAAAATGTTCTGAAAAAGAAAAACAAGGTTGGAGGACCTCCACTTCCTGACTTTGAAACTTATTATAAAGCCACAAGAGTCAAAACAGCATGGTACTTGTACAAAGATAGACATATTGATCAATGGACTTGAATTGAGAATTCAGAGATAACCCCCCAGATCTGTGGTTGACTGATCTTTGATAAGGCCCCCAAAACCACCGAACTGGGAATAACAGTCTTTTCAACAAATGGAGCTAGGAGAACTGGATATCCATATCCAAAAGAATGAAAGAGGACCCTTACCTCACACCCTTCACAAAAATTAACTCAAAATGGATTAAGATCTCAATGTAAGAGACAGAACCATAAAACTCCTAGAAGATAATGTAGGGAAACATCTTCAGGACCTTGTATTAGGAGGTCACTTCCTACACCTTACATCCAAAGCACAAGCAACAAAAGAAAAAAATAGATAAATGGGAACTTCTCAAACTTAAAATCTTCTGTACCTCAAATGAATTTGTCAAAAAGGTGAAGAGGCAGCCAACTCAATGGGAAAAATTATTTGGAAGACATGTATCTGACAAAAGACTTATATCTTTCATATCTAAAGAAATCCTACAACTCAATGACAACAGTACAGACAGCCCAATTATCAAATGAGCAAAAGATTTGAAAATACAGTTTTCTGAAGAGGAAATACAAATGGCAAAAAAAAAAAAACACAGAAAAATATGTTCAGGTTGACTAGCTATTAGAGTGATGCAAATTAAGACCACAATGAGATACCATCTCACACCAATTAGAATGGCTGCCATTAAACAAACAGGTAACTACAAATGCTGGAGAGGATGTGGAGAAATTGGAATGCATTCATTGTTGGTGGGACTGTACAACCACTCTGAAGTTGGTCTGGCAGTTCCTTAGAAAACTGGATATAGCGTTACTCTTTGATCCACCAATTGCACTTCTCTCTATATACCCAGAAGATCTGAAAGCAGTGACATGAACAGATATCTGCACGCCAATGTTCATAGCAGCCAATATTCACAATTCCCAAGAGAAGAAAACAACCCAAGTGTCCTTCAACAAATGAGTAGATAAAGAAAATGTGGCATATACATATGATGGAATACTACATGACAGTAAGAAGGAACGATGTCGTGAAACATATGACAACATGGATGAACCTTGAAGTCATAATGCTGAGTGAAATAAGTCAGGCACAAAAAGAGATATACTATATGTTCTCACTAATGTGAACACTGAAAAATGTAAAATAAATGGTTTATAATGTAGAATGTAGGGGATCTAGTGATAGATAGCAATTAGTGAAGGGGGAATGATAATCTAATAAGAACAGATAAGTTATTGTGGGTAAATGTAATGCTCTGGAAATGCTCAGGAATGGCTATGGTTTGTTAATTTCTGGTGAGTATGGTAGGAACAAGTTCACAGAAATGTAGTGATCTTAGGTTATCTGTTTTTCTTTTTCCTTTCCTGGGTTATAGTCCATATATTTTCTCGGGGTAGAATAGGAACATGTTGGAAGTAATGTAGTTATTTTAGGATATTTGTTTTTTCTTATTCATTTGTTTTCATTTTGTTTGAAATGATTTTTTTTATTGTTTGTTTTTTAAATTTTTCAATAAAGTTAATTTAAAACAAAACAATGAAAAAATATATGCAGAGGCCCCCTGAGGAGCTGGGAGGAAATACAGAAGTGTTCGGTTTCCTCACCTGGATTGTTGCTGATGTTCTCACAAACATTGAGGACTGATGATTTGGTATGCCAGCCCTCTATTACAGGGCTTGCCTTTATGAAACTAGTTTCTGCAAAGGAGAGGCTAGGCCTGCTTATAATTGTGCCTAAGAGTCTCCTCCTGAATGCCTCTTTTGTTGCTCAGATGTGGCCCTCTCTCTCTGGCTAAGCCAACTTGAAAGGTGAAATCACTGCCCTCCCCCCTACGTGGGATCAGACACCCAGGGGAGTGAATCTCCCTGGCAACGTAGAATATGACTCCCGGGGAGGAATGTAGACCCGGCATCGTGGGATGGAGAACATCTTCTTGACCAAAAGGGGGATGTGAAAGGAAATGAAATAAGCTTCAGTGGCAGAGAGATTCCAAAAGGAGCCGAGAGGTCACTCTGGTGGGCACTCTTACGCACACTTTAGACAACCCTTTTTAGGTTCTAAAGAATTGGGGTAGCTGGTGGTGGATACCTGAAACTATCAAACTACAACCCAGAACCCATGAATCTCAAAGACAGTTGTATAAAAATGTAGCTTATGAGGGGTGACAATGGGATTGGGAAAGCCATAAGGACCACACTCCACTTTGTCTAGTTTATGGATGGATGAGTAGAAAAATAGGGGAAGGAAACAAACAGACAAAGGTACCCAGTGTTCTTTTTTACTTCAATTGCTCTTTTTCACTCTAATTATTATTCTTGTTATTTTTGTGTGTGTGCTAATGAAGGTGTCAGGGATTGATTTGGGTGATGAATGTACAACTATGTAATGGTACTGTAAACAATCGAAAGTATGATTTGTTTTGTATGACTGCGTGGTATGTGAATATATCTCAATAAAATGACGATAAAAAAAAATTGTGCCTAAGAGATTCACCCAGAGAACCTCTTTCTTGCTCAGATGTAGCCCTCTCTCTCTAACTAAGCCAGCTCTGCAGGTGAGTTCACTGCCCTTCCCCTTACATGGGACCTGACTCCCAGGGGTGTAAATCTCCCTGGCAATGCAGGGTATGACTCCCAGGATAAGCCTTGACCTGGCATCATGGGATTGAGAACATCTTGACCAAAAGGGGGATGCAAAATGAAATGGAATAAAGCTTCAGTGGCTGAGAGAATTCAAATGGAGTTGAGAAGTCACTCTGGTGGACATTCTTATATATATATAAATTACACTTTTTAGGTTTTAATGTATTGGAATAGCTAGAAGTAAATACCTGAAACTATCAAACTCCAACCCAGTAGCCTTGACTCTTGAAGACAATTGTATGACAATGTAGCTTACAAGAGGTGACAGTGTGATTGTGAAAACCTTGTGGATTGCACTCTCTTTATCCAGTGTATGGATAGATGAGTAGAAAAATAGGGCAAAAAACTTAAGGAAAAATAAGGTGGGAGGGGGGAGGATGATTTGGTTGTTCTTTTTTCACTATTATTCTTTTATTCTTAATATCTCTTTTTCTGTTACAAGGAAAATGTTAAAAAATAGATTGGGGGATGAATGAACAACTATATCATGGTAATGTGATCAATTGATTGTATATTTTGGATGATTGCATGGTGTGTGAATAAGCCTTAATAAAAAATAGATTGGGGTGATGAATGCACAACTATATGATAGTACTGTGAACAGTTGATTGTACACCATGGATGATTGTATGGTATGTGAATACATCTTAATAAAACTGAATTTAATTTAAAAGAAAATAGTATCTTCAAATATCCTACTCCCAAAAGGCAACAAAATAAGGTTTCAGTGGCTGAGAGAATTCAAACAGAGTCAAGAGCATATCCTGGAGGTTACTCCTATGCAAGTTTCACCCAGATATGACCAAAACACGATAAGCCCAAGTCAGTGGTAGTCCTGAAAACCCTAAAGAATACCCAGATCCCTATCTGGGACTCTATAATAAAGTTCACTCACTAAGATTATTCTTCAGAAACTTATATCCTTCAGAGTGCTCCTATGCCAGTTAAGTCCCAGAACCCAGAGGCAATAGCCTCTTCAAGAACATCAACTAGATGCTCATAAAGTTGACACCCCTTTTCAACATGAACAGGATAGGGTGGTCACTGCCTAAACATCATTGAAGATTGGGAAAGTGATTGAACTAGAGGAAGGGGTAGCAACAGACAAGACAGAATTTAACAAAGGGTCATGAATACTGAATCTCTATATAATTTTCTTTCTCTTGGTTGCTGGGGTACTAGAAAAGCTAGAAGGAGAGAACTGAAATGGTGGAACTGTAACACATGAGTTCCTTTGAATCTTGTTCTATAGCTCCGCATTGCATTGTAGTTTGTAAGTGATCACTTTTTGTTTATAGGTTACATTTCACAGTAAGAAAACAACTGAAACTGTGATACTGTAGCTCATAACAACTCTGAAAATTTCCTATGTAGCTATTTGCTAAATCATACTTTTAAAGATATTATATTTTGTATATATGTTATATTTCATGATAAGTAAATGACTAGAACTGTGCAAATATAACCCATAATATTCTTTGAAATTTGCTCTCTAACTACTTGTTAAATGGCACTTGAAGAGTTATCACTTCTATGTATATATGTTATAGTCTACAATTTAAAAAAAAATATCCAACTCACAAATGAGTCCACACCTTAATAAAGAATACCTTGTTCAAAGGTCCTATTTACCAATGGGTTTGCACCCATGGGAAAGTAAATTAAGACTTAAGCATGTCTTTTGGGGGGACATGATTCAATCCCCAACAATACATTATGTCTTCTCTTTCACAGGCATATTTCACAATAATCCATTAAAATATTAATAGTACATGACTTTGCAACTTGCTTTGAATTGCATAAAAAAAATAAAATGGAGCAATGAATGGGGAGGTGTTTGGATAGATAAGTAGGTGTGAGAGAGATCAAATAGAACAATATCTTAATTGTCAAATGTAGGCCATGGATGAGTGAAGACACCCCACTTACCCCCTGCTTTTGTCAGTAAAGTATTTTTGGCACAAGGCCACATCCTTTCTCTCTGGCTGCATTCATGTTACAATGGCAGAGTGGAATAGTTGCAGCAGAAACCACATGGCCCCCTGTCTTGGCCCAAGAGGACTTTTGTAGCCAAAGGACTAAAGACAGCATTAGACACATTCTAAGACATGACCTTTTATTACAAGGCTTACCTACAGGGTGGGGAAGTTGAGTCACATTGCCCTGAAATCAGGAGCTTCTCTGGATGGATTCAGGAGTTGCTCTGAATGGCAACCAGTTCAGAGCACAATGTGGAAATAGTCTGCATTTTGGGGGGCTGAATAACCTGCTTATAAGGGCTGAAAATTCCAATGAGTATAAGAGCATAAGGCAGGGAGCAGGGTCATGCAATGTATGGAGGGTTTGATTGTCAACAGGGAGGAGGAGAGGATTATAGAGATAATAGTATCTTGGGGAGTCTCAGGGAGGAGGTAGTTTCAGGTATAGATTACAGTTAGCATCTGATATTACAAGAATAATAGGTCAAACCTCAATTGACCCAGATCATGCAAGCTGTGGTGTACAATCTTCAAGGCCCTTGGTGAGTGCCCTGTGCCTGGAGTTCCCACAGTCCACCCCCACGCAGCAATTTGCATTGACCATAAGACAGACATTGCATCCATAATCCACAACAACAATACAGTGAACAGCAGAGTACAAATAAAGCCGTACAAATGGACAATAATCCTATTAACAAGTGGCACCATGGTCAAGTTAAAGAATTAACCATTTGGACAAAGGATTATCAGATAAATGTTATTTAAATTACCAAAATAATTTTGGAAACCATTTTCAAGCAGACATTCTACAGCATACAATCACCACTAAATTAAACAGTATCATACACTTTTTTAACAAGAATTAATAGCGTATGTATGAACAATATATAAGCTGAGTTTTCAGTAGTGGATAGAAGAGCTCCAGGTAAGGGTTTTTTTTAAAATGTCCTCCTTTCTGCCCCTGTGGGGAGCCCTCTGGGGTCAGATCTACAGTTAGTTTGGGGTTGCAAAGTTACACATGCAGTTCCCTGGGGGATGGGGGCCCCAGATGAGGAAAACAAATAACCTTTAGCACAATAAATACCCCATGGGCTTAGGATTCTCAACCAGCATGGCTGCATGGGCCAGAACCAGAGCCAGTTGCCCATTTTCCCCCCAATTTCTAGTGTTTGTGGCACAGGCAAGAGCAATTTTTTTCCCTGCCTCACTGTGGCTTGAAGGCAGCTGACCCTCCTTATTTGAATTCGTAAGACCTGAATGGGCCCCGTGGTTGCCATTTCCACAGATGCGGGAGATGCTTTCGGTCTGGAATTAAAGTTGATACAGTCATGGAGACCATTGTAAGGAGATTCTATCATCCTTTAAGTGTTCCTTTAAAAAGCCATTCATGAAAGGTGAAATCACTGCCCTCCCCCCTACGTGGGATCAGACACCCAGGGGGATGAATCTCCCTGGCAACGTGGAATATGACTCCCGGGGAGGAATGTAGACCCGGCATCGTGGGACGGAGAACATCTTCTTGACCAAAAGGGGGATGTGAAAGGAAATGAAATAAGCTTCAGTGGCAGAAAGATTCCAAAAGGAGCCGAGAGGTCACTCTGGTGGGCACTCTTATGCACACTTTAGACAACCCTTTTTAGGTTCTAAAGAATTGGGGTAGCTGGTGGTGGATACCTGAAACTATCAAACTACAACCCAGAACCCATGAATCTCAAAGACAGTTGTATAAAAATGTAGCTTATGAGGGGTGACAATGGGATTGGGAAAGCCATAAGGACCACACTCCACTTTGTCTAGTTTATGGATGGATGAGTAGAAAAATAGGGGAAGGAAACAAACAGACAAAGGTACCCAGTGTTCTTTTTTGCTTCAATTGCTCTTTTTCACTCTAATTATTATTATTGTTGTTTTTGTGTGTGTGCTGGTGAAGGTGCCAGGGATTGATTTGGGTGATGAATGTACCACTATGTAATGGTACTGTAAACAATCAAAAGTACGATTTGTTTTGTATGACTGCGTGGTATGTGAATATATCTCAATAAAATGAAGATTTAAAAAAAAAAAAAAGACTTGAACTGGAAAATTTTACAGAAGCATATATCTTTAAACTACATTATCTTTATATACACTTTTTTGAATGATATACTACTTTGCAATAAAAATTTTTTTAAGAAAAAAAAAAAAGCCATTCATTCTTTCAATTAACCCAGTTGCTGTGGGATTTTAGGGCAAGTGAAAAGGCCAAGGGACATTATGTTCTGTAGCCCAGGTCTAGGTTAATTGCCTAGTGAAGGGGGTCCCCCTATCACTGTCCATGTGTGTAGGGACACTGGAAAAGGCACTTAATTATTTTTTAAGTTACATATGGTAGCTCACTAGTTGGCCTTGACCCCTGGGAAGGCCAACAGCAATCCTGTGGCTGTATCTACAGTGGTGAAGGTGTATTTTGCCCCTTTGGACAGAGGAAGATGGCCAATATCATCTACTTGCCACCAGGTGAGAGGAACCTGGTCTTGGCTGATGGGTCCAAGTTGGTGAGGGAGCATTCTGGGTCATCGCAGTGAGCAGGAGGGGCTAGCATCCTCTACTCCTTTTAACTCTTCTCAGGTGAAAGGCAGCTGAAATTGCTGCACCAGCTTCCACAGGGTCTGGGACTCTTGGTGCTCAGTTTTCTGACGCAGCCATTCAGTCACCTCATGTATTGTTGCTGTTAGGTTGCAGAATTTTGCTGGTGCATCTGCAGCCGCATTACCTGGCAATGAATTAACATTATGTGCAGAAATATGGAAAGCAGTTACCTTACATTTCTGGCAGGCCATCCAGATGTCTTCCCACAGTTCCTTCCCCCATAGGGGACAGCTGACCACCATCCGTTGCTCCTGCTTCCACATGGCCATCCATACTGTTAGGCCTCGATATATGGCCCAATTATCTGGGCAGAGAGTCAAGGTGTCTCCTGGCTCATGGACAATTACCATCTGTACAGCCCACATCTCAGCCCACTGGCTGCTTTTCAAAGTTCCAGTCTCCCACCAGGTGATACCAGTACTTGGCTGCACAGTCACGGCCATCCAGAGAGCATGTTGCCCAAGTGCCAATCTGTCAGTATACCAAGCCGAGTCAGGTATACTCCCTTGTCCATCAATGGTGGGCATGGGGGGAGCAACCTCAGGAGGATCAACAGGAGGCAGGGCATGCTACTCTTCCACATCGGAAACCTGTCCTAAAATTTTGTGCATCTCTGCACTCACAGAGTTATTGTTAAAAATTCATCATTGTAGGATGTAGGCTTTCCATCTTAACAGCATGCTTAGTTAAGCACTCCCTGAATGGGGCTTGTTTATAGTCTCCTGTGCCACCCCTTTATGAGTGTGGCCACTGGGCAACTTTGAGTTAAAACTTCCACTTGTAACAGAGCATTATAAGCTGCACACAATTGTTTTACCAGTGGGCTATATGAGTTCTGTACCCTTCCAAAGTTGGGACCAGAATCTAATGGTTACACATTTAGCCTATTGCCTTTGCCACAAACCCCACCCAAAGCCAATACTGGCACTGGCCACATCCAATTCACAGGATATATTGGAGTTCACTCCCCTTAAAGCCCATGCTTGTGCTTTTATAAACACAGCCTGCCATGGAAAATCCCATTCCCATGCTTTTCCTTTCCTAATTAGGGTGTACAAAAGTTTAAAAATTTTTAAATAGAGTATAAACAGTTTCCAATAACCTAATGAACCAAGAAAAGCTATTAATTGTTTAGGAGTTAGCAGTATCAGATAACTTTTATTTTAACAACAACAGCTAAAGGAATAGCTTTAGATTTACCCAATCAGACAATACCCAAGAACTTGACAGAATGTCCAGGCTCTTGTAATTCACTTTGATTTATCACCCATCCTCAACTTTCAAGGTGGGTCACCACTGTGCTAGTGGCAATTTCTAGTTCTGGAAAAGAATTACTGGTTAGTATGATATCATCATTATAGCAAAACATAGGGGATGTACTTTTCTTTAAATCTTGTGCTACAGTCCATGGCAGATGGTGGGGCTGTGGAGGTGTCCTTGCGGAAGCACAGAAAATGTCCATTGTTGGTTTTCCCACATGAAGGTGGATACAGTCTGGCTGGAGGGATCTAAAATACTAAAATAGGTTTGACAAGGTTTAACACGAAGTGAAATAGGCTTAATTGATTACTCGTATCCTGCAACAAGGTAGCTATACTCGACACAGCTACAAACAAAGAAGCTATTAAATTAAGTATGATATAATTAATAGTCATTTGCCAGGTACCATTAGTTTTTTCATTGGCCAGACAGGGCTATTAAATGACTCTGGTAATTTATACTGATGTATTGCCACAGTACATCTGGGGGAAGGCACCTTTTGCTAGACCAGAGGACAAACGTGCTTACTTTCCTCAGTTTTAATTTCCCGGTCAGACAGGGGCTCATCATCTTTTGATGAGGAATCCACAGAGTCCCTCACTTTAGGGTTCCAGTCAGGGGAAGCTATGGTATCCCTAACTTGCCCTTTGGGCAGCTTATGCCCTCTTACTCTAGTGTACTGGCATGCCAGATTTCTAACTTTATATCCAGAGCATCTTTCAATTCAGCTTGGGTCAATTGTGTATCCCTTTTTAACTTTAATTCCTCTTCTAAGTGGCAGACTGCAACATCAGCTGTTAGGGCCTTTTCTGTAGCTGCACACACAGCCTCCAAGAATGGCCAGGCTACTGCTGCAGCAGGCTGGTGTCTTTCCTTTTTCTCATGAAATCCTACTAGCCCTGCGGCCTGTAGCAGGAGGACTATTAGTCCAGCTGGGGAGTCGTACACATCTCCATACTCCCTCAGCAGACCCCATTCATCTAGGAGGTTAGACAGCCCTCCCCACATAAGTGTCACAGGCCACCCCGGTATCCCACCCAGGGACTTCCCCTTTCCCTTCCCCAAGTTCATGTCATCAGTGGCTGGGATTTATTTGGTCTCCTGGCTGGCTTGCCAATTGTCTCAGCCCAAGAGGACTTTGTAGCCAAAGGACTAAAGACAGCACCAGACATGTTCTGAGATATGAGCTTTTATTATAGGGCTTATCTACAGGGTCACATTGCCCTGAAATCAGGAGCTTCTCTGGATGGATTCAGGAGCTGCTCTGAATGGCAGCCAGTTCAGAGCCCAACACGGAAATAGTCCACACTCTGGAGGGCTGAATAAGCTGCTTATAAGTGCTGGACATTCCAGTGCATATGAGAACATAAGGCAGGGAGCGGGGTCGTGCAATGTAGGGAGTGTTGGTTGTCAACAGGTAGGAGGGGAGGATTATAGAGATAACAGTGTCTCAGGGAATCTCAGGGAGGAGGTAGTTTTGGGTATAGATTACAGTTAGCAGCTGATACTACAAGGAGAATAGGTCAAACCTCAACTGACCTAGGTCATGCAAGCTGCTGTGTGCAATCTTCAAGGCCCTTGGTGAATGCACTGTGCCCAGGGTTCCCACACCTGCAAAGCAAAAAGCACTTACCAGGTGGCTCTTTATGGAAAAGGTTAGCCCATTCCCTGATGGAGGCAATAGGTATATGGGTTTTGCTCTATAATTCTTTCCATATTTCTGTATATTTGGAAATTTTAATAATGCAATTTTGGAAATAGTATGTATGATGGTGTGCTGGTTTAGATGTATTATGTACCCCAAAACATCATTATCTTTGATGCAATCTTATGGGGGCTGATGTATTAGTGTTGATAGAGTTGGAACATTTTGATTGGATGTTTCCATGGAGATATGACTCACCCAACTGGGTGATGACTTTGGATAATTTCCATGGAGATGTTACCCCGCCATTCAGGGTGGGTCTGAATTAAATCACTGGAGTCCCATAAAGGAGTTCACAGAGAGAAGGGCCTCAGAACAACTGAAAATGACATCTTGAACAGGAGATGCAGCTAAGAGAGGAGAAAATGTCCCAAGAGCAATATTTTGAGAAAGCTATTTTGAAATGCACCCTGGGAGCAAGAAGACAGCAGCCATGTGCCTTTTGAGCTAACAGAAGTTTTCTGGATGCCAATGGCCAGCCTTCAATGAAGGTAACTGATTGTTGATGCCTTACCTTGGGCACTTTATGGCCTTAAGACTGTAGTGTTTTGTGCTGGTTTGAATATAAGACATCCCCCAAAATGCCATTATTTTGATGCAATCTTGTGTGGGCAGATGTATTAGTTTTGATCAGATTGTAATTCTTTGGGTGTTTCCATGGAGATGCAACCCACCCAACTGTAGGTGATAACTCTGATTAGATAATTTCCATGAAGGTGTGGCTCTGCCAATTCAGCATGGGCCTTTATTAGTTTACTAGAGCAGTATATAAGCTCAGACAGAAGGAGCAAACTTGCTACAGCCAAGAGGGACACTTTGAAGAATGCACAGGAGCTGAGAGAGGAGCTGCAGCTTACAGAGCAACATTTTGGAGATGGCCTTAGAAAGCAGACTCTTGCTCTGGGGAAGCTAAGAGAGGACAAATGCCCCAAGAGCAACTAAGAGTAACATTTTTGATGAGCTGCATCCTAGAGAGAAACATAACCTGGGAGCAAGCAGATGCCAGCCATGTGCTTTCCCAGCTAACAGAAGTTTTCTGGATGCCATTGGCCTCCCTCTGCTGAAGGTATACTTGGGTTGATGCCTGAATTTGGACATTTTCATGGCCTTCAGATTGTAGCTTTGTAACCAAATAAACCCCCTTTATAAATGCCAATCCATTTCTGATATTTTGCAAAACAGAAGCATTAGCAAACCAGAACAGGAGTGAAAGAAAAATGTTCAACTTGAGCAACTGAAAGAATGAGGTCACCATTTTCAGAGCTGAGAACAGTTGTGGAAAGTGGAAAAACAGGAGTTTGATTTTGAATAGAAGTTTGAGATGCCTACTCATCACCTAAGTTGAGATACGAAGGAGGCAGTTAGATATATGCCAGGGGATATAAATTTATACATAAATATAAATTTAGGAGTCCTCTGCTTACATATAAGGCAAATTGAAGACAAAGACTGGTTGACATGAGACAAGGAAAAAGTGTAGACGGACAATGTAAGGGAGCCAAAGATGGAGTTCTGGGACTTCCTAGATTTTATAGGTCAGAGAGATGATGTGGCTCAGAAGAAACTACATATGAAGTGGTAAGGGACAGCAAGACAGAGGGGTTCCATATGATAGGTGTAGACAAATATGACCCTAGGGGTCAAAGGCATCCCACCCCCTGTTTTTGTATGGCCCATGAGCTAATAATGATTTCTGCATTCCCAAATGGTTGCTAAACTTTTTTTTAATAGAATAATATTTTGGGATACATGGAAATTATATGAAATTCAGATTTCAGTGTCCATAAGTAACATTTTATTGGAACATGAACATGCCCACTTGTGCAAAGCTATGGCTGCTTTCATGCCACAGATGCAAAGTTGAGTACTTGCAACAGACATCTTATGGCTTATGAAACTTAAAATATTTACTGTCTGGGCCTGTACAGGAGAAGTTTTCTGATCCCTTCCCTAGAAGGAGAAAGTGATAAACCATGTCACAAGATACTAACAGGACTAACAACATAAGGAATTGAAAATTGACCACTGAATTTGGTGTGAGGATAGGCTATTGATTTGAAATCATTCTTATTTCTCAACATACGTGTTTATGGCTATGAATTTTCCTCTAAGCACTACTTTAGCTGCATCCCATATGTTTTGGTATGTGGTGTCTTCATTTTCCTCCATTTCAAATAATTTTCTGATTTCCCTTTTGTGACCATTGAATTTGGCCATTGGAAATCACTGATGACCTTGACAAGAAGTGTCTCAGTAGAGTGGTGGAGGCAAATACTGTTTGGTGTGAGTTTGAGAGAAAATAAAAAGAGAAAAAGTGGAGACTGAGAGGAGATTCCTTTCTTAAAAGGAACTTTTTTTCTGTAAAGAAATGGGACATTTTGTAATAGACGGCAGTGATCTTATTACTGTGAACATAATTAACAACACCGAATGATATATTTGAATGTGGCAGAGTATGGAGCTGTCCAGGTGCAGGTGAGAAAAAGTCTGAGGGTTTTTACCATCATTTTACCATGTTGGGTTTGGTCAGGTGAGTTAGTTTGCTAGGCTACTGAAAGCAGAGTCCATAAAATGGGTTGGCTTTTAGCAATGGGAATTTACTAACTTACAGTTTTGAGGTTGAGAAAAATGTCCAAATCAAGGCCTCATCAAGAGGATGCTTTCTTCCTGAAGACTGGCTGCTGGTGATCTTTGGCTCCTCTGCCACATGGCAAGGCACATGGTGACATCTGCTGGTCCCTCCCTTCTTTTCCAGGTTTCCTTGCTTTAAGCTTCTTGCTTCCATGGCTTTTTCTCTCTTTCTCTGAATTACATTCTTATTAAAGACCCTGAGCCATGTCTTAACAGAAGTCACCTCCTCAAAAGTCCAATTTACAAATGGTTCACACTCAGGATGGATTAGCTTTAAGAACGTAATTTTCTGGGGTACATACAGTTTCAAACCACCAGGCCAGGTACAACTAACAAGGGGGGAGTCATGAGGGAGTTGAGGATATATGTCAAGGAGCAATTATAAGACGGGGAGGTGAGGAGCAGGGGATAGAGGAAGGATCAGTGGCTTGATTACAAGTCTTGGCAGAGCTGAGGACTGTTTGATTTGGGATACCAAATGGAGCGGGTGGAAAGAAAAGAAGCATTTGTCATGACAGGGTGTTTGAGAATATGGAAGGGGATGCAGTTTTTGGATATGACAAGATTTAAAATAAGACAAAGGGAGCTGGAGGCTGAGATACAATGGAGGATAAAGTCATTGGGGGAGAAAAATTGAAGAACCAAAATCAGATTATCAAAAAGATCACCTGTGTCAATGGTTCTCAACCAGGAGCAGTTCTGCCTCCCAGGCAACATTGGGCAATGTCTGGAGACATTTTTCATTATCACAACGTGGTGGTTCAGAGTTGCAGTGGTGCTGCTAAATGGTCTTACAATGCATAGGACAAGGCCCCAAACAACCAAAAAGCATGTGACTCCAAGAGTCAGTAGTGCCAAGGTAGAGAAATCCTGGTGTATCTGGATACTGGAGTCATTAAGAATTAGGACAAGAGAAATTTTGAAAAGAGGAAAAAGAAGCCAGAAGATGAAACAGTCTAGGGAAGAGAGAGCATGAGTTGGAGGTCGGTCGATGGAAGCAATACAGACAAGTAGCAGGGGGTATTGTTTGATGACCCAAGATGCAAGGCCGAAGAGTTTTAGGAAAGAGGAAGGAATGACAATGGAGCTAAGATGCCTAACTCATCCCTACAGGAGTACAAGGAGGCAGCTATAAACGTCAGCATTACCCCATACAGCAAATGTTAAGGAGTCTGAAAAAAAGAGATCAGACTTCAACTAGAGATATGAGTGAAATGGACTTGGTTAGGACTAGGGTAAATTAGACTAAATGGTAATGGACAATATTGACAGTGTTTTTAAAGCTTCATCTTCTGTGTGAGACCAAAGGAAGAGATGTTTATTAGGTGCAAAATCTATATATTTTTTGTAACACACTATATAATTTAACTTGTATGGTCAGTTTCTTCAAACAACGTAATTGCATGGAATGGTGAATAGGGAGTGACAACTGGTTGGTTTGTACAGGTTAATGTGAAGCCCCACTATATCCCAGAGTAATTTGGGCAGAGAATAAAAAGTATTTTCAAGACCCCCTTGAGAGACAGGGGGAAAATGTGGGAATATTAATTTCCCCACCTGGGGAATTAATGATATTCTCACAAGCATTGGGGGCTACCAATTTAGAAGGCTGAGCCCTCTATCTCAGGGCTTGCCCTTATGAAGTTTGTTAACGCAAGGGAGAGGCTAAGCCTACATATAATTGTGCTTAAGAGTCACCCCAGAGAACCTCTTTTGGTGCTCAGATGTGGCCTCTCTCTCTAAGCCAACTTGGCAGGTGAACTCACCGCCTTTCCCCCTATGCAGGACATGACTCCCAGGGGTGTAAATCTCCCTGGCCATGTGGGACATGACTCCCAGGGATGAGCTTGGCCCTGGCATCGTGTTATTGAGAAAGTCTTCTTGGACCCAAAGTGGGGAGAGAATGGAAGCAAAATAAAGTTTCAGTGGCTGAGAGATCTCAAATAGAGTTGAGAGGTCACTCTGGAGGTTATTCTTATGCATTACAGATATCCCATTTTGAGTTTTAGTGTATTGGAATAGCTGGAAGGAAATACCTGAAACTGTTGAACCACAACCCAGTAGCCTTGATTCTTGGAGATGATTGTATAACTATATAGCTCACACTATGGGACCATGTGATTGTGAAAACTTTGTGGCTCCCACTACATTTATCCAGTGTATAGACAGATGAACAGAAAAATGAGGACAAAAAAATAAGTGAACAATGGGGAGAGATGGGGGTATGGGATGTTTTGGGTGTTCTTTTTTACTTTAACTTTTACTCTTATTCATTTTTGTGTGATAATGAAACTGTTCAAAATTTGATTGTGGTGATGAATGCACAACTATGTGATGGTACTGTGAATGACTGATTGTACACTGTGGCTGATTATATGGTATGTGAATACATCTCAAAAAATTGAATTCTATAAAAAAAGAATACAAGGAGTGTGGGAGAGAAAACATCACTAGTGAAGAGCACTGTGTGTCTTTGGATGACAAGGGAAAACATGGACTACTTGAGTAATGGACAGAAACATGGGTCCAGGGTCCATTTGCCAGCTTGGCTGGGTTATGGTGTCCAGTTGTTTGGTCAAGCAGCCACTGACCTGATTGTTCCTGTGAGGTCATTTCATAATAATCTACATTATCAATCAGTTGTTTGCATCTATAGCTGATTGCATCTACAATTAACAAAGAAAATTGCCCTCAGCAATGTGGGGGGGTGGAGTAAACTGTAGGGGGAGAGAGACTTTCATGAAATCCTCTGAGGAAGTCAGCACTGGCCTGGAAGGGGATTTTCCCCATGCAGTGGATGAGGGAGCTGGAAGACTTAAAGCAACAACTGAGCATTTCAGAAGTCAGAAAGTAGAATCCCTGCCTCTTCTTCAGCCAGGCTGAGTCTCCTGGGGAATTCAACTTCACTTTCATTGAAGTTCCAGCTTGTAGCCTGCCCTATGGAATTAGGACTTGCCAACCTCCATGGTTGCTTGAGCCAATTCCTATACTCTAATAAATTCTGATCCTCTAATTAATGTCAGTATTTATATTAATATACACATACTCATAGTTCCTTAGGCAGTTTGAGGTGGTAAGGCTGTGAGAATCAAGAAAGGATACCAAGAGAATACGGAGAACTGGGGTCCCCTCCCCCACCCTTAAAAACAGTGCTTTCAACTCATCAGGCAAACTCCCTGCCCTACCCTCTATGTGGGACCTGACTCCCAGGGGTGTAAATCTCCCTGGCAATGTAGGATATGACTCCCGGGGATGAACCTGGACTGGGATCATGGGATTGAGAACATCTTCTTGACCAAAAGGGGGATGTGAAATGAAACAAATATTCAGTGGCTGAGAGATTTCAAATGGAGTTGAGAGGTCACTCTGGTGGACATTCTTACACACTCTATAGATAACCCTTTTTAGGTTTTAGTGTATTGAAATAGCTAGAAGTAAATACCTGAAACTATCAAACTCCAACATAGTAATCTTGACTCTTGAACATGACTGTATAACAATATAGCTTACAATGGGTGACAGTGTGACTGTGAAATCTTTGTGTATCACACTCCCTTTATCCAGTGGATGAATGGATGAGCAGAAAAATGGGGACAGAAACTAAATGAAAAAATAGGGTGGGATGGAGGGGATGATTTGGGTGTTATTTTTTACTTTTATTTTTTTATTCCTATTTTTATTCTTTCTGGTATAAGGAAAATATTCAAAAATAGATTGGGGTGATGCATGCATAACTATATGATGGTACTGTGAACAGTTAATTGTACACCATGGATGATTGTATGGTATATATCCACATATATCTCAATTAAACTGAATTTAAAAAAAAACAGTGCTTTGCTTTCATTGCATTGACTTATTCAATTTTCATCAATTTCTGATTTATGAGACCAGTTTTCCATGTATGATAGAGATTTCAAGTTTCCATATTAAAATAAAATAAATGCATTAAAGTTAAAAAAAAAAAGAGGTGATTTGAAGAAAATGATTCATGATTGTATAGCCAGCTGGGACACCAACCTGAGTGACTAAAGTTTAGAAACCCTCATGGTTTCCCAACAGCTTCTTTTGTGTTCCTTCCAAGAAGACAGCATTTTAAAGGGCTTGGTCTACTAAACAGGTGACTTTCATTTGCATGTATTTGCATGTGTGTTTATGTGTGCATGCTTGCATGCATGGGGGGGTGGAGTAGACTGTAGGGAGAGAGAGACTTCTATGAAATCCTCTGAGGAAGTCAGCACTGGCCTGGAAGGGGATTTTCCCCATGCGGTGGATGAGGGAGCTATGGGAAAATTCATATCCTTGGCAGAACTCTGGGAAGTGAGTAACATTTCTGGATTTGAGCCCAGCATTCTCTTTTTCCCCAGCTCTACCAACCCTTCACTATTAACAATGATCCCTAAATAATACAGTCCTTTCCCATTAAAAAGAATGAGATCTTCCTTATTGCTTTTCCCCAATAAGGAAAACAAGACATGCTTATGCTGTGATTTTTCCCAAAAGAGCAAAAAGAAGAAAATAAAAATTACCCATAACTTCACCATTCAGAAACTCTTAGCATCCAGGAGTAAATGGCACATTATTTGCAAAAA
Organism: Choloepus didactylus; assembly: GCF_015220235.1. Taxonomy (NCBI): domain Eukaryota; kingdom Metazoa; phylum Chordata; class Mammalia; order Pilosa; family Megalonychidae; genus Choloepus; species Choloepus didactylus. The sequence goes on from NW_023637606.1 coordinate 5,395,547, forward strand.
TGAGATTGTGGTGTCAACACTCACATGTAAACTGCTTGCCTCCCACCCCCCTTAGAACCACAAAAAGGTGGTTAGCTTGGGGAAGGGGCAAGATGCATTGAATAAGGAGCATGAAGGAAACTTCTAGATCTTTAGTGGAGTGATGGTTACATAGTTATACTCCCATGAAAAAAATCCATCAAGCTTTACCCTTAACTTTTATGCACTTTACTGAATATACGTTATACTCAAATAATTTTTATAAATTACATCTGTCTTCATTTCCTAGGCAGTTGTAACAACAGATATGGCTTAAAACAACAGATATTTGCCAGAAGTCCCCAAAACAGGGTGTCAGCATGGTCTCACTCTTTCCAAAATCTGTAGGGGAAAACCCATCCTTGCCTCTTCCAACTTCTGGTGGTTGCCAGCTATCCTTGGCTTGTGGGTACAGCACTCCACTCTCTGCTTCCGTCTTCAAATGGTCTTTTTTCTCTAGTGTCTCTGTGTCCAAATTTCCCTTTTCTTATAAGGACATCAGCCATATTGGATTAAGGACCCACTTTAATCCAGTTTGGCCTCGTCTTAACTAAAGGTATCCTCAAAGACCCCTTTCCAGATAAGGTCACATTCACAAGACCAGGAGTTAGGACTTGAACATGCCTTTTGGGGGGAATGCAATTCAATGCATAACAAGATCATAGAAGTCTTTCTGAGTTGATAAAAATCAATGCACAAGGTCATTTTTGTTGCTGACACCCATTTAAATGCCCTTCTCAGTCACTGCTGAAATGGCTCCCTAAGGCATTCGATGCTTATGAAACCAATGGCCCATCTCTACAGCCTGTGACCCTGCCAGACTCACCTCCTTCTTGATCTATTCTCCTGCTTGAACTCTGTGGCAACCCCCATTCTGGCTTCCCTCCTACCTCTCTGGCTGGCCCATCTTGAATTCCCCTGAAGACCCTGCTTGCATCACCACCATCATTTCCCATTCTCTCTCATTCCAACTCATTCCCAGGTGGTCTTCTCCACTTCCACATTCAGAACAATCAACTCCCTGGACATCTCTATTTGGGCATCCCACAGGCTCCCCAAACTCATCCTACTCTAGCTGGGGACATGGGGCAATATCTGGAGATATTTTGGTTGTCATACCATGGGAGTGGGGAAGTCTACTGGCATATAACAGGTAAAATTCAGGGATGCTGCTAAACATCCATTCCTGATTGCTAATGCTGCTGTTTACAAAACACCAGAAATGGACTGGCTTTTATAAAGGGGGTTTATTTGGCTACAAAGTTACAGTCTTAAGGCCATAATGTGTCCAAGGTAAGGCATCAACAATAGAGTACCTTCCCTGGAGAAAAGCCGTTGACATCCGGAAAACCTCTGTTAGCTGGGAAGGCATGTGGCTGGCTCTGTTCGCTCCCAGGTTGCCTTTCAAAATGGCATTCTCCAAAATGTCAGTGTCATTTTTCAATGGCTGTCTTCAAAATGTCTCTCTTGTCTGGAGTGCACTGAACTCCTTCTGTCTGAGGTTTTATAGGGCTCCAGTAAACTAATGAAGACCCATGCTGAATGGGCAGGGCCACACCTCCATGGAAATAATCTAATCAAAGGTATTATCCACAGTTGATTGAGTCACATCTCCATGGTAACACTCAAAGGATTCCAACCTAATCAACACTAATACGTCTGCCCCCACAAGATTGCATCAAAGAACATGGTGTTTTGGGGGACATAGTACATTTAAATTGACACAATATCCTACAATGCACAGGACAGTCCCCCACAAAAAAGAACTATTTGACCCAAAATGTCTGTAGTGTGAGGCTGAGAAACTGTGCCATAAACCAGCTTATCATCTTCCCCTAAATCTACTTCCCCATCTCAGTAAAGGCATTCCGATCTACCCGGTGGCAACAGGCAGAAATCTGGATGTTGCTTTTGAATGTTTTTTTCTCCCTCATCCCCTTATACAGGCATACCTCATTTTATTGCATTTTGCTTTGTTGCACATTGCACATACCATGTATTTACAAGTTTAAGGTTTGTGACAACCCTGCCTTGGGCAAATCTATTGGCAACATCCTTGCAACAGCAGGTGTTCACTTTTTGGTAATTCTCATAACATTCCAAACTTTTTCATTTTTATTGTATCTGTTATGGTGATCTGTGATCTTTGATGTTAATATTGCAATTGTTTTGGGGTGCCATGAGGTGCGCCCCTATGACAGCAAACTTAATCGATAAATGTGTGTGTTCTGACTGCTCCGTTGACTGGCTCTTCTCCATATCTCTCCTTCTCTTGTCCTCCCTCTTCCTTGAGACAAAACAATATTGAAATTAGGCCAAATTAATAGCCTTCTAATGATCTGTAAATGTTCAGGTGAAAGGAAGAACCACATGTCTCTCACTTTAAATCAAAAGCTAGAAATGATTAAGCTTAGTGAGGAAGGCATGCCAAAAGCCAAGACAGGCTGAAAGCTTGACCTCTTGTGCCAAAGAGTTAGCCAAGCTGTGAATTCAAAGGAAAAGTTCTTGAAGGAAATCAAAAGTGCTACTCCAGTGAACACACAAATGATAAGGATGCAAAACAGCCTTACTGCTGATAGGGAGAAAGTTTTAGTGGTCTGAATAGCAGGTCATACAAGCCATGACATTCCCTCAAGCAAAGCCTAATCCAGAGCAAGGCCCCAACTTTCTTCAATCCTATGGAGGCTGAAAGAGGTGAGAAAGCTACAAAAGAAGACATTAAAGCCAGAAGAGGTTGATTTATGAGGCTTTAAGAAAAGAAGCTGTCTCTATAACATAAAAGTGCAATGTGAAGCAACAAATGCAGATGTAGAAACTGCAGCAAGTTATGCAGAAGATCTAGCTAAGGTAATTGATGCAGATGGCTACACTAAACAACAGATTTCCAATGTAGATGAAACAGCTTTCATAACTATGGGGGAGAAGTCAATGCCTGGATTCAAAGCTTCAAAGGACAGGCTGAATCTCTTGTTAGGGACTAATGGAGGTGGTGACTTTAAGTTGAAGCCAATGCTCATTAACCCTTCTGAAAATCCTAGGGCCCTAAAGAGTGGTGCTAAATGTATTCTGCCTATAAGTGAAACAACAAAGCCTGAATGACAGCACATCTGTTTAAACATGATTTACTAAATATTTTAAGCACATTGTTGAGACCTATTGCTCAGAAAAAGATTATTTTCAAAATATGACTGCTTGTTGACAATGTACCTGGTCACCAAAAGGCTCTGACGGAGATGTACAATTAGATGAATGTTGTTTTCCTACCTTCTAACACAACATCCACTCAGCAGCCCACAGATCAAGGAGTTGTTTTGACTTCAAAGTCTTATTATTTAGTGATTCCATTGATGGATATGAGCAGTAATTGAAAACCTTCTGCAAAGTATTCACCCTTCTAGATGCCATTAAGAACACTCACGAGGGGGAGGCAGGGCAAGATGGCAGTACAGAGAGGTGTGGAATTTAGTTAGTCCTATAAAGCAACTAGCAAATAGCTGAAACAACCAGTAAATAGTCTGGAACAACTGTTGGAGGACATCTGTGACTGGACACACATCATACACCAGCCTGGAATAGGTGGAATGTCTGAGATCACAGCATAGAACTATAAATAAAGCTCCCAAACTGCAGAGCTGGTGCTCCTCCACCACCAGCATGGCAGGCTGAATTGGGAAACTTCACTATGGGAAAAAGAAGCAGGCTACCTGGAGCAAGGGAAAGTAACTCAACCAAGCTCCAATTGTGGTTTTAATTAACAAATTTGGAGTATGGAATACAAGCTGCAATGACAGATAAACCTGGAGCAAGCAGGAAAGGAACCCAGAGGTTGCTCCCAGCAGAGAGGAGGTACAGCTGATGGAAAAATAGTAATAAATAAATAAAAACAGAAGCTTTTGGGGATGGCTGAGCTTAGCATACTAGAAAATGGCTGTGTCCCAAGAAAAGGGGTTAGAGAACTAGGTACCAACACTGATCAACTGGTGAAATTGGGGGGCTGGGGCTGGCTCTGTAAAGGAGGTTTCTTTCTTTTTCCTTTTTTTCTTCTGTCCATTCCAAGTAGCTCATTAGAGAAAGCCTCAGGTGTTTTCAAATGTCAGCCCTGACCCAGGCAAGGGTGGAGTTAAGAGAGTCAGAGAGCAAAGGAGGAATTCAAGTGTAGGAGATAACTCCCTAAAAGGTGTATCTTCCCCAAGAAAAGGGAGGCAGGGCCCAACTCAAGTGGCTGCACTCCCTCAGAGAATTCAGACCTGAGAGCCTGGGGACAAAAAGAAACAGAAACAACTTAAGCTTGGCTTCTGGCACCCTCACCCCTGGCCAGGACAAAATCTGCTGAGAATTAAAGGGACCACAACTCTTTACACCCATGGGGAGCTGTGGGCTGCAAGCACCATCTCCTGGGCAAGATAGGAAAAGCAGAGAGTCTAGAGGCTTCATAGAAAAGTCTGTCGATCTTCTAGGACTCACCCTTAGGAAAACCTGATACTGAATACAGCCTCCTCCTGAGACCTGGTCCTGTCTGGTCTGGGAAAATCTGATTGGGGTAATCAAGGAAACCAGATGCCTAGACAACAAAAAATTACAAATCACACTAGGAAAAAAACAAAGATATGGCACAGTCAAAGGAACAAACTGACACTTCAACTGAGATACAGGAATTGAAACTACTAATTATTAATCAAACAAACCTCCTAAATAATTCAAAAATCAAATCAATGAGTTGAGGGAAGATATGGCAAAAGAGATGATGAATGTAAAGAAGTCATTGGGCAAACATAAGGAAGAACTTGAAAGTTTGAAAAACAATTGGCAGAACTTATGGGAATGAAAGTCACAGTACAAGAGATGAAAAACACAATGGAGACACACAACAGCAGATTTGAAGAGGCAGAAGAAAAGATTCATGAACTGGAGGACAGGACATCTGAAATCCTCCACACAAAAGAACAGAAAGAGAAAAGAATGGAAAATATGAGCAACATCTCAGGGAATTGAAGGACAACATGAAGCACATGAATGTATGTGTCTTGGGTGTCCCAGAAGGGGAAAGAAGGGAAAAGGGGCAGAAGCAAAAATGGAGGAAATAATCACTGAAAATTTCCCATCTCTTATGAAAGACATAAAATTACAGATCCAAGAAGTGCAGCCTATCCCAAACAGAATAGATCTGAATAGACCTATACTAAGACACTTAATAATCAGATTATCAAATGTCAGAGACAAAGAGAGAATCCTGAGAGCAGCAAGAGAAAAGTGATCCATTACATACAAGGGAAACTTGACAAAACTATGTGTGAATTTCTCAGTAGAAACCATGGAGGTGGGAAGGCAGTGGTATAATATATTTAAGATATTGAAAGAGAAAAAAATGCCAGCCAGGAATTCTATATCTGGCAAAACTGTCCTTCAAAAATGAGGGAGAGTTTAAAATATTCTCAGAAAAACAGACACTGAGAGGTTTTATGAACAAGATACCTGCTCTGTCAGAAATATTAAATGAAGAACTACAGGCAGATAGGAAAAGACAAGAGAGAGGGGTTTGGAGCACAATATTGGGTGAGGGTAGTACAATATTGTAAGTACACAGAACAAAAATGACTGTTGAAAGAGGCAGGTTAGGGGCATGTAGGACACCAGAAGGAAAGACAGAAAATAAAGACTTGGACTATATAACAGTGAAACCTAGAGTGGTCAATGATTGTGATTAAAGGTACAAATATAAGAATGTTTTTACATGAGGGAGAACAAATGAATGAAAACTTTGCAAGGTATTAAAAAGGGGGTGGTATTAGGGAAAAAATACAATCAATGCCAACTAGAGTCTATAATTAACAGTAACATTGTAATATGCTTCCATTAATTGTAGCAAAGGCAATATACCAAAGCTAAATGTCTATAAGAGGGGGATATCAGAGAGGGGTATGAGTTTCTTGACATTGGTGTTGTTGTCTGACTTTTTTTATGTTTTATTTTAATTTTAGCTTTTCTTTTGTTGCTTTTTAGTTGTCATTTTTTCTTTTTGTTTCTTTTGTCTTTTTTTTTTTTTTTTTTTTTGCCTCTTCCTCTTTCTTTGTGGAAGAAATGGAAATGTCCTTATATAGATAGTGGTGGTGAAGGCATAACATATGATTATATAGGGAACCATTGATTGTTTGCTTAGGATGGAATGTATGGTGTGTAAATAAAACCACCTAAAAAATAAAGGGATACAAGTTCTGGAGAAAATGTGGGGAAAGTGATGTACCCAACCACCATTTTTGGGGAAGTAGATGGTGCAGCTCATCTGGAGGGCTGCCATATGGTCCTGCAACTCACTTATTGGGTATATATTTGGAAGAACTGAAAAGAGGGACATGGATGGACATTTTCACAGTGGGGTTCATGATTTGTAGTGGATGGAGGTGGCTGAAGGGTACATCGATGATGAATGGAATGGCAAACTGTGGTGTGTACATACAATGGAATATTGAGCTGCTACAAGAAGGAGTGAAGTTGTGAGGGGAATGGACATTGAGGACAGTATGTTGAGTGAAATAAACCATAAATGAAAAGAAAAATATTATAATGCCTCACTAATATGGACTAACTATAATGTGTGAACTCTGAGAATTGGGTCTGAGAGCATAGGTTATCAGGGGAAGGCTTGTTGTAATGGTCCCTAGATTGTAAGCTCTTAGAGCAGTTACGTCTATTCCTGAGTTGTAATGGTGATTTCTAAAATCTGAGATGCTGAGTTGTTTGTGTATAACCAAGTAGGTCTCTGGAATTTTGGGTATCTGTGTGACACCTGAGACTTAGAGCCAGAGTCTGGCAGCTATGAATGTCAGCATTACCCCATACAGTAAATGTTAAGGAGGCTGAAAAGAGAGAGATCAGACTTCAACTAGAGATATGAATGAAATGGACTTGGTTAGGATTAAGGTAAATTAGGCTAAAGGGTAAAGGATGCATTGATGGTGTTTTTAAAACTTCAACTTCTGTGTGAGACCAAAGGAAGAGATGTTTATTAGGTGCAAAATCTGTATTTTTTTGTAACACACTATATAATTTAACTTGCATGGTCAGTTTATTCAAACAACATAATTACATGGAACACTGAATAGGGAGTAAAATCTAGTTGGTTTGTACAGGTTAGTGTGAAGCCCCAATATATCCCAGAGTGATTTGGGCAGAGAATAAAAATGTATTTGCAAAGTCCCCTTGAGGGACTGGGAGGGAAATATGGAAATATTAAATTTCCCCACCTGGGGAATTAATGATACTGTCACAAGCATTGGGGGCTACCAATTTAGAAGGCTGAGCCCTTGATCTTGGGGCTTGCTCTTATGAAGTTTGTTACTGCAAAGGAGAGGCTAAGCCTACTTTTAATTGCTCCTGAGAGTCACCCCCAGAGAACTTCTTTTGTTGCTCAGATGTGGCCTCTCTCTTTAAGCCAACTTGGCAGGTAAACTCACTGCCCTCCCCCATAAATGGGACATGACTCCCAGGGCTGTAAATCTCCCTGGCAATGTGGGACATGACTTGTGGGAATTAGCTTGGCCCTGGCATCGTGGGATTGAGAAAGCCTTCTTGGACCAAAAGGGGGAAGAAAAATGAAACAAAATAAAGTTTTGGTGGTTGAGAGATCTCAAATAGAGTCAAGAGGTCATTCTGCAGGTTATTCTTATGCATTATATAGATATCCCATTTTAGTTTTTAGTTTAATGGAATAGCGAGAAGGAAATAGCTGAAACTGTTGAATTGCAACCCAGTAGCCTTTATTCTTGAAGACAATTGCATAACTGCATAACTTACACAATGTAACCATGCGACTGAAAACTTTGTGGCTCCCACTTCCTTTATCCAGTGTATGGACAGATGAATATACAAATGAGGACAAAAAGTAAACGAATAATAGGGAGGGATGGGGAGTATGGGATGTTTTGGGTGTTCTTTTTTTTTTACTTTAACTTTTATTCTTATTCTTTTTTGTGTGTGGTAATGAAAATGTTCAAAAATTGATTTGAAAAAAATTAATTGTGGTGATGAATGCACAAGTATATATTGGTACTATGAATAATTGACTGTACACCATGGATGAATGAATGGTATATGAATATATCAATAAAATTGAATTTTTTTAAAAAAGAACATTCATTGCCTCTTTGTTGCTCAGATGTGGCCCTCTCTCTCTGGCTAAGCCAACTTGAAAGGTGAAATCACTGCCCTCCCCCCTACGTGGGATCAGACACCCAGGGGAATGAATCTCCCTGGCAATGTGGAATATGACTCCCAGGGAGGAATGTAGACCTGGCACCGTGGGACGGAGAACATCTTCTTGACCAAAAGGGGGATGTGAAAGGAAATGAAATAAGCTTCAGTGGCAGAGAGATTCCAAAAGGAGCCGAGAGGTCACTCTGGTGGGCACTCTTATGCACACATTAGACAACCCTTTTTAGGTTCTAAAGAATTGGGGTAGCTGGTGGTGGATACTTGAAACTATCAAACTACAACCCAGAACCCATGAATCTCGAAGACAGTTGTATAAAAATGTAGCTTATGAGGGGTGACAATGGGATTGGGAAAGCCATAAGGACCAAACACCACTTTGTCTAGTTTATGGATGGATGCGTAGAAAAATAGGGGAAGGAAACAAACAGACAAAGGTACCCAGTGTTCTTTTTTACTTCAATTGCTCTTTTTCACTCTAATTATTATTCTTGTTATTTTTGTGTGTGTGCTAATGAAGGTGTCAGGGATTGATTTAGGTGATGAATGTACAACTATGTAATGGTACTGTAAACAATCGAAAGTACAATTTATTTTGTATGACTGCGTGGTATGTGAATATATCTCAATAAAATGATGATTAAAAAAAAAAAAAAAAAAAAAAAAAGAACATTCATGAGTCATGGGAAGTCAAAATACCAACATTAACAGAAGTTTGGAAGAAGCTGATTCCAAACCTTCATGGATGATGTTGAGGGGTTCAAGACTTCAGTGGAGGAAGGAACTTCAGATATGGTGGAAATGGCGAGGAACTAGAATTAGAAGTGGAGTCTGAAGATGTGACCGAATTGCTATAATATCATGGTAAAACTTTAACGGACGAGGAATTGCTTCTTACAGATGAGCAAAGCAAGTGACTTCTTGAGATGGAATCTATGCCTGGTGAACATGCTATGAACATTACTGAAATGACAACAAAGGATTTAGAATATTCCATCAACTTAACTGATAAAGCAGTGGCAAGAGTTTGCGAGGATTGACTCCAATTCTGAAAGAAGTTCTACCACGGGTAAAATGCTATCAAACAGCATCCCATGCTACAGAGAAATCTTTCATAAAAGGAAGAGTCCACTGATAAAGCAAACTTCATTGTTGTCTTATTTTAAGAAATTGCCACAGCTACCTCAACCCTCAGCAAACACCACCCTGCTCAATCAGCAGTCATAAACATTGAGGCAAGACCCTCCACCAACAAAAATAATATAAGTCGCTGAAGGCTCAGATGATGGTTAGGAATTTTTAGCAATGAAGTGTATTTAAATTAAGGTATATGCATTTTTTAGACATAATGCTATTGCACACTTAGCAGATACAGTATAGTGTAAACATAACTTTAGTATGGGAAACCAAAAATCTCATGTGACTGGTTTTATTGTGATATTCACTTTTTTGCAGTGGTCTGGGACTGAACCCGTGATATCCCAAGGTATATCTGTACACCAAAGATCATCCCAGTAATATTCTCAAGAGTTAAAAGATGACGCATCTCAGGTGTCCCTCCCCGAATGAATGGACAAACAAGATGTGGTCCATCCACACAATGGAATATTATTAGGCTGTAAGAGGGAATGAAGTTCTGAGATGTGCTGCAATGTGGATGAACCTTGAAAACATTATGCAGAGTGAAATAAGGAAGACACATAAGGAAAATACCATATGATTTCACACATATGACGTATTTAGAAATAGCAAATTTGTAGAGACAGAAAGAGGATGACAGGTCACCAGGGGATGAGGGGAGAAGAAAAGGGGCGCTGTGGCTTGGTGGGTATAGAGTATCTGTACATTTTTGAAAATCTTAAAAAAGATTAATTTTAAAAATTAATTAAGAGAAGAGAGAAATCAAGGATAACTCCTAGATTGTTAGCATGAGCAAATGGAAGGATGGAGAAGCCACTTACTGAGATGGGAATAAGGAGGGATGGGTAAGGCTAGAGGATAAGATCAGTAATTCTTTTCAGACATGTTAATTTTGGGGTGCCTAATTAGACATGTGAGGAATGCAGCCGTGAATTTGGGAGAAACATCTGGGGTGGGGTGGGAGGCACACCTGAGAGACATCAAGGAGCAGATGTATTTAAAGTCATGAGAGCAGATGAGATTACGAATGGGTGTGGATAAAAAAGATTTCAGAGACGAAGCCCTGAGGCTTGCCAAGTTAAAGGAGTCTCTTGAAAACACAAATCTGATAAAACAAGAACAAACAAGGCTTTCATGACAACGAAAACATTCATCAACAAGAGATTGGTTACATAAATATTGGGTCATCTATCTAATGGAATATTATGCAGCCATCAAAAAGAATGACTAATTAGAATCCTGATTACCAGGCTGGGCTGGGGTGGGAAGTGGGGAGTTATTGCTTACTGTTTCTGTCAGAGGCGATGAAAAGTTTTTGGTAATGGATAGTAGTGATGGTAGCACAACATTGTGAATGTAATTGACACCATTGAATTGTATACTTGAAGAATTAAAATAGGAAATATCATGTTACAGATATGTTACGACAATAACACATTTTTAGAAAACACAGAACTGGACAACACAAAGACTACTGATGCAAACTATGGATTTGGTCAATAATAAGATTACAATATAATATAATAATTATAATAATACTGGTTCTCAATTGTAACAAAGGTATCACATTGATGCAAAACATTAATAATGGGGAAAATGGGAGAGGGATATATGGGAACTGTACTGTCTGCATGATTTTTCTGTAAACCTACAACTGCTATAAAAATAACTTAAAAATAATTTTTAAAAAAACTAGAATAAGCAAATTGAGACAGAAACTAGATTACAGGTTACAATTTGCTGGGGTGGGTGATGGCAATGGAGAGTTACTTTTTACCGGTTACCAAGTTTCTGTTTGGGTTGATGGAAATAATAGATGGTGGCTTGCTGCCAAAGCATCACGAATACAACTAACAGCAAAGAATTGTATACTTGAAAGTGGTTTAAATGGGAACTATTGTGATATATATATATTACAACAATAAAACTCTTTGAGAAAGAAACTGAGGCAAAGCAGAGTTTTTTTTTTAAAGAGTCCATTTCCCCTTTTGCTCCCCTTGAACTTGGGTGACTTCCAGTCCAAGCCTTCATTCTTTAATTAGACAGGGAGCTTTAGCTTCCTCTCTCTTGGAAGTCACTTGCTGTGTAAGAATTATGGTTCCTTAAAGACCTCCATACTGTGAGGCAGTTCAAGTGGCCACATGGAGAGAGAGAGAGATGCCCCCAGCTGCAACTCCTGACATGTGAGTGAAGAATATCCATTGTGGATGCTCCAGCCCCGGAAAATCAACTCGGCTGTGCCTGGTCCAGAGTGCAGAATTGTGAAGAAAAATAACCAACAGTGGCTAAGTCCTAAGTTTAGGGGTGGTTTGTTACAGAGCAATCGCAGTTCTTCCAATATTGTGAATGTGAATAGCGCCACTAAGTGGTATGATGAGTGGTTGAGGTAGGGGATTTTATTCTGTGTATGTGTTGGCTGGGTGGGGTGGGGAGAGACTTAAAGAGACAAGGACAATTAAATGCAAGCCATGATGATGGACTACAACTAAAAATGTAGGAGAAAATGCCCGAAGAACACTACTGGGACAATTGAAAAAGTTGGAATAGAGACTTCTCTGCTTTATGTTGATGTTACATTTCTTGACCTTGACAGCTTTACTTAAGGTAGCTACCTAAACAACTGTCCCTGTTTCTAGGAAATGTACACACAAATGTTATGTGTTTAAGGAGTGTGCTGGATGTGATGGACTCGCAAATATTTCCACAATAGATAGATATGGATGGATGGATGGATGGATTGATGGAATGAAACATCAAATGTGTCAGAATGCTAATAGTTGGTAAATCTGTGTATCTGGATGGTGGGGGGGGGCATGTTGGAGTTCTATGTTTTATTATTTTTTTTAAATTTTTTTTTAATCTTCATTTTATTGAGATATATTCACATACCACGCAGTCATACAAAACAAATCGTACTTTCGATTGTTTACAGTACCATTACATAGTGGTACATTCATCACCCAAATCAATCCCTGACACCTTCACCAGCACACACACAAAAATAACAAGAATAATAATTAGAGTGAAAAAGAGCAATTGAAGTAAAAAAGAACACTGGGTACCTTTGTCTGTTTGTTTCCTTCCCCTATTTTTCTACTCATCCATCCCTAAACTAGACAAAGTGGAGTGTGGTCCTTATGGCTTTCCCAGTCCCATTGTCACCCCTCATAAGCTACATTTTTATACAAATGTCTTCGAGATTCATGGGTTCTGGGTTGTAGTTTGATAGTTTCAGGTATCCACCACCAGCTACCCCAATTCTTTAGAACCTAAAAAGGGTTGTCTGAAGTGTGCATAAGAGTGCCCACCAGAGTGACCTCTCGGCTCCTTTTGGAATCTCTCTGCCACTGAAGCTTATATGTTTTATTTTTGTTATTATTTTTGCAACTTTCCTGTAATTTGGAAGTTCTTTCAAAATTAAAAGTTAAAAAATAGATATCATTGTTCCGACCAGCCCAGTTGAAGCTCCGGACATGTGAGTGAAGAATCATCACGCATTGTGGGCATTCCAGCCACCACCAGCCCCCAGCAAATCACTCAGCTGAGCCACCTCCAATGTTGTGAGAAAGAATACTGCGGTTGCTTTAACCCGTAAGTACAGGGTGGTTTGTGATGGCAGCAATAGCTAACTGAAACAGGTAGATAAGCAATTCTACTAACAACCTCATGGCCAAAACCTGAGCTCACAGTGCTGATCATTTCTGAAGAATGAGCATCGAGGTGTGGGCCCTGCAAATTTGAAAGTTGGGGACATAGTGTCAAATTTAGCTTCCAGAAAAGTTGAAGCAACATCCGTGAGCAGATGACAGGCGTAATTGCCTCTGCATCTGGGAGTATCCATGATATGTTCAGCACTGGGTGTTTCCTTTTCCTTTTCTGAATTCCAGTTTCTAACAATGCCTTAGGCCAGTTTTGCATTCATTCCAGAGAAGGTAATAGGGATCAGAGATGCTCTCCGATCACGGAGTGATTATGTAAGACCAGTAGGACAGGCAGATTTGCAGCTGAGAGCCAAGATATCCACTCAGTAATTCATCCATCCATCCATCCATCTATTCATTCATTCATTCATTCATTTATTCAGAACTTACTGAGCATCCACTAAGTGTTAAGAGCTGAGGCTACAAAAGCAAACAATGTTTGGGGTAAGACCAATATCAAATATTATTAACAGCCTACAATGCACCAGGCTCTGTTCAAAGGTAGCTTTTTTTTTTTTTTTCCTCCAAATTACAGGTCACTACCCACTTTAATGTAAACCAGTGGTTTCAGTTTAGCCCCTCCCGGGACACTCAGTAAGGTCTGACGCATTTTTGGTTGTCATGACTGGGGCTTGGGGGTGGGTGGGGGTGGGATGCAAGTGGCATTTAGCAGGTGGAGGCAGGGAAGCTTCTCAACACCCCAAAATTCCTCCATCAGCCCCACCCCCCACCTCAACAAAGAATTATCTGGCCCAGAATGTCACCATGAAATGAATTCCTCATTTTCATGACATAGACTCCAATAGGATATAATCGAATGGAAACTATTGGGAGACACTGCACAAAGTGTCATTTTGATTTATTTTTTGATGTATTCATTTTGATGTATTTTTGCACACTCGGACACCACTGATGATACATTTCTCCTTGTGATCCCGACACACAGAGGTGAGCAAGAAGGCAGAACTCTGTCCTCAGGGATCTCCCATTCTACAGGCAGTAAGAAGGCAAACAAAGGAATTAATTGAATGGTTTTGACAGTGGTAATGGGGGAAGACCATGAAATAAGGCAAATGGTCTACAATGTGGAGAGGTCCCTCTGGAGGGCATTCTTATGCACTATATAGATATCCCTTTGTAGTTTTTAGTGATTGGAATAGCTAGAAGGAAATACCTGAAACTGTTGAACTGTGCAACCCAGTAGCCTTGATTCTTAAAGATGACTGCATAACTATATGGCTTTTATGGTGTGACTGTGTGATTGTGAAAACATTGTGGCTCCCACTCCCTTTATCCAGTATACGGACAGATGAGTAGAAAAATGAGGACAAAAATTAAGTGAAAAATAGGGTGGGATGGGGGGATGGGATGTTTCAGGTGTTCTTTTTTACTTTTAATTTTATTCTTATTTTTATTCTTTTTGGAGTAATGAAAATGTTCAAAAATTGATTGTTGTGACGAAGCACAACTATATGATGGTACTGTGAACAACTGACTGTACACCGTGGATGATTGTATGGTATGTGGATATATCTCAATAAAATTGAATTTTAAAAAATGGTCTAGAACGTGGCTGGGCAACTAGCCATTGGGGTCAGGGCAGGTTTCTTTAGGAGGTGACCGGTGAACTGAGACTTACAGGTTGGAAAGGGGGCATATACTCAGGAGTGTGCCAAGCAGAGCCAGGAGGAGGAGGAGGAGGGAGAAACGAGATGAAGGAAAAAGGCTGCAGAAGGGATGGGAGACCACACAGGGGAGGGACTCGGTTCAAGTTAGATTTTAAATGGATCACTCAGGTTGCTGAATGAAGAAGAAATGGCAGGGCGTGGGGACAGGGGTGACGCTGGGAAACCTGATAGGAGGCTGGTAGGAAGCCAAGGATGACTCCACATCTGAGGCATGGAGGGCAGGGGGGGAGTTGGGAGCTGGTGTCCCAGCAGGGCGGGAACTGACCAGACAGGGCCACCCACCCATGTTGCTGGCAGACTCCTTGGAGGCAGTGGAGGCCTGACTCAGAGCAGAAACTGGGACAGCCGTGCTGTCCACCCACCTCCTCGGTTGCCTAAGGGAAAATAAACGTATGTTTCCAAACCCCTGAGCACCACTCCCTGCGCTAAGATGCTGGCTGCCCCACTGAGGCCATGCTTGGTCAAGCACACTTGTCTCCCTGCGAGCTTTCTGCCTGGAGTGGCTGTACCCTCAAGTACTCCTCCAAATCTTCCCACCTGCATGTCCTTCCTTCTGTCCTGTCCCTGAGCCCATTAGGCTGGGAGTGTCTGCCTCTGGTTCTATCTCCTCATCAGACTGGGAACCCATAAAAGGCACACAGGGTCCCCGGCATCAAGTTGACAGTGCAGCACTTAGTTTCTGCTTGGTGAATTTATACTTCAAAACCCACTTCAAATGGACCCTCATCAGACCCCATGGTTGCTGATCTAACAAATGAGTAACCAGAACAAATTGAGCACTTACACATTCCTGGCCCTGTTTTTTGAGGACCTTACACTTAACCCTAGGAGGTAAGTGGTTATCATTATTCCCATTTTCCAGATGGGGAAACTGAGGCTCGGGGCACACAACTAGTAAGTAGAGGATCTGAGATTTGTACCTAGGTATCTTCACTATGCTGCCTTAGCAGCAGGTGTTGTTGAATCCTTCCCTGTGAGATGTGATCATCAGTGTCTTCCAGAGGAGGAACTTCATGTTCAGAGAGGGTAAACAGTGAGCCCAAGATCACAGAGCAAGACAGCACTGCGCTGCATTCAAAGCCCTCCATTCTTAACCTTCCCACTTTATCACCCTTCCATCCCTTGGTTCAGCGTGTATTTGATGAACATCTGTTTTGTGTGCCAGGCACCCATCTAGGCTCAGGGGACAAAGTGAGGGACAACTCTGAGGTGACATTTGAGGCAAAAGATAAAAGAATCAAATCCATCTTGAGAAGATCTTGGGAGAAAAGGCGAAGTCCCAACTGTTACCAGGAATCTTCCGACTTCTGCACCTTAGTCTATTCTCTTCTTTCTGCCCAGGAATGCCTTTCCCCACCTAATAAACTCCTACCCATCCTTCAAAACCCACCTCCCAGAACCCACTCCTCCTAGGAAGTCTGCCCAGACCAACGACCCAGGCAGAGTCCACAACATCCATCCCTGGGCTATCACAGCCTGGGGTCCCTCCCTCGGTCCCCAACGTGGCCATAGGTAGCTGGGAAGATCAGAATCAAAGTTGGCCCCATCAGGCTGAAAGCTTTCCTAGACCAAGGCCTAGCCTGACTCCTCACTGGGCTCCACTTCCAAGATCAGGTGTGGGCACACTGGGGCGGATTTGGGAAAAAAAAAACCAAAAAAACAAAAAACGAGTGAGAAATCTAACACTAGGACGAATTCATCGGCAAGGGGACCCGAACTAGTGGCTCCCAACTTTCTCGGGCTCCGCGGCTCCTCCTGCCTCGCCTCCGGGCCCGCTACCGGGTCCCCTCTGGCTCCGCCCCTTCAGGCTGCGTCCCCGGCCGCGCCCCGCCCCCTAACCAAGCCCACCTAGCTACCCGGAAGTGGGCGGCCTAGTACGCGAGCTCCGTAGTCGCGAGGCACGCCGGGAGTTGTAGTTCCGCCAGCGGACGGAAGCGGAGACGTAAGTGTGCGGCGGAATGTGGCCCGGCGTATTAGTGGGGGGGCCCCGGGTGGCAGCAGGCAAGTGCCCCGCGCTGGGGCCTCTCCTCGCCGCGAGCTTCTCCCCGCCGCAGCGGCCGCCCCAGCGGATCCCGGAGACGCGCCTGGCCCCGCAGCGGAGCCTGCACGCGACGGCGGCCCGGGCTCTCCCGCTCATTCCCATCGTGGTGGAGCAGACGGTACGGAGGCCGGGCGGGGACACGCGCCGGAGACTCGTTGCTTGGGGGCGCTGCTAGTTCCCCGCCCCCGACCCTTACCCCGAACTTTCGCCCCCAGGGTCGAGGCGAGCGCGCTTATGACATCTACTCGCGGCTGCTGCGGGAGCGAATCGTGTGCGTCATGGGTCCCGTGAGTGCCCCGCGCCCGGATCCTCGGCTGCACCGACCCCGACCCTATCTGTCCTCCTTCCCGGGCCCCCCAGAGCCTCTTGACTTTCCTCTCCAGGCCTCATTCTGGGCCCAACCCTCTCCCCTGTTCCTCTGAGACCCCTCCTTCATTCTCTGACACCCCGCTTGCTGGGCCCTAGCTCCCCTCTGGCCCCCTTCCTGCATCCCTTCCCCAAGCCCTCTGCTCCCCCCTTCCTGAACTCTGACTACCTCCCTCACCCCTCCACATCCCTTTCCCCCCAGCTGAGTCTCCCCTCTCCCCAGCCGTCGGACTCCCCTCTTTCCTGTCCCTGGGTTCCCACCATCCCCTCTTGGGTCTTGAATTCTACGGGACCCTTCTTATTCGGGCTCTGGCTCCCCGATCCATCCCCAGTCCCCTGGGGTGCCCTCCCCTAAGCCTGCGCCCCACCCCAATCCGGGGACACCCCGCCATCCCCCTTGCAGATCGACGACAGCCTTGCCAGCCTGGTTATCGCGCAGCTCCTCTTCCTGCAGTCGGAGAGCAACAAGAAACCCATCCACATGTACATCAACAGCCCTGGTGAGCACAGGGTACCAGGGGCCGGTCTCAGGGGGCACCTGCAGCTGGTGACTCGCGGCATGTCAGGGAGGCAGGGGCCAGGAGGGGGCTTCCAGGAACCCTTGAAAATGGTGGCATGATGTTCTCTCCCTGCTTTCTTCAGTATCCCAAAGGTGCCTCAAAACTGCCCAAAGGTGCCTGTTCCTTACGTTAAGTCTGGTATCCCAAACTGGCAGCTGGATTCATCCCCCAGAATATGACCTCTTTCATCCAAATATAGCTTTTCTTTTCTTTTTTTTTTTTTTTAACAAATTTGGTGCCATTGTCAACATTTCAAAATTGATAGATTCTCCACCCTCCCCCAAAAGATATTAACTTGTCTTGATTAAGAACTTACAATGCCAGGCATTTCGTAAGCACTTTATATGTATTTAACTAATGTATGTGGTAGGTCCTATTTAATTATCTCCAACATATGTGGAGAAACCCTGGTCCATGCAGATGATAAATTGCCCAGCCAGGGTTCATACCCAGGCTCACTGGCTCCAGAACCTGTGTTATTGCTTTTTTTTTTTTTAGTTTTTATTGTAGCAACATGTGTACAACACAAAATATCCCATTTTAATCACTTTTAAGCATACACTTCATTGGTCTTAATTAACATTTGCTGTGTTTTGCTAGCATTCCCCCCTCCATAATCAAAACTGTTTCATCACCCCAAATAGAAACTCTGCAGCCCTTACACCATAACTCCCCCTCCCCCCACCCCAGTATCCTCTACT
The DNA here is from genome assembly GCF_015220235.1 of Choloepus didactylus. NCBI lineage: Eukaryota > Metazoa > Chordata > Mammalia > Pilosa > Megalonychidae > Choloepus > Choloepus didactylus. The sequence continues at coordinate 5,413,967 of NW_023637606.1, forward strand.
CTTCTCCCTATTTCTATGAATTTGCTTATTCTGGATATTTTCTAGAAGTGGGATCGTGCAATAGTTGTCTGTCTGTGTCTGTCTTCTTTCACTCAGCCTGATGTCTTCTGGGTTTATCCATGTTGTTTTATGTATCAGAAATTCATTTCTTTTTCAGGCAGAATGATATGCAATTGGATGGGTTTTGTTGACCGACTCATCTGTTGAAAGACACGTGGGTTGTTTCCACATTTGGGCTGCTTTGAACAGTGTAGCTCTGAGCATTGGGGTACAACACAGCCTGTGTTCTTAACCGCCACACCCTCCTGATTACTAGTTTCTCTTGAAAATTTGGTAGGTCTGGGTCTCCCTGGGCCCATATACACTCATTGCAACAGTCAGCTGGAGCTGACGCTGGGTCCCAGGCTCTCTTTTTGCTCCCAGCTGATCAGAGTGGCCCATGTTTGCATTTAGGACCCCTCCTTTAAAAGGCTGCCTCTGCCCCAGCCCGACCCAGGGGCCGGTGCATGGCCGAGTTGGGTAGGGAGGAAATGGTGGGAGCTGCTGACCCAGCCCCTCCCGCCCCATCCGCAGGCGGCGTGGTGACCTCGGGCCTGGCCATCTACGACACGATGCAGTACATCCTGAACCCCATCTGCACATGGTGCGTGGGCCAGGCCGCCAGCATGGGCTCCCTCCTCCTCGCTGCTGGCTCCCCGGGCATGCGCCACTCGCTCCCCAACTCCCGCATCATGATCCACCAGCCCTCCGGGGGTGCCCGGGTGAGTGCCAGGGGCAGAGAGGGGGTTCTGGCTTGTGGGGAGTCGGGGGACGACTGGGGAGGGGGATGTCAGGTGCGGGTAGCAGCAAGCCTTCCTGGGGGTGGGATGAAGTGCAAGGACAAAGGACGCTGTCCTGAAAGCTGGAAACCTGAAGTCTGGAGCAGTCTCCCCTCCAGGGGCTGACACTGACCCTGACTCCAGCCTCTGTCCTTTTACTTCCCTTGGGGTCGCCACCCTGCAGGGCCAAGCCACAGACATCGCCATCCAGGCTGAGGAGATCATGAAACTGAAGAAGCAACTCTACAGCATCTATGCCAAACACACCAAACAGAGCCTGCAGGTGATCGGTGAGTGTCCACCAGCCCCCACCATCCTGACGGACCCCCAGCTGCCCTGCTCCCCTTTATTTAACACACGGGTGGGTTCCCGGCACTGTCCTAAACTCACGCTTCTCAGCTTCAGCACTGTTGACATTGGGGCCAGATCATTCTTAGTTATGGGGTGTCCTGGGCCCTGGAGGGTGTTGAGCAGCCTCCCTGGGTTCCCCCACTCGATGCCAGGGGCACTACCCCCCACACAAGTCATGACAACCAAAAATGCCCCTGGACGTCGCCATGTGTCCCCTAGGTGAGAACCACTGTTCTAAGCACTTTAAAAATATCAATTTACTGAATCCTCACCAAAACGGCACTGAAATGGGTCAAAAGGTCTACCCAGGGTCTCCCAAAAAGAAGACTCCAAATAGCCAATCAGCAAATCAGCATAAGAAAGACCCCTGACATCACTAGTCACTAGGGAAAGGCAAACACCAGCAAGGAGGTAGAGCAACCGGAATGCTTGTCTGCTGCGGGTGGGAGTGCGGAATGTATGAGCTAAGGCTAAACATGCCAAAAGTGCCTGCGATTCCCTGCTCTACATCTGTGACCTAGAGAACTGAGTGCTCCTGTTCCACAAAGTCACACACACGAGTGCTGTGACAGTCTTATTGGTATAAGTCCCTGGGTGCCCACCCATAGGGAAAGGAGCTCATTCGTCATGCTTTAGTCCCGTGGTAGAATATTCTCCAGCAGTGAGAGCAGATGGCCCCAACCACACACAGCCACGTGGGTGGAGCTGTCAAACACGATGTCGAGCCCAGAGAAGAGCAGATACTCTTAATTGCGTGTATTTCAATTACAGAGACAGGCACGGCTAACTTGGGCCGTTGGGCCAGTGGTTACTCTTGGGAGTGCTTAGTGGCTGGAAGGGTGGGCCTGTGGGTTGCTTCTGGGGGTCTGGCTGTGTTCCCGTTTCTTGATCTGGATGTTTGGTCTGAAAATTCATCATCCAGTACACTTACAATCAGTGCCCTTTCCTGGGTGGATATTATACATCAAGAAAAAGAAAATCACTGAAATAGGTATTTTACTGGTGAGGAAACTGAGGCACAGAGAGGGGAAGGCCAAGTCGCAGAGGATAGAAGCGGCAGGATGGGGACGTGATTCTGGCTCCAGGTGCCTGCTCTTAAACCCTCTGTGTGCGGCAACACTTCCCCCACCAGAGTCGGCCATGGAGAGGGACCGCTACATGAGCCCCATGGAAGCACAGGAGTTTGGCATCTTGGACAAAGTCCTGGTCCACCCTCCCCAGGACGGGGAGGATGAGCCCGAGCTGGTGCAGAAGGAGCCCACGGCGGCGGCAGTGGAGGCGGCAGACACCCCCCGGGGCAAGCACCTAAGTGCCAGACCTCCCCCTCCAGAGGAAAGCTGAGGGGCCAGGCGCCAGTGAGCTGGACCCTGAGCCTGGTGCCCCTGGAGGAACTCTTGGATTTGGGGGTGCCCCTAAGGGTGGGGCACCCTCACTGAGATACTGTGATTTTAAATTAAATCTTCACTGTCTTTGCTTTCTGTCTGTGGCCCCCTCCCTTGCTGCTCCACCTGGGTGCTCATGTGTGTTGCTTTCTAGTCCCATTCTGCTTCCACATTGACCTTGGCCACTGGCCATCCCTTCCTTCAGCACACGTCTACTGGGCATAGACGATGCATCAAGCACTGTCCTAGGGGTGGGGGGCATACGGCAAAGAAAACACACGCCCAAATCCCTGCCTTTCAGGAGCTTACATTCTTGGGGGGTACGTTAAAAAATAAATCAAGGAAGGCTGTGTGTGTTATAATTTTAGGTGGGGTGGCTGTGCTGAGAAGGTGACATCTAACAAAGACCTGGAGGAGGACGGAGGGAGCCATGTTGGTGTCTTGGAAAAGAACAGGTCTGGCAGAGGGCATGACAAGTGCACAGGGCCTGAGGCAGGCCAGTGGCTAGAGTGTGGTGGTTCAGGAGGATAAGAGAGGAGAACTCAGAAAGGGGAGTGAAGGAGGAGACTGAGTCAGGAAAGGCTTTGGAGGTCTTGGGAGGGAGGGAGGTCAGCCCTGCAGATTTTGATTGGAGGGATGAAAAGGAAGGATAGCTCTAACTTCTGGCAAAGTCCAGCCAAAACGAACCTGGAGTCCAGTTAGGAGACTTGGAATAATCCAGATGAAGGGTGAGGGCAGCTCTGGCCGAGGGAGTAAGATGTGGCAAAATCACTGCTGGGCTTTTAAGGGCAAAGCTGACAGGCTGGGGGATGTGAGAAAGCAATCTCCGGAACTCCAAGGTGTTTGCCCAAAGCAGCTAGGAAGATGCAGGGCTATTGCTTGAGATCGGGAAGCCGCTAGAGAGAAGCAGGTTGAGTGGGTGGAGCCCAGGAATCGATATTGGACATCTGATGTCTGATATGCCTCTTAGACATCCCAAGGGATCAGTGAGGCCGGGGTCAGGCTTAGAAATAAAAATTTAGGCAACATGAGCTTAAATCAGCAGTCAGACTGAGAACTGTCTACTGGATCTGGCGGGGCCGAGTCATTGCTAGCCTTAAATAGGGGCGCTTTCCCTGCAGTGGGAGCCAAAAGCCAGATTGCAGCGATCCGGAGAGGATTCCAGGGAAGATCCTGGAGTTAAATCTCTAGGAATTTTGCTGGAAAGAGGAGGAAATACCACGAGGACATAGGAGAAGGGAGAATTGGGTCAATCTTTTTTTTTTTTAATGCGAAGCACTTTATTTTAATATAGTCATCAGTTACATTTTTAACTTTTCATTCTGGAAAATTCTAAATATATACAAAAGTAGAGAAAATGGGTTTGTGAAGCCTGGCGTTGATGCAACAGTTATCAATTAATTCACGGCCAATGGTGATTCATCCCTGTCCCCCACCCCACCCCCACCCCCACCCCAAAGCCTGGATTATTTTGAAGCAATTCCCAGCTATTTCATCTGTAATAATTTTGGCATGTATTTCTGAAAGAGAAAGAATCTTTTAAAACCACAACCCAATGTCACTTTCACACCTAAAAAGAATGACGGTACATAATATTGGTAAACATCCTACCTGTTCAGATTTCCTCAAACATCTCAATTTAATTTTCAGTTTGTTCAAATCAGGATTCAAATAAGGTCAGTACATTGCAATTGGTCTGTCTCGCTGTGGGATCCCCTTTCTATGTTTTTCCAACCCTTGAAATTTACTTGATCTCCCACCACATGGATTTTGAGGCATGCCTCCTACAGGGTTGTTTAAAGTGCATCCTTTGCATTTCCACTCAATTGGCATTGTAGTTCTAGAAAAGTCTGATCAGATTTAGGTTCCACTTTTTGGCAACTGACCTGCTAGTGGGTGCTGTATACTTGTCTAAGGAGGGACGCACATGAGGTCAGTCTAGCTCTTGTTTTTGTGTCGTAAGAAGAACCCTTGCTAGATCCATTCGTATTACAATAAGGGCTGCAAAACGGTGATGTTCCCGATCCATCCCTATAAGAAAGGTCTTTGGTTTTTATGGTTTATTTTTTTGAGCGGGGAGAACCGCCGGCCTGTGGGGGGAAATTTGCATCCGAGCGAGGGAGGGGGTGGTAACCGACGAAGCCTCGCTTTGCAAGCCCGGATTCCGCAGTCTTGACCCCACCCGACAACCGTGACCTTGACTGCAGCCCCCTGACCCCTTAACCCCAGCCGGACGGGACTTTACCCTGAACCTCTAGCCCTGGCCGGTTCTATAACCTTGGCCTTGACCCCCAATCCTTCCACGAGCCCTGCCCCCACAACTTTACATGCTTTGGCCTGGGTCTTCGAGTTTGGACCTTTTTCCTCTAACTTGAGGGACACAGCCCTGCAGCGAGACGAGGGCGGGCTGTTGGCAGAAAAGGCGGGACTAGGACCTACGGCTGCCAATGCTCGAACGGTCTGCAGGGCAACTGCCAATAGCAAACCTCCAAAAAAGCCGTGGGCTTCAGACGGACTTGCAGAGCAGCCAATAGCGTAAGTTATAGCGAACGATGGCGCCCAATAGCACTGCAGAGAAGGCGGGTTCTAAGGGGAGCCAATAGCTTGAGAAAGCGAAACGAGCGGTAGCCAGTAGCGTCAGGCGGGAGGCGGGACTCTGGCGAAAACCAATAGCTGGAGGGAGCCGGCGCAGCCACAGCCAATGGCTCTGGGCGGGGGCGTTCCCCCGACCCCCGGCACATCCACTACCCGGCTCTCCCGGCAATGGCCGGGAGCGGGTGGCTGGGTCTGCGGGCGCTGGCCGGGCCGGGCTGGGTGCGGGGCTCGGACCCGGCTGTGCTGAGCCGCCTGCGGGACGAGGCCGTGGTGCGCCCCGGCTTCCTGAGCGCGGCCGAGGAGGAGACGCTGAGCCGCGAACTGGAGCCCGAGCTGCGCCGCCGCCGCTACGAATACGACCACTGGGACGCGGTGCGGTGGCGGCGCTGGGGGCGGAGCCGCGGCGGGGGCGGGGCCTGGGCCGGTGGGGTGTGTCGGGGCAGGACCATGGTCAGTGACGTTGGGGGCGTGGCGGCCTTTGGTGGGCGGGGCCTAGAGAGGGGCGTGGAGCGGGGCAAGGACTTAGAGCGCTTGAGATGAGGGCGGAGCCTCGGTTGGGGACGGGGCCTGGACCAGCCGAGTGGGCGTGGTTACTGGCGGGGCGGGGCCTTGAAGCCGGGGGGCGGGGAGGACAATATGGAAATGAGGGCAAGGCCAGAACCGCATGCACCCCTAGAACTGAGCGGTGTTTGGGGCCGGACCCAGGCTGGGGTGCGGCGCAATGAGGGTTCGGGGTGTGTCAAAGATTGGGGGCGGAGATAGGGGACAGGGTGGGATCAAGTTGTCGGCGGAGACTGACAATTGCAGTTTTGAGGCGGGGCCAGCACTGGGGAAGGGTCCGGAATTGAGTTGAACCGAGACCAGGGCTGGATGGAGGAGGGGGGGACCACGGTTATGAGTTGAGGGTGGGGCCAGGGGTTGTGCTGGAGCCCCAGTTCCCAGACCCCTGCTCTCCCGTGCCTCAGTTTCCCCGTTCCGCCCCAGTAGCCTCCCGGCTTGACCCGAGCCCTCCGCGCAGGCCATCCACGGCTTCCGGGAGACGGAGAAGTCGCGCTGGTCAGAGGCCAGTCGGGCCATCCTGCAGCGCGTGCGGGCGGCCGCCTTCGGCCCCGGCCAGGCCCTGCTCTCCCCGGTGCACGTGCTGGACCTGGAGCCTCGGGGCTACGTCAAGCCGCACGTGGACAGCATCAAGGTGGGCAGAGGCCAGAGACTCGGAGCTCCCCGCTGCGGGGTGGGCTGGCCGGACTTGGCGGCGCCCTGACCCTCCCACCGCACCCGCACCCCCTCCAGTTCTGCGGAGCCACCATCGCCGGCCTGTCCCTCCTGTCTCCCAGCGTCATGCGGCTGGTGCACGCCCAGGAGCCGAAAGAGTGGCTGGAACTGCTGCTGGAGCCAGGCTCCCTCTACATCCTTAGGTACTGCCCAGTCCAGGGTCCCCACCCCACCATGCAGGCCCATGTGCCAGATGCCCACCCACCCAGGGTCTTGAGCACCTCCTTTCGGTCCTCACGGCAAAGCCCCTGAGACCCCCAAACTGCAGACACCACAGTCGCCTCTCCCCATCCGCTTGCACCCTCCACTTTCTCTTGCTTGCAGGGGCTCTGCCCGGTATGACTTCTCCCATGAGATTCTTCGGGATGAAGAATCCTTTTTTGGGGCGCGCCGAGTTCCCCGGGGCCGACGCATCTCTGTGATCTGCCGTTCCCTCCCCGAGGAGGGTGGACGGGGGGAGCCGGGACAGCCCCCCGCAGCCTGCTGACCCTCATGCCCTCCCTCCCTGGTGAATAAAGTTGGACAATCGACCACCAGACTGCCTGGAGCTGGCTGTTTGCCGGAGCTGGAATTCGGAGGGGAAGCCCGGATCTCGCCCGCCCGCCCCACCTAGTGACAAGGTGGCAGCAGAGTCACGGCACACCGAGGTCCAGAGCTGCTTCATTTATTGTACTGAGAGTTAACCCCCCACCCCCCTTCCCATCTCTGCTGCATCCAAGTCTCCAATAAATAAGTAAGCTGAGTCCCCCTGGGTTTGTGGGTCCCCCACGGGGCTCCAGGCGGGGTACCCTTAGCCACTGCAGCCGCAGGCAGCTGCCGAGAGCTGGGGCAGCAGCTGCCAGCGGTTGTGGTCGTCGAGGAAGGCCACATCGGCGTAACGGGTGGGCCAGCAGCAGGGCCCGCCGTGGGCCCGGCCCTGCACCCGCAGCTGAGCCAGCGCCAGACTGTGCTGGGTGCGGGCGCCGCGGGGGCAGCTGCCGGCGCAGTAGCGGAAGATGATGTTCTCCTCTGAGGCATAGCCCAGGCCCAGCTCTGCCACGGGCAGGGTCAGGCTCCACAGCTGGCATGGGCCGGCCAGGGCTCGGCGCAGGCGGGCATGGGGGCGACGGGCACCTAGGGGAGAGAAGGGGCTGCTGGCAGCAGGCAGGGCAGTGGGGGGAGCTGGGAAGTCGGGTGGGGGCTCTGGAGGGTTCTTACCCAGCTGTGCCTGCTCAGGTGCGGCTTCCCCCACCACCTGTGGCCTCTGGGGCCCGCCAGCCTCCACTGCCTGCACCCCAGGAGACCCCAGGGCAGCAGGGCACCCGCCAAGGCCCAGGTGCAGTGACAGGAGGAGCAGGCAGCTGAACAGGGCTCTTCCCGTGGTCATCTTGGCTGGCAGGTCCTGAGGTGGGGGCACCCTGGGGCCCTCAATTTATCCCCCTGCCTGGGCTGGGGGGTTAACCTCATCACTGCTGGGTGCCACAGCCAGGAAATGGGCCCCATGTCCTGCCCCAGCTCATCTCCCCACGTCCTGGGATCTGGCTCCTTCTGCCCCACACCTGTCCTTTCAGGAGTTAAGGACGCACCACCCACCCCATCCAGACATTCCACAGGCCCGTTCTGACACCCCCTCAGCCCCCTGATTTACGAGGGCTGTCCCGGCAGCCAGGGCTGAGCCCAGGATGGGTGACTGGCGTCCCCACCCTACTTGCTGTCTGGAAGGAGTAGGGGTGGGCTTCATGGCTCCCCCAGTGGGGTCCACCCTCACTGGGGCAGAGTGCTGGGGCTTAGGAGCCCCCCATCTCACGAGCCAGCAAGGTGGAGCAGGCATGTGTGCGGGGAAGATGGGGGCTGGCAGGTGGGGGGGCTGAGGGGGAATCCCCCATTGTGGCTCGGGCCTCGAGGATTAAGACATCATGCCCCTGTCTCCGGGCCTGGCTGAGCCGGTATCAAAACAGGAAAAGGGAGAGGCCCCGGGGACTGCCAAGGGCAGGAAGCTCCCTCTGCAGGGAATCTCGTCTCTAGAAAGCCCACTTGAGCATCTGTGACCTCAGTCCCATCCTGGGGTGCAAGAGCAGCAGCCCTAGGGGAAGGTCACGAACCCCTGGTCTCAAGGACAGCTAGAAGGTCATGGTGGCAGACGTACGCTCCAGTGGCTTCCACTCCCAGCTCTGTGTGAGCCTGGGGAAGGGCGCCTGCACCCCTTCATCTGTAAAAGGGGCTACTCGGGGCCCTGCACAGGGTTCCCTGAAGCCGGAAAGACGATGCACTGACAGTGTTTCACACAGTGGTGGGCACCGGGGTGCTTCCTAAAGCTTTGGGGGCTAAGGAAACACCAGCACCTTGTGTGCATTTGAAAGGGGGGTTTGATCTCAAGCATCAGAGAAAAGCAGATCAAACTCCGATGACACACTCAACCCCATAAGATTGGCAGAAATCAAGTCTGCTAACATGCTGCTGGGGCGGGGGGGAGGTGTGTGCAGGGGAACAGGTAGAAGCTCCCAGATGACAGTGGAAGAATGGCTGTTGGAACTGCAAGTTGCATTCTTTTGACCCAGCAAATCTGCCTCAGGATTTCATCCTTACTCAGTGCATCACGAAGTATCGGGATATTCACTGCTTTTTTGTTTGTATTAACAAAAGACTGGAAAAGAACTAATCTCCGTTCATTGGGGACTGGTTGAAGAATTTTGGTTTCCTTATGGGCGGCACTTATTCAGGCAACTTTTGGCCAAAAGGGAGATTCAGAGAGTCAACCAACAGCATCGGGATTTGAACCCAGGTCCCTCTGAACACAAAGTCCCTGCTCCTAGCCACCGTGCCACACTGCCTGGCCTCAACGTGGTGGCAGAAGATGGTGGCTGTGTGGCTCGCCCACAGCCACAGGGCCTCCTGGCGTGACTGGGGAGGGCAAGGGACAAACTCTCAGGGCAAGGGGTGAGAGCTCCTTTCCGGCTGCCCCAAAAAGGTCAGGCGGAAGGATGGGGAGGGAGGTTGGACCAACCTGGAACATTCCGAGGAATTAGCCTGATATCTCAGACATTCCTGCTCAGCAGCCAAGGGCCTGGGGAAGAGGGTGGGGAAGTTTCCAGTCGTGGGCAAGACGGGTGTCCCCCATCCTGCCCCCCTCGCTCGGGACATGGGTTGAAAACCAGCACCTTCAGCCAAATTTCATTCCCAGCCATGTTACCATCCACACTAAAAATAAATGTCTAACCAAACCTGTAAGAAAATAAGGGAAATCCCAGAAAAATCATTGGATAACTGAAAATCAGGGCCCAGAACACAAATGCCAGGAGCGAGGGGGTTGGGTTCTCGTGGCCACATGGGGACAGAGCCCCAGCTCTGAGACCAGCACATAAAAAGGTCTTGGGCCGGGACCCCGGGGGTGCCTGGTGGAAGCAAAGGCAACGCTGACCCAGAAGGACCAGCCTTTGAACCGGGCCACATGGATTCCCACAGATAAAAAGCCTCCGCGCTGAGCGTGAATTCATTCCAAATTACAAAACTCAAGGAACTCGTTTCTCACAAAGGGGAGAAGCCGCCCCCAGGGGTCCCGCAAATTTCAGCCAAAAGATGTGTTGGGCAGAGACTATAAAACAGGGCTGCTTAAAGTAAAACCATAAAAGAAGGGATCTGGAACCTATGCACAAAGACACGATCAAAAGAGACCAACGGAAGTGAGAAAGAAAGAGATGCTTTGAAAAATGTAAAATAATCATCGAAATTATATACTTCCGGGTTACTCTGTGGATAAATAAGGCCCAAGAAAAGAGAATGGGGAAGGCAGACAGATCTGAAGGAATTATCCAGAAAGCAACATGGGGAGAAAGAGAGCGGATGTGACGGAGGCTGAGCAACACGGAGGAGAGGAGGTTGAATAGGGGACAGAACATTCCAGAAGGAGGGGCTGGAAAGGAGTGAAGTGAATTAAGGGAAAGAATGCTCAGGTCTTTGCAGAGTTGATAAGACCACATTGGGCAAGACAGTGCACAGGCGGCAGGACACAGGGCCGAGCGGTTTGAAGAACAGAGCCTGTTTATTGGGTGGGAGGGCAGCGCGGCCCTCACTCCTTGAGGGAGAAGTGCATCTTGTCGTTGATCGTCTTGCGCTCGGGGTTGAGGCGCTTGAGGATCTGGGCCAGCACGTTCACCGTCTGCTCGCTGCTCAGGCCCGTCTTCTTGGTCTGGAACTTCTTCAGCAGGTCCTTCGTGGTCATGGGCTTCCGGGTCAGGTAGCGGCGAACGGCGTCCTCGGTCACCTGCACGTCGCTGCAGGAGGAGAGCAGGGGGTGGTGTCAGCGAGAGCCCCCAGCCCCCCAGTCCCCGCCTGCCGCACACCCTCGCCAACTCACCCGCTGCTGGGCGTCGACTTCCCGGACAGGCTCTGGGGCCCGGAGTCCATCCGCAGCCGCTTGGCCACCGGTGCCTCGCTGCTCCGCTTCCCTGTCGGAGGGGAGCTGGGATGAGTCTCAGGGCCGCTAGGCAGGACCCAGGGCGGGGATGTGTGGGGATGGAGGGCACAAGGGCTTGGGGGGCAGACAGGCCGGGTGAGGCGCTCCACCACCACTGCCTCGGGCGGGGGACCCGAGTTCTGAGCCCCATCGTCTTTGTCAGGCGGTGGCGGTGACCCCTGTGCCCCTGGGGGCGCGGACCCTCAGCCCGGGGCCTGGCACACAGAGCGAAGAGGAAGAGGCACCCCCAGTCTGTGGCCTCAGGCCCTGACACCAAACGGGGAGACCAAGGATGGATGTTGAGGGGCCGCTGCTAGGGGTGGGGGTGGACGGGGGTCGGTGGTGGCCCAGGGGACAGGCGGAGGGCAGGGTGGGGACAAGGCAGGTCGGACCCTGCTCGAGCTTGCTGGCGGCCGCCCGCAGTGTGGAGGAGGCGCTGCCACCCTCGGTGCTGGGGGTGCCGGGGCGGCTGTTTCCACGCGAGCTGCCTCCCGATGCCTTCCGCTCCCTCTTGGGGGGTGTCTTCTTCTTCTGAAAGCCAGGGACGGGGGTGTGAGCCGGGACCCAGGGTGGGCCCCGCTGCCCGCCCCCAGGCCAGTCCTTACCGCCATGAAGAGGGCTGAGGACGCCTCGCTGTCGATGTCACTCTCCTCCGAGCTGTCCGACTCCTCGCTGCTGTCTGCACGGGGGGCAGAAGGGGCCAGAATCAAGACCACGGCCAGGCCCAGCCGGGACCCTGCAGGCACCTGTCGGGGCCGAGCGAGGTGGGGAGGGCAGGGAAGGGGCCGTCGGGAAGCGGGGCTTGGGGTCCTCTGAGACCTGCTGAGCCTCACCTTTCCTCCGCTTCTTCTCCTGGGGGGTTGGGGCCTTTTTCTCCTCTTCCTCCTCCTTGTCCTCCTCGGGCGGCTTCTCCTCCTCACTCTCCTCACTGCTCTCACTCCGCTCGTCAACGCCTGTGGAGGGGGCAGGGGTGGCAGCGGGGAGAGGCTCCACCTGCTGGCCCAGCCACCCCCCAGGTACACCCCAGGTCCCCCACCTACCCTTGGGCCCCTCCTCTTGCTGGGGCACTTTGGGCTTGCCCTCCATCTCGTCCTGGGAGCTGCTGAAGACAGAGCGTGGCAGGGGTGAGGGGGCGCGTCCTCGGGCTGGGCCGGGCTGCCCACACCCCTGCCCACAGGCCTCACCTGGAGCCGTCAGACATGTAGTCCACCTCCTGGCCCTCGAAATCCCCATCATCGCTGTCCTCAAAGGCCTCGTCGTCTGACCCCTTCTTCTTCTTCTTCTTCCTGCCCCCCTTGGCCGGTGACGCCTTCTTCTTGGCCCTGGGGGCTCTGCCACCTGCGCGAGGGGAAGAGCAGGTGAGGGTGGGCTCAGCCGACTGCTCCCGCCACCCCGGCCACCCAGCGCAGCCCCCCAGGCCTCACCCTCCTCGCCGCTGGCATCACTGGTGTCGGACGACATCTCCAGGTCATCCTCGAGGTCGTGGATGCGCAGCTCGCTGGCCTTCTTGCGGCCGCGCTTCTCCTTCTCCTCCTCCTCCTCATCCTGACCCTGGTCCTTGAGCCGCCGCTGCTGCATGATGCTGAAGTGGTTCAGGACCTTGTTCCTCCTGTGGGGCCGGGCCAGGGGGTTGGGGGGCTGGGAATGGGCTGCTCCCTCCTCCCCTCCCCACACAGTAGCCCACGCCTCCGCCAGCCGCTCCCCAGAGAGACCGGGGACTCGGGCTTGGAGCAAGAGATCCCCAGGAGAGCCTGCCCTTTTTATTGTTGCGCCAGTTGGGACATATTACGTCCACCGGAAAAAGCCATGATCTCTAATGTAATCCTGTGGGGGCTGATGGATTGGTGTTGATTAGGTTGGAACCTCTTGATTGGATGTTTCCATGGAGACGTGACCCACCCAACTGTGGGTACTACCTTTGACCAACAGTGGGTACTACCTTTGATTAGATTATTTCCATGGAGGTGTGGCCCCGCCCACTCAGGGTGGGCCTTGATTGATTTGCTGGAGTATTTTAAAAAGAGCCATGCAAGCCCAGACAGAGCTGCAGCTGAGAGACACATTTTGAAGACAGCCTTTGGAGGCTGACATTTTGGAGAACAGCGTTTTGAAATGCAACCTGGGAGCAAGCAGATGCCCGCCACATGCCTTCCCAGCTAACAGAGGTTTTCAGACGCTATCAGCCATCCTTCAGTGAAGGTACCCTACTGTAGATGCCTTACGTTGGACACTTTATGGCTTTAAGACTGTAACTTTGTAACCAAATAAACCCCCTTTATAAAAGTCAATCCATTTCTGTTGTTTTACAAAACAGCAGCATTAGCAAACCAGAACAACTGTGGTAACATACACGAAGTTTCCCATTTCACCCACTTTCACTTCTACAGTTCAGTGGTTGTGATGGTGAGGTTCATGTGACAACTTGGCCAGGTGATGGTGCCCAGGTGTCTGGTCAAGCAAGCACTGGCCTAATCGTTACTGCAAGGACATTTGTGGCTGGTTAGTAAACCAGAAGGCTGGTTTATTGAATCATCAGTCAATCGTCTGCAACTGATGATATCATCGAAGGGCATGTGTTCAGCAATGAGAGAATTCAATCAGCTGGATTTAATCCAATCAGTTGAAGACTTTTAAAGGGGAACAGGGAGAACTTTCAGTTCTTCAGCCAGTCAGCCTCTCCTGGGCAGTTCATCGAAGACCTTCTTCGGAGTTGCTGGTTTGCTGCCTGCTGTACGCAATTTGGACTCATGCATCCCCACAGTTGGTGAGACACATTTATAAAATTTCGTTATTTACAGATATCTCCTGCTGGTTCTGTTTCCCTAGAGAACCCTGACTAATCCAGTGGTAATTATATCACTGGGTTGTGCTTAATACCTTTCTTTGGCTTTGGGTCTCTCTCAGGCAACAGCCTCTGGCCAGAGCAGATTCATACCATTCTGTTTTTATTGTAGTTTTTGAGTCCCTCAGTTTTTGCAGCAAGGAAAGCTGGAACTGGGTTCACATAAATTTAAAGAAAATGTGGCTGCATTCAGCAAAAAAATGTTAGAATTATATACAGCAGCACACACAAACTTCATGGGTGGTGATCAAATGGCTAGTGGGAAAGTCTGCTTCCAGTGGGCCCGGCTGCATGTCGGAACCACCTGGAGAGTGGAGTAAAAATGCAGATGCCCTGGACCAAGATGAGCCCAATGAGAAGCACAGGGAGACGTTTTACATTCTTAGTTCAGTAGATGCAACCCCTGATAAAAAGAAACCATTTCTCCTCAGGTTAACGCACAAATGAATGTGAGTCAATAAAATGCCAAGTTTTTCTCTGCCAAACTTAAGCAGATTTCGCAGAAAACGAGGCAAACAGGACCAGCCAGATGAGTTCTGGAAAGAGGAGCAAAAAGGGGGCACTAGCCCCTTGAGTACCTGTCATATAATAAACCCTCAGTCGTTTACACAGCTTGGAGCAGGCAACAAGGCCAGCGAGATGGAAGGGGATGGGGCAAGGGCAACACTTCCCTGCAGACCTTTTCTAGGGGTCGCTTTGGGAAGTGAGACAATGTCTGACTCATTCAAAAATTTAAAAATTAAAGGAAATGATTACGCAAAGCAGGGAAGTCTTTAATCTTTTGGGAGCTGTAGGCTCCTCTGAGAGTCTGCTAATCTGTGACGTGTGCAAACCTCCAGTTTTGCAAACAGGTCTGGGTTTCCCTCCCAGACCCAGGGGGCTGGTGGCCCTGCTGAGAAGTCAAATACTTGGCCAGGCCTTAAAGCTCTGCCCCGTGGCCTTGTCCTGCTCCCCACAATCACTCCGCTCCAGCCTCAGGCGCCACCTCCCTCTGCTCAGTGACCTTCATCATGCCCACCCCCTCTCTGAGGCCTTGCCTTGGTCTCCCCTCAACACTCCCTGCACAGGAAGCCTGTTCTGCACAGCATGGAGGGGATGACTGTGGTCCCCCAGCCAGCTGTGTTTATGCTGCAGGGCTCTGCTCAGCCACCTCCACCTCTGGCTCTCACAGCTAGCACCCTGGGGGCCCTGCTGCGCCCTGATGTTTTAACTAAGTAGCATCGCGTCTGCCTCCTCACTGGACTGTGAGCGTTATGGGGCTCCGTGGATGGTGTCTGGTTTGTCACCCCTGTGTCCTCGGCTCCCAGCATGGTCACCCAGGGTGACTGGACCCATTTCCAAGTGTTTCAGTCACACATGCCCCTGACTGAGCCCCTCGCCGGTGGAAGTGGGGCTCCACAAAGGCTGCATTCCACTTCCCTCTGTGAAGGTTTGGAGGTTTTATGGACCCCAGAAAAGATCACGTACTTGAAGCTAATCCATTCCTGTGGGTGGGACCTTTCGATTAGGTTATTTCAACTGAGGCAGGCCCCAAGTGGGTCTTAATCCTCTTGCTGGAGTCCTTTATAAGAGAAGCTGAGAGAAGCAGCCAGAAACTGAAAGCAACGAAAACCAGGAGAGAAGGACCAGCAGATGCTGGCCATGTGCCTTCCCATGTGACAGAGGAGCCCCAGATCACCAGCAGCCTTTTTACAGTGAGAAACCATCACCTGCTGATACCCTGATTTGGAAATTCTCAAGGCCTCAGAACTGTAAGCTTGCAAGTTAATAACTCCCCATTGTAAAAACCAACCCATTTCTTGTATATTTCATTGCGGCGGCTTTAACAAACTGAAATGCCCTGCACCCCCAGCTACTGCCCAGGCTCACTCACCTCTCCCACTCTTCTTCGGCCTCCTCCGCGGTGAGCGTGCGGTGTCGGGCCAGCGGCGTGAAGTTGTACCAGTTGTGGACCGGGAAGGCCTCAAAGGCTCCATCGGGGCACTGGGTGAAGATGTAGTAGGACGTGTTCTCCGTCACACCCCCCTTCTTCACCCCCTTGAACCTGCAGGGAACCACAGTCACGGCCTGGCCCAGGAGACTGGAGCCAGCCCCACCTCCACAGCAGGCCCCCTTGGCCTGAGCCCTGTCTCTGCCCCAGCCCACCTCTTGGCTGCGTTGAGAATGAGCTGTAGGGGCTTAAGCTAGTCCTGAGCTTCAGTTTCTGCATCTGGAAAACGGCCAGCACTCCCCACCTTGCAGAGAGGGTTGGCTAAGGGCTGACACTTCGTGCACACGGATTATTCTGGAGACGGTGTGAGATATGCTGTTAACAACACCGGCCCAGAAGCCCAATCCATCATGATATGCCTCCATCTGATCTGCCCCCAGCTACATCACCCAAGGGTGGCAGCTGGGTGCCTAAGGAGTTGGCTGGGGACCCCAGAAGGGACCGGAAGGCATGGCCACCATCACTTGCGCCTGACTACTTCTCAGCCATACTCAACGCTGTGCGGCCACTGGCCACCCTCTCAGTGGTCCCTCTGCCTGAACCCCCTCCTTGCCCCAAGCCAGGGGCAGCCCCTTTCTCTGCACATCCAGAACGGCTGCCTGACTTCCTGCACCACACCCAGGCAAGCTGCTGAAGAGCCAGGGACAAATGTCAACTCAGTTAAGTCTTTGAAACTGAAACCCTGTAAGGAAGTGTAGCCACCCCACTAGACACCTGGGAACTGAGGTTCCCAGCAAAGTGCGTGTGCCGAGGGGGCGCGGTAACTTGGCCGGCACCCCCAGCTGCCACCACTTACTTCCTGCCCGCTTTGCCATTGACCCGGAGCAGCCAGGGCTGGTCCTCCGGCCGGAATTCCTTGAGGACAATGCCGTACTTTTTCCTCCGAGCCTCCTCCCGAAGCTTGCGGTTGAACTCACTGCCCGCACCCGATTCCGGCATCTCCTCCTCTTGGTAAATCTTCTTGTTGCTCAAGTCCCGCTCTAGCCGAGCCTGGGGGCCAGAGACAAACCTTTTAGGGACCCTGCCTATGCACAGGCCACGCCCAACCAGGAGAACCCTTTACACTCCGCAAGCTGAAGTTCAGAATCTCAGTGCCAACTAACTGCTTGGCAAAAAGGAAGCCCAATCCTAATCTTCAGTGAACTGAGTAAAGAGTGTCCATCTAGCCATCCATCCATCCATTCATCCGGCCATCAATCTATATCTATATAGATATTTATCCATCTATCCATCCATCCATCCATCCACCCATCATGCCTATCCATCCATCAATCAATCTATATATCTATCAATCTATCATCTACCTAGCCATCCATTCATTTATCAATCGATCTATCTAGATATCCATCCATCCGTCCGTCCATCCTCTAAACATCTGAGAGTAAGTGGTACATACCATGTTCCTCTAAGGCTTAATGCTTCCATGTACATTTCCTAAGAACAAGGACCTCACTCATGAAACCAC
This sequence comes from Choloepus didactylus, assembly GCF_015220235.1. Taxonomy (NCBI): domain Eukaryota; kingdom Metazoa; phylum Chordata; class Mammalia; order Pilosa; family Megalonychidae; genus Choloepus; species Choloepus didactylus. The sequence goes on from NW_023637606.1 coordinate 5,431,114, forward strand.
CTTAGCTCTATGCTTATTTTGGCAACTTCTAGTGTAAGTTTAAAATTATTTACAAATTAAAAGTTAAAAAAAGAAAAAACAAAAAAGGTAACTCTAGCAATAAAATAAAACTAAAACCAACAATAAAAACGAGCTGCTCAGATGTGGCCCTCTCTCTCTCTACCTAAGTCACCTTTGGCAGGTGATCTCACTGCCCTCCCCCCTACATGGGACCTGTCTCCCAGAGGTGTAAATCTCCCTGGCAATGCAGGATATGACTCCCAGGGATGAACCTGGACCCAGGATCATAGGATTGAGAACATCTTCTTGACCAAAAGGGGAATGCGAAATGAAACGAAATAAAGCTTCAGGGGCTGAGAGATTTCTAATGGAGTCGAGAGGTCACTCTGGTGGACATTCTTACGCACTATATAAATAACAGTTTTTAGGTTTTAATGTATTGGTATAGCTAGAAGTAAATATGTAAACTGTCATATCTGAACCCAGTGGCCTTGATTCTTGAAGACGATTGTTTGACAATGTAGCTTATGAGGGGTGACAGTGATTTGGAAAACCGTGTGGATCGCACTCCTTTTATCCAGTGTATGGATGGATGAGTAGAAAAATGGGGGCAAAAAACTAAAGGAAAAATAGGGTGTGTGTGGGGGGAGTTTTGGGTGTTTTTTTTTCACTATTTTTTTTTATTCTTATTATCACTTTTTCTGGTACAAAGAAAATATTAAAAAAATAGATCAGGGTGATCAATGAACAACTATATGATAGTAATGTGATCAACTGATTGTATATTTTGGATGACTGTATGGTGTGTGAATAAATCTTATTAAAAAAAAGTAAATGAACAATGGCGGGAGGAGGAGAATGGGATGTTTTGGATGTTCTTTTTTTATACTAATTTTTATTTTATTCTTTGGAGTAATGAAAATGTTCAAAGTTTGTGGTGATGAAAGCACAACTATATGATGATACTGTGAACAACGGATTGTACACTTTGAATGACTGTTATGTGATTCTATCTCAATAAAGTTGTATTAAAAAAAACACCAAAAAAACAAGCTGCTTGGAGCCGGCCCTCTTTCCTTCTCTCTCTCTGCATTCCACTCTGGCTTGCCACCTCAATTTATACACCGTTCAAGGCTGAGTTTTTCCAAATTTCAATCTCCAGGCAATTTAGCAGTCTGCATTTAAATTTACAATACACATACTGTTTTGCACTAGAAACTCTTCCTTCAGATATCACAGGAGGAAATGATATACACACAAGGCTATTATTCATTGAAGCGCTACTGGCTATAGCAAAAGACTGGAAGCAAACCTAAATGCCCATCACCAGGGGACTGGAAAAATATACTGGGGTTCCTCCAGACAACGGAATACTCTGCAGCCAAAAAGAGGGGCAACTTATGGGACAACTGCCAAGAGGCATTAACTCAAAATGGCAAGACAACCCACAGTGCTTCTCATCGTCATGAGATTTCAGACCCCAGGGGACAAAGAGGAGGTCCACTGGAAGGAAAAAATGGGTAACATATATAAATCAGGTGAGGCACCTGTTTTTGTAAATAAAGTTTTACTGGGATACATACAGCCATACCCATCCATCCCCATATCGTCTACTATAATCACTGGTTGTCACAGTCTTGACAGTGACGTATGGGTCACAAAGCCTAACATATTTATCATCTGGCCCTTTAAGAAAAGGTTTACTGCCCTCTGATATAAAGGATCAAGAACAAGCACCCAATAAATTCGTCAACAGCAACCCCAGAAAGAAGCCAGATGTCAATGGAGCAAAGCCTTCAAAATTTTGAAGGAAAACGATTACCAACCTCATATTCTATACCCAGCCAAGCTATCCATCCACTGTGAGGACAAACTAAAGTCAGTTGGGGGGCTCCAAGTGTCCTTTCTGTGGCTCCTTTCCAGGGAGCTACCTGACGAGGTGCTTCATTAAAACACGAGGATAAACGAGGATAAACAAGGACAAGGTGGGATCCAAAAAATGAGAAATGGGTGCAAGAGAGGGGAGCAGTGGGCATACCCAGGATCCAGGCAGGGGGAGACCCCCACCCCAGACGAGACCAGCACAGCTGAGAGCAACCAGGGCAGACTGGAGGTCAGAAGGCTCCCATGAGGAGTCACCTCCAAGGGAACGAGCTGGGAGAATACCTAATGTTCTTGAATATACCGAGAGACTTCCACAACTAGGGGAGAGGCTGGGACTGAATTGGTGCTAAGTACACAGAAAATGACCTAAAAGTAAAAACACAGTTACTAACTCCAGGGAAAATGGGCAGCGAGCTGTCATCTGATTGGGGGAAGGGGGGGAGGTGGAGATAGAGGGCTAAATGTGCTCCCAAAGCCACTGGCCTCCCCACCCCAGGACTGAGTGCTGAGGATGCTAAATGCCTGATTACCTGAAGGCAGCAAGCCCATGAAGGGCAGGGATGCCCCCTGGCTTGTTCAGCATCAGCCCAGAGAAGGGGCTCGCAGGAGGGTGCTTCTGCCCAAATGCTGCCTAGGGGTGATGAGTGTTAGAAAAGGGGTCGTCCCTTGTGGCTGACCGTGTTTAGAGGCCTGTACCCACCCCCTCCTTGGGATGATGAGTGATTGTAATGGTTTGAAGCTCTATATACCCCAGAAAAGATCGTGTTCTTAAAGTTAACCCATTCCTGTGGGTATAGATCTATTGTAGGCCTTTTGATTAGGTTATTTCAGCTGACGTGTGCCCCCTGGGTCTAAATCTTCTTCCTGGAGTCCTTTACAAGAGATGAAATTCAGAGATGCAGACAGAAGCTAAAAGAGAAACACACAGAAGCTCAGAAAGAAAGCCACAGAGCAGCCAGAAGCTGAAAGCCAATGCTGGCCACGTGACACAGGAGTCGAGGATCGCTGGTCATCGGGGAGAAAGCATCACCTGCTGTCTTGATCTGGACATTTTCATGGCCTCAGAACTGTAAGCTTGTAAGATAATAAATCTCCACTTAAAAGCCAACCCATTTCTGGTATGTTTCATCAGCTTCAGCAAACTAAAACAGTGATTAAAGGAGCATCTACCCCAAAAGATTAGTTTCTTCTAGGGGATGTAGTTTTGACCCACTCCCCACCCCCTCATTAATTTTTTAGGGCAAGGTCCCCCAGACAACGAGATTTTTTAAGAGGCTGGACCCCTAGCAATGGAATAATTAGATTTTAGGGGGTGTGACCCGCAGGCGATTAGAAACAAGGGGTCCTCCAGGGCAATTAGTGATGGGAGGCATGCTTCTCCATGATGATCAGTGAATGGCTCCACGTAACCCCCTGAGTTCTAGTGGCTTTGAGGTCATGTACCGTGGCTAGTGCTAACTTCTGAAGTGCTATCCCTGAAAGATCAGTGTTGGGGCAGCACCTCCTCCAAGGGGCTAGTGTTTAGGAACAGGGCTCCTCCAAGGGTGTAAACTCAAGGTGCTTGGGGTTGGGGACAGGAACGGGTGTCCTCCTGGTTGGTGAGGCACTAGGGGTGATAAATTTACAGGTGATTACTGAGGGCTTCCTCTAGATGACCGGGGGATTTGGGGGAAGGGTGCCCCCTAGCGGTGGGCTATATCTCGCTCCTGAATGGTAAGTGTGGGAGCCCCACCCCCACACATCCTGAATGATTAGGGATTCGGAAACATTGTATCATCTGACAGGCTGGGCTGGTGGTTGGTGGGAGGGGGATCATGTTAGCTTGAGCTTGTTAGTTTGTACATGAGTATGTAACTCCAGATCCCAGAAGGCAGGCATCACATAACTTCCTGGAAAGAAGTTCCCTTGGGCAATCCATCATCCACTGGCCTCTCACAAATAGTTTCATCAGCTTAACGGCATGAGACAATATTTGAGAACAGTCAAAACAGAGAACTGTGCTCACAAACAATAGGAGCAGTCAGAGCTGCCCAACTGTGGGAGGAGCTGAAGCTGCCAGAGCTATAAATCTCTCCGTGGCACTCCAAATGCCCAGATGTGGCCCCACTCACACCCAAAGCCCAACTCATACATCCAATTGCCTACTTATATCTCCTCTATGATACCTAACAGCTTAAATATAAAATGGCCAGAATGGAATTCTGGAATATTCCATCCAAACGGCACCTTAATCCAAGCTTCTCTAGCTTAGTAAGCGGAATCACCTATGACTCTTCGCTTTCCCTCACTGGCCAATACCCATCTGTCAACAAACTCTGTCAGCTCTATTTTCGAAACACATCAGAGTCCAACCAATTTTCATCACCTGCGTTTGCTCCCAGCCCCCAGCATTCCTCGCCAGAGCCAGTGCAGCCCCCCTCACCCCCAGAGTCTGTCTCCCGGCAGTGGCCAGATCACTTTGTGACTTCCCCATTTAAAACGCTTTCATGGCTTCCAAAGCCCTTTCTAGAGCCTCTCCTGCAGGGGGCTCTGGAGCCATGTGTAGCAGGCAGCCCCAAGCCGAGTCCCTTCCCCTGCCCAGACAAATCTGGACCCAAAACACCCAAAATGGCATGACTCCTAAATGTTCTCCTTTAAGCAGACTTCCTGAAGGGTCTGCCAAATCCGAATTACGGGGACGTCCAGCAGCTCAGCCTGGGCCTTAGTCATCATTTTCTCTCCACTTTGGGAGAGCTCGGGAAACTAAGCCTTGGTTACTAAGGTGCTATATTCAGCAAATCCAGGGTCAAGTTCTCACTCCCTCGCCCATCCATCCCCACCCCACCCAAACCAAGGACTTACCTGATTCCAAGTAGCAAAGTTGACTTTATCAGCTGCATTAAAGGCCATGATATTATACCTTTTGGTTGTGTTTCTGGAGTGGGCAAGAAGAAGGCAGTGCTCATTCAATCATTTGTTCATTTATTCATTCAACCCTCCCTGGCTTGGCCCTTTGGCTAGGACAATGTTTGGAACCCATATACGACTCCAGAATTTTCCAGTCCATCAGGGAAGCCAGATCCATACTCTCCCGACCCCAGGTACAAGTAGAGTAGAAGGAGAAACAAAAGTTTGGGGGAACTTGGCCCTGGGGAGCAGTGGGGGGTCGAGGGCAAGTAGGGAATGCTTCCTAGAAGTCCTGGACATGAAAAAGCCTGACCAGTTGGAGGCAAGGCAAAGAACATGTCCTTATGGCCAGAATATGGGGAACAGAGGTGCATTCAGGCTTCGAATGCTAGGCCAGGGGGCTGAATTGTGCTGTGCAGGGATGTTCTCACTCATTCGTTCGTTTATTTATTCATCCAAAAAACAGACGCCCTGGAAGAGGCTCAGCTCAACCCCAGCCCTGTCCTCAAAGGCTCCAGATCTAGAAGGAACCAGGCACGCCCAGAAGCTCGGGAAGGTTATAATTCCCGTTTGGGGGAGGATGGGAAGTGGAGTCGGGACTTACTTGGGGACTCGGACGACATACTCAGTGACATTCTGGCTGCTGGGGCCCTGCGAAGAGAGGAGGCGGGATGATGAGTCGGGGGGCTACAGAAGCTGCAGCCGGGATTCCCCAAGCCCGCCTCATACTCACTAGGGCCGCCATGGGCTACAGTCAGTGATCCGGGTCCGGTCCGATCCGGTCAGCGTGTCGGGCCTCCTCCTCCTTCTCGCCTCCCCCGGGGTCTGCGTCTCTCAGTTCTTGGGGAAGCAACCTTCTCCGCCTCGGGGAGCGGTGTCTGTCGAAGGACCCCAAATCCTCAGCGCCGCGGGGTCTCCAACGTCCGGGAAGCTCAGCGGACCCGTAGGCCTCAGCCGCCCGCTCCGGGCTCTTCTGCGCCTGCGCCGCCGCCTGACCTGGAAGCGAAATTTTCCGGCGCCCCGCGTCGCGATGGCAACCGCCAAATCGTTCGCTGGCACCTCCACGCGCTGACACGTATCCCCTTTCTCTTTTCAGATAGTCTAAGCTCAAGGCAGCGCCTTCTGTCGCCCGCGCTCTAGTTTTCCACTACATATATATAGTGAGAGAGCGGGATTGATTTAATCACAACGTCCGGGAACGCCCTCCTCAATGACGTCACCACTCAATGGCCGCGGGGCATTCTGGGTGGGGAGAGGGCCCCGCTCCCGCCTCGAGGCGTCCCAGGAGCTTTGCGCATGCGTCAGCTCGCTCCGGAAGTGAGTCTTAGGAAGCCGCGTCACCATAGCAACCGAGGCCTACTCTTCCCAACAGAGCCAACGCGGCTCCACCAGGGCCTGTTTGGGGTTCATTTCCTCCCCCTGCCTCGGGGGAACCCCCTCATCCCGGAAGATGGTCGGGACAGGGGGCCCTTATGACGTTAAGCCGAGCCAGGAGGGGTCTAGGGCCTGGGTGGAGATGGGTCTCGACCACCCCTCTGGCGGCTGGCGCGATGGGTCTCTGCACGTCCAAGCTGCCCCAGATGGGCAAACCCCTGAGGCCCCAGGAGAAGGGTAACATAGCGGGGGTGACTGGCTTTCTGGGGGCAGGGGAAGGGGACTCAGGAGGGAGGTGCCAGCGGACTGGCTCCCCACCCCTGCCAAGTGCGCATGCTCACCACTCAGCCATTCATTCGTCGATCCGCTTAGGAGTACTTGGGCGCCGGCTGCGGGCTTTCCGCTGAGTTGGGGGGACTGGGCGGTGAATGGACCAAACCAGCTCCCTGCTCTGGGAAGAGGCGAGGTTTCAGCTGGGCCCTGAGGGATGCAGAAGAGTAGCCAAGCAAAGGGAGAGGGGAGCAAGATGCAAAAATTGCAACCGTAAACTACGTACTCCTGAGATGTGTCTGGTAGCCTTGGACATTGCTTTTTTCCTCTGCGACGTCTGTATGTCAGGAGCTGTGCCAAGCGCTTGAAATATAGGGATAAGCGAGACAGAAATAGCCCTTACCCCCTTGGAGTACAGAGTCTGGCTGGGGAGACAAACAAGAACAAGTAAATGGGCAAAATATTTACAGGCTGTGGTCACTGCTGTGGAGGAAATGGTGTCCTGTGACAGGGAATGACAGGAGGGGGGCTGTATAGATGGAAGTGAATGGAGGACTGCTGTGTGGCTTGAAGGAACTGGAGCAGAGTGTTCCAAGTGGAGGTCCCTGGGGAGTAATGAGTTCAGCATTTACAAAGGAACAGAAAGAAGGCCACTGGGACCGGGCAAAGGGAGGGGAGGGTGGTATGAGTGGGAACGTGGGCAGGTTCCCCACCCCTCCCTGAACCTCAGTTTCCTCAACTGTAAAATGGGATGATGGAGCTGGTGGGCTGATTCAAGGAGATGCTGCATGCAAAGGGCTTGGCCTGCTCGAGTTCATTTGCTCATGGACAGCCACCCACGGCAGCACCAGCACACAACATACCTGGGTATACCACTGGGGACATGTCCAGGAACCCCAGATACCATCTGAGGGCAAAAGAAGGTATGCCAGGAGACCTGTGTCCAGTGTTACCCAAGAACAAACACTCATTGTGGACACAGCCACACTGGTGCCCACCGTCCCCATCAGGCCCCAACTCCTCTTCCTCCCTCTTCCCCTGGCACCACAGACGTCCTCAAGACCCCCCTCATCATCTTCGTCATGGGCGGCCCCGGCTGTGGCAAAGGGACGCAGTGCAAGAATATGGCAAGCAAATATGGCTTCTGCCACGTGGGGCTGGGCCAGCTGCTGCGTCAGGAGGCCCAGCAGGGCACCCGGCGGGGCTGGCAGATCCGTGACATCATGCTGCAGGGGCTCCTGGTGCCCACGGTGAGAGCTCACGGGCAGGGGGAGAGGGCACAAGTGGGCGCACCGGTGAGACTTCCCAGGGAGGCCGTGGCTCCCAGCTCGGCCCCCGCTTGGCCTGCGCTGAGCCTCCGTTTCCTTGTCTGTGAAATGGGGTGACCTGCTAGACCCACACCTGAATGCCGTGGTGAGGGTTGGATGATGTCATTCCTCTGAAGCACTGAGCTGAGTGCCTGGCACTTTGGAAGCTCTCCATAAAATTAGCTTTAATTTCAGATCCCCTCTGAAACAACAGTACCCACCTCAAAATGTTGTGCTGATGATCACATGGGACCCAAGATACCCAGTACATGGCCACACCACCCAGTCAATGGGGTTGGGGCGGGAGTTTCAGAGGCCACTGGGTGGGGCAGGTGTCACCCCATCTTCATCGAGGCCCAGACTGAGGAATAGAACTTGCCAAAGTGATCATATTAAAATAGGTCTCCCCAGGGTGGGGGGGGGCGGGGGGGACCCCCTACCCCAGACTCCAGATCCACCCACTTCCTTCCCAGGGCGTCATCCTGGACATGGTCAGCGACAGCTTGCTGGCCTGCCCGGAGAGCCGGGGCTTCCTCATCGACGGCTTCCCCCGGGAGCTGAAGCAAGCAAAGGAGTTTGAGCGCATTGTGAGTGACCCCGAAATCGTGTGTGCATGTGAGGGCATGCATGGTGAGGATGACGGGGTGAGACTCGGGGAACAGGAGACCAGTGGGAAATGTGTTATCAAGGGACAGTCAGGTTATCAGGAAGCTTCTAGAACCAGGGTGAGCTCTCTGGGAACATTTCACCATTTCCCTGCCCAGCACGTGGAACCTGGTGGATAAAATATTTCCCCAGTGAGTTAGCGTCAACTTTAGGCCACAAGGATGGAATATAGTCGTTCATTCATCTATCTATTCAACCACCCACCCCCAAATAGTTCTGAGAACAGGCAGTGTCCTTGGGTCTAGGGACAAAGGCCAAAAGACGGAACGTGGACCCTGCTTTCAAGATGCTAATATTCCAGTGGGGACATCAGGCACCCAGAAATACATGCAAAACTAAACAGAGAAACTTCTGGTAGCGGTAAGGTCAACGAGGAGCAAAGAACAGAATGAATCCTGGAGGGATGGGAGTGGGCTATCTGAGTTTGGGTGGTCCGGGGGGCCAGGAGTGGAGTGATGGAGTTGAAGCCAGACCCCAGATATGGCAGAACAGTGACCCAGGCCAAGGGAACAGAGGAAGTTGGAGTGGATTTCTTCAGGTTATTTTTACACGTGGACACTGACTCTATGAAAGGATCCATCCAAGCACCTGAATGGCCAGGCTGTGGGTGGTGGCATCTGGGGGCTTGTTTCGATTCCATTTGGAAAGGGTTGGCAGGAAGAGAGAAACCACGGATGGCGGGTGTGGATTCCCTTCAAAAAGGTCCAGGAGTGCTGATGCAATCACAGGTCACAGCAGGATGGGGTGCTGTGTTCACACCTCCAAGCAGTCACACCAAGCTCCTTGTCAGGAGGTTAAAGTGCAATTCCTGGCTCCTTCCCCTGGACTGGGAGCTCCAGGAGAGCAAAGATCTGGCCAGTTCATTTCTCTGCTAGCTGAATGGATCCCACAAAGTCTCGACAGAACCTACAACTACCCATTTGGTTCCACACGTGTGTCCAGTTTGGACCAGACCGTGTTGTGTTTTGAATCAGCAGGCAACCTTCAGAAATCGGGAGATCCCACATCAAATCTCCCAGCTTCTCTTGAAAAACCGTGACTTGGCAACGCGTCCCCATGGCAACCAGGACGTGGACACTTCCTGAGCGCTGACCGGGCCAGGCGCTGTTCTCAACACTTTGCATGGCTGAACCGTCATCGTCAGGGATGGTGCCAGGCGCTCAGCGCTGTTTGCAATGCGCCTTTTCACAGAAGGATCAAGGACCTTGTCCAGGGCCATACGGTCTGTTTGTGAAGGCAGGACCCAGGCAGTCAGCTCCCGAGTACCCGCTTTTAATCACTCCACCAGGCAGCCATCAATGGGCTGTGCCTTCTGCCTTTGCCACAGTGCCCCCTCTCCCAGTTCTCGCTTGATCTTGGAGGCTGGGTGTCACCTGTCATTTGCAATCGTGCATGCTTGTTTACATTAAAGAGGAGCGTGTGGCTTTCAGAAGACAGAAGATGAAAGAAAAACAGGGCTGCCTATTAGGAGTATTTTCTTTGTGGGAGCAGAGATTTGTTTAAGTCTTCATCATCAGCCTGGCCCCTCTGCCTGCCTGAGGGTCACCAGACTGTACAGGTTCTGAGCGGGAAAATGTCCCCAGAACCATCCGGCATGGCCCTTCAACCCCGATGCACAGACCACATGAAGACCAGCTCATGCATCTGTTGTTTTAAGGCTGACTTTGGTGCAGTTTGCTGCAGCCAGTCCGGCTTGAAGAAGGATCTCCAGATAGAAATCTCTGTGCTCAAGAAGCATTGCTTAGGAAGTGTGTGCTTATTCCATTTATGATTCTTGCTCTCACTGTACACTCAAGACACCATCATGGGAAGTTGTCAGGACCAACACACTGAAAATTGATAGGAAGCCCAGGTTGGACGTGAACTCAGTGTTGCAGGGAGATCGATGCCCCTACTTTTCAGATGGAAAAACTGAGGCCCAAGGAAGAATACTTACCCACGTGGCGGGCAGAGTGCAGGCCAGAACCCAGGCCTCCAGATGCCCTGCCCTGAGGTCGCCTCCTGCCCTGCAGAAGGGGGGCCGGACTTCAGCTCAAATCACCCTCTGCCGCTTCCTGCCTACGTAGCTCCAGCAAATGTCTCAACTCTCCGAGCCTCGGTCAGCAAACGTGGACAGATGCACTTGAGCATCTTCTCAACGAGGGGCTTGTTCCCCGTCTGTCTCCGTGACTGCATCTGTCATGAGAATGCAAAGCCCCAAGGAGCTTTGCTCAGCACCCCGTGGCTGTTTGTACAGAGTGTGGCCTGGCTCGTGGCGGGCTGTGGACAAGCGTGGGTTGAACGAATCACTAGAACTCTCAGGAAACACTTCGCTCGAGGGGCAGAGGGGAGGATGAGCTGAGATAACATACATTTACCTACAATTGTTATAGTTAGTTTAGACTACGTTGGAGAGGTCTGACGGCCCCTTTAACTGGATCAGTGTTTCCCAAAACGATTTTAGGGAGTTCAGGAAGAACGTTTTTCAATGATTATGTACTTTTTTTTTTTAATTTTTATTTTGAAATAACTTAAACTCCCGGGAAAGTGAAGAGATAGCACAGAGAAGTCACACAGACACTTCACCATCTTCCCCCAATGCCAGTGTCTTGTTTGTCGTATAATATCAAATCCAGGAAATTGACATTGGTTTGTATTTATTTTTACAGCTACCTCCATGTCAAGTGACACTAACTTTCCATTTACCAAAATGATATTGTTGCCCTAAAAAAAAAGGTTATACAGAAAAAGGAAGTTGATGGAATGCACAGTCTTAAATAACAGTGCTGACGAAAATCGCGCAGTTTGAGGGACACTGACTGAAGCTAATCAATGAATGTTTATGCAGAAAAGCTTCAAACCAGGAAGTATGGGAGAGACTAAATAAAAGTCACGTTCGCTGTGCTCACGAAGAGATACGTTTGTGCCATTTCTGTTTACTCAGTGCTCATGGGTGGGAAAGCCAACAAGGCAATCTTTAGTACTTTCGTGGTGAAAACTTCCAAACACACACACAAGTGGAACTGTATAAGGAATTCTCACATATCCAGATGGAACCATTATCACGGTTTGGCTTTCTCTGTACCAGAACCTTTCATGGTTGTTATTGCTGATCATGTATTTTAAAGCATAGTCTTTTTGTTGGACTTAGGAGTAAAACATTTTGCATGTGGCAGTTGTTTTCTATCTCTCTCCTAATCCAATGCAGAATCCTCCTTGGCTTGCTTTTCTCCTGCCCTCAACTTGTTGAAGGACCTGGGTCAGCTGTCCCTTACGAAGTCCCGCGTTTGGGATTTATCCGCCCATTTCCTCGTGGTATCATTTAACTTCTCCCTCCGTATCCCTCTTTTTTCCCCGTACAGCATACAGGCTTAATTAGATTCCGGTTCAGTGTGTTTTGGGATTGCGTAACGTCAGGAGATTCCTAAATACTGGGTTGCCCCACTCTTAGTAAAGGGTCAGGTAGCGACTGCTGTAAAATGCCCCGTCTGTCTCTTATCTAATGTTTTCATATGTGGCTCATCTGAGTTGGTTATTTCATTAGATGTTGCTCAATTATAATGTTCTAGTCCAGTTATTTTATTCCACATTTATTAGCTGGAATTCTTCCAAAAAACAAAAAAACAAAAAAAACTTGCCTTCATAAACTAGGACTATTTGGTTATCCTGAAATATAATTCTCTTAAGAAAGGTGGGGTAAATCCTTAATTCTTCCCCATTAATGGCCAATTTCAGAGTTGGCGCCCTCGTCACCTCCAATGGTGACAGTGAGGTCAGTTGTTTTGTTTTGTTTTCTTCTGTCTCTCTGTTTCTCACTCTCTGTCTTCCTCTTTCTCATATCATATGAACTCAAGGGTTTTGTAATATTTATTGTGTTTCAATCAATTGCAGTCATTATTCTTTCTGATGCTCAAATTGTCACATCTTTGGCCAAAAGGAGCCCCTCTCGTTGATACCTGTGTCCTTTTGGCACTGCCCCATTTCACACCAAATGCTTCCCATGCTTTCTGGTATAAGACTCCCCACTCTTGAGAAACTTCTGCATTTCCTACCCGGACTTGGAATTGGCCATTTTTTCAAAGAACCCTGTTTTAGTGGTGCAAATCTGGGTGCAAAGGTTAGCGGTTGTTTCTAGCCCTCTCCAGTGGACAGAGCTAGGAAACACTTTTTAAAGGAAAAACAAAAAAATCCTAAGTGAATACTAATATTTCCCAGTTCACACTTAATATTACAGTGTTTTACTTCTCTTTTCTCTTTCCCCAGAAATTTTGTTTCCTTATATTTAACTTATTCATTTGTATTATCCCATTAGATACAATAAAGTTACAAAATAATAAATCAGTATTAGTACTATAAATAAAACTTCCAAACAGAATTTAAGACTGTAGTTCCAGTTTCCCTTAGAATATATTCCACCATAGATGTACAGTAAAAATACCAGGTCAACTGAAATAACTACTTTCTTTGTATAATACCGTTATGTGGATGAAATTGATACAAAGTTGGGTTCATTTATTTCAGTTTGTTTTTCATGATTTAGGGGTTGCTTTTTAATTTGACTTTTGAACTTGTGAATTATTTAATGGTCCCAAAGTCATAGCCATATAAAAGGTATATCCAGAAAGATCTTATTTCCAGCCTTCCTATCTGCCCCCATGCCAACTTGTGCCCTCCTTCCCCCTGTAGGGACCCATTTTTCTTAGTGTTTGGTTTGTCCTATTAGTATCTTTTTTTGCAATATAAGGAAGGTGTGTGTGTGCCCCTCATTCTCACACAAAAATTAGCATTCTCTATATCCTATTATTTTTACTTTGCAGTATATCTTGAAGATCGTATCAGCATCAAGAGATCTTCCTTGTTCCTTTTTTTTTTTTTTTTTAGTTGTATGATTCCATTTGTGTGAAAACTCCAGAATAGGCAAATTCGCTGGGAAAGAAGGCACATTAGTGGCCCCCAGGAGCTAAAGGAGCAGGGGATGGGATGTGATGGCTTAATGGGGCTGGGTCTCCGTGGGGGTAATGAAAATATTGTGGAACTAGATAGTGTTGATAGGAAGACTGGGAATGTTCTTTGTGCTACTGAACTGTACACTTTAAAGTGAATAATAGGTTAAAATGTATTTGATGTGTGTTTTATAACATAAAAGAGAAAAATCTGCAAGAAAGAAAGAAAAGCAAAGAAAAAACACCTTCACAGGCAAGGGAGAGGAAGGCTCTGATGCCGGAACTGAAGCTGGCTGTAGCTCTTGAGCTGGTGATAGAGCTGGTGCTGGAGCTAATTTAGCTCTGAACCTGGCACCAGCTCTAGCTCTGTACCTGGTGCTGTAGCGGGCTCCAACTCTGGAACATTGACTCTAGCACTGGATTTGGCTGTAGGGCTGGTTCTAGAGCTGGGTTGGATCTAGTTAAGCAGCTGGTGGTAGAACTGGGGCTGACTGTAGTTCTGGAGCTGATGGTAGGGCTGGGTGCTGGAGCTAGCTCTGATTTGGGGGTTGGAGTTGCCTCTGGTTTTGTAGAGGGCACTAGCTCCAGCTTTGTGGCTAGTGCTGGAGCTGGCTGTAGGCCCATAGGTGGTGTTAGAACTGGTGCTGAAACTGCTCCTAGTTCTAGAGTTGGTACTAGAGCCGGGGATGAAGCTGGCTGTAGCTCTGTAGATGTCACAGGTTATAACTTTGGAAGTAGTGCTGGAGTTGGTTCTAGCTCTAGAGCTGGCATTGGAGCTGACTCTACCTCTGGAGTTGGAGATGCTGAACTGGTTGTTACAGGAGAACTGGCACTAGAGCTGGTTCTAGCTCTGTAGTTGGCATTAGAACTGACAATGGACCTGCCATAGAAGCTGGGGCTAGACTTGGCTCTACTCCTGGAGGATGCTTTACCTCATTCCTTGTTACAACTGCAGTCTCCCACTGGGTAGGGGTGCCTTGGTTTATTTGCTCCATCTCCTATTGATGGGCAATAAATTGTTTCTAATCTTTGCCACTACAATGCAAATGGTTACACTAAGTAACCTTTGTGTGCTATTTCATATTTTTGCCAGTATCTCTGGGATAGATTCTTAGGAGTGGAAATTGCTGGATCAAAGAATAAATGCATAGATGGTTTTGCTGGATGCCCCCAAATTCCTCTACATTTTGCACTGCCACCACAATGTACAGGAGTGCCCAGTTCCCCACAGCTGCACCAACAAAGGACGCTGCCAAACTTCGGTCAATCTCATTGAGGCAAGAAATGGTATGTAATTCTAAAAGAAATTTCTTTTACTATGAGTGAGGTTGAGCATCTTTTCCAAAGATTAAGGGCCCATTTTAATTTCTTCATCTGTGATACCCCTCTTTTTATATTTTGCTCATTTTCTACTCCCCACCCCCAGTGTGTTTGTCTTTTTCTTCTTGATTTTTATGAGCTCTTTATTAGGGATTTAGCCCTTTCTGTAACATGGGTTGCAAATATTTTTTCCCAGTTTTTCTCTTATCCTTTGACTTGTTATTGTGTGCTTTTGCCTTACAAAAGTTATTTTGTAAATTTTATCAAATGTTTCAATCATTTATTATTGTTTCTGGATTTTGAAACAGTTTTTTTCTACTCCTAGGTTAGAAAGGAATTCATCCATGTTTTATTCTAGTACTTGTATGCTTTTATTTCTTACATCTAATCCATTTGGAGCTTTTCCTGGTTTTTAGAATGAGGTGAGAATCCAACTTTATCTATTTCCAAATTGCAATACAGTTGTCCCAACGTCAGTTATTTAAGTTTACCTGTTCCACTGATTAGATATGCCACCCTAGCCATATACTAACTTCCCATATTCACTTGGGTCTATTTCTGGACTTTCTATTCTGTCCTAGGTGTCTGTCCACTTGTACCCCAAATTGTTTCAATTACAGAGGCTTTATTATATTTTAATATCCAGTAGGGGGCGGAACTCCCTCCATCTGCATCCCATTCCCATCCATTGCTCTTTTCCAGGGTTCTCCTGGCCACTCCTGCATGTTCATTTTCATATATGAACATTTTAATCAACCTGCATTTGGGACGTATGAAAACTACAATCTAGCTTAGGAAGACTCAGCCCCTTTATAATGTTATCTTCCTATCTTCAAGTGTATATAAATTCACATTGTTTAGGTCCCTTTTGAGTCCTGTTCTGGTTTGCTAATGCTGCTGTTATGCAAAATACCAGAAATGGATTGGCTTTTATAAAGGGGATTTATTTGGTTACAAATTTACAGTCTGAAGGCCATGAAAATGTCCAAATTAAGGCATCAACACAAGTATATATTCACCGAAGGAAGGCATAGCCTCTGGAAAACCTGTTAGCTGGGAAGGCACATGGCTGGCCTCTACTGATCCTGGGTTGTGTTTCAGCTCCTCTCTCAGCTCCAGTGCATTCTTCAAAATGTTGCTCTTAGGGTGTTTTGTCCTCTCTTAGCTTCTCCGGAGCAAAGCATCAGCAAAAAGTCCGCTTTCAATGGCCATCTCCAAAATGTCTCTATTGGCTGCAGCAGCTAGCTCCTTCTGTCTGAGCTCTTATAGGGCTCCAGTGATTCAATTAAGACCCACCCTGAATGGGTGGGGTAACACCTCCTTGGAAATAATCTAATCAAAGGTATTACCCACAGTTGGGTGGGTCACATCTCCATGGAAACAACCTAATCCAAGGATTCCAACCTAATCTGGACTAAATACATCTGCCCCGACAAGACTGAATCAAAGAACACAGCGTTTTGGGGGACAAAATATATCCAAACTGGTACAAGTCCCTTAGGAATATTTTAATTCTGCTCATTGACGTTGCACATTTTTAAAGCTTTGCTGGGGTATTTTATACTTTTTGTTGCTTTTGTAAATGGGGCCTCCTATTTCTCTTTTCTAACTGGTGATTTTTATATACATGTAGGCTATTGATTTTGGTATCTTATAAATCCTGTTACTTCATCAAATTCTGTACTAGTTTATGTTAATTTTCTCAGGTTTTCCAGAAATATAGTCATATCATCTGCCACGTAGAGATAGTTTTGTCTCCTTTCCTTTCCAGTATGAATTTCATGAATTGCTTTCTTCTTTATCTAATTGTTTTAGCTAATCCTCCCATACCACACTAAGTCGTAGTGGCAAGGGTGGGAATCTTGCCTTATTCCTGAATTTAGTGGGAAAACAAAAAGATGCTAGCTGAGGAAATATACCTATCAATTCCCAGTTGTTGTTTTTTTTTTTTTCAATCCAGAATGCACGTTGAATTTTGTCAATTGACCTTTTTGTGTTTATGCAAATGCTATGACTTTTTCCTTACTTAAATGTTAATGCAGTAAATTATATTGAACCACCTTTCTTTCCTGGAATGAACCCCAACTTCATTTTGTGATTTTTTAAAAATGTTCTGCTGGATTCTATTCGACAAGGATGTTCTGAAGGAACCAAGAGGAGGTGGAGCTCACGGTGGGTGGCTGGGCCATCCAGGAAGGCCTCCCCGGGCTGGGACCAGGCAGGCAGGGCAGAGCAGGGTGACGTGCAGCTGGCGAGCTGAGGGCTCCCATACCTTTCCAAGTGAACGTGTGAAGGCCAGAGGAAGGCAAACGAAGACTGCTTCAGTCCATTTTAAAATAAGGATTTCATTCTGAGCATCCATCAATGGGGAACGAGTTAAATTATGGTGCATCCATATATCAGAATCCTATACAGTGGTTAAAAATCAGGAAACTTCCTGTGTGCCAATATGAAATAATCCCCACCTATACTGAACAGTAAGTCAAGGGCAAATCAGCATTTTCACCATTTGTATAAAAAAGGAAGAAACAGAACACAGATCCGTATTTGGTGGTATGGAAAAAGACACAAGACAAGGAACTTTGGCTGCCCCCCAGGGAGCATGAAACTGGCTGGTGGGGGCCAACTGACTTTTCATTTTTAAAGAATTTTTTTCACATCGATTGACTCTCGGTAGTTTAATTTTCCAGCTATGTGAAATGTCCTACTTATCCAAAAACACGCAAAATGAAAAGTCGAAATAAAATACAATGGATTCGGGTCCAGTTATTCTTTACCAGCCTGCACAACATACGTTCCTGGGGAGAGTCCGAGGACAGAGCTGGGAGACGGGGCACCGGGGCCACCCCTCTCAGCGTCTTCCTCACTCAGCCCCCTCTGCCTGGTGCCTAGGTGGGCCGGGCCCCCGACATGGTGATCGTGTTTGACTGTTCCATGGAGACGATGGTCCAGAGGGTACTGCACCGGGGTCGGCTGGAGCAGTGGGCAGACGATTCCGAGTCGGCCATCCGCCAGCGCCTGGAGACACACTATACCTTGTGTGAGCCCATCCTGACCTTCTACCAGCAGAAGAACCTGCTCCGAAACGTAGGTCTCCCCTGCCCGGGTCCTAGAGGGCAGGTCCAGCTAGCTTAAACAGCACAGGGGTCACGCTGTGGTCCTGGTTCCCAATCTGTACGTCTGGGGGCCTTTGTTTTCCCAGCATGTACTGGGAACTTCCTGGCAGAGACCCATTTTCTCCATGGGGCAGTCTGGCCACAGGCCTTGGGGCTAGGAGCTATTAACAAGGTCTAAACAAAGTACTGGCTCCCAAATACTGCAAAAGTAAAGTAAATCAAGTTTTAGAAAATATCTACAAAACCTCAAGATGATGGCCATTAGTCAACTACAGCTTGACTCAAACCCAGTCTCATAATAAAGCATTTGCAAGGTGGGAAGTAGGAATGTCTTATTCTTCAAATGACCCTGTTCCTGCTACTTTTTCTGTCTTGAAGATTAAATGAGCACTTCGGCCACATCTCCCACCCCTGCCTGAAGGTGGAGCGTGAGATGTCACGGGGGCCCTGGGGAGCATTTGGAAGGCGCAGGGGACAGCAATGCGCTGTGGAGCTTGGGTTGACCAAGGAGCACAGATGGGAGGGCTGGGGGGTACTTCTGCACACCACTTTCTCTGGCGGCCGCTCCGCAGGAAAGCCTCTCTGTGCGGCTCGGCTCGTGCAGCTACATCCCAGGTGGCTGAGACACTGACCAGCTGTGCTCGCCATAAAGCAGGGTTAGTGACACGTAACCTCTTATTTGTCTATCCCTCCTCAGCTCGTGCTTCCCTCACACCGCCGTGGGACTGCACCGCTGATAAAGAACTGGCACTTGGTGACCCTCCATTCCCTTCCCAGGCTTGTCTGAGCGGCCGAGGGCAATGTCCCTGCTGTGACTCAGAACCGACCCCCTTCTGCTCTCTTCTCTAGATCTTGGCAGAAGAAGCCCCAGAAAACATTTTTGCCAAGTGCTGCTCTGTCATTGAAAGTCTGCACTAAGACGTGTAGGGGTTGGGGGCTCTGGCCCTAGCTCTCACCCAGAACCTGTGCAGGGCTCTGAAGGGGGTGCTGTGCCCATGAGGAGGTAAGACACCTGGCGAAGCAGCTGCTTCCCCCTTCCTGGGTGGATCCCCCATGATGTGGGTCACTCAGGGGTCACAGTATACATGCACAGGGACAGGTCCAAGATGTCCTGGGGGCTCTAAACAGCCCCACCCAGAGGCAGTAGCCAGAACTGGCTCCTGCCTGTGGTCATTCAAGGCACTAGCCCAGATACCCACCCAGACTGAGTGCAAATCTTGATTTTTAAGCCCCGGTATGTCCCCCTAATTTCAAAAGAGACACCTGAGCCATACGACGGGTCTCAAGACAATGGCTCCAGGGCCAGACAGCTCAGATGGGCCCTTGGCCCAGCCTCCCACCCCGTCCAGTCACCTCAGCCTCGGGTGGCCCTGGCATGGCGCCAAGCATCACACCTGGCACCATTTCCTCCAACAGGCCCTGGTCCCACCTTAGGGCTGCAAGTGTGAAAATAGACCAGAGCCGACCGGTAACGGGCCACATGGCCTCTGGGAGGCAGTGACTAGGTTTGCTGTGGTGCAGGCTGCGTCCATGGGAACACCTGTCCCTGGGGGTCCTCCTGGCTGCCTCACTCCCGAGTTCCCAGAGGGAAAAACTGGGGGGAAGACAGTGCTGCTGGGGTGCAGCCCTCTATCCTTTCCTGCAAAGAACGACCAGAAGAGTAAAGTATTTGGGGGACTGGACCCTATTTTCATTGGCTAAGCCTCGTTCCCCTCCCCCTACAAACAAAACTGCGGCCAGCACGCAGTTTTTAAACAAAAAGCACTTTATTTAACCAAAAGGGAGAAAAATTAAGAAAGCACAATGTACCTGCAGAAAACCATTTTCTCATATTTTTTTTTCTTTAAAAAAAAAAAAGGGAAAGAAAAAACCCACAAAACTTGTAATTTCCAATCACCATTATCAGGTTTACAACATCTATAAAGAACAAGTATCTCCTTCAGAACTATGGACAGAGAGAGACAGACAGACGGCACCCAGCAGACATGGGGAGGTTTTGTTATCATTTATTTGTGAAGTTAAAAACGAGCGATAAAAAGTAAAAACTGCCATACAATTTTTTTTTGTTTTCATTTTGTGTTCAGTTTCAGTCTCCTCTGAACAGATGAAACACGACAGACCAGTCCTGGGAGTAGAGAGACGGGGGAGGCCGCGGGGAGCTGAGCTAGGAGGGTGCAAGGAGGAGCCAGAGAGAAGAGAGATGGGGGGGCGGGGGAGGGGGTTCGGCCGCTGGGGGCGGGCGAGGGTCCTGCAATACCAACACCTGGTCCAAGGAATGTTCCAACTCTAACTAAAAAAAAGAAATAGCAAGAGTGACTTTTTTTTTTTCCTTTTGCAAAGTTTATTTTAAAAACAAGAAAAGGGCCAAGGGTGGCAGGGAGAAAATGAATTGTGTTACCCTGAAAGAAGCAGTTTCAGGAAGGCTGGGGGTATAAAGATTTATATATATATATGTATATATATATATAATTTCATAGGTTTTGTTTTGCTTTCCTGTGTGTTTTTTTTTGTTTGTTTTCTCTCTGCCTCTTTTTTTGCAGAGACTTAGTTCTCGCTATCTTCTATGGCTGGCTCAACATGAAGGATCCCAATTTTGAAAGAAAAAGCATGTGAGACACACAGAAGGAGCGAGAGCGCGAGAGCCCGGAGCAGGACCCGCTGGGGCCGTGAACTCCAGAGCCATCGCTCTCTCGCCAAACCAAAAAAAAAAAAACCAAAAACAAAACCCAATGGAAAAAAAAAAGCCCCCAAACAGAACAAAAAGAAAAAAAAAAAATAAAGATTTTCACAGATGAAGAGGTTCACATTCATTCGATTCATTGAGCCTGTGGAGAGGGAAGAGATAGGAATTGGTCACTAGTGGGAGGGGAGGGAGTGGGGGACTAGAGGGGGCTTGGAAAGGAGGGGCTGGGGGCAAGGAAGCCCCTCTCCGGGCTGCGGCTCACTCAGAGTGGAAGGATGAGTCTATCGACTGCCTAGGCAAGGGCTCAGGGGACTTGAAGTCAAGAGTCAGGCTCTTTGATGGAGAAGAAAGAATGGCACGGGAGTGAGGAAGAGAGAAGCAGGACTGCAGAGGAAGAGAGAAGCACGCTCAGGGTTTGGAGGGGGAAAGGGGTGCCCTCTGTCTTCAAGGCGGGCGGCTCCCGGCGCATCACAACACAAACAGTTTCCAAAGACCACGGTGTCCCCACAACACCCCTGTGAGGTAGGTTGGAAGGTGGCAATGATCGTCATGCCCACTTCACAGACAAGACCAGGACAGAGGCGGACGCGAGCGGAAGAGACAGCACAGCGAGTGGGGTCGGCCGGGCCGAGCCCCTGGCAGGCTCCCCTTGTCCCTGCTGAGCCATTGCTGACCCCACTCCGGGGCCGCCTGCAACACACGGTCACTTGGACACGGGGGAAAATATCGTGGGTTTAAAACCAAAAGAATAAAAAGAACAAAAACCAAGAAAGTAATGCAGAGGAGAAAAAATATACTTCTTTTTCCCACGTGGCCAGATTCTGAGAGAGTGAGTTGGCAGCCAGGACAGCAACCAACATTTGAGCTACTTGCCTAACCCCCCCAACCCCAGGACTACCCACCAGTTCACAAGTTCCACCTTTTATTTTTTCGTGCTCCCCCAACATCACGACAGCGTTACACAGGAACAAGCAGGCCGGCGGAGGGAGGCCTCTTCGTTAAACCTCTGGACCCAGCGCACATGTCCCCTGGCTCGTGGGGACTCCCGGAGACCTCTGGCCAGACGGCCCCCGCTGCAGGCATCAAGGACACACCCCGCAGGGGAAGGGGTTTCCGGCGCTACCCACTAAGGCAGGATGGACGGTGGCCGGGGGTTGGAAGGAAAAAGGAGGAGGAGGAGGGTGGCAATTCCCACTTGCCTGCTGCTGTCCCTGCTGTGTGGGTGGTGGCTGGGGGCCGCCAGGACCGGGAGTCTGTCCGTAGTAAGCAGCCTGCTGCCTGTAATATTCGGCCCAGGCAGCGCTGTAGTCCGGCTGGGAGCCTGGGGGCGCTCCCGGCCCCCCTCCAGTGGCCACTTGAGCTGGGGGTGGAGCAAAAGGTGCGTAAGTGGGGCCGGGGGCACAGCCCGCCCACGGGTGCCCCCCCACTGCCGCACACCGCCCTGGCCTGCTCACCCTGCTTTTTGTAGTACTCCTCCCAGGCTTTCGTGTAGTCCTGCTGTGGGGGTGCTCCAGGCTGCTGGGGCTGCTGGCCTGCAGGGAGGCAGGGGAGGAAGGTCAAAGGGCAGCTTGCTGGCCCCGGCATGGCCCTGCCTTGCCCCCTTCTGACAGAACCTGATTGCCCCCTCTGGCTGTACCACACTCACCAATCTTCTTGTAATACTCCTCCCAGGCCTTGGTGTAGTCCGACTGTCCGGTGGGTGGGGGCTGAGGGGGCTCGCCCTGAGTGGGCGGCGCTGCGGGGGCCGGCGCGGGGCCCGGCACAGGGCCTGGGGGCTGCTGGTAGTAGTGCGAGTAGTAGGCAGCCCAGGCCGCGTTGGGGTCGGCCGCTGCCGCGGCTGCTTTACCTGTGGGAAGGAGAGGAGGAAGGGCTCAGGGGTATCCAGGTGTGAGGCCCACCCTCCCCACATGAGGACCCAGGACCCCTCCTCACCCGGGCAGCCCATTACTCACTTGGGTCATGAGGAGCAGGTGGTTGCCACTGGGGATAGGTATTGCCCCAGCCCTGGGGTGGGTACTGGTGAGGAGGGGGGCCCCCAGCACTGCAGAGTGAGAAAGAGGAGGGAATAACTGAGTTTGGGGACTCTTAACGGCTGACCCTGTACACCGCGGGGGCACGGACGGGGGCAGGCAGGAGTAGCCAGAGGCCCAGATCACCAGGCTCAGCTTGTCTAGGGAATGGCCCAAGACAACTCGCAATGCAAAGGGCGAGGACTGCATGAGCTCGAAATTCCCAAAACTGACATCTCCATATGGTGTGTGCGTGTATGTCTTTGGAGGAGTAATTAAAGGTAACAACTAAGAGGTGTTTATTAGCGGTGCCAGTAAAAACAGGAGACCAGACAGGACAGCGTTTCAGGTGAGAGGTGGGGCTGGGCCTCTCTGTACTTCTATCACTCTGCCACCATGTCCCAAGTCCCAGGAGCTGAGGGGATACTCACTGAGGGGGGGCCCCTGGTGGCCCCTGATTGAAGGGCCCAGGGTTGAAGGGCCCCATTGGGCCAGCGGGGCCTGGTCCCCCTGGACCTGGTCCAACTGGGCAGAGAGGACCCTGGAGGGAAGGAGAACAAGTTCAAGGTAAGTGGGGGTGGGGAAAAGACAGAAGCGTGGACCCGAGCCCCCCAGCACCCCTCCCCAAGCCCACCTCAATCTTCTCCTCGATGAGCTGCTTGGCGTGGTCGATCTGCTGGGGTGAGCCTCGGATGATGAACAATTTGAAGTTGGGGTCCCCGTTGGGTGGCAGCTGCCGTGAAATCTCAACAAAGGCGCCTGTCTGCTGGTTTATGGCTTTCACGTTCTCGCCACCTGCAGAAGTGACAGGCAGTGAAGGGAAGGCAGGGATGGGGTGGGGTGGGGAGGGATGCAGTGGGGAGCAGGCTGCACACACCTCGCCCGATGACCAGCCCACACTTGTGGGTGGGGATGGAGAATGTCATCTCCCCGCCAGGTGGGCCCCAGTTGCCTTGGCCTCTGCCCCGGCCTCGCCCCCCTGGGGGCATGCCAGGGCCTCCTGGAGGGCCTGGAGGACCACTCTGCAAGGCAAGGAGACAGAGGGTGAACACAGGGACTCCCCTGGAGGGCCAGAGGGCCAGGCCAGCCCTCCGCTAATGGCCGGACCCTCCCTCCCCCACCAAACCTCCTCAGTGGGCCCAATGCCACCTACCCTGAGGCTCTGGAGAAGGTCATTGATGATCCGGGCTGCATGCTCACATCTGTCTGGGGGTCCCATTATGTGAGCTATCTTCTCAGGACCCGTCCCGTCATCTGAGACGCACCAAGAGAGCAGAGACTGATTTAAAAAACAAGGAAGCAAAACTCCAACCCCCTCTAACACTGCTTCCGCAGGGCAGACGCTGTGCCAACCAAGGGGTATGAAATCTCAGGCTCAAAGTACTGCACTCAATTCACCGAAGAGCCGGAAAGGAGGCGGCCCACGTTTGTACAGAAGGTAACTGACTGGCTAAAGGAGGGTGGCACTGAAGGCTGCTGCATTTGGCATCAGCAGAACTAGCTGATAGGATTGTACAGAACCAAGAATGACAGTAACACATCTCTGAATAAAGGGGGTCCCTCCTCCCTGCAGACTGAGTGAAGCTGGTGAGAGCCCAGCACTGGAGTAGTGAGCTGATCCAGCCCACAGGTGTCCAGCCTGCCCCATCAGGATGAGCTGTTTGCTGGGGAAAAAAGAAGGGCAAGAGTGATGGGGAGAGCAAAACAAATCCTGGTAGATTTAGAAAGATCCCAAGCCACCGAATCTCTCAAGCAGTTGTCAGAGGGAAGGAGGAGGAGACAAGGCATGCTCTGATGGCTGGCCAAGTGATGGGTGAGCAGCAGGGGATGAGCCCGGCCAACCCCCTTCAGGCAAGGCCCCTGACCTTGTTTGAACTGTATCCGCACGCCTGCATCGTTCTGGATCTTCTTGATCATCTCCCCGCTCCGGCCTATAACCACCCCAACAGAATGCCTGGGCACTGGCACCTGAGGGAGGAGGGAGCCACTGGGTCAGCCCTGGCTCCATCCTCACAGCTGTGCTGCCCACTGGCCATGAGGAAAGGGACCACCTCCCACCCCATGCCCTCCACCCACCCCAGGGAGGACCCGCACTCACATCAATGCCCCCACCAATCCGGGATCCGTATTCATTCCGGTCCCCGAAGCCACCCTGGTCACGCTCCCGGAGGATATCCATCACCATCTCGCAGGCTTGCTGCAAACATATGCGGGCAAGGTCTGTATGGGCCCACCCCACCCCCGGCAGCACCCCCACAGGCTTTGGCTGAGGCCAACAGAGCACCACACTGAGCTCCTAAGCACTGTGCCTGCTGAACCTGAGCTGCCAACAACCCCACTTTCTAGATAAGAAAACAGAAGGCTAGAGAGTGCAGGCCACTTGCTCAAGTACGAGCAGCAGGGATGTAGTTCAGCGTGAGAACAGGAATCCCGGGTTGACTTTGGAACCAGTGCTCTTGAAAACCATCTCCCTTTACTCCTGGCAGTACAGGCCCCAAGGCCACCTGCAGGCCCAACCTTCTCTCAAATCACCTCCTGCCTCAGGGTGCTACTCACCTGCACTTTATAAGGATCTCCGATAATCCGAAGAGGTTTGTCCACATTTGTATTCTGGGAACCATCTTGAATTAAAATCATCTTCACTCCAGCTCGTTCCTTTACAACCAAGATTAACTGTTAGTGCTGAACTTTCAAGCAAGTTTTGGGGGCAACAAAGGCAGGGGGCAGTCGTGATCGGAAAGATGAAAGATGCTGGCAAAGAAGCCGCTATGCAGGTGCGTGCACGTGCGGCTGCGTTTGTGTGCAGACACAAGAAGGAAACGTTCTTGGGCTGGGAGGAGCCCTCTACCCTGTCCCACCCCCTCACCTGCAGCTGCTTAATTGTCTCCCCGCCTTTGCCAATGACCAGGCCGGCTTTGCCCGCGGGGATCATGATCTCCTGCACTGTGCCATTCTGACCCCCGTTGGCATTGTCATGGAACTGTCCTGGAGGGCCACCACGACCCCGAGAGACGATGTCATCCAGCATCATCTTTGCTTTCCTGGGAAGGGGAAGAACACAGGGCCACCACTTGAAAGAGTACTGGTCCAGTGACCCCACCCAAAGGGAAAAAGGTGACCCCGATACGGGTATCTTCTGACAGATGACTCAAAAGAGGGTCCAGTCCCTGCTGGGGCTAGTCAGTCTTAGAGGCCTCCCAGGTCTCAGGATCCTGGGAAACTGACATGTCAATACAGTCAGGCACTGAGGGACATGGCATGCCCTCAAAGGGATAAGACCCAAAAGCCTGGGGATAAGGCTTCTATCCATCCCTTCACAAAGGCAGGACCAGACAGAGAAACTTACTGCACAGATTCTGGGGCTCCGGTCAAGGACACGCTACGCTCTGGGAGGCCGCCACTATCTGGAGAGAAGAGCAGAAAGGGTCAATGCCACCCTGGTCTGCGGACACTAGTGAGGCCCTCCATGGAGGTGAGGAAACCCGTGAGAATGACCTATGGCAAATCAATGTACCTCCCCAAACACCTGGAAGGTTACGCTATGCAAGGCTGAGGCCTTAAAATCCAGTAAGGGGGGCACATTTTTTAGGGAAAAAGAGGGGTGGAAGGAGAGGCAGAAGCCAGAAGGTCAAACGGCTGAGCTCTGTGCCCCCACTACCACTGAGCGTAAGGACATCCTCTATAGTTGAGGAACGTCACCCTTACTAGAGTGAATCCTCAAGAACCAGCTGCAAAGTAGGCACTTTGCAGCTCAGGAATCTAAGGTTCAGAGAGGCCAGCAACTTGTCTGAGATGTGCAACCAAACAAAGTTGGGATTTAAAGCCAAGCCTGACCTCAAAGCTGTTACTATTCCCTGATACCGCAGCCTGCTTTACCTCTTTCCGCTTGTTTTCCACAAGGTATTTAATTTAGATGGCAATAAAGGGTTCAGAGCACAGTATCTGGGATGAGGCTCCCTGCATTCAGTTCTAGAGAGCTTCCACCTCAGTCCCCACCCCCCACACTGTAAAATAAAATAAATGAGTAAAAAAGGTAGTCATAGCTACGCCTCACAAACTGTACTAGTTGAGATACTGCACCAAATCAGGTACACAATAAGCACTCAATAAAAAGCAGCTCATTTCACCTCTATACAGTCACTGCAGGAGTTGAGTAAAGAGAAGCACAAACAGCCAAATTCAAGCCCCACCTCCTAGCCCGTTGTGGCATGAACCCAGTTCCCCTGTACCTGGAGAAATCTGTACTTTGCAGCCTGAATCCTGCTGGATTTTGTTAATTTGTTCGCCTCCTCTGCCAATGACTAGGGGGAGAAAAAGAGAAAAGCAGATGACGGAGGGATCCTACATCTCAGAGGCTTGTGGCAGGGGTCCCCAGCGCTACTCATATCAAGGACGACCATAGTTATTCTGGGAGCTCCACTGTGCACCTGTCCAGAGAGGACACAGGAGTGACCAACAGGAGCAGCACACAAGAGGCCCTTTCAGAACAAATGTTTCTGGGCTGGCAGGAGCTCACAGGACACTGTCCCTGAGGATGGGAGATGCCGGGTGTCCCTGACCAGGGTGAGGGCAAATGGCCCACCAAACCACACTCACTCAGTCCCACCATGCCATCAGGGACCCTGTACTCTTCTGTCATTGACGTCCTGCAAAGAGAAACAGAGTCAATCTCGAGTAGAAAAGCGGAAGGAGATGAGAGACTTACAGGGTCTCCTGGAGGAAAGGGCCTGGCCCCCCAGAGCCACAGTCCCTGCCCTGGGGAGGCAGGCCTTTGATGCATCTGGCCTCGGACCTGCTTCCTGAACCGGGGGGCCAAGACCCCAAAGGCTGCAGCGGAGTTCAACAACTGCACAGGGCTCCCTTTCTCCACAGCAGGTCACTCGACCTGGTTCCCCGGCTGTGCCACGTGAGGGTCACTCCAGGTCAGTGTGGTCCGTGGACCAGGGCCATTCCACTGACTCAGAGGCCGAGAGCAGGACCCAGACACTTTCACAGCAACTGATGGTAAGTCTATGTCTGTGGACTCTAAGGTCAGTTTGGGGTCTTTTTAATTTCATTTTTCTAGTAAATCTATTTTCTCGTTGTTTACAAAATTATTGGCCCATTTTAAAAAGGAGAAACAAAAAGGGGTCCTTCATCAACAATTCTATGTCAGATTCATCCAAGTCTATCTGGGGTGGCAAAAATGTGGAGAAGACTCCCAGGCTCAACCAATCCTCAGTGGAAAAGGATTTGCAGAAAACAGATAGAAAATTCAAGCCCCTACCCAGCCTTTTCTAGGAAGACAGATGCCTGTGCTTCTGAGTGTCTCCAACCCAATGGAGAAAGCAACAGGGTAGAGAGCACCCTGCCCTCATGACACCTAAGTGATACAACCTCTCCCCCACATAACCATGAATACAAGAAATCAGTGCAGTTCCCTGAGCCTGTCGGTCCCCTCTGGGCCATCAGCCCCTGAATGGTGCAGCCCCCAGGCAAAAAAACTCCCCAACTCAGTAAGAAAGGACAGAGACAGCTGGCAACCAGCATGCTTTCCAGATCACATCTTACCTCGGGGGAGGATGAATGGGTCCAAGTTGAGAACTGATTGCTGCAAAGAAAAAATTCAAAGGGATGGCTAAGCTGGCTTCTCACTGGGAACCCGAAAACCCTTCCCCCAAAAGGGGCCACCAAGCACTTGTTACGGTGGCTCTAAACCTTCCTCAGCCCTCAATGACCCTATAAACACCGTCCCTCAGAAAAGCACATGTACAGAGCATTTCTGCCCCAATTTCAGGGGGTTTCTGGGACCCCTAAAAAGCAGGGACAACCAGAATCCCAGAAGAGAGAGCTGCCGCCTGCTCAAGTTTCTAGTTCCTGACTCCGAAGACCCCAAACATCACCCGGTGGACTTACAGTCTCCCTGGGCAGCCAGCTTCTTGCTCTCCGGTTGGTCTGTCGAAGAGAGAGGATGTCAGATGCGGCACTTACCCACCCACGGCTGCCTCGGCCCTGATGCTGGTACCACATGTCCTGGGCAACCAATCCCCCCTTCCCCCCACCCCCAACCTCAGAGCTGAGACAGAGACCAAAGAGGAGACCAACCCCAGAGCCGGGACCAGACTCAATCAACCCTGCCACCAGCACCCAGAGTGAAAAAGCCCTTTATAACAAGCGAACAATGAAGGCGGCAACCGTGCCTTCCAGCTTGGGACCACACCTGTCTCATCCAGGGGGATCTGGATGAAAGAAGCCAGAGTCTGCACCGAATTGATCACTTTGGCTACCGAGGGCAATGCTGCATGTGCCAGGGCCAGCCCAACTTTAGATCAGGCCTCCACGAACCCACCCACGTTCTCCCAGCCAACCAGGAGGGAAGGAATGATCTTGGGAACTTGCAAGCAGACCCAGTCACAATCACTCTGCCCGCCTCTCAGCCACCTGATACCTCAGGATGGCTGAACCGAACAAAAAGAATTAACAAAGCTGGGACTGCTGAGGTTTTAAAAGACCAAACAGCAGCAGGAGTGATTGTTTTTTTCCCCCCACTCTGAACCACACTCAAAGACACCTCACTCTCTACCCCCTACCCCTCTTCCCAAGCTAACAGCAGCAGCAGGTGGTTACCTCCATCTTCCAATTGTCTCTTTTGGCCCCCAAACCCAAAATCAGGAGTGCTGTTATTCACTGTCGTAGCAGCATCACCTCCAATTTTGGCTGCAATCTAGAAATAAAGTAATTAAGTATAGCAGAACCACCACCAGAAGCAACCCTCCTCAGCACGCAGGTCACCTCATGAACATCTACCATTTAGGAAACCCGTCAGCCCCGCTGGCTGGCCTGACAGAAGCTCCACCTGCTGACTTAGGGAACAGCCTGTTGATCAAGACATCCCAGGAGCTTTCACCCAAGGCTTCAAGGTTCAAGAGACATCCAGGAATTTCAAAACTCCCTTTCTCCTGTTATCAGTGGGAGCTGTACCTAAATTCTGTCTGTGGTCCAACTTATCCACACTGACTCGACTCGGGGGGGTGGGGTGTGAAAGGGAGGGTCCACAGGTCATCTCTATGAAGGGGAGCTTCCAGATATTTCCATCCCTCACCGGAGCAGCCCCAGTACAGAGAACGAGAAAGTATGATTCTTCTGCAATGCCAAAGAGTACATGACTTGCCTTTATCTCCCTCACCCTCAGCATCTTTGAATTTATTTAACAAATGCTAGGGACATTTGTACTCCAAGACATCTGAAATCCTCACCTGGGCCAAAACGAAAGCCCCTTTTGGAACATATATTATATGCATTGAAAACAACTTCAAGTAAACCCCAATCCAGCACACTTAAGAGCAGGACCTGTTTGTGGGATACTACAAATTTTCCAAAGAAACACAGACCATGAGCTATGGATCTATCATTTCACTTCATCCACGTTTTTCCTTTAACACTCACCTTGAGCCACGGCTCTTGGGATGCCCAGAGGACGCCTTAAGGCACCCCAACAGACAGCACCAAACAGACAGGGGCAGTTAAAGCTGCTTCAGAAGCACAACAGTTCGACGGGCACCCCAGATCCAAGGCCCGTTAGCACCCTGCCCCACTCCAGAGGTGGGGCGGCCACAGGCCACCCTGGGCAAGAAGCCGGGCGTTAACCTAGGGGACCTCCCACCTTGGGAGGAGCCAGTCGAGCCCTGGAGGCATTTGGACAACCCCGGGGCACTCGATCTCGGCCTGAGCTCCGTCTGCTTCCTGAAAGGGCGGCAAAGTCCTCCAGTTCTACCCCGGGAATGGAGCTGGGGAGGTCAGTCATGACCAGCTTGTAACAGACACCTCCGTGTCTCAAAACACTGATCTGGGACCTTCCCCCCTTCCCCCCAAAGAGACAACAGCTTTCAAACCACCCAAAACATCCAGCAGAAAAGTCCTTAAACCCACTTTCCCCATTTCACCTAAATCTTGGCCACTTTTGGCAGAAAAAGGATCCCCTCTCCGCTTTTCAGACTCAAGAGGAAGGACTTTCAGCCACCAACGCCACCATCCCTACCCAACCCCAATTTTTTCTTTCCAGGGATGGGGCAGAAAAGGGATTGGGTTGGGGGCAAACAGCCCAGAGTCCTGATGTCGGGGGAGGGCAAGCAAGACCCTTTGGCTTCCAGGACACCAAAGAGGGTCCCAAAGTGGGTCCCCAAGCTCCGGGGTTCCTGTATATTCCCGGCCGCTCTCGGGGACCTCCTGGACACCCCTGCCCCTGCCGGGGTCGCACCCGCGAGGGAGCCCACTCTAGGGGCCGAGAGCCGGCCGGCCGCCCCCTCTTGCCGCCCCACGTGACCCTGCAGCGGCCCCCGACCCCCTCCCCCGCGACCCCGCGCGCGCGCACGTGACCCCCGCCCCCTCCCCCGCCCGCGCGCGCCCCTCAGGCCCGCGGCCTCCTCACCTGGCGGGCCCGCTGCACGGCGTCGGCGAAGGCGTCTTTGCGGATCCCCGGGCCGCCCCCGCCGGGCGGCTGCGAGGGCCCCCCTGCCGACCCCCCGCCCGGCCGCCGCCGCCGGGTGCCGGCCGCCGCCCCGGTCCCCCGCGCCCGGCGGGTCCCGGCGGAGGGCCTCCCCCGGCGCCCCCGGAACCCCCAGCCCCCGCCAGCGGGCGGCGGCGGCCCGGGCTGGGGGTCCTCCCGTGCTGTAGTCCGACATGGCGCGGCGGGGCCGGGCCTGGCGCGGAGGCTGAAGCTGAGGAGGCGGCGGGCCGGCCTCAACGCGGGAACAAGGCCTCGCTCCACACCGCCGCGGAGCACTCTGGGAACCCAGCGGCTGGGAAGACGACGAGGGGGGAAGGGGACGCCCCCTCCCGTTGCCCGCCGTGAGGGACGGCGGTGCCTGGCCAATGGGAAGCGGCCGCCGCGGCCGGGATACCAATCGTGGGCTCTGGAGGCGAGCGGCCAATCGGATTGCCGCGAAAGGCAGTAGGCGGGAGGCCCCGCGTGACCGACAGCTGTCGGAAGCAATGGGTTGTGGGCCCCCGGCTCTGGGCGGGCAAATCCAGGCGATTCGGGAGAGCGGTAGGCCCAATGAAGCGGGAGTTCCAGAACCGCGGAGCGCCTTTGGGGCCAGATTGAAGGCCCCCGAAGAGTCCAGTAGACTGGAAGGATGGGCCGAACGAAAGGCCCCTTTGAATAGGTAGGGCGGGCACTGGCTGTGATGATCGTGCACGCAAGCCAATGAACATGCGTGGGAGGCGGTTCTTGTATAGATTGCCAGTCGATTTAACCCAATCCCCGACGAGCTCTGGGTGATGAGCCTGATTGGGCTTGATTACTTTCCCCGTTAACCAGAATCCTTTTCTAGCCCGGACTTCCTAACCAAACCAATGGCTGAGCGGCGGGGGCGGGCCCTAGGTGACTGACACCACTCTGGACCAGTGGCAATGGGAAAAATAAAGGAGCCCAGTTTTGGTGGGAGCCAGTGAGAACCCAGCTGCGTGGGGGCGGAGCCGGCCCCCGGGCTGCTGGTCGGGATTAGCCGAAAACGACGTGAATGGCAGCCGACGTGGGCAATGGTCACGGGATGCCCGAATTCTGGCCTGACGTCTAGGTTCGCGTCCCAGGGGCCTTGCTGGGCAAGCCCGGCACGTGGCCTGCTTGAGGCCTTGGCGTTCGGGGGCTTCCGGGGAGGGTGGGGTGGGATGGCCCAACGGCGGGAGGAAATCTGGGGATCCCCGGGACGCCTCCTGACCTCTCACTTCCTTTTTAAAGCTCAGGGGTCCAAGAGCTGTCAGTCCTTCCAAGGACAGAGGGATCCCCGCCCCAGTACCCCCCACACCACCACCACCCCTCTTCCTGTAGGGCCCCCCGAATGGGAGCTCCAAACTCCTAAGCCAGGCCCTCAACTTCTCTCCAGGACCTAAGCATCATCCAGGCCCCCAATTACCCTTCAGGATCCAGGGACCCAAGGACCCTGCTCCTCTCCTGCACCCAGGTTTATTCTAGGATCCCAGTTCCCCTCCTCTACCCGGGTGTATCCCAGGCCCCCAGTTCCCCTCCTGGACCCAGATATCCCAGACACACCCAGCAGAAATCATTCCTTTATTCCCGATTGTTTGCAGAGTCACCATTTTCCCTTGGAGCCAGGACTAGCCTCGAGGAGTCAGGCTGGAGTCCAAACTCCAGTCTCGGGCTACACCCTGGGGAAGGGGCACCCCTGGAATCTTCTGACCCAGGCCCTCAGCCTGTCTCCTCCTTCCAAAAACTGCCCCAGGTCCTGAGCCTGGAGGGCTTGTTTGGGGCCAGAGGACACCCATTCTCCTGTTTCTGCCCAGGCCATGTCCCTTAGCTCATTGCTGATACACCCAGGGTTTTCTTCATGGCTTCGTACACCACATAGCTGATGCCACCTGCTGGCAACACCTTCAGTAATGTGGGGGAGATGCCTCGGTACAGCCCCGGCAAGCCCTGCTGGGCGAGGATCCGCCGGAAGACGCCGCGCATGGTGGGATTCGAGCCCTCCACGGTGTCTGCGGGAGCAGGATAAGCTCAGATCCTCGACCAGGAGAGACCCGGCCTCCTGGAGGCTGGATTTTTACAGGGGTTGGGGGGTAGGGGGTAGGGGTGAAGTCAGGGGGGTCAGCTGGAAAGGAGTTTGGAAAGTTTTAGGAGGAAATTGGTCAGTTTGGGGTGGGGGTGGGGGAGGAATGGATCAATTTGGGAAGGAGTTTTCCAGATTCATTTTAGGGAACCGCTTAGAAAACATGGTGGCTTATTTCAGAGAGAATGTCTGAGATTGGCTAGAGAATCTGGAGTGTGCTTGGGTGGTTTGGGGACATTTTCAAGATCAGGTGGCAGGCTCATGGGCAGTTTTGAGGTCTGTGAATTGGTTTAGGGACTGAGAGTCTATGGGAGAGAGGGGTAGTGGGTCCTATTTGAAGAGTTCTCAAAGTAGCAGGGGGAATGGTTATGAGTTTTGCGGGAGTCTGAGGATTGGGTTAGGCAAGTTTGGGAACCATTTTGGCTTTGGGGGCTATTTAAGGACTTCAGTCTAGAGAAATTGGAAAGTAATTGGGGAGAAGGGGTTCTCTTGGGGTGAGACTCCTGGATCACATTTGGAGAGCTTGTTGGGGTCTGTTGGGGGATGAATGATGGTTTTATTGATATTTAGGGTTGATTCGAGGGGCTGCGATCAGAGGTGAGGGTAAGCATACGTTTTGGTGGGTTTAGGTGCCATCAGCGAAGGTGACCAGGATCAGATGGAAAACATGGGAGCCAGTTTTGGGGACTGAGAAAATTCAGAGAACAGGGGCAGGGAGCAGAGCGGCCTTTGGGGCCAGACTGACCTTGGGCTTGCATCCTCGTGCGCACCAGGGTCAGCGGGTAACTCGCCATCTGGCCACAGGTCGTGGACAGTGTCACGGACGACAGACTGACCATGCTGCTGGGGTCCTCCATGTCTCTGCCCAACCTCAGCCAGAAGCACTTGAGTGTCTGCAGGAGGGGAGTGGGGGGCAGGAGAAAGCTTACCATGAACCTGGACCCCAGCCTTCACACCCCCACCAGCACCCCTTCCGTGGAATCCACACCTCATAGACAGCCAGGTCGGTGCAGGCATAGGGGATGATACCCAGCATGTTGGGCAGGTAGCCACGGTAAAGGGCGCGAGTGCCCTCCCGTTCCAGGATCTGCCTGGCGCAGTCAAACAGCCCCTCGTACTGGCCCGTCCAGCGCAAGGTCAGCCGCGTCTTCAGCACCTGGGGAGAGTTGGGGGGGGGTAAGATGGCTCAGAACCCCACCCCACTAAAAAAAAAATCGTTATTTTTTTTTTTTTCTTTCTTAATTAGACAAGTTGGTTCTAAAGTCCATCAGGGGCAATAAGCATATGAAAATACATTGGGAAACTATTGAAGAAGGACAATGAAAGGGGACGATAAAACATGCTGTCGAGCCTCCAGAAGACAATAGTGCGTGAACAGACATCAACTCAACAAGAAGAGAGAGGCCAGAAATAGACCCAAATATATACAGGAATTTAGTAAATTACAGAGGTGCCATCTGGGATCATTATAGGGAAAGGATGGACCATTTCAGTGGTCCATCAATGGTGTTTAGACAACTGGATAATCCTCGGGAATAAAAGTTTGGTATGAATCTCATATAATATTTTTTTAAAAAGACAAAAAATCTGGCAACCTATTTTTTTTTTAAATGGCATGTAGGACCAAGTACATCGTGTCTGCAGTCTAGATACCACTAGATGGCCCTTTCAGTTGATGATATATGTTACCCACCAGATTGCTTGGGAAAGGAACCTGGGATCATAGACTTGGACTTCCAGCCATTCCTAACCTGAATTTATTTTGCACCTAGTATTACCAGGAACTGTGTTAAGTGTGTGTTTGGAGGCAATACTACTTCGTTCCTAGGCTCTGACCTTCGATATGGACTGGGTGGTCTCATATTTCAGCTTCATCTCTCCCTGTGCAACCTTGAGCAAGTCATTTAACCCCTCTGAACCTGTGGTTGAGTGCTAGGTGTCCACATGAATCTATTCTGCCCTTTCTCTGGGCATCCAGCTGGACTACATTTCCCATCCTCCCTTGCAGTTCGAGTATGGCCATGTGACTCATTTTAGCCAATGAAATGCAATTGGAAGTCCTGTAACCTACTTCTGGACTGGACCATAAAACCTCTCACTTGGGTGCCTCCATACTCTTTGGCTTCTGCCTGCTCATTGCAGACAATGATGAGATTCCAGGGCAGGAATCAATAATTTTTTTCTGTAAATGGCCAGATAGTATGTATTTTAGGCTTTGCAGGCTGTACAGTCTCTGTCACAACTGTTCAACTCTCATTATAGTGCGAATGCAGCCACAGACTGTACGTAAATGAATGATCATGGTGTGCTCCAATAAAACTTTATTGGCAAAACAGACAGAGGGCCTGATCTTGGTGACAGCAGAAACACGTGATGCAAGGAGCCTGGGTCCTTGAATAATTTTGTGGCAAAGAACTTAACATTGCCCTTGACCTGAGCAAGAAACTTCTCTGGTATTGAGCCACTTGGTTTTGGGTCTGTCTACCCATCCTAATTAATAAAATGCCTCAGTTTCCAAGTCTGAAAAATGGACATAATAACAGGCTCATGGGATTCCTGGGAGGGTCAAATGAGGGTGTGCATGCAAATTGTTCAGTACAGTGCCTGGTATACAGTGGGTGGTTGAAGGTTGATGGATGGAAGCTGTGATCACATTTTCATCTTGTTTCATCATCTGCGGGGCAAGTGCTCTCTCACCTCCATAGGGTTGATGAGTGTCTGGGAGATGGCGACAGCGAGGGAACCAGCAAGAAGGCGTTCCTGGAAGGGTGGGGAGCCATTTTCACTGCAGAAATAATTCTTGCACTGGGGCAGGAGAGAGGGGTGTGAGAAAGAAGCTAACCATTTTCCTATCTGAAAAGGCATGTTCAGGTCCCAACCCCTCATCCTATAGATGTGAACCCTTTTGTAAATAGGACCTTTGAAGATGTTATGAGTTAAGAAGGGCTCAAACTGAATGAGGTGGACCTTCATCCAATATGGTTGAAATCCTTACAAGAAAAGGAGATTGGACAGAGAAGAAGCAGCCATGGGGAGCAGTCAGAAGCTGGGAGTCAATTGAACTCAAAAGAGAAGGAAGATGCCACCACGTGCATTGCCATGTGATCGAAAAGCCAAGGAACCCTAAGAATGCCTGCCAGCCAGAAGATACCCACCCCAGGAGGAAACAAGCCTGCTATCCTCTGAAACCTTGAGCCAATGAATTCCTGTTGCTAAGCCAACCCATTGTATGGTATTTGTTTTAGCAGCTAAGAAACTAAAAACAAGAGGGGTTTGGGCTTGAGGGTGGGACTGGGAACGCAGACCATCCCCTACCTGCTCAAAGATGGAGAACTTGACGGCATACTCGGGGGCAATCTTGAGTACATTGATACCATTCCCCCGCCATAGGGAGTGGAAGCCCCCTTCCTGGACCATGCTCCGTAGACCCCCCAGTAGGTTCATGAGGTTGGTCTTGGAGGAGTAGACCTGGGGTTAGAGAGGACCCTGGCCCTGTGAGGATGGAGCCATCTCCATCCCTATCTCAACCCATCCTGTCCCCAGCTATCCCAACTCCAACCCTATCTCTATCCCATTCCCAACTCTTTTCCCTGTCTATTCATAGACTCATCTAATCCAATCCTGTGACTTTTCTCAACCCAGAACCAACTCTGCCCACATTCCCATCTCATCCCTCATCTCTTTCTCCTCTCCAGTCCTATTTTGTCTTCAAACCCATTCAAAAGACCCCATCCCCAATTCCCTGACCCCTCGTCCCAAGCCTTGCCTAGTGCTAAGTCCTGTCTCTGGAACCATTCTCTCATATCCTTCCCCAGCTGAACTCCAAGCCCCATCCACATCAGCTTCAATGTCATCCATAGCTCCAGTCTCAACACCACCTTGTACAATCCCCAACCCCAAGCCCCGTCCCCATCTCCATTCAGTCTCCTTTCCAACTCCAACTGTTGTTCCAATGCCACCTTCATACCTATTTCCAGTCACATCCCCATCCCCATCCTGAACTCCATCTCCATATCACCATCCATCCCTACCCCATGCTGACTTCAGTGGCTGCAGGGCTGTACCCCACCCCACCCCCCTCACACACACCTGCATGTACACCTTGGCTCGGTCCAGAGGGGCTGTGCCTGTGCGAGACACGGCCCCAGCCACAGCCCCCGAGAGCAGAAACTTCCACCAGGTCCCCTCATTATCCATTTCCAGGACATCCACGGGGACCATCAGCTGCTCTCCCGTGTCCAGCACCTGCAGGGAAGACCCAGCACCCACCCATTCTCAGTCAGCCCTCAGCTCCTTCTGTCAGACACCCTCCTGGGCAAGAGGCCCACCCTGGCCCCAGCTGCTTGCGGGTGGACTTCCAGGCCTGCTTGGATGGGAGAGGACCATGCCAAGAGCCTCTTCCCCAACTCACCTGCTGTGATGAATGATGCTTGGGGTCGTTTCCATGCACATGCCCAAACACATACCCATAGACGTGTGCACAACCCGAGTTCCGGAAGGGGGGTGGGGGTGGGGGTGGGGGCAGGGCTTTGCTGAGTAAGATCTTTATCTTCTTGAACAGGGTCTGGACCCTGGAACAAGGCTTCTGAGGTTCCTGCGGGTGGGCTCCCATGGAGCCTGAAGGGCCAGGATTCCTGGACTCAAATCCCGGGGGAGACACCTCTCTATCCAGCCACCACGTGGGAGTGGCCAGTGGGAGGGGTGCCTTGAAATTTGGGTCCCAGAGGTCAATGAGCTCACAGAGTCCCTTGTGACCTCACTGGGTGTGGTAGGCAGAGTGACATCCTCCCCTGTAAGGACATCCTGATCTCCTCCAAAACCTGTGGCTATGTTATGTTACCTGGCAAGAGGGAACTAAGTTTGCAGATGGAATTAAGGTTGCAAATCAGTTGCTGGGGAGATGGGGAGATTATTCTGGATTAGCCAGGTGGGCTCAGAGTAATCATACCAGTTCTTGGAATCGGGAGGAGGGAGGCAGAAGACTTAGTGTCAGGAGAATGTGATGTATAAAAGATTCCACCAGCCATGACTGGCTTTGACAATGGAGGAAGGGGCCACAAGCCAAGGAATACAGGTGGCTTCTAGAAGCTAGAAAAGGCAAGGAACGGATTCTCCCCTAGAGCCCCCGGAAGGAGCTAGCCCTGCCAGTACCTCGATTGTGAGACCCATTTTGGACTTCTGACCTCCAGACTGTAAGATAATACATTTGTGTTGTTTAAAGCCACTAAGGTTATGTTCATCTGTTATAGCAGCCATAGGAAATTCAGACACTGGGTTTCATTGTTATGGCATTTGGAGATGGAAGTGAGGGAGAATGAAGGGGGCTGGGGAAGGTTCCATAGCTCTGGGAGACAGACACACAGTTGGTCCCCCAAGTAAAACAGGCACAGGGCTGGAGTCAAGTGGACCTGGTTTTGAATCCCATCTTGAACACCTCTTGCTGGGTGACCTCGGGGGAACTAACTTTTCTTCTTTGAGCTTCAGTTTCTGCATCTGGAAAATGGAGGGAATGACGAACTCAATCACATGGTGTGGTCAAGTGGAGCCAGTGACTGTCTTCATCAGGGTGTCTACATCCTCAGGGTTGTATCAGTCAAAAACTTTGTCCCTGCCTTGCTTCTCTCACGCCGCCCTCCCCCCTCTCCGTTCTGTCATCCAATCCTGTTGGCTTAACCTTCAAAATCTATCCAGAATCTGGCTCTGAACATGGCCGGGGCCAGGACGTTGGTCCTGCCCCGCCCCCATTATCACCTGCCTGGAGAAGCTCAATCGCCCTATCCCCTCGCTCCGCCCTTGTTCCAAGTCCCGCCCCATTCCCTGGCTCCAGCCTTGTTCCAAGCCCCTCCCCATTCCCTGGCTCCGCCCTCACCCATACAGTCTATTTCCCCTGCAACAGCCAGAGGGCGCCTGTGAGCACTTGAGTCAGGCCTGCCCCTCCACCCACAGCTCTCCATGGCTCCCACCTCACTTGGGGTGAAAGCCCAAGTCCTCTCGTGGCCCACCAGGACCTGCACAACCTGCTCGGTCCCCTCTCTCCCCTCCTGTCCTTCCGCTTCGCCCCTGGCTCCGTCTGCTCCAGCCACACAGGCTTCTTTCTGCCAGCTCACCAGTCAGGGTCCTGCCTCAGGGCCTTTGCATGAGCTGTTCCTTCTGCCTAGACTCCATTTTCCCATCTCCCCCTCACCTCCTTTACACCTTTATTCAAACGCCACCTCCTCCATGAAGCCTGCCCTGACTACCTTGTTTAAAGTTTAAACTCCACCATGCAGTATTTCTTACCCCCTTCCCTGCTTTATTTTTTTCTCCATAGCACCTTTGCTTTCTACTGTGCTACATATTTACATCTTTTCCCACTTGAATGTAGGGACTATGAGAGCAGAGATTTTTGTTCTGTTCACGTCTTTATCTTGTCTCCAAAACTGGTCTGGCACTTAATAAATGCCCAGTAAATGTATAATGAATATGTGAATGAGATAATACTGTATAGGTATAGCACAGAGCAAGGGCACACTGTATGAACTCAATACATGTGAGTTCTTTTCTCATTAAAGCTGCCAGGTAGGAATCACCCCCTTTTGTTTTTAATGTAATTTTATTGAAATATATTCTCGTACCATACAATCATCCAAAGAGTACAGTTGTTCACAGTTTCATCATATAGTTGTGCATTAAACACCATAATCAATTTTTGAACATTTCCATCACTCCTAAAAATAAAAATGGAAATAAGAATAAAAATAAAAGTGAAAGAGAACACTCAAAGCATCCCATACCCCTCCTTCCCCTAATTTACTTTTTTTTAAATTGAAATATATTCACATACCATACAATCTTCCAAAGTATAAAACAATTGTTCACAGTATCATCATATAGTTGTGCATCCATCACCATAGTCAATTTTTGAACATTTTCATTACTCTAAAAATTAAAAGTAAGAATAAAAATAAAAGTAAAAAACATTCAAAACATCCCATATCCCCCTCCTCTATATTATTCATTTACTTTTTGTCCCCATTTTTCTACTCATTTGTCTATAGCTGGGTAAAGAGAGTGTGAGCCATAAGCTTTTCACAATCACACGGTCACACCATAAAAGCCACCCAGTCACACGATCGCCCTCAAGAATCAAGGATACTGGACCGCAACTCAACAATTTCAGGTATTTCCTTCTAACTATTCTAATAAACTAAAAAGTGAAAAGGGTTATCTATTTAATGCATACGAGTTACCTCCAGAATGACATCTCAAATCCATTTGAAATCTCTTAGCCATTGAAAACTTTATTTTATTTCAATTCTCCTCCCCCTTTTGGTCCAGAAGTCTTTCTTTTTCTTTTCTTTTTTAAACTGAATTCAGTTTTATTGAGATATATTCACATACCATACAATCATCCATGTGTACAATCAACTACCATCATACAGTTGTGAATTCATCACTAAAATCTATTTTTGAACATTTTCCTTACATCAGAAAGAATAAAAATAAGAATAAAAAATAAAAGTAAAAAAGAACACCCAAATCACCCCCCCATCCCACACTATTTTTCATTTAGTTTTTGTCCCCATTTTTCTAGTCATCCATCCATCACTGGATAAAGGGAGTGTGATCCACATGGTTTTCACAATCACACCATCACCCCTTGTAAGCTACATTGTTATACAATGGTCTTCAAGATTCCAGACTACTGGGTTGGAGCTTGGTAGTTTCAGGTATTTACTTTTAGCTATTCCAATACATTAAAACCTAAAAGGTGTTATCTATATAGTGCATAAGAATGTCCACCAGAGTGACCTCTTGACTCTATTTGAAATCTCTCAGCCACTGAAACTTTATTTCGTTTCATTTCACATCCCCCCCTCTTGATCAAGATGTTCTCAATTCCATGATGCCAGGTCCAGATTCATCCCCAGGAGTCATATCCTGCGTTGCCAGGGAGATTTACACCCCTGGGAGTCAGGTTTCATGTAGGGGGGAGGGCAGTGAGCTCACTTGCTGAGGTGGCTTAGTTCGAGAGAGAGGGGGGCCACATCTGAGCAACAAAGAGGTACTCAGGGAGACCCTTAGGCACAGTTATGTGCAACTTTAGGCTCTCCTTTGCAGTAATGAGCCAGAAGGATTTCTTAATCACAGGATGCAGGGTCCAGGCTCATTCCTGGGAGTCATCTTCCACATTGCCAGGGAGATTTATACCCCTGGGAATCATGTCCCACATAGTGAGGAGGCTGGTGGGTTTACCTGCTGAGTTGGCTTAGAGAGAGAAGCCACGTCTCAGCAACAAAAGAGGCCCTCTGGCACCCCTTCTTTTATAGGGAACCAAAGCTTAGAAAGTTCACAATGTCAGTTAGCAGAGGTTCCTAAATTCCAGCCATAGTGTAATGGAATGTGAGGACGTAGACAAGAAAATGGATAACTGGCCCAATTAAAGAAAATTAAAATGGTGACACTCGATGCTGGCATGGCTGCAGTAAAACTGGCAATGCTGAATCCTCATTGGTAGTTGTGTAAATCATGTACACTTCTTCTGGATGGCATGATCCTTTGACCTAGTCATCTCACTCCTAGGTATTGATCTCAAAGATATAATTCCAAGGAAGTAAAAAAGCAAAAATAGCTAGCAAAGGCGGATCCCTTGTTGGAATGTTTGAAAAATTGTGCCTATATATGTGTACATGCATTAGCCAGCTACTGCTGCATAACAAATCACCCCCCAAATTTAGGAGCTTGAAACAACAGTTATCATCTTGCCCAGTTTCTGAAGGGTCAGGAATCCAGGTTAGCTGAGTGGTTCCGTGAGCCAGTGGTTGGGGGGGTCCAGGATCCAGGATTTGAGTACTGGACTACAGTGACTGAATTGTGGGAATCCATGGTTTGGGATGGGGTGGGGTGAGAGGAATTTGCAATGGTTGGGCTATCCAGAGTTTCCCATGAAGTTGCATTCAGGAGGTCATTAGGGCCACCGGATCCTCTTCTAAGCTCACTCACACATCCGTGGGTGGAAGTTCCTCAGTGTGTTTGTATCTCTCTAAGGCTGCTCAGCCCGTGGCACCTGGCTTTCTTCCAAGCAAACGATAAGAGAGAGTGAGCAAGCCTGCTCGACTAAGCACTGCAGTGTCTTTTATAACCTAATCTTGGACGTGATATACTATCACATTTGCTGTATTCTGTTAGTCACCCATACCCACCTGGGGCAGTGAAGGAGGGGGCCACACAAGAGAGGGAAAACTCAGATGCAGGGTCACTGGGGGCCGTCTCGGAAGGTAGCTGTCACAGTCTACGCAGGAAAAAGTTTGGAAGAATATAAATGAATACTTTAACAGTGGTTGTCTTGGGACTCTGTCCTCCAAAGTTTCTATTTTTCTACATTGTATTTGAATTGCTTGTCAGATTAGGACAAGCCAGAAGGACCCATAAACGTGGACTTCTCCCCTGTGCCCCCACTTTATAGATGTAGAAACTGAGGCTCAAGGAAGGAAAATCACTTCCTGTTCTCTTGAAACTGTGTGAGGGGAGATGGCCCCATGTCCCTTCCTTGTGGGTAGTTTGAGATTGTCCCACGTCTCCCCACCCGCTTCAGTAAAAACCACAATGAAAGAGCTTAGAAAATTTATTCATTGTCTTCTTTTCCTTTGAAATAACACACACAGGCAGGGGGTGGGGGTGGAGGCAGGTGGAAAGCCGTGGGTGGGGGGGCTCTCCAGTCCCCCAAATTCAAGTTCCTTTTTCACAGTTCCTCAGCAGAGTTCCCAAGGAGCGGCTGGGGACGAGTGGAGGGGGGGGGGCCCCCAACTACCCTAAGCTCAGAACCCACAAGAAAGTGCAAAAGGTACACAGCTTGGGGGTGGGGGTTGGGTCGGCAGTTAGGGGCGTCTGCTCCTTTCTCTGATAGAAAAATATACCTGGCATGGGTTGGGGGGGAGTTGGCTTTATTATCGTTATTTTTTGCATAATTGGAGGCTTGGGTTCAGGAAAAGGTAGTCTGTGTAGACTTGCTCCTGGCTTCCAGCTCTCTTTGAGGCCTGGGGGACAGAGCCTGGGGAAGGGCTGGCAGTGCTGGGGTGGGGGTGGGGGTTTCCCCTAAATTTGTCCCCAGCCTTATTGCTTCCTTGCCAGCTCCTGAGAAGGAGCGATTGGATGCTTCAAGGGGACTTTGACTCCAGGGGAGGGTTTTGCTTGTAGGGTGGGGAGGGGTGTGGAAGACGCTGCAGAGTTAGGGGGGGTTAGCAAGGTGGTTTGAGGGAGCGGTTTCCCCTCAGGGCCCAGAGCTGCGGCCATGCTAAGGAGGTGTGACGGGGCTAGGGTGTGTGTGTGTTGGGGGGGGGGGGTCTGGTGTCCGTGCAGGGGCTGAGAAATGCAAGCCCTTCCCTTGCTGCCTGGAAATGAGCCATGTCATGATCACTGGACAAATCCCACGGGTGTTCTGGAACCAGGAAGCTAGGACCTGGGCTTCCCCACAGGTTGCCAAGACTTGGGATCCCATGGTTTGGGGAGCAGGCTCTGGGCTGTGTCTGGGATGGAGGTGCCTGGGACCCAGGATCCTGTGGCTGGGCTACTGGGATCTAGGACTTGGGCTCTGAGGGTTCGGGATCAGGGTGTGACTTCTATTGGATGAGATTTTTTTTTGGTAGAATCCTGTGACTGGGGTGAAGGAATTTGGGATCCAGAATCTGGGATCCAGTGGATCCTGCAGTGCCAGGATCCCATTGCTGGGCTGTTGGGCTCTTGTCCTTGTGGCTTTAGGAGCCATAACCTGGTGGGTTGGAGCTTGGGAATCTGGGATCCAGTAGTTGGGGGGGTTGAGGGTATAGTGGCTGAAATGCAGGGGTCTGGCAGTCGAAGCATGGGCATCTGGGATTCAGTGGCCACGGTATAGGACTTCAGGAATCCAGTGGTTGGGAGGAGGGGATCTGGGATCCAGTAGTTGGAGTCTCAGGACCTAGGCATTGCATTGTCAGGATCCAGTGACCAGGGTTTTCTTGATATCCAGAATCCAGTGGCAGAGTTTGGTGATTGAAGTGTGGGGATGTGGGATTCAGTCATGGGGTGGGAGATCAAGGATCCATGGCTGCACTGGATCCAGGGCCTGTGGGAGCTTGGGGTCTGCATGTTGAGCTACAGGGATCAGATCTGTGCTACAGGGTACCCGGATCCATGAGCTGAGTTGTGGGGAATCAAGTGCCTAGAACCCAGAGAGCCTCAGGCCCCA
Organism: Choloepus didactylus; assembly: GCF_015220235.1. Classification (NCBI taxonomy): domain Eukaryota; kingdom Metazoa; phylum Chordata; class Mammalia; order Pilosa; family Megalonychidae; genus Choloepus; species Choloepus didactylus. Next base: position 5,475,301 of record NW_023637606.1, read on the forward strand.
GTGAGTGGAGCAGGGAAATGCAGATCCAGTAGCTGGAATGGGGGGGATGCAGGGTCCAGCGGTTTGGGGGGATGGGGATCCAAGGGTGGGGGTGTGAAGAACCTCAGGTCTTGTGATAAGGACATCAGACAGCAGGGTGGGGTACGGAATCCAGGATCCAGAACTGGAGGAGTGGAGTGTAGGGGCTGAATGTAGGGATCCAGTGGTTTGGGCAGGGGGGGGATCCGGGATCCGGTGGCTGGGCTCTCAGTCTCCAGTGACAGAGGTATGATGTGGGGGGGGGCATCACGATCGGGTTGAGGGTCCCTTGGGCCCCTCACCTGGACGTGACCCCCAGGGCCTGCTTCATGTTTTCGTAGACCACGTAGGAGATGCTCACGGCCGGGACAACCTTCAGGAAGTTGGGGGCAATGCCCCGGTAGAGACCCCGCACACCTTCCTGGGACAGGATGTGACGGAGCAGACCCAGCATGGAGAGCTGGGGGGCACCCTCGATGGAGGCTGGGGGGAGGCATGGGGCCACGTAAGGCCAGAGGGCCCCCTCTCACATTCCCCTCTCAATCCCCAGGGCTGGGCCAGGTAGGGCTGCAGCAGGAGGGAGGAGGGTCAGATCAACAGTGGGACCTACCACTCAGAGTCAGGGTTCCACTGGCCTTGGAACTGGCTGCCTACCTTTTCACCCCAATCCTACAGTCCCAAGTTTGGGGATGGTTAGAAACAGAGCAGGTATGCGTGTGTGTGTGTGTGTGTGTGTGTGTGTGTGTGTGTGTGTGTGTGTATCTAGAGGGGGCAGAAACATCCTCTGCCTAGAACTCAATTCTCTCCCTATTCTCCCAGCTAACTCCTTAGTCTCCCAATCTCCATTCCAAAGCCGCCTCTTCAGGGAAGCCCTCCCTGGTTCCCCAGTCTAAACTGGGCTCATTCTCCTTTTAATTCAACCCTAAATCAATACTTAGTAGTGGAATGATTTATTTAGCATCTTTCTGTCCCTCCAGGCTCCAAGTTCTAGGACAGTAGAGCCCAAGTCTATCTCAGGCACTGAAACATCCCCAGCAAAAGTCACGAAACACAAAAGCTCAAATTCCCAAGGAAATGCTCAAAACAGATCCAGGGAGAGTGGGGAAAAAAAAATTAAAAAGAACCCCATAAAAGGAAAATACAGAGAAAAACAATAAGCAGCCTTGCTCTGCCGTTCTGTCCTTAATCCTCTTCCCAGCCTTCCCCTTGCTGTAACCCAGCCTTGCAAATTAGCAGCTCAATTTACCAGCCCAGAAAAGCTAGACATCTGCCAATCCTGCAGCCGCCCTGCTAAGATTGCTAGGAAGCTCTCCTGTCTCACTGTGTCTGTTCTCCTATTTAATCTTCAGCTCCAGAAGGGTAAAGGACACCCACCCCAATATCACACATGGGTAAACTGAGGCCCAGAGAGAGGTAGGGATTTAATCAAGGCCACCCAAACCCAGCAGGATCTCAACCTGCAACTCTGCTGGGGACCCGGTGGTGGGGAGAGGAGATGGGACCCAAGTCGTGGGATCTTCCCTGCACGCCGCCCCCCTTGGGCTCACCTTGGGCCTGCATGCGGGTCCGGACCAGGGCCAGGGGGTAACTGGCTATCTGGCCACAGGTGCTGGAGACGGTACCGCAAGCCAGGAGCACAAGGATGCCTGGGTCTGCCGAGTCGTGGCTGGACTGCTGGAGCCACTGGTTCTTCAGGGTCTGACCGGAGGAAAGAAGGGAGTGGGGTGGGTTGGGGCTGGTGACAGCAGGACTCCAGCTTCAGAGGCTTCACTGGCCAGCTCTGTATCCCAGACCGTCACGGAGCCCTTGGTACCTGCCAGGTGCTGTGTGAGCTCCTTACCTGCAACCCCCGTTCAACCCTCACCTCGGCCCCTATGGTTGGGCAAATAATGTCCTCCTCTGACATCCACTTCCTAGTTCCTGGTAACTGTGAATATGTTACCTTACATGGCAGACACCACGAAGGACATCTGAGATGGGGAAATTATCCTGGATCATCTAGGTGGGCCCCCTGTCCTTATAATAGGGAGGCAGGAGGGTCAGAGTCAGAGACATGATGATAGAAGCAAAGGTCAGAGAGAGAGAGAGAGAGAGAGACATTGGAAGATGCTACACTGCTGGCTTTCAAGTTGGAGAAAGGCGCCAAGGAATGCAAATGATTTCTAGAAGCTGGACCAGGCAAGCATGACGGTGAATTTAGTATATCATCTTGCCTAGGTTATGGTGTCCAGTTGTTTGGTCAAACCCTTGGCTGGTTGTTGCCGTGGAAGGAGTTAGCATCTACAATCCAGTTGACATTAAGTAAAGGAGATAACTCTCAGCAAGGAAAGTGGGTCTCACCCAATCAGCGAGATTGGAGGGTTCCAGAGGTCAGAAGAATTTCTGCCTCAAGACTTGAACGTCTACTCTTATTGGAATTTCCGGCCCGCCATCTTCCCCTAAGGAGTTTCGATTCAAGACTTCAAAATCACCTTTCCAGGAATTTCCAGCCTGCAGCCTGCTCTGTGTAATCTGGGCTTGCCACAATTGCACAATCCAAGTCCTCATAATACATCTGTTTACATGTCCATCTAATCTATCCATCTATCTACCCTTCTATTCACCTGCCCATCCATCCATCTGTCCTGTTTTAGGAGATCCCTGAAGGGTAGAGCAAGGGAAGGGATTTTCTCCTAGAGATTCCAGAAGGAATGCAGCCCTGCCGACATGTCAATTTTAGCCCAGTGAGAGCCAGTCCAGATTTCTGACCACCAGAACTGTCAGATAATACATTTGTTTTGTTTTCAGCCACTAAGCATGTGGTCATTTGTTATAGCAACAGTAGAAAACCCATATATTCTCCAAGATAGGTACCTGTGCGATGAGGGTGTCTTGTCCTTATCCCTTTCCACTTCAGTTCAAACCTGCCAACTTCAACTGCTATGGACTTTCTCTGGAGCTGGCCAAGGCTACTCTGACCACATGGGAGCAGGTGGGAAGGGCTGGGGAATTCACATGCCCAGAAGCGACCTTCCAGCATGGACTGATAGAAGTTGGTGTATCAATACCCCAGCTCTCTTGGCTCTCTGGTGGGATGTTTTCTACGCTGCCTCCCAGAGGTCCCCAGCCAGATCGAGCTCTGGCAGCCCATAGTGGTAATCTGCTTTGATAACACATTCTTTATTGGCTGCCTTCCCTTCCCTCATTATCTCCCAAATAAACCACTTACCCTCACATGCCCATCTCAGGGTCTATTTCTGGGAGAACTCAAACTAAGACAAGTACTACTCTTATCCCCATTTTATAGGCAAGAAACTAAGGCTGGGGGAAGTTACTTGCCCCAAGCCACAGAGCAAATAAAGATGAGAATTGGCATTCAGAGCCATGGCCAAATCCAGGACAGTGCACTTTAAGACTTCAGGGTTTCTAATCCTTTCTGAAGCCTTCTGTGAGCCATTGGTAATGGCTGCCTGGAACTGCTGTTGAGAGGGACTCAGTGGGAAACACTGCTGTGATCGATTAGTGATGTCTGACCCAGGCATGGAATGGGCAAGGAGGGAAAAGTGTTTATCACTGTTGCCTTCACAATCTCAGTAGCCCCTTTGTGTCTGGAGCAGCATTTGCCAAATAGGTGATTCATGAGTTATTAAGAGCTGCTCTGTTGAAAAGACGTTCCGCTGATTGGATAAGTGTGGCAACCAATGGATTAAAGGGAAAGTTAAGAAATTACTTTACTGCGGGCCTTCTCAGAGCCTTTAAGGGACTAACATACATTTTGAAACTCCAAAAGGGCGCAGAGTTTCCCAAAGTTCTTAGACCTCTGAACTCCCTTATTTTGCTGAAGAATTTAACAATGAGGTTGCTTCTTATTTCTGCCCCAAACCTGGCTTCCTATTGCACTTAGGATAAACCCATCAAGTCCTTGCTGACTCTTCTGACCTGTCTTCTACACTGATTTCTCGCTAGCCAGTCAAACCTTCCTCTCCTCTGATAGGGCAAATTTGTTCCTATCTCCAGACCTTTGCACCTGCCATTTGCTCTGCCTTCCTCACCCCCTTCACTTACATGCACTTTTCATAGCTCGGGCTTCAAACTCCAAAGTCACCTCCTCAGAGGCCTTCCTGACCACCCACTGCTACTTTCAATTACACATCTTGTTTCATTATCTTCTGAGAACTTATCAGGATCTGAAACTATCTTATTTGCTGGCTGACTGTCTATCTCACAGCCTGCTGGAGTGGGAGCTCTGGGAATCCAGAAACTGTGTCACTTTTGTTCAGTGCTGTACCTGGAACAACCAGTATGGAGCCTGGCAGAGTGGATGCTTAGTAAGTACCTGTTGAATGAATGAATGAATGAATGATGGTCCTGTCTCCTTTGGCTGTATAGATGCTGGGAGCTGGGAAGTTATGAATGGCAGGTATGGAGTGTGTTGGATCAGGACCCGCCTTGTAATTTGGGGGGTGTGCTGGTTTGTATATATTATGCCCCCCAGAAAAAGCCATGTTCTTTGATGCAATCTTATGGGGGCAGACATATAAGTTGGAACGTTTGGATTAGGTTGTTTCCATGGAAATGTGCCCCATCCAACTGTGGGTGATAACTATTATTGGATAATTTCCATGGAGACGTGGCCCCACCCATTCAGCGTGGGCCTTGATTACTGGAGCACTATATAAGCTCAGACAGAAGAAGCAAGCTTGCTACAGCCAAGAGAGACACTTTGAAGAATGCACAGAAGCTGAGAGAGTAGCTGCAGATGAGAGACAGTTTGAAGACGGCTGTTGAAAGCAGACTCTTGCTCTGGAGAAGCTAAGAGAGGACAAATGTGCCAAGTGCAGCTGAGAGTGACATTTTGAAGAGGAGCTACAGCCAAGAGGGACACTTTGAAGAATGCACTGGAACTGAGAGAGGAGCTTCAGCTTACAGAGACATTTTGGAGACGGCCTTTGAAAGCAGACTTTTGCTCCAGAGAAGCTAAGAGAGGACAAACGCCCCAAGAGCAACTGAGAGTGACATTTTGGAGGAGCTGAAGCCTAAAGAGGAACGTCCTGGAAGAAAGCCATTTTGAAACCAGAACCTGGAGCAGACGGCGGCCACGTGCCTTCCGAGCTAACAGAGGTTTTCTGGACGCCATTGGCCATCTTCCAGTGAAGGTACCCAATTGTTGTTGCATGACCTTGGACACTTTATGGCCTTAAGACTGTAACTGTGTAACCAAATAAACCCCCTTTTATAAAAGCTGGTCCATTTGTGGTGTTTTGCATTCTGGCAGCATTAGCAAACCAGAACAGGGGGCCTGATGTGAAATAAAAATGGGGGTAGGGGGCATGTCCAAAGATAAAGAATTTCAAGATGGCAACAGCAGAGCATTAAACAAGGCATGCGATGCTTCTGAGCTTGGGGAGGTCTGTAGCTATGCGGGTTGCATGCATAAGAAGCACGTTCTGTCTGTCTTGGAATATAAAGATTCTGGGGGCTCTTAATTTGGGTGTGCTAAATTGGGAGGACCTGGTGATCTTATCAGGAGCACACAGAAGCAATGCATGAGACCCCTGGAAGAAAAACTACAAAACCTCCCCATTCCTGCCCCTCTTGACAAACAGGGAGTGGGTTTTATGATGGTGGCAGGTGCTTGATTGAGCAGACCCAGGAGAGGACATCTGCCTGGAGATTGAAGCTAGGTTCGAAACACACTTTGGGGAATATGGGCTTCCCTGAGGCTCATCTTTGCCTGCTCTCTGTGATCCTGTGAGCTGGAGAGGTCCCCAGCTTTCGACGTTATCCTGAGCTCCAGGCAGATGGAGCTGCAAATGGAAGATGCTGGCAGGGGTTGGTGGAGGGGTTGGGGATTCCGGGACCATGGTGCTCCTTGACCATGGGCTCATCGTCCCCCAGCTGCAAGAGGTCAACTGAGCCAGCCCCAGGGAGAGGGAGTGTGGCGAGGGGCAAATCTCAGAGGGGAGGAGAAGGGAGGGAGGGAAGGGTGGGGGGCTCACAGACCTCGTAGACGGCCAGATCAATGCCTGCGTATGGAATGATGCCCAGCACGTTGGGCAGGTAACCTCGGTAGAAGGCAAGGGGCCCTTCTCTCTCCAGGATCCGCCGTGCACAGTCCAGCAGCCCCTTGTACTGGCCTGTCCGGCGCAGGGTCAGCCGTGTCTTCAGCACCTGGGGGAGAACCAGGGCTGTGATTATCCCTGGAAAAAGGCATCCCTGGAAAAGCGACATGCAGAGATAGCTCCTCCTGAAAGCAGGCACCCCAAGAATAATTCACTTAAAAGAACCACTTAAAAGAACCATAGCTGCAGACTTCCCCAAGCTCAGAATTTAGAATCTTCTGCTATCGCCAAATTGCTACACTGGAATGGTTACACCTGCCACTGCTAACTGTCCCCTAATATTTTGTTCCCTTCTTCCTTAATAATAGGTGCTGACATTCAGAAAGTACACAGCCACTAGAAATAAAGACTATACTTCCCACTTGCCTAGGTGTGTGGCCATGTGACTAAGTCCTGGCCAATGAAATAGGAGGAGGAAGTAAATGTGACTGTCAGAAATGTCCTTAAAGGCATGGGGACATTCTCTCCTTTGTCTCTTCTTCCTTCTTGCTTTTAGGGATGTGGGTGTGGTGGCTAGAGCACAAGCAGCCATCTTGGTCCACGAGGTGGATGCTATATACTGAGGTGGTGGAATGAGATAGAAGGAACCTGGGTCTCTAACACCATACCAGCCCTGAACTGCTCACTCCAGACTTTATGTACATGGTTTGGGTTTTCTTTCACTTTCAGAATCCTAATGGCACAACCTGAAACTGAAGTGATTTCTCAGAAAACAGGTACACCTAGAAGTGATTCCTCTAGGAGCAAGTGTCCTGAAAACCAGCTTCTTTAGAAGAGGCACATCCCACGACTATCATCTAAACAGTTATAATCAACACTGCATCTCCAGATTCAAGCCATACGTTAAACTGTAACAACCAGAAATGCTACACACAGTAAAAACAGGGCTGAAAAGAGCTATGGTTGGAATCAGAGAGAGGCAAAGTTATGATTCCAAGGCATGTCACACCACGGAGTGGAGTGTTTATTGCAGACACCCTCCCTCCCCCCATTCTGCCAGGGTCCCTCCTCCTCACCTCCATGGGGTAAATGATGGTTTGGGCTGTGGCGCCAGCCAGAGATCCAGCCACAAAGCGCTCCTGCACGTGCAGCATCTCCTGCTGCCCCCGGATGGCCCGTTTGATCTAAGGGTGGGAGGCAGAGGAGGGGACAGGACCTCAGGGGTTGAGTCTTCCCTGTACATACACAGGCTCTGCTGTCCTCCCAGGCTTCTGCGGGCATTGGGCATGCAGCCCCCAGCCCCGAGCAAGCCCGCAGTCCTCCTCACATCCAGCCAAGCTTCCCCCATGCCTGCCCACCTGCTCATAGGCCATGAACTTGATAGCCGACTCCGGTGCAATCTTGAGCACGTTGATGCCGTTGCCACGCCAAAGGGAGTGGACGCCCCCCTCACGGATCATGCTCCGCAGGCCCCCCAGGATGTTCAGCTGGTTGGTCTTGGAGGCGTGAACCTTGGGCAGGGAGATGAGGAAGATTTGGGGTTCTGCTCCCAGGACCCAGGCCTGGGGCAAGGGGCAGTCTTGCCGGGGCCCCTCACCTGCATGAAGACCTTGAGGCGATCCAGGGGGGCTGTGCCTGTCCGCGACACGGCCCCCGCCACGGCGCCTGCCACTAGCTGCTTCCACCACATGCCAGTCAGCTTTTCCTGCTCCGAGAACTCATCTGGCACGGTCAGGCACTCGCCAATGTCTAGGACCTGGGGACACAGGGGTCGGGGGCATCACGTTACAGGGGTGGCAGTGGGGAGATGGAACCCAGTCCTGAATGGGGGAGTCTCCCCCAGGGATCACAGGACACCCTAGAGAGTCCACCAATGAATCTTGCTTGGAGAGCTCAGAGATCCCTCTTGGATCCCTTACCACATCTTCCCCAAACTTCCAACTCAGTGGTGTCCCATCTAGAGATCCTGGCTTCTCTCCTGGGGACCACCACCAAATCCCATCAAAGGATCCTACCCAAGCATCTACCACACTAAGATCCCCCCAGATCAGATCTCTCCCAAGGATCCCACCCACCCAAGGATCACCCACATCAGGAATTGCAGATGTTCCCACTGGGACTACACACGATCCCACCAGGGATCTCCTCCATAGGGTGTCCCACCTAGGGAACATCCTTCCCACCCCCCAGGAGGATCTACCTCTTGATTTCCCAACCAGGAGTCTAGTGGATCCTCTAGGGTGGGAGTTACACTGGATCTCCTCAGATCCTGTGGAGGGATCTCCTCTAGATGTCCTCAGGAATCTCCACCCAGGAATTGACAACCTAGAGGCCTCCACCTCTCCAGCAGATCCCACTAGATCTCCCCCCATCCTGAAGCCAGTGGCTTTCTAACTTTTCTCCTTAGCGGCAGAATACTTTATTCGGAAGTAGGAAAACCTAGCAGAGGGGAGCTTGTGGATTGAAGGCGAGAGGCCTGAGGCCCCATCCCTTGAGCTCCCCTTCTCCCCAGCACCCCAAACCCCACAACCCCAAAGCCCCGCTGAAGGGTTCCAACCTCATATCAGAGACCTCCCAAAACAGGTCCCCCATCCCTTGAAAACTCAAATAGGGGGAGGGAGGAGAGGAGCCTCACCCCTCAGCTGCTCCCAGCGGCTCTTCCTTCTAGAATCCTGGGCTCAGCCCTTCCATACCCTGGGGAGACCAGAGCAAGGTGGGGAGGGCCCCAGGGTCCCAGGGCAAAAGTGGACACGGTGGCTGGGCTGGGAAAGTCACCCCCACCTCACCATGGAATGCTTCCAGAAATAGAGCACATCCTCCACGTTCTCCAGCGAGTGTAACAGGAAGTGGTCTCGCCATTCCTGCCAGTCAATGGTCATCGTGCCATCACGGTCCATGCTGGGTGGGGTGGGGCGGGGACAGGGTCAGTGCCTGGGGCTGGGGGTGCCTGGTCAGTGCCAGGGGTGAGGTTCTGCCAGGGGCAGGGTCTGCTTTGATTTCTCCTAGCAACCCCATCAGGGAGACGGTTTTATTACCCTCATTTTACAGGGGAGGAAACGGAGGCTCCAGGGCGTGAGCCCCAGATCTGCCTGACTCCAAACCCCAAGCACTCACTCAGCTCCACCCTCCCCGGGGGCTGGCTCTGGGGCCTGGAGGCCTCAGGTGGTCCTGAGATACCTGGGATTCCAGCCCTCCAGCTCCTCACCTGTGCAGAATTTTCTCCGCCTGCTTCAGCGAGATGGAAATGCCCAGAGCCCGGAAACTCTGTTGGATCTCAGAGACATCGATGTGACCTGGGGAGGGGGATCCGAGGTGGAGGAAGGGTGTGTGTGTGTGTGTGTGTGTGTGTGTAACTTGGGGGACCCGGGGCTGAGGAGCAGGAAGGCTTGGGATACAGATTTCCTTTGCAAGACCATCGAGGGGGTCTGGAAATCCAGGGTGAGGTTTGAAGCAGGGTTGGGGGAGGGGTTTCCCTGCCTCATTGGGGTCACTAAAGTAGAGGGGTCTACTGTTCCAGAATGAATCCATGGGCAATAACGGGAGTCCTTATGCAATTGGGGAGGTGGTCTCTGTCCCATAGGGAATCCAGGAGCACTATAGGGGATCTTTGTCTCTAGGAAAAATCCAAGGGTAGTAATGGGGGGGAGGGGGTCCTGCCCCAAAAGGGAAAAGGAGGCAGAATGGGTTGGCTGAGCCTCAACCCACCTAGCTGGGGGTGGGGAGAGCTCCCAAAATAGCCTGTGAGTCATCAGAGAGAAGCGCCCTCCCCCCTCCTCCCAGCGCTGCCGGTTCTGCCCACATTGGCATCTCCCGGGCACCCACGGCCCCAGCCCCAGCCCCAGCCCCGGGGCCTGCCCGACCCTACCATCCTGGTTCCGGTCCAAACTGTGGAACATAAGTAGCAAGCGCTGCTCCCGCTCCTGCAGGTAGCGACTAAACTCCTCCAGGTCAAAGCCGGCATCAGGATCTGTGTCGCCTTCCGGGGAGATGTCCTGGCCATGGGGAAGGGGATACAGGAGGCTCGAGGGGTGGGGTCCCACCACTGGCCATCTGCCTCAGGAACCCAGGGCCCCCAGGGCCCCCAGTGCCCTGGGGAAAAGAGCAGGGGAAATCACCCCCACCCCCACCCCCATCAGCCCACTTCCCAGCAGCAGGCCAGCGAAGTAGGCAGCGTTTGCCCAGTGTTGCTGGTGAGCGAGCTGAAACATGGCGAGGTTAAGGAACTTGGTCAAGGTCACAGAGCGGGGAAGTGGCAGCCTGGAGCTCTTTGTCTCTGAAACCCATCCTCCTGGCTGTCTCTTATAAAAACCTGCCCACATGGCAGGCTCGGTGGGGAGCTCCTTACGGACAGCTCCGGGCACCGTGGGGCATGGCAGAGCCAAGCTGAGCGGCCAGGGCCCCTGTGTTCCCATCTGTAAAGTGGGAGGTTGGGCTGGAGGTCTTGGGATGCTGTGAAGACATTGGAGGGGCATCTGGGGCTACAGGTGTGGAAGACAACTGTGTGGGTTAGGAGTGGGAGAGTGAGTGTGTGTGTGTGTGTGAGAATTCCTGCTTTCACAGGTGCATCCCCAGCGGGGGGCTAGCCTCGGACAAGATTGAGTCCCTGACTGGGGCAGCCTGGGAGCATCAAGCCAGGATTGGAAAAGTGCAGGTGAGGGGATATAAACTGAGACCAGGAGGTCAGTGCGTGCCCAGAAGTTCTGGAGGAGGGTATGGAGGGTGTGTCTCCTGGAGTGGGAGTAGGAAATGCCTTGTGCTGTGCAGACATTCCAGAGGACCCCCATTCCATTCCCTGGCAGACATCCCCAGGGGTGTTGACAGCCTAACTGTGCAGGGCCTGGGGCCTGCGTGGCCCTGGCTCAAGCAAACCCGCTTAGGCCCAGACACGCGTGGGCAGGGGGAAGGGGACAGAGGCGCCCAGGCTGGACACAGGTCCTGGAGTCCGGCCACAGGCAGTCCCCTGGCAGCTCAGGGCGCTCCATTCAGCGGGAGCGGGCCGGGTCGGGATGCGGCGCGCCAGGCGGGGGTCCCGGCTCGGGGGGTACCTGTCGGGCGCCGCGGTCCGGGTCGCCCCCGCCCAACCGGGCCAGTCCCTGGCGCAACTCGTGCACGTCCACGCGGCCATCCTTGTTACTGTCCAGCTCCTCGAAGAGGCGACCCCAGCGCTGCCTCCGCTCCGCGTCACCCGGGCCCCCCCGCATGGCGCCCGCCCGGGAGGGGGGAGGGGAGGCCCGGCGGCGGCGGCCTCGGCGGGGGCTTCGCGGCTCCCCCTCCCCCCCCGGAGCCCCGCAGGGCCAGCTCCGCGGCCACAGCCACCCAAGCCTCGGTGCTGTCTGCTCTGCTCCGGCACTGGCAGGAGGCGGTGGCTGCTAGCCGTCGCCGCCCGCTCCAGAACTTGCGACTCCTCCCGGACCCGCACTGGGGGGAGGGGGCCGGGGGCGGAGCTGGGGGCGTGGGGAAGGATGTCTGGGATGCTCTGCATTGCACTGCCAGGGGGAGCACCAGGGATCCTTCTGGGGAGTGGGGCTAGGGGAGATCAGTGGTCTCAGTTCTGGTCTCAGAGTTCCGCCTTCGAGTGCCTCAGTTTACCCTCTGGCCCCTTTCCCCAGAGGGTGAGGCAGGGAGAAGTCAGAGATTGGTCTCCTAATCCCTTTGCACTTGACCGCTCCGCCTCCCTCGACTAATCTCCTCCAAGAACTAAAGTTCTGGTCTTTCCTAGACGTACGCAAGGAACCCCGCACAATCTAACCTTCCATCTGACCTCCCGCCCGTTTCGCGTTCCCCACTCGGCCCCAGAAACAGAAGATCAAGACGCGGCGAGCTCCATCCATCCCTTCATCTCGCCCGCGCGACTTCTTTCCAGGTTCCGCTCAGCCTGGGAAACGGAAGATCAACGCGCGGCGGCAAAGGCGGCTTCTTATTGGCCAGAGCCGCCTGGGCTGCGCCCGCCCGCGCGACAGCGCCCTCCCACCTGGGCGGGGCCTCCCTGCTGACCCTCCGCAGTCCCCGGCCCTCGCAGCCTGGCTACCCGCCAGGCAGTCTTAAAGGGGCCGCGGCCGGGTCCGGAAACCGGGCTGACGGCCCTCTCCAGCCCGGCCTGGGAGTCTCAGTGTCCTGGAGACTGAGGATGGGGTGGCTGAGCGCTGGAGGCGGGTCTCCTGCCTGTCAGGCTCGCTGCACCTGCCGAATGTCCCTCCCACTAGTTTCGGGCGCAGTTTCTCGACTTGCCGTTAGGGGGAGGGGCGGCCAGCACATTTGACAGCAAATAATAATAGCAGGAGCTCACATTTATTGGTTGCGTTACATATGCCAGGCCTTTTACTCACATCCCGCGTCGTCCTCGCCAAAACCCTATAAGGTCCGGGGTACTGGCTTTCCCACTTTGCAGATGAGGAAACAGGCTCGCGGAGGTGAAGTCTTGCTCAGTCCACGGGCCCAGTAGACAACGCAGGTATTAAACCCGACCTGAGATTCTTAGCCATCACCCTCTACCCTGGAAGGGACTAGTTATACCCTCGAGAAGGTCACCTTGTGATCATCGTCCTTTATCCAAATACAGCTGCAAGGTGTGCTTCAAACAGGTGTGTCCCAGACAGAGGAACCTTTAGAGAGGGTCCCCTAACAGACGTTTTCATTCACAGGTGGTCCCAGGACGTGCCCTTCGACATGTGTGTGTGTGTGTGTGTGTGTGTGTGTGTGTGTGTAAAGATGTTTTCCTATGGGGATACCCCAAACAGGCGTTTGCTCTCAGATACCTCCCCGACAGGTGAGCTGTAATACACATCAGCCTCTGTCTTGCTGCCCCTGCCACAGATGTGCTGCATTGCAGGTGTGCCCGTTGTACACCTTTATACAGGTGTTCCTCATGCAAGATGGTGTCTTTCGCCTCATTTCTCAACAGGTGCATTTTTCAACAGGTGTCTGCCCACCCAGGAGTGCGGTATACCGTTTTCCCCCCATAGAGTTGTGTTCCAGCTAATTATATACCCCTATTGTATGTTTTCCTATATCTGGCTCCCATATAGGTGTGCTTAAATACAGGTGTGTCTCATACAGCTGTTTCTAATACAGGTGGGCTTCCACGCAGGAATTTCTCATACAGGTGTTGTTCATTTCCTTGAGGAGCCATGCAGATGTGTTTCCCAAACAGATGCATCCCACTCAAGAGTACTTCAGTCAGGTGTTATAATGCAAGTGTATGCTAAACAGATGTTTTCCTTACAGGTGTGTTTCCATTCAGTTATACCCCTTATAGGTGCGACTCAGTGCAGATATTCCTCATAGGAGTTCTTTTTACTCGTGAACTTCCATGCAGGTGTGTTCTATACAGATTTGCCTTCAAACAGGTGTGTGCCACGCAGGTGGACTTTCATTAAGGGCGTCCCATCCGTGTCTGCCCCTGGCAGGAGTGTCTACCTGCCCCGTGGGTTTCCACGCCTGAACATTTCTATAGGCGTGTCCACAATACAGGTGTGACGGCCCTCTTATACCTGCGCGCTTCCGCCCCTTTCTACCTTTCCCCAGTATGCGATTGGGTTCCCGTTACAGGTGCGCCCGCGGTGCGGCTCCGCCCCTCTCTTGGCCCCGCCCCCTCAGCCAGGCTCAGGTGCACCGGCCGGAAGTGCGCTCCCCTCCCAGGTGAGTGACTAAACTTTCCGGGTCACGTGAGCGGGCGGAGCCGGCTGGAGTCGGACCCAGCGACCGACAGACGGACGGACCGAGGGTTCGGAGCGACGGACTCGGACCAGGAACCGCAGCCACGTCGAAGACGCCGGGGGCCAGGTAGGGAAGCAGAGACGCAAGGCTCGGCCGGGCGCCCCTTTTCTTTCCCCAGCCCTGGAACGCGCGGCCCCAAGTTAATCTTTAATCTCTGACCTCGGGCGGCGGGGCGGGACTCCGGGGTGCCCTGGCGCCGGTCGCCCCTCGCACAGACCCGCACCCGGAGCCAGCTCCCTCCCCCACGCCCCGGCTTCTCTCCTCTTCCCGCTCCCAGGTGCCGGGTTGCAGGGACCTCCGACCCGAGATGCGCTAGGAACTGAGCGCCCCGTCCCCGGCGCCACCCGCCCGTCGCCCGGCCCATGGCGAGCCCCAGCTTGGGGCTGCTCCTGGCGCTCGGCCTGTCCCTACTGCCCGCCTGTCGGGGCCAGGCCTGGGAGCGAAGTAGGTAGCGGCCGGGGGAGGGGGCTCTGGGTCTCCTGGGTCTCTGCTGGGGGAGGGGGCGGGGGCGCTTAAAAGCGCTGGGTACCTGGGGCTCCGGAAGGGTGGAGAATCGGGGAGCGGGCTTGGGGTGCCTTGGGCGGGAGGTCTCCAGGGGTCAGGGTTGGGGGGGATTGGAATTTTCTGGTTCCTTCCTTGGAAGGTGGGAGTCGGTTTACAAGAACTCCCGAGCAGGGCGGAATTGTAGGCTGGAATGCTTGGGCGCCCCAGAGGGATTTCGCTGCAGCCTCGGTGTTAGCCGAGGTGTCTTGGGTGGACTGGGAGTCGGGAGGAGGCTCGCCTGGGGCCGGGATCCCAGGTGACAAGGCTGGTGGGCTGCGGTGTGGCTTCAGCCTTTTAGCCCTCAGATTCCAGTTTAGGGAGCCTGGGGTGGGGGGGAGGTGTGAGTCAGACACTCCAGGGCGAAGAAAGACAGGATCCACCCAGATAGGAGAGGGTGGAGGCCGGAGAGGTGGGGGGTGGGCTTCCAGACAGGTCTTTGACAGCTGGGCTGGGGATGACACAGTGATCAGAAACCCTGGCACTTGCATTCCTTACCTACAAGAGGGAACACTCAAGGGCTGAATATTTAACTGGGCCTTGCTAGGCCAGACTACCCAAGGAAGGTGCAGCTGGACTGAGGTGGGAAGCAAAGATGGGGGTTAATTTATACTTTGCACTCCCCTCTCCCAGCACAGGTCCCCCCCTTAATTGGAAACAGCACCATCACGCCCACCAGCCCTGGCTCCAATGGGGGCCTGGTGAGTTGGGGGTATACATGGGAAGAGGGTGGGGGGGGTTGTTAGCCAGGGTTCCACCTGTAGCAGGTTTGGGGTGGGGGACAGTTGGAGAGTGCAAGTGGGAGAGATCAGAATGCGTGACATGGCTAATGGGGAGATCAAAAGCCCCACACTGGGGAAACTGGGAACTCCAGGAGAACGGGGTTGGTCAAGGATACCATCTTGGCAGGTGGATGGGGTTGAGAGCCTTCTCAGGCAAGTGGGGAGCCAGGAGCCCCAGTCCTGGCAAATGTGGCAAGGGCGGGAACGTCTGATGTGGCAGGTGTGTGTATGTATGGAGGGGGGGTGGCAGCCCAGAGATGGCAGGTGGGGGAACCTGGGAGCTCCAGACAAGACAACTAGAGACCAGGAACCCTGATTTACCCAAAAGTGGGCTGTGTAAAGGGAGGGGGTGATACTACGAGCCCCAGATGCCTTGCAGGCCTGAGATTCCGCTGGGTCACCCCCGTGTCCTCTCCTACAGTCCCAGGAGGCCATCATCGCCATCATCGTGGTCTTCTCCATCCTTGCTGCCCTGCTCCTGGCCGTGGGGGTCGCCCTGGTGGTGCGGAAGCTGCGAGAGAAGCGGCAGACGGAGGGCACCTACCGGCCCAGCAGCGAGGAGCAGGTGGGTGCCCGAGCAGCACCGCCCCCCAACCTCAAGCTGCCTCCCGAGGAGCGGCTCATCTGAACCCCGGGGGCCACCGCCGCCACCGCCATCATCACTGCTAAAAAGGACTGCCCCGAGCTCGCTCACACATAGCAGCCGCAACCAAGAGGCCGGCCTCTGACACCTCAGGAGGACTTGGGGGGCGGGGAGCCTGGGGGCACCCCCCGGATGGGCTCAGTGCAGCATGCTGCCTCTGGCTTGACTCTGCCTGGAGCTGGGGGTGCCTGGGCTGGGGACCTGCCTCCCTGCTTGCTGCACAGTCTTCTCCGCCTCTGTTCTATGACCATGCCGGCCCTACAGCCCCCTCTCCTTTCCTTTCAGTTGTCCCACGCAGCTGAGGCCCGAGCCCCCCAGGATTCGAAGGAGACGGTGCGGGGCTGTCTGCCCATCTAGGTTCCCCTCCCCCATCCTTGCCCCTTTCTTGCTGTGTGACCTTGGAGCAGGCAGCGCCCTCTCTGGGCACCTGTGAGAATAGAAGGGTTGAAGCTGCTTCAAAGGCTGAAAATTTCTGCCCCTGAGGCAAGGGAGGGTAGGGCTGCTCTTTTTTTTTTTTTTGTAAAATTGATAGTGAGAAAAATCTCATTTTTTTGAGCTGCCAGGGGCAGGAATTAGTCCTGATGCAACAGATAAAGCCAGGGCTCTAGGCTGTGAATTTCCTAGGGGCTGGGAGAGCTTCCTAGAAAGGACAGCCTTTTAGCTGCACCCAGGGGGCAGCAAGAACCAGTTCCAGGAAGGAGTGTGGCGGCTGGGGGGCAGGTTTCTGAGCAGAGACAGAGATTCAGATAAACTCACCAGGAAAAGCTGGCTTTGGGCTCTTGTGGTTTTATTGAGGTATCGGGTCTCCTCTAGACCCCTCATCCTTAACCCTCAAAACACTTCTTCAGCTCGGCTACTCTGAGCCGACTCTTGGCTTGAGACTCCTGCCAGTTGCTGGAGGGTGCAGCTGGGGATCTGGGGCACCCCAGGTCCTCGAGGGGCTGGAGATGAGAATGCTGGGCCGGCAGGACTTGGGAAGCCTGGGCTCTGGGGTTCTCGGGGGAACCAGAATCTGAGGAAGCGTCAGTGGGCTGGAACGTCCAGGCAATATCAGGTTCGGACTTTGTGGGTGTCAGAAGTTGGCTTTCTGGAGGGCTGGACTGGGTAGACCCTGTGGAGAGCTGGGAGCAGGGGCTGTCCTGGGCTCTAAGTTCTTCAGCTGCTTTTGGGAGAGGGGAGAGATGTAGAATAGGGGAGTGGTGCTGTGTGACAGGAGAAGATTTGGGGTCCCCCTGGCTGCCTGGGTCTGCAGTAGTGGCTGATGGCTGGGACGGAGAGATGATCTCTTGGTTGGTATCTGAGGGCGGATGGGAATTGGGGTTCTCTGAGATGTTCAAGGTGTCGGAGGGCTGGTTGGGCTCTTGCAGAGATGACAGGTCGGCCGGCAGGGAAAGGGGCTGAGGTTCTGGCATTTTCTCATCGTCTGGTTGCCACCGAGGTCTCCCTGGTACAGCGAGCTGCGGGGGAGAGGGCAGGTGGGTTGCTGGTCTTGAGGTGGGGGTGGGGGTGGGGATTGGCAAGCCAGGGAGGAGGGGGGCTCTCACCAGGCTGAAGCAGCCATCTGGGTCCCCGCTTTGACAACAGTCCAAGCTCTGGCTGGGCCGCAGGCTGCCTGCGTTCTTGGCGCCCATGCTCAGACTGTCCAAAATCTCGCTCAGCAAATCCAGTTCTTCCCCGGACTCCAAGAAGCTGTTGTCCAGGGCTTCCTCTGCCCAGGGGCTCCCGGACTTCTCAGGGCTCAGAGGGGGTGTCCTGGGTGAGGGTGGGCGGCCTCAGGTAACTGCCTGGGACTTCCTGCCCTGGTCCTGCTGGCTTGGAGTTTGGGGTCTGCCTCCCCATCAGTCCTGGCTTCCCATTTCCGACATTGAGCCTTACCCCTCCCTTGGGGACTTAGATGGTCCCTCTTCCAGCCGGAATCTCCTACTCGGGCGAAGGGGCCGGTTCTGCAAAGAACGGATGGGGTGGGGTGGGAGGGGAGAGAGTGGTTCCAGAAGCTGCCAGGTCAGGGAGCTGGGTCTTTGTGGAGGAGGGTGAGTGTAGGGGACACTGAATATTGGGGTGGGTGGGGAGGAGGGATGGCGACCCAGGATTTCGTGATCATTCCAGGCGTGTGTGTGTGTGTGTGTGTGTGTGTGTGTATATGGGTGAGAAAGGGGCCTTCTTACTTTTCCAAAGTGCTGAGTGATGGGCAGGCGCTGCTGCAGGCGCTCTGAGCGGCTGGTGAGGCTGGGGGCCCTCAGTGAGCCCCCCCTCTGCAGGCTAGACTCCCCATCCTAGAGAAAGGGTGGGGTTGGGTGATCTGGGAGCCCCTTCCCCCACTGCCCCCAAGCCTTTGGCCATTGGCCTTACCTTGTACATCAGAAGGCTCTGCATACCCTTCAAGCCACTCTTGGCCTATGGAGAAGCCAAGAGAGAATTCAATTCAGGGTGATTTGATCCCATGCACTTTGAGAGCTAGGCCCTTTGTCCCCTAAGACAGCCTCTCCGTCCTGCCACCTCTCCTCTGTGTCTCACACATTTGCTCACAGTTCCCTAAGCATCACCTAAGAAGTCAACACAAACTTTCATCCCTTTCTGGATGAAATAACCCCCAAAGGAAGCGGGACGTGGCAAGAACAGAACATTTTGAAAGGCATCTGTCTAAAAGTTGATAGAAGAAGACGACAGTGGACGCTTGGCCCCTGGGGAAATTTGGGCCATGGAGAAAAGAACACAAGGACAGAAGTAGGAAATTGTAGTATCTGGGCACAAAAGATGTTCACCAATGAATCCTGGTTGTGCATTTCCAAAAGAAAAGTCCCGAGGAAAATGCATATGGTAAAATGGAAAATAAGCGGGACGAATTGTTAATGGGTTACATGCTGTTACGGTGCTGATAAAAAATGTTTGCACTTGAAATGTCTGTGGTGTCAAGATGTCCTGTCCCCATGAGCGGTTGGAATATCCTGTGTCCCTCCTACTTTATCACCCCAGCGAGCCTGATCTGTCCACCCCAGCCCAGTCTCACCGATCGGTACATGTTCCTGACAGCCGGTTGGGTTTTGGCCTTCACAGAGTGCAGGAGGGCCCCGCCACCTTTCTGGGGAGACAAGACATCACTGGGGAGAGGCCTGGGGCCTCCAGGGCCAGACCCCAGACCCGGCCTCCCCATTCTAGGCTGTATGCTGCTAGACAAGCCCCCCCTCCTTTGAGTCTCAGTGTTCTCACCTGGATAAATGAGCTTATTGACGGTGTACCTCAGGACTGATGTGGGATTGAATTAATTCAACGATCAGCATTTAAATTAGTGTTTGGTATGCTTACCTTGAGGCTGTCTGCCCAGAGCTGGTAGGAGCGGAGAATGCCTGGGGGGTGAGGAGGGGGCGTGGTCATGGGGGGCGTGGTCATGGGGGCGTGGTCATGAGGGGCGTGGTCATGGCAGGCCGGCTTAGGTTGGGGGCGCTGGCGGGGTGAGGACTCCCGGGTCGGTCTCAGGGCTCACCTGAGCAGGTTCCGCTGCAGGTGATTTCCTGCTCAAAGAGATCCGAGAAGCCTTCCCCTATGTTGAGCTTCTCCAGACGGCCTTCAATGAACTGGGGGTGGGGGACAGGGTCGGAAAGCAGGGGCAGGGCTGCAACTGATACATCCGAATGCGAGGACTCAGGAGCCCGCCTGCCCTCAAGACCGAGAAGCCATCTCTGCCCACCCCCAGGGACTCAAGAGGTGAGCCTCTCCCTTCCCAGGGACTCAGGAGCTCCAGCCCTGCGCTTGGGAAGCCGGGAGCCCGCCCCAGTCCCGCCCCCGGGGACCCAGGAGTCGGCCCAGCTCCTCTCCTCCGCGCGGCCCCGCCCCCAGGTGCCCGCCTCCAGCCCCGCCCTCAGGCCCCGCCCCTCCCGCCCCGTCTCAGGGCCCTGAGCACCTGTTTGAACAGCTGCAGGTGCACCGCCCGCCGGTGGAAGGCCTGTAGGGGCGCCCCAGGCTTCTGAGCCAGGAAGGCCTCCTCACTGAAGGTTACCGGTTGGCCCTGGAAGGAGGACCCGCGTCCTGAGCTCCCTGCGGCTCTCCAGGCCCTTGGCTGCCCCTGTCATTCTCCCATATGACTATGTAGCAAACACTGTTTGAGCGCCTGCTGTGTGCCTGGCTCTGTGCAGGGCCTGGAGGGCCGCGGGGAGGACTTGGGCTTCTCCCCAGAGGTAGGTGGGAGCCATGGAGGGCTGTGGGCAGAGGAGGGACAGGCCCTGACTTGACTGCTCACAGGAGCCCTCTGGCGGCTGCGGGGAGGACAGACTGTAGGGGGCGAGGGCTGGAGGCCGGGGACCAGGACAGAGGTGACTGATCAAGGCCAGCGATGCTGGGGGCTTCCCGACCAGGTGGAGGCAGAGGAGGGGGGAGAAGTGGGCGGACTGGGGATGTACTTTAAAGATGAAGCTCAAATGATCCTGGAACCCCCAAAGTTTTTATAGAATAGTTGTGAAAGTGGGGTGGGGTGGGGGACTTAAGAGTCAGTAGATCAGGGTTCAGGATCCTGCCTTCAATTTTCACCTGCTGTGGGACTTCTCCAAGCCTCGGCCTCCTCATGTAAAATGGGACCACCTTAGAATCCATCACATAATATGGCGAGTATTAAATGAGACAATAGTAGCAGCTATATCTACTAAATACCTAAATGCAATACCTAGCATATATCGAACGCTCAGTTTGTGCGAGGCACTATTTCAAGCGCTTTGCATATGCCCATTCACTAGCGCGCATGTCCTTTTGGGGTGGGTCCCATTGGGGTCCCATTTTACAGATGAGCAAACGGAGGCCCGGAGTGAGTGAGCTCTCGGTAAACGCTGGGCATCTTCATCCCTGTGAACCAACCCTTCAGGGACGCATGAGCCCCCCCCCCCGACGTCCCCGAGGCTCACCGGGCTGCAGACAAGCGCGTCTCGGTAACCTCCAAAGAGCAGAGCCTGGACTTTGAGGAAGAGACGGGACACCCCTTCCCCGGGGACTAGCGCGACCTTTCTTAGCCGCAGCCTCAGCAGGGACACCTGGAGGAAAACAAAGCGAGAGGAGCGAGGTGGGCGCGTGTGGGGCTTCCACCTCTCAGACGCGGCAAGAGGGCGGGAGGTGGCGGGTGGCACTGACCACGTCCGGGGGCAGCGCCTGCACGTCGTTGAAGGGCGTCTCCAAGATATTGGAGTCCACGTTCATCATCACGACGTCCTCCAGAGCTTTGTCCCGCACTTTCTGCAGGGGAGAGGGAGCCGCCGCTCAGAGGGTTTCTGGGGCTGGAGAGAAGGGGGACCCCGCCGTCCCGGTCCGTCCCCGCTCACCTCCGCGAGACTGGCGTGCACTCCAATGAGGTAGGGCATGGGCGCGCTGGGGACCGAGGGGGCAGCATCACGCAGGCGCCGCCCCCGGGTCCCCAGGCCTCTCCTCCAGGCCCCGCCCCTCCCCAGGTCCACCCCTTCCTCACCAGCAATAGTCCAACAGGTGCGGGGGCAGCGTGGGAATCAGCACGTGCTCCCAGCGCATGGGGTACAAGAGGGCGCAGGACGCGAAGACGCACGATGTCAGCTGGGGGCGGTTAGGGGGCGGTGGAGTCAGGGCCTGGACCCCCAGCTTCAAGGACCTCTCTTTGGGACCGTTGCTCTCCCAGCTCCATCTTTCTCGTCCCCAGTATTCTGTCCCCCCTCCCATCTGTTACAACTGGGTAAGGGGCGAAAACGCAGACCCCTTTTGGAACCAGGTAGGAGAGTTAGATGTTTAGACCAAGAATTAGGCTTATTACAGCGCTTCAGGGAGTGGGAGGGGGAGGCACGACTCCTCCCTCACTTGCCCCACCCACAGGGAGGCGGAGTTAGGGTCCAGAAGCTCTGACCCCGCCTCCTAGGGGGTGGAGCCAGGATTCAGCTCTCCTTAGTCCCGCCCCCGTGGGCGGAGCTAGAGTTTAGCGCTCTGGTTTCACCCTCCAGGGGGTGGGGCTATTCCCATTCAATAGGGGGTGGAGCCAGGGCTACGAGCTCCGGAAAGAGGAGGCGCTACAGAGCAGGGCGGAGCCTAGACTTTGCCCTCAGGCCTCAACCCATGGGAGGCTAGGAGTCAGCCCCCGTTGTCCCTCCCCAAGGGGCGGAGCCAGGCGTAGGGCCCGCCCCCGACCCTGCGGGCCCCGCCTCACGGTGCTGAGCTTGCTGGCCGTGAGCAGGACTCTTCGCTCCGCCAGCAGCGCGGCGAACAGCCCCACGATGTTCTCGTCGGTCACCGCCACCACCAGCTCCGTGAGGTTCCTCTGAGGAACAGAGGGACGCACTGGGCGGGGACGGATGCCAGCGGGATCTGGCAGCCCCGTCCGGATTTCGGGACGTCTTTCCGCCCCCAGAGCCCCCTCCCCAGGTCCCTACTCACGTTCTCAGGGATGGACGGCAGGCGTCCGGAGTCGGGGGCCACGAAGCAGGAAAGCTGGTGGGAGGATTGGCGGGGGTCCGGTCAGTCAAGGAGCTGGCCTCACCCGAGTGCCCAGCCGCTCAGGGTCCCCAAGCCCCGCTCACCGGTCGGCTGTCCCCGGGGGCAGGGGGCTGGGGACCTTGTGTGCCCGAGGTCTTCACTCCGCCTCCCTGGGGAAGAGGCGTCGCTGTGTGGGCATCCTAGTGGGGGCGCGGCCTCCCCATCCACCTGCGGCCCAACACCCGGGGGTTTGGGGCTACTCACCAGCTCCAGCGGCCCTGAAGCTTGGGTCCCTGGCAGGGGTTGCTGCAGCAGGTTTAGAAGAAGTTCCTGGGCCTCTGATACCTGTGTGTGGGGGGATGGGAAGTCGGGGGGGAGGTTGGGGAGTATCAGGAGCCAAGGGACTTGGGTCAGGCCCGTGGGGTTCTGAGTGGGCCGGGGGCTTGGTCCAGGAGGGGTGGGGCCTCTAGCAGGTCTCACCTGGTTCTGTGCCAGAAGGTCCCCCACGTTATTCAGCAGCTTGTAGAAGACCTCGAACCAAGGCAGGCGGCTGTGGGGAGAGGAGCCAGAGGCTCCAGAAAATGTCCCCAGGCCTAGCCTTCCCAACTGCCCCCCCCATGCCAGGACCCCATGTTCCCTACCTGAGGATGCAGAGACAACTCTGGGCACCAGCCCCCAGGCGGCAGAAACCAAACCTGCGGTTGCCAGCCAGGTCTGTGAGGGCGAAGGTGAAATGCTGGACGGCAGGGCTGGGGGGCTCCCTGGAGGGGGGAAAGGCTCTTAGAGAGACCCAGGGGTCCCAGCTCCTGACCATCCTCCCCCTCCAATGTCCCTAGTGCTGTTTTGACTAGTGTAGTTACTCGGGTATCTAGGTGTCAGGGTCCCTGAGGCCCTAGGTTTTCTGGGTGTCTGGGTCCCTGGGTCTCGGGGGGCTGCATCCTTCCATACCTTTCAATATCAAAAGGGAAGCAGAATTTAGGCACCATCTGCATAGCTTCCTGGGGGTAGAGAGAGGTACAGACTCTTTGGTCACTCAAATTGGGCCCCCACCCTGAACCCCAGGCCCAAGACACGAGGCACAGAGTTTCTTTTCTGGCCCCACACCCCCCACCCCAAGATGGGCTGGCCTTGGCCTGGGGAGCGAGGGGCCAGCCTCCATACCTGGTCCCTGAAGTCTGGGGGGAACTGCCGGAGAATGGGGGGATCTGTAGGGAGGGGAGGCCTCTAAGCTTAGGGCACCCCCAGCAGCCCCCTCCATCCACCAAGCCCCAGTGGTGCCCCCAGCTTACCCTCCTGTGGGGAGGCTGGGCAGGCTGCTTGGAAGAACCAGTCAAACGCGGCAGGGGGGTCCCTGCTGCGGAATATGGGAGGGCTTGGCAGGTCTGTGTGTGGGTTGGTCAGTGGCTCTCCACGTGCAGGAGGTGTGAGATGATTGTGTGCATGTGTGGCTGTGTGCAGTTGTGTGCACATGACTCCGAGAATCACACTGCTTGTGTGAGCAGCCGTGTTGACCGTGTGCATGGCGGTCAGGGTTGCGAGTGCTTACCTGAGTGTGTGTGTATAAATGAGCGTATGACTCCTGTGAGCAAACGGCTGTGTGTGTTTGTGATTCTAGCTGGTGTCTGCCTGAAAGCACTCTCCAGTGTCTGTTGGGTGCGATGGGGTGTGTGTGATTAAGCAAGAGTGAGGGTGAACAGGGCCCGGGTCTGCGTGCACGGCTGTGTGTGGCTGGGTAGATGTGCAAGCATCTCTGTGGTCTCGAGAACAAGACGCTGCCTGTGTGTCTCTGTGCGTGTGACTTCATGGGGTCCCCAAATTTCTCATCAGCTATGCCCCTACAGTCTCTGCCTTCTGCCCTTTCTCCCCACACACACCACCCACAGGAGGCGACTTGGGCTCAAGGAGAGACAGAAAGAGGAGATTGGGGCCAAACTACAGACCTTCTGCCCCATCCCGTCCCACCCCCAATCCCTGACGTGGGGACCCCAGCACTGCATCTCACACATTTACAATCACATGTAAAATTGTGCACTCACGTGGACCCCTACAGCGCCCCCATCCCGCTGACCCCCAAAAGCCCTGCTCACCATCACTCAGATATACCAAGAGGCACACACACTCGGTGATTCTCACACTCACAGATTGACACAGAGCAGGAAATAGGGAGAGAGGAGGGGCCGAGAGGACCCAAGTGTGTCCGAGAGCAGAGTCCACGGCGGAGGCCAGCAGAGGGTCCTGGCTTGGCTGTGGTCACCTGCCCTTTGCCCCCCGTGGGTCACGGCACCTCCCAGCCCTGCCCCTGCCCCAGCCCAGGCCGGGGATGGGAATCTGGGTCCAGAGGGTGGGGGACGGGCAGCTCTTACTTGGCTTTGGATCCCATGATCTCTGCAGAGCCGGCCCGGCTGGGCCCTGTCCCCAGGGGGTCCTGGGGGCCTGTGCTTGCGCAGGGCTGGGCCCAGGGCCGGCTCAGCTTCCTGTGTGGCTGAGAGAGGAAGTTTAGCGGGTGACGTCCCGAGAGGGAGGCCCCTGCCCCCACCCATCGCGAGAGACCCAGGCATCCTGGCTCCCAGCCTGCCCCTGCATGGGTGGGGTGGACAGTCGCTGGTGCAAGCGCGGAGGCCGGGCCCCCAGTCCTGGCCTGCCTGGCTGGACCGTGTCTGGTCTCGGCCAACACACTCGGGCCCTGATTCCTCAGTCCCCACGCTGGGGCAGCCAAGGATTCGCAGTCTGCCCCAAGTGCTTCCCCTTCCTTCAGCTCTTCTGTCCCCTGGTCCGCTCGTCCTGGCCGTGTGTTGTAGGACCACCAGAGGGAGCCAGCCTGGAGAGTGGACATGCTCAGGGGCCACAGGAATGAAGACAGAAGTGCAGGGACAGACAGATGGACAATGGCCATACACACAGCCAGGGCAGGTACCGGGACTCAGATACAGCCAGAACATGGCACAGACAGACAAATGGACAACAGACACACACAGCCAGGGCAGGCAATGAGACTTAGATACAGCCAGAACATAGCACAGACAGACAGACAACAGGTACACAAAGCCAGGGCAGGCAATGAGACTTAGATACAGCCAGAACATGGCACAGACAGACAGACAGACAACAGGTACACAAAGCCAGGGCAGGCAGTGAGACTTAGATACAGCCAAAACATGGTACAGACAGACACACAGCAGACATACACACAGCCAGGGCAGGCCCTGAGACTCACAGACACAGTCAGAGTGTGGTATAGACAGACAGACAGACAGACAGACAACAGGTACATACACACAGTCAGGACGGGCACTGGGACTCAGATACAGCCAGAACATGGCACAGACAGACAAACAGACAACAGACACACACATAGCCAGAGCAGGCACTGGCACTCAGATATAGTCAGAACATGGCACAGACAGACAGACAGACACATAGCCAGAGCAGGCTCTGAGACTCACAGACAAAATCAGAGTGTGGTACAGACAGATAAACAGACAACAGGCACACACAGCAGGGCAGGCACCAAGACTCACAGACACAGTCAGAGCATAGCACAGAGAGACAGACAGGCAATGGACACACTCAGCCAGGGCAGACACGGAGACTCACAGGCAGCACAGGGAGAGATAGACACACAGACAACAAATAAACACAGCCAGAGCAGGTACTGAGACTCAGACACAGCCAGAACATGGCTTAGTCAGACAGACAGACAGACAGACACACAGAAACCACAACCTCAGACAGACACAGACAGAATAATGGAGAAATAGATCCAGACATTAGACACACACACACAGAGCACAGACATAGGACAGACAGACCCACAGTCTGACGCAGCCACACAGTCGACGAGAGTCACAGCCACACAGACTACAGCCGACTCCCCCAAAGCACAGGGGCCGGCTGAGAATGACGCAAACACACAGGCAGACAGATGTCGTCCTATCGACAGACACAGGGACGTACAGGCACACTTACAGGCACAAAGACAGACAAGACACAGGTGCTCCTGGTCACACAAGCAGACACAACTCCACAGGGAGACTCAGAGAGCCCAGATACAACGGGAACGCCCAGAGGGGTGGCACTACCTCACGTACACAGTCATACATATGGACACAATCAGAATCCCCAGTCCCAGAGCAGACTCATCCACATCCACACACAACAGGGTGGACCAGACACAAATCTCACAGGTGCTCTGACACACCTACACTTACCCCCAGGGACCCCGAGACACGCCAGGCACACCGACTTGTGCAAACACTCCTAACTGCCCAGAAGACGTTCCCAGTATCTTGCAGGAGACTGAGGAAGGGACAAACAGTTTTGCACGCATAACTCCAAAGCCCCTGACCAGAAAACGGGTAGACCAGAGGGTGACCAGAGCTCAGAGGCCCCTTGCTACCTGAGGTTGCGAGGGGCAGCTGGGGCCCAGCCAGGGCTGGGGCTGGGGGTTTGCAGAATATTCGCTTGGGGCTTCCTTTTCTCCCTCTCCCACTCTTGGGTCTGGGTATGGAAGAGGCCTCCTTGCATCTAAAAATAATTCACTCCAATTCCAAACAAATACCAAATGGAACATCCCCTGGGTGGGTGGGTAGAGAGTCCCGGCTGTTTTTTTATTTTATTTTATTTTTTGGTTTAATAATTCAATTTTATTGAGATATATTCATATTGTTTTTATTTTTTATATTTTAAATTTCACATCCCTGATGTGTGACCTCAAGCACTCGGAACCTATTCTGGATTGGCTTAATGTCTCTCAAAGACATATGTTCAGTCCTAACTCCAGGTCCTGTAAATGGGAGCTTATTTGGAAACAGGATCTTTAAAGATGGAATTAGTTAAGACAAGACCAAGTTGGGCTAGGGTACACTCTCCTCCCATATGATTGGTGTCCCTATAAGGAGAGAATTGGATGCAGATGGACAGACAGACAGAGCGGAGAACCCCACGTGATGACCAAGGCAGAAAACACCATGCATCCCCTAACTCTTTCCCTCCCTCCCTCCTAGTTTGCCTTCCTTGGTACTGGAGATGCTGGAAAGCTAAAAACTACATTTCCCAGATTCCTTTGCAGTTCTGGTTCTGGATGCAGATCAGGTTCTACAATTAGAAACACTCATGAGAGATTTGGAAGGTGGAAGTGAAGCAGAAGTCATCTCCGGTGGAGCTGTCTCCAGCTCTGTGGGTGTGCAGGTGCTGTGGCCATGTGATCCTGAACTCAATAGCTCTGGTGGCAGCCTTTGGTGTATCCACCTTCCTTGCTGCATGGAAGTTGTTCCTGCAAGCATCACCTCTTCCACTGCTACTCAAAATGTGGCTTCATGTGCAGCATCGGCATCACCTGGGAGCCTGTTGGAACTGCAAAGCTTTTGGCACCACCCCGGACTTACTGAATCAGAAACTCTGAGAGCAGGACTCAGAAATCTGTGTTTTATTATGTTTTCCTGGTGATTTTATTATTATTATTATTATTATTTACTAAAGTTTAAGAAGCACTGGCCTAGAGCCCACTCTCCCAGTCTCTCCTCCATGTTGAAAATCCCCAAATCCTCGATTAAATCTCTTTCTGCTCAATGTACCTAGAATGCTCCTTGCATTGAACTCTGACCAAGAGGCATCTGGGTTCTAGAGTTAAACTGTCAGCTCGACAGCCATGAGACTAGGAGCAGGCGATCATGTGTGCATAGTGTATTTTCCAAAGACAGCCACAGCTACATCTCCCAGCCCACATACTCTTCTAGAACCTTGCCGTTCCACCGTCAAGAGGTGGTGTCAATTCGCTCACTGAGTTTCATCTCTTAGAGGCTTAAATCCACACGAGTGTTCTTATGCCAGACAAGTCCTAAAACCCAGAGGTAACAGTCTCTTTAAGAAGGACAATCAGATACAGCCCCCTTCCCCATACTGTCGACACCCCCTTTCAATATGAACAAGTTAGGATGGTCACTGCCTAAACACCCCTGAAGATTGAGAAAGAGATTAAATGAGAGGAGGGGATAGCAACAGACAAGATAGGATTTAACAAAGGATTATGAATACTGAAGCTGTGTGTGTGTGTGTGTGTGTGTGTGTTTAGATGCTAGGGTATTAAAATAGCTAGAAGGAAATAACTGAAATGGTGAAACTGTAACCTATAACATTCTTTGAAATTTGCTCTATAGCTATTCATTGAATTGTGCTTTGAAAGTTCTCACCTTTCTGTATATACCTTATATTTCACAATAAGGAAAGAACTGAAACTATGAAACTGTAACCCATAACGGTTTTTGAAATTACCTATATAACTGCCTGTTGAATTGTACATCGAAAGTTAACACCTTTCTGTATATATGCTATATTTCACAATAATGGAAATAATGAAATTATTGGAAATGTAACACATAACATTCTTTGAAATTTGCTTTCTGTCTACTTGTTAAATTGTGCTTTGAAAGTTATCACTGTTTTATATATATATATATATTTATTTATTTTTTATATATATATATATGTTAATATTCACAATAAAAATGCATTTAAAAAAAAAAAAGAGGTGAAATCTCTGTTCCCATCCCTTTGAACCTGGACAGGCTGCCTCAACTGAGAGTATGATGGAAATGACACTATGCAGTTTGTCAAATGAGGTCCTAAAAATGCCATGCCCTTCTGCCTTGCTCTCTTGGGATATTTGCTCTTGGGGATCCCAGCCATCACTTCTTGAGAAAGTCCAAGCAGACTATGGCCAGTGAAGGGGTACAGAGACCCTCATCCTACCTGCCTTTGCTGAGCCCCCAGCTGACAGTCAGCACCAACTTGCCAGCCATGAGAGTGAGCCGTAGATTCCTCAGCCCCAGAGCCCAGTTGAAATGCTCTATCTGATGCCACAAGAAGTAGAGATGAGCTGGCCAGCAAAGCCCAAATTGTAGACTTGGGAGGAAAATAAATAATTGTTGTTGTTTTAAGCCAATAAATTTTGGGCTAGTTTGTTACACAGCAAAAGCTAGCTGGTACACTTTGTCTTGCTAATACATTGCAGGGTTTTCATGAGGGTTGCAGGAGATCATGCATGTGCAGGCACGTTGAAGCACGCTCAACACGTGTTAGCTATTTTGGTATTCCACAGGATTGCTGCTCAGCTGCTAACCCCAGACTGCCATCTCCCCAGTGGCCTTCCCTGGAGAGCCCTCCTCCTGCTTCCCATGCTTCCAAGATTGCCTCAGAGAATGGCAGAAGCTCCACCACCGGGCACCCACACTCTACCAGGCTCTGCACCCCCCGAGCTCTCCCTGGATCCTCACAAACATTCCTGATCTGGGGATGTGGAGAAAATGGGGGAAAACATTTTACAGGTGGGGAAATCGAGGCTCAGAGAGGGCGAGTGGCTTGTCCGAGATCACACAGTTAGTGGCATATCCTGGTCTGTGTGATTCCAAAGTCTCTCCGACTCCTGCCTCCCCCCCCACCATCAGTGCCCACCTCCATCCTGTAGGGAGAAGCCCTGGCTTGCTGCCCCTCCACAGGGAGATGAAAAATGAACCCAAGTGAAACAGGATGACAATTAATTTATTTATTGAGGGTGGGTCAGGGGCAAGGAGGGTGGGGAGGGCTGGGGGTGGTGGGGACAACTTTTCCCCATAGGCACCAGGCCTTTTTCTTCCCCAGCACCAGGGCTCCACCACTGTGGGTCAGCCAAGTTAAGCAGAAGCTGATCGGGGTGAAGTTGTAGAGGAAATGGGGTCCAGAGAAAAGACACGGTCAGAGGAAAGGTGAGGTTCCTGGGGTCAGAGGTGAAACAAGGTCAGAGGTGAACTGAAGCTCACAGGGAGGGATCCAAAGTAAACCAGGGCTTGCAGGTCTAGAGGGGAAATGGGGGTTCTTGGGGGAGGGTCAAAGGTGACAGAGAGGTCAGGGGCAAAGCGGGACTTACGGAGCTCAAAGGTAAAGTGGGGTTATAGAGTCAGAAGTGAAGCAGGGGTCATGGAGGTGTCATGGGAGTTGGAGTTAAGGGGGTTCAAGGGTCAAAGGTGGGCCAGGGTCAGAGGTGAAGTGAGGCTCGTGGGGGTCAGAGGTGATGCTGGGTTTCTGGAGTCAGAGGTGAGCAGGGTCGAAGGGGAAGTGGGGTTCTGGGGTCAGAGGTGCGACTGGGCTCTAGGGGGGAGGTCAAAGGTCAGAAGGGGGACAAGCCAGCTCTAGGCCACCTCCTCCTCGGCCTCCTCCTCGAACTCGCCCTCCTCGGCCGTGGCGTCCTGGTACTGCTGGTACTCGGACACGAGGTCGTTCATGTTGCTCTCGGCCTCGGTGAACTCCATCTCGTCCATGCCCTCGCCCGTGTACCAGTGCAGGAAGGCCTTGCGCCGGAACATGGCCGTGAACTGCTCCGAGATGCGCTTGAACAGCTCCTGGATGGCTGTGCTGTTGCCGATGAAGGTGGACGACATCTTGAGGCCACGGGGCGGGATGTCGCACACGGCCGTCTTCACGTTGTTGGGGATCCACTCCACGAAGTAGCTGCTGTTCTTGCTCTGCACGCTCAGCATCTGCTCGTCCACCTCCTTCATGGACATGCGGCCCCGGAAGACGGCGGCCACCGTCAGGTAGCGGCCGTGGCGTGGGTCGCAGGCAGCCATCATGTTCTTGGCGTCGAACATCTGCTGGGTGAGCTCGGGCACGGTCAGGGCCCGGTACTGCTGGCTGCCCCGGCTGGTCAGAGGGGCGAAGCCGGGCATGAAGAAGTGCAGACGCGGGAAGGGCACCATGTTGACGGCCAGCTTGCGCAGGTCGGCGTTGAGCTGGCCGGGGAAACGCAGGCAGGTGGTGACGCCACTCATGGTGGCCGACACCAGGTGGTTGAGGTCCCCGTAGGTGGGGGTGGTGAGCTTGAGGGTGCGGAAGCAGATGTCGTAGAGGGCCTCGTTGTCGATGCAGTAGGTCTCGTCCGTGTTCTCCACCAGCTGGTGGACGGACAGCGTGGCGTTGTAGGGCTCCACCACCGTGTCCGACACCTTGGGCGAGGGCACCACGCTGAAGGTGTTCATGATGCGGTCGGGGAACTCCTCGCGGATCTTGCTGATGAGCAGCGTGCCCATCCCCGAGCCCGTGCCGCCCCCCAGCGAGTGGGTCAGCTGGAAGCCCTGCAGGCAGTCGCAGCTCTCCGCCTCCTTGCGCACCACGTCCAGGACGGCGTCCACCAGCTCCGCGCCTTCAGTGTAGTGACCCTTGGCCCAGTTGTTGCCGGCTCCGGACTGGCCTGAAGAGGGGAAGTGGGGAGAGGAGCAGGCAGTTATGGGGAGCCCCCTCCCGCAACCCCACCCCTGGCCACCTGGAGGGCCCCCTGTAGTTGTATCTTCATCATCATCATCATAATGAGGAAGAGGAGGATGCTCTCATCCTTGCTGACCTTCACCCAGCAGCCAGAAGGATCCTGGCAAAACCAAAACCAAATCATGATCTTCCTTGTCTAAAAATCATCCCACCCTGGAGTAAAAGCCCAAGTCCTCTCTGTGACCCACCAGGCCCTGCATGCCCTGCCCCGCCCCTTCCCTACCCTGCCCTCTTCCCGCTCTCCCCCTTGCTCCCTCTGCTCCAGCCCCATGGGCCTCCTCGCTGCTCCTCCACCTCCAACTCACCAGGCCCAGTCCTGCCTCAGGGCCTTTGCACACGCTGTTCCCGCTGCCCGGAACTCTCTTCTCTCAGGTACTCACCTGGCTGGCTCTGTGACTTGCTTCAGGTCTCTGCTCAGTGCCGCCACTTCAGAATATCTTTGACACCCCCCCCCAATCTATAATGGCCTCCTTGACACTCTCCAACTTAGCTATAATGATCCTTCTCATTACCCACCCCCATACATGTATATATATATATAATGGACCCTCCTCCCCATGCCTCACCATCATGCATAATGGAAACCCACATCACTCTCTCCCATTTATAATGGAGCCCCCCCAGTCCCCCTCAACATCTTGAGGGACTCTCCTCACTCTTTCCCGCCTCCTACCTTGTTTTGTTTTTCTGCACAGCACCCCTCACTACACAGCCTTCTATATCTTATATCTTGTTGTTTTTCTGCTCTGTCTCTCTCTCTCTCCCCTCTAGAATGTAACCTCTAGGAGATAAGGACATTGTCTTGGGAGCTGAGAACTTTTTGAACTCAACTGACTCCTCTGAGTACCGAAAATATGCCAAATATGGGAGAAGTCCTCTTCTCACTTCCATTTGACAGGTGAGAACAGGGAAGCACAGCAAGGTGAGGTCACGTGCAGAGAGTCACATGGGGATCACGTGGTGCAGCCAGGATTAGAACCAGGAAGCCTGGCTCCTTAGTCCACAGGGTCCCCGCACCTCCTGGTCTCTCAGGGGCCACACTATCCCCAGGCCCAATGGGTACAGCCCATGGTCACCCTAGAATCCCTTGTGTCCTTTGGCCAACCGCATTTGGTCTTCCCACAGCCATTTCCTGAGGACCCGGTATGCACCACACCCACACAGGTGCATCCTATTGCTGCATCTTTGGGCAGACCAGAGAGGGTCAGTTACTCGCCTGAGGTCACACAGCTTCTCTGTGCTGGAGCCAGGATTTGAACACAGGCCTGCAGCCAGAAGCCAGACTCTTAAATGCTTTGAGGAGGAGGGGTTCTGGGGGAGCATGGAGCCATGGGTCTGAAGTCAAGGTGGGGTGTGCACCCAGCCTGACCTGGGGGACACCTGGAGAAGTTTCTGGGATGGATGGTGACAGAGCATGCACTCTTCTTTGAGGATGAGTGTCTCGGATGTGCCTATTTTGTACACACATGCTCTTCCCTCTGTCTTGTATACCCTTCGCCCCTTCAAAACCCCTTGGTCTTCTCAAGTCCTGCTCATCCTTTGGGCTGCAGCTACTAATAACAGTAATGATACAACAGCAGCTCATGCTTATTTAATCTCTTCCTTTGTGCCAGGCACTGTTCTACATTCTTTACATGTATTAACTACTTTAATCTTCGTAATCCTGAAAAGTAGGTGTTTTATAATCCCTATTCTGAAGAGGACACTGAGGTACAGAGAGGTTTTGGAGGCCGTCCAAAGTCACCGTGCTGACTCAATCGGTGGCTGATTTGTAACCTATTTATCTTCTCTAGTGTCCGTTTGCCTCCACCAGGGGGTCAGGTCCCAAGGACAGAGAACTTTGTTTTGTTGCCTGCTTTCCCCCATTTTTGGAACAGGTCCTGGCATGCAGTAGATGCTCCATAAATATTTGTTGAATGCCTGAAGTGGCAGAGCCAAGGCCATACTGGTAAGTTAAAATGTCACCTCCTCCAGGAAGCCTTCCGGAACCTCTCTGGCTGTATCGGAGGCCTGCCTTGGGTTCCTACAGATGCCTGTACACCCATCTCCCATCTCCCCGCTGGCTGCCCTGTCCACCCTCTCCCCAAGGGGCTTTGAGGCCGGTGGTCGCTGTTGATAGGTGCTAGGTGTAGAATTCCCGTCAAGCCTTCAGAAGTGAAAGGAAAAACGGGGCTTCCCAGTAGCGGTCCGGGACTCACCGAACACAAAATTGTCAGGCCGGAAGATCTGACCAAAGGGGCCGGAGCGCACGGAGTCCATGGTGCCGGGTTCCAGGTCCACCAGCACGGCTCGGGGGACATAATTTCCTCCTGCGTGGAAGCAGATGGAGGGCCGCTTGGGTGGGTGCCGGGAGCCAGAGCCCCCTCCCTCCTGCTCCTGCCCCATCCCACAGGTAACCCCGCGCCCCCATACCCTACCTGTGGCCTCATTGTAGTACACGTTGATCCTCTCCAGCTGCAGGTCGCTGTCTCCGTGGTACGTGCCCGTGGGGTCGATGCCGTGCTCATCGCTGATCACTTCCCAGAACTAGAGGGATGGTGGAGGGTGAGGGCTGCGGGGGAGGGGAGCGGGCAGCCGGGCCTGCCCCTGCCTCCACCTTCTGGGCTCAGGATCCCCCCAAACCTCTCTCCCTAGCCCGCCACCTGTCAGGTGCACGGGGGTTGCAAAGGCCTGGCGGTGAGGGAAGGATGAGGCAGCAAGAAAGAAGAGGCGGGGGTGGGGTGAGGCCGCATCGCTGCCCCCTCCCAGGCGGCGGGTGTTGGCGCCCGGGCTGCAGCCCGGGGGACGGGCGGGTCTCTTTGTGCGCGCGCCGAGGCGGGGGGGGGGGGGGGCAGTCAGCCAGCTGTGAAGCCAGCTGTGGCAGGCGGGCGCGAAGGCGGGGCCCCACCCCCAGCGGCCTCTTTGTTCCCAGCCTAGCCCTGCCCCCTGCCCGCCCCGGGTGCCTGGGGCGCTGGCCTCCTGGGCACCCCGCATCCCCCTGGATGCTGAGGATGGGGATGCCCGGGGCCCCCAGGGGAGAGCTCCAGGATCCCCACCCCGCGCCTCTCGGCCGCCTCCTCGCCTGTCGCCCGCGCACCTTGGCCCCGATCTGGTTGCCGCACTGGCCCGCCTGCAGGTGCACGATCTCCCGCATGGTGGTGGAGGCGCGGGTGGCGGCGGCGCTGATGCTGGGAGCTGCGGCTGCAGTGGGGCGGGCGGGCGGTGGCGGCAGCGGCGGAGGTCGGTCCCTGCGCTCCCGGGGGCTCCTCTATAAGAGCGGGCGGGGTCCGCGTCACGGCCGGTCACTGTCCGCTCCGCCCCTCAGCCCCGCCCCGGGACGCCGGGTGCGGAGGGTGGAGGGGCGGCTCCTTCCCCGGCGGCCTCCGGGGCCTCGGGCTCCATCCGTTGTCCCCCCCGCCCCACCGCAGCCCCTACCAGGCCTGGCAACCCACGTTCCCTCCCCACCCCCCCCCCCATCCCCGCCCTGCCTCAGTTTCTCCGTCCGCAGTCTCCCTATCCCCCCTCCCCCACTTCTCTAGGTCATCCGCCCGCGCATCCTTGCGTAATCCGGGAGGGCTCCTGGAGGGTGGGGGTGGGGAGTAGCCGTCTCTTTTTTTTTTTCGGGGGGTGCGGGGAACTTTCTGGAAGACTTAATGCTGCCTAGTGAGTAAACCAGGATTTTGCGTCTCTGATTGGGGGGTACTTGTGGAAGCTGATGGAGATTCGGGGGGCCCTGAGCTCCCCCTGGACACCTTTGTTGGGCTCTGGGCTCCATTACAGGTATGATCATCCCCATTAAGGACTGAGATGTATAACTGGATCACACGTGGTGGGGGTGGTGGTGGTGGGCGGGGAGAGTGAGCCCCGAGGGCTGCCCTGCCCTCCCCGCCCCCACCCCCTACCACTGACACCTCCTTGCTCCAGTATTATCATTTATTACAAATGGCCCTCCCACCGTGGCAGTTCTCACGACCTTGGACAGGCCATTTGACCTCTCTATGCCTCAGTTTCTTCATCTGTGAGTTAGGGTGGTGACATGTGCCTGTCTTCAAGGGCTGCTGGGAGGGTCTGGTTAATAAGGACAAGGTCGCCCCAAGGTTATCCATGCTCAGAGTAAACAATACATTGTAGCTATTATCATCACAGTTCGTATCAAGGGCTGGGGGAGACTTCCTGTGCTGTCCCTGCAAGTGAAGATGAGACCTCTTGGGGCCACCTCCACTGGCCACCTCCAGCTCTGACACCGCAGGAAGTCCCCCATCCCCCATCCAAAAGACCTGGCCAGGAGCAGCCGGGTTGGCCCTGTGGTTTGGACTTCACATTCTCCAGCAGCCCCTAGTTTCAAGTTGGTTCTCAACTAGTGGTGATTTGGCACCCCCCAATCCCCACCCCACATACCCCACTCCCCTGCCAGGAGGCACGTGGCAAAGTCTGGAGACCTTTTCCATCATGGCGAATTGGGGAAGTTCGCCTGGCATGGAGCGGGTAGAGGCCAGGGATGTTGCCAGACATCCTATAATGCACTGGACAGCTCCCCTACTGCCAAGAATTATCCCGCCCAAATGTCAAGAGCGCAGAGGTGGAGAAACCCAGATTTAGGCTTTTGAGACTATCAACAAATGAGTTGTTACAATCGCTCCCACAAATGCCCTGTTGGGGTTGAGACAGGAGGGCCACCAAACCGTGTTCGTATATATCAAGAATCAGTAATTCTGTGTTGATATTTCTTTTTTAATATATCGAGTCTTTTTTTTCCAAAAAAAAAGTGGAAGTGGCCTGGAGGGGAGGGGCTTATTTGGGGACTGGGCTTAGGGGTGGTGGGTGATGGTGGTGGTGGTGGTGGGGTGGTTGTGGGGGGTTATAGGGGGTGGGGGTGTGTGGAATGGGATTTCCTGTGTCAGGCCACTGCGGGAGGGCTGATTTGGGGGGTGGGCTTCCTGGATCCACCCACGTGGAAGGGGGCAGCTTCCTGGCAGTGCAGACCCCGCTGGGCCATCTACCCCAGGACTGCTGATGATCAGCAGGGAGGGCAAGGGGGAAGGGGCTTGAAAGCGGCGGGCCGCTGCCTAGCGCCTGCGGCTGCTGCCACCTGCCACTGTAGCTCCTTTTGGGCGTCAAAGAGGCCAGCGATGTAGAAAGCTTGTGGGGGTGAAGGGGAGAGGTGTTTGGGGTGGGCTGATCCTGTGGCCGCCTCTCCCCCACTCTGGCCGCCCCTGAGCTCCATCCCGGGGAGGTCAAGACCGTCAGGTGTGGTCACGGCCCCCGGGGACCCAGGCGGCCGCCGGCAGCACCTACTTCCCAGGCGGCCACCAAGGCGCCCTGCAGGAATCCGACAGCCATGTCCCGGGGGTGGTGCCAGTAATCCAGGGTGCGGATGTAGCCGGCACACAGCGCCAGGCTCAAGAAAAAGAGCTGCACGGTGGGCCGGAGGAGTCTGGCCTTGCATCCGCGGTAGCGAGCCTGCATGTAGAGCTGGGGCGGGAGCGGGTGGGCGGTGCCTCGGAGATGGGCGGGGCCTTGCCCCCAGGACGGCGCCCGGGGGCTGCATTTTTTGCCCCCCACCGGTGTGCCCCATCCCCGGTGGCCGTGTGGTGAGGCAGGACGTGCCACCTCGCCATTTTCAAGTGGAGGATGGAATTCAGCATCTAAAGAGGGTATTTATTGCCTGACCTCGCTTCCCCAATCATCGTTGTAGGAGAGTTTTACGCGGTGAGCTCTATGTTATAGCTGAGAGCGTGGCTAGCTATTTGCTTGAGGACTTCCCAGGCAGTTGGCCGAGAAGGCACAGGTGGGCTTTTACTCCCACTTCCACTT
This sequence comes from Choloepus didactylus, assembly GCF_015220235.1. Lineage (NCBI taxonomy): Eukaryota > Metazoa > Chordata > Mammalia > Pilosa > Megalonychidae > Choloepus > Choloepus didactylus. The sequence continues at coordinate 5,512,539 of NW_023637606.1, forward strand.
CCCATAAATGTGGGATCCCCAATCAAACTGGGTGGCCCTCATCAGGGCACCCTGGAAAAGATAGGGGTGAGCTGCTGATTTTGCCAAGGAAAAGAGGCAAAAAAAAAAAAAAATCCCATTTGAAACACCCGTTTAATCTGCTTCCCTGCGGAGAGCAGAAAGAAAAGGAAAGTGGAAAGTGGCTGTCATGGGTTTTGGGGAGAAATCCAGCATCAGGACCTGAGTAGCTCTCAAGATGCTGGGGAGTTCCAGAGATCCAGAACATTCTGCTCAGCAAATGGCCTGCCCTTTCTGAGGTCCACAGGATGGGGGAAAGGCCCTGTCTCCCGGTTGTGGGTGACTTGAACCCATCTGGGGTGGAGGGACGCGGGACACTTCCACCCCGCCTGAGAACCTGGTGGTGTCTTTCACATCCCTCCCAGCACCCACTTCCACCCCAGGGGACCAAGGAGTCCATTTTTATATTATTAATAACAGTAGTGACGTTTAGGCTAGATCCTACGGCCAGACCCTGTTTCAAGTGCTACGCGTAAATCAGCTCGTTTGTTTTAACTCAGGAACTCACACCCCAAGGAGGCAGGTGCTATTTGCACTCTCATTTTACAGATGAGAAAATGGAGGCCCAAGGAGGGTAAGTATCTCACCCAGGGCCACCCACTGTTGTGGCTTGGAAAGGAATCCGTACATTCTGGTTCCAAAGCCCCTGCTCTTTATCACTACAGGATGCTGTAGTTACTTTGTTACTTGGTCTTAAAAAAAAAAAAATGTCTGGCAGTCGAATGGGCATTTTTCAGGAAGAAAATTCAGCTACTGTCAAGGCAGCTGGGTGATCATCACGTGATGCTCCTGGAGTTGGGGGGCCTGGGGCCTAGAGCGGTGACGTGCCCGCTCACCCTGGTGCCGGGTGCTCTGGGCTGATTCCTCTTTGTGTGCTCAGCTTCCAGTTTCTGAGTCTATGCTCTCTTTGTCCCCTAGGTCCACGGATCACTGGCTCCTTTCCAGGGGTAACCCCTGCGCCCCTTGCACCCCTTCCCCCCAACCCACAGCCCAGACCTTAGACTTGCAACTCAGCTGAGTCTGGCTACCCTTCTCTCTGCCCTGGTGGAGCCCAGCCCTGGACATGGACACAGCCTGGCACGGGCCCTCTCCAGCTGCAGGGAAGGGGAGACAGAGGGTTCTGGAAGCTGCTGTTCCAGGGCAGTGACACTGAATGAGCCCTAAGAGGAGAGAGGCCCTGCCCACACTTGCTCCACTTCCCCAACTCCAGAGGCAGACACAAGCTCTGTGTAAGCCGTGCCTGGCACTGCCGGCACCAGCTTGTGTGTGTGTGTGTGTGTGTGTGCACGCACACATGTGTGTAACGGGGTACAGGGGTGTCCTTTGGTCTGGCCAGGTGTGTGGCTGCCTTCTGTCAACACTCACCATCAGATACAACATGGAGTATATTCCGAAGGAGGTGTGCTCCGAACAGGACTTCCTGGGTGTGGGCAGGGAGAGGACAGAGATCAGCGGGGGCTAGAGTGGGAATGCTGCCTGGGAACCCCCTCCCCACCCGCCCACCCGCTCGCCTGGCTTCGAGGACCTCGGCGGGGTCCCCAGTGCAGGTGTAGTTGGAGATAAAGCCGCTGTCACAGTTGAAGGAGGTCGGGTCTGGCCGGCACACGGCCAGGAAGTGGGGCCGCAGGTGCCCCATGGTCATCTTGGCGATGCTGGCCAGGGAGCAGTTGACCATGCTGCCAAAGATGAAGGCACCCAGCTGCTTGTAGACCACGATCACATACATGCTGTTCACGAAGGCCCACGAGTTCAGCTGCAGGCTCTGGACGTGCAGCACCTCTCCCAGGCTGATCTACAGGGCCAATAAGGGGGAGGGTGTGTTCTTGGGAGGAGGTTGGCAATAAGAGTGGGCAACCTTTGGGAAGTTTGCATTTCCCATATCATAGGGAAAAGGGGGTGGAGCTTTCCACGCAACCAGCAAGAGGATGGGGGTTCTCATTTCGCAATGGAAAAATGGGAGATTTCTCTCACTCCTGTGCTTAGAAGGGGCAGGATTTCCCATTTCACTAGGGCAAGAAGCATGGCTTCCCATGTCACATGGAAAAGGGGTGGAAGACCCCAGGGTTTTGTCAGGCACTGGCAGGATTTCCTGTCCTGTATCTGAAAGGGGTGGGACTTCCTGTTAACCAGGAAAAGGGGTGGGGTGTCCTCCTACTTCATGTCAGGCACTGGCAGGATTTCCCATCCCGTATCTGAAAGGAGTGGGGCTTCCTCATACACCAGGAAAAGGGGTGGGACATCCTCTTACTTCATGTCAGGCACTGGCAGGATTTCCTATCCCATATCTGAAAGGGGTGAGACTACCTGTTAACCAGGAAAAGGGGCGGGACATCCTTCTACTTCATGTCACACACTGGCAGGATTTCCTGTCCCGTATCTGAAAGGGGTGGGACTTCCTGGTACACCAGGAAAAGGGGTGGGACACCCTTCTACTTCATGTCACACACTGGCAGGATTTCCTGTCCTGTATCTGAAAGGAGTGGGACTTCCTGGTACACCAGGAAAAGAGGAGAGACTTCCTCCAAAATGCCTGGAAATGGTGGGACTTCTTTTTTCACCAGGAGGAAGAGGTAGGACTTTACCTCTAGGTTTGGAAGGGGGAGATTTCTGTACTCACCAGAAAAGGGGCAGGACTTCTTCCTGCTCTAGACATACCACTAGGGAAAGGGGCTGAACTTCCTTTCTTGCTGCAGCCCTAAGGTAGAGAGGTGGACATTTCCCCTGGTCTGTGCCTATGACAGCTGACCCTTACCTTTCCTCAAGGAAAAGTCTTCCCAGTGATGAGGAAAAGAGGGGGGAGTCCCTACTGCCTTTGGCCTACAAGGGGTGGGGCTTCCGGGGTCACCAGATAAAGGAGCCAGCCCCTTACCGTGAAGATGGAGATCAAGAAGCCCATGGTGATGAGGGCCGAGTCCTCAATGGCGAAATGGGCCACTCGAGGGTATCTGATGGAGGTGTCATCGCAAAAGAAGCCCTGGATGTGGGGCGCTATCAAACCACTCTCACACAGAATGGTGGGGGTGCTGACTGCAGGAGCAGAGAAGACCCCATCTGTGCATGGGTCACCTGAGGCTGAGTCCCCTCAGGCCTACTCCAGACTGTCCTCCCTGCTCCCCTGCAGCCAGGTGGTGGTGGAAAGGCAGGAAGCCAGGAAGTGTGAACAGGGAAGATGGCGTGGCCGGAAGGCTGGAGGAGGACAGAGACCCAGGGACCTATCCCTGGGTGGGGTCTCCTATCCCTGAAGTCAGCATCTCTTCCTGGTTGTGGGAGATGGCAGGAGGGTGGGTGGGGTGGGCTGGAATAGTGCCCTTGGATTGTGTAAGGGGCTTGGGTTGATGAGGGGGTAAGGGTGGGAGGGCTCACCTTTTCTGGGGTGGTGTGACTGTGTTTGTGTCTTGCTATATATGCATATCTGTGGTTGTGGCTCTGTGTGTCTCTGCCTGTGTGAATATGTACGTTTGTGTGTGTGCTTGAGGATATCTATATCCACAGCACTTACCATGTATGTCTCTGTGACTCTGTGGATGCATGTTTCCTGGTGTGTGTGTATTTCTATGTAGCTGTCAGATTGCGGATATGAATGTGTGTCTTTCTTGGTGCGTGTGAGTCTTTCATGTTTGTGGCTGTGTGTGTCTATGGAAGTGTGTGTGTGTATGTGTGGTATATGCACCTGTGTGCTGAGGGATGTGCATGAGTCCAGATGTGTGTGTTTTGGTGTGTGCACGTCTTGGGCACCGTGTGGATGTGTGTTTGTGGTACAGATGAGTACGACTGCATGTGTGTGCTCTTGTCTGTGATCTGGGGGTGGGTGTGTGTGTCCATGGACTGTGTTGGTATGTGTGTATGCATGTTTGGTTGTGTGTGGGTTCTGTGTGTATGTACATGCTATTTGTGGCTCTGTAGCTGACTGAGCTGGGGGCTACTGCTGTAAACACTATGTGTGAGCAGGGTCTGGGGGCCCCTCACCTTCTGACATTCCCTTCCTAATGTGCCCACCCACCCCAAAGACCTCCCTCCAGGCCTCCCTCTGGGTGCTGGTGGGTCTCAGACCATGTGAGTGGCTGGGGAAGGGGGCCTCTGCTTGTCACCCCCTCCCAGATCTGGCTCTTTCTGCTGCCCACTGAGGTTTGGTGGAATCTGGCCTCTGACAGCCCCACTCCTTCCCTGGGGCTTTGGTCACTTGCTCTGCCCACTAGGGATTGGGGGGCTGCAAATGGCAGCCATACATGGAGATCCCAGGCAAGTTCAGGCTATACAACCCCAGATACACACACAGAGAGTCTGACACAAGAGCTACACAATGCAACCATGCAGTCAGACCCAGATACATGGATTCAGATAGACATACATAGACACACAATGCAACAACAGATATACAATACATATAGACCCAAATAGACCCAGACGCATACCCGGGTACACAAATGTCATGGGATCTACCCCCAGTCACAAGCACAGGAGTCACTCACACAGATGCACAGCACACACTGCACCTCTGCCAACCCAGTGCAATGCACAGCCAGAGACCTGCTACACACACACACACAGATACCTTCTACAACCACTCCTTATACAGACTTAGCCAGACATAGATACAGACACAGACAGACACAGACACAGACACACACACACACACACACACACACACACAGTTATACCTACACACAGATATGAGTACAACAAAGACATGCAAACAGGCCCAGGCACACACACCATGCACCAAGATATGCACTGCAACCAGACACCCCCCAGCCCGGGCACAGCCACACAGGCCACACCCCTTCCAAAGACATGCAGCCAGACTGACCCCAGCAGGCCCAGGAAGGTGGGCCAACGCACAGCCACATAGACAGAGTGCTGTGGACGCAAAAGTCACATTTGTCGGGAGTTCTTTTCTCTCCCACTCACACGGACACCTCAGAAACACACGGACGCACGCGGGGCTTCAGAGACCCCCGACCCAAGCACACACTCCAGGGCGGGCGGCTAGCTCCCCGCGTCGGCCACCCTCAGATAAAGACAGACAGGCAGACGGACACGCCCACCGCCCCTCCGGGAACTGTATGCGGGGTGGGGCTGAAGGCTGGCGGGGAGGGGGCTCACCCAGCAGCAGACAGATCACGTCCAAAGCCACCAAACATCTTGGCGGTCCCGGACCGCGGCAGCGTGGGCGGGGGCGTCCTGCGCGGGTCCCCGGGCCACAGGCACTGCTGCCGGACCAGCAGCTCGGGCAGGGCCATGGCCATGTGTGGGGAGTTTGTCCACTGCGGGGGGTGACGGGGTGGGTGCGCCCACCGGGACTGGGTTTAGAGCTCCCCAGCGGGGAGGGGCGGGCGTGGAGCGCGAGGACCACCGCGGGCAGGGGCGGGGTCCCGTTTTAAGTAAGGCGGAACTGAGTGGGCCAGGGAGGCGGGGCCTCCTCGAGGGGGGCGGGGCCGGGAACGCGGAGGCCCCTCCCTCCCTATCAGCGAGGCTCAGCCCCCCTCCACACACCTGGACTCGGCTTCTTTGGGGTGGGGTCTTGGTAGTATGGGTGGGGCCTGGGAAAAGGTAGGACAGAATAAAGGGGACGAGGCCTAAAGGAATAAGACAAAGGGATCAGGGACCAGCAGGGCAGAAAGTCCTAGGGAAGTCAGATGAGGGATGAGGAAGGGTCCAGGGATTCCATTGGGAAGGGGGTGCAGGGCTCTGGAAAGAACCCGAAAGGCGTCGGAGCCTTAAGAGGCAATTGGGCGGGACCAAGAAAGCCAGAAAAGTGGGTGGGCCTGGGATTGGGTGGGGTCTGGGGAGAATGACAAGGAAAGTGGGCGGAGTGTGGGCAGAGCCTGGGAAGCGGGTGATTGTAAGGTGGGAGGAGCCCAAGGAGAATGGCAGGGAAGTGGGCGGGGAGGGGTGTGGGCGGGGCCTGGGAGGAGGATGGCCGGGAAGTGGGAGGAGCCCAAGGAGAATGGCAGGGAAGTGGGCGGGGCAAGGATGCCGGCAGGGCTTGGGAGGTCAGTGGCTGGGGGGTGGGAGGAGCCCAAGGAGAATGGCAGGGAAGTGGGCGGGGCAGGAGAGTGGGCAGGGCATGGGAGGAGGATGGCTGGGAAGCGGGAGGAGCCCAAGGAGAATGACAGGGAAGTGGGCGGGGCAAGGATGCCGGCAGAGCTTAGGAGGCTAGTGGCTGGGAAGTGGGAGGAGCCCAAGGAGAATGGCAGGGACGTGGGCGGGGCGGGGTGTGGGCGGGGCCTGGCCGTCTGGGGTTGGCGGGCTCACCTTGCTGCCGGCGCTGCGCCGCAGAGCCGCTTCGGGTGTGATGGTTATCCCGGTCCACAACTGGGACGGGTCCTGGGCGGTCTCTTTCCGGCTGAGAGCCATGGCTGGGCGGTGCGGGGTCCCTGTGTTCTGAGTCCAACGGCTCCCATCCCCGCCGGGCGCCCCCGCCGCGCCTCATTGGTGGCCGCGGGCCAATGGGGACCCGCCCGCGCGCGGCCGCGCCTCCCAGCCCCGGGGCCGCGGTTCTCGCACTTTGGCTGCTGGCCGGCCAGGGGGCGCGCACCGCCCACACTGCGGGGGAAAGGGGCCCAGAGGTGAACCCCCTGGTTCCTCGAGAGAGGAAGGGGGGACCCCTCAGAAAGAGGAGACTGGGTACCCTCTGGGGACTGGGGTGCAGCTTGGATGAGGGGAGGGGCCTGGGTCCCCTGGGAGTGCGGCTTGGATGATCTGAGGGGAAGGGTCTGGGTCTCCTGGGGAGGTGGGATTAGGGTCCTCTGGGTGGGGGAACCTGGGACAACTAGGCGTGCATCATTTTTTTTTTGTTTTTAGATGTATTTTTTTTTTTTTTATTGGGGAAGTTGTTGAGGTTTTACAGAACAACCATGCAAAAAATATAATATTACATATACCATCTCGCCACCAACACCTTGCTTTGGTGTGGAACATTTGTTACAATTGATGATAGCACATTTTAATAATTGTACTATTAATTAAAGTCCATGGTTTAGCTTAGGTTTCCCTATTTGTGTAATGTAGTTGTTCCAGATTGCTAATGCCATTTTGCAAAACAGCAGAAATGGACTGGCTTTTATAAAGGGGTTTATTTGGTTACAAAGTTACAGTCTTAAGGCCGTAAAGTGTCCAAGGTAAGGCATCAACCATAGCCTACCTTCACTGGAGAAGGGCCATTGGCATCTGGAAAACCTCTTTTAGCTGGGAAGGTATGTGGCTGGCATCTGTTTGCTGCCAGGTTGCCTTTCAAAATGGCGTTCTCCAAAGTGCCAGCTTTCAACAGCCGTCTTCAAAATGTGTCTCTCAGCTGCGGCACCTCTTTCTGTCTTTGACCACTTTTATAGGACTCCAGTGATTCAATTAAGACCACCCTGAACTGGTGGGGTAACACCTCCATGGAAATTATCCAATCAAAGCTCTCACCCACAGTTGATTGAGTCACATCTCCATGGAAACACTCAATCAAGGATTCCAACCGAGTCAACACTACTACATTGGCCCCTAGAAGATTGCATCAAAGAGCATGGCGTTTTGGGGGACATAATATAACCAAACTGGCACAGTAGTTCCATGGATTTTTTTTTATTGAAATGTATTCACATTCCATACAATCATCCAAAATGTAAAGCAATTATTCACAGTATCATCATATAGTTGAGAATTCCTCACTACAATCAATTTTTGAACTTTTTCATTACTCCAAAATATAAAAATGAGAAGAAAAATAAAAATAAAAAGAACACTCAAAATGTCCCATATCCCTCCTCCCCATGCCATTTTGAAATGCAACCTGAGAGCAAATAGACGCCAGCCATGCGCCTTCCCAGCTAACAGAGGTTTTCCGGATGCCAATGGCTCTGCTCCAGTGAAGGTACCCTATGGTTGATGCCTTATTTTTTGTCCCCATTTTTCTACTCATTTGTCCATACACTGGAGGTAAAGGGAGTGTGAGCTGTAAGTTTCCACAATCACATGGTCACACCATATAAGCTACACGCTCCATATAAGTTACACGCTCACCTTCAAAAATCAAGGATACTGGAATGCAGTTCAAGAGTTTCAGATATTTCCTTCTAACTATGCTAATAAACTAAAAACTAAAAAGGGATGTCTATATAACACATAAGAGTTACCTCCAGAATGACCTCTCGACTCCATTTGAAATCTCTCAGCCACTGAAACTGTATTTTCTTTCATTTCTCTTCCCCCTTTTGGTTCTCTGAGGAAGGGGCTGGGACAACTCTGAGGAAGGGGCTGGGACAACACGGGTGTGCCCGTGTCGGTGTGCAACTGTGCATATCTGCTGCAGTCTTCGTGTGTCTGCGTGTTCCCAGAGTCCACGGGTCTCTTTGAGAGTGCTTATTAGTGGGCACGAGTGACCAGGGCTGCCCTCACCCACCCACGCATCTTGGACCTGGGCATGTGACTCTCTCTGCTGTGATTTTACGTCTCCCTTCTCTGAGCATGTGATCATGTCTGTACCCTTGCCGTGTACCACATATAACCACTTGGGGCTCTCTGTGGCAGCCCCTAGCTGTCTACGATTGCATTTCTGGGTGGCTATTGGCGGGAGTGATTTTGTGCTTGCCTGTATTGCGTGCCTCTGTGTCTCCCTATGTGTGTGCAGTTGTGTGTGTGCCCTTAATGTGTATCCCTGTGGGTGCCTGTGCCTTGCTTTTGTGGCTGCCCCCGTGTGTATCTATGAGTGCATCTCTGAGTGTCTGTCTTGGTGGGTGTGATTGTGTGTTCATCTATCTCGGTGTGCACGATAATGTACACCCCAAATGTGTGTCTTGTGTCCCCGGGTGTGATTGTGTGCTTGTTGTGGCTGGCCTCAGCTCTCTGTTTCTGTGTGTGCGATTGCGTGTCTCTGTGTGTGTGGCATCTGTGTGTCTGTCTCAGTTTGTGTGATTGTGACTTTGTGTGTGACTGTCTCTGTGTCTGAGGGCACCTCCCTGGGTGATGCAGAGAGTGCCAAATGGTGGCATTTCCGGTTTGCTAATGCTGCCGTTATGCAAAATACCAGAAATGGATTGGCTTTTAAAAAGGGTTTATTTGTTTACAAAGTTACAGTCTGAAGGTCACGAAAATGTCCTAATTAAGGCATCAACATGGGTTTACCTTCCCCAAAGGAAGGCCAATGGCATCTGGAAAACCTCTGTTAGCTCAGAAGGCATGTGGCTGGGATCTGCTCATGTCAGGTTGTGTTTCAAATTGGCCTTTTCCAAAATGTCAGCATCAGCGTTCAGCGGCGGTCTTCAAAATGTCTCTCTAAGCTTCTCTGAGCTCCTCCTGTTTGTCAGCTCTTTTATATGGCTCCGGTGATTTAATTCAGACCCACCCTGAGTGGATGGGGTAGCACCTCTACAGAAATTAACCAATCAGAAGTCTCACCCACAGTTGATTGAGTCACATCGCCATGGACACACTCAATCAAAGGATTCCAACCTAATCAACACTAATACGTCTCCCCCACAAGATTGCATCAAAGAACATGGCGTTTTGGGGGACATAATACATTCAAACCGGAACAGTGGCCCTCTTGGGTTTTCTTCTTGGGCAGGCTGGCTCCTCGGAGGGGTTCCCAGGCCCTGCCCTGGACTGCCTCCCCTCATCCCAACTTCCGCAGACCTGGTGTCCCTCCACTGCCCTCAGCTGGGAAACACCATTTCCTGCCCTTGATGTCAGTGATGCTAAAGTTTCCCTTCTTCCAAACACCTGGGGCCACTAGTTTCTTTCTCTGTGTGTGCACGCGTGACCACAATTCTAGTGCTGAATATACATTTTCAAAAATGGCTATCACACGGAAACTGCAAGTGGAACAAATGCTCGCACAGTAAAAGGCTCACACGTCTTATTCTTGACCACCCTCCCCCCGCCCCTGCTTTCAGTATACCTTCCAGAAATATTCTAGGCAAGCCTATCTCTGCTCCGAAACAAAACGCAGCCTTTGTACAGCATGCGGTTTGCTTTGTTTTGTTATCCCTTGGAGATCTCTATCGAATTGACTCACCCTTCCTCGCAGCTCTGATCACCAAACATTTTTTCCATTCTGAACACTTTTGCAAAAGACGTCCTCGCCTGTCAGTCATTGGGCTCCAATGTTTGCATTCAATGCATTTTGAACCCTGATGATTGGCTCATGAGATCAATGCTCAGATACAAAGTGTCACACATTGTGCACCTCTGGCATCCATGATGGCTGACCTTATTGAGCACCGACTGTGTGCTTTTGATTATGGTCAGCAGCCCTGCACAGCAGTCACCGGCATTAGCCCCCTTTCACGGATGGGGAAACTGAGGCCCACAGATGCCAAGCAATTTCCCCAAGGTCGTACAACCAGCAAGGGGCAGAGCTGGGATTTGAAGGCAAGTGGTTTGCTATGCTGTACTTCAATGGGAAACACATGCCCATGCCCACAGGGATACTGAGACCTCTCGCACCCCAACCTCGAGGATACAACAGCACATCCCCGGAGCAGCTGGGAGTACACCGCAACACCACAAAGCTTTGCACAAGCAAACTTTGCAACTCCCACATTATACCGTGGAGATACACACTCATGTGCCTGGCCTGGGTTTTCCTGGCCCAGATCCAATTTTCCAGAGACTCAACCACATTAGATGATGCAGTCCTCCTGTCTTATGTCTCTTTCCTCTTCCGACGCATGTTGAACCAATGCCACTTGTTTCTTTCCTTCTCTCTTTTCTTCCCCTTCTCTGTTTACATATCCCTTTGGCCCCTTACTCGCTTGCACCCTCCTTCGTTCACTTACTCAGCAAACATCAATAATGTCTTCTGTTAGGGGTGCCTCTGCCTTGGGGGACACAGAGGATCTAGGCCAGTTAAATAGCTGGCTCGGCAAGAGGCCACTGGCTGGGGATGGGGGTGACAGGGAACCTCGAGAGAAGGGAAGGCATTTTACCAGGAAAAATCCAGGCAGGCTTCCTGGAGGAAGTGTGTTGACTGGGCCTCAGAGGTGGAAAAGGGGCTCCCTAGGCAGGGAATGAGGTGCCCCCCCCCACTCCAGCTGCTTCCTGCCCAGTCCCTTCCTTGAGCCCTTGAGTTCGCTAACCTGGCTCTTAACTTCTGTGCTATATACTTTATTCATTCCATAAATAAATATTATTAAGCCCTGCAGCAGTGAGTGTGGAGATTCAAGCCTTCCCCTGGTAGAAGAGGAAAGTTAGGGCCCACACTCACCGGGGGAGATAGCTGAGCCCGGAGATGCGACTCAATTGTGGGGTGCTGAGAGCCCCGCAGTGGGGCGGGGCTGCCTGGCTCAGATGTCCCAACCACAGCACGTCACGGTGCACCCGGGCTGCGGCCGGAGCCTTCCCCAAGCTGCCAGGCCTTGTTTCCCCTCTCTAGGGGGGTGCAAGAACTCTGCCAAGGCACCCCCCACACCAGTGTAGACAGGAGGTCAGAGAAGTCACTGGGAGATGCTGGCCAAGTGGCTTCATTTTTTGGGGTCAGTTTCTCCTGCATAATGGGTATGACGGTATACCAGAGTGTTGCAGAAAGAATTCAGTGATACTACTATTATTAATAACCCTTATTGAGTGTTATTCTGAGATGAGTACTCAGCTCACAGCAAGCTCTTGACCACCCTTTGAGATCCACTATTATTCCCATTTGATAGATGTGAAAAATGAGGTTCAGACAGGTGAAGCAACTTGCCCAAGATCACACAGCAAGAAAATAGAAAAATTAGAATTCAAGCCTCTAGAGCAGAAGTGACAAACTTTTTCTGTAAAGGCCTAGAGAGTACATATTTTCAGCTTTCAGGGCCAGATGCTCTCTGTTGAATGCTGCTGTTATAGTGCAAAAGTAGCCATACACAATATGCAAATGATTAAGCATGGCTCTGTGCCAATGACATTTTATTTATGGACATTGAAATTTGAATTTCACATAATTTATATGTCACGAAATAGTACTCTTTTGAAATTTATGCAACCATTATAAAATAAAGCTCTGCCAAAACACCCCCAAACCATTCCTTAGTTCACGGGCAGTACAAAAACGGGGGCGGGGGGGCAGGCTGGATTTCACCTGCAGATCATAGTTTGCTGGCCCTAATTCTAGAATGTCTCAGTCTTCCAGGGCTTCTGTGACAAATACTACACACTGGCTTATTTAAAGCACAGGCATTTACTGTCTCATGGGTTTGGAGGCTAGAAATCCAAAATCAGCGTCTTGACAGGCTGTGCTTTCTTCCGGAGGCTTTATGATTCTGGTACTGGCTTGTGCAGTCTTGGAGCTCCTTGGCTTGCATCTGTGCCTCCATCGTGTGCTCATCTGCCTCATTCTCTGGTGTCTTCTGACTTCTGGCTTCTGTTAACGTATCTGATTTCTTCTGCTTATAAGGGCTCCAGGCGTTTTGGATGAAGGCCCAGTCTGATTCCGATTGGGCCCACCTTAACTGATAATTGCATCTTTGAAGGTCTTATTTAGAAATGGGTTGACGGCTATAGGGCCTGGGATTAGGGCTTGAACATGGCTTTTGTGGGGGTCATAATTCCATCGCCAACATGGAGCCTTAGCTCTTACTCTCTGTGCTACACTCCATCCATCCATCCATCCAATATGCCTGCAAGATTTTAGGCACGGAGATACAATGGAAACAAGGCAGATTAAATTGCTGCCCCTAAGGCACTTACCATCTACATGGGAAATAGCTGTAAGCAAGCAAACAAAATAAACAACAGGTGCATTTCAGCTGGTGGAAATTGCTAGAATGCAAGTCTGATGGGGAGATGAAACAACGGGAGCTGAGGGAAAGCATTGTCTGAGGAAGTGATCTTTGTAGAGATTCCGCCCAATTCCTTATTCTGTCCTTTTGCCAGCCTACGTGATCCTTGGGTGTTCATTCATATTTTGGGGTGAAGACATAGAAACAGATTGGAATCGCCTGAGGCTGGTGAACTTGTCTGCAAGGTGAGGACATTGGGATTGGCATCAACATCTTCAAATCTTTTTTCAGGCTCCTTCTCTCTTTCTGGGTCCTGGGGTGATTGGGGTTGAGGGCTGGGGAGGTGTCAGCTTTAGCATTCACATGCTCAGGTGTGCTTAGCAGTCCTAAGTCTCTTGTCTGAAACGCTGCCATTTTCTGCTTTCTTGGAAAAACAAGCAAAAAAAAAAACAAAACAAAAAAACAAAGACCTCTGCTGCCTTGTCATCCTGATCAGGAGAAGGGCTGATGTCTCTTTTGTGAATGTACTGTCTTGGGATGGGGGTAGGGGCTCCTGAGAACACAGAATGCTGGGTCCCCACTCCTAGACTTTCAGCAAGTCTGGGCTGGGGTGAAGCATTTGCCTGGCTAACCAGTTCCCGGGTGGTGCCGCTACTGCTGGTTTGGGGCACCACACTTTGAAAACCTCTAGTATAACGGAAGCACCTAGCACCTTATAAAATGCTGTCAAAAGGTGCCGGTATCATTATCGTTTTCTCTGTAATTCCCCAGCGAGGCCGATCAAGGATTAAAACCCAGAACTGGCATCGGAAGATATCTGTTCAGTTGAACCAAAATCCCCCAACATTTCACAGGCCGTCGACTCGTTCTGGAGAAGTGGAAAGAGATCGTTGCTCCGTCCACCCTCCCCTTTCTCAGGGGGGTGGGGGGGAAAGCGGGGCCCGGAAAGGGGAGAGAGACTTGGTGTTTGTCCACCCAGGCGGTCTGGGCAGGGCAGGGCTTCCACGTGAGTCCAGGGCTTTCCCCTGGGCCGCCTACCTCTCCCGGCGGAGAGCTTCCCCATTTGGGCTTCTCCTCCTGCCGCCTCCACTAGGCCAGGGCAAACGGGAAATTTGAGTTTCCTCTGTTTGGCTGTCCCTTTCCTTTCGGGGGAATTTCTCTGTCTGGACTCTCCAGCCTTCTGCTTGGGGGGCTCCTGGGGGGCTTCTGGCGGGAAGTGTCCAGGTGGGTGGGTGGGGGCAGGCCGGGGAAGGCCCAGGGACCTGGGGGAGGGGCAGCGGGGTGGGGGAAGGGCTGAGCAAGGCGCTCAGGGGTCCATTGGAGGGGCTGGTGCTCCGGGGGCGAAGGGGCCTGAGGCCCGGCTGGCTGATCCCTTATCCCTCTGCGTGGGTGCTGGCCTTGGGTGGGGGGAGCCCCAGTGATGGGAAAGTCTGGGGGAGTGACATGGAGGAGAAAGACAGAGAAAGCCAAAGAGAGATAGAGAGTTACAGATACACGCCCAGAGACACAGAGAAAGAGGAGTCAGAGACACACAGATTGAGGACCAAGGAGCCCCCAAGACGCAGCAGAGAGGATATGGAAAAAGAGTAGGGCAGAGTAAGGGCTGGGGGCCGGGAAGTGGAGAGAGAGTCAAGGAGACAGAGCGATGAAAGGGCCAGAGAGGAGAAAGTTAGACAATGCAAGTTCCGAGAGACAGAGAAAGAGAGAGACAGTTGGGGGTTGGGGGGAGGGGCACTGGGCCCCCCGGTGGCCGTGGAGGTCACATCTGAGCGCGTCGCTGGGATCCCCGCTTGCCCCGCCCCGGAAAGCTGGGCTTCCGGACTTTGGCTATAAAGCGGCGGCCCCCGGACCCCGGCTGCAACACTCTTGCCCGCCGGCCATGCGCCCCAGCACCGACTCCACCCTGGACCCTGAGGCCCCGCGGCCGCCCGCGTCCCCCAGCCGCGCCTGCCGCCCGCTCGACTGGGCCTTGGGCGCCGCGCTGCTGCTGCTCGCCGGGGCCTGCGCCGCCACCTGCGCCGCCCGCTTCTGGGCCGCCCCCGGGGCGCCGGCTTTGCCGGTCCCCGCCTCCAGCCCCAGGTTCCGCGAGCTCCCCAGAGTCCAGCCCGATGGTCCCGACGGTCCGCAGGTGAGACGCGCGCCGAGCTAGGCCCCGCGGGTCCCCGGAGAAGACCTCGACCACCCCCCACCCCCGGGGCCCTGTCCCCATCCAGCACCCCCGGGGAGACCCCCTTCTGCTTCGGGGGGGGGGACAAGAGACCCCACTCTCCCTCGAGGGAACCCCTTGCCCAGCCAGGACTCGGCGGGGCAACCTTTCTGCATCCCACACCCCCGGGTCCCAGCGGGAAAACGCTTTCTCCATCCAGGACCCCGAGGGGGCATTTCTTTTTGATCTCGAACTCCTAAAGGGACCCCCACTTCCCTTTCGGACCTCTCAGAGCCATTCCTCCCGCATCCTCGGGGGGATCCCCCTTCCCCTCCCAAGACCTCCAGGGGACCCCTACGCCTCTTGCGCGCCCGGGAGGGAACTGTCCTCTCTTTTCCCTCCCGAATTCTCGAGGGTTCAGTCCTTGCGGACATCCCGGCTTGGGGCAGGCTGAGCCACTAACTGTGTGTGTGTGTGTGTGTGTGTGTGTGTGTGTGTGTGTGTGAATGGTTGTTTGTGTGTTTGTGTGTTCTTTTGGAGCAGCGAGTGTGTATTGAGGGGCGCTTGGGGTTCGAGGCCCGCGCAGACGTCAAGGACCCGACGACCGTTGTGGGTGGGAGCCGAGGCTCGCACTTTCCGGGGGGGGGGGGTGCTGCGGGCGCGCGCGGAGCCCTCACCCACCCCCCTCCTTCTCTGTCTCCACAGGGCGGCTTCGCGCAGCTTGTGGCCAGCGATGGTGAGTGTCTTGCGCCACTTCCCACGGCATCCCAACTGCCGCACTACTCCTCCAAGGAAGGGGGGCCGGCGGCACTGGGGAAGAGGAGTCCCGGGAGCCGGAGGGAACCTTTAGAGGCTCCAAGCCCGCGCCTCTCCGACCCCCCAATCTGACCCTTCTACTCTCCCCTCTCTGAAAGGTGTCCCCTCACCTCTTTGAATCCCACCTGTCCCTCTCTCTGACCTTCATCCAACCTTGCTCGGATGCCATCTCCTCCCCACTCCGATCCACATCTGTGCGCATCTCAGACCCTCATCCCTCTCAGCTCTGGGGCCTCCCTCTTCTCCCCCCTCCGCGACCCCCAGCCGGACCCTCCTTCTCATACCCCCTTCTCCTCTCCCCCTTTCGGAAACCCTCCCTGTTCCCCCCTCCCCTCCCCTCTAGACGCCCCCCTCTTCTCCCCTCGGAGTTCCCTTCTCTTCTCCTCCCTCCTCCCTTTGGACTTGCTTCCTCCCTAACCGCCCCCCTCAACTTCCTCCTCCTCTGCATCCCATCCTTGAAGTCTTCTCTCACCTCCCCCCCCCCCCCCCCCCCCCGCCTTTGCAGAACCCCTTCTGGATTGAACACGCTCCCTGACAGTCTTTCCCTTCGCCTCTCTCGGACGCTCCATTCTCCTCTATCCTGCCCACTCTCCTCCCCTCACCCCCGGCCTTCCTCTTGGAACCCCTGCGCTCCTTAGGCGTTTCCCGACGTCCCACGCCAGTCTCCGCCCACCGGAGTCCCCACCGGCTTTGGCGTCTAGTCCCTGCCGCTCAGAGCCCTTTCCCGGCTCCCCCCATTCCGGGCCACTGCTCACCTTTTGCCCTCCCCCCTCTTCTCCGCAGTGCTGCTGAAAGACGGCCCCCTGCACTGGTACAGCGACTCGGGCCTGGCAGGCGTGTCCCTGGCGCCGGGCCTGCGCTACGACAAGGGCACCCAGGAGCTGGTGGTGGCCGCGGCCGGCGTCTACTACGTCTTCTTGCGCCTGGAGCTCCAGCGCGTCTTGGTTGGCGGCGCCTCAGGCTCGGTTTCCGCCGCCCTGCACTTGCAGCAGCCGCCCGCCGGGGCCGCCGCGCTGGCCGTGACCGTGGCCCTGCCGCCCCACTCGACGGTGGAGGACGCGCACTTGGTCGTGGGTTCCCGGGGCCGCCTGCTGCTCCTGGGCACGGGTCAGCGCCTGAGCGTCCACCTGCGCGCCTCGGCTGCGGCCAGCTCGGCCTGGCAGCTCGCTCAGGGCGCCACGACCTTGGGCCTTTTCCGCGTGGCCGCCGGAGACCCCTCCGGACTCCCGGCGCCGCGGCCCACCTGAAGCCGGCCCGAGGCGCCATGCCCCTCGGGGAGAGACTCAATCCTTTATTCGTTCGGGCCCCTGATGCTGGGGCCTGGCTGCTCTACCTCACCGGGCTGGGCAGGGGTCCCCGCTGCTAACCCCCTCCTCAAGGAGGGACCCAGAATTTAGTTTCTGGTCTCTCCATCCAACCCTGCTCCAGCTGGAACTTTTGGTATTTATTCTGGGTGAGAGCCCAGACAGTATACTCTATATTGATTGTTTCAATTTATATTTATTGAGCCCTGCTCTGTACCAGGCATTGGGCAGATGATGGGGACACTTCGGCAAACAAAACCACCCCCCCAACCTTATTTATGTTATTTTGGGAGAAATAGATTTATCCCGAGCCCCCCATGTGACTCATGGGGCTAGCTTATGGGTTACTTGTAACTGTGCTGTGTGTCATTCATTTATCCAATAAATATTTATTGAGCACCTACTGTTTTAGGTGCTGGGGATACAAGAGGGTCAAAACCCCCAGATTTCACCGAGCTGATCTTGGATTTATTTATTTATTTATTTATTTATTTTTTACGTCTATTGCAACTGTGTGGTGAAAATACTATATAACAGCGTCCTGCTGCCCATCTCTTCCCAACTCCTTGTTCTCTGACTTTTACTAGTTGGAAATTGACCACAGTGGGAGGGAAATCAGCAAATTCTACTAAATCAGGGCTTGATTGATCGTTGGTCGTCCAGATTTAAGAAAGAGGTGGAGAAAATGATAATGTTAAAAACGTAGATTAAACTTAAAAGTGTCCTGTCTGTAGCTGTTACACTGTAACATGAAACCAAAAATTGAGGAAGTCTTCCTCTAGCATTTGAAAACCATGATATAATTTAGCAAATATGTTGCTCACGTCATAGCCAAGCAGGTGAAACGAGACAATGAATCCTTGTTTCATTTCAGTTTAGTCTTTAAAATAGGAAAGTAGCAACCTCCATTCACATTGTTGGAACCCCACTTGTTTGTCAGTTGCAACCGTAGGTCGCTAAGGATAAGAGAATTTGTGTAAAACCAAGGAAAGCATTCTGCTGGAGTTCATTGACTGTGGAATTTGCAGCAAAGAGTATTTTATATTTTTAATCACTTGCAAATTATTTGCAACACATCATTTATACCAATAGCGTTACAGCAAACACATGCATGCATGCACATATTCGTCTTTTTTCTCTGGAAAGCTGGTTGCTAAACCTTCACCACCATAAAGCACTGTCCTCATCACTGACCTGATCAGTTAGTTCTCCCATCCCCATAATTTCTCCCCTATGCAGATCTTCCTACTGGTCCATGCAAACCAGCCGGGCCTTGGCTTCTTATGGACATAGAACAAAGGGGGATGGGGTGGACAGAGAAGTCTCCTTGGAGGAGGTTGCCTTGATGGGACCTAAGGAAGGGGATGGGAAATTGTGAGAGGCAGAGGTAGGAGGGACTGGCCTGCACTGGCCAGACAGAAGAGAAGGGTGGGCGACTGGGAGTGAAGATGCAGAAGTGGAGGTCATATCTATTGCCTGACCCATTGCTACCCCTTTTTAAAGAGTTTGTCCCCAAGTCCCTCCTGAGTGGGCAAAGTGATCATTGAGGGGACATGCATGAATTTGGCCACACTGGCCAATAGATTATTGAAATAATTCCATATTAGTTGGTAATTGGTTGTTACTCCAAGATCCTTGGGCACCCTCCCTTCCCAGCCCCCATACAGAGAAGCTTCCTTTGAGTCCCTTACCAGGGGCACGGAGGTTGGGAGGGGTTGGAAGGGGCCCCAGCACCAAATCTGATTGGTCAATGCCTAGGCTTGATTGGGTCATGGTGGATGCCTGACTAAAGCTGGGTCAATCAGATCTCCTCCCCAGGGAGGTGGGCGTGTCTGGCTCAGGAAGGGCCTATTTCCACAGAGAGGAGGGAAGGGGGAGAGTGTAGGCGTTCACAGATGAGCTCGCAGATGTCAGGAGAGACAGAGGAGCTACCGTGGTTTCCTACTTGTCCCTTGCTGTGTCGTGGGATACCCTAGTGTGGTGGCTTGGACCTATGTACCCCAGAAACACATGTTCTTAAACCTAATCCATTCTTGTAAGAAAGACTTTTTGATGAGTTATTTCAGTTAAGGTGTGGCCCCACCTAATCATGATGGGTCTTAGTTCTGGTACTGGAGTCTTTTATAAATAGAATGAAATTCAGGCGGATAGAGAGAAAGCCACAGAGTGAGCAGACAGAGGCTGAAAGTCAGTATTGCAAGGCATTAATGATAGCATGGTATATGGGAAAAATACAACTAATGCAAGCCAAGTCAGTCTTTGAGAAGAAAGTGTCAAGTTACTGATGCCTCAATTTTGGAATTCTCCTAGCCTCAAACTGTGAGCCAATAAATCCACACTGTTTAAAGCCTGCCCATTGCAGGATATTTGCTTTAGCAATGAGGATATTAAAACACCTGGTAGGTATCTCTCCCTGGATTTCCTTCTAGAGTGGGTTCTGTACCCAGCAGCCAGACAGCCTCTAAGATAGCAGCCCCAAAGGTGTAGCCCTAAAGGCCTTCAGTGTCTTCACTGATGCCTGGGATAAAAGAGACTGCCTTGCTTTCTGGGTTATATTGAGTCTGGGGGTGCCCTTTAGCAAGGCTGTCTTGGCCACAAGAGTTTGCAGATGGAATTCTACAGTGACAACCACCACAGTTGACATTTAGCAATGCTCACTGCTCCCAGCCACCAACGGTTTTGCAAATATCAACTCATTTAATCTCTGCAGTAACTCCAGGAGGAAGGTACTATTCTATTTTTTATTTCCATTTTAAGGCCCAGGGAGGTTGCCCAAGGGCACACAGCTAATAAAGGGTGAGAGTGCGAGTTCCAGAACCAGATCCTGAACCTACCTCTTCCACAGTGACCTCAGAATAATTAGGATGACCTGAGATGATACATTTAATACACACTCAGTGTACAGTCCCTGGCTCTTGATAAACACTCAACAAGTGTTAACTTGTTACTAGAAGGACACTTAAATAGAAACAATGTAGCAAAATCATAGTGATGTAAGGAGGGGGTGTTTCAAAGCTGATAGACAGATCAACAATATATATATAAAGGTCAAATATATACATGAAGAGAGTGACAAAAATACAAAGATGCCTCCAGTAGGAGTAATGAAGATAAAACAATATAGAGGTGGAATCCTTAAGTAGTGACACACTCATATACAGGTGGAATTCTACAAGGACCCTTGGGCATATTATGAAGAAACAAAGATTCACAGTGTGTGTGTGTGTGTGTGTGTTTTGAAATGCTGAGATGAGAGGAAAGTTGCAAGGACAATTACGCAAAGATGGGTTATTGTAAAGACAGCTACAGGTCCAACGTCTTTTACCCACAACTCCAAAATCCCCCAGTGGAAAGATTTTCACAACTCATTTGGCAGCCACACCGGACATGAGCCCAGGTGAAGGTGTTTTGGATCTTAATTTAAGACCTGAGCCTGAGTAGTCATACGTTTCACTCCAGGGAGGTGAGTCTGTTGTTTGATTACCTGGAGCTATGCCAGAATCCCTAGGAGGGAGTAGATATTGCTACATACATCACCTTACCTTTCTAAATTCGACTCCAATGCATAGTTGCCTTTTAGGGTTTGAGATAAAGGAGTGCGGATTTGTATGTGGGGTTGGGATGTGCACCAAGACCATTTATAAGAGGTGGATTTTACCATTGAGGAGGAGGAAGACTTTTCAGTCTGAGGTTTCTAAGGGTGGAATTTCAAGTCTGTCTTTTTTCAACAATTTTATTCACACAGCATATAACCCATCCAAAGTTTACAATCAATGGTTCTCGGAATAAACATGAAGTTGTGCATTCATCACCACAATCAATTTGAGAATATTTTCATTGCTCCAAAAAGAAAAATCCCATACCCCTTATACTCCCTTATTTTTGGTGCTTAGCTTTGATATAGTACCTTTGTTACAACTGATGAAAGAATATTACAGTGCTGCTGTTAACTATAGTCCATGGTTTGCATTAGTTGTATTTTTCCCATATACCATGCTATCATTAATGCCTTGCAATATTGACATACATTTGTTGTAGTTCATGCAAGAACATTCTTATATTTGTATGATTAACCACAGTCATCGTCCATGAAAGTGTTCACTACGCTGTCCAGTCCCATGTTTTTTTTCTCTAGCTGTCCTTCTAGTGACAACACGATTCTAAACTTCCCCTTTCAACATAATCACACTCATAATTTGCGGGACACTGATTACGTGCTTCAACTTGGCGGGCCTGGGCTGGGGTGCGGGTAGCTGAGCTTGTACCTCGGCTTGCCAGGCCTGGGCCAGGGGACCTGATATCACCCCCTGGGGAGGGTAGTAGGTACGGGCGTGAGTGCCCTCTGCAGCCCCCCCGAGCCTGGGGAGCGAGGTCAAGGCAGCTCCCTTTTCCTCACCCAAAATGTCACGGGCAGGGGAGGCTTGCCGGAAGAAACCGCCTTTCTCCCAACCGCCCTTTCCTCACTTCCTTATCTTGCCCACACACTCCCTTGTGCCAAGGCCACTCCTGCCACCGCCAGCGCGCATGCACCGTGGCCAGAACAACTCCCGCCCGCTGCAACGGCTCCTGCGTCCTCTCAGAACCAATCCTAGCCCCTCTCCCTTCAGTATTGCCATTTAAGGCTACTTCACCTCCTTTCCAGCCCTACCCTTCTTACCAGCCTATATAACCTGTAATCACCCCTGAATAAATCTCTTTGGCGCATACTCCTACTGGATGAAGAGTGTCTTGTCCTTATCGCCGCCCTCCACACCTTGCACGCCTCCCGCCGAGGACCCGGCCAAGTCCTCCGCCTCGCCCTCGCCTCCGGGAAAGAGCCCCCGCCGCCGGTACCCTTTAAGCAGCCCCGAGAGCTGAGGGCTCAGCTACCGGCCGCCCCTCCCCCTAGAAGCAGTAACCGCGACCGCACTGGGGGACCTGATCAGCCCCTGGGGAGGGTGGTGGGCACGGGCGACAGCGCCCTCCGCAGCCCCCCGGGCCTGGGAAAGTGAGGCCGGAGGCAGGCCCCATTTCCTCACCCAAAATAACACTGTTAGGGGAGGCTTGCCGGAGGGAACCGCCTTTTCCCCACCCCCTTATCTTGCCCGGACACTCCCCGTTGCCAGTGCAACTCCCATTACCACCAGTGCGCATACATTGTTGCCAGACACCGTTACCGGAGCAACTCTCGCCCCTTTTCAATCAACCTCCGCGCCCTCTCAGAACCAATCCAAGCCTTTAACCTCTACAGCTACCCCGCCCTCTAAACGCCCGATATAAGCTTGTACTCTCCCCTAATAAACTCTCTTGGCTTCTTCACCCTAAAAGAACCGTGTCCCGCCTGTTCCTTTCTCGCCGCCCTCCATACTTTGCACGCCTACGCCGGGGACCGGGTCCAGTCCCCTGCCTCGCCCTCGCCTCCGGAAAAGAGCCCCCGCCGCCGGTACCCTCCAAGCAATCCTGAGAGCCTAGGATTTGGCAACCGGCCGCCACCTCCCCCCCCCCCAGACAAGTCAACTGCGACCGCAATAATTCAGCACTGTTACTTACACTTACAGTAACGTGCTCCCATCACCTCTATCCATTTCCAAACATTCACAGTCAACCTAATTAAAAATTCTTACATATTAAGCATCATCTTCCCATCTTCTACATTCATTCTGTCTCCTGGCAACCTATACTCTAGATTTTATCTCCAAGAGTTTGCTTATTATAGTTAGTTCATATTCCTGAGACCATCCAATATTTGTCCTTTAGTGTCTGGGTTATTTCACTCGACATAATGTTCTCAAGGTTCATCCATGTTGCCGCTGTTTCAGGACTTCATTGCTTCTTTCAGATCTTTTTCTCCAGCCTCTCTATGGAGGCTCAAAGCTGCTTCTTCTCTTGCTGCCCACAGACTCTGTCTTGGTCTGCGCGGGAAACCCCTGGTACCTAATGTGGGGGTAGATCCGAGGCCACTAAAAAGAGGTCCTCAGCTCTGCTCACTGCAGCCTCCCTGTGGGGTGCGACTCTAATGTTAGGGGTAGAGTGGAAAGACCCGAAGCCTCCCACCAGCTGCTTGTGTGAGGATGGGTGTGCTCGGGGCAGCCCAGCGAGGAGGGAGTGGAGCTGGGCAGGTGGCCTGCGAGGTATGCATTTGGGCAAGTGCCTCTCGGGGTCTAGTGTCTTCAATTGCAAAACCAGAAAATAATACCCATCTCATGGCCTCTTGGGAGTCCCTGAGCTACTGCATTGAGTAGCCCGGTGCCTGGGTCTTGACTCAATACAGGAAAGCTGTTGTTATTACAGTTGCATCATGAGGAGTCAGCGATGCCTACGAAAGAAGATGACATCTCTGTTAGTTTTCTGTGGCTGCTGCAACAAAGTACTGCAAATGGGGCCATGCTCCCTTCAGAGGCTCTAGGGAAGAATCATTCTTTGCTTTTTCCAGCTTCTTGTGGCCCCAGGTGTTCTTTGGCTGGTGACAAATCACTCCAGTCTCTGCTTCCATCTTCCCTCTGTGTCTGTGTCTTAGTGGCCGGATTTCCCTTTTCTTGTAAGAAACCAGTCATACTGGATTAGAGTCCACACTAGTCCAGTATGACCTCATCTTAATTGATCACAACGACAAAGACCCTATTTTCAAATAAGGTCACTGTGCTGGGTTGGATGTATTATGTACCCCAAAATGCCATTATCTTTGATGCAATTTTGTGGGGGCAGATATATTGGTGTTGATTAGGTCGGAATCTTTGATTGAGGGTTTCCATGGAGATGTGACTCAATCAACTGGGTGAGACCTTTGACTGGATAATTTTCATGGAGGTGTTACCCCACCCATTCAGGGTGGGACGTTATTGGATCACTGGAGTCCTGTAAAAAGCGTTCACAGACAGAAGGAGCTCAAAGCTAATATGAGTGACATTTCGGAGAGAAGCTGCAGCTAAGAGAGGACAAAACGCCCTAAAAGCAACATTTTGGAGAACACCATTTTGAAATGCAACCTGGGAGCAAGCAGATGCCAGCCATGTGCCTTCCCAGCTAACAGAGGTTTTTGGACACCATCGGCCATCCTCCAGGGAAGGTACCCTATTGTTGATGCACCTTGGGCACTTTATGGCCTTAAGACTGTAACTTTGTAACCAAATAAACACCCTTTGTAAAAGCCAATCCATTTCTGGTGTCTTGCAAAATAGCAGCATTAGCAAACCAGAACAGTCAAATTCACAGCTTCTGGGTGGACATGAATGTTTTTGGGAAGTCCGTCGGGTAAAGACAATTGGGAAAATGAGTTCCAGGAAGGGAGGACAGCATGTGCAAAGGGCTGGTGGTAGGAGAGTGGCTACAGTGGCTTGAGATGGAGGTGAAGGGGTTAGCAGATGCTGGACCTTGCAGGCTTATGGATGCCAGGCCAAAACTTTAATCTGAGGGCAGTGGAGTATTGCATAGAAGAATGGCCAGATGAGCTTGTCAGAAGGCCACTCTGTGGGAATGTAGAGCTTGGATTGGACACACAGAGAGATCAGTGAGGCTTGTGTAAACCATCCAGGTCAGGGATGGTGGGAGGTTGGGCTGGAGGGTGCCTGTGAAGACGGAATATGCACAGATGATGAATGGATGCAGCAGCCAGTTGCAGGATCGCCATACACATACAATGGAATATTAGTCAGCCATAAAAAGGAATAAAGTGCCGATACTTGATACAACAGGGATGAACCTTGAAAGCATCAGGTTGAGTGAAATAAACCAGAAACAAAAGGACGAGTATGCTATGATCTTACGTCTGTGAAATAACTGGCATATGCAAATTCATAGAGACAGAAGGTAGATTTGAGGTTACAAGAGCTGTGGCAAAAAGAATAGGGAGATAATGCTTCATGGGTACAGAGTTTCTGTTTGGGGTGATGAAAAAGTTTTGGTAATGGATAGTGGTGATAGTAGCATCACATTATGAAGGTAATTAATACCATTGAACAGCACACTTTAAAATGGCTAAAATGGGAAGTTTTGGGTTATATTTATGCCAGCACTATACAAATAATAATAATAATAATAATAATAATAATAGATAATAAAAGGAACAAGAGTTGGTAACACTTAGAATATGAACTGGATGGAGGTGATGAAGGGGCTAAGACTTTTGACTTGTGCCCTGAATATATGGTGGTGGCTTTTATGATATGGGGAAGCTGGAAGACCATACATCATTTTAGGGTATGTTGGATTCCAGTGAAGAATTGGCCAAGTGAGTGAGGATGTTGAGTAGCTTTTGTAGCTATGTCAGCTCTTTGGGATATAAATCTGAGAGTTGGTATATATATATATATATATATATATATATATATATATATATATAGACACACACACACACATAGACACACACACACACATATATGTGTGTGTCTATATATATATATATATATATATATATATATATATATATATATGTCATGGATGTTTTGGGCAAGGGTGAGTTCTCTAAATAAAAAATTTGCAGAAAAGAGGGTGCAGATCAAGCCCTGAGGAACTCTGATAGATAATGGTTCAGTGTGGGAAGTTTAGTATGCAAAACAGGCTGAGAAGTGGCCAGAGAGCAACAAGGAAAATCAAGTTTCCAAGGAAAGTATTTCAAAAGGGAAGTAGTGGTCAACAGCATCTGATATTGCTCAGAATCAGTTAACATCAGAAGTGAAAATACTTACTGGATTTTGAATCATAGGTTCAACAGTGGTTTTACAAGGGTTATTTTGGTGGGTGTGATGGATCAGCTTGCATCAGTGTGGCCTGAGGAATTAGTGAGAAATGCAGAGTTTGACACAGCTTGCAGAGACAGCTTTTTCCTTTTTTAAATAATTTCACCTGAAAAAGAATCTTACTGTGGTAACATGTAAACAACATGCAATTTTCCCACTTTAACCACTTTTGTGTATGCAATTTGGTGATATTAATCACATTCACAGTATTGTGCTACCTTCAGTATCTGTGACCAAAACTTTTTCATCAGCTCAAACAGAAACGCTCCACGTTTCCAGTGTTAACTCTCCATTTCCTATATCCCCAGCCCCTGGTAACATTGAATCTACTTTCTGACTCTAGAATTGGCTTGTTCTAGGTACTTCATGAGTGGAATCATACAGTATTTGTCCTTCTGTGTCTGGCTTATTTCTCTATAACTTCAACTTTAAAGAAAAGTTACATGAACAAGAAGAGTTCAAAGACCACCCATGTATTTTTTTTTAAATCCAGATCCCCCAAGTGTTAACATTTTGCCCTATTTGCTTCATTGCATGCTCTTTCTCTTTCACTTACCCATAAATACTTCTCTATGTACACTGCGTATTTCCTAAGAATAAGCTTATGTAGTTTCTTACATAATCCAGTGCAGTTAACCATTTCAGTAAATTTGCATCACCATCTGGAAGCAGACAGTGTCCATCTGTCTCTCCCTCATGATATTAATTTTGATCACCCAGTCAAGGTATTGTTCAATTTTTCCACTAATGCAGTAAAGACTCTTTCCCCTTAGAGTGCCAAAAAATAAAAAATAAAAAATAAATTAAGAAAAGGTAACCTCATGACTCTCATGTAATTATAAGATGAACACACATCAAAAATTATATTTGACGCACTAACTGGGGATGTGAAGTGTTAGAATTGGTTCAAAGCAGAATTTGAAGAATGCACACACACATATACAAACACATATGTAGTAGCTTGGATAGCAACCCCTAAAAAGACGTGTTCTCATCCTAAATCCTGCTTCCTGTTAATGTGACTTTATTGGGAAAAAGAGTTCTCTTTGTATGAAGTGAAGAAGGTACACAAACACAGAGAGGAAGGCCACGTGAAGAGGAAGGAAGAGATTAGAGTTACACAGCCACAAAGAAGGCCAAAAATCCCTGGTAACCACCAGGAGCCAGAAGAGAGTCATGGAACAGATTGTCCCTCAGGGCCTCCAGAAGGAACCGACACTGCCAACACTTTCATTTTGGACTTCTGGCGTGCAGAACGGTGAGAGAATAAATTTCTGTTGTTTTAAGCCACCCAATTTGTGAAAATTTGTTACAACAGCCCTAGGAAACAAATACAATGTATATAAGGATGCCAAATTAAATTTGCTAGCAGTTGCAAAATTGGATGACATCCTCCTATAGGGCAATAAAATATAGTGTTGGGATTATTTTTTTCTTCACAGCTGGAATTGATTTGTTCTCTACTGCACAAATTCCTCTGCAATGCTGTGGATAAGAATCATCACCTGACTATTAGTTTTTTTTACAAGTTAGCTTCTGCCCCTCTAGAGCTGTAAAATAACCTGGCCAACAGAAAGACAAACACATACACCTCCACAGAATCAGAGAATCTCCTGGAACTCTGAGTTCTCAGTGCCCCACTGAAAGGACATATCCCATTTCCAAGTCTTGGACACTTTCTTCCCCCCTTGATATATCTATTATGCAATCAATGGGAGAGACTTGAAAGCCATTGTGCCAGTTTGTATATCTTACGTCCCCCAGAAAAAGCCATGTTCTTTGATGCAATCTTGTGGAGGCAGATATATAGTGTTGACTAGGTTGGAATTCTTTGATTGAGAGTTTCTATGAAGACGTGACTCACCCAACTGCAGGTAATAGCATTGATTAGATTATTTCCATGGAGGTGTGGCCCTGCCCATTCAGTGTGGATCTTGATTGGTTACTGGAGTATTTTATTTTATTTTTTTAATTCAATTTTATTGAGATATATTCACACATCATGCAGTCATACAAAGCGTGCAATCAGTTTTTCAGAGTACCATTAGATAGTTGTGTGCTCATCACCAGAATTAATATTTGACCATTTTCATTAAAACACACACAAAAGTAGAATAAAAATTAAAGTGAAAAAGAACAATTAAAGTAAAAAAGAATACTGGGTACCTTTTTTTTTTTTTTTTGCCCCTGTTTTTCTACTCATCCATCCATACACTGGACAAAGGGGAGTGTGATCCACATGGCTTTAACAATCACATTGTCACCCATCATAAGCCACATTATTATACAATTGTCTTCAAGATTCAAGGGTTCTGGGTTGTAGTTTGATAGTTTCAGGTATTTACTGTTAGCTATTCTAATTCATTAGAACCTAAAAAGGGTTGTCTATATTGTGTGTAAGAATGCCTATCAGAATGACCTCTCGGCTCCTTTTGGAATCTCTCAGCCACTGAAACTTATTTCATTTCCTCTCACACCCCCCCTTTTGGTCAAGAAGATGTTCTCAATCCCACGATGCCAGGTCTAGATTCCTCCCCAGGAGTCATATTCCACGTTTCTGGGGAGATTTACACAGGCCCAGATGCTTGCTGCAGCTGAGAGACACATTTTGAAGATGGCCGTTGGAAGCTGACACTAACATTTTGGAGAACACCATTTTGAAACACAACCTGGGAGCAAGCAGACACCAGCCAAGTGCCTTCCCAGTAAAGAGAGGTTTTCAGATGCCATTGGCCATCCTTCAGTGAAAGTACCCTGTTATTGATGCCTTACCTTGCACACTTTTATGGCCTTAAGACTGTAACTGTGTAACCAAATTAACCCCCTTTATTAAAGCCAATCCATTTCTGGTGTTTTGCAAAATGGCAGCATTAGCAAACCAGAAAAGCCATGGACAAATATTTCCCTTTACCAAAATTTCTTCCTAGAATTGATATCCTTTGATGATCCTTGCCCAAAACAACCTTCATTACATCATTACAAAATGATGAAATTCCAACTCCAGCACTCCTTCCATATTTACCTGTCAGCACTTAGTGTTCATAGGCAGATTTTGAGACACCATCAAAGTAAGTAACCTCTCTTCCCCCTCTCCACCCAGGAGTTGGTGCAGGGGTATGTTATGTGGCCCTTTACACTGCATGGTACACAGTTAAAAGCTGGGACTCTGATGAGTCTGAGCCTGGTATTGAGAGGATGAGAGTGCCTTTTTGACCAAAAGGGGGAAAAGAAAGGCAACAAAATAAGGTTTCAGTGGCTAAGAAGTTTCAAATAGAGTCAAGAGGCTGTCCTGGAGGTTACTCCTATGCAAGCTTCACCCAGATATGCCAAATGACCACAGTATGATAAGCCCAAGTCAACAGTAGTCCTGAAAACCCTAAAGAATAACTGGGTTCCTATCTGAGACTCTATAAAAGTTTCACTCACTAAGTTTACTTTTCAGAAACTTAAATCCTTCAGAGAGCTCCTATGCCAGCTGAGTCCCCAAACCCAGAGGCAATAGCCTCTTCAAGAATATCAACCAGTTGCATCCTTCTTCCTCATAATGGTGACACCCCTTTTCAACATGAAAAAGTTAGACTGCTCACTGCCTAGACATTCTTGAAGATCAGGAGAGTGATTAAATAGGAGGAAGGAGTAGCAACAGACAAGATGGAATTTAACAAAGGTTATGAATACTGAATCTTTATATGATTCACTTTTTCTTAGTTGCTAGGTGTGATGGTTGGGTTCATGTGTCAACTTGGCCAGATGATGGTGCCCAGCTGTTTGGTCAGGCACGCACTGGCCTGACAACTGCTGCAAGGATGTTTGTGGCTGGTTAATAAACCAAGAGGCTGGTTTGTTAAATCATTGGTCAGTTGGCTGTGGCTGTGACTGATGACTCACCAAAGGGTGTGCCTTCCGCAATGAAGAGAATTCAGTTGGCTGGATTTAATCCAATTAATCAGTTGAAGACTTATAAGTGAGACAGATAGAGGACCTTCACTTCTTCTTCAACTGACCAGCGAAGCATTCCCTGAGGATTCAGTGGACATCTTCATAGGAGTTGGCAGTTTGCTGACTGCCCTACAGAATTTGGATTCATGCATACCCACGGTTGCATGAGTCACTTTTATCTTATATTCATAGACACCTCTCATTGATTCTGTTTCCCTAGAGAACCCTAACTAATACACTAGGGTATTAGAATACCTAGAAGGATAGAACTGACATGGTGGAACTGTAACCCATAACATTCTTTGAAATTTGCTCTATAGCTACTTGTTAAATTGTAATTTGAAAGTTGAAAGTTATCACACTTTATATATATATATCATATTTCACAATAAGGAAATAACTGAAACTGTGATACCATAACCCATAACATTATTGGAAATTTCTATACAACTACTTGTTCAATTGTACTTTGAAATTTATTACCTTTTTGCATATATATCTCTACATAAATTGCACTTGGAAAGTTATCACTTTTATGTAAATGTTATATTGCACAATAAAAAGAAAGCTTAGACTCTGGAGTCAGATAAACTTTGGGTTCACGTTTCAGGTGTTTGTGTTCTAACTGTGAGATCTTGGGCAGGTACCTGAATATCGGTTTTGTCATACATGAAATGGGGGTAATATTAATTATACGTGCCTCATAGGGTAGTTGTGTGGATGGATTGATGATGATAATCATAAAGATGAGACAACTAGTTTTCCTCTAGTAACCTTGTCCAGTTTGCATAAGACCATTCATACAACTGTGCTAGAGGTGAGCCAGAGAGTGGAATGAACCCACTTGGCCACTCTTCTTTCCAACCCCAAATTCTGTGTCATCAGAGAAATGAACACATGCATGGCTCAAGAAATCAAGAATGCATCCAGATGCGTCCCCCTCTCCCATATGTTGACACTGCTTTTCAATATGAACAAGTTAGGGTGGTCACTGTCTAGACATCCCTGAAGATTGAGAAAGTGATTAAACTACAGGAAGGGGTAGCAACAGATATGATAGAATTTAGCAAAGGACTATGAACACTGAATCTTTATACAATTTTTTTCTTAATTCTAGCATATTAGAATAGCTAGAAGGAAAGAACTGAAATGGTGGAACTGTAACTCATAACATTCTGTGAAATTTCCTATATGACTACTTGCTAAATCATACTTTGATTTGCATGTATGTTATATTTCACATCAAGAAAATAACAGAAACTGTGGAACTGTGACTCATAACATTCTTTGAAATTTGATCTCTACCTACTTGTTAAATCATGCCTTGAAAGTTGTCACTTTTATGTATATATGTTATACTTCACAATAAAAAAATGAAAAAAAAAGAAATCAAGAATGTCAGCAGCAGCTTCAAAATTTGGGATTTTTCCTTCAAGATGAAACAGACAAGATCAGGATTATTAAGAAATAAAACAGGGGCAAACCACAGTTTGAGAGGCAGAGTTAGTTCTAGGAAATTCCAAACATAGTATGAAAGGATTTAAGAAATGGGGGGCATTTTTCAAGGTAATTAGCTAAAAAGAAATATGGTACTAGCTGTGTTAGCTTTACCGTCTCCTGTGGTTCATTAACTTAGCAGATTCAGTGGTATCTTTTGCCTTTAGGCTAAATCACCAGGTACAAAATGTTGAATCACCAGCACTCCTCTCCTGAGCCAGGTTAAAACAACTAGAACAGGCAGGAGAACTGGGATTTTCAAATGCAGAGGCGAGCAGGCAACTAAGAATCTCTAGGCATGTGACCAAAATCAACACTGTGAAAGAGGCACCCCAAACTCCACAACAGCCAAAAACAAGGAACACCTGAAGAAATCAAGGTAATGGAATGAAAGACTTTAGAATAAATTTGCATAATTTTCCTAGGAAGATTTTATTTTATTTTAGATGAAATCATAAATACACCAATAATAAAATCCACAAGAAAACCCTGTTGAATGTAAAACTCTTCATTATCAATTTTCAGAGATACTGCATTTTAAAGATTGTTCATTGAAGTTCAAAGGAATTGACTTATCAGGGAGATGGTAGAGAATATTCTTCATTCATTTGTTCAACACATATTTATCGGGGATTTTTAATGTGCTAGCATTTTTCTAGGGGCTGGGGATATAGGGTGAAAAAGAGAGTCCTGGTTTCTGTTCTCATGTAGCTTATATTCTAGATCAGGAGTAGACAAACTTTGGCCCACAGACCAAACCCAGCCTACAGGGTGCTTTTGTAAACAAAGTTTCATTGAACACAGCCACAATCATTCATTTATTGTCTGTGGCTGCTTTCATGGACAACTGCAGAGGTGACAAGCTGCAAAGAAAATGTATGGTCCATGAGGTCTAAAATATTTCCTAGCTGTACCTTTCCAAAAACGTTGCTGATACCTGTTCTAGCTAACAAATGCAGTAATTTTAGATTGCATAAATATTGTGAAAGTAATGTACAGGGAGATGTGCTAGAGAGGGAAGGAGATTGTGTTAGTTTGCTGAAGCTGCTGAAATGCAGTGTATCAGAAATGGTTGGCTTTTTCAATGGGGATTTATTAGGTTGCAAATTTACAGTTCTAAGCCCATGAAAATGTCCAAATTAAGGCATCAAGAGGTAGGTACCATCTCTAAGGAAAGGCTGATGGCTTCCAGGGTTTCTCTGTCACATGGGAAAGCAATGGCTGGCTCTGCTGAACCTTCTCTCCCAGGTTTGGCTTCTGGTTTCAGTGGCTTTCTCCCAAATGTCTCTGGGCTTCTGTCTCACCTCCTGTGGGTCCTTGCTTGCTTCTGCCAGGGACAAACTCTGGATTACATATCTTTGCTTCTTTCCAAAATGTCTCTCTCAGCGTCTCTTAAGGACTCCAGTAAACTAATTAAGACCTACCTTGAATGGGTGGGGTCACATCTCCATGGAAACAACCTAATCAAAAGAGCCCACGCATGATAGAGGTCTATTTTTTAATGGCCAGGAGTGTCTTCTCTGGGGAAGCTACAATGTATGAACTGAGAGTCATAGAGGACAAAATCCAGCTTTGGGAAAATCTGGGGGGAAAGCATTTCAGGTAGAGGGCATATAAAGTGCAAAGGCCCTGAGGTGGGAATAAGTTTGGTGTGTTTGGGGCCCAGAAAAATCACTTTGGTTGGAAGAGAGAAAAGAGAGGAAGAGTAGCAGAGAATGAAGTTAGAGCAACGTGTTGCCATATGCCAGGTTTGGGGGACTGGAATTTTTGCTACATTCAATGGGAAGCCAGTGGAAGGTTTTAAGTGAGAAATAATGTGCAAAAGGATTGGGGTGGGTAAATTTGGCAGCAGGAACATGGTTGGGAGGCTGGTGGAGGCCCTGAAGAGAGAAGTCTTGTTGGCTTGGGCTTGGAAGGGGTTGGGGAACTGATGGAAGTGGTGAAGTGCAGACTTGCTGAGAGGGAGTTAGCATTAGTTCAATGTTCTTAAGTGGTTCCCCATTACTTCTAAGAAAAATATTGCTGCTCTTCACCACAGCCCATAAGGTCCTGCACAATTTGTTCCTGTCACTTCTCTGACTTCACCTCCTCCCTGTTTCCCACTTGCTCACTTTGTGCCATGTGAACCTCTTTGCTGTTCCTCCAAATTTCAAAGCACAGAGCAGCCTCAGGGCTTTAGTACTTGGTGTTTCCTGCACATGGAAAATTCCTCTCCCAGGACTTGACATGTAGGATCCTTGTCATCTTTCACTGCTCATCTGCTTACTAGATATACCATTTAAAAGAGCCCTTCCCAGAATTCAAAGTATTCATAGATAAACAGAAGCTGAAAGGTTCATTAACAAGAAACCTGCATTACAAGAAATACTAAAGGGAGTTCTTCTGGCTGGAAAGAAAAGACAGGAGAGAGAGACTTGGAGGAGAGTATAGAAATGAAGATTATCAGTAAGGGTAACTAAAAGGATAAAAGAGAGAAAAAAAATAGATTTGACAAATAAAAGCCAAAGGATAAAATGGTTGAAATAAGTACTGCCTTTACAGTAATAACATTGAATGTGAATGGATTAAAGACAGATTGGAAGAATGGATTAAATGCTATTTTAGACTCAAAGATACAAGTAAATTGAAAGTGAAAGGTTGGAAAAAGATACTCCATGCAAAAAGTAACAAATAAAAAGCTGGGCTAGTGATGCTAATATCAGACAAAATAGACTTTAAATGTAAAAATGTTATAAGAGACAAAGAAGGACACTATTTAGTAATAAAAGGGGCAATTCACCAAGAACAAATAACGATCATAAATATTTATGCAACCAATCAAGGTTCCCCAAAGTACACGAGGCAAACACTGGCAAAACTGAAGGGAGTAATAGAAGTCTGTACAATAATAGTGGGACACTTCAACACACCACTCTCTTCGATAGATAGAATATCTAACTGGAGGATCAATAAGGAAACAGAGAACCTAAATAATATGATAAATGATCTAGACCTAATAGACATATATAAAACATTGCACCCCAAACAGCAGGATATACGTTCTTTTCAAGTGCTCATGGAACATTCTCCAGGATAGACCACATGCTGGGGCACAAAATAGGTCTTAATAAATTTAAAAAGATTGTAACTATACAAAGCACTCTGATCACAATAGAATGAAGCTGGAAATTGATTAACAGCCTGAGAACTGGAAATTTCAAAAATATATGGAGGCTCAAAACACACTCTTAAACAAACAGTGGGTCAAAGAAGAAATTGCAAGAGAAATCAGAAAATATCTCAAGATGAATGAAAATGAGAACAAAACATATCAACACTTACGGGATGCAGCAAAAGGCAGTGCTGAGAGGGAAATGCAGAGCTCTAAACACCCACATTAAAAAAGAAGAAAGAGCTAAAATCAAAGATGTAACTGAGCAACTGGAAAATCTGGACAAACAACAGCAAACGTATCCCAAAGCAAGCAGAAAGAAATAACAAAGATTAGAGCAGAAATAAATGAAATAGAGAACAAAAAACAATAGAGAAAATCAATAAAACCAAAAGTTGGTTCTTTGAGAAGATCAATATATTGTCAAACCCTTAGCAAGTCTGACAGAGAGAAGATGCAAATAAATAAAACCAGAGATGAGAGGGGGTTCATTACCAGGGACCCCAGAGGAATAATAATAATAAAAAGATCATAAGAGGATTTTATGAACAACTATATGCCAACAAATTAGACAACTTAGATGAACTGGAAAATTTCCTAGAAACACACAAACTACCTACACTGAGTCTAAAAGATATAGAAGACCACAACAAACCAATCACATGTAAAGAGATTGAATCAGTTATCAAAAACCTCCCAACAAACAAAAGCCCAGGATCAGATAGCTTCATGGGAAAAATTTACCAAACATTACAAGAACAATTATTACCAATCCTGCTCAAACTTTTCCAAAAAATTGAAGAAGAGGAGACCCTACCTAACTCATTCTATGAAGCCAACATTACCCTAATACCAAAGCCTGGTAAAGGTACTACCAGAAAAGAAAACTAGAGACTGATCTCTCTAATGAACATAGATGCAAAAATCCTCAACAAAATACTTGCAAATAAAATCCAACAGCACATTAAAAGATGACCAAGTGGGCTTTATTCCAGGTATGCAGGAGTGGTTGTGGCAACCCGTGGCCTGAGCAAAACAGGCCTGCAGATCTTTGGTGCACAGCAGTCTGCATGACTTAGGTAGCTAGATGTTTAACCTACTGTCTTTCTAAGCCAGTAAAGAAAAAAAAGGGTCAATTGACCTTAAAATGTAACTTTATGCAAGCAGGCAGGAAGTGAGAGGCTCTTAGTCTCACAAAAAGAGCAAAATGTAATTAAGTGTTATTCTAGTCCTTCCTGCACCACCCCCCAGGTCAAAGTAACCTGTTCCTGCATCTAGGCTCCCCCCACCCTTAAGAGGGCCTTTGTCTTAAACCCTTATAAAAGGCTTTCTGCCCTTTTTGCATCGCTTGGTCGGTCGTCTTCCCTCTGAACGCGATGCCTGCCCGGCCTGAGAGAGCCGTCATGATCTCTCCATGACTTCTCACCCTGTAAGCAATCCCTGAATAAAAGTTAATGTATCAGAAAATTCTTGTTGTCTTCTTTGGCCTTTGGACTGGCATGGCCCTCTTGGGCTGCAACAATTGGCAGAGCCAGCTTGGAGAAGCAAATAGCTGCCAGCTGGAGGGGAAAGGAGAAGACCCTGGGCAGGATACCGGGGAGGCCTGCGACATCTATTTGGGAAGGGCTGCCCACCCTCCCAGTGGAATGGATGTCTATGTGGGAGGGGGACTACCCTCCTAGATGAGTGGAATCTACCAAGGGAGTATGGAAATGTTTATAACTCTCTGGCTGGACAAACAGCCATCCTGTATCAGGCCACAGGACCACTGGGGATTCAGAAAGAAAAAAAGGGCCACCAGATTGCGGCTGTGCTGGGCTGGCCATTGTTAGAGGCTGTATGCACCACTACTGAGGGAGTTTTAGTAGCAAAGGTGGCCATAAGCCACCTGGGAGGTAAACTAAAGCTAGAAAAGGATATGAGGCTAGCACAAGCAGAATTGAAAGATGCTCTGGATAAATGTTTAGAAATATTGGCACACCTGCACACTAGAGTAAGAGGGCATAAGCTGCCCAAAGAGCAAGTTAGGCATATCCTGGCTTCCCCTGACTGGAAACATAAAGTGTGGGACCCTGTTGATTCCTCATCAAAAGATGATGAGCCCCTGTCTGACTGGGAAATTGCTACTAAAGAAAGTGGGCATACTTGACCTCTGTTCCAACAAAGGGTTAAAGCAGAGGAAGTTCAGCACCCTGATGCCCCATGGAGGGAGGAAGGTGGGGCAGTGGCAGCAACTTCTAATCACAAGGTGCTCATTTCATCCTGGGAGTTTTTTTTCCCTCAGACGAGTTAAGAAATATTAGAACCAATATTGACAAAAATCTAGAGAGCCATTAGCAAACTGGTTGCTCCTGTTTCATTTTGTATTAAACCTTGCTAATATGTTATTTAGAATGCTTTTAGATTTTTTCCAGTCAGCCTGTGTTAGGTTTCACATGGGGAGAACAACAATGGACATTTGCTGTGTGTCCACAAGGATACCTTCAAATGTGGAAGCCTCCAGAAGAGCCTGACTACTCTATCAAAGTTCTTGGGTTTTGTCTGGTTGGATAAAACTAAGGCTATTCCTTCAGCTGTTGTTAAAATGCAAAGTTATCTCACATTGCTTACATCTGAACAGTTGATAGCTTTTCTTGGGTTGTTAAATTACTGGAAAGTGTTTATGTAGTAAGAATTTTAAAACCTTTGTATACCCTAATTAAAAAAGGAAAAGTGTGGGAATGGGATTTTCCACAGCAGGCTGTGTTTAAAACGACTAAGTGAACTATTATGCAAGCAAAGAGTTTAAGGGGGGTGGACCCTGATATACCCTGTGATTTGGATGTGGCCAGTGCCAGTATGGCTTTGGCTGAGGTTTGTGGCAAAGGCGACAAGCTAAATGTGTACCTGTTAGATTCTGGTCCCAACTATGGAAGGGCACAGGACTCAGATATAGCCCTTTACAAGAGCAATTGTGCACAGTTAGTAATCCTCTGTTGTGAGTGTTGAAGGTCTAACTGAGGTGCCCAGTGACCTTACAGAAGACCATACCTATATGGGTATGCAGATATGGGACACTATAAAGAAGCCCCACTTGAGGAGTGCTCAGGTGAGCACATTGACAAAAAGGAAAGTCTACTTCTTACGATGTGGCATTTTTTATAATGACTCTTTAAGTACAGAGAAGCATGAAATTTTAGGACTGGCCTCCTATGTGAAAGAGCAGCATGCCCTGTTTCCTGTTGATCCTCCCAAGGTGGCTCCTCCCATGCCCACCATTGACGGACAAGGAAATGCACCTCACTCTGCATGGATTGGCACATGGACAACCTGCTACCTGGACAGCTGTGACTGTCCAGCCCAGTACTGACACCATCTGGTGGGAAGACATCTGGACTGCCTGCCACAAATATAAGATAACCATTTTTCATGTCTCTGCCCACAACACCGATTCATTACCAGATGACATAGTAGTGGATGCTCTAGCAAAATTCCACAGCCTAACACCAACGATGCATGAAGTGGCTGAATGGCTGCACCGGAAGACTGGGCACCAAGGACACCAGATTCTTGTCACCTGGTGGCAAGTAAACTATATTGGCCCCTTTTCTCCGTCCAAAGAAACAAAAAAAGTATGCTTTCACTGCCATGGATATAGCTGAACACTTAAAGGATGATAGAAACAATGGCCTGGAGGACTATACCGGCATTAACTCCAGATAAAGGGGCTGGCTGCCTTCAAGCCACAATGGGGCAATGATAATAACTCTCTCTTGCCTGTGTCACAAACACTAGAAATGGGGGAAAACAAGGTCAATTGGATCTGGTTCTGGCCCATGCAGCCACGCTGGTTGAGAATCCTAAGCCCATGGGTATTAGAATTACATAGAAAACTAACTGTAGATCTGACACTGAGGGGCTCCCTGCAGGGGGAGGAAACATGGTATTTAAAACCCCCTCACCTGGAACCCTTCTATCTACTATGAAGATTCAGTTTATATATATATATATAGTTAAACCACACAACTGTCCAATTTAATGCTTACATGTGTTGTTAATTCCTGTTAAAAAATATGTGTCTTACTATTCCAATAATGCATTGACTAAAAGTGTTCTAGTATTTAACCTTCTAACAAGTGTAATGTTGTTGGTAATAATATGTTGTGAAATGCTTAAGAACAATTTCCAGAATTATTTTGATGACTTGAATGTAGAGGGTATAAGGGGTGTCTTTTTCATTTTATTGTTGAAGGAAAAGGAAGTCGTTTTTTCCTTAATGACTGGTTGTATCAAAATGAAAAAATAGGCGATACGAAAAAAAACCTAAATAGGTGTGAAAAGTTGCAGAAAGTTGGTGGAGGGGGAAGTTTGTTTCTGTGATCAAGGTTGAAAAAATGGTAAAAACTAGATATAAAATAAAGCAGAATGCCTGGTAGTGTTATCCTTTAGCTATTTTAGCCCAGGCAGTACTTGTGCTAAATGGTAAAACTCACTAACCTGGCCATAGCACCACTTGCTAATAGGTTTATTATCTCTCTGTACCAATGTATTGTTACTATGTTGTTTATTGTATTCTTGTGAATTATAGATGTAAAGTCTGTCCTATGGTCAATGCAAACTGTTGTGCAGGGGTGGATTGTGGCAACCCGTGGCTTGAGCAAAACAGGCCTGCAGATCTTTGGTGCACAGCAGTCTGCATGACCTAGGCAGCTAAATGTTTAACCTATTGTCTTTCTAAGCCAGTAAAGAAAAAAAAAAGGGTCAATTGACCTTAAAATATAACTTTATGCAAGCAGGCAGGAAGTGAGAGGCTCTCAGTCTCACAAAAAGAGCAAAATGTAATTAAGTGTTATTCTAGTCCTTCCTGCACCACCCCCCAGGTCAAAGTAACCTGTTCCTGCATCTAGGCTCCCCCCACCCTTAAGAGGGCCTTTGTCTTAAACCCTTATAAAAGGCTTTCTGCCCTTTTTGCATTGCTTGGTCGTCTTCCCTGTGAATGCAATGCCTGCCTGGCCTGAGAGAGCCGTCATGATCTCTCCATGACTTCTCACCCTGTAAGTAAGCCCTGAATAGAAGTTGATGTATCAGAAAATGCTCATTGTCTTCTTTGGCCTTTGGACTGGCATGGCCCTCTTGGGCTATGACAGTGGTTCAACACAAGAAAATAAATTAATGTAATACAACACATCAACAAATCAAAAGGGAAAAACCACATGATCATCTCGATTGATGCAGAATAGGCATCTGACAAAAACAATCATCCTTTATTTATAAAAACTGTTTGAAAGGTAGGAATTCAAGGAAACTTCCTCAGCATGATAAAGGGCATATATGAAAAACCCACAGCCAACATTGTACTCAATGGTGAAAGACTGAACTCTTTCCCTCCAAGATCAGGAATGAGACAAGGATGTCCACTGTCACCACCGTTATTCAACATTGTACTAGAAGTTCTAGCTAGAGTAATAAGGCAAGAAAAAGAAATAAAAGGCATTCACACCACAAAAGAAGAAGTAAAACTTTCACTATTTGTAGTTGACGTTATCCTATATCTATAAAGATCCAAAAAAAAAAAAAAACAAAACTATGACAGCTACTAGTGCTAATAAATGAGTTCAGCAAAGTAGCAGATACAAGATCAATATGCAAAAATCAGCAGTGTATCTATACACTAGTAACGAGCTATCTGAGGAGGTAATCAAGAAAAAAAATCAATTTACAGTAGCAACTAAAAGAATCAAATTCTATGAATAAACTTAACTGAGCTTGTAAAGGACCTGTACATATAAAACTATAAAACATTGCTAAAAGAAATCAAAGATGACCTAAATAAATTGAAGGACATTCCGTGTTCATGGATTGGAAGGCTAAATGTCATTAAGATGTCAATACTACTCAAATTGATCTACAAATTCAATGCAATACCAATCAAAATTCCAACAGCCTACTTTGCAGGAATGGAAAAGCTAATTATCAAATTTATTTGTAAGAGTTAAGTGGCCTTGAATAGCCAAAAACGTCTTGAAAGAGAAAAATGAAGCGGGAGGACTCACACTTCCTGACTTTAAAGCATATTATAAAGCCACAGTGATCAAACAGCGTAAAGATAGACATACTGATCAAAGAAATCAAATTGAGAGTTCAGAAGTAGACTCCCAGATTTATGGATAATTTAGTTTTGAAAAGGCTCCTAAGTCCACTCAACTGGGACAGAACAGTCTGTTCAATAAATGGTGCTGGGAGAACTGGATATCCATATCCAAAAGAATGAAAGAGGACCCATGCTTCACACCCTATACAAAAATTAACTCAAAGTGGATCAAAGACCTAAATATAAGAGGCAGTACCATAAAACCCTTAGAAGAAAATGTGGGGAAACATCTTCAAGATTGAGTGGTAGGTGGTAGTTTCCTAGACCTTAGACCCAAAGCACAAGCAATGAAAGAAAAAATAGATAAATGGGACCCCCTCAAAATTTAGTACTTCTCTGCTTCAAAGAACTTTGTCAAAAGAGTGAAAAGACAGCTGGCTCAATGGAAAAAATATTTGGAAACTTCATATCTGATAAAGGTTTGATATCCAGAATATATAAAGAAATCCTACAACTCAACAACATAAAGATGAAAAACCCAATCCAAAAAATGAGCAGAAGACTTGACGAGACACTTTTCCTAAGAGGAAATACAAATGGCTAAAAAGCACCTGAAAAGTTGCTCAATATCACTGGCTATTGGGGAAATGCAAATCAAAACCACAGTGAAATATCACTTCACACTTCCTAGAATGGCCGCTGTTTAAAAAACAGGCAACTACAAGTGTTGCAGAGGATGTGGAGAAATAGCAACACATTCACTGCTGGTGGTAATATAAAATGGTGCAGCTGCTGTAGAAGAGGGTTTGGTGGTTCCTTAGAAAGCTAAGTACAGAGTTGCCTTAGGATTGGCAATATACCCCTACTTGGTATATAACCAGAAGAACTGAAAGCTGGGATGTGAACAGACATTTGCATACTGATGTTCATAGTGGCATTGTTCACAATTGCCAAAAGATGGGAACGGCCTGTGCCAGTTTGGATGTATTATGTCCCCCAAAACTCCATGTTCTTTGATGCAACCTTGTAGGGGTAGACATATTACTGTTGATTAGGTTGGAACCTTTTGATTGTTTCAATGGAGATGTGACTAGTAACACATTTGATTAGGGTGTGACCTGTTGATGGGATTGTTTCCATGGAGGTGTGGCCCTGCCCATTGAGCTTGGGTCTTGATTTAATTACCCGAGCCCTACAACAGCTCAGAAACAGAAGGACTTCAGAGAAGCTACAGCTGAGAGACATTTTGAAGATGGTGGTTGAAAGCTGAGAAATGGAGATTGCCATTTTGAAATGCAACCTGGGAGCAAGCAGATGCCAGCCATGTGCCTTCCCAGACAACAGAGGTGTTCCAGATGCCATTGACCATTCTTCTGTGAAGGTGCCCTCTTGTTGATGACTTAGCTTGGACACTTTTATGGCCTTAACAGTGTAACTTTGTAACCAAATATACCCACTTTATAAAAGTCAATCCATTTCTGACATTTTGCATAATGACAGCATTAGCAAACCAGAACACAGCCCAAGTGTCATTCAACAGATGAGTGGTTAAAAAGAGTGTGGTATACATATTATTCAGCAGTAAGAAGGAATGAAAACAGATTGTGGAACTGTAACCCATAATATACTTTGAAACTTGCTCTATAACCTCTTGTTAAACTGTTCTTTGAAAGTTATCACTTTTCTGTATATAAGTTATATTTCACAATAAAAAAACTGTTTTTTTTTTTTAACAAAAGAAGGAATGAAGTCCTGAAGCACACAACAACATAGATGAACCTAGGACATTATGTTGAGTAAAATAAGTCAGACACAGAAAGACAAATATTGTATGATTTCACTATATGAACTAATTATAATACGTAAAGTTGTAGACATAAAATCTAGAATACAGGCTACCAGGAAATGGAATGAAGCTAGAGAATGGGGAGTGGTTGCTTAATATGTGCAGAATTTTAAACTAGGTTGAATTTAAATGTTTGGAAATGGATAGAGGTGATGGTAGCACGTTAATTTGAGAATAATTAATGGTGCTGAATGGTGTGTGACCGTGGTTGAAAGGGGAAGTTTAGAGTTATGAATGTCACCAGAAAGAAATATAGAGGTTGAAACATGGGAATGTACAACACAATGAATCTTGTGGTGGATAATGACTGAGATTGACAGTACAAATATAAAAAAGTTCTCTCATGAACTAGAGCAGATATATGAAACTATTACAAGGAGCTAATAATATAGTGCTAAATGGGAAACAATGTGCCTATTGCAAACTATGGACTACAGTTAACAGTAATATCATAATATTCTTTCATCAGCAGTAACAAATGCCTGGAGTTGCTTTGAATGACTGGGAAATGAGATATGCTGTAGCATGTATTGGCTTTGGGTTCAGAGCGCAGACCACTTTCTGAAACCCACGAGCCCCAACCCTGGGAAGGGGTTTCCCCTCCCACTTGGTGCTTTAGATGACTAACATCCAACAAGATGTATTGCTGTTCTTTAAAATTTTATGATTTTGGGTTTCACCTATTATTTCTTTCTTTGGGAATTCCCCATTGTTTCTCATTGGAAGCATTTGGCTTCCAATTCTTAGAAGAAACTTATTTGAAGTGTTGGAAAGCTAAATGAGCACATGTGAGAGAGATGATACTCATTGTAGAACACAAACCACAAGATTTTTAAAAATTGAGATATAATTTACATAGAGTACCAGGTACAGCTCAATGCTTTCACCTTGGTTTCTTATTCTTATCAAGATTTAGATTCTTATTGAGATTTAGACATTTCTGTCACTCCAGTAAGTAACTTGGTTCTCCTTCTGATATACCACCCCCAAATCTAACCAATGTTCTGACTTCTATACATTTTGCCTTTTCTTGAACTTCTTGTAAATGAAACCATGCAGTGTGTATTCTTTTGGGTCTGATTTCTTTCACTCAAATTAATGTTTCTGAGCATCCATTTTGGGCGTAGCAATTATTCCTTCCTTTTCTGTGTTTTAAAAACAAGATGAAAAAGTATACCTTCATTTTTCTTTTACATTTTTGATCAGTGTTTTCATAAATAATCTATAACTTTGGGGTGTTTCTAATATTTATAACACAGAGAACTGAAATACAATGGCTTATCAGCAGTTCTTATGTCTTAATATCAAGCCAGAAATTTTAACGCCATTTCCCTCTGAAATGTGCAGTTTAGATTTTGGCATATTTGTAATTACTTTGAATGTTTCAGACACACAACAT
The DNA here is from genome assembly GCF_015220235.1 of Choloepus didactylus. Lineage (NCBI taxonomy): Eukaryota > Metazoa > Chordata > Mammalia > Pilosa > Megalonychidae > Choloepus > Choloepus didactylus. The sequence continues at coordinate 5,556,161 of NW_023637606.1, forward strand.
GAAAGATTCTGATGTAACATTCTCTTTGATAACTAATTATGCTCAACGTGAACTCCACATCAAATGTTGTTACTAAATAATATTGCACAGTAGAGGTTTTTGTAGCTCATTTGTAAAAATAAAAATACACCTATAATAATCTCGAATGAAAACAAATAAGGATGCATTGATAATACATTTACAGGATGTTTGATCATTTTTGTGATAGGGTTTGGGCACCCTTAGCAGAGACAAATTGGCTAAAAAATAATATACCTGGTTGATAGGTCAGTCTGTCCTTTGGGCTTTTAGGCACATTTTAAATAATATCCATTTGATGAGAGGCCCTATACCTGTGCTTAAAGGGCATGTGTTGGAGAGTGATTGAAGGATTTCTAGTCAAAGCTCTTGAGAAAGGATCCCTCCATCTCACCAGGAAATAAATCCAAGTCTCCATGGCAGAAGATAACAGAGGGTTCCGAACTGCTTAAATATTGAGCATACTTGGCCCCTCTCTCCCCTTACCTCAGGCTGAGTGTTTTGGACAATGCAGAGGATGCATTCCTTATTTTTTATTGCCAAATAATATTTCATTATATGGATAGAGCACAGTCTGTTTATCCATTACCCAGATGATGGACATGTGGGTAGTTTCCAGTTTTTCCCTATTATGAATAAAGCTGCTATGAACACTTGTGTGCAAGCTCTTTGTGAACATATGATTTGATTTCTCCAGAGGAAATATCTAGAGGTGGAATTACTGATTACATATAGGGTTAGTAAAAGTTTAATTTTACCAGACTCAAATCATGAATATTTTTAAAAAACAGCATCTAAAAAAAAAACAAAAAACAAAATGGATACAGAAATTGAACGCACATATACATATACAACATCAGTAACAAATGCGGCACTTGAATGCTACTTCTTTTCCATGCAAACATGTGGTGCTCCAATTCATCCTTCTGGTTTTGTAACCATATTTCTTAATTTCTCCTGGAAGTTTGCTGTTTGTGGTGGTGATTTAGGAACTGTGGATTCTGAACAAACCTCTCTCTCTCTCTCTCTCTCTCTCTTCTCTTTTGGGCATTTCTCTGAATTTCGAAGTGATGAGCTTGGAGATTTAGCTGAGGAGATTTCCAAACTAAGTGTGGAAGGTGCAGACTGGTTTCTCCTTGCAGCTTATAGTAAACTGCGAGAGGAAAGGGATAAGCTGAGAACTGAAATCCTGGGCAGAAAGAAGCCAGTAATGGATGGTTTGGAAAATCCTGAGTTTCTGGAAAGTGAGTCCCCAGAGAATAGTGATCCATTTGAGGTTTTAGCTGCATATGGATCCCGCTGGCCATGTCAGTGCAAGTCAGGGTTGGAAATACAGTTATCCAAGAAGGATCTGCAGAAAGTCCTATTGTCTGATGGTTGGGACCTCTGTGTACTACATGCAAAACCAACAAGATTTTTGTGAGCTCTGTATGAACAAAACTACTGCTGGCCCAGAATAAAAAGGACAGAATAGGGACAGTTTGTAGGAAAAATCACTTCAAGGGCAGAACCATGGAAGCTGAGGTCTGGACCAAAGATGTCTCCTCTGGTCAACAGAGAGGGCCCACCCATATGTGTGGAAAAGGTCAGTCTGCCCCAGCACTTGGGGAGGACAGGCCTTCCACCCTGGTGTTTGGGAAGAGTGCTGGCATCCCAATATTCTCAGAGGTTGAACCCTGTGCCCTGGGGATTGCAGAGAGTCTGGCCATCACCCCAATGCTTGGAGACAGTGGAGCTTTCTCTGCAGGGTTTGTGGAGAGTATGCCCACTATGCAAGCACTTGGAAAGGGGGAGCTGCTGCTCCATGAGGCCCAGAAGACAAAACATTGTTCCACACATGACTCTCAGACCTTGAAATCTAGTGGAGTATGCCCTACCAGGTTTTGGAATTGCTTGGGACCTGCCACCCCTGTTTTACTTCCAATTTCTTCCTATGGGAATGGAAATCTTTATGTTATTCCAGTCCCTCCTTTGTATATTGGAAGCAGATAACTTGTTATTTAGATTTCACAAGTCTGCAGACATAGGGGAATTGTGCCTCAGGACAGAATACACCTATAACTGTTTTTGATGAGACTTTGTACTTAGTGTTGTTATTGAAGTGACTTGAGGCTTTTGGGATATCGTGATGGAAAGAAAGTATTTTGCAGGTAGAAAGCACAAGTCTTTATTACAGTCCAGAGGATGTAGTGTGGTGGCTTGAAGCTGAGTGTATGTCAGGAAAACATGTTCTTAAATCAAATTAATTCCTATGGGTGTAAGCACGTTGTAAGTAGGACCTTTTCATGAGGATACTTCAGTTAAGGTGTGACCCACCTTGGTCAGAATGGGTCTTAACTCTATGACTGGAGTCCTTTATAAATGGAATGACTATGGAGAGAGAAAGAGAAAAGAAGAGAAGAGAAGAGAGGGAAAGAGAGAACCACAGCAGCAAGAAGTTGAAATCAATGAAACCCGGAAGAGAAGGGAGAGACCAGCAGATATCGCCATGTGCCTCGCCATGTGGCAGAGGAGCCAGGGATTCCTGGCATATGGTCTTTCGGAAGAAAGCATCACCCTGATGATGTCTCGATTTGGACATTTTCTCAGCCTCCAAACTGTAAGTTAACAAATTCCCATTGCTCAAGCTGAACCGTTTCATGGTATTTGCTTTAAGCATCCTAGGGAGCTAAAATAATGGTAAAAGGGATTTTGCTGACTTTGCTCAATTTGGCTCTGAAGGAGATTATTTTTGTGAGTCTAAGTTAATCACATAGCCCTATAAATCTGGATCCAGAGGTCAGAGATGGAGGAAGTCAGAGAGATTCAAAACTTGGGAAGGATTTGACGCATATTTTTCCTGGATTTGAAGATGGAGGGGAACTATGTCAAAGATCTGAGGGCAGACTCTAGGAACTAACAGTGGCCTCTGTCTGACAACCAGTAAGAAAATGGGGATCTTGGTCCTACTACCACCAGGAACTGAATCCTTCCAACAACCATAAGGAACTCAGACAAGATTATTCTGCAGATACCCCAGATGATAACACAGCTAGGTCAGCACATTGTGAGACACTGAGCGTAAAATCCCGCTGAGCATTCGTTGCTCGATCTGTGACCTACGGCCACCATGAGAAAATAAATGAGTGTTGTTTAAGCCACTAAGTTTGTGGTTAGTTTTTATGCAGCGGTAAACTAATACACTGGGTTGTTTTGATGCGGTCAACTTTTGATTGCGAAAGCAAGTCCCACGTGCAAAGATTCTTCAGAACCATGGACAGTGGACTGCGAGCCAGGGAAGCACAGGATAAGTCAGGGTCCAATATGGAGTGATCCCTACCGGGCAGTCTTTACGCCCTTGTCTCTGGTCCAGTCAGGTACAGTCAGGGCTGAAGATGTTCCTTCTCTTTGCCTCAGGGGTCCTGCACCTTCCTGAGTGAGCTCTTTCTTGCCTATTTCTCCAGAAGTGCGGTCGGGGTTACTGCTTCTAGGGGGAGTGGCGGCCGGTAGCCGAGCCCTCAGCTCTCGGGGCTGCTTAAAGGGTACCGGCGGCGGGGGCTCTTTCCCGGAGGCGAGGGCGAGGCGGAGGACGTGGCCAAAGTCCTCGGCGAGAGGCGTGCAAGGAGGGCGGCGATAAGGACAAAAACACTCTTCATCCAGTAGGGGTATGCGCCAAAGAGAGTTATTCAGGGGTGATTACAGGTTATATAGGCTGGTAAGAGGGGCAGGGCTGGAAAGGAGGTGAAGTAGCCTAAAATGGCAATATTGAAGGGAGAGGGGCTAGGATTGGTTCTGAGAGGACGCAGGAGCCGTTGCAACGGGCGGGGGGTTGTTCTGGCCACGGTGCATGCGCACTGGCGGTGGCAGAAGTGGCCTTGGCACAAGGGAGTATGTGGGTAAGATAAGGAAGTGGGGAAAGGGCAGTTGGGAGAAAGGCGGTTTCCTCCGGCAAGCCTCCCCTGCCAGTGGCATTTTGGGTGAGGAAAAGGGAGCTGCCTTGACCTCGCTCCTCAGGCTCGGGGGGGCTGCAGAGGGCACTCACGCCCGTACCTACTACCCTCCCCAGGGGGTGATCAGGTCCCCTGGCCCAGGCCTGGTAAGTCGAGGCACAAGCTCAGTCCCCGCAATTCCCCTTTCTTTTCTAATTAGAGGAAGAGGCTTTACCGGAGAGGCCCGCTAAGGGTGAGGGAAGGGGGAGGTCAGGGAAGGGAAAAAGGGGTTGACGGTGGCTCAGCGAGGCTGGAGCTCAGTGTTGGTGTGGTGCCCGGGCGCTTGACAATGGCTTCGCTGCAGCGGGCTGGGCGAAGGTGAGGGGTTTAAAGTTCAGGGGTTTAAAGTTCAGGGGTTTAAAGTTCAGGGGTTCAGAGAAGCTGGAACTCGAGGCGAGAGCGATGTTCAGGTGATTGAGAAGGGCCTCGCGGTCGGCGGGTCGACCGGTGGCGTTGAGGTCGCGGAGGGTTGGCTGTCATCTTGGAGTGGGGGGCGTCAGAGGTGGCGAGTCGCTGATACTGGATTTGCACGAACGAGGAAAAAATGGCATCTGTTTGTTTTCTTACAAGCTGGACAATTTTGCGTATGATGCAGGGTCCTAAGATGAGAGCTAGAATAATTATTAATAGGGGGCCAAGAAAAGGAAGGATGTATGGGAGGATGGGAGTGAAAAAACTGGACCAATAACTGGTGGCTTCACGATCTCTTTTACGCTTTTCCAGTCCCTCTCGGACCCTTTTCAGGCTGTCCTCGACGAGACCTGTGGAATTGGCATAAACACAGCACTCTTCTCCTAGGGCGGCGCAGAGGCCTCCTTCTTTGAGGAGGAGAAGGTCAAGACCTCGGCGGTTTTGGAGCACGACTTCAGAGAGGGAATTGACAGAATTTTTTAGATGGTAAATAGCGTTTTGTAAGTGACGAATGTCCTCGTCAACAGCCGCCCTGAGGTGAGTTAGGGCGGAGCCTTGACTGGCTAACGCAGCGATTCCGGTGCCAGCGCCGGCAAGACCTAGGAGGGAGGCAATTGTGAGGACGGTGATGGGCTCTCGCTTTTGCAGAAGGGCAGGAGCTGCAGTTCTTTCCAGACGGAGGAAGAAGTCTTCTTCGCTATGATATAAGACCCTAGGGATAAGGACAATTAGGAGGCAAGTTTCTTTATATTCACTGATGATATTCGTGCTGAGACAGGGGGTAAGTCCTGTAGAGGAGCAGAGCCATTGGGAGGAATTATGAGGAATGAGAAATTTTGCCGAGCTACTGGGAGATGAGTAGCTGGCACAGGCAGTGAGGTCGGGAGAGTTACTGGAGCGAGGGCGGACGCACTTTCCCGTATAGGAGACTGAATGAAAGGTCAGGGGGACGGCAGAGGTATTCCAACTGCATTCCGAGGGGCTGTCTTCTGTGCTTTCTGAAAAGGAGAGGTTGGAGGCAACGGGCTCGTACAGTGAGGAAGAGGTGGAGAGGCAGAGCCAGCAGGAGGAGGTAAAATTGGGGTTGGAGGAGTTCACTGAGGCAAAGGCGGCTTGGATGAGGCTGAGGAGGGGAGAGGAATAACGAGAAGGGGGCAGAGGAAGCTGGGGTGGTGGGGTTTGAGATGTAGTTGAAGTACGTTTAGTTGGAACTAAGGTGCGGCTGGAGAGCTGTGGAAAAAGGGGGTTAATGACTTTATTGGGACCAATGTTAAAGGGCTTTTTTATAACAGTATCTTTCTTTGGTTGGTTTAAAGCCTCCTTTCTTATGATTATAAGGGTTCCCCGATCGAACCCCGATAGCCAAATTCGGAAGCCCCAAGTTTTACCTAGGAGCCAAGACGTATCGGCAGGGTTTTGTATGGTGAGCATTAATCTTTTAGGACAAAGGTACCTGTTGAGATAGTGATAGCCTGAATTTTGGCAAGTATACGGGATTACTGCGAGGTTTAGAAATTTGTCAGGGACAGAAGGTTTCCAGCCAGTGGCTAATGTTTCACACCCCCAGTACGGGCAGTAATAGTCCTTTGGGGATTTACAATATGATTTTCCAGGATTTGAAGCTGGACACATATAATAATCCTGAACATAATAATCTTGAATTTTTAGGCTGCCTGGATAACCAGGAGGTTTTGGATTAGGAGGGATAAACAGATCAATGGCATAAAAGACGAAGGAGGGAGATCCCGCTGTGGTGTTGGAAAAAATTACTGTGGAGTCTTTCCAACGCGCAAGAGTCCACTTCCAAGACTGGTGGGGATCGCCCTGGGTAGAAGAGGCAAGAACTAACATGACCATTAGAAGGGAGGTTATGCTTGGGTGAGGGTTGAGAGGGTGTATGACATTGGTTTTTGCCTGTTTATAGAGGCGTATAATTTCTCTAATTTCTCGCCGCTGCTGCGCTCTGCTCGGACTGGGGTCCAGGCCCAGGTATACTGTTGTCATCTGGTGCACCAGGCTGCGGAGACGACGGCGTTCCCGTCTCGTTGGACGCGTGGTTGCTGGTGGCGGGCCGGATTGCCCTTCCTGGGATCCATATTGGTTGTGCTGCATCATCTGGAAAAACACAAGCGAACCCGCGCCCCTGGGCGAGAAGTGGGGAGGGACCTTTCCAGGTATTATTCTCCGGGTCCTTCCAGTAAACCATCGGGGCCTGGGTGGGCCTATACGAGGGCCCCCAATGTTTATGTAGGGGCGAGAGCCCTTCCTTATTGAATGTGAGTAGATTAAGGTGAATAAGGGCTGCTATAACAAGGTCCCCTGGAGTCGCCTGGGGGAGCATTGCCCTCTCTTTTTCAATTTGTATTTTTAAGCAGCGATGGACTGCTTCCACAATGGCTTGCCCCTGAGGATTATAGGGGACGCCGAAATGATGGGTGATGTTATATAACTGAAGAAAGGCCGCAAAAGAGGCACTGCGATAGGCAGGCCCATTGTCCGTTTTTAGGTCCCAGGGGACTCCCATGAAGAGAATTCCTTGTCTCAGGGCCTTGATACAGTGTTTGGCCGTTTCCCCGGCGAGGGGGACTGCATAACACATGGCCGAGAAGGTGTCAATCATTACATGTACATACTTAAGGCGCCCAAAGGACGGAACATGAGTTACATCCATTTGCCATCTAGAATTTGGTTTTAAGCCTCGTGGGTTGACTCCTTGAGGTTGTAAGGGGCCTAGTGGCGCAAAGGGCGCACAAGTTGCACAATTGCGGACAAGATGTTTACAGGTATCTAAGGGGAGGCCAAATAGATGATGTAACGACGTAGCCGAAAAGTGAAACCTGGAATGCAATAACTTGGCCTGGTTAACAGTATCCCCCGGAGGGGCTGCCGTGTGGGTTAGCATAGCTTGGGTATGTTGAGTTGAGACTGCTTGGTCTACTATACTATTGCCATTAGCCAGGGGCCCCGGAAGGCTTGAGTGACTACGAATGTGGCTAATGAACCAAGGATCCTGTCGATGTTCCAGGATGCTTCTGAGGTTAGAAAGTGCTTTATCAATGGCCGAGTTTCCGGGGAAAAAGGTGGAAAACGCGAGGACTCGGCAGACCTGATACGTGTAGAGGCTGTCTGTGAAAATGTTTACTGGGTGGTTGCAGTGGGCGTTTAGTGCGTATGACACTGCCAGAATTTCCCCCACTTGGACTGAATGAAGGTTGACATAACTAAATAGGCGGGGTTCTGGATGGTCCTGTGAATAAGAGAGGAAGGCAAAACGGGTTTTGGAGGCGTCAGTAAAAACGGTGTTGGCACCCGGGATGGGTGCAGAGGAGGGGAAAGGATGGAAGGGGCTGCGGAAGGGAAGCTTGGCGAGTCCCTGTAACAGCCGATGGCTGGGATAATGACAGCTGAATTCCCCCTGAAATCCTTCTAAAAGGATTTGCATGTCCGGGTTGTCACGTATAAGCAGGCGGGTTTGGCCTGTGTCTAGGGGCCAAACAATTTTTTCTGGCGGCTCTCCGAATACATGAACGGCCAAGGTAACTAGATCTGAAGCCAGGCTGATCCAGAGCCGCACTGTAGGGCAAATCTTCCTAAGTCGACTTTTAGTGGGATGCGCCCAAAGTAGAGGGCCTTCCTGCCACAGGCAGCCCATAGGTGTGCCGGGCGTAGGGAGGATGAGTGCTATAAGATTGCCTTCCTTGGTGTTGAATCTGTTGAGACAGCAGGCAACGAGTGCCTTGTTAATTGCGGCAATGGCTTCCTTTGCCTCTTGGGTGAGCTTAATGCGCCGGGAGATTGCTAGCGGCGGGATTTCAGGGACACTCAACAGCGTAAAGAGTGGTTGTAGCTGTGCTGTGGTGATCGGCAACGCAGAGCGGAGCCAATTGATCTGACCGCAGAGCTGTTGAAGCTCAGTGATAGTGACCCGGTCCGGTATGTCCAGCTGAGGAGCGGACGGAGCAATGGTTTTATCAATACTAAATCCTAAGAAGGCTAATGGTGGCACAATTTGAACTTTATCGGGTTGAATCGTGAGGCCGAGGTCAGCTAAATTAGTGGTGAGGTCTTTAAGGAGTAGAGGAAGTGCCTCGGCGTCCTCAGAGGCCACCAAGATGTCATCCATGTAATGGATGAGCATGGCCCGCTTTCGCAGGGGGGCCACTGCGTGATTAACATACATTTGGCAGATGGCCGGACTGTTACGCATCCCTTGAGGGAGGACTTTCCATTGATACCTGCTAGCCGCACCCGCGTGATTGGGGACGGGAACTGTAAAGGCAAAGCGCGGGCGGTCTCGCTCATGTAGCGGGATGGAAAAGAAACAGTCTTTGATGTCAATAGTGGCTACATGATAATGGGCCGGGATAGCCACCGGATGGGGGAGGCCAGGCTGCGGGGAACCCATGGGAAGAATATGCTTATTGATTTCCCGCAGATCATTGAGGAGCCTAAATTTCCCTGTGGCCTTTTTATGAATAACAAACACTGGCGAATTATAAGGACTAGTAGAAGGCTCTATGTGGCCAGCGTCCAATTGTTCTTGTACGAGGGCTTGGAGTACTACCAATTTATGCGTGGGAAGGGGCCACTGCTCCACCCATATAGGTTCCTCAGTATCCCACTGCAGAGGAACGGGCGTTGGAGGTGTTAAACGAGCAGTGGCGCACATTATTGGGGGGGCTGCGCGGTAAGCACTGCCCCAAAAGCGGCAAGGATATCACGGCCCCATAAAATTTGGTCTATGGTGTGCAGAAATAACGGGCGGAAGGTGCCTGAGTGGCCCTCTTCATCTTCCCACTTAATGGGTCTCATGGCTTGAAGAGAAGTAGAGGTACCGGTGGCTCCCACTACCGAGGGACCATCAAGAACCATGCACATGGTGGCATACTGAGCGGGCATGCAAGAGATTTCTGCCCCTGAATCGAGCGTGCCTGTGTACCATTGCCCTTCTATTCTTAACTTACGAGTAGGTTTTTCTGGAGTGATGGGGACTGTCCAGAGAAGCGTTTTATTGTCGGAGCATTGATTAGTTTTATTGGAACCGGCCGGCATGCTGCCTCTTAGGGGCGGGGCTGAGGCTTGCCCCGCTTGGAGTTTAAAGCTTGCCCAGTGCTTTGGTGTTGACTACCGCCAGGGCACCAGGGATAGCAGAATTTTTTTAAATCTTTCTCGTTAAGGTCTCTGTGGCTGTTTTTGCAATCGCGCGCCCAGTGATAACCACGTTGGCAACGCGGACATGGAGTGGAAGGGGGGCGCCCATTGCGCTGCATGTGAGGCGGGCGTTTGACCTCCGCATTGGGGCACTCCCGGGCAAAATGACCGCTCTGCCCGCACTTAAAGCAACCGGTGGTGGCGGCTAAGGCAGCAGTGACAGCACCAGAGACAGCTTGGGCTAGGGACGCAGCAGCTGGGTCAAAGGCGCTGCAGGCGAGAACCCAGTCATTAAGTGTTTTTTCCCGCAAGGGGAGAATGGCTTGCTTACAGGGGGGGTTAGCCCCTTCTAGAATGAGTTCACGGGTGAGAGCTAGCTGGGCTTGAGGGTTGGTTACTTTTCTAGCACAGGCTTCTTCAACCCTGGAAACAAAGGTGGCGAAAGGTTCGTTTGGCTCCTGGAGGAGCTTGGTAAAGTTGTCAGGTCGACGGGCAGAGCAGTTGGCAAACGCGCGTAAGGCGATGCCTCTGAGGACAGTCCAGAAGGCAGCAGGGGCATTAATATAAGCAGACGCATTTAGAAACGCTCCAGTGCCCAAATAGGCTTCGGGGGGATGATAGACTCCAATGGCTGCATCTTGCTCACTTTGCTTAGCTGCTTCTGCCTGGAAGTGAGCACGCCAGTCAACAAACTGGCCGGGGTTAAAAATTGAACGGGCAAGCGAGGCCCAGTCTTGGGGGATGCAATAGTTCATGGCGAGATCCTGTAGTATTTGGGAAGCATATGGGCTACCTAACCCGTCCTCCTTGACGGCCTTGCGAAGCTGCTTGATAGTATCTAAGTCAATGGGATACCAGTCATGCGGCCTCTGTGGGGTGGGGGCAAGGTTAAGAGGAAAACAGCGAAAAGCACGAGAGAAAGGAGGACACGCTTGCAGAGGACTTGGTGCGGGAGTGGGGGTAGGGGGAGCGTTGCCCCAAGGATTGCCTTGAGGTGTAGAAGGCAGCCAGGGGTTGTTAGTCGGTGGGGTGGGAGGAGCGGCGGCAGCTGCCGGTAGCGGCTCCGAGGGGGAGCTCGCCGGAGGGAGAGGCGGGAGTGGGAGGCCCCAAGCGTCGCAAGATGGCGGCGCGGTAGGCGTGGCTAAGACACAAGATGGTGGATCAGCCCCGCCCTGTGAAAGGGTGGGGTTCAAGGCATAAGATGGTGGACTAGCTCCGCCCTGTGAAAGGGCGGGGTAAAGCATATGCGGTTTCCGGCCCAGCTTAGGGCTGATGTCATCGCCGGAGCATTTCCTCCCCTCGATGGAAGAAGAAGGAGGAAGTTCGCCATCTTGGCGTGGCGCAGTGTTATTTTGCTTTTTGGGAGTCACCTCGAGCGCGTTGTTAATCTGCTCGACTAAGGACTCCGTGTCCGAGTCATGATTTGAATTAGTATCGCTATCTGAGTCTGTTGGCTGGGTTGATAGGGCCTCTTTGGATTTAACGGGGCCTCTATCAGGGGGGAGGGAGCCTTGAAGGCAGGAGCGGATGGTTATCAAGGTGGGGAGCAAGCCGGGAGGGAAACGCTTGCTCTCATGTTCCATGGCATTAGTGACTCGATCAATAAGGCGATCATAAGTAACAGGGTCCCAAAGATGGCAAGTGGTGAGCCATGGGTTAAAGGGCAGCAGGAGATCCCAGTATATCTGCAGCTGCCGGACAGACACTTTACAGCGATGCGTGTCTAGGAGACCCGCCAGAGCACGAACTTGAGGTGCCTGACATGTAGATATACGATTACCCATAGCTGAGGGGAGAGGAGGGGGAGTTGTTCCCGAGCCGGGCCGGCCGGCTGGCGGGGAGGAGAAGGAGGAGTAGTTTACTGAGCAGAGAGAATGAGATAAACTGTGGCTGCAAGGCCGAAGGAGACGGCGAGAGCAGAAAGCAGTGCCCTTTGGCAACGAGAGCAGTCAGGGGGGGCAGTTGCAAAGAGGCACACGGCACCAAATGAGGAAATAAAGATACAAAGAACTGCAGCAAAGTAATGGAGGGGAAGAGGGAGAGTGTTAGGAGGAACGGGGGTCATAGAAGTGCGCATACAAGAGGACGAAGAGAGCGTGGGGGAAGGGAGGAGTTCCTACTGGATGAAGAGAGCGTGGGGGAAGGGAGGAGCGGCTTCGGAGCAAGGAACCTCCCACGGCTCCGGAAGCGGCGAGGGAGAGGCGGCCCTTACCTTGCAGGCGAGGAAATGGGAAGCTGGAGGGGCGTCCGGGCGAGCGGGTGACCTGCCAAACTGTCGTGTGGAGACGTTCCTCACACGGGGCACCAGTTGCGGTCGGGGTTACTGCTTCTAGGGGGAGTGGCGGCCGGTAGCCGAGCCCTCAGCTCTCGGGGCTGCTTAAAGGTTACCGGCGGCGGGGGCTCTTTCCCGGAGGCGAGGGCGAGGCGGAGGACGTGGCCAAAGTCCTCGGCGAGAGGCGTGCAAGGAGGGCGGCGATAAGGACAAAAACACTCTTCATCCAGTAGGAGTATGCGCCAAAGAGAGTTATTCAGGGGTGATTACAGGTTATATAGGCTGGTAAGAGGGGCAGGGCTGGAAAGGAGGTGAAGTAGCCTAAAATGGCAATATTGAAGGGAGAGGGGCTAGGATTGGTTCTGAGAGGACGCAGGAGCCGTTGCAACGGGCGGGGGGTTGTTCTGGCCACGGTGCATGCGCACTGGCGGTGGCAGAAGTGGCCTTGGCACAAGGGAGTATGTGGGTAAGATAAGGAAGTGGGGAAAGGGCAGTTGGGAGAAAGGCGGTTTCCTCCGGCAAGCCTCCCCTGCCAGTGGCATTTTGGGTGAGGAAAAGGGAGCTGCCTTGACCTCGCTCCTCAGGCTCGGGGGGGCTGCAGAGGGCACTCACGCCCGTACCTACTACCCTCCCCAGGGGGTGATCAGGTCCCCTGGCCCAGGCCTGGTAAGTCGAGGCACAAGCTCAGTCCCCGCAAGAAGGATTTTACATGTGCCGCCCGCCCCCTGCCATTCACACTGCTTTCCTTTTAGCTTCTACTGCCTACTTTCCTGTTACTGCAGTCAGGAACTCCCTTCTTTTCTCCCGTCTTCCCCTATTACTTAGCCAACTCCTATTCATTCTTTAGATTTTGCCTTAAACATCACTGCTTTAAGGGATTTCTTCCTTGGCACCACCTAAATTAAGCAAGATATCCCTGCTACTGACTTCTTTGTATGTCTTATTACAACTGTCTTTTAAATTATTTACTTATTGATAATAATTTGTTCTCTGCCTGCCCAGAAACTGGCTAGCAGTTCACCAAAACTGTTTGCTCCTTTCCTTGGGCACACACAGCTAGACTATATTTCCCAGGCCCCTTTGTTGCAGGTGTTGCCACATGGCTGAATTCTAGCTGACGAACTGTGAGTAGAAGCTATGGGTTTCATTTCCATGCCTGGCTCATAAAAACTGTCTGCAAATGATCCTTCATCACTTTTCCTCTTCCATGGCTTGACGTGGACAAGCACAGTGATGGATGGAAGAACCAGTCTGTGTAGGAAGCCTGGATCCCTGAATCACTGCTTGGAGGAGAGTTTCTGGCTAACCAGGAACACCTGTGGTAAACTTAATGTAAGCAAGAAATAAAATTCTATTGTGTTAAGTCATGAGATTTTAGGGCTTATCTGTTGAAACAGCTAGAGTTATCTTAATATACTCTTTGTCTTTCAGGGTAATGTTTAGGCTCATTGACTGTGTGGATATTTTCTGTTATCTCTCCAGATCCACTGTTCACCCTTCTCCATCTCTTTGGAAGATGACAGTATGAGCTTCATAAGCCAATCCCTTTGTCTTCTGGCTCCCAGCTGGGTTCAACCAGTAGGAGGCACTGGAGATTGGAGGATGGGACATGATTGAGGGGGAGGTACTTATTCCCCCAGCTGTCTCCCCACCAGGTCAACCTTTTGTAAGAAAAATTTATCTAAAACTTGGAAATAGAGCAGAAGGATGACTGCATGATTTTTCAATCTCATTGTGTAACATCTGTGTCCATTGGATCTTCAAGGAAGCAGATGCTAAGATGGAGTCAGGAGTGCAAAGAATTTATTGAGGGATAATGACTGTGAAATATGAAATGGAAAGAACGCAGTTGTTCTGGTTTGCTAATGCTACTGTTTTGCAAAACACCAGAAATGGATTGGCTTTTATAAAGGGGGTTTATTTGTTTACAAAGTTACAGTCTTAAGGCCATAAAGTGTCCAAGGTAAGGCATTGACAATAGGGCACCTTCACCGAAGGAAGGCCAATAGCATCTGAAAAACCTCTGTTAGCTGGGAAGGCATGTGACTGGCATCTACTGATCCTGGATTGTGTTCCATCTTCTCTCTCAGCTCCTGTGCATTCTTCTAAATGTTGCTCTTGGGGCGTTTTGTCCTCTTAGCTTCTCTGGAGCAAAAGTCTGCTTTCAACAGCTGTCTTCAAACTGTCTCTCTAAGTTGCAGCTCTGAGATCCTTCTGTTTGAGAGCTCATTTAAGACTCCACTGAACTAATCAAGACCCACGCTGAATGGGTGGGTCACACCTCCATGGAAACATTCAATCAGAGGTCACACCCTAACCAAAGGTGTCACTCACAGTTGGGTGGGTCACATCTCCATGGAAACAACCTAATTCCAATATCCCACAAGATTGGATCAAAGAACATGGCTTTTTCTGGGGGACATAATGTATACAAACTGGCAAAGTAGCCTTGAGCAAAAAGAACCTCAGCCCACAATTCAGATCTGACTAAGTCTTGAAAAGTCAATGTGAAAATACGAAGTAAAGACTGTGTGTTAGAGGAATCCCACAGTGGGCAGAAATGACCTGGCATTAGTATCTTTGCTGTGCTTAGTCATTGGCTGGGCTGCCTGGAATGAGCACCAACCAGAGGTTCTCAGAGAACTGCAGAGCACATGCAGTGCCATTGAGCTCCGAACGGCACACCTCAAAATGTATGGAATCATGTAGAAAAATGCTTCTTTTTGGAAAGTCCAATTACTGGAGTTATAATTTAACAAACAAGCTCACACTTTTTAGTTGTACAGCTTTTTGTGTATATAAATGTATACAGTTGTTTGTAGCCACCACAGGCATCAAGACATTAGGTATTTCCATCACCTCATCCAGTTCCTTCTTGTCCTTCGTAGGTGAATCCCTCCCCCAGCTCCTAGAAGCCACCGATCTGATAAATGTCGCAAAGCTTTGTCTTTTCCAGAATGTCCATATAAATGAAAATATCCATTTCCATATAAATGGAAAATGCACCTGTATTTGACTTAGCTATTTACTAGTTTATTAGAGCTCAGACATTGTAAAGTTGCACATTAACTTATAAAGATTTTTGTACAGTAGAAAAGAAAGGTTACAGATTTTTGACTGTCTAGGACATTAACCATTTTTTTTTAAAATAATGGTTTCACTTATTTCTAATTCTCATACCATAAAGTCCACCCATTTAAAGTGTACAATTCAATGATTTTTAGTATATTCATAGAGCTGTGCAACCACCACTGCAATGAATTTTAGAACAATTTTACCACCTTCCAAAAAACCCTGTAACCTTTATCCATTACTGCATGGTCCCCCATGTCCTACCCCCTGCCCCCTGCAACCACTAACCTATTTTCTGTCTCTGTGGATTTGCCTATTCTGAACATTTCATGTAAGTAGAATCATACACCATGTGGTTTTTGTGTCTGGTTTCTTTCACTAGGCATAATGTTTTCAAGGTTCATTCATCTTGAAGCATGTATCAGTTGTTCATTCTTTTTTATGGTTGAACGATATTCCAGTGTATGGTTATATCACATTTTGTTTATCCATTCAGCAGTTGATGGGCACTTGGATTGTTTTCACTGTTTGGCTATTATGAATAATGTCACAATGAACATTGTGTACAAGCGTTAATCAGTTTTGAATCTATCGGTAAATTCTTTTCAGGATTTCTTTGATTGACTATATACATTCTGTCCCTTGAATTCTCCTTTTAACAGCCTTACCATCTTACAGGCTCCTTCCTTCATTAATTAATTGGCTAAAATCTTGGACACATCTCCATTTTATATTCATGTTTTTTCACTTCTTGTGAATTGCATTTGAACATTTTGCTGAAGGCCAAATTTCCTCTGCCTTCATCGTCTGCTGGAACTAGAGGTATTCTTTCTGGGTTCCAGTAAGTTCTCCCTCCCCTGGTCCCTGGGGGCTGGGGCTAGCCCTGAGGTACCCTGCTTTTCCTGGTAGTTTTCTTAGCCCCATTCCATACCGTTGGACATAGTCACTTGATTGCTTGCTGCAAATGTGCTATCTCTTTCCAGGCAGGGCTTGACCCACATTGTAATAGCCTGGAACACTGTCATGTTCACAACTGTATCTCCAGTGGATACAAAGTAGCACATAGTATATGTTCATTAACACTTGCAGCATGAATAAATCAAGGGCATACTAAGGGGAGTCCAATTTGCAGGCTCTTGAAGGCTTTGTCAAATGAAAAACAAACTCAGACTTAGTAAGGGGAGACTTTATTTGAATGGATTATTGCAGGGGTGGGTGGTGGGGAGGAGAAGGGAGAGATGGGGGATGAATGGAGAAATCAGAGAATGTCTGATCCTGAGCTCAGCGGATTCTCAGGAAGAGTTAAAGGGATATTGTATACGGACTCAGACTGAAGGTAGCCCAAAATTCCTGGGGGAAGGAGAGAAATTTAGCCAAAGTTTGGTTAACAAGTATTTTGTTCTGATTGATTAGTGAGAACAAAACAGCCCAGCTAATCACTTACAAGGCTCAGAGTGAGAAAGTCTGTGTCTGGCTTTACTGTAAATAAACAAGGGCACATCTGCAAGTGTAATCTAAGTCTGGGGAAGGGGGTTCTTTGCAGTCAGCTGTTTCTTGGAACACAAAAGAGTGAGGGGATTTCTTAACTCTTTTACTGTTAAACACGGGGCTCAGGGAAAATTCTACATTGTTAGTTTGACTATCCGTTGCTGTGGTAACCAGGCAAATACTGGGAAGACGTGTTCCAGTGTGTGCCCACAAGGGTCTGTGGCCCCAGTGTGCACACGTGAGGAGGGTGTGTGTGCCCAGCTGTGAGCCCTGCTGGCTTCCAAATCTAACAGAAGCTCAGGCATGCCTGGGCTTGTCTCCCTAGCAGATGGGGCTTATTTGCGTGGCAAATAATATTCTCATGGTATGATGTTTATTCAAAGGCAGGAAGGAACCATGCTGCATGAGCTTGCCCCTGTGATACGATTTTGGAGGAAATAGAGGACTATGCCCCAAGCCTATCAGTGTGGATTTTTGCCTCTTCTGTGTGACCCCTATGGAGGGCTGGGAAGTTGTGAGAAGGAACCGAGGTTAATAGTTTCACCAAGACTGAAAAACTCTGGTACCCGCTTCAGAATGTAGCGTTGGTGGGGAGCTTTAAGCCTCAAGGGTTTTAACTCCTCATGGGTTGTACCATACAGGAAGTGGCAATGGCCATAGGAGCATCCCAGTTTGAGTACATGTGGCAACCTCCAGATTCTGAGAAATATACATATGCTGAGAGGAGTGGGCATCCCAACCAGGGAAATGTGCACTCACTCTGTTCAAATAATTCCATTTAGGTCTTAGGGCTAGTGAGGGAAAATTCAGGTTATATATGCACACCACCAAGATCTTGGAGCCAGTTTGGTGAATTTTAAAATAGATGCAATTTTTTCTTCCTCAGCTTAACATACTCTTCAGGCTTTTATCATCTTCCATAAAAAAGTTAAAGCATGTAGAATGTGAAAATCATGAAACCTGGACTCCAAATATCTTGGGTTCAAATTCCTAGCTCTGCCAATGACAAGCTGGTAACTCTGGGATGACATGAAACCTCGTCACACCTCTGTTTACAAGTCTGTAAATGAGAAATTACTGATATTAGAATCACTGGGTTGTTGTAAAGAGTGGGGCACAGACCGTGGAACTTGGCTACTCAAGTTTGAGGCCCAGCTCTACTTCTTCCCAGCAGTGTGATTTCCAACAAGTTACTTTTTTTTTTCCCGTGTCTTGTTCATTTTTAAAAAATTCAGTTTTATTGAGATATAGTCACATACCATACAATCATCCATGGTGTACAATCATCTGTTCACAGTACCATCATATAGTTTGTGCATTCATCACCCCAACCTATTTTTGAACATTTTCCTTACACCAGAAAGAATAAAAATAAGAATAAAAAATAAAAGTAAAAAAGAACACCTAAATCAACCCCCCATCCCACCCTTCTTTTCATTTAGTTTTTGCCCCCATTTTTCTACTCATCCACCCATACACTGGATAAAGGGAGTGTGAGCCACAAGGTTTTCACAATCACACCATCACCCCCTGTAAGCTACATAGTTATACAATTGTCTTCAATAATCAAGGCTACTGGGTTGCAGTTTAGATAGTTTCAGGTATTTACTTCTAGCTCTTCTGAAACATTAAAATCTAAAGAGGGATATCTATATAGTGCATAAGAATGCCCTCTGGACTGACCTCTTGACTCCATTTGAAAGCTCTCAGTCACTCAAACTTTATTGTGTTTCATTTTGCTTCCCCCTTCTGGTCAAGAAGATGCTTTCAATCCCACGATGCCAGGTCCAGGCTCATCCCCGGGAGTCATATCCCATGTTGCCAGGGAGATTTACACCCCTGGGAGTCAGGTCCCATGTAGGGGGGAGGGCAGTGAGTCCATCTGCTGAGTTGGCTTAGCTAGAGAGAGAGAGAGGCCATATCTGAGCAACAAAGAGGTAATCAGGTGGGGGGGGGGGGACTCTTAGGCACAATTATAAGTAGGCTTAGCCTCTCCCTTGCAGCAACAAACTTCATAAGGGCAAGCACCAAGATAAAGGGCTCAGCACACCAAACTGTCAGTCCTCAATGTTTATGAGAACATCAGCCACAAACCCAGGTGGAGAAGTCCAACATTTCCACATTTCCCCCCAGCTCCTCAGGGGGGCCCTTCATACATATTTTTTATTCACTGCCCAAATGACTTTGGGATGAATCACTATTTCACACTAACCTGTACAAACCTACCATATCTCACTTCCTATTCAATTGGCAAGTTACTTAACCTCTCTGTGCCACCATTCACTATCTGCAGAATGGCAGTGACAAGCATATCTTATAGGGTTATTGTGAACATTAAAAAAGGTGATGCACACCACTAGCAAAATACTATATAAATCCTGGAGTTATCATCGTAAGGCACATGAATTTCTTACAACTCTAAGGAAATATTCAGACAAGTCTGAGGGCTGGGCTGAAAGAGCAGGCAACCGGGGTCAGAAAGGAAATGCTGTCATTGTAAGAGGTAAAATGGGCAGGGGAGTTAGATACAAGACACTTTCAGAAGCTGTTGTGTGTATTAAGAGTTTCGAGTTGACTTTTCCCTCAGGGAACCTGGGCTCCTCACTCTTGCTTTGCTCCTCCTCTGATGCTCTATTCTTGCTTGGACTTTTTTTTTATCCCAGGACACTTATTCTGCAATGTAAATTCAGAAAGGATTTCAGTGCATATTAAAATCCATGACCATTTCTACTTTTGCTGACAGTTTTCCTTGGCTCTGCTTCAGAATTCTTCTGCACAAAAACTCAGGATCACAAAAAAAATATGGCTGAAAATATGTACTTTACTCATCCTGTTGGGTCCACTAGCTCCAAAGGGCTGAAGATATAGGAAGGTGAAGAAAGAATGAGCAGGGAAATCCTTCTGCACTTTGTAAGTTAGTGACTACCCTTTATATTTTGTACATGAGGAAGGTAGATACTTGATTCTCACAATACTGCTTGTCATTTCTAATCTGCAAGGTAAAATTTGGGTTGAAAATCGAACATCCCAAGAAGTCTTCCTAACCAAACCCATTCCTTCCAAAGAGGGAAATCAATGATCAGGTCTGATATCAAAAAAGAGTTTTGAGCCTGTTGAGATGAATTCAGAAGAAAGTGCTCTCGCTTGCATTCTTGAGCCATAACAGAATCTCTTTTTAGTAAACAGTGCACCATTTACTGCCATCACTTGGCGTCAGTCCACTGGTAATGAGCAAAATAAGGTCAACAAATCACCAAATTCCAAGTCCTCCAAGTGTCAACAGCTTCCCCACTGCTGTGCCAGTGTGTCCCAGGCAGAAATGATCCAAAACATCCCAGGAAGAAAGAGTAAAGTGGTTATGAAGTGGTGTCTGCTATACTTTAAACAAGGTTTATTTTCTCATGGGAAGATTCAAGGACTGGCACACTCAATTCCAAATATGTCCCAGCCCTGGACTGAAGTATGCTCCTCATCATTGTGAACCTGGCCACCAAATGCAAGATAACCATAGCCGAGCTCCTTGCATGCAGTTGCATTTCCAACGTGATCTACATTCTGTGGATTCATCAGATGGGAGAGTGGAGGTCACCATATTCCCAGCTCAGAGTGCTACTTACTTGGCCTTTTGAATGAAGTTCTCTGCTTCTAATACACCTTCTACCTTTCTTCTGTCCTTCCTTTCTCCCTTCTTCTCCTTCTCCTTCTTCTTTTTTTGTAACAGCTTTGCTGAGATACAATTCACATGCCATAAAATTCACCAATTTAAAGTGTATGTCTTAGTTTGCCAGGGATGCTATGACAAATAACTGTTTATGATGGGCTGGCTTTTACAACAAGAAGTTATTGTCTCATGGTTTTGAAGGCTAGAAGTCCAAAATCAAGCTGATTGCAAGGCCACCTTTTTTTTTTTAAATGCAGTTTTATTGAGATATATTCACACTTCCTACAAAACTTCTGAAGTATACAATCAGTGGCTCTCAGTATCATCACATAGTTGTGCATACAACCCCAAGATCAATTTTAGAACATTTTCATTACTCCAGAAAAGAAATAAAAATAAGAAGAAAATCCTAATCCTCCCATACCCCTTATCCACCCCTATTATTGACCCATAGTATTGGTGTGGCACATTTGTTATTATTGATGAAAGAGTATTAAAATATTACTGTTAACTATAGTCCATGGTTTGCAGTAGGTACATTCCCCCCCATAAACCCCTCTATTATTAACTCCTTGAAATAGTGTTGTGCATTTGTTCTAGTTCATGAAAGAATGTTTGTATATTTGTAGTTAATCACGAGCATTGTCCACCATAATAATCACTGCATTATATATTCCTATGTTTTAACCTTCAACTTTCAAGGCCACCTTTTGATGGAAATTCAGCCTTTCTTGTAGGGTGAGTAGTTTTCTGGTGATGGATGTCCTCTGTCACATGGCAATCTCTTTCCTCTCTAGCTTTTTCTGACTTCTGGATTCTAGTTCTTCTGACTGGCTGCACCTGCATTTCCTCTTTTAATGCAGTGTGGAGTTTGAAGCTGTTATGCACCCCATAAAGGATCATGTTCTTTTAATCCATTCCTGTGGGTGTAGACCTATTGTAGGTGGGACCTTTTGATTAGGTTATTTCAGTTGAGGCATGCCCCAGGGTGGATCTTAATCTTCTTACTGGAGTCCTTTAAAGAGGATAAAGGACACACAGAAAACAGAGATGACATTAACAGAAGCTCACAGAAAAAGCCCCAGAAATGTTTAGAGAAAGAGCCACAGATGAAGAAGAAGCCAGAAGCTGAAACAACGAAACTTGGGAGAGAAGGACCAGCAGACGTGGCCATGTGACTTGCTGTCAGACAGAGGAACACCAGATGCTAGCAGCCAGTCTTCAGAGAAGGTATCCTCCTGTTGATGCCTCAGTCAGGACATTTTCACGGCCTTAGAACTGTGAATGCGTAAGCTAATGCATCCCTATTGTTAAAAGCCAGTCCATTTCTGGTATAACACATTTCGTCTGCATTAGCAGACCGAAACATGGGGCTCCGGTCTTACGAATTAAGACCCACCCTGATTCAGTTTAGCCACAACTTAACTAATAATAACATCTCCAACGGTCCTGCTTAAAAATGGGCTCACACCACAGGAAGGCAAACTAAAACTTGAACAGGAGTCAGTCCCCAAATCTCTGCTCTCTGCACTACCAAAACTTTTTACATGCTCCTTCCATGCAAAATACCTTCACCCATCCCAATATTACCAAATCCTTAGTCATTTCAGGAACAACTCCAAGTCCAAAGTCCCATCAAAATCAATTGTGTGTAAAGGATTGAAAGCAGGGACTTGAAAAGATATTTGCACACTGATGTTCATAGCAGCATTATTCACAATTGCCAAAAGATGGAAGCAACCTAAGCGTCCATCAGCAGATGAAAGGATTAACAAAAAGTGGTATAGGCATATGATGGAATATTTTTCAGCCATAAAAAGGAATGAAGTCCTGATACGTGCAACACCATGAGTGAACCCTGAAGACATCCTGTTGAGTGAAATAAGCTAGATATAAAAGGACAAACACTGTATGATCATACTGATATGAAATAATGAGAATGTGCAAACTTACAGAGTGAGAATCTAGAAGGTAGGTTTACCAGGGGTTGCGTTGGGGCTGGAGAATGGGGAGCTGATGCTTAATTTGTACAGAATTTCTATTTGGGTTGGTTGTGAAGTTTTGGAAATGGATAAATGTGGTAGTAGCACAACATTGTGAATGTAATTGACAGTACTGAAATATATATGTGAATGTGGTTAAAAGGGGGAGATTTTAGGTCATATACATATTACTGGAATAAATAAAAAGATGAAGATAAAACATAGGACTGCAGAACGCAGGGAACCCTATTGTAAATAATGGACTGTAGTTAATAGTACAATTATAAAAATGTTCTTTCATGAATTATAACAAATGTACCACACTAATGCAAGGTGTTAATAATAGGGTGGTTAATGGGAACTCTGTATTTTTTTACATGGTTTTTCTGTAAACCTACAACCTCTCTAACTTAAAACAAATAAAAAAAATCAGTTGTGGATGTGGTCTGTCCTATGATGTGCCAGTTTGGATATATTATGTCCCTCCAAAAGCCGTATTCTTTAATGCAATTTTGTTGGGTTA
Source organism: Choloepus didactylus (assembly GCF_015220235.1). Lineage (NCBI taxonomy): Eukaryota > Metazoa > Chordata > Mammalia > Pilosa > Megalonychidae > Choloepus > Choloepus didactylus. The sequence continues at coordinate 5,578,707 of NW_023637606.1, forward strand.
GATTTATTAATCTTTCTGACTAGGGTGTGACCTCTTGATTGACTGTTTCCATGGAGATTTGACCCCTTCCATTCAGAGTGGGTCTCATTTAAATCACTGAAGTCCTATAAAAGAGCTCACAAACAGAAAGAGCTCAGAGCAGCTGACAGAGACTTTTGGAGAGACTGAAATGTTTGCTGAAGCTTGAGATGCACACAGAAGGATGTTTGGAGATGCTAAGCTAAGAGAAACCCAGAGACATTTTGGAGAATGCCATTTTGAAATGCAACGCAGGAGCAAAGGATCAGCAGACGCCAGCCACGTGCCTTCTCAGCTGATAAAGGTGTTCTGGATGCCACTGGCGGTTCTTCCAGTGAAGGTATCTTCTTGTTGATGCCTTAGTTTGGGCACTTTTGTGGACTGTAAATTAGGACTGTAAATTTGTAACCAAATAAACCCCCCTTTATAAAGGCTAATCCATTTCTGGTATTTTGCATAATGGCAGCTCTAGCAAACCAGAACATGGGGTAAAACTCCTCTCCACCTGTTGACCTGTGAAACCTAGAAAACAAGTTATCTGTTTCCAAAATACAATGATGGGACAGGCATAGGCATAGACAGTTCCATCCAAGAGGGAGAAATTGGAAGGAAAAATGAAGTCATGGGTCCCAAGTGAGTCCAAACCCAGCAGGGAAAACCCCATTCGATTCCAAGTTCTGAGAGTCATCTGTGGACTATACTTTGTCCTCTGGGTCTGCTGAAGTGATAGCCCCACCCCTTCCAAGCACTGTGAAGCAGCCGCACTTTCCTGGAATGCCCAGCATAGGCTCCACCATTTCTGAGCAGCAGGGTGCTGGCTGCACTCTTCCTGAACATCAGACATAAGGTGGGAGACCTGCCCTCTCCAGGGCTCAGGCCATGTCTCATCCAAAGGAGGGACAGAAGCCCCTCTCTCATGGCCTGTGGAGAGCTTTTTGGTCCAGAACTCTATTTATGTGGTTCTGCTCTTGAAGTAGTGCTTCCTTCATTTTGTCTTGTCTCTGTCCCCTTCCATCCAGGATGGTAGGACTTCTGCTCATACAAAATTATCAAAAACCTTGTTGGTTTTGTGTGCAGTTCAAGGGTATCCAGGCCATCAGGCAAAAGGATCTTCCACAGGATAAGTGCATTTCTAATGATGACTTCCTCAGAGATGACTGACTGAATCCCTGAGTCATCTGTCTAATTTCCTTAGGAAAGGATGGCTCACTTCCACCCTTACATGGAGCTCCATTCTCTGGGAACTCTCTGGAAGCTCAGGAGGCCTCTGTTTCTAGCCCTCATTTCACAGCTCACGAACTGCATAGGCTGAGAGTTTTCCAAATCATCAACTGCTGGTTCCTTTGTGAAGAACAGTTCAGTCTTCAGTTGATCTCTTTCCTCTCTCATTTTACTATATGCACCAAGGAGAAACCAGGCTGCACCTTCCACAATCATCTGGAAATCTCAGTGAAATATCCAAGTTTATCCTTACAAGTTCTGCCTTCCATTCAACATCGGAATGCAATTTTGCCAACTTCACTGCCACTTTATACCAAGGGTTGCCTTCCCTCCGGTTTCCAATAACACATTCATCATTTCCTTCAAAGGCATGAAAGATTCTGTTTATGACGATTTAGGTATTCTTTGAGATGAGAAAAACTTTCTCTACAGCTCTCGCTTATTTCTGATCCTTCACCAGACAAGCCTTGACTATCCATATTTCTACTGACAGTCTCTTTTTTTTTTAATCTTCATTTTATTGAGATATATTCACATACCACGCAGTCATACAAAACAAATCATACATTCGATTGTTCACAGTACCATTACGTAGTTGTACATTCATCACCTAAATCAATCCCTGACACCTTCATTAGCACACACACAAAAATAACAAGAATAACAATTAAAGTAAAAAAGAGCAATTGAAGTAAAAAAGAACACTGGGTACCTTTGTCCTGACAGTCTCTTCAAAGCAAACTAGACTTCTCCTATCAGGCACATCAAAATCCTTCCAGCTCTTTCCCATTACCCAATTCAAAGCTGCTCCCACAGTTTTAGGGTTTGTAATTGCAGCACCCCACTTTCTGGGACCAAAATCTGCCTTAGTTTGTTGAGGCTGCTATGAGAAACACCACACAACAGGTTTTGGCTTAAAGAACAGAAATTTATGGTGTCATAAATTTGGAGACTGAAGTCCAACATCAAAATCTCAACTCAACAGGCCATGCTTTCTCCTTGGGTTTGCCACAAACCTTGGGGTTCCTTGGCTGATATTGTTGCCTCCATCACACAGCAACCTCTCTCTCTCTCTCTCTCTCTCTCTCTCTCTCACTGGCTTCTTCTACTGCTCACTTCTGGCTTCTACTGACTGACTGTGTATGAATTTCCTATGGAAATTTGTATGGATTAAAGCCTACTCTGCTTAAATTTGGGCTCATCTTTATAGAATTTTTGAAGATCCTATTCACAAATGAGCCCACACATTAATTAATAATAATGACTTCAAAGGTCCTATTTACAAATGGGTTCAAGTTCACAGGAATGTAAATTAAGACTGGAACATGTCCTTATGGGGAACATGATTCAATCCATACACCAGGAAATGGGCTTGTTTGTTGGAGGAAAGTAGAGGAAGTAATTGAGGGGCTTGGGGGACCCCAGCAGGCACCCCATCCCAGTTTCAGAAGCTGAATCAGGATTTGGCAGGTGGGGGCAATCAGGTGTTTGCACCCTCCCTCCTTCTGTTGCAAATAAAAGATGTTGCAATCTCAGCAGATAGAACCAGGTCTGTTCTACTTCTCCATGCCATCCACCAACCCCCTCCTGCTCTGGACACAGAGTCACTTACAGGAAATCAGAGCAAGTTCCCCTTTGACCCCAGCAATGGGGCTCTGTAAACCAGCCCTCAGGGACCAGGACTCCCACCCCACACCAGTCCCCAGCCTTAACAATTCACCTCCTGCTGGGGCTTCACCACCTCCACCCCCGCCAGATGGTCAACCTTGTTCAGAATTAGAGAAATGCAAATTGAAACGACAGTGAGCTATCCATTTTCACTGCTGAGGCTGGCAAAAACCCAAAAGTTTGCCAACACGCTCTGATGGGAGGTGGTGGGGAAATCATTTCATGTAACTGATATAACTCGGTGGAAGGGAATTCAGCAATATGTAGCAAGATCACTAATGAGAGTAGACTTTGACCTGTTGGGCATGTGCAAAATTATAGTAATAATGGTGAAGGCAGTAATAATAATGATCAACAACTACATAGCACTCATGACCCAGGCACGATTCGCCCAAGTTAACTTCTTTAGCCCTAGTAGCAGTCCCATTTGCAGATGGGGAAACTGAGGCACAGCTAATACGAATTGGAGCTGGGAAGCAAGGAAGCTCAAGGTTACTTGCTGCAGAGCAAGTAATCTATAGATGGCACAAAGGCTGTCGGACCGTACGACTGATGGCTTTCCCACAATGTAACATTAGGCAGCTACCTACCAGAATAAGGAAATTTTCTGTGTACTGATAAGGAAAATCTTCAAGATATATTGTTATCTGGAAAAGCAAGACACATATTGGGAAACCAGGAAGAGTGGTGTGTAGACTATGCTAGCCTGTATCTGCTCACGAATGCACAAGATACCTCTAGAAAAACATAAGATTTGACCACAGGGTCACATCTGGGTGAAGGTCTGGATGGCTGGCAACAGGGGTGGGGGAAAGACTAACTTTTTCCTGTATGCCCATTTGTACCTTTTAGATTTGGAACCAAATATTCACAGATAGAAATAAAACAACTTAAAATAACATAATAATAATAGTGATAATAATATTCTAAGAGGAAGTTGATGTGAAACATTACAGAAACTAGAAACGGGGGCTTTCCTCAACAAAGACTTTTTTTTTTAATCCATCCTGCTACTCAAGCATTGTGAAAGGTGAGTAAAGGGAGCTCCAGATCCCTTTTAGCATGGAAAACATGTTTATCTGGATAGTGAACTCCTACACATCCTTCAAAGCCCAACTTAAATGTTTTCTCTTCCAAGGAGCCTTTTCTGAACCTCCAAGAAGCAGAGCTCTTCTCCACTGGGGAAGACATTCCATGGGCTGGGAATGTCTCTGCTTGACTTAGTTCCTGCTCTCCCCCCACTCCACCCCCAGGCGTGAAAGCTGCTGGAAGTGAGTCCTGGGGATCTTCTGGGGCTCTAGCTCCCAGCTCAAAAATGTACTCTTAGGAAGTGTTTGATTAATAAATGCATGGCCAAAAGTAGACTGGGCTCATAGCCTGGATATCCAGGAGGAGCCTTTTTTGAACCTTAGTGTTCTTGCACCATAAGTGGATACAACAAGTGAAAGTCCTAGTTCACATCTGTTCCTGATCTGAGGGAGGTGAGAGCGTGGGGGAAGGTCTGTTCATGATGGAGGGGGACATGACCTTGGGATACTGGTCCCATGGATTGAAAACATTTGGGAAATGGTATTGAGAAATCTGGGGCAGCCCCAGGGAGGGGAGAGACCAGAGGAGGAAGGGGGAGGGGTAGCCAGATAAGAGGTGGCCTCCAACAGCCTCTGCTCACTCCTCCCTGTCCTCTCCCTCCGTCCCTCTGTCCCTCCACTTTCCCTACACCATGGGACCTGCCTCAGGTTCCAGCCTGCTGCTTCTCCTGCTGACCAGCCTCCCCCTGGCCCTGGGGGATCCTCTGTGAGTCACCATGACAACCCACCCCCAAAAAGGCTGCTTCTGGGATGGGAGCAGGCATTTGTGGGTACAGTTTCCTGTAGAATCTAGGGTGCATTCGGGTATTTGTGGATCCAGGGGATAGTGGGTTGTGAACTATACAAATTTGGGCTTCCTGTGGGGTTGGGTGTTTGTGGAATTCAGGAATGTGGGATTGGGATGTTTGGGGGCTCAATGTTTCTAGAATTGGGAGTCTGTAGGTTTAGGAGGTCAGAGCTTTGTGTGGATGTGAGGTTGAGGTGAGTGTGTGGTTGGGGCGTTTTGCAGGTTTAGGGGTTTGTAGGTTGGACTTGACAGGAATTGGGAGTTTGCACTTTCAGGGTTTCAGTGTTTCTAGGTTTAGGGGTTTGGTGTTTTTGGTTTATGTAGCTCGGGGTGTGTGGTTGTGGATATATATAGGCCTGGAGTGTTAGTGGCTTAGGTTTGGGGTGTTCAGAGATTAGGGGATTAGGGTTTGGGTGCATGTGGGGTTGGAAGTCTACAGCCTAGGGAGGGTTGCTGGTTCTGGTTTTGAGGTCGTAGGGTTGGTAGGATCCGGTCTGTTCACAAGCCAGGGGTTCAGGATGGCAGATTCCTGCCCAGTGGGTGAGGAGGTGGTGGTTCCCAGGGAGGAAATCAGATCTGGAGGCTGGCGCTGGTGCCCCGGTGTGGCCACTGGATCCCCTCCAGGACCTGGGGCTGAGGCCCAGTACCAGGAAGCAGAGGCTGGCCAGGCGCTGACCCGGAACAAAGCTGGAGCCTGGGTGCCCTGGCATGACAGTTCCACCCCTGTGCCCGGCTCCGGCAGGTACTCCATCATCACCCCCAACGTCTTGCGGCTGGAGAACGAGGAGACGGTGGTGCTGGAGGCCCACGAGGTGCAAGGAAACATTCCTGTCACTGTCACCATCCATGACTTCCCCGCCAAGAAGCAGGTGCTGTCCAGAGAGAACACTGTGCTGACCAATGCCAACGGCCATCTGGCCACCGTTACCATCAAGGTGGGCACAGAATGGAGCTGGGACCAGCCCACACCCAGAGCCCCTCCCCACTCTGAGCCCCTCCCACTCTTGGAGTCCCCACCTCTCTGAGTCTCCTCAGTGTCTGAGCCCCCTTCTTCTCTGAGTCCCCTCCCTCTTCTGGACCCCTTATCTCTCTTTGACATCGAATCCTCTTCAAATCCCTCCCCTCTCTGAGCCCTCTCATCTCTGAGTCCCCCACTCCTCTCTGAGCACCCTCCATTCTCTGAACTGCCTCTCACTTTTGAGCCCCCTCCCCTTCTCAGCTCCCCATCTCTGAGCCCCCTTCCCCTCTGTTTTAGTGTCCTGGCTGATAAAACAAATACCATGCAGTGGATTGGCTTAAACAACCTGAATTTATTGGCTCATGGTTTTGAAGTGAGGAGAATTTCAAAGTCCAGGCATCAGCAAAGCAATGCTTTCTTCCCTAAAACTGCGGTGTTGTAGGGGCTAGCTGTTAGCCATCCTTGGCCCTTGGCTTTCCCATCACATGGCAGTGCCCATGGCTGAGTCTTCTTTCTCTTCTGGGTTCTGTTGACTTTCAGCTTCCGGCTGCTCCCGGTGGCTTCTCTTTCTGTATCCAATTTCCATTGCATGGAAGGACTTTAGCCATATTGGACAAGGGCCCACTCTCACTCATTTTGGGCACACCTTAACTCATAACATCTTCAAAGTCCTATGTACAAATGGGTTCACACCCACTGGACCTAAAAATGCCTTTTGTGGGGGATCTGACTCAATTCCCCAACACTCTTCATGAAGCCCCCCACCCAGAGACCCCTTTCAACACCTCTGTTCTTTGAGACCCTTTGTGTTCCCACTTTCCATCCCCTCTCTCATCCCCAACCCTCTTGGAGCACCCTCCTTTCTTTGAGTCCCTCCCCTTTCTTTGTTCCCTCCCATTTATGAATACCATCGCCTTTTTGAGCCCCCTATGTTTCTGAACACACTCTCCCTCTATGAATCCTTCCCTTCTTTAAAAGTGTCCTTTCTCAGTCCCTTCACCTCTGGGAAACCCCCGACCAACTCCTCTCCCACTTTGAGCCCCTTCCCCCTCTTTGAGTTCCTTCGTTCTGTGAAACCCCTTGCCCCTTCTCAGTCTCCTCACTTCTCTGAAACTCTCTCCCCTCAAGTCTCCTATCCTTCTGAGCCCCCCCCCCCCGTAAGCCCCCTCCCATTCTGCATCCCTCTCTGACCCCGCCCCCCCTCTGAGCTCCTTGGAGTGATGGGCAGGCTCTGCAGTGATGAGGGGCAGGTGAGGGCCTGGAGGCTGGACCGTGAGCACAGGGTCCTGAGCAGACCCTTAAGGATGCCCTGGCCCATGCCCAGGTCCCGGCCAACAAAGAGCTCCAGTCAGAGAAGGGGAAAAGGTTCGTGATTGTCCAGGCGGCCTTCGGTGACACCCAGGTGACGAAAGTGGTGCTGGTGAGCATTCGGACTGGGTACCTCTTCATCCAGACGGACAAGACCATCTACAACACCCGGGCTCCAACAGGTGAGGGGGCGGGGGTGGCTGGAGACCCCCGGGCAGGGGTGCGGGGAGGAGCCGCGCTCAGCAAGCTCTCGCTCTCTCTTCCCACCACCGCCCAGTCCGCTACCGGGTCTTCTCCGTGGACCAAAACCTGCTGCCCGTCGGCCGGACCGTCGTCGTCAGCATCGAGGTACCAGGCAGCTGGGACCCCAGCGACACCGGGCAGAGGCTCGGGGAGAGCAAAGAGGGGGAGAGAGGCAGGGACGCTGACACCCAGATGCAGACACCGGAAAAGGCTCAGTGGCAGAGACCCAGACTCAGAGCTAGGCAGAGAGCAGCACCGACAGAGGCCTGAGACGGGGCGGGGACCCGGGGTTCTGGCTGCAGACAAAGCCCCGGTCGGGTCACTTCCCGAGCAACAGTTTCCTTATCTAAAGCTGGGGAACCAGATAATTCCATGTAGTCGGTTCTCCTCACCGCAGCCAGAGGGCGCCGGTGAGCACCCGAGTCTGCCCGCAGCCCTCCAGGGCTCCCAGCTTGCTCGCTGGGGTAAAAGGCAAAGCCCTCCCCGCAGGGACCCTGCACAGCCTGCCCGGACCCCCTCCCTGCTCCGCCCCACCCCCCCGCCCCGCTCTGCTGCTCCATCACGTCGTCCCAGACACATGGATCTCCTCTGAACCTCCACCTCGCCAAAAGCCGTCCTGCCTCAGGGCCTTTGCACTGGCTTCTCTCTCTGGCTGGAACTCTTTTCCTCCAAATATCCACACGGCTCACTCCCTCCTCTCCTTCAATTCTTTGCTCCAAAGTCAGCAATGCCCTAATTTTACAGGGAGGTCTTTCTTGATGAATCTGTAAAATTGCACCCCCACCCCCAACCCAGGCAGACAGATACACACACACTCCACTCTCCACCTCCTCCCTAGCATTTTCCTTCAGCATCATGTGAATTGGAGGTACATATTTGTTAATTGCTCCCCCCGCCCATCGAACCTAAGCTCCACAGGGGAAGGGATTTTGATGCATCTCCCAAACCCATCACACCATATGGCTCAAGAAAAAGTTACCAGGGGAAGGAAGGGAGGGGGAGGGAGGAAGGAGGGAGGGAGCAAGGAGGGAGGGAGGAAGAAGGAAAGGGAGGACAAAGGGAAAGAGGTGTATTTACTCCTCCTAGGATTGTCATGAGCATTTAGGGACATCATGTGATCACAGAGAGAAGACTAACCACATATTTGAAGTTGCAGAGCTGCTTTAGGAAGAGGTGGGGTCTGTGGGGAAGGGAGGGCACACATCTGCTTGACAGGCACAGCCAGCAACCAGCTTTGTATAAATATCGCTGTGTGCAAATGCCAGTGCATCACCCCTAGAACGGCCCCATTTCCAAAGAAGCCGGAAAATCAGATTTCTGTGGGATGTCTCCTGATGTTTGACTCTTGGCAATAATGAAATAATATGTGTATTAGGCTGAACCACAGAAAATTGCTATTCGTGAAGGTAAAAAAGAAATAGGCAGTTACCTGTGATTCAGTCTAATCAAATGCTCAGCTCAGGGTCTGGCACAAAATAAGTGTGCAATAAATGCCAACTATAGTCATTAGCCAGAGAGGCACTGATTTCAAAAAATCATGCTTGTATTAATTCTACTCCAAGCCAAGGAGGTAGGTGCTATTATTATCTACTTTTTACAGAAATGCAGATTGAGCACAGAGAGGTGAAGGAACTGGCTCAAGGCCACACAGCTTGTGGGAGACAGCACCCGCCACTGAAGCAGCTCCAGGCTCTGGCCACTGCCCCTGTTGACATGGTGCAGAGAGAGGGTGCAGACACACAGAGCCCCTTCATCTGACCCACCCCCCTGTCTCCCACAGACCCCTGAAGGCGTTCTCATTAAGCGGGACTCCCTTACTTCCCAAAACCAGTTAGGCATCTTGCCCTTGTCTTGGAACATTCCGGAGCTGGTCAAGTACGTGAGGTCCTCCGGGAGGGGGTTCCGGGCCCCCTGATCCCAGGAGCGGGGTTGGGGGCCTGGGGGCCTGCCAGACCACTCACCCGGCCTTCCCTGTAGCATGGGGCAGTGGAAAATCCTAGCCCACTACGAAGATTCGCCGCAGCAGGTCTTCTCCTCCGAGTTTGAGGTGAAGGAGTACGGTAAGGTGGGGGGCGACCCGGGTGGGGGTCCCCGGAGCGCTGGCGCAGCGTCCGCCCCCAGCCGACGCCGTCCCTCCCCGCAGTGCTGCCCAGCTTCGAGGTCAAGGTGGAGCCCGCGGAGAAATTCTACTACATCGACGACCCCGAGGGCCTGGTGGTGCACATCACGGCCACGTGAGGAGCTGAGGGCGGGGCCAGGGAGGCACGGGGGCGGGGCCAGTCAGGGGGCGGGGCTCTGGGTCCTTAGCCACAGGGAGGGGAAGCCGGGGAGACTCAGCTCTCCAGCAGCGGAGGATCTGAGGCTCGCGTCATCTCACAGGTTCTTATACGGCAAGAACGTGGATGGAACAGCCTTCGTCATCTTCGGCGTGCAGGATGGCGACCAGAGGATTTCACTGTCCCAGTCCCTCACCCGCGTTGTGGTACCTGACAGAGGCCCCCTCTGAGCCCCTCCCCAGCCAGCTCTCCCCTCTCTCAGGCCCTCCCCTCTGAGCCCTTCCCCTGTGTAAGCCCCTCTCCAGCTGAGCCCCTCCCCCCTGAGTCTCCTCCCCTTTGAGTCCCCCCCCCTCTGCGTTCCCTTTCTGAGCCCCTCCCCCGTCTCTCTGAGCCCCTCCCCCTGAGCCCCCCTCCCCTTTCTGAGCCCTCCTCTCCTCCTCCAGATTGAGGATGGCAGCGGGGAGGCCCAGCTGCGCCGGCAGGTCCTTCTGGATGGGGTGCAGCCCTCCCGAGCAGACGCCCTGGTTGGGAAGTCCTTGTACGTGTCTGTCACGGTCATCCTGCACTCAGGTGAGCCCGAAGGAGCAGGCTGGTCCGAGGGCGGAGGCCCAATACCACCAGTGGTCCAGTCTGAGAGGGGAGGCCCTGTCAGAGCAGCAAGCCTAGTGTGAGGGGACCGGCCTGGTCCAACGGGTCGGCCCAGTGTGAGCGGGGGAGGATGCCCAGTCTGAGGGTGGAAGCCCAGTGTAATTGTGTCCAGCCTGACGGGGGAGGACTGACCCTCCTGACCGGCCCCTTCAGGCAGCGACATGGTGGAGGCGGAGCGCAGCGGGATCCCCATCGTGACCTCCCCTTACCAGATCCACTTCACCAAGACGCCCAAGTTCTTCAAACCAGCCATGCCCTTCGACCTCATGGTGAGACCCGGGGCTGGGGTTCCACCGCCACAGCGCCCCTGTTCCCGAGTGCCAGCAACGCCTCTGCGTCTGTGTGAACCCCTCCACCTACTCTCACCCCCACAGGTGTTCGTGACGAACCCCGACGGCTCTCCGGCACGCCACGTCCGCGTGGCGGCCCAGGTAGTGGGAGAAGACGAGGTGGAGTCTTTAACCCAGGATGACGGCGTGGCCAAGTTGACAGTTAACACCCCCAAAAGCCGGCAGCTGAATATCAAGGTGAGTCACGGCCAGCCACGGGACTCACCCCTACCCCAGCCAGGGAGACAGGAGAGAGGCCTTTATGTGTACAGTGTGATCCTGACATTTGCATAAAGAGATCCTGTATTTCTTAGTGGAGTCCTTTCTCATGCATAAAGCGGTCCTGCCCATTACACAGAGGAGTCTTCATTTGCATGGAGGCATTTTCCACATGCAAGCAGGGGTCCTGCCTTTTGCATGCATCTGCATATATGAGTTCACATTTAGATAAACAGGTCTCTTTCACTTGCCTGTCACCTTCTATTTTTGCATGGAGAGGTGCTCCTGCCTCACTTTTAGGTCTACCCTTCAGAGAAGAATTTGAATCCTGCAAAGAGGGGCACTGCAGTTTATATAGATGGGCACGTGATTTTCATGATGACTCTGTTCTTAGCATTCTGGAGGTCAAAGTCCAACATCAGTCTCACTGGGTTAAAATCAAGGTGTCAGGAGGGCAGTGCTCCTTCTGGAGGCTCTAGGGAAGAATCCGTTTCTTGCTTTTTCCAGCCTCCAGAGGCCACCCTGCATTCTTTGGCTCAGGGCTCCTTCTTTCATCTTCAAAGCCCACAGCTTGGCATCTTTATATCTCTCTCTGACTCTCCTGCCACTCTCTTATAAGGATACTTGTGACGACAGTGGGACCACCTGGATAATCCAGGATAATTTCCGCCGTCTCATGATCCTTACTTTAATTGCATCTGCAAAGCTCCTTTTGCCATGTGAGGCACCATATTCCCACGTCCCAGGGATTAGGACATAGGCATCTTTGGGTACCTCTGTTCAGCACAGCTCAGCGTGCATCCCTCTGTCCTACCAGGTGCGCACGAAGAGGGAGGGCATCCTGGAGTCGCGGCAGGCCACCAGGACAATGCAGGCTCTACCCTACAGCACCGTGGGCAACAACTACCTGCATCTCTCCATGTCCCGCAAGGAGCTCAGGCCGGGAGATACCCTCAATGTCAACTTCCACCTGCGAGTTGATCCTGGCCTGGACAACAAGATCAGCCACTACACTTACCTGGTCTGTGGACGGCCACAGCCCCTGGGCTCCTAGACCCCTCCAGCCCCTCCTCCTCACTTCTCTAGCACCACCCAGACATCTCCCACAGCCATGAACACCAATCCTTCCTCTCTGTCCCCCCAGATCATGAACAAGGGGAAGCTGTTGAGGGTAAGTCACCAGGCACGAAAGCACGGTCAGGACTTGGTGGTTCTGCCCTTGACCATCACCCCGGATTTCATCCCTTCCTTCCGCCTGGTGGCCTATTACACACTGATAGGCAGCACCAATCAGAGCCAGGTGGTGGCCGACTCCGTGTGGGTGGACGTCAAGGACTTGTGTATGGGCACGGTGAGCTCCCTAGATCTCTCTGTGCCTGTCTTGGCATCTCAGCCTCTTCTCTGCTCCATCTGCCTCTGCCTCTCTCCAGACATCTCAATCTATTTTTCTCCAGCTTGTAGGATTCCTGCCTCTCTCTTCCTTTTTTCCATATGACTCTTCTCCCCTGGCTTCAGTCCTTGTTTCTCTCTTTCCTTGCCTTTCTCTCTGAGCTGCTGCTGCTGTCCACTCTCCTATCTTTCTCCTGACCTCTCTCTTGCCTTCAGTCCAGCCCATGATCTCTGCCCTTGGCTGACCAAACCTAGGGCCTCCCTGGGCTGACTTCTCCCTTGTGACTTCTGTCCTCATAGCTGGTGGTGAAAAGTGGTGGAAAGGAGGAGAAGCACTATTATCCAGGGCAGCAGATGTCCCTCAAGATAGAGGGTGACCATGGGGCCCGAGTGGGGCTGGTGGCCGTGGACAAGGGCGTGTTTGTGTTGAACAACAAGCACAAGATAACTCAAAGCAAGGTGTGCACCTGGGTGGTTGAGGTGGGGCAGATCCTGGGGCTAGGCAACAGGATGGGGTTGGAGTTGGAGTTGAAGATGGGCATGTGGATGGACAAGGGTTAAAGCTGGGATGTCAAGGGTTAAGTTTGGGCACTCTCACCTGTTTCACAATGGCAATGCCAACAGCAGGTGTCTTGCAGAATTCTCCAATGTGGGAGGCCTGAGGATGGGGATTAGGGCAGAGATGAGGTTGGGGATCAGGACAGGAATGCAGTAGGGTACAAGGGGGAATGGAGAAAGTTGGGCATGTGGTTGGGACAGGGGTGGGAATGGAGATGAGAATATGTCTAGGAATGAATATTTAGAAAGGAATGGGGTTGGGAGAGTTGTGAGTGGAGATGAGAATGAGGTTGAGATAGGGAGGGATGATGATATGGAAGAATGGGGATGGGAATGGGGTTGGGATAGGGTTGGAAATGATGAGGTGATTTGCAGCTGGTTTGGGATTGAGGATAGGAATGCAAAGGGGTTTGAGGGAGAATGGAGATAAGATTGGGAATGGGGTTGGTATAAGGGTGAGAAAAGAGATGAGAATTGGTTAGGAATAGAGATGGAGAAAAGAATGGGGTGGGATAGGGTTGGGAGTGGAGATGGGAATGGGGTTGGGATAGGGTTGAGAATGATGATGATTGGGAATAGAGACGGGAATGGGGGCACGATGGGGTTGGGAATGGGGTTGGGGATAGAGTTGGGTACGTTTGTGAATGATGATGGGTTGGGTGTAGAGTTAGAGAGGGGATGGTTTTGGAAATGAGACTGAAGTTGGAGTTGGAGAGGGGCTGGAGAGTGGGGTGAGTTTGGGGGTTGTGAATGGGGATGGAGTTGTGGGGGGGATGGGGATGACACTGGGGGAAGGGATGGGTGGAGGTGGCCATGGGGTTCGGTGAGGATGGGAGCAGTATCCGTGCAGGTGTAGGAATGGAGGGAAGGTGGAGATGCAGATGGGGATGGGGTAGCTGGGGTGTGGTTGGGGGTAGGGGTACGGTTGGGGTGGGGTTCTGGAAGGGATCCAGTGGGGTGGGGCTTGGTGGGGTGGGGGAGAGATGGGCAGATAGCTGTGTAGGTGGGTTGGCAGTGGCACTGCTGGCCTGGACTCACCCATCCTGGGCCCCCTCTTCCCACAGATCTGGGATGTGGTAGAGAAGGCAGACATCGGCTGCACCCCGGGCAGTGGAAAGGACTATGCTGGTGTCTTCACGGATGCCGGCCTGGCCTTCCAGACTAACATGAACCTGCAGACCGCCGATAGGAAAGGTGAGGAGGGGCAGCGCCTCCAACTCTCAGACGCGGGGGTCAGCAGAGCTCAGTGGATAAGGGCAGGTCCCTGGATTCAGAAGGACCTGGGTTTGGGTCCTGCCTCCCCACCAACTTGCAAATCACTTCTCCCTGAGCTCACTTTCCTCATCTGCCAAATGGGATGACGACACCCCTACCTCAGGGCCATTGTGAGGAGTAAACCAAGAACGTGCAGGAGGTATCTAATCACCTTGCTACCATGCCCCTGCCCCTCAGAGCTCGAGTGCCCGAAGCCGGCCACCCGCCGACGTCGCTCTGTGCAGCTCACGGAGAAGAGGATGGACAAAGGTGGGAGCCTTCAGCTGGCCCTTGGCCCTTACTCACCCCCACCCCACTCCTGAGCCTTGCCCCTAGGGGAGCCCAGCCTGGTATTTCAGGAGTAAAAGAGGGAGAAGGGGAGGTCCTGGCCTTGGGGGAAGTTCTCCCTGGAGTCTGCCCTGAGTCTGTCCTGCTTCAAGGCACCCTGGCTGAGGGTCTGACATGGGGGACTCTGCTCCAACAGTGGGTCAGTACAAGGACAAGTTCCTTCGCAAGTGCTGTGAAGGTGGCATGAGGGAGAACCCGATGAAGTTCTCATGCCAGCGCAGGGTCCAGTATGTCTCGGACACGGGGTGCAAAAAGGCTTTCCTCGACTGCTGCAATTACATCACCCAGGAGCGGCTCAAGCATGACCGGGACAGTCCCCTGGGCCTGGCCAGGAGTGAGTCTGATAGGGGGGTCCCAGGGGTGGGTGGAGGGCAGGCCTGGGGGAGGGTGACTCTCTCTGAGAAGGAAGGCTGACGCTGCTTGAAGGGGGAGGAGGAACTTTTGAAAGGGGAGGACACCCCTATTTGAGTGGGGAGGACACCCCTGTCTGAGGAGGCAGCAGGCCTTCAGATGAGGGATCTGGTGATCCAGCTCTGAGGGGAGAAGGACCTCATCTAATGGGGGGAGAGGATCCCCTGCCTGACAATCATTTTAGCCCCATCCCAGTCAGTCTGCCATTGCCCAGGACATCACATTTAGAGGGAACATTCTAGATGATGAAGCTGGTGACACTAATCAATGTGAAGACTAAGGTGGGTTCTACACTTGCCTTTATCAAAGGAAACTGTGTTTCCTTCCAAAGAGAGGTGACTAACTCCATGAGTTACCCAACAATGTTCATTCATTCATTCATTCATTCACTTTTGGATAAGACAAAGCATGAAAATACTTGCAACTTTACAACTCATGCCAAATAAATGTTCAACAAAGCAAAGAGAAGTTTCTTTTATAATAAACTCATTTTAGTCAAAACCAAAATGGTCTCCACCACCACAGTTTGGCATTTACAAAGTTGAGAAGAGTTATCACTGTCAGTGGCTAGAGGCTTTGAACCTGCGTATTGCCCAATCACACCTTTTATTATATACCTTTTAATATGTCTTAATTAGAAAAAGACATTTCTGCCCATTCTGATGGGTGTCATCAAAACTGAATACATGGAAAACACCCTTCAGGGAACCCAGACTTTAGTGTGGATCAACTAGGCAAATTCACAGTTCATTTTCACCCGTCCAAATTTCACTGTTTAACAATTTTATGCAGAGCATTCATTACCCTGTTGATGGCTCTCATGAACCACTTGAAATTTTCTTTTGCATCTGCTGTCTTTTTCACAGGGGACTGGAAATCCATTGATCAGTGGGGTTGGAGGAGCAAAAGCAAGTGTGGGTGGTTCTTGAAAGTGTGGGAAAGTGCTTTTCATCAATTCCATGATGCAAAGTAATGAAAGAGAACTTTGCTTAAAAATTAAGGGGTATAAAAAAAAAAAGACACAGAGGTTCTCAATGTGAATGAGCAAAGAGCTCTACCTTTAATCAGTTTGGAAACTATAATAATCTAGACATGCTTGTCTGTATCCCAGCACCTTAGAAAGTTGTGACCAAAGAAAAGACTTTCTTTTGCAAGCAAGAGATAATCTGAAAGCTCCTAGGAAATTAGGCAAAACCCATGATCTACTGGGAAATTGTTTATTTGCGTAGGGGTGTTTTTTCCCCAGCATTATGTGATTTCTTTAACCAGTTGAGGATCGGACGGAGAATTGCTTAACTGTTAAGAACTTGAAGGCACTGTGATGGATTGTTTCAGAGTATGGGTGGATGCCAATTGGCATCAGTGGAATTCCACTTCCTTTGTTGTCATGGGGACCTGGAAACGAATTGAAACGTGCCCATCATTTCTGTTTGTTTTTTTTCCTTTTTTCTTTTTTTGAAAGTTGTTATTTTTTCTAGTACTCCAACAATGCCTAAGAAGTTCTATCAGCATTTTTGAGAAAAGTCTAGACAGGGTTGATTTCTATTTTGGTCCAGTTTTGTTTATTTGCTAGTGAAGTCAAGCTGGCTTTCAAGGCCACCACCTCTCTGTGGCCTCTGTTGGGATGGGAAAGCCCTCAAGTCACCTGGCTGTGTTCAGCATCATCAGATCCACTGGGCACAGTAGACAGTAGACAGGGCCCATGAAAATGTTTGCATTCCTTTGAGAATCATGGGGTATAAATGAATATAATCCAGCTTGGATTACAGTCATCTTTATACCAATGCTGTCATAAAATTTAATTTTTTAGATATTTTTAATGGAAGAAAGCAAAAGTGTGTTGGGTCCCTGAAAGTGGACATATGGCCCTGAGTGGGTTTCTCTGCTGGGAATCCTTCCGGGACTGCAGGGGCTGGGGATGGGAAGGGGTAAAGGGGGGAGTGGGTCTGCTCTAACCCAGGATGGTCCACCAGGTGACCTGGATGAAGACATATTCCCAGAAGAAGACTTCATTTCCCGGAGCCAGTTCCCTGAGAGCTGGCTGTGGAAACTAGAGGAGTTGAAAGAACCAGAGAAAAACGGGTATGGCTGCAACCCCCTCCTCCCCAACTTCAACCTTCTGCCTGCCCAGCAGGGGCACCAGGTTCCTCTTCCATCGTCATTCCAGCCCCGTCCCCTTAATTTGCAGACCCCAACCTTTTGGAATCACAGCTCAACCTGGAAAATCAGCATTTGGGCTGCCCACATGTGCCCCCCACCCAGCTCCCTCCAACAGGTCCCTTGGGGCCCTGCCCACCAGCCCCCTCCCCACAGATGTCTTCCCCTCATGTCCCCTCCTCTCCTGTACCCAGAATCTCCACGAAGATCTTGAAAGTGTTCTTGAAAGACTCCATCACCACCTGGGAGATTCTGGCCGTGAGCTTGTCTGACAAGAAAGGTGAGGGAAGGTGGCGGTCCCATCCCTGGGAGGCAGGGCCCTGGGGCCCTGGGGGTTCCTCATTCCATCCCGACAGATCCCCTGTCTTGGTGGCTGACACCTGTCCCCTGGTGACTACAGAGGAGACCCAGGGTAACTCGTGGGGGATACATTCCCTAAAGTCGGGGCTGCTGCAACTGTAGAAACCATTAAAGGGCTGTGTCGACAAGATAGTGGGGAGGATGATTAAGAAAAGAAAGATACACAGGCAGCAGTGTGAAATACCCAACTGAAACATCGGTGGTCAGATTGTGACAGGTGACCAGGTGGACAGAGGGTGATCTCTTCCCTGCTCACCTGCTCCCCCACCAGCACTCAGCCCATGTGGGCACCTGGAGAGCCCTGGCCAAAGGGCAGCTGTGTGATCTTAGGCAAGTTACTTAACTTCTCTGTTCCTTGCAATTTTATTTAACCCAATATATGAAAAGTTTATCATGTCTTTTTGCAAAATTTGCAAAATCACTATCACACTAATAGTAACATTACAATAATACGTCTATAAAAGTTAACACTCATTTTTCATCTCAAACTTATTAATGAGATATTTTACACTTTTGTAATAAGTCTATAATATCTGGCATGTATTTTACACTTACAGCACATTTCTATTGGGATGGTGAATTTTCACCAGGAATATTTTGATCTATATTTCAGATTTCATAAAATTTACAAATGGAAAATTATATTCATCTACCAAAGTTGTTCCAAACATACTCGAAAGTTTTCCAATAACCAAATCGAGCCTTGGTATTTTTTTTAAATGGAGAGATAATTCATATATCATTAAATTCACCTTTTTAGTGTACAATCCAGTGGTTTTTAATATATTCACTAAAGGCAGTCGTTCTTCAGTTGAAATCTAATTTAACTAAAATTAAATGAATGTAGATATCCAGTTCCCAGACGCACTGGCCCCATTTCAAGTGCTCGCGGCGGCAGGGGCTGGTAGCTACATTTTGGACAGCGCAGGTATAGACCCTTCCGCCACCCTTGCCTTCTTCCTTTCTACACATCTATGGACGAAGAGAACTACAGAAAAGGTGGAAATCTTTAAATAAGAGTAACTTGGGAACGCCACTGCCATTGATGATTTTATCTCCATCAGCACCGTTTAGTCCCTGGCGGAGCCGGGGAGATCTCCCGGTGCAGGTGGTGACTGAGGCCCTGGGCGCGCAGGAACTCAGGCGACCCCGGCCCCGCGCGCCCTGCCCGGCCCCTGCCCCTGACACTCCGCGCTCTGTCCCCGCCCGGGCAGGGATCTGCGTGGCAGACCCCTACGAGGTCACGGTGATGAAGGACTTCTTCATCGACCTGCGGTTACCTTACTCCGTGGTGCGCAACGAGCAGGTGGAGATCCGAGCTGTCCTCTACAACTACCGCGAGAATGACGAGTTCGAGGTGGGTCCCCCGGGGGCGGCGGAGGCCTGAGCGGGTCCTGGAGGTGGCGTCTGGTGCGCTCTCCCCTGACCTGCCTCCCATGCCCCCTGGCAGGTGCGCGTGGAAATGCTCTACAACCCGGCCTTCTGCAGCCTGGCCACGGCCAAGAAGCGCCACCAGCAGAAGGTAAAGGTCCCGCCCAAGTCCTCCCTGCCAGTGCATTTTGTCATCGTGCCCCTGACGGTCGGCCTGCATGAGGTGGAGGTCAAGGCCCTGGTGCCTATGTTTTACATCACTGACGGTGTAAAGAAGACCCTGAAGGTCGTGGTAAGTCCTTGGGAGCCCTGCTGCCTCCTGCTCCTCATAGAAGGCTCCCCCTCTCTGTCCTGCCCACCCGTTTTGCAGACCCAGGCTGAGACACAGAGAGGTTAAGTCACTGGCTCCCTGTTGCACAGCTAGAAAGTGGCAGAGCCAGGTTTGAATGGCATCACGCTTGTGCCAGAACGGTACCCAGAATAGGGCCCTGCTGACCACCTGTCTGTATGTCTGTCTGTCCCTGTGTTTCTGACTCCTCTCAACCTCCCCAATGCCGCACAGCCAGAAGGAATGAGAGTCAACAAAACTGTGATTACGCACACACTGGATCCAGTTAACCTTGGCCACAGTGAGTCGGCCTCAGGAGAGGGGGTGGGGGCCTGGCCGACATGGGGATGCAGAGCATGGGGTGAGAGGGGCCAGTGCGATCTGGGTCTCCCACGTGCCCCACAGGGGGAGAGCAGAAAGTGGAGGTCCATGCCGCAGATCTCAGCGATCAAGTCCCAGAGACGGAGCTGGAGACCAAGATCCTCCTGCAAGGTGAAGCCCCCTTGGTCCCAACCCCTTAATCCAGGAAGGTGGCGGGGGGTTTGTGCTGTCCCCCAAAGCCAGCTGAGTGCCATGTACTTCCGGGGCCTTTAACCCCTGCACCTCTCTCCTCCACTTCAGCTAGAACAGCCTCTCCTTGATCTGTTATATGGAAGACTGAGCAGTATTTAACTCAGCAAATAGCTTTTGCTGATACAGAAGTTTAAATGAGAAGCAATGCAGTACAAAAGCAGATATTCTGGAGCTAATTGCCCGGGCCTGGGTGAAAAGATGCTGGGAAGGGGCTTTGCAATTAGTGAGCTCTGGGGCTTTTGGCAAATTCCTCACTGGGTGCCTTGAACTCCTCATCTGAGATACTGGGCAAATAACAGCATCTACATCAAAGAGTTGTTGTGAGGATTAAATGAGACACTACAGGGCATTCCCTTAGCAAATAACATTAATTGCTGTATAAGTTTTAATAACTCTGTTATTGGAATGATTTTACACTGATGTGAAACAAAAGGATCCAGGTACCAGCTATCTGCTACTCAGTCACTTTGGTGAACACCTCAATCACATCCCCCAGCCCCCAGCCTCCCCTGGACCCCTTGGCCTGGCTGGGGTGGCCGTGGCTCTTCTAACCCCACGGAGTTAGGTGGCTTGAGCGCCGTCCCCCTGCCCGTCGGCAGGGACCCCGGTGGCCCAGCTGGTGGAGGACGCCATTGACGCCGATCGGCTGAGCCACCTCATCGTGACGCCCTCGGGCTGCGGGGAGCAGAATATGATTGGCATGACACCCACGGTCATCGCTGTGCACTATCTGGACCAGACAGAGCAGTGGGACAAGTTGGGCCCGGAGAAGCGACAGAATGCCTTGGAGCTCATCAAGAAGGGTGGGTGGCCCACCCCCCCTGCCCCACCCCCTCTGGACCCTTTCTCTGAGCTCTCTCCCTTCCTCTCTGAGACTTCCTCTACCCCTTCTGAGCCTGCCTTCCCCTCTGTAAACCAGCCCCCTTCCCTCCTGAGACCCAGGTTCTTCTCTGAGCTCCCTTTCCATCTGACACCTTCACGCCTTTCTGAATCCCCTCTACTTTGAAAACACCTCCCCTCTCCCCTCTATAAACTGCCCTCCACTCCAAATATCTCTCCCCTTATCTGAGGCCCCCTTTCTTCTCTGAACTCCTGTCTCCTGTCTGTGAATCTTTACTCCCTCTCGAAGCCCCTCCCCCGTGAGACCACGTTCCTCTGAGCCCCTTCCTTCTGGAACCTTTTGTCCCCCCTCTGATGCCCCCCCTCCTCCCCAGATTCCCACACCCTCGCCTTCTCATCTTCCTCCCTGCTTATGAGCCCCTCCCCTTTTTAAGCACCCTTTCCCTGGATACACCCATGCCCCCCACTAGAGCCCTCTTTCTGAACCCCTGCCCTCTCCCTCATAAATTACCTGTCCCCTCTCTGATCCCCTCCTTTCTCTGAAGTACCCAAACCACACCTCCCCTTCCTCTCAGCATCCCCCTCCCCCACCTCAGGTGACACTGTCCCTTCCCTGCAGGGTACACCCAGCAGCTGGCCTACAGACAGGACAGCTCCGCCTTTGCGATCTACCCAGACAAGGAACCCAGCACCTGGTGAGTCCCCGGGACAGCCCCAGGCCCGCTGGCTCTGAGCAGGGATTGGATCCGGACCTGGCGGGGTCCAGCCCAGTCTCACGCAGACAACCCTGTGAGCGACTACCCTTGACCCTCCATGTGTGCTCAGGCGCTGGTTGGCTGAGGGACCTCATTAAGCACCAACTGCATGCAATACTAGATCGTGAGCCCTGGGAGGAGAAAAAGGGGATACTGCAAGGGCGGTGGGCCTCGAGTCCGCCCCCAGGCCCCGCCCCTCTCTGGCCACTGGCTGGCTCGGGTGGCACTCTCTGGATCCTGGAGCCGATTGGCTGACCGGCCCCGGCTCCGCTCTGTGCCTGCAGGCTGACCGCCTACGTGGTCAAGGTCTTCTCTCTGGCCGCCAACCTCATCGCCATCGACTCCCGGGTCCTCTGTGAGGCGGTCAGAT
The DNA here is from genome assembly GCF_015220235.1 of Choloepus didactylus. Lineage (NCBI taxonomy): Eukaryota > Metazoa > Chordata > Mammalia > Pilosa > Megalonychidae > Choloepus > Choloepus didactylus. Next base: position 5,600,184 of record NW_023637606.1, read on the forward strand.
GGCTGATCCTGCAGAAGCAGAAGCCAGACGGTGTCTTCCAAGAGGATGCGCCTGTGGTTATGCAAACAATGACTGTAAGCAGCAGGGATTCAGGACCGATTGGGGAAGAGGGCCGCCTGAGAGTCAGGGGATGTAAGTAGAAAGACGACCCCCCCTCCCTGCCCAGTTCTTTCCATCCACCTGTGCGGCGCACAGGATGATAAATGAACCGGGAATGTCACTCTTTCCTTGCAAACTCAATGCAAAATAAAAACACAGGGTCCTTGCTCAAAACTTCAGCATTTTATGAAACCAAGTGCAGGGTCCCTCTGAGTCCAGGGTCCTGCCTGGGAGACCCCAGCTCACATCTAGCCCATCTCCACATCCCACCTATTCTGCCTCCTGGATGTTTCTCCAAAACATCTCCTTCTCTCCATCCCCACGACCACCCCCGCCAGGGTCCATGCACCCCACCTCTCACCTGGAGACCTTGAGAAGCCTCCTGGTCATTCTCCAGGCTGTCTCCCACTCTCGTCCACTCTCAGGCCATGCAGCAGCCGGGGAGATTTTTTCAATCTGATCAGTCACTGTTTAGAAACTCCCATGACTCCCTGTTGCTCTAAAAATAAGCACAGAACTCCCTAGAGTGATTCTTCAAGTGGTCTAAAAGTGTGTCCTGGGCCAGCACCTGGGAACTTGTTTGAAATGCACATTCTCAGGCCAATCCTGGTATCCACTGAATCAGGAATTCTGGGAGTGGGGCCCAGGAATCTGAGTTTTAACACCCCCACAACCACCCCAGGTGATGCCAATGTGTGCTCAGGTTTGAGAGCTTGACTGGTCTGCCTTCCCAGCTCATGTCTTGTCTCCCTTAAAGCAATCTTTAATCTATTGATAGTTGGTTGGTTCATTTCTGTTTCCCATCACAGACAGGAAGCTCTAGGAGGGCTGGGGCTAGTAGTAGTTTTTGCCGCCCATTGTATCCAGGTGGCAGCACAGTGGCCCACCAAAAACATTAGAAGAATGAACAAATGAATGAATGAATGAATGAATACTAAAGGGTTTGGCCCTCCTGGGGGAGACACTGGGGACAGACCCAGCCCTACCCCCAGTCTCTATGTTGAAACACACTGGTGACCCTCTCCTTGCTTCCTGCCTCTCATTCTAGGGTGGCTTGCAGCGTACTGTGGATCAAGAAGTAACGCTCACGGCCTTTGTTCTCATCGCACTGCACGAGTCTAAAGAAATTTGTGAGGGGCCAATCAGCGTAAGTGCCCCCCACCCCATCCTCACTCCCCCAACCTTTTCCGTCTACAAGACTAAGACTGGAGCTTTACCATTCCCAGGGAAAGACTCTGATGGGCTCAGCCTCAGTCAGGTGATCGCCATTGCACCAATGAGCTGAAGCCAGGAAGTAGGTCTCCGTGGGAAACATGGCTGCCTCCACTATGGCTTTGTGAATGGAAGGAAGGAGAGGCAGTTCCTACTAAGTGGGGGAGGGGGGCATAAGACCAGCACTTTGGCAGGCACAAAGATTGTTTTCCACTACTCATATTCATGGCAACATTGTTGCAGAGTATAGGACAGGCTGTGGGACCACACTGCTTGGGATCTGTTTTAGTTTGCTAATGCTTCTGGAATGTAAAACACCAGAGATGGATTGGCTTTTATAAAAGGGGGTTTATTTGGTTACACAGTTACAGTCTTAAGGCCATAAAGTGTCCAAGGTAACACATCAGCAATCGGGTACTTGTGCTGGAGGATGGCTAATGGTGTCCGGAAAACCTCTGTTAGCTGGGAAGGCACGTGGCTGGCGTCTGCTCCAAAGTTCTGGTTTCAAAATGGCTTTCTTCCAGGATGTTCCTCTCTAGGCTGCAGTTCCTCAAAAATGTCACTCGTAATTGCACTTGGGGTATTTGTCCTCTCTTAGCTTCTCTGGAGCAAGAGTCTGCTTTCAACGGCTGTCTTCAAAGTGTCTCTCATCTGCAGCTCCTGTGCTTTCTTTAAAGTGTCCCTGTTGGCAGTAGCTCCTCTTCAAAATGTCACTCACAGCTGCACTGAGTTCCTTCTGCTTGTCAGCTCATTTATATGGCTCCACTGATCAAGGCCCACCCTGAATGGGTGGGGCCATGCCGCCATGGAAATTATCTCATCAGAGTTATCACCCACAGCTAGGTGGGGCGCATCTCCAAAGAAACACTCAAAGAATTACAATCTAATCAACACTGATAACATCTGCCCACACAAGATTAATCAGAGGTAATGGCGTTTGGGGGGACATAATACATTCAGACTGGCACAGGATCAAATGAAGGGTGTGCCCAAGCTCATTGTTAAACTTCTGGGAATTTTCCAAGCTGGTTGTTAAACACAACCATTGTTAAAAATGATTAAACATTTTCAATGTTTTTAATGTTAAAAAAATGCACAGTTAAGTAATTTACATTAAAAACAAACACCATTTCATATCTATTTTACTACGCTTTACCATTGAGAGCATAACTTATGCTTTCAAATTGATTCACATCTGTAGTATCTCTGCAGTGGAGAGACTATGTCCTACTGTGCATCTCTCCTCAATTCTGCCTTCATTGATAGCTTGAAATCTGCCATGGTGGAAGTATTTACACCACAAAAATCAGCAACAATCCAGATCATGTTTTCCTCCACCCCAGAGCCACTTACTAACTTGGTGGTCTTGGCAAAGTCATCACATCTCTTTCTGTGGGCAATAGCATTCTCTTTGGTGCAGTAGGGATGATGACAAAAAATAATAAATACCTCATAGGATTTTCTGAGGTTAAGTAAGTGGGTATCTGGCTAGTACATGGGAAGTGCAATGATGATGATGATGGTGATGATGATGATGATGACGGTGATAGTGTTGGTGATGGTGATGACTGGAAGAGTAAGCAGTGGTGTGCTAAATCTGGCTCATAGTAGCTTGTGAATGCTTATTTGTGGCATCTCTTTCCAACTCTGGTTTCATTATTGTCACATTGGCTTGAAATGGGCCATGGTGGGAGTATTTACACCACAGAAATTGGCAGTTGCTATAAATCAGACCCCTGTCTCCCAGAGAGCCAGTTATTAAACATTTACTAGCACATCACTGGGTGTATGAACTGTTCCAGGCACGTAGCAGGTATTCAGCAACAAGGCAGCTCACAATGGCTAAAATGTCTGGGAAATCCTCAAAAACAGACTGGAGATGGGCAGAAATGTCCAGGGACAGAAAGTGTTCTAAAGCCCTGAAAGTGGTGCTTTTGTGCTACTTATCAGCTGTCTGTGATGGCAACGCCCGCTTGATAAAGAGTACCTGATTTTCTCTCTCATAGAGCCTGGAGCGCAGCATCAATAAATCAGGAAACTTCCTTGAGGCCAACTACGTGAAACTGCAGAGACCATATGCTGTGGCAATGGCCGGTTATGCCCTTGCCAGGTTGGGCAAGCTGCAGGGTCGTCTCCTCAACAAATTTTTGACCACAGCCACAGGTGAGGGGCAGCCTTTTAAGGTAAATGGGGATGCATATCAAGGTGGGATGGTTGGCTCCAAGTCAAGCTGGGTTGAGTGGCTCCAAGCTGAGCTGGGATGGAAGGTTCTAAGTCAAGCTAGGATAAATGGTTTAAGCTGAGATGGCATGGACAAGTAATAAGCTGAGATGAGATGGGTAGCCCCAAGCCTAGCAAGGATGGATGGCTCTAAGGTAAAGTCCTCATTGTAAGCCACACATGATGGTTCATTGCATCATTCATTCAACAAGTGTGTTGAGCACAGAGTAGTGAGTAGTAGTTAAGGACATGGGCTCTGACATCAGACAATGAGTCCAAATCCCACTTTGCCACATTTTCACTGTGTGACTTTGGACAAGTCACTTAACTTCTCTGGGCCTTATTTTTCTCCTCTTAAAATGATGCCTACATCATAGGGAGGTTATGAAGAGTAAAATGAGTAATGCAGGTACAACAGAGTCTGGCACATTGTAAGATCTGTATCAGTGATGTCCTTATTGCCTGTATCATTGTTAATCATATCATCATTACCTCAAGGGTAACTAGGATTAGATAAGATAATGCCCTAGAGGATGCAGCCCAGTGCCTAGTATGTAGTGTTTCTTGCTGTACTTCTTGCTGTGTAACAGCACATTGTGAGTGAGTCAAATTGGTGGACAGCTCTTCTCCATATGGTGATGCAGGGATCCAGGCTTCTACCATTCTGCAGCTCTGCCACCCCAGGGCCTCAGAATCTGCCATTTTCAGGCAGAAGGGGAAAGGGAAGTGGCCCCGTCATTGCCATGCACATTCCATTGGACAGAATTCAGTTGCACAGCCACACCTCCCTGCCAAGGCATCACCCTGGGTGCCCAGGAAGAGGAGGAAGTGGTTCTTGGTGGCAATCTCTGCCATAGGTACTTTCTTAGGAACTTGGGACATAACAGTGAATATGGCATAGCCCCTGCCATCATCACACTCCACTTGAGAAAAGAGATGAGTTAATAGGAGTTTGCTGTACAGTGTCATGTGCTGGGATGGGAGAAGCACAGGATGCTTTGATAGACAGAAGGAAGTGCCCAACTCAGTGAGGGGGTGTCATTGAGGCTGAACATTCCAGGATGGGAAAGAATGAACTAGGAGTGGATGGCAAAGAGGTGCTCCAAGGAGAGGGGACCAAGCATATGCAAAGGCTCAGAGATCAGAGTGGGCAGCGAGTTTAGGGAACCTCCCTGTAGTTCAGTGGGAGTGAAATTCAGAATTCAGAAGTGGTGAAGGTTGATGAGGGAGGAGAGCAAGGCTAGCAGATGGAAGGCCTAGAATGCCAAACCAAGACGCCTGAGCACTGGGAGCTCTGGTTTGGGTCTGGCAGCCACCAGGGTTGCCTCAAAACGACTTCCTCTGAGCCATTCCCAGGCTGGACAAAACAGTGAGCACTGGGGGATCCTCTCTACAGAAAAGAACCGCTGGGCGGAGCCCGGCCAGCAACTCTACAATGTGGAGGCCACATCCTATGCCCTCTTGGCCCTGCTACTGCTTGAAGACTTTGATTTTGTGCCTCGTGTTGTGCGCTGGCTCAATGAGCAGAGATACTACGGGGGCGGCTATGGCTCCACTCAGGCAAGTGGGCCCACTACCCTGACACCTGCATCCCACCTTCTCTGACTTCCTACTGGCCTCCTGGAGGAGGAGACCCCGAAACCCAGAGAGGCAGTTCTTCTGTCCCACAAGCCAAGGTGATTGGCATGGAGTTGATAAATCCATTTTTTCTTAATTGTGAGCCCACCTGTGGGTTCCAGACTATGTTCTTGATGCTCCAAGCTGCGATCTGCACCTCCCTTTCCCTTCTGGTGTCTAGATCATGTTCTCAGGGCCCAGGTTCATGTGTGGTTCTAGACCATGTTCCTTATTTTACCAGGCTCCAATCTCACCCTGTCTCACTGGGGGTTCTAGACTAGGTTACTGAAGCCCATGAGCCTCTCTTGCCCAAAAGTGGGTTCTAGACCATGTTCCCCACTCTACCAGTCTCCAGTCTCACCCTATCTCACTGGTAGGTTCTAGACCAGGTAGTTAGTTACTCTAGAATCTCTTCTGAGCCTCTTTTCCCCCAGCTGTGTTTCTGACCACGGTCTCAGTTCTATCAGGCTTCACCCTATCTCAGTGGTCGGTTCTAGAATGGGTTCTTGGTTACTCTAGGGCCTCATTTGAAACTCTCTCATCTCCTGTTGGGTTCTAGTCTATGGTTCAGTAACCTCAGGCTCCGGCATCCTCTGGCTTCTGTTTGACACTCTTTCTGGTGGACTCTCAATCATATTTTCAGTGTCACCGGTACCTGGCCTGAGTCTCTCTCCTTTTGGATATGCTCACTGTCTCCAAGGTCTGTTTTTATTCTCTCTTTCATGAGTGAGTTCCAGACACATTCTCAGTGTCCCCAAACCCTGGTATGAACTTTATCCTTCAAATGGTTTTCAGGGTTGCTAGACTCATAATTTTACCCCCATACACTCAGGTGGGTTCTAGACACATTCTAAGTATCCCCAAGCTCTGCTTTCATGCTTTTTCCCTTGGAAAACCTCCAAGAATGTGTCATCTGTGCCCCAAGACCTCCAATATTATGCCCCACTGACATTCCAATGGGTCTAGACTGCAGTCTCATGCCTGGTTCTCAATGGATCCTTTTTAGCTCCAGTGAGTTCTAACTACTTTCTCAGGATCCCATTCTCACCGTCTTTCTCTCTGGTGGGTTCTAGGCCACCATCATGGTTTTCCAGGCCTTGGCCGAGTATCAGAGAGTTGCTTCTGACCATGAAGAATTGAACCTAGATGTGTCCATCCAGCTGCCTAGCCGTAACACCGAGGTCAGGCACCGCATCCTCTGGGAATCCGCCAGCCTCCTGCGGTCGGAAGAGGTAGAGCCACCTGTCCAGGCCATCCTCACTCTCTTTTACCCTCTACACTCACCAGGGTGTTCTGGAAGGAAGGGTGGAGGGCAGATGTCCATGGAAGCCAGGGGAAGACTTGTTATCCAACACATTCTTCTCTCTCCCTGCAGACTAAGGAAAATGAGAATTTCACATTAATAGCCAAAGGGAAAGGAAAAGGCACCCTATCGGTAAGGGGTGGAGGCCCACACTTCCCTGGCTTGTTGTGTTCTCTACATCCGTTTGTCCCAAGGACCTTCCCCTTCCCGTCCTCAGTCATCCCAAGTCATGTGTGCTGATACCTCAACTCCCTCCCATCTCACAGGTGGTGACTGTTTACTACGCGAAGGCTAAAGCCAAACCCACCTGCAAGAAATTCTACCTCAAGGTCACCATACGACCAGCCCCCGAAACAGGTAAAAGGAGTAATGACCCTGTCCTGTCACCCCCGCTCACTGCCCCTTCCCCATTCTAAGATCTATTTCCCTCCTGATTCGGGACCCCGGGATGCCCCTCCCATTCTCTGTCTTCTGCGTTTCTAGTCAAGAGGCCTCAGGACGCCAAGAGTACCATGATTCTCGACATCTGTACCAGGTGAGATGCTGGGCCACGGGGTCACCTTGGCCAACCCCTGTCTCTGGCCTGGTTCTGACAAATAATGTCCGTGACATCTAATACTTCCTGAGAGTGTGCTGTGTGTCTAGGACTAACCTAGGTACCCTGTGAGGCAGGTAGCACATGCAGTCCTCACTTTGCCCAGTTGTGGGGGACCGCTGGACAACCGTGCAAGCTGAAACTCTGCAAATGATTTCAATAATCAATAGGGAAAATGACGATTGTTCCATGATCTTTCAAGTGTTTTGTTAAAATATGAAACTCTCTCTTAGTGTACATTATAAAAATAGAGGTAAATTAAAGACACATCAGAACAAGTAATTATTTGTAATTTGAAATGCTAGAAACATTGAGCTTAATGGGTTTTTCTTTTTCTTTGCAAAACACGCATTAAGAGCACTGTAGTTTGAACACTGGTTGCCTTCTTGATAAGTCTCATAACTTAGGATATGCAGTGAGCCTCTTTTCTATGCCTTGTTGAATGGTCTTGCCCCTTTCTAACTTTGGATCAGCTTCAACATTTTATCCTTTGTGCTTCCAATATTGTGAAATATCTCCAAACATTCCTGTAATGTGAAGTTTTCACCAGTTTCACTTTCATTGGTGCATCCTCATCTTTTTTTGTCACAACAACTTTCATTTTATGGTGATAATTTTGCCTTCACTAAGTTCCTCTGCCTGCACATCTGGCGACTCAAATGGCAGCATGTTGATATCCCACTAGTCAGCTCTTTCTCCTTTTGCCCCATTCTGCTCTATTTGAATTTCCCTTCTAGCATTGTTACTTTTGATTTCTTTGCTGCCCTTTCACCTTTGTTGGCCAGCTCTGTCTTTTGATGATCCATTCCTGTAAAATGCCATGTGGGTTTGTCCTGGAAGACAAGGAGGTAACACAACCGCACACTTTGCTGTCTGGGCAAGTGAATGACAGATACATGTGACCAATCACAGACAGACTTTGAAAGAAGTGACATGATTGGTCACTCATCTTGCATAGTTGTTATTTGCATAGTTATTGGTGGACTGAAGAGCTAGAAATGAAGTTTGTATTTTGTGCAGCTACTCCAATTCAATATACTGTGGTACTGAAATTTAACCATGTTGGTGAGATCTGGTGTTATGTAAATAAACCATGACAACTGAATTGTGTAAAATGAGGACTGCCTGGGTGAGCCATATTTTACAGATTAACTCAGGCATAGAGAGATCAAGTAACTCAGCAAACATTATATGGAGCTGGGATTTGAACCCATGCAGTTTGGCTCCAGAGACCGAGGTCTTAATCATGTTGACCATTAAACTCCCTTCTTTGTTTGCCTTGGGGAAGGGTTTCCTAAGAGCTAAAATCCCTCTCTGCTGAACTGGAAGCCCAAGTCCTGACCAGACCCCTTTGTCCAGGCACTGGTCACTGGGGCTGACTCCACCTTGCGATCTGATGCTCTCTCTCTCTGCCCCATCCAGGTACCTGGGAGATCAGGATGCCACCATGTCCATCCTGGATATATCCATGATGACTGGCTTCTCTCCTGACACTGGCGACCTTGATCTTGTATGAAGGTCTTGGGCTTGGGGCTGGGATTGGCAGGAAGGGGACTGGGGTGTGGAAGAGGCTGGAGCGAGGGAAGGAGGTCCAGGAGGGATTTCACAATCTCCTGCCTTCCACAGCTGAGCAAAGGCGTCGACAAATACTTCTCTAAGTATGAGATAGACAAGGCCCTCTCTAATAAGAACACTCTCATCATCTACCTGGACAAGGTAAGGCTGCATGCCCCCTGGGAGGTCCCCATTGGTAGGAACCTTGAACCTATCTGGCTGAACTTTTCTTCTCCCTCTGCCTTTGTCACCAGGACAGGTCAGCCCCAGGCTAGGAGAGGCAGGGCCAACACTGCTGGGTGGTCGGAAAGGGAGCATGTTAAACAAGCTGGCCAAGTCAGGACCACCTCATATCAGCATCTTGCTGCTGACCATTGATGTTCCAACCTCAAATTTCACCTAGTTTTCATCAGAGTTTTAGAGAACCCCTGGAAAAGAGCAGTGATAAAGAGCTTACATTGCTCCCCAACCTACCCCCAGCTTTATTTTTGCTTTCTGTACTTCTGTTTCTCTCTTCTCTAATTTTGTCTCCATCTATCTTTCTCTTGCTTTCTTTATCTAAATATGATTTGAGATTTTCCTTCCCAGTTTCTATTTTTCTCATTTTCCTGTCCCCATATCCTCCCTGCTATTCTAACACCCCCAGTGCCCCTCTGGCCCACATTAGTCAGCATAAGTAACAGTAGCTGCTGTAACAAAATACTTAAGATGGTATCTTTTAAAAAATAATTTTTTTATTTTATTGTTAACTTTAACCTATATACATAACAGTGATAACTTTCAATGTACGATTGCACAAGTAGTTAGGGAGCAAATCTCAAAGAATATCATGAGCCACAGTTCTACAACTTCAGCCATTTCCATTATTGTAAAATGCAACATACAGACAGAAAGGTGTCATCTCTTGATGTACAGCTCAACAAGCAGTCATATAGGTGACTCCAAAAATTATTATGGGTTACAGTTCCACAATTTCAGTTCTTTCCTTATTATTCAGTACAACATATATACAGAAAGGTGAAGACCTTTAAGGCACAATTCAATGAGCAGCTATAGAGCAAATCCCAAGGGATGCTATAGGCTAGAGTTCCATGCCATTTATCTCCTTCCAGCCTTTCCAACACCCCAACAAAATCATATATATATATATATATATATATATATATATATATATATATATATATATGAAGTTCAATCTTACCTTTTTTGTTGCTACTCCTTACTCTCACTTAATCTCTTTCTCCATCTTCAGGGGTGTAAAGCACCCTAACTTGTTCATATTAAAAGGGGGTGTCAACAGTATGGGGAAGGGGTCCACATCTGATAGTTGATCTTAAAGAGGCTGTTGCCTCTGTGTTTTAGGACTTCTCTGGTATAGGAACACTCAGGTGGATTTAAGTTTCTGAAAGATAAACCTTAGTGAGTGTATCTTTTATAGAATATCAGGTAGAGACCTAGGTATTTGGGGACTACTTTTGGTAAGGGCATGGCATGCTGTGGCCAGTTGGGATATCTAGCTGGAGCTTGCTTAAGAGAAACCTCCAAGATAGCCTCTCGACTCTATTTGGGATCTCTCAGCCTCTTTGAAGAACGGTATCTTAACACAATAGACTTGAATTTCTCATGTAAAGTCATGTAAAGTGGAAGTGAAATGGAGTAAGGAAGGGGGTCTCTTCTCCGTGCACTCTTTCAGGGACCCAAGTATATAAGTCTTTGTCTGCTGTATCCTTTATTTCTCTAAGAAGAGAGATTGTGCAGGGAAGTTTTAATGGACGTAGATAAACTCAGTCAATGGCCAGAACTCAGTCAATGGCCACAGCTAAGTGAAAGGGAGGTTGGGAAATAAAATCTAGCTGTGAGCCATGAGAAAAATAAAATGGGTTTTCTGAACAGCTCATTAGTCTCTGCCACGTTCCCTGCCCCCCATGTCTTTCCTTGTTCCTTCAATTTCTCTACCACCATTCTAACTCCCAGAACCCAAGCTGGAGTTGCTCCCTTGTCATTCCATTGACCAAGCTCCTGCTTCCTCCAGATCTCACATACTGAGGAGGAATGCCTGTCCTTCAAAGTTCACCAGTTGTTCAATGTCGGGCTCCTCCAGCCTGGGGCAGTCAAGGTCTATTCCTATTACAACCTGGGTGAGCGACCAACCTGGGGGCTGGCACTGAGGGTCCCAGGGAGTTATGGGTGAGGTCAGAGACTGGAGATCCGAGGATCCTGCAAATTGGGGGTGTGAGGGTCCCAGGGGCCTGAGAGTTGGGGTCTAAGAGTCCCAGAGATGTGAGTTCCCAAGAAGCTGAGAAGGGGTGGGGCTGTCTAGGGATCCCAGGGGTCTGTGGGTTGGAGGTCTATGGGTCCAAGGGATCTAGGTGTCTCAAAGATCTGAAAGTTTGTGGTCTGAGTGTCCCAGGGATCTGAGGATCCCATGGGTCTGAGAGTTTGGGGTTAAGTGTCCCAAGGGTGGGAGGTTTCCAGGGATCTGTGATGGGGGTCTGTGAGTTGGGGGCTGAGTGTCCCATGGATCTGAGGGATGGGGACCTGTGTTCTCCTGGTCTGAGCATCTGAGAGTTGGAAATCTGGGCATCCCTGGCATGGTCTTTGGGGTCGAGGCCCTAGTCCTCTGACCCCTCCCCATCACCTCTGCCCACAGAGGAATCTTGCACCCAGTTCTATCACCCAGACAAGGAGGACGGAATGCTGAGCAAGCTGTGCCACAAGGACATGTGCCGCTGTGCTGAGGGTGGGTGCAGTGGGGCCAGGAGGGGCAGCCCTGAGAGAACCATGCTCATCCCATCCCTGGGGGGAGGGGGTGTCCCAAGGGTCCCCAAACACCACCCTCGGGGGCAACCAAAGGGGAGAGGTCTGGGGCTCGCCAGGCTTATTTGCAGGGGGCCCCAGATGGGACTGGGACTTAGCCATGTCCCCATCCCCTGCCCCCCACCCTGCAGAGAACTGCTTCATTCACCAGGAGGACAGCAAAGTTACCACAGATGACCGGCTGGATAAGGCCTGTGAGCCAGGAGTGGATTATGGTGAGTGGAAGCCTGTAGGGAGGCTTCATGATTGGAGGGGTGCAAAATGTGTCACTTTGTGAGCAGCAGCATGCACAGGTGTGAGTCTGTGAGCAACAGTGTGCACGGGTGCATTGTGCCTCTCTGTGTGTCTGAGCAGTGGTGTGCATGGATGTGTGTGAGAGACAGTATGCATTGGTGTGTGTGAGAGAGCATAACAGTGTGCATGGGTATGAGTGTGTGACAGTGTACACAGGTGTGAGGTGTGAAAGAGCAATAGTGTGTGCAAGTGTGCATGGGTGTGTGAGCAATGGTGTGCATTTGTGTATGTTTGTGATAGTGTCCATGGGTGTGTGTGTGATAGCATGAGTGTATGTGTGGTGCGTGACTGAGCAACGTGTATGACTGCATGTGTGAGAATGGCAGCATTGATGGGTTTGTGGGTGCTGTGTGACAGTGTGTGCATGTGTGTGAGAGCAACAGTGTGCATGTGTATGAATGTGTGTGAGCGACAGTGTACATGGGTGTGAGTGTGTGTGTGTGAGAGAACAACAGTCTGCATGGGTTTTTGAGTGTGTGTGAAGTGCGAGCAATGATGCACGTGGCTGTGTGTAGCTGTGGTTGTGTGTATGTGTGACCATGAGGCTGCATTTGTGTCCAGCCATGGTTGTGTGAGATCGTGTTTCTGGATGGTTTTGGCTATGAGCAGCTATAGTTGTGCAGTTGATTGTAGTAGTGGGAGATGTGAATGTGTATATAGCGGTGACTTGAGTGTGACCGAGTGTGTCTGGGTGGACTGTAGGCGTGACAGGGCGTGGAAGTGCATGTGTGCGGTTGGGGGACGCCGCCTGCCCGGGTGTGTTTGTGGCCGAGGGTGCCCGGAGCCAAGGCAGCCCGGGACCCTCTCTGCACCCTCATCCCCTCCCCCCGCAGTGTACAAGACCAGGCTGGTCAAGAAGGAGCTGTCCGATGACTTTGACGACTACATCATGGTCATCGAGCAGATCATCAAGTCAGGTCAGCCCTGCAGGCTCTGCCTCTCCACCCCCACCCTGGAGTTCCCACCTTCTTCCCCTCGCTCAGCTTCCCTCTCCCCCACCCCAGGCACGGATGAGGTGCGGCAGGGACAGCAGCGCAGGTTCATCAGCCACATCAAGTGCAGAGAAGCCCTGAAGCTGAAGGAGGGGAGTCTCTACCTCATCTGGGGCCTCTCCACCGACCTATGGGGGGAGAAGCCCAAGTGAGTGCCCGCCCTGTGCACGCATGCGCGGCCGCGCCCCGCCGCCCCGCCCCCTGCTGACTCGTGGTCCCTCCCCGTCCCCCTCCCCCTCAGCACCAGCTACATCATCGGGAAGGACACCTGGGTGGAGCCGTGGCCCGAGGCCGAGGACTGCCAGGACGAGGAGTACCAGAAGCTCTGCCAGGACCTGGGCACTTTCACTGAGAACATGATCGTGTTTGGCTGCCCCAACTGAACCTCTGCCCCCCCCCCCCACCCCCGTACCCCAATAAAGCTTCAGTTACCTTTAGGTGTCTGCAAAGTCCAGAGGTCTTGGAGGGAAAGAGGCAGCTGAGATCACCAGCCACTTCGCCTGCATCTCAGCTCCCTCCTACCTGAAATCTCATCTGAGTCACCCTCCATCCCCTCCTGCAGTTCACCTGCCAGGTACTGGCCTCCTCACCTGAAGAGGATGTGCCTGCCTTACCTGCACCTGGCCTGAAGGGCACCTGCAACTTCCCCTGCATCTCCCCACCATCCTTTCCTGAATTTTCATTTGCACCCTTCACCTCCATCCTCACCTGCATCCTCACCTGCATCATTACCTGTGTTTTCTCTGCATTCTCATCTGGGTCTTCACCTGCTTCTTCACCTGCATCCTCCTCGGTATCTCTTCTTGCGTTCTTACCAGCACCCTTACCTACGTTCTTGTTCCGGTTTGCTAATGTTGCTGTTTTGCAAAATACCAGAAATGGATTGACTTCTATAAAGGGGGTTTATTTGGTTACAAATTTACAGTCTGAAGGCCATGAAATGTCCAAATTAAGGTATCAACATGAGTATACCTTCATTGAAGGAAGGCCAGTGGCATCTGGAAAACCTCTGTTAGCTGAACTCCTCTCTCAGCTCCTGTGAGTTCTTCAAAATGTTGCTCTTGGGGTGTTTTTGCCCTCTCTTAGCTTCTCTAGAGCAAACTCTGGGCTACCATCTCCAAAGCCTCAGCAAAAATCTGCTTTCAATGGCTGTCTCCAAAACCTCTGTCTCAGCTGCTCTGTGTCTGGGCCTGTGTGGCTCTTTTTAAAGTACTCCAGTGATCCAATAAAGACCTACTCTGAATGGGCTGGGCAACACCTCCATAGAAATAATCCAATGAGAGGTTGATTGAGTCACATCTCCATGGAAACACTGAACCAATAGGTTCCAACCTAATCAACACTAATACATCTGCCCCCACAAGATTTTGTCAAAAAACATGGCATTTTAGGGGACATAATACATCCAAACCAGCACAGTGCTCATCTGTGTTCTTATTTGCATTATTATTTGCTCCCTGCCTCACCTGCTCCCAGCCTGACATGCACCTGCATCTTCCCCTACAGCTTACCTCCATCCTTACCTCAATTCCCTTTTGCATCCTTCACCACCATCCTCACCTGCATCCACAGCTGCGTTACCTGTGTTTTCTTTGCGTTCTCATCTACATCTTTACCTGCATCTTACCTGTACTCTCCTCTGTTCTTACCAGCATCCTCACCTGTGTATTCACCTGTCTCCTCACCTATCTTTACTAGCATCCGAACCTACCATCTTCCTCTGCTTCTCACCTTCATGCTCACCTGCATCTTCACCTGAGTTCTCACCTGTTCTCATTTTCACCCCATTTCCTCCTCATCTGCAGTTCACTTTCACCTCATTTCTGATCCTACCTGAATCCCATCTGCCCTCCTCTGGGCTCACCCCACCCTCCTAGTCCCAAGTTTCTAGAAGGGCCTGAACAAGCTAGTCAAGGGGTCAGGTTGGAGTGTGTCATGTGGCTACGCTCAGGAGGAAGTGATGAAAAGGGGCAGGCAGGACACTATTTCTGGCTGGATCCTGTGAAGCGGAAGGCATGACTCAGCAGTTGGGGAGGGGACGTGGGGGCTGATGTGGTGACAGCGTCACCCGGCGCTGTGTGGGCAACATGAGCCACGAGCCCATGGGGACCACTGGCTACCATGGTGACGGGGGCCCCCAGGCCTCTCTTCTAACCACACCTCTAGTCCATTGGGAACTGGAAGGGGGTGTTCAAGGGTGGCATCTGGGTTCCCACCTCTGGGACAAGTCGTCATTAAAAAAAAAACAGCAAACAAACCCTGAGCTTGGAAATCACCCCTTAGGGCTTCTAGATGTGGGAAACCCTCACTTCCCAACTCCAGAAATGTTGGGGGAAAAGACTCAGCCCATTCCCTTTCCCTCCAGCCTCCAATGGTCAGAGTCCCCTGTTAAAGGGAAGCCCCGTGCCTCATTACTCATCGAGCATCCCAGCAGACACCTGCCAGGCCCACCACTTTACTTCTTTCCTGTCCATCTTCTCATTTCTTTCCTTGCCCATTTCCCTTTTCTCTGGGATTCATTTATTCATTTCTTAAACATTTTTTTTCGAGCACTTGTACTAGGCTCTGGGGATAAAGCTGTGAACAGCATTTCTTCTTTTTTTTAAATTCAATTTTATTGAGATATAGTCATATAACATACAATCCTTCAAAGTGTACAATCAGTTGTTCATAGTTGTGGATTGATCACCACAATCTTTGAACATTCTCATTACTCCAAAAAATAAAATAAAAATTAGAGTAACATTCCATTCCCCTCCTCCCCCCATTGTTCATTTACTTTTTTTCACACTCATTCATTTTTTTTTAACTTTATCAAAAAATTGAAAAAAACAGTAAAAAAACATTTCAAACACCAAAACAAAGGAATAAAAAAAAACCCAAATAACCTAAAATAACTACATTGCTTCCAACATGTTCCTTTCCTACCCCAAGAAAATAGACAGACTATAACCCAACAGAGGCATAAGAAAAACAAATAACCTAAAATAATTACATTTCTGTGAACTTGTTCCTACTATACGCTCCAGAAATTAACAAACCATAGTCATTCCAGAACATTACATTTACCCTCCATAACTCATCTGTTCTTATTAGATTATCATTCCTCCACTATTTGCTGTCTATCACTAGGTCCCCTACATTCTGCAATATAAACCATTTATTTCCCACTTTTCACAGTGTTCATGTTAGTGGTAACACACAATCTCTCTCTTTTTGTGCCTGGCTTATTTCGCTTGGCATTATGTCTTCAAGGTTCATCCATGTTGTCATATGTTTCATGACATCGTTCCTTCTTACTGTTGTGTAGTATTCCATCATGTGTATATACCACATTTTATTTATCCACCCATCTGTGAACAGCATTTCTTAAGATTTCATGAGATTCCTGTGAATCTTAAATTCTAAAAAGGGGAGAAGGAAAAGCACTCAAAAAAAAAAATGGTCAAGTTGATTTCAGACAGTGTGGATATACAAGAAGGAAAGTAAAATGGGACAACCTGAGAGAGCTGCCTGGAGTGGCTCCAGCAGGTGAGAAAATTTAGAGTGAGTGGTCAGGGAAAACTCCTGGAAGGGGGTGATTCTTAAGTGGAGATGTAGATGAAAAGATGAAACCAGCTCTGGGAGATGCTGGGAAGTGTGTTCCAGGCAGAGAGAACAGATGTGCAAAGGCCGTGCATTGGCTGGAGAGCACATGCTTCAGGAAAAGGCAAGGACCACAGGTGAAGACCATTTGGCATTCATTCCAAGCTCAGGGGTTAGCAAATATTTTCCCTAGAGGTCTAGATATAAATATTTTAGGCTTTGTGGGTCAAGAGGCAAAATAAAGGCTATCAAGAAGATACTTATAAAACAAGAGAAAAATCTGCATTGTCCTGCCCTTTGTACTTGGGGTGGGCTGTCCATGGTGGTGGACATGCTTTGCACCCAGTTGCTAAAGATATTCTTGGGACAAAGATCAGAGGGATCAAGGCAAGGAGTCAGAAGGGCCCAGCAGATGCAGGAGATCAGTTCAGTGACATCTGGATCACAGAGGACCTTTCTTTTAGGAGAACCTAGCTATGATATCCTTTTTGTTTTTCATTTCATTATTTATTTAGATATTTAAGCTCTCGCATTAGGTTTTTACAAGCTGGCAAATACTGACAAATTTTTTCTCCCACAGAATGTTAACCACGCATTCCCAGACAATATAAATATACAGTTGAACTAACATTAATACACATCATCATTTTCTCAATTAGTTAATAAAACAAATTATCAAGATCCAAATATTAAGTTACATAGTTCAAAAGACATGTAAAATATTAGATGTCGCTGAATCCATTAGCAGAAACCTACATCTTTTTTTGCAAAAGTGGATGGGAAGAGAAGGAAAAAAAATCACACTTTAAACAAAAATGACAGTTGGGAAACAACTTCCAATAGATATGGAAAAAGTGACAAGAATTTCAGAAATCTTATGATTAGGAATGAATCATTGTAGCTACCATAACGAAGCATCTCTACCATTTAAAAAAGTATTTAGTAAATTAAAGAGCATATTCTAAATATTCTGCACAAGTCAAAAGCAACATTTTACTAAAAATATTTAATAGCCTTCTCCCATTCATTTGTCAGGCCTTCCAGGTTAAGTTGCATCCCAAAGTGCAAACATTAAATTAACTTTGTCTTTTTTTGTCTGGAGATGTTAAAAGACATGGGCTTCTATGCAATGTAGACTTTCAAAATGCAGGTTTTCTGTCATGTCACAAAATGTGATTTATAGAGAGATATTAAATAATCACCACCAGATGTGGTAAAAATCCAACAAAATCCAATGATTGCACAAATTTGAGGTGTACAGTCAAATAAACATACAGGCCCTACTTTCAATGTTTGGAACAATTGAAGGAATAAACCACATAAAGCCGAGAGTGTTCATAGTTCCTGGGATTTTAAGTTCTGTATGACACTAAAAATATACAAGAGATGTGCTGAATATTTTGGCACCAAATCTCTCTAAATTTCTTATATATTGATAAGATTCTGGCAAGGGAATAGATTTAAAGAAGGAATAACTCAATACTGCATGATTTCAGGAAAGCCCAATTGTTACAAATGATAAGCCCATTTTAAATGCTGTCCAGCAAGAAACTTTTGCTAAGTGTCCAAAAAGGCTGATTGTAACCCAAACATAGAGGTTGCAATTCTGTCAAACTTGCAGCACAGTAAAATTCTTTTCAATACTTCTGTGGAAGCATCATTAGACTTATTCATCAACATGTTGGCTAATATGTATGACAAATTGAGGTCCTCTCTCAAGTTCCAAAGTTGTACACATAGGCACACAAGCACTCACATGCATGCAAACATATACACGTATGCACATACACAGAAGCAGCACACATCTTCACACATATGCACAAATACCAACATGCCTGTATACACAAACATGCAATGCACACACACACGTTTGCTTGTGTGTGTGCACACAGATGCATGTACCTTCACACACACGTGACACATGCACACACACAACCATGGCTGTACACACATGCACACAAGTACATGCACATGCCTGTACACATGCACAAAAGCACAGAATGCATACACACATATCTGCATGTGTGCATACAAAGATGCGTGCACCTTCATACATATGTGCATATATGCACACAGACACCTATGGCTCTGCACACATGCACATGTGTATACCTGTGCACACACAGATGCATGCACACTTGCACACATAAATGGCCACTTGAACATGTGTGCACACACGTTAACACACTCATGCATGCACATACACCTGCACAACTGCACACCCACAGCCGCCACTCCTTTACTCCACTCTTCTATATTCCACTTCATTGATCACCTCCTAAAACACTGTATTTTGTTTTCTTGTTTATCAAGTTCATTGTCTTTCTCTCCTGAATGTGAGCTTTGTGACAGCAGGGACTCTCCCCTGTTTGGTGCACTCTGGCGTCCCCCAGCCCAGAAGGCATCCAGCACCCAGGAGGCTCTGCTCAATCAACATTTGGTAACCGAGTGAATGCTGCCCAGAAGGGGAGCTGGGGTCCCCCCTCCCTGCTCTCCACCTGAGTCACATTGTCGGATGCCTCTGGAAAGTGTAAGCAGCTGCACGAGTGAGAGTGACACAGGGACAGGGGCGGAGGTGGGACAGGAAGAGACGAGGGCGAATCGGTAAAGGGGAGGGGCTGAACCCTAGCACTAAAGGCCTCCCCGGGCCGCGAAGTGTGCTTGTCTGCAGCGTGCGAAGCCCAGGAGCATTGGGCAATTGCGGTTTCCTCTGAGCCCGCAGGAGCCCGTCGTGCCAGCCCTGCCCCGGGCGTCTCGGAGACTGATCTGCCGGGGCATGGAGGAGGCCACTGTGAGGCCTTCGGTGTTCGTGGTGGACGGACAGTCTGACATTCCATTCAGGAGGCTGGAGCGTGGCCGTTGGCGGCGGTCCTGCAGCGCAGCCCGGCTGGGCCTGGGTCTCCTGCTTCTGCTGCTGGGGGCCGGGCTGGTCGTGGAGGGCTGGTTCCTGGTCCAGATGCACTGGCGCCTGGGAGAGATTGGCGCCCGCCTGCTGGTGAGCGAGGCCCTGGGCCCGCTGCGGGGTGCGGGTGCGGGTGGGGGTGGGGTGGAGTCTCCTGTGTCATTTGGCGTTTGCGTGTGCGCAGGTCTTGTGGCCCACTCAGAGCATCCAGCTCCACCTCTGACTTGCTGGAAGCCCCCGGGGCAAGTTAATGCACGTCTCTGAGCCTCAGTTACCTCTTCTGTGAAATGGGCATGATAATAAGCCTGCCCACCTCTTAGGGTTACCTGGGTATGAAACACTAGATAAGTGTTTATTCTATAAATAAAAATTAAGAATTTGTGGATGTTCAGATCTCTGGACGTGTGGACATAAACAGCAAACACGTGGATTTGGAACTGTGACACTTGGTTGGCCCACCGGAAGTGCTCAACCAATGAACCAGCATGAATATAATGGGTTATTGGACGCTCCGCCATTTTCCCTGTGTGATCGTCTCTAATCCTGTTTGAGTGCCCATGTCCCTTGGACTCTCTCTCTGCTTTGTTTCTGGTTGGCTGTGGATGCATCTCTCTGTCCGTCTGCCCATATCTGTGGGCCTGTATATGTCCCCCAAGGCTGTGACTGTGCGGTCTTTCCCATTTTCCATTCTGTGTCTCTGTGCCCTTCTTCCTGGGTCTAGATCTGGGGATCCCAGTGGACCTGTGCTGTGCCCCCAGATCCACTACCTACATGCCCACGGCCCCTGCACTGTTCTTGTGTGTGTCTATTTCTGGGTCTGTGTGGATCCGTAGACCCACATGGATCCGTGAACCACGACTCCATGTGTGTACATTTGCAAGCATCTTAGTGTGCCTTGTACTGGTGCATGTTAGTGTCACGGTTCCAAATTCACGTGTTTGCTGTTTATGTCCACACATCCAGGGGTCTGAATATCCACAAATTCTTAATTTTTATTTATAGAATAAACACTTATCTAGGGTGTACTATGTGCCAGGCACTTTCTTATGCTTTACATGTATAAGTTCATTAAATTCTAAGCAGGTATGACTGATATTACCATTTGACAGAGAGGGAAACCGAGGCACAGGGCGGCTACAAGGCTGCAGGCCCAGGCTGTGGGCACGTGGCTGTGTGTACGTGTCTGAGGGTGGTGGATGTGGTCTGTGTGTCTCATATCCTTGTGTGTGTGGGAGGCTGGGGCGTGGCCTCTGGGCCCTCACCGTGGGTGCCTCTGCATTTTCAGGAAGGAGAAGCAGAATCCTGGGACCAACTGGTGCCAGGTGAGTTGGGGTCCCGGACCCTGGGGCAGACGTGGGGAAGGTTCCCACGCTGCCTGCACCCCTTCCCCGTATTGCCCAATGTGATTTGCACAACTAGCCTGAGCCCCACAGGTGCCCCTCCCCGAGGCCTGAGAAGCAGAAGTTGGGGTCACTCCGGAAGGGGTGGGGCCGGTACCGGGAGATGGACGGGATGACCCCTGAGGACACTAGGCCTTGTCCTTCTGCCCCTGTAATGCCTCACACCTGTAATCTCTGACCCTCTGTCTGCAGAGCGGAGGTCCCATCAAACCAATCCAGCAGCACATCTCACAGGTGAGCTTGATTGTGGGTCTGGTTGTGGAGTGGGGTTCAGGTTTCCCTGGGGATACCTGATGAGTCCCAGTTTGTAGAAATTCCCTGCTGCACTGAGGCACTGACCCCAAAGGGACATCTATAAGGCAGCCTCGGACACCCTCCATCCACTTATTCATTCAATATTCATTCAATATCTATAGCTCTGGGGCTAGATGGCCTGGACCCATGTATTTCTTATTTTATTTCTTTAGTAAGCCCTTAAATAAGGCTTACTATGTGCCAGGCATTGTAATATGGTTTACACATATTAATTCATTAAATCCAAAGCAGTGCTATTAATATCTCCATTTGACAGGGAGGGAAACAGAGGCACAAGGTGGTTATGAGGCTGCTGGACTGCGGCGTGTTCTTCCTTGGTTCCTTGGTTCTGCTGCCTACAAATTTTTTTTAAAAGCAGTTTATTGAGATGTATTCACACACCATACAATCCATCCAAAGTGTACAATCCATGGCTCTCAGTATAATCAGACTTGTGCATTCATCACCACAGTCAATTTTAGAACATTTTCATTACTTCAAAAAGAAAACCCCCATACCCCTTCCACTTAACATTGATATAGTACCTTTGTTACAACAGATGAAATAATAACAAAATATTTCTCTTAACTATAGTCCATAGTGCTTACAAGTTTTGAGGCTTCTGACAAGTCACTTAATTGCCCTGTGCCTCAGTTTCCCCCTTTGCAAAGCAAGTGACTTTGCCTCCCCCTGCCTCAGTTTCCCCATCTGCAAAGTGGAATGAAATGAGTTAAGATGCATGAAAAGCAAGTTACTTTGCTGCTTGCTGCCTCAGTTTCCCCATCTGCAACGTAGGGATGAAATGAGTTAAGATGCATGAAAAGCAAGTTACTTTGCCTCTCTGTGCCTCGGTTTCCCCATCTGCAAAGTGTGGGCAAAGTGAATTAACACATATAAAGCCCTCCGGCAGCCTAGCTTGGAGGTGGAGGCTCAGAGAGGGGTGGCAACTGGTCTAGGGGCGTTCGGCAAGCCCGCGGTGTGTGCTGACCGCCCCCCTCATCTCCTTCCCCAGGGGCCAACTCCAGCCTGTCGCGCAGTGGGGGCCCTCTGCTGTGGGAGACACAGCTGGGCCTGGCCTTCCTGAGGGGCCTCAGCTACCGCAACGGGGCGCTGGTGATCTCCCGGGCCGGCTACTATTACGTCTACTCCAAAGTGCAGCTGGGCGGCGTGGGCTGCCCCCAGGGGCCGGCCGGCAGCCTGCCCGTCACCCACGGCCTCTATAAGCGCACAGCCCGCTACCCCAAGGAGCTGGAGCTCCTGGTCAGCCGGCGGTCACCCTGTGGGCGGACGGCCGGCTCCCGCGTCTGGTGGGACAGCAGCTTCCTGGGAGGCTTGGTGCAGCTGGAGGCTGGGGAGGAGGTGGTCGTGCGGGTGCCGGATGAGCGCCTGGTCAGACTCCGCGACGGAACCCGGTCCTACTTTGGGATGTTCCTGGTGTGAAGGAGGGGGTAACAGAGGATTGAGCTGAGAGGGGGGGGGTCTTATAGGCAGAGATGTAAGAGGTTTGCTCAGCAGAGAGAAAACCAAGCAAGCAGAGATCTTGGAGGGCACCCCTGGGGGAACCCAAAACTCGGCAAGTGACCAAGAATCTGACTCTTCCAAGAGGCTGAAGACCCTTGGAAGGCAGCTCTGGGGATCAAAGGAGACTGCAGACCCTGCCCTGGATAATTCTGAACCCAAAGACCCAGAGACTTGGGGGTCTGCAATCCCCAAGAGTGGCATAAAGCTGATTTTCCTGATATTCAGGAAGAAGGGGAGAGGAGTGGGTATTTATGCTTTTGATTCAGAGGAATGTGGAACTTGGGGGCCAGGGACTTGGCTGGGGACAAGAAACGCAGCACCCCACCCCCTGCCCACTCTCAGAGTGTGGGTGGGGGGCGGGATTCATCCTCAAGACTCATCCGTGTGGAGGGCGAGACCGCCGGAGGGTCATCATCACACACACCATTTCCACCCACGGGCTTGTGGTCAGTCTGCAGCCTGGTCATGCAAAAGTACATCAGGGCACACAGACGCAGCAGTGTGCTGGTAAACACTTAACAACTGGCTCTCCTGCGAGGGGGGCGGCTTAGTGGAATTTGCCAATTTCCGTGGTGTAAATGCCCCTACTGCGGCTGATTTCCGGCTGTGAATATATCACCTAACGGTTTGTTGTATGCCGCCTCCGCTAAGAACACATTCTATCTGGGCGGGATGGGGGTGGGACTCGGTGAGAGTAGAGATAATGGCTGTTTTGGCCACTGCTGTGTCCTCAGCATCCAGCTCAGGGCTTGAAATATGATAGGCACTCGGGAAATGAGAGAGAGGCAGAGAAAGAGAGAGAGAGAGGGAGAGAGAGAGAGAGAGAGAGAGAGAGAGAGAGAGAGAGGGAGGGAGAGGGAGAGAGAGAGACAGAGAGAGAGAGAGAGAGAGAGAGAGAGAGAGAGAGAGAGAGAGAGAGAGAGAGAAGGGGAAGGGGAAGGGGAAGAAGGAGAGAAGAGATGGAGGCAGAGAAGGAGGGAGAGAAAGAGAAAGGAAAAAAGAAAGAAAGGAAGGAAGAATATACACATACCTATAGCATCATAGAGAATCTATCACACAGCTCCACAATCTCAGCTACTCTTTCATAGTCCCACATTCATGTACCCAGAGCTTCAGGTCTGCACACAAGTGTCCTGGGCAGCATGCCAAATACACAGCCACAGATGCTGCATTACAACCCTACACAGCACAATCACATACACATCCCAAGACAGCATTGCAATCACTGAGACACTACAACACAGCCACACCCAGACACACACAACCACACAATTACACACAAATTGCAGACGGCACTGCCACCACATAGTCACCTGTGTCACAGTCATACCCGGTCAGACTTCCAAATGCTGCATCATGATCAAATCTTGGTATGCACACAGCAGCGCAATCACAAGCACACTACATCACACACACACACACACACACACACACAACCTGAGGCTCCTCCCCAGCCAAGACTAATGAATCCTGGAGTTAGGACAGATCTTGTCCCCAGGCCTGGGCCCTTGACTTCTGGTACTTGAAATAAATGGCAAACAGTTGCACCTGGGTTTGTCTGGTTCTTGGGGGAGGAAAGGTGGGGCAGGGTTGTGAGGCCTGGAGGGCCCCAAGGGAAAGAGCTGGTTTAGGGGTGGTGGTGGTTAATCTCAGCCAGTGAGAGGCAGAGGAATTGACAGAATGACCCATGGAGGTCATTTTACAGATGAGGGGCCCAAACCCATGCCCGGGTCTGCCTTCCCCTCAAATCCACAAAACCTATTGAAGTGATAGCTGCATTCTGCAAAGCACCCTTCTGGAGACATCCAGGACAGACTGACAGCCTACCAAGCCCATTGGAAACTTGGAATGAGTGGGAGCATGGGGGAAGGGCATGGAGGTCAGATAATGACATGCATACGAATCAGCTTATCTATGCAAATGAGCAGGTGCCACGGTGGGGCTGGAGGGAGAACTCAGTTCCCGGTACCCTCTGATCAGAGCACAGGTGCTAGAGAAGAAGGAATTATTATTGCTATTGTTGATCTTGTAATTGTCACTATTGCACAGACCAGGGTGAAAAACAAGCTTTTCAATCAGACAGTCCTGGGTTCAAATTCCATTCTGTCGCTTACCAGCTTTGGGACCTGGGGCAAGTCTTGTCACTTCTCAGTGCCTCAGTTTCCTGATCTGTAAAGTGGGGCTGACAACAGTACTCTCCTCTAGGTCAGTTTTAAAGATTAAATAGGATCAGGCATGGAAACTGTTTGGCATGGTGCCTAGCACACAGTAAGAGCTCAATAAGTGTGCAGGTGCCTTACGTGATTTAGGGAGATTAAGGAAGACTAACGTGTTGGGCATTGTTCCAGTTTGCTAATGCTGCCATTTTGCAAAATGTTAGAAATGGATCGGCTTCTTTAAAGGGGATTTATATGGTTGCAAACTTACAGTCTTAAGGCCATAAGGTGTCCAAGGTAAGGCAAAGGCTGATGGCATCTGAAAACCTCTGTTAGCTGGGAAGGCACGTGACTGGCATCCCCTTGCTCTCAGGTTGCATTTCAAAATGGCTTTCTCCAAAATGTCAGTGTCAGCTTCCAAGGGCCGTCTTCAAAATGTGTCTCTTAGCTGCAGTAAGTGTCTGGGCCTGTGTGGTTCTCTTTTAAAGTACTCTAGTAATTAAATCAAGACCCATCTTGAATGGGTGGGGTCCACATCTCCATGGAAATAATCTATTCAAATGTATCACCTACAATTGGGTGGGTCACATCTCCATGGAAACACTCAATCAAAGGATTCCAACCTAATCAACACTAATACGTCTGCTCCCACATGATTGCATCAAAGAACACGGTGTTTTGGGGGACAGAATACAACCAAACTGGCACAGGCACTTTCCAAATGCTGGGAAATTTGTGTGAGCTACGTCTTTTTATGCACGCCACAGCTCTGGGAAGGAGCTATCAGTGTACTATGTTCCAGATGCAGGGACGTCCCCTTCCCTCCCACTAGAGGCAAACTGAGTCCCTTGCTGGGCTGGTGGGAGGTGGGGTAGTCCCAAATGCTCATCTCCAGCCCCTGTGAAGTTTCCTTTACTCTCTCCACAGCCTCTCTTATTTCAGTGGCTTTAGTCGGGGAGAAAAAGGTGTGGGGGCAGTGTATTTTTAAAAGCCACACCAGTAGCCACTGACTTCCGCTTGCGGATGGAATCTCTCACTAGGTTTGGGTTGCAAAGATCATTTCTAGGAGGTGTCTCTCAGCCTTAAGGAGGAGGAGGGAAGAGAGAAGAGGGAGGGAGGAAGGCAAGGTGGGGGAAGGAAGGAGGAGGAGGGTTGGGGGCTGGGATGGAGGGGCAGAGGCTCCTGCAGCAGGGGCCTGAACCCCAGTTTGATTTCAGATGAAGTGTGGGGACAGGAAGCCCCTAACCCAGGCCATCGACCTACTTTTCAAACTTCTGAGAAGTTTATCTACTTTATTTCCGCTTTCACCTCCTGTGCTTCAGGATCTTGTCAGATTTCACCCTCACTGCACATAGAACCGACTCTTCCTTACAACCCGAAGTCCACCACCCCTGCCCTGACCCCCCAGTCTCTGGGTAGGAAACCGTCCCCCATCTCTTCACCTCCTGCCAAAACCTAGAGGTGGCGATAGTAAAAATAATGGTGATAAAATAATTTATTAATTTCATAGGATGCTGTTATGGCTCTCCTGCTAAATGCCATTGTGTGCAAACACTTGCCACACAGCGTCTCAGAGAAAAAGTGTGTTTGTTACTCTAGAGTCAGACGATGGGGGTTCAAATCCTCACTCTACCATGTTCCAGCTGAAACACCTTGGAGCCATCCCTGGCTTCTCCGTGCTTCAGTTTCGTCATCTGTCAAACAGGGAGAATAGCGACCCCTTCCTTATACTGATTTTTGTGAGGTTACACGACTTAAGCCGTTAAGTATTTTTGCAGAGTTTGGTCCACAGTGAGCTCTTTAATCCTTCATAGGTATTTTTTTTTTTTTTTTGTAAGTAGCATTGTAACTGCAAGCAAGTTTAAATTTCTGCTTCTTTTCAAGTGTTACATCAAAGGTGGCCTTACATAACAACTCTGGTCACTGAGTGTGTTTTTTAAAATGGGCATTAGTAGCCAGTATTTAAACATCAGAAAATTTTGCTTATGGGCAAAATTCAGATTTCTGGATTCTCTTGGAAAGTTGGAAAGTGTGACGATCATCTGGGCTGGGTATCAGCTGCCCCCTTGGGACAGCTCGTGACCTCACCAATTTGCCACAGTCCCCACCCCTCCTGGCTGTCTTCCACATGGAGGCTGAATGTCGGTTGCCTTTCATCAGTGTGTTGTGCTGTTGTTTTCCTTAAAGGAATAGTAATTATTAATTATAACTCACACTGTGTGCCAGGCACTGTGTTAAGTGTACGTTAACTGAGTTAAATTCACTCTAATTCTCTCAGTGACTTGTGGGGGGGAGGCTACTATTATTATCCCCTTCTTATGGATGGAGAAACCCAGGTGCAGAAGGTTAAATTATTTCTCCACCAGAGATGCGGAAACACGTGGCAGCCTGAGATGACCACTGGTTTCAAGAAAAACAAGAAAGTGCATCGTTCTATGTACACATTTAGTGGCTTACAACCACATGCATTTATTATCTCACGGTTCTGGGGGTCAGAGGTCCAAACTGAGTCTTAGGAGGCTAACATCAAGGTGTCTGCAGGCCAGCCTTCCTTCTGGAAGCTCTAAGAGAGAATCTTTCTTTGCCTTTTCCATCTTCTGGAGGTGGCCTGCATTTCTTGGCTTTTTCTTCCATCTCCAAATCCAGCAGCATCACATCTTTGACTCTCTCCCTCTGACTCTCCCCATCCTGCCTCCCTTTTGTAAGGATGCTTGGGGTGACATTGGGTTCACTAGAATAATCCAGGATAGTATCTCCATCTCAGGGTCCTTCATTTAATCACACCTGCAAGTCCCTTTTGTAAGATACCATGTTCACAGTTTCCAGGTGTTCTGGTTTGCTAGAGCTGCTGTTATGCAAAATACCATAAACGAATTGGCTTTTATACAGGGGGTTTATTTGGTTATGAATTTACAGTCTGAAGGCCATGAAAACATCCAAATGAAGGCATCAACACAAGTATACCTTCACCAAAGGAAGGCCAATGGCATCCGGAACAACTCTGTTGGCTGGGAAGGTACATGGCTGGCGTCTGCTGATCCCAGATTGTGTTCTGGCTCCTCTCTCAGCTCCTGTGCTTTCTTTAAAATGTTGCTCTTGGGGTGTTTTGTCCTCTCTTAGCTTCTCTGCAGCAAATTCTCTGCTGCAAAGTCTGCTTTCAAAGGGCATCTCCAAAATGTTGCTCTATAAGTTGCAGCTCCTCTCTCAGCTCCTATGCATTCTTCAAAGTGTCCCTCTTGGCTGTAGCAAGCTCGCTCCTTCTGTCTGAGATTATATAGTGCTCTAGTAAACTAATCAAGGCCCATGGTGAATGGGCAGGGCCACACTTCCATGGAAATTATCTAATCAGAGTTATCACCTACAGTTGGGTGGGTCACATCTCCATGGAAACAGTCAAAGAATTACAACCTAACCAACACCAATACATCTGGCCACACAAGATTGCATCAAAGATAATGGCGTTTTGGGGGACATAATACATTCAAACTGGCACAGTCCCTGTTCCCATTTTTCTACTCATCCGTCCATACACTGGGTAAAGGGAGTGTGATCCACAAGGTTTTCACAATCACACTGTCACCCTTTGTAAGCTACATAGTTATACAATCATCTTCAAGAGTCAAGGCCACTGGGTTGGAGTTTGATAGTTTCAGGTATTTACTTCTAGCTATTCCAATTCACTAAAACCTAGAAAGGGAGAAAGGGATATCCATATAGTGCATAAGAATGTCCACCAGAGTGACCTCTCAACTCCATTTGAAATCTCTCAGTCATTGAAACTTTATTTTGTTTCGTTTCGCATCCTCCTTTTGATCAATAAGATGTTCTCAATCCCATGATGCCAGGTCCAGATTCATCCCCGGGGGTCATATCCTGCATTGCCAGGGAATTAGCTCTTTTTTAACATTTTTTATTGTGAAATACATATATTCAGAAAGCACATTTTAACAAGTAGTTATACAGCAACTCTCAAAGTATGGTATGGGTTACAGTTCCACAAATTCAGCGATTTCTTTCTAGCTATTCAAATACACTAGAGACTAAAAAGAAATAATCTATTAACTCTTGATGGCATTTGAGTCTGCAACCCTTGAACAATATAACATGGATTACGACAGCAGTGTGTGAAGGTGCAGGAGGGGATTGGCATTTGATCTTTCAGTTGATAAAGTGGAGAGTAGAGGGGAAGAAGAAGATTCTAAGCAAAGAGAAAAACTTCTGCAAAGGCTCTGAGGCAGGAAGGAGCTTGGAGATAGGGAAGATATGAGCAGTGGTCAGAGGGGTTGGAGGGGGATGAGATGCGGGACTTTGAAGGCCATTGGGATTTTGAATTTGATTAAATTTGGTCAAGCCATTAGAAGATATTTTTAAATTGCTAATGCCCTAGGAATTTAAAAAGTAAATTCTTATTAGGGAAATTTGTGAACATATACCAAAAAGGGAGAAAATAGTCTAAAGACCCCACACACACCCTCCCAGATTCATTCAATAGTTTCAATGTTCTGCCACGCTTCCTTGATTGACTGCCTCCCTTTTCATTTTCATATAGTTTCAGACCTCATCTCATTTCACCACCACTCCCCCCACAGTATTTTAAATGCATTTCTAAGAGATTAGGGATTTTATTTAGCATAACCGTATAGCCATGATGACACTCAACAAAATAACAAACATATATTAATAA
The DNA here is from genome assembly GCF_015220235.1 of Choloepus didactylus. NCBI lineage: Eukaryota > Metazoa > Chordata > Mammalia > Pilosa > Megalonychidae > Choloepus > Choloepus didactylus. Next base: position 5,629,429 of record NW_023637606.1, read on the forward strand.
CATGTTACCCAGTGTCTGCATCACTCATGGAGCATTTTGTCTCCTATCCACCCCCCTCAAAAAAAATTTGGAACTGAATCTTATCAAGCCTCACGTTCCAACAGTTAGTTTATAGCAGGGATTGGCAAACTATAGTCCGGGGCCAAATCTGGTTGTCCCCCTGTTTTTGTATAGCCCTGAAGCAAGAATGGTTTTTACATTTTTAAGCAGTTGAAAAAAAAATCAGAAGAATCATATTTCAAGATGTGAAAATTTTATGAAATTCCCACTTCAGTGCCTGCACATAAACTTTTATTAGAACACAGCCAATCTCATTCATTTACATACTATCTATGATGGATTTTGTACTCAATAATAGAATTGAATAGTTGCATCAGAGACTGCATGGCCACAAAACCAAAAATGTTTACTACCTGGCTCTTTACAGAAAATGTTCACTGACCCTTGGGTTACAGGATGTGGGGATGAAAGAATATATTCAATGAAACCATAAGAGTGGAATCAGCATAAACTAGACGGTGGGAAATTCTACAGGACAAATAATCTGGTGTCTTCAATGGCTTAGGGGGGAAACACAGGTACATGAGAGAAAAAATACTTATAGATTTTTTTAAAAAAGTAGTATTTATTTTACATTTTTCACAGAGTTCACATTAGTGGTAACATACAATCTCTCTCTTTTTGTGTCTGGCTTATTTCTCAGCATTATGTCTTCAAGGCTCATCCATGCCATCATAAGTTTTACATCATCATTCCTTCTTTCTGCCTTGTAGTATTCCATTCTGTGTATATACCACATTTTGTTTATCCACTCGTCTGTTGAAGGACATTTGGATTGTTTCTATTTCTTGGCAATTGTGAATAATGCCGCTATGAACATCGGTGTGCAAATATCTGTCCGTGTCATTGTTTTCAGATCTTCTGGATATAGAGACAGACAGCAACTAGTGAAAGGGGAATGATAATCTAATAAGAACAGATTATCTATTGAGAGTAATCTCAATGTTATGGGAATGCTCAGGAATGATTCAGGTTTGTAAATTTTCTTGGGTATGGTAGGAACATGTTGGAAGCAATGTGGTTATTTTAGGTTATTTGTTTTTCTTATTTCTTTGTTTTGTTTAGTTTGATTTTTTAAAAAAAGTTTTATAAAGTAAAAAAGCTATTGCTTTAAAAAAATTAGGTCAATGTAATTATTTTAGGTTATTTGGATTTTCTTATGTCTTTGCTTGAATATGGTTTGTTAGTTTTCTGGGGTATGGTAGGAACATGTTGGAAGCAATGTAGCTATTTTAGGTTGTTTTCCTTATTTCTTTGGTTATGGTTTGTTAATTTTCTTAGGGTATGGTAGGAACATAAAAAAAAGTAACAGATGTGGTTCATGAATGCAGTGCATGCAGACTGTGTTTGAATCCAACCATAAGGAGATAATTTTGAAACAACTGAGGAAATTGAACACTGGAGGATTTTCAGCAGGGGACTGATGTGACTGGTTTTGTCCTTTGGAAGGCTGCCCCTCTGTTCTGGAGGATAGGGGAAGCAGGGAGGGATGGGAGCCAGAAAAAGCAAGTGCACAGAAGCCTCTTAGGAGGGGAGGAGGAGATGTTAAGAGAGGTGGCTCTGTTCAGAGAGGGGCAGAAGACTCCAGCATCAAGGCTAAGGGCAGGGTTTGGTGTAAGGAGAGAGACAGACAAAAAAGCTCAGACTTCTCAGGGGAAGCTGTTTTTGCATCCCACCCCTTCCCCAGCTCACCCATCCCTGGGTCCCTCCCTCTGTCCCAGCCCTGACCACAGGGGGCTGTGAATGTCTTGCACATCTCTGACACCTGCACCCACCCTGAGGGCTCCTCAAGGACAGGAATGGGGGAATAGGTTATTTTCGGATCGAGAGGGGTCCAGAAAAAAAGGTGCTGCAGGATGTCTGCAAAGGGAGAGATCCCAGTGATCTAGAGCCACAGATGGCTGATTGAGGGTCAGGGGAAAAACTCAGGGTCATCCTGGCTGCAGAGGAGGGTGACATGGCAGGTGGGACAGAAGAACATAAGGCAGGACAAGGGAGATTGCAAATGACAGGGTGTAGAATTCTGATATCCGTGATTGGTCATAAGGAGCCAGGGGCAGCAGTCAACCAATGGTGGATGGGATTTGGTGGATAAATATCCAGCTTCCTGGTCCTTGTGTTGGCTCTCTCCCCACTTCCTTCCTCTTGTTTCCTGGGGTCACTTCTGTAGCAGACAGACCCTGTGGGCAACCCCAGTAATTCCTGATTCCTGATGTCCTTGCTCCTGTATAATTTCCCTCTCGAGTGCAGGAAGAACCTGACTTGCTTCTAACCAGTAGAATATGGCAAAGGTGAAGGGATGTGACTCCCCTGATTAGGTTCTATCATATAAGATTCTTTCTTAGCAGACAGGAGAGATTCTCATACAGTCCTCAAAGGAGCATGCTACCTCGTTGTGAGCTACCTCTGGAGAGGTCCATGTAGCAAGGAAGTGCAGGTGTCCTCTAGAAGCTGAGAGCCTCAGTCCTACAACCATATGGACTGAATTCTGCCAACAACGAGGTGAGCTTGGAAGAGCACCCAAGCTCCAGAAAAGAGTGCAGTTGATGACAACTGGATTGTAGCCTTGTGAGACCCAAATCAGATGACCCAGCTAAGCTAGACACATGACCCAAAGAAACTGAGGTAATAAATGTGTGCTGTTTTAAGCTTCCAAATTTGTGGGTAAATTTTTTGCCCCCAAATTCTTGTCTAAGGGTCTTTTCCCATGAGAGCCCAAAACTGAGACAAAAATATAGCATACATGAATTTCAATCCACAAAATGTGCAAAAACGTAACTTTTAAAAATGAATCATGCAACTTAATTTGTATTTCTAGATCCCTTTGCACCAGGATGCTGGAAACTTGATATCAGTCAGTTTGGGAACTATCCCTCCCCACATGCTCCTTTCCCAAGACTTGAAGGAGAGGCATTAGGGGTGAGGGAGTGATCCACCCAGTTCTCGAGTGATATGTTGACACGTGCCCACCAAAACACCCACCATGGGTCTGCTCCTGACTGGTGCTCTCCATCCTTGTCCCTGTGATCTATTGGAAGTGGTGCATTCTCTGCCACTCCTGAGCCTTGCTCATAAGGCTGATTTTCAGCCAGGTTGGGGCACAGGAAGCTCTTTGAGGCTGTCTGTGGCTTCAACTGCCCAGACATGTCACTGAGTCATTTCCTCTTTGGTCCTGCAGCCTCTTCTGTGCTGCTGTGGGGAGCAGGGCACAAGCCCCTTCTGGAGTTGAGTCTCCCCCAAACTTCTCTGGAGGACTTTCCATGATCCCAGAACACCACCCAGAAAGCAGGTCATGGGAACTTCCCCCTACTTCTCCTCCTTCTGCCAGCCCAGGGTACTCTTGCTCTTGACTGGGGGCAGGGGAGGGCACTGGAGGTAGGGTCCTTATAAGTGAAAGAAGGAGGTAAGGAAGACTGAGTCAGAGAAGGGTATGTGACAATGGATGCAAAGGTTGGAGTGATGCAATTTCTGGAAGGGAGCCACCAGCTAAGGAGTGCAGGCAGCCTCTGGAAGTTGGAAAAGGCAAGGAAATGGATTTACCACTAGAACATCCAGAAGAAACTCAACACTGCTGACACCTTGATTTTAGCCCATTGAGACTGACTTTGGACTTCTGATCTCCAGAACTGTAAGATAATGGATTTGCATTGTTTTAAGTCACTGAATTTGTGGTAATTTGTTGGAGCAGCAACAGGAAACCAATACAGCAGGAATATAGCACCCACTCCAGTCCACCCCTTTATGCGGCTGGGAGCCATTTGCTTTGTAAATGGATTGTCTTAGTTTGCCAGGCCGTTATAACAAATTCCATACAATGGGTTTTGGCTTAACAATAGAAATGTATTGGCTCATAATTTTGAGGGTAGAGGAAGCCCAAAGTCAAGATATCAGTGGGGCTTGTTATCTCCCAGAGTGCATGGTGTTCTGGAGCTGGCTGCTGACAATTCTTGGCGTTCCTTGGCTTGTATCTTTGCCTCCCACCACATGATGATGCCTCTTTTTCTGGCTTCTGTGACTTCTGGGTTCTCTTTACAAAGCCTCCAGTAATATGGATTAAGACCCATCCTGATTCAGTTGGCCACACCTTAACTAATAATACCTTCAAAAGGTCCTATTGACAATGGGTTCACACTCACAGGGACATGGATTCAGATTAAGAGCATGTATTTGTTGAGGGTTGTTCCAGTTTGCTAATGCTGCCATTATACAAAATACCAGAAATGGGTTGGCTTTTATAAATGGGGTTTATTTGGTTACAAATTTTCAGTCTGAAGGCCATGAAAACATCCAGATTAAAGCATCAACATGAGTATACCTTCATTGAAGGAAGGCCAATGGTGCCCAGAAAACCTCTGTTGGCTGGGAGGGCATGTGGCTGGCATCTGCTGATCCTGGGTTGTGTTCTAGCTCCTCTCTCAGCTCCTATGCATTCTTCAAAATGTTGCTCTTAGGGTGTTTTGTCCTCTCTTAGGTTCTCCGGTGCAAACTCTGGGCCAGCATCTCCAAAGTGTCAGCAAAACTCTGCTTTCAGTGGCCGTCTCCAAATGTCCTCTCCGCTGCTCTCCAAAATGTCGCTCTCAGCTTCTCTGAGTTCCTGTTTGTGAGCCCTTTTATAGGACTCCAGTGATTAAATCAAGACTCAACCTGAAGTGTGGGGTACATTATCTCCATGGAAGTAATTCAATCAAATGGATCATCCACAGTTGATTGAGTCACATCTCTATGGAAACACTCAGTCAGAGGATTCTAACCTAATCAACACTAATACATTTGCCCCTACAAGATTGCATTAAAGAACATTGCATTTTGGGGGACACAATACATCCAAACTGGCACAGGGGTATACAATGCAATTTACCACTTGGAGTCACAGCATTTGGGGATAACTGATGCAGGATTCTTGTTAGTCTCTTTTCCGACAAGAAAATGAAGGTTGGTTGGAGGAGTTTCAGCCTCCACTGCTGCAGATGAATCTAGTGATCTCAAGTGGTACTCATCATTTTCCCTTTGTACCCACTCTAGATCCCCTTTACCCTCAGCTAGCACTACTGCTAGTCTAGGTGACTTATCAGGCAAGGTGACCCAGATCCTCATCTACAAGGGTTCTGAGACCTTAGTCACCACAGAGCATTATATTTGATTTACATCTTAGTTGGTGGAGAGTATGGAGGGGAGTGATTTAAGAGGCTTCCACTTAGCCTTATCCACAGAAACAATTTCCTGACACCTGATCTACTCAATGATTTCCATGTGCCAAGGGCTTAATATGCATCCACTGTTTTAAATCTTCACAACCAGCCTCCAATGTCAACACTGTTACTATCCCCTAACTACAGATGAGGAAACACTGTTACTATCCCCTAACTGCAGATGAGGAAACTGATGCACAGGAAGATGAAGTAACTGGCCCAAGGTCATTCATCTACTAAGTAGTGGAGACTTCTGACTCCAGAGCCCTTGCTCTGAACCACTTTCCTATGCAGCAACTATGTTGTAGACCTATATTATTATTATTATCCATTATTATCCGTTCCCCAACTGATGGGCACATGTATTGTTTCACGGGACATTACATTTCTGGCATATTGCATTTTGGCAGCTTTAGCAAACTTACACAATGCCACAAGAACAAGAAATCAAAGACTGATATCTATTAGGAATATAGATGCAAAAATCCTCAGCAAAATACAAGCAAACCAAATCCAACAGCACAGTAAAAGAATTATACACCACAGCCAAATGGGATTTAGCCCAGATATGCAAGCATCACCCAAGATAAGAAAATCAATTAATGTAATACATCACATTCACAGAATGAAGGGAAAAAACACATGATCATCTCAATGAATGCAGAAAAGGCATTTGATAAAATCTTGCACCCCTTCTTGATCTAAACACTTAGAACTCTAGGAACAGAAGAAAATTTCCTCAACCTGATAAAGGGCATATATTAAAAGACCACAGAAAACGTCATACTTAATAGTGAAAGACTGAAAACTTTCCAAGATCAGGAATGAGGCAAGGATGCCCACTGCCACCACTATTATTCCACATTGTACTGGAAGTTGTAGACAAAACAATAAGGCAAGAAAAAGAAATAAAAATCATCCAAATTGGAAGAGAAGGAAAACTTTCCCTGTTTGCCATTGATATGATCCTGAGTACAGAAAATCGTGAAAAATCCACAATAAACATTTTAGAGCTAATACATGAATTCTGCAATGTGGCAGGGTATAAGATCAACACCCCCAAATCAGTAGTGTTTCTACACACTAGGAATGAACAATCAGAAGAGTCCAAGAAAAAATTCCTTTTATAATAGCAACTAAAAGAATCAAATATCAGGAATAAATCCAACGAAAGTTGTAAAGGACTTGTACACAGAAAACTTAAAACATTGTTAAAAGAAATCAAAGTCCTAAATAAGTGGAAGGACATTCTGTGTTCATGCATTGGAAGACTAAATATCATTAGGATGTCAATTCTATCCAAAGTGACTTACAGATTCAATGCAATCCCAATCAAAATTCCAACAACCTTGTTTGCAGAAATAAAAAAGCCAATCATTAAATTTATATGGAAGGAAATTGATCCAAGATGGTGGATTAGGAGAGACAGAACAAAATACTTCTCTGTGAAAAACACTAGATAAAAGACAGAAGGTGCTCTAGAATACCAGTTCCAGCACTGCAACAGCTTGACAAGGTCTGCTAAATACATAGGGACTGTGCACTTGGTGAAACCAAGAGTCTGCACTCAGAAACAAGTGAATGAAGCTGCTGGGGAAACATCAGCCATGCCACAGTGAGTGAAACTGGGGGTTGGCATTTGGAGATGGATTAATTAAAAAACCCCAAAAGTGGCTGTGGATCTGGCAGCAAGAGCAATGCATTTGAGCATGGTGGGGAGTGCCTTCCACACCCCAGGCACCTGCCTCAGTATCTGGCATGGGTGATAGCCTTTTGGACACCTGAAACTAATTGTCCCAGAGCTAGGAAGGTGGAGGTCCATGGGAGGGGGAAGTTACCACACCCCATACAGCCATCTCAATGGGCTGGGAACACCCCTGCACAGCACTGCAGCCCAGAGCTTCCCTAGGGAATTGTGCTAACCTGTGACATTGCACAGTCTTCCCTCCATGGAGGCCCATGGAGGGCATGGCTTGGAGGCGGCATCCCATGTGGAAGTCCCAAGGTCCCTAAACCAATCCCAGGTACTTGTGGGCCCACAGCAGAGAGAGACTGTGGGGAACCTGAGCTGAATGGGTGGGCTCATGAAACAGCTTTAAGTCTCCAGGAACAGCTGGGAGATTTCAGTTTTAAAGCCACCTTCCCTCCCTAACTGCACAGGGCACACCCCCCAACCTCAGGGCTGGCTGCACCAACTATACATGGAAATTTGGTGCACTGATTGGACCTGCACAAGATTCAGACTTCCACTTTCCATGTAGATGAAGTTGGGGAGAACTGGCTTGAGGGTAATTGATGGCTCAGGGGCGCCATCTCCTTATAAGTCAGAGAAAGTGCACTTCACCAAGCTGTAGCTCTGACAAATTATAGATAATTATTCAAATAAGCCTGCATATTCTAAAAGAACCCTATCAAGATAAGCAAATGCCAAGAGGCCAAAAACAACAGAAAATTTTAAAGCATATGAAGAAACTAGAATATATGGATAACCCAAACCGAAACCCCCAAATAAAAAAATCAGAGGAGATACAGTACTTGGAGAAATTAATCAAAGAAGTAATCACAAGAAGATCATGGCACAGGTTATAAAGGACATGAGGAAGACCCTAGAAGAGCATAAAGAAGAATTTGCACGAGTAAATAAAAAAATAGACAATTTTATGGAAATAAAAGAAACTGTTGCTCAAATTAAAAAGATTCTGGATACACACAGTACTAGATTAGAGGAAGCTGAGGAAAGAATAAGCAGACTTGAAGAGTGCAGGATGGAAAGTGAAAGTATGAAAGAAAGAATGGAGAAAAAAATAAAAAAAATAAAAATGGATCTCAGGGATATGATGGACAATGTAAAGCACACAAGTATAAGAATCATTGGTTCTCCAGAAGGGGAAGAGAAGGGTAAAGGTCTAGGAAGATTATTCAAAGAAATTGTTGGGGAAAACTTCCAACCCTTCTAAACAACACAAATATGCAAATCATAGATGCCCAATGAACTCCAAACAGAATAAATCCAAATAAACCCATCAGACATATTCTGATCAGATTGTCAAGTGCTGAAGAGAAGAAGCAAGTTCTGAAAGGAGAAAGAGAGAAGCAATTCACCACATACAAGGGAAACAGCATAAGATTAAGCAGTGACTACTCAGCAGCCACCATGGAGGTGAGAAGGCAGTGGTATGAAAGAGAAAAACTGCCAACCAAGAATTCTTTATGCAGCAAAGCTCTCCTTCAAATTTGAGGGAGAGCTTAAAATCATCACAAATAAATGCTGAGAGAATTTGCTAACAAGAGACCTGCCCTACTTGAGATACTAAAGGGAGCCCTACAGGCAGAGAAACAAAGAAAAGAGAGAGAGGTATGGAGAAGAGTTCAGAACTAAAGAGACTTAGTAAGAGTGTGTTAAAGGAAATAAAGGAGAGAGGGGAAAAATTTATCTGACAAACATAAATCAAAGGATAGGATGGTTGATTCAAGAAATGCCTTCACAGTAATAACATTGAATGTGAATGTATTAAACTCCCCAATTAAAAGATATAGATTGGCAGAATGGATTAAAAATATGAACATCACTATGTTGCTTACAAGAGACTCATCTTAGACACAGTGACACAAATAAATTGAAAGTGAAAGGATGGAAAAAATATTCCATGCAAGCTACAGCCAAAAGAAAGCATGGGTAGCAATATTAATCTCAGATAAAATAGACTTTAAATGCAAGGATGCTATAAGGGACAAAAAAGGTCACTACATACTAATAAAAGGGAAAATTCAACAAGAAGAAATAACAATCATGAATGAGTATGCACCCAATCAAGTTGCCCCAAAATACATGAGACAAACATTGGCAAAACTAAAAGAAGCTGTTTATGTGTCCATATTAATTGTGGGAGACTTCAATATGTCACTCTCTTCCATAGATAGATCAACCAGATAGAAGACCAATGAGGAAATTGAAAACCTAAACAATCTGATAAATGAATTTGAATTAACAGACAGATATAGAACCTTACATCCTAAATCACCAGAATACACATTTTTCTCTAGTGCACATGGAACTTTCTCCACATAAATCATATGCTGGGACATAAAATGAGCCTCAATAATTTAAAAAGATAGAAATTATTCAAAGCACATTATCTGACCACAGTGGAATACACTTAGAAGTCAGTAACCATCAGAGACTTAGAAAATTCACAAATAACTGGAGGTTAAACAACACACTCCCAAACAACAGTGGGTTACAGAAGAAATAGCAAGAAAAGTTGCTAAATATATAGAGACAAATGAAAATGAGAATACAATATATCAAAACTTATGGGATGCAGCAAAGGTGGTATTGAGGGGGAAATTTACAGCTCTAAATGCATACATTAAAAAGGAAGAAAGAGCTAAACTCAAAGAACTAACGGAATAACTGAAGAAGCTAGAAAATGTACAGCAAACTAATACTAAACCAAGTAGAAGAGAAGAAATAACAAGGATTAAAGCAGAAAAAATGACAAAGAGAACAAAAAAACTGAAAGAATAAATAAAACCAAAAGTTGGTTCTTTGAGAAGATCAACAAGATTGACAAGCCCCTAGCTAGATTGACAAAATCAAAAAGAGAAGACACAAATAAACAAAATAATAAATGAGTGAGGTGACATTTCTGGGGATCCCAAAGAAATTTAAAAAATTATAAGGATACTATGAACAACTGTATGCCAGCAAACTAGATAATGTGGAGGAAATGAGCAATTTCCTGGAAGCCCATGAATAACCTAGACTGACAAGAGAAGAAATAGAAGACCTCAACCAACCTAACACAATCAAAGAGATCCAATCAATCATCAAAAAGCTTCCACAAATAAATGCCCAGGGCCAGATAGCTTCAGAGGAATTCTATCAAACTTTCCAGAAAGAACTGACACCAATCTTAAAATCTTTCAAAACATTGAAGAAAATGGAACATTACCTAACCCATTTTATGAAGCTAACATCACTGTAATACCAAAACCAGATAAAGATGCTACAAGAAAGGAAAACTACAGGCCAATCTCCCTAATGAATATAAGTGCAAAAATTCTCAACAAAATACTTGCAAATTGAATCCAAAGACATATTAAAAAAATCATACGCTATGACCAAGTAGGGTTAATTCCAGGTATGTAAGGATGGTTCAACATAAGAAAATCAATGTATTACAACACATTAACATATCAAAAGAGAAAAATCAAATGATCATCACAATGGATGCTGAAAAAGCACTCGACAAAATCCAGCATTCTTTTTTGATAAAAACACTTCAAAAGGTAGGAATTGGAGGAAACTTCCTCAATATGATAAAGGGCATATATGAAAAACCCACAGCCAGCATAGTACTCAATGGTGAGAGACTGAAAGCCTTCCTTATTTTTTTAATATTCATTTTATTGAGATATATTCATATACCCCCCAGTCATACAAAACAAATTGTACAAAATTGTTCACAGTACCATTACATAGTTGTACATTCATCACCAAAATCAATCCCTGACACCTTCATTACCACACACACACAAATAACAAGAATAATAATTAAAGTGAAAAAGAACAATTAAAGTAAAAAAGAACACTGGGTGCCTTTGTCTGTTTGTTTCCTTCCCCCATTTTTTTACTCATCCATCCATAAACTAGACAAAGGGGAGTGTGGTCCTTATGGCTTTCCCAATCCCATTGTTACCCCTTATAAGCTACATTTTTATACAATCATCTTCAAGATTCATGGGTTCTGGGTTGTAGTTTGATAGTTTCAGGTATCTACCACCAGCTACCCCAGTTCATTAGAACCTAAAAAGGGTTGTCTATATTGTGCATAAGAGTGCCCACCAGAGTGACCTCTTGGCTCATTTTGGAATCTCTCTGCCACTGAAGCTTATTTCATTTCCTTTCATTTCCCCCTTTTGGTCAAGAAGCTGTTCTCCATCCCACAATTCCAGGTCTACATTCCTCCCCAGGAGTCATATGAAAGCCTTCCTTCTAAGATCAGGAATAAGACAAGGATGCCCGCTGTCATGACTGTTATTCAACATTGTGCTAGAAGTGCTAGCCAGAGCAATCTGACAAGACAAAGAAATAAAAGGCATCCAAATTGGAAAGGAAGAAGTAAAACTGTCATTATTTGTTGATGATATGATCTTATATCTGGAAAACTCAGAGAAATCAATGACACAGTCACTTGAGCTAATAACAAATTCAACAAAGTAGTGGGATACAAGATTAATGCACATAAGTCATTAATGTTCCTATAAACTAGAAATGACCTTACTGAAGAGACACTCAAGAAAAAGATACTATTCTGAAAAGCAACTAAAAAAAACAAGTACCTAGGAATAAACTTAACCAAAGATGTAAAAGACCTATACATATAAAACTACAAAACTTTACTAAAAGAAATAGAAGGGGACCTAAAAATATGGAAAAATATTCCTTGTTCATGGATAGGAAGGCTAAATGCCATTAAGATGTCAATTCTACCCAAATTCACCTACAATTCAATGCAATTCCTATCAAAATTCCAGCAACCTACTTTTCAGACATGGAAAAGCTAGTTACAAAATTTATATGGAAAAGGAAGATGCCTCAAATTGCTCAAAACACTCTAAAAAAGAAAAATGAAGTGGGAGGACTTACACTCCCTGACTTGAAGCTTATTATAAAGCCACGGTAGTCAAAACAGCATGATACCGGCACAAAGATAGAGATATTGATTAATGGAATTGAATTGAGAATTCAGAGATAGACCCCCCAGATCTATGGTCGACTGATCTTTGAGAAGGCCCCAAAACCACTGAACTGGGACATAACAGTCCATTCAACAAATGGGTGTGGGAGAGCTGGATATCCGTAGCCAAAACAATGAAAGAGGACCCCTACTTCACACCCTATACAAAAGTTAACTCAAAATGGATTAAAGACCTCAATATAAGAGAACGTACCATAAAAATCCTAGAAGATAATGTAGGGAAACATCTTCAAAACCTTGTATTAGGAGGTCACCTCCTAGACCTTACACCCAAAGCACCAACAACAAAAGAAAAAGTAGATAAATGGAACTCCTCAAACTTAAAAACTTCTGTACCTCAAAGGAATTTGTCAAAAAGATGAAGAGGAATGCAGCTCAATGGGAAAAAATATTTGGAAACCATGTATCTGACAAAAGACTGATATCTTGCATATATAAAGAAATTATATAGATCTTGCATATATAGATATCCAGCTCTCTCACACCCATTTGTTGAAATCCTATTGTACTCAATGACAATAGTGCAGACAGCCCAATAATAAAATGGGCAAAAGATATGAAAAGACAGTTCTCTGAAGAGGAAATACAAATGGCCAAAAACACATGAAAAAATGTTCAGCTTCACTAGCTGTTAGGGAGATGAAAATTAAAACCACAATGAGATACCATCTCACACCAATTAGATTGGCTGCCACTAAAAAAACAGGAAACTACAAATACTGGAGAGGATGTGGAGAAATTGGAACTCTTATTCACTGATGGGACTGTATAATGGTACAGTCACCCTGGAAGACAGTCTGGCAGTTCCTTAGAAAACTAGATATAGAGTTACCCTTTGATCCAGCAATTGCACTTCTCAGTGTATACCCAGAAGATCTGAAAGCAGTGACATGATCAGATATCTGTATGCCAATGTTCATAGCAGCATTATTCACAATTGCCAAGAGATGGAAACAACCCAAATGCCCTTCAACAGATGAAAGGATAAACAAAATGTGGTATATACAAATGATGGAATACTACGCGGCAGTAAAAAGGAATGATGTCATGAAACATATGACAGCATGGATGAACCTTGAAGACATAATAACTGGGAAAAATAAGCCAGACACAAAAAGAGAAATATTGTATGTTACCACTAATTTGAGCACTATGAAAAATGTAAAATAAATGGTTTATATTGCAGAATGTAGGGGACTTAGCTATAGATAGCAAATAGTGGAGGGGGAACAATAACCTATCAAGAACAGATAAATTATGGAGGGTAAACTTAATGTTCTGGTAATTCTCAGGAATGACTATGGTTTGTTAATTTTTGGGGGTATGGTAGGAACAAGTTCATAGATATGTAGTTATTTTAGGTTATTTGTTTTTCTTATTCCTTTGTTTTGGTTTTGTCTGAAATGTATTTTAGTCTGTTTTTTAAATTTTTTAATAAAGTTAAAAAACAATGAATGAGTGAAAACAAAGTAAATGAACAATGGGGGAGGAGGGGAATGGAATGTTTTGGATGTTATTTTTAATTCTAATTTAAAAAAAAGTTTTTTGGGAGTGATGAAAAAGTTCAAAGATTCTGGTGACCAAGGCACAATTATGAACAACTGATTGTACACTTTGAAGAATTGTATGTTACATGAATATATCTCAATAAAATTGCATTAAAATTTATACAGAAGGTTAAGGGGCCCCAAATAGCCAAAAGCCATCCTGAAACAGAATAATGAAGTTGGGGAACTCACACTTCCCAACCTTAAAACAAAGACAGTAATTAAAGTAGCATAGTACTGACACAAGAACGGACATATAGACCAATGGAATCAAATTGGGAATTCAGAAATCAACCCTCCCATTTATGGACAACTGATTTTTGACAAGGAGGTGAAGACCACTTTATTGGGAAAGTATAATCTCTTCAGTAAATTTGTGCTGGGAAAACTATATCTTCATATGTGAAAGAATGAAGGTGGAATCCTACCTCACACCAAATACAAAAAGCCAACTCAAAATGGATCAAAGACCTAAATATAAGAGCTAGAACATGCAAACTCTTAGGAGAAAGTATAGGGAAGCATCTTCAGGACCTTGTGTTAGACAATGGTTTCTTAGAATTTATACCCAGAGTACAAGCAACAAAAGAAAAAAAATTAGATAAATGAGACCTCATCAAAATTAAAAACTTTTGTGCATCCCAGGACTTTGTCATAAAAGTAAAATGACAGCCTCCACAATGGGAGAAAATATTTGGAAACCCTATACCTGGTAAGGGTTTAATATCCAAAGGTTTAGTTTCCTAAGTTGCTCAAGAAAATATCATGAAATGGGTTGGGTTAAACAATGGGAATTTATTCACTCATGTTTTGAGGCTGGGAGAAGTCCAAATCAAGGCATTACCAAAGTGATGCTTTCTCCCTGAAGACTGGCATTTTGGGGCTGCCTGTTGGCAACCCTTGGTCCTTTTCTTATCAAATGGCAAGGCACACGGTGGCCTCTCCTGGCCTATCCATTTTCTTCTGGGTTCCATTGAATTTCAGCTTCTAGCTGTTCCTTGTGGCTTTCTCTCCCACTGTCTGAATTTCATTCAGCTTATAAAGGACTCCAGTAATAGGATTAAGACCCATCTTGATGGGGCTGAGCCACAAATTAATCAAAGTAACCTCATCAAAATGTTGTATTTACAATGAGTTCACAACCCCAAGAATGGATTAGATTTCAAAACACATTTTTCTGGGTTACACACAGCTTCAAACTCTACTACACCAGAACATATAAAGAAACACTACACTCAATAAAAAAGGACAAACCCAGTTAAAAATAAGGCAAAAGACCTGTTCTAGTTTGCTAATGCTGCTGGAATGCAAAACACCAGAGATGGATTGGCTTTTATAAAAGGGGTTTTATTTGGTTAAACAGTTACAGTCTTAAGGCCATAAAATGTCCAAGGTAACACATCAGCAATTGGGTACCTTCACTAGAGGATGGCCAGTGGTGTCCAGAAAACCTCTGTTCGCTGGGAAGGCATGTGGCTGGTGTCTGCTCCAAAGTTCTGGTTTCAAAATGGCTTTCTCCCAGGACGTTCCTCTCTAGGCTGCAGTTCCTCAAAAATGTCACTCTTAGTTGCACTTGGGATATTTGTCCTCTCTCAGCTTCTCTGGAGGAAGAGTCTGCTTTCAATGGCCGTCTTCAAACTGTTTCTCATCTGCAGCTCCTGTGCTTTCTTCAGTGACCCTCTTGGCTGTAGCTCCTCTTCAAAATGTCACTCACAGCTGCACTGAGTTCCTTCTGTTTGCCAGCTCCTTTATATGGCTCCAGTGATCAACTTAGACCCACCCCGAATGGGTAGAGCAACACCTCCCACGGAAATTATCCAGAGTCATCACCCACAGCTGGGTGGGGTGCATCTCCACAGAAACACTCAAAGAATTATAATCTAATCAACACTGATAATGTCTGCCCACACAAGATTACATCAAAGATAATGGCATTTGGGGGACACAATGTATTCAAACTGGCACAATACCTGAATAGACACTTATTCAAAGAAGATATACAAATCGCCAGAAAGCACATGAAAAGATGCTCAACATCATTAGCTATTAGGAAAATGAAAATCAAAACCACCATGAGATACCACATCACAACTACTAGAATGGTTACTATTAAAAAAATGTGTTGGAGAGGATGTGGAGAAACAGAAACATTCATTCACTGCTGGTGGAAATGTAAAATGGTGCAGTTACTGTGGAAGACAGTTTGGTGGTTCTTCAGAAAGTTAAGTGTAGAATTACCATATGACCTGGCAATCCCAAAGGAATTGAAAGCAGGGACTTGAACAGATATTTGCATACCAATATTCAGAGTGGCATTATTAACAATTACCAAAAGATGGAAGCAACCCAAGCACCCACCAACTGAAGAATGAATAAACAAAATATGGTAAATATACACAATGGACTATTATTCAGCCATATAAAGGAATGAAATTCTGATACACACGACAACATGGATGAACATTGAAGCCATCAGCTGAGTGAAGGACAAATATGGTATGATCTCACTGATATGAAATAATTAGAACAAGTACACTCATAGCCTAGAATCTAAAATATAGGTTACCAGGGTCTGGGTTGGGGGTAGGGAATGAGGAATTAATGCTAACAATGTAAAAGGTTTCTATTTGGCATGATGAAACAATTTTGATAATGGATGATGGTGATTGTAGCACAACCTTGTGAACACAATTAACAGCACGTGATATATTTGAATGTGTTTAAAGGGGAAAATTTTAGTTTGTATATATGTTACTAGAACAAAAATTAAAAAAAATAGCCCATGGACTGTACAACACAGTGAACCCTACATTAAACAATGGACTATAGTTAACATTTCATTATAAAAATGTGCTTTCATCAATTGTAACACAGGTACCATTACCACACAATTGTAATGCAAGGTGTTAATAATAAGGTGGTATATGGGAATCCTGTGTCTTATGCATGATTTTTCTGTAAACCCACAGCTTGTCTACTTAAAAAAATTCATATGAAGATTTTGAATACACTTGTTTCTACAAAATGTGAGATGAATAATAATGTTTTTAAATTAATGTGTTGGATCTAGTAAGGGATTCCAAATATGTATATATAAGTAAACTAACAAATTAATGTTATAAGGAGAAAAAAGGATTTGCTGTTCATTCCTTCAAGAGAGAGATGGTGGAAAGTGGGAAGAACCTGTGAGTTCCTGTCTTCAATCTACAAAAACCTAAAGTGTTGAAGACATTTGGAGTTTGGCCAAATTTGGGTAAAGAAATGAGGACAATTCTGAGGTACCACCCCTGCTTCATAACTCCTGCTGAGACATTTGTTGCAACTGCATTACATTGAACTCCCCCTCTGTCCCATCCTGCTTCCTTGTTTCCTGGGAACTCCACCAATGATGAGAGTCTTCAATGGACACAAATGGGTCCAGCTTTTATTACAAAAATATAGAGATCCTGTATAAAGTATAATAAAGGTATTTTCCACCCCCAAAGGATTGCTGTTATTAAAAAAAAAGACAAATAACAAGTATTGACAAAGATGTAGAGAAATTAGAATCCTTACACATGGCTTGTGAGAATGTGAAATGGTGCAGCCACTGTGAAAAGCAAAGTCCCTCAAAAAGTAAAACACAGAATTACCATATGACCCAGAGTTATTGTTTGCTAAAGCTGCCAGAATGCAATATACCAGAAATGGATTGACTTTTACAATGGGGGTTTATTAGTTCACAAATTTAGTTTTAAGGCCATGAAAATGTCCAAATTAAGGCATCAAGATGTAGATAACTTCTCTGAGAAAAGTCTAATGGCTTCTGGGGTTCCTCTGTCACATGGGAAGGCACATGATGATGTCTACTGGTCCTTTTTCTCCTGGGTTCTGGTTTTACAATGGCTTTCCCCAAATGTCTCTAGGCTTCTGTCTCAACTCCTGTGGGTCCTTGCTTGTCTCTCCCAGGGAGTTTCTGTCTCTCTTAGCTTCTCTCTGCTCTCTCCAAAATGTCTCTGCCTTTTATTCTCTCATAGAGGACTCCAGCAAGGGGATTAAGACCCACCTTGAATGGGCGGGGTCACATCTCCATGGAAACAACCTAATCAAAAGTTCCCACCCACAACAGGTCTGTCCCCACAAGATTGGATTAAAAGAACACAGGCTTTTTCTTATTATTTCTGAATAATAGATTTAAATCAGTACACCCAGTAATTCCACTCCCAGGTATATAACCAAAGAAAATGAAGACAGGGACTCAAGAAGATACTTGTACACTGATGTTCATAGCGACATTGTTCACAGTTGCTAAAAGTTGGAAGCTACCCAAGGATCCATCAATAGATAAATGGATACACAAAATATGGTCTGTCCACACAATGGAATAGCATTTGGCCATAAAAGGGAACAAAGAACCTTGAAAACATTATGCTGAGTGAAAGAAGCTGACCATGAAAGGACAAATAGTGTATGATTCTACTTATATGAAATATCTAGAAATAGCAAATTCTTAGAGGCAGAAAGTAGATTAGAGTTTACCAGGGAATGTAGAGAGGGGAGAAGGGAGAGTTGCTTCTTGGTGCATATAGAGTGTTTGTAAATTTTTGGAATTAAAAAAATTGTAAAATATAGACCAGCTTGAAAGAAGGAAGAAACCTAGATGCCAAAAGAAAGAAATATTAAAGCTAGAGTGACTGTTGCTGCAATGGACTGAGAGGTTGTTCCCAATAGTGGACTCTATGGGGCAAAGAGATGGGATTTTGTTTACTTTTTAGGGATGGAGTTGTGGCTCAGATCTGGGGAAGGTAGGGAAAAGAGAATTGAAGACCCTGTCCAGAACCTGAAGTAACCCTTTTTGATAAAGTGGGTGTAAAAAAGCTGTATGTATTGTGGGTGGGGAGAAAAGTCACCCACAAGAAATCAAAAGTAGAGACTTGTTTCACATGTGAGTGGATGGAATCTCTATTTACTGTAAGTTGCAGGACCCAAGAAATAAGATTCATGGGGGGTAGGGAATTTGACTGTTTGGTTTATTTCTTACCTCCAGAATCCAGAACAGTGCCTAACACACAGTAGGTCTGCAAGCAATATTTGTTGGATACATGAACTGTAACTTGCTTTAACAGAAGTTACAGTGTCTGGTGTTCAGGCTTTAGAAGCTTCTACTTTCACCCTCTTGGACTTCTGAGTGTGAAGAAGTGTAGCCATCCTGTTGGAGAGGACAAGTGGACAGAGAAGATCTGCAGGATATAAAGCATAAGGGGGAGGGGGTCATAGAAATTCCACCATCCCCAGAAGTGCTGCCCCAGCCTGTGTTGCTGAGTACACCATCCCTACCAAGCTCTGCCCAGCCCACTTGGAGAATTGTGAGCAAATAAAACAGTTGTTTTAAGCTGCTAAGTTTATTTTTTTTTTAAATAATAAACTTTATTCTTAGAGTGGTTTTAGGTTTACAGAAAAATTTACAAAAGAGTACAGAGTTTCCATATATCTCCATACAAATATAGTTCTCCCTATTATCTTGCATTAGTGTGGTATATTTGTTACAATTGATGAACCAATATTGATGCATTGATATTAATTAAAGTCCATAGTTTATATTAGTGTTCACTATTGGGCTTTGACAAATGCATAATGTCAGGTATCCACCATTGCAATATCATACAGGATAGTTGTACTGACCTCAAAATGCCCTGTGCCCCATCTCTTCACCCATCCTCCACCCCTTAACTCTTGTCAACACTGATCTTTTGATTGTCCGTATAGTTTTTGCCTTTTCCAGACTGTCTTATAGTTGGAATCATGAAGTATGCAGACTTTTCACACTGGCTCCTTTCACTTATCAATATGCATTTATAATTCCTCCATGTCTTTCTGTGACTTGCTAGCTCATTTTTTAAAATCACTGAATAATATTCCATTGCAAGGATATACAAGGGCCATTCACTTATGGAAGGACATCTTGGTTTCTTCCCATTTTTGGAAATTATGAATAAAGCTGCCATAAACTTTCATGTGTAGGCTTTTGTGTAAATCTAGATTTTTATCTCTTTAGGGTAAATACTTAGGAGTGCAACTTCTGGAGCCTATGGTAAGTCTACATTTAGTTTTGTAAGAAACTGCCAGACATTTTCTTCCAAAATGCCTGTACAATTTTGCATTCCCAGCAGCAATGAAAAAGTTACTTTTGCTCCCATCCTCACCAGCATTGGGTATTGTTGATGTTTTGAATTTTAGCCATTCTAATAGATGAGTAGAGGTATCCTGTTTTTTAAACTTGCAATTCTCTAATGATATATGATGTTGAGCATCTTTTCATATGCTTATTTGCCATCTGTATATCTTCCCTGGTAAGGGGTCTGTCCAGCTCTTCTGTCCATTTTTAATTGGGCTGTTTGTTTTCTTATTAACCTTCAAAAATTTTTGTATATTTCAGATACAACTCCTTTGTCAGAGATGTGTCTGTTGGTGAGGTTTGAGGATTGCAATAATGGCAGCATTGGCAAAGTGGAACAGTGTACTTTGAGAAAACTATAATCTCAGATTCATTTGGATATATATCAGAAAAGAATGTTTTCAAAATAAACTGGAGAGTATAAATTTACAATTAATTGTAAATTGCAAGTAGTTTCTCTCAGTTTCTGTAAGCCCCTAATTTTGGGGGTGGTTTGTTATGCACCAATAGGTAACTAATAGACCATGCAAGCCCTTTTCCCTAAACATACAGATAGAAAAATGGATGTTTGTGTGGGTGGATAAGAAGATGGGTGGATGGAAAGATGAATGGGTGGCTAGATGGGTGGGTGATGGATGAATGAATGAGCACGCATATAGAGTCTAAATAAAATTCTAAACTTTGTCTACATTGGGCTAAAAATAAGCACTAACCCATATAATGTAGGTATCATTGTAAGATGCACCCCACATTTAGGTTAAAATTTATGCAACTTAGAAGTGAAAAACAGGGCCAATATGGATTTTACATGCAATCTAACTTAGAGGAAGCAATAGATTGTTATGTTGCTATCACCCCAATGACAAGGAAGTCCTTGGAGTTCATTCTTCATTCCCCAAAACACAACCCTCAAACCTCACCAACAGGAAGCCAAACAGATAAATCCTATTCTGTTGACCCATCCTGTGTCAATCCTGTGCCAGTACCACATAGCCAGCATAAATATAATGAATACAAGTCCTCTATCTGGAAGGGCAAGGGAGCTTCTTTTCAAAAATCTTAATTGTAAATTTATACTCTCCAGTTTATTTTGAAAACATTCTTTTCTGATATATATCCAAATGAATCTGAGATTACAGTTTTCTCAAAGTACACTGTTTCAGTTTGCTAATGCTGCTGTTATGCAAAACTCCAGAAATGGATTTGCTTTTATAAAGGGGGTTTATTTGGTTACAAAGTTACAGTCTTTTTTTTTTTTTTTCCAAAGTTACAGTCTTAAGGCCATAAAGTGTCCAAGGTAAAACATCAACAACCAGGTACTTTCACTGAAGAATGGCCATTGGTGTCCAGAAAACCTCTGTTAGCTTGGAAGACATGTAGCCGGTGTCCACCTGTTCCCAGATTGTGTTTCAAAATGGTGTTCTCCAAATTGTTGCTCTTGGGGTGTTTTGTCCTCTCTTAGCTCAGCTAGTTTTCAAAATGTCACTCTCAATTACTCTGAGGTCCTTCTGTCTGTGAACTCCTTTATAGGACTCCAGCGATCCAATTAACACCCACCCTGAATGGGTGGGGAAACATCTCCATGGAAATTATCCAATCAAAGGCTTCATTCACAGTTGATTGAGTCACATCTCCATGGAAACACTCAATCAAAGGATTCCAATCTAATCAACACTAATACATCTACCCCCACAAGATTGCATCAAAGAACATGGCATTTTTGGGGGACATAATATATCCAAACTGGCATGTACACAGAAATTATTTATATTCTCCTGTAAATGAAACACTGATAAAAGAAAATGTAATATATCATCATGTAAAGACTTTTACATAATAGAAGTCTTTCTCTAGCTTTTTAAAATATTTTTTCTCATCTAAGCCAATATATATTTGACATTTGGGTTATATGTGCATATAAAAACAGAACTGATTGTCAAGGTGAGCATAAGGTAAAACAGCATTTAGTGATCTTTCTGGATATAATAAAATTTTCAAAGACAAAGTAGTCCAAATGGGAGCAAAAAAGCTGACTTCCTTATGAAATAAACTAGATAAACACAAAAATTAAGAATAATTGGAGGTGCTAAAGATTAATTCCCTAAATCATTCCCTCTTTCCTATCCTTTTATCATACATGTGTGCAACTTAAATGTGTGTGAATTAGAATATTTCCAGTCAGGATTGGGAACACCTATGACTAAGGATATGTAATTCAATAAAATGCCCTGAGGTGAAAAGATAAAAGGTAGTGCAAGTGAATAGAGGACATTTGTCCATCAAGTTATCCTTATCAATTTACTGAAGAGGTAGATTATTTAAAGTCTCAATGGGATCAGAAGATCATAATTAAGCACATTAGAATGCAAACTATCATTGGATTAGTACATTAAAGTTAAACACTGGAAAGAAATTATTGTGTTACAAAATACACACAAAACATTAAATTTTGTGGTCCTATTATTTGTTGGTTCCACTATTTTTGTAATTGGGGCAAGATAAGAGGTCCAATCTGTTTAAGAACATTTAATACACCCCATAAACTGTCTGACTCAAAGATTTTTATTAATTCTTCTGCCAAACACAACACTGATTTCCATCTATGATTCTTTTTGAGATAAGATACAGTAGGTCATTTGAAAAAACAGTTGAGGCCTTGAGTTATAAAACATTGCACTTTAACACATTGATTGAGAAACCTGGGACATCACTGTAAAGATGTTAATCATTGTTGGCCTTCAGCAGTGAATGGATGCAGCCTCATTATGACTTTTCCAAAAATGCTTTGCAGTGCCTAACACACTGCTGGTACAGTCTCAAATTTGGAGTCATTCCCATAATAGAGATCTTCAATAATAAGTTGTATTTGTGGATCATAGCTCCCAAGTAGCTCAATTTTAATTTTGCAGGTTTTTTTTTTGGCTTTTGTAATGGGGTTTTATTAGTTAACAAATTTACAGTTCTAAGGTCATGAAAATGTCCTGATTGAGGCATCAAGAAGATGACACCTTCTCTGAAGAAAGGCTAATGGCATCTGGGGTTCCTATGTCACATAGGAAGGCACATGGCTGGATTCTGCTGGGGCTCACTTCTTAATTTCATTACTTTTTCCAAAATGTCTCTGGGCTTCATTCTTAGCTTCTCTCTCTCAGCTCCTGTTCATCCTTGCTTGTTTCTCCCAGAGCATTTCTCTCTGGGTGCCTGGGGGTCATCTCTTAGCTTCTCCTGGGCAAACTCTGGATTTCATTTCTTGGCTTCTCCCCTGGTTCTGGTTTCAATGACTGTCTCCAAAATGTCTCTCTTAGCTGCATCTCCAAATGTCTGGGTTTGTGTTGGCTTTGAGATCTAAGAACTCCAGTAAACTAATTAAGAGCCACATTGAATGGGCAGGGTCACATCTCCATGGAAATCTAATCAAAAAGTCTCACCTACAATAAGTCTGTACCCACAAGACTGCATTAAAAGAACATGGCAATAAATTTAACCAAAGTTGTAAAAGACCTATACAAAGAAAACTACATAACTCTATTAAAAGAAATAGAAGCGGACCTTAAAAGATGGAAAAATATTCCATGTTCATGGATAGGAAAGCTAAATGTCATTAAGATGTCAATTCTACCCAAACTCAACTACAGATTCAATGCAATCACAATCAAAATTCCAACAACCTACTTTGCAGACTTGGAAAAGCTAGTTATCAAATTTATTTGGAAAGGGAAGATGCCTCGAATTGCTAAAGACACTCTAAAAAAGAAAAACGAAGTGGGAGGACTTACACTCCCTGACTTTGAAGCTTATTATAAAGCCACAGTTGCCAAAACAGCATGGTACTGGCACAAAGATAGACATATAGATCAATGGAATTGAATTGAGAATTCAGAGATAGACCCTCAGATCTATGGCCGACTGATCTTTGATAAGGCCCCCAAAGTCACTGAACTGAGCCATAATGGTCTTTTCAACAAATGGGGCTGGGAGAGTTCGATATCCATATCCAAAAGAATGAAAGAGGACCCCTACCTCACCCCCTACACAAAAATTAACTCAAAATGGACCAAAGATCTCAATATAAAAGAAAGTACCATAAAACTCCTAGAAGATAATGTAGGAAAACATCTTCAAGACCTTGTGTTAGGCGGCCACTTCCTAGACTTTCCACCCAAAGCACAAGCAACAAAAGAAAAAATAGATAAATGGGAACTCCTCAAGCTTAGAAGTTTCTGTACCTCAAAAGAATTTCTCAAAAAGGTAAAGAGGCAGCCAACTCAATGGGAAAAAATTTTTGGAAACCATGTATCTGACAAAAGACTGATATCTTGCATATATAAAGAAATCCTATAACTCAATAACAATAGTACAGACAGCCCAATTTTAAAATGGGCAAAAGATATGAAAAGACAGTTCTCTGAAGAGGAAATACAAATGGCCAAGAAACACATGAAAAAATGTTCAGCTTCACTAGCTGTTAGAGAGATGCAAATTAAGACCACAATGAGATACCATCTCACACCGATTAGAATGGCTGCCATTAAACAAACAGGAAACTGCAAATGCTGGAGGGGATGTGGAGAAATTGGAACTCTCATTCACTGTTGGTGGGACTGTATAATGATTCAGCCACTCTGGAAGTCAGTCTGGCAGTTCCTTAGAAAACTAGATATAGAGTTACCATTCGATCCAGCGATCGCACTTCTCGGTATATACCCGGAAGATCGGAAAGCAGTGACACGAGCAGATATCTGCACGCCAGTGTTCATAGCAGCATTATTCACAATTGCCAAGAGATGGAAACAACCCAAATGTCCTTCAACAGATGAGTGGATAAATAAAATGTGGTATATACACACGATGGAATACTACACGGCAGTAAGAAGGAACGATCTCGTGAAACATATGACAACATGGATGAACCTTGAAGACATAATGCTGAGAGAAATAAGCCAGGCACAAAAAGAGAAATATTATATGCTACCACTAATGTGAACTTTGAAAAATGTCAAACAAATGGTCTATAATGTAGAATGTAGGGGAACTAGCAATAGAGAGCAATTAAGGAAGCGGGAACAATAATCCAAGAAGAACAGATAAGCTATTTAACGTTCTGGGGATGCCCAGGAATGACTATGGTCTGTTAATTTCTGATGGATATAGTAGGAACAAGTTCACAGAAATGTTGCTATATTATGTAACTTTCTTGGGGTAAAGTAGGAACATGTTGGAAGTTAAGCAGTTATCTTAGGTTAGTTGTCTTTTTCTTACTCCCTTGTTATGGTCTCTTTGAAATGTTCTTTTATTGTATGTTTTTTTTTATTTTTTTTTAAATTTTTTTATTTTTCATACAGTTGATTTAAAAAAAAATTAAAAAAAAAACAAGGAAAAAAATATGCAGAGCCTCCTTGAGGAGCCTGTGGGGAATGCAGGGGTATTCGCCTACCCCACCTCCATGGTTGCTAACATGACCACAGACATAGGGGACTGGTGGTTTGATGGGTTGAGCCCTCTACCACAGGATTTACCCTTGGGAAGACGGTTGCTACAAAGGAGAGGCTAGGCCTCCCTATATTTGTGCCTAAGACCCTCCTCCCGAATGCCTCTTTGTTGCTCAGATGTGGCCCTCTCTCTCTAGCTAAGCCAACTTGAAAGGTGAAATCACTGCCCTCCCCCCTATGTGGGATCAGACACCGAGGGTAGTGAATCTCCCTGGCAACGTGGAATATGACTCCCGGGGAGGAATGTAGACCCGGCATTGTGGGATGGAGAACATCTTCTTGACCAAAAGAGGGATGTGAAAGGAAATGAAATAAACTTCATTGGCAGAGAGATTCCAAAAGGAGCCGAGAGGTCACTCTGGTGGGCACTCTTATGCACAATATAGACAACCCTTTTTAGGTTCTAATGAATTGGGGTAGCTGGTGGTGGATACCTGAAACTATCAAACTGCAACCCAGAACCCATAAATCTTGAAGACAATTGTATAAAAATGTGGCTTATGAGGGGGGACAGTGGGATTGGGGGGGCCATAGGGATCACACTCCCGTTTGTCTAGTTTGTGGATGGATGAGTGGAAAGGGAGAAGGAAACAAACAAACAAACAAACAAACAAGGGCACCCAGTGTTCTTTTTTACTTTAGTTGCTCTTTTTCACTCTAATTATTATTCTTGTTATTTTTGTGTGTGGTAATGAGGGTGTCAGGGATTGATTTAGGTGATGAATGTACAACTATGGAATGGTACTGTGAAAAATCGAATGTACGATTTGTTTTGTATGACTGCGTGGTATGTGAATATATCTCAATAAAATGAAGATTTAAAATAAAATAAAATAATAAATTAAAAAAAAAAAAAGAACATGGCTTTGACCAAAAGGTGGAAAAGGTGTGAAACAAAATAAAGCTTCAGTGGCTGAGAGATCTCAAATAGAGTAGAGAGGTCAATGTAGTAGTTATTCTTATGCATTAGATAGATATAAAAATATGGAATGCTTCACAAATTTGCATGTCATCCTTGCACAGGGGCCATGCTAATCTTCTCTGTATCATTCCAATTTTAGTGTATGTACTGCTGAAGCAAGCGCTAACTTTGCAGTTTTTAACTTGGTTATCTTCTCTATTCAAATCTCTCAGATTGCTTTCATCCATACATAGTATATAATCAAATGTAGCAATGTTTTCTTTGGTAACCTGCTGTGAAGTGTGACTCACAGGAATG
Organism: Choloepus didactylus; assembly: GCF_015220235.1. NCBI lineage: Eukaryota > Metazoa > Chordata > Mammalia > Pilosa > Megalonychidae > Choloepus > Choloepus didactylus. The sequence continues at coordinate 5,655,851 of NW_023637606.1, forward strand.
TTATGCTTTTCCATGCAACTTTGCCCTCGATAAAGTAGGGTTTCCTATCTCATATGTGGATGTCATGGCACTATTCTCCAAGTATCTGAAATATTTTGACCAGTTACAAGTTTTCTGAAAACTGCTTATGCAATGGGTGATGACAGTGTTCCCCAGACTTACAAACAGCACTGACTTGGGCTCCTACTCTGCCAGCTTCTCAGGTGCAAAGAGAAGCAAGAGTGAGACACAGAAGGACTGAGCCAGAATCTGGCAAGGAACTTCTTTACCATTTTCAGGATGATCTTGGCTGTGTGTGGCCCTTCACTGTATCTTCAAGTTCCATGAAAACTTCTCTTGAGATTTTGATTGACTCTGTATATCAAATTGGAGAGAACTGATACTTTTCTGACATTAATTCTACCAATCCACAAACATTGTATAACTCTCCTTTTAGGAAGGAAGTGGAGATGGAGAAGGAGGAGAAGGAGAAGGAGAAAAAGGAGAAATAAATAAATGAAAAAGAAAGAAAAAAAGGAATGAATGAATGAAGGAAGGAAGATCTCTCTGTTGGAGAGAAATTATGTTTCTCTTTTCCTTATAGCTGCAAAAGGACAGATGTTATTCTGCATTAAGAAATTAGATGCATACATTCTTTTAAACAAAGTAATCATCTATACATCTGAACTTCAGAGACAGATGGTATGTATAATTCTACTTGGTTTTCTTAATTTGCTGCCCCAGAGACAAGATTTAAGTTGAAATCTGTTTCCTGGAGAGTAAACACTAGAGAGTTTTGGTTTTCTCAAATTTGACACTCTTGACATTTGGAGCCAGATAATTTTTGTTGTGGGATTCTCTTGTGCACTGTAGGATGTTTACCTCCATCCCTGAAAATTACCCATTAGATGCCAATAGCATCTCTCCAGTACTGAAAATCAAAAATGCTTACAGACATTGCTAACTGTTCCCAGAGGGGCAAAATCACCCCAGTGGAGAACCACTGAACTAGAAGATGACCTTTGGAAATTTAAATGAAGTCTCTGTTTCATTTAAATTAAGAGTCTACATATTTTCCCAAGTACATTAATACTCCTTCTTTGACCATCCATGAGTAACTTATAAAGCCTATATGATACCATTCCCTTTTATTGAGATGGTATTTATTACCTGGTGTGGTTTGAAACCGTACCTCCAAAAAAGCAAGTTTGTAAAGTTAATCCATTCCTGAGGATGTGGACCCACTGTAAGTAGATCTTTTGATGAGGCTATTTCAGTTAAGGTGTGACTGACCTCATTCAGGAGGGGTCTTTTTTGGTAAATTCAATTTTATTGAGATATGTTCACATACCATGCAGTCATACAAGGCATATATTCAGTTGTTCACAGTACTATTAAATAGTTCTGTGTTCATCACCAAAACTAATTTTTGAAAATTTTCATTACCACACTCACAAAAATAATAATAATAAAAATTAAAGTGAAAAAGAACAATTAAAGTAAGAAAGAACACTGGGTGCGTCTGTTTTTTTTGCCCCGGTTTTTCTACTCATCCTTCCATACACTGGACAAAGGGGAGTGCGGTCCTCATGGCTTTCCCAATCACACTGTCACCCCTCATAAGCTACATTGTTATACAATTGTCTTCAAGATTCCTGGGTTCTGGATTGCAGTTTGATAGTTTCAAGTATTTACTGCTGGCTATTCCAATTCATTAGAGCATAAAAAGGGTTGTCTATATTGTGCTAAGAGTGCCCACCAGAGTGACCTCTCAGCTCCTTTTGGAATCTCTCTGTCACTGAAGCTTATTTCATTTCCTTTCACATCCCCCTTTTGGTCAAGAAGATGTTCTCCGTCCCACGATGCCAGGTCTACATTCCTCCCCGGGAGTCATATTCCACGTTGCCAGGGAGATTCACTCCCCTGGGTGTCAGATCCCAAATAGGGGGGAGGGCAGTGATTTCACCTTTCAAGTTGGCTTAGCTAGAGAGAGAGAGGGCCACATCTGAGCAACAAAGAGGCAGGGCAACAGTCTTGCCAAGGGCAAGTCAGAAGGGGTCTTAATCCTTTTACAGGAGCCCTTCATAAACAGAATGAATCCAGAGAGAGAAAACGATAGAAGCAAGAAACTGAAAGCAAGAAAACCCAGAAGAGAAGGGAGAGAGAAGCAGATGCCACCATGTGCTTTGGCACGTGGCAGAGAATCCACAGATCGCTAGCAGCTGGTCTTTGGGAAGAAAGCCTTGCTTTCTGTTGTTGCTTGCTTTGGAGAGAGCCCAATACAGCCTCAAAACTATAAGGTAATAAATTCCCATTTCATGATATCTCCTTTAATCAGCCTAGGAAACTAAAACTTCTCGTATGAGGTCAAGTTTTGTAATCATTTCCCAAGCATTTTTTAAATGTATTTTACATTGGATCGATGTATGTTCTATATATGTGAGCATAAGCTCAAACTTGTTAACTGTATTGTTCAAATCTATATCCTTACTAACATTTTGTCTTCTTAAACTATCAATTGCTAAGAAAGGTGCTTTAAAAATCTCCCACTATGGTGGTGTGGTTGCATGTTTCTCTAAATAGTTGTCAGTTTTTGCTCTTTTTATTTTGAGGCTGTATTTTTAAGTGCATACAAGTTTAGAATTGTAATAATTTTGTTAAGGTTTCTGCTGTCTGATAATAATATGGCTAAGCTAGCATTCTTTATGGTTGAATTCTTCTTTCTTTATGGCAACTTGTTACATCTTTTATGTTTAAATGTAAACAACATGTTGCTGGATTTTAATTTTTCTTATCCAGTCTAACAGTATTTGTCTTTAAACTGGAGTATTTAGGCCAGAGCTATCGAATAGAAATATAATGTGAGTTATCTACGTGGTCATAAATTTTCTAGTAACCATGATAAAAAGGCTAAAAATGGTGAAATTAATTTTAAAACTATATTTTATTAAACACATATAAAATATTATAATTTCAAAATGTAGTTAATATAAAATTATTATTAAAGTATTTCATTCCTTTAACTTTTTACCCCAAAATTTGGGGTACATTTTACCCTAACATTACATCTCCATTGACAACATTCACATTTCAATTGCAGTAGCAAAAAGCCTCCTAACTGATCTTCCTGTAGCCTCTCTCACCCCCTACAGGTCATTTACAATACAGCAGTCAACTGAGACAATATTTTTATTGGAATATTATACACATTCAGAAAGGTGAACAAAATCAGTAAATATTTACAAAATGAGTACACCTATGTAACCAGCACCCAAATCAAGAAATAGAGCATTAGACAGCATCCCCAGTAACCCCCATCTGTCTGCCTCCCAACCACTTTCCTCAGTTTTTCCCAAGGTAAATACTATCCTGAATTCTAATACCAGATGTTCCAGTTTGCTTATGATGCCATTATGCAAAATACTAGAAATGGATTGGCTTTTATAAAGGGGGTTTATTTGGTTACAAGTTATAGTCCTAAGGCCATAAGTGTGTCCAAACAAAGACATCAACAGTAGGGTATCTTCACTGGAGAAAGGCAATTGCATCCAGAAAGTCTCTGTTAGCTGGGAAGGCACATGGCTGGTGTCTGCTTGCTCCTAGGCTGTGTTTCAAAGTGGCATTCTCCAAAATGTTGCTGTTGGGGTGTCTTGTCCTCTCTTATCTTCTCTGGAGCAGTGTCAGCAAAAGTCTGCTTTGAAGGGTCATCTGCAAAATGTCTCTGTAGTCTGCAGCTGCTCTGAGGTCCTTCTGTTTGTGAGCTTTTTATAGGGCTCCAGCAATTAAATCAAGACCCACCCTGAATGGGCGGGGTCCACATCTCCATGGAAACAATCCAATCAAAGGTATTACCCACAGTTGGGTAGGTCACGTCTCCATGGAAACATCCAATCAAGAGGTCACACCCTAATCAAAAAGATTAATCAGTCCTCCCCCACGAGATTGCATCAAAGAACATGGCTTTTTCTGGGGGACATAATTATATATATGTATACAAACTGACACACCAGAGATTAGTTTCCTTGTTTTAAATTTTTTTATAAATGCATTAATACTGCATGTACTATTTTTATCTTGTTTCCTTCATTCAACATTTACATTTGTGAAATTCATCTCTATTGTAGGATGTGGCAATCATTTGTTCATTTTCATTGCTATTTAGTATTCTGCTGTATGAGTATACTACAGTTTATCTGATCCACTGCAGATGGACATTTGGATTGTTTCTAGTTTGAATTACATTAATTGATTTTTGAATGTTAAGCCAGACTTGCCATTCCAGAAGAAACCAATTTTGTCATTGTGAATTCATGATATATCATTTATATATATTGCTGAGTGCTTGCTAATATTTTTGTTGGAATTTTTGTTTAGGGATGAGATTGGTGGCATTCTTGTAGGTGTCTTTTGGTGGCCATATGCATTTCTGTTAGGTATACCTGTCTGTAAGAAAGGGTTGAGTTTAGCTTTCACATAAAGGCAACGTGGAGTAGCGAAAATGGAAACTAGACAAGACTGGCTCAAATGGGCTCCGCGGTTAAAGGGAAGGAGAGAGCCCCTGATGTAAGCCCCGAGTTGGCGCTCCCAAAGGTAAGGCTAGTTAGCTTTCTTGGATTGGCTGTACCCTCTGGGGGTATCCAGCCAATGGAGAAACAGGGGAGGGACTTGTGTGTTAGGATTACAATAAATCTTGCTGTGTTCTATTTTTTGGCGCACCTGCCATGTTTCTGGCTGTGCATCGGTTCTTGCAAGATCGTGAATAAATTCTTTCCTTCTCCACAATCAGGTGAACATTTATTCGTTTTTTGCTTGTTTCTCACAATATCCAGCACTAGATTTGCATATGTTCAATTTATTAGGTAATTCCAAACAGTTTTCCTAAGTGTTTGTAAGTATATCATTTCCACCAGCCAAATGTGAGAATTCCTGTTTCTCCACATTCTGCCAAATATTCTTGTTGCCAGTCATTTAAATCTTAGCCATTCTGTTACAGGATCTGAGATGGTTTGAAAGAATGAACCTCAGAATAGTATGTTCTTAAAGTTAATTCATTTCTGTTGGTATAGCTCCATTGTAAATAGGATCTTTTGATGAGTAGGATATTAAGTTAAGGTGTGACAAAACTCATTCAGGGTTGTCTTCTTCTTACTGGAGTCCTTCAAAAGTGAATGAAACTCAGACAAAGAAAAGAAAAAGCCATGGAAACAAGAAGCTGAAAGCATTGGACCCAGAAGACAAGAGAGAGGCCAGCAGACACCATCATGTGCTTTGCCATGTGGCAGAGGAGTGCAAGAATGGGTCTGTCTTTGGGGAGAAAGCATTGCCTGATGATGCCTTGATTTGGACATTTTTTTCTGAGCCTCAAACCTGTAAGCTTTTAGACTAATAAATTTAGCAATAAATAAATTGCTAAAGCCAACCCATTTCATGGTATCTGTATTTCTGCAGCCTAGCAAGATAGAACAGGCTCTCCTGTGATTTTAATTTGCATTTTCCTGTTGGCTGAACACGTTTGCACATCAATTCAAGTAAAGTGCTGGACCACATCTTTTGCCCCCCATTTAACACAGTTGTCTTTTTCTTTCTGATTTATAGGGATTCTTTAAATAACCTGGAAATTAGCCCCTTGTCAACTATATTTTTGCAAATACCTTCCACCTCTCTGTGGATTACCTTTTCATTCTCTGAAAGAGTCTTTCCTGTATGGTTTGTAGTTTTTGTGTTCCATTTAAAAGAAATCTTTGCCCACCATGAAGTAGATATTCTCCTATATCATTGTCTAGAAGCTTTTACCTTGCCTCTTTGTATCAGCAATCCACCTGGCTTATAGCCCATCCTTTCCCTAATATCACACTGTCTAAATTACTGTAGTCATAATAAGTTATAATATCTCATAGAGTAAGTTCTTCCATTTTGTTCTTCTTGAAGATCATCCTTTCCCTAATACCTTTCCCTAATACCACACACCCTAATACCTTTCCCTAATACCACACTGTCTAAATTACTGTAGTCATAATAAGTTATAATATAATAAGTTATAATAAGTTATAATAAGTTATAATATCTCTAGAGTAAGTACCACACACCCTAATACCTTTCCCTAATACCTTTCCCTAATACCACATTGTCTAAATTACTGTAGTCGTAATAAGTTATAATATCTCGTAGAGTAAGTTCTTCCATTTTGTTCTTCTTGAAGATCATCTTGGCTGTTCTTGGTTTTAATTTGCATTTTCCTGTTGGCTGAGCACATTTGCACATCAATTCAAGTAAAGTGCTGGACCACATCTTTTGCCCCCCATTTAACACAGTTGTCTTTTTCTTTATGATTTATAGGGATTCTTTAAATAACCTGGAAATTAGCCCCTTGTCAACTATGTTTTTGCAAATACCTTCCACCTCTCTGTGGATTACCTTTTCATTCTCTGAAAGAGAGAGTCTTTCCTGTATGGTTTGTAGTTTTTGTGTTCCATTTAAAAGAAATCTTTGCCCACCATGAAGTAAATATTCTCCTATATCATTGTCTAGAAGCTTTTACCTTGCCTCTTTATATCAGCAATCCTCCTGGCTTATAGCCCATCCTTTCCCTAATACCACACTGTCTAAATTACTGTAGTCATAATAAGTTATAATATCTCATAGAGTAAGTTCTTCCATTTTGTTCTTCTTGAAGATCATCTTGGCTGTTCTTGGTCCTTTGCATTTTCATATTATTTTAGAATTAGTTCCACATGCACTCCCCCACCCACACATATATCTTTTGGGTTATTGATTGGGACTGCAATGAATGTACAGATCAATGGTAAGAGAGCTGATATTTTTACAATATTACATCTTCCAATCCCTGACTATGGTAATTCTGCTATTTATTTACATTTTCTTTAGTATTCTTGATAATGTTTCATAGTTGTTTGTGTAAAATTCCTGCACTTCTTTCATTAGACTTCATCTTAGGCACCTGATGTTTTTTGATGCTGTGCTGGTTTGGATGTATGATGTCCCCCAAAATGCCATGCTCTTTAATGCAATCTTGTGGGGGCCAATGGATTAGTGTTGATTAGGTAGGAAACTTTGGATTAGGTTGTTTCCATGGAGATGTGACCCACCCAATTGTAGGTGATAACTCTGATTAGATAATTTCCATGGAGGTGTGGCCCCGCCCATTCAGTGTGGGCCTTGATGAGTTTACTGGAGCACTATATAAGCTCAGACAGAAGGAGTGAGCTTGCTACAGCCAAGAGGGACACTTTGAAGAATGCACAGAAGCTGAGAGAGTAGCTGCAAATGAGAGACAGTTTCAAGATGGCTGTTAAAAGCAGACTCTTGCTCTGGAGAACCTAAGAGAGGACAGACACCCCAAAAGCAACTGAGAGTGACATTTTGAAGAGAAGCTGCAGCCTAGAGAGGAACATGCTGGGAGAAAGTCATTTTGAAACCAGAATTTGGAGCAGATACCACACACGTGCCGTCCCAGCTAACAGAGGTTTTCTGGACACCATTGGCCATCCTCCAGTGAAGGTACCCAATTGTTGATGTGTTATCTTGGACACTTTATGGCCTTAAGACTGTAACTGTGTAACCAAATAAACCCCCTTTGTAAAGGCCAATACATGCCCACTGGTAGTTTCTGAGGGCTCCTTAGTTTTGTTATTTTTTTATACCAATGTTTGTAATCATTCCCTTTTGAAGGACTCCAGTAAGAAGAAGACAACCCTGAATGAGTTTTGTCACACCTTAACTTAATATCCTACTCATCAAAAGATCCTACTTACAGTGGAGCTATACCAACAGGAATGAATTAACTTTAAGAACATACTGTTCTGAGGTTCATTCTTTCAAACCATCTCAGATCCTGTAACAGAATGGCTAAGATTTAAATGACTGGCAACAAGAATATTTGGCAGAATGTGGAGCAAGAGGAATTCTCACATTTGACTGGTGGAAATGATATACTTACAAACACTTAGGAAAGCTGTTTGTAATCATGTTTGATGCTGAAAATGCTTTGGAATCCATGTTGAAGACCATTTAAAAAATGCAAAATTACCCTTCATTTATAGAAGGTCTAAGCTCACACTGCACAGAAATTGGAACTTGAAATGTGAAGGAGTCCCAGCTTCTTTTTCTTTTCACATGTGAAATTTCATTTATTGAGGTGAAGTTCACATAACATATAAAATTAGCCATTTTGTATTGAGCTATTCAGTAGCATTTAGTACATTCACAATGTTGAGCAACTTCCTCTTCCATCTAGTTTAAAGACATTTTCTTCACTCCAAAAGGCAACCCTCTATCTATTAAGCAGTTACTGCCCATTTCCCATGCATACCATCTAGGTAACCATGGATATCCTTATGCACAAATCTACAGACCATCTCTTACAATCGGATACTTGGAAAGCTGGAGAAACTTGAACTGTAGTAACAATAACAATAATAATACTAAATACTTATTTAGCCCTTACCATGTGACAAAAGTATAACTCATTTGATCTTTTTTTTTTTTCAGCTTCTTCATGGAGACCTGCATGTATGGGAATGATAAGAGTCTGAAGCTCGGTCATGTCCCTGCTGTGGGGATATGTGGGACGCATGGAATAGATGTGTGCAGCTGCCTCAGGCTTTTATCAGTCTTCAGTACAAAGGCAGGGTAGATAAAATCATGAATGATCAAATTTATGCACCATGCATTGTCAGAGACACACACCATGTTCTTATAAGGTGATTTCTTGGCAAGTATTAGTGATTTAAAAATTGGTTTCATTTCCAACCTGGCCCAGAGGTAACTACTGGTTACACCATCAGAATATTTTTCTTTGAACAGCAAATTAAAGACAGAGGAGGGTAAAGGGTTGCAAATTTTGGTGTTTTAGTTTCTTTGCCAAACAGTCTATGCATCTTGGCACACAAACCCTTCCAACCCCACTCACTCACAGTGAATTTACACTTTTTGATAATCTAATGCATTAGGAGTGACCTGTTTGTCTGAACCAGTAGAATAACTGGAGATGAAGCTAGTTGTCCAATAGATGCTGAACCCACAGAAAAATCCCATGGAGTTCAAATTTATCCAATGATATTTAAATAAGATAAATGAAATGTTATCAAATAAGGACGTTTAGAAGAGGTGATCACATTTTAAATGCAAGAATACCAATAAAAAAAAATGGAGGATGTCTCATTTTTCTCTTCCTCTGGGTACTTCATTTCCAACATATTCAAATCCATGAGATGAAGGAAATATTAAGTCAAGCAGAAACACACCCTGCAATGAAAGTGAAAACTCTCTTCAGGTCTGTTGAGTTGCTCCAGGTGGGGTGGACAGTGAGGTGAGCCACACTCCCCCTCTTTGAGTCCACCAGCATCAGGTGAGTCTCCACCCCATCTCTCCACATGACTTCTTTTTTTTTTTTTTTTAAATCATCATTTTATTGAGATATATTCACATACCACGCAGTCATACAAAACAAATCATACATTCGATTGTTTACAGTACCATTACATAGTTGTACATTCATCACCTAAATCAATCCCTGACACCTTCATTAGCACACACACAAAAATAACAAGAATAATAATTAGAGTGGAAAAGAGCAATTGAAGTAAAAAAGAACACTGGGTACCTTTGTCTGTTTGTTTGCTTCCCCTACTTTTCTACTCATCCATCCATAAACTAGACAAAGTGGAGTGTGGTCCTTATGGCTTTCCCAATCCCATTGTCACCCCTCATAAGCTACATTTTTATACAACTGTCTTCGAGATTCATGAGTTCTGGGTTGTAGTTTGATAGTTTCAGGTATCCACCACCAGCTACCCCAATTCTTTAGAACCTAAAAAGGGTTGTCTAAAGTGTGCGTAAGAGTGCCCACCAGAGTGACCTCTCGGCTCCTTTTGGAATCTCTCTGCCACTGAAGCTTATTTCATTTCCTTTCACATCCCCCTTTTGGTCAAGAAGATGTTCTCCGTCCCACGATGCCGGGTCTACATTCCTCCCCGGGAGTCATATTCTACGTTGCCAAGGAGATTGACTCCCCTGGGTGTCTGATCCCACGTAGAGGGGAGGGCAGTGATTTCACCTTTCAAGTTGGCTTAGCCAGAGAGAGAGGGCCACATCTGAGCAACAAAGAGGCATTCAGGAGGAGACTCTTAGGCACAAATATAGGGAGGCCTAGCCTCTCCTTTGCAGCAACCGTCTTCCCAAGGGTAAAACTTATGGTAGGGGGCTCAACCCATCAAACCACCAGTCCCCTATGTCTGTGGTCATGTTAGCAACCATGGAGGTGGGGTAGGCGAATACCCCTGCATTCTCCACAGGCTCCTCAAGGGGGCACTACATCTTTTTTTTCCCCTTGTTTTTCTTTCTTTTTTTTTTTTTTTAACTTTCCCTTCTTTTTTAAATCAACTGTATGAAAAAAAAAGTTAAAAAGAAAACAAACATACAATAAAAGAACATTTCAAAGAGACCATAACAAGGGAGTAAGAAAAAGACAACTAACCTAAGATAACTGCTTAACTTCCAACATGTTCCTACTTTACCCCAAGAAAGTTACATAATATAGCAACATTTCTGTGAACTTGTTCCTACTATATCCATCAGAAATTACAGACCATAGTCATTCCTGGGCATCCCCAGAACGTTAAATAGCTTATCTGTTCTTCTCGGATTATTGTTCCCCCTTCCTTAATTGCTCTCTACTGCTAGTTTCAAAGTTCACATTAGTGGTAGCATATAATATTTCTCTTTTTGTGCCTGGCTTATTTCGCTCAGCATTATGTCTTCAAGGTTCATCCATGTTGTCATATGTTTCACGAGATCGTTCCTTCTTACTGCCGTGTAGTATTCCATCGTGTGTATATACCACATTTTATTTATCCACTCATCTGTTGAAGGACATTTGGGTTGTTTCCATCTCTTGGCAATTGTGAATAATGCTGCTATGAACATTGGCGTGCAGATATCTGTTCGTGTCGCTGCTTTCCGATCTTCCGGGTATATACCGAGAAGTGCAATTGCTGGATCGAATGGTAACTCTATATCTAGTTTTCTAAGGAACTGCCAGACTGACTTCCAGAGTGGCTGAACCATTATACAGTCCCACCAACAATGAATAAGAGTTCCAATTTCTCCACATCCCCTCCAGCATTTGTAGTTTCCTGTTTGTTTAATGGCAGCCACTCTAATAGGTGTTAGATGGTATCTCATTGTGGTCTTAATTTGCATCTCTCTAATAGCTAGTGAAGCTGAACATTTTTTCATGTGTTTCTTGGCCATTTGTATTTCCTCTTCAGAGAACTGTCTTTTCATATCTTTTGCCCATTTTAAAATTGGGCTGTCTGTACTATTGTCATTGAGTTGTAGGATTTCTTTATATATGCAAGATATCAGTCTTCTGTCAGATACATGGTTTCCAAAAATTTTTTCCCATTGAGTTGGCTGCCTCTTTACCTTTTTGAGAAATTCCTTTGAGGTGCAGAAACTTCTAAGCTTGAGGAGTTCCCATTTATCTATTTTCTCTTTTGTTGCTTGTGCTTTGGGTGGAAAGTCTAGGAAGTGGCCGCCTAATACAAGGTCTTGAAGATGTTTTCCTACATTATCTTCTAGGAGTTTTATGGTACTTTCTTTTATATTGAGATCTTTGGTCCATTTTGAGTTAATTTTTGTGTAGGAGGTGAGGTAGGGGTCCTCTTTCATTCTTTTGGATATGGATATCCAACTCTCCCAGCCCCATTTGTTGAAAAGACCATTATGGCTCAGTTCAGTGACTTTGGGGGCCTTATCAAAGATCAGTCGGCCATAGATCTGAGGGTCTATCTCTGAATTCTCAATTCGATTCCATTGATCTATATGTCTATCTTTGTGCCAGTACCATGCTGTTTTGGCAACTGTGGCTTTATAATAAGCTTCAAAGTCAGGGAGTGTAAGTCCTCCCACTTTGTTTTTCTTTTTTAGAGTGTCTTTAGCAATTCGAGGCATCTTCCCTTTCCAAATAAATTTGATAACTAGCTTTTCCAAGTGTGCAAAGTAGGTTGTTGGAATTTTGATTGGGACTGCATTGAATCTGTAGATGAGTTTGGGTAGAATTGACATCTTAATGACATTTAGCCTTCCTATCCATGAACATGGAATATTTTTCCATCTTTTAAGGTCCCCTTCTATTTCTTTTAGTAGAGTTATGTAGTTTTCTTTGTATAGGTCTTTTACATCTTTGGTTAAGTTTATTCCTAGGTACTTGATTTTTTTAGTTGCTATTGAAAATGGTATCTTTTTCTTGAGTGTCTCTTCAGTTGTTCATTTGTAGCATATAGAAACATTTCTGACTTATGTGCATTAATCTTGTATCCCGCTACTTTGCTAAATTTGTTTATTAGTTCTTGTAGCTGTATCGTCGATTTCTCAGGGTTTTCTAAATATAAGATCATATCATCTGCAAACAATGACAGTTTTACTTCTTCTTTTCCAATTTGGATGCCTTTTATTTCTTTGTCTTGCCGGATTGCCCTGGCTAGCACTTCCAGCACAATGTTGAATAACAGTGGTGACAGCGGGCATCCTTGCTTGTTCCTGATCTTAGAGGGAAGGCTTTCAGTCTCTCACCATTGAGTACTATGCTGGCTGTGGGTTTTTCATATATGCTCTTTATCATGTTGAGGAAGTTTCCTTCAATTCCCACCTTTTGAAGTGTTTTTATCAAAAAGGGATGTTGGATTTTGTCAAATGCTTTTTCAGCATCTATTGAGATGATCAATTGATTTTTCCCTTTTGACTTGTTAATGTGTTGTAATACATTGATTGTTTTTCTTATGTTGAACCATCCTTGCATGCCTGGAATGAACCCCACTTGGTCATGGTGTATGATTTTTTTAATGTGTCTTTGGATTCGATTTGCAAGTATTTTGTTGAGGATTTTTGCATCTATATTCATTAGGGAGATTGGCCGGTAGTTTTCCTTTTTTGTAGCATCTTTGCCTGGTTTTGGTATTAGATTGATGTTAGCTTCATAAAATGAGTTAGGTAGTGTTCCATTTTCTTCCATGTTTTGAAAGAGTTTGAGTAAGATTGGTGTCAGTTCTTTCTGGAAAGTTTGGTAGAATTCCCCTGTGAAGCCATCTGGCCCTGGGCATTTATTTGTGGGAAGATTTTTGATGACTGATTGGATCTCTTTGCTTGTGATGGGTTGATTGAGGTCTTCTATTTCTTCTCTGGTCAGTCTAGGTTGTTCATATGTTTCCAGGAAATTGTCCATTTCTTCTACATTGTCCAGTTTGGTGCGATAGAGTTGTTCATAATATCCTCTTATAATTTTTTTAATTTCTTCAGGATCTGCAGTTATGTCACCTTTTTCATTCATTATTTTGTTTATATGGGTCTTCTCTCTTTTTGATTTTGTCAGTCTAGCTAGGGGCTTGTCAATCTTGTTGATCTTCTCAAAGAACCAACTTTTGGTGATATTTATCCCCTCTGTTGTTTTTTTGTTCTCTATGTCATTTATTTCTGCTTTAATCCTTGTTATTTCTTTTCTTCTACTTGGTTTAGCATTGGTTTGCTGTTCATTTTATAGCTTCTTCAGTTGATCCATTAGTTCTTTGATTTTGGCTCTTTCTTCCTTTTTAATATATGCGTTTAGTGCTATAAATTTCCCCCTTAGCACTGCTTTTGCTGCATCCCATAGGTTTTGGTATGTTGTGTTCTCATTTTCATTCATCTCTATATATTTAGCAATTTCTCTTGCTATTTCTTCTTTAACCCACTGATTGTTTAGGAGTGTGTTGTTTAACCTCCAGGTATTTGTGAATTTTCTAAGTCTCTGATGGTTATTGACTTCTAATTGTATTCCATTGTGGTCAGAGAATGTGCTTTGAATAATTTCAATCTTTTTAAATTTATTGAGGCTTGTTTTATGTCCCAGCATATGATCTGTTCTGGAGAAAGTTCCGTGAGCACTAGAAAAGTATGTGTATCCTGGTGATTCGGGATGTAACGTCCTGTATATGTCTGTTAAATCTAATTCATTTATCAGATTGTTTAGGTTTTCAGTTTCCTTATTGGTCTTCTGTCTGGTTGATCTATCTATAGGAGAGAGTGAAGTGTTGAAGTCTCCCACAATTATTGTGGAAACATCAATTGCTTCCTTTAGTTTTGCCAGTGTTTCTCTCATGTATTTTGTGGCACCTTGATTGGGTGCATAGACATTTACGATTGTTATTTCTTCTTGCTGAATTGCCCCTTTTGTTAGTATGTAGTGGCCTTCTTTGTCTCTCAAAACATCCCTGCATTTGAAGTCTATTTTATCTGAGATTAATATTGCTACACCTGCTTTCTTTTGGCTGTAGCTTGCATGAAATATTTTTTTCCATCCTTTCACTTTCAGTTTCTTTGTGTCCCTGTGTCTAAGATGAGTCTCTTGTATGCAACATATTGATGGTTCATTTTTTTTGATCCATTCTGCGAATCTGTATCTTTTAATTGGGGAGTTTAATCCATTTACATTCAACGTTATAACCGTGAAGGCATTTCTTGAATCGGCCATCTTATCCTTTGGTTTATGTTTGCCATATTTTTCCCTCTCTCTATTAATATCCTTTATTGTACCCATACCGAATCTCTTTAGTACTGAACCTTTCTCCAAGTCTCTCTGTCCTGTCTTTGTTTCTCTGTCTGTAGGGCTCCCTTTAGTATCTCCAGTAGGGCAGGTCTCTTGTTAGCAAATTCTCTCAGCATTTGTTTGTCTGTGAAAAATTTAAGCTCTCCCTCAAATTTGAAGGAGAGCTTTGCTGGATAAAGTATTCTTGGCTGGAAATTTTTCTCACTCAGAATTTTAAATATATCGTGCCACTGCCTTCTCACCTCCATGGTGGCTGCTGAGTAGTCACTACTTAGTCTTATGCTGTTTCCTTTGTATGTGATGAATTGCTTTTCTCTTGCTGCTTTCAGAACTTGCTCCTTCTCTTCTGTGTTTGACAGTGTGGTCAGTATATGTCTCGGAGTGGGTTTATTTGGATTTATTCTATTTGGAGTTCGTTGAGCATTTATAATTTGTGTATTTATGTTGTTTAGAAG
Source organism: Choloepus didactylus (assembly GCF_015220235.1). Taxonomy (NCBI): domain Eukaryota; kingdom Metazoa; phylum Chordata; class Mammalia; order Pilosa; family Megalonychidae; genus Choloepus; species Choloepus didactylus. Next base: position 5,670,887 of record NW_023637606.1, read on the forward strand.
ATTTGGGAAGTTTTCCCCAACGATTTCTTTGAATACACTTCCTAGACCTTTACCCTTTTCTTCCCCTTCTGGGACACCAATGAGTGTTATATTCGGACATTTCATATTATCTATCATATCCCTGAGGTCCATTTCGATTTTTTCAATTTTTTTCCCCATTCCTTCTTTTATGCTTTCATTTTCCATTCTGTCATCTTCCAGGTCACTGGTTCGTTGTTCAACTTCCTCTAGTCTTGTACTATGAGTGTCCAGAATCTTTTTAATTTGGTCAACAGTTTCTTTAATTTCCATAAGATCATCCATTTTTTTATTTAGTCTTGCATTGTCTTCTGTATTCTCTTCTAGAGTCTTCTTGATTTCCTTTATATCCCGTACTATGGTCTCATTGTTCATCTTTAGTTCTTTGAGTAGCTACTCTAGGTGCTGTGTCTCTTCTGGTCTTTTGATTTGGGTGCTTAGGCTTGGGTTATCCATATCGTCTGGTTTTTTCATATGCTTTATAATTTTCTGTTGTTTTTGGCCTCGTGGCATTTGCTGAACTTGATAGGGTTCTTTTAGGGTTTGTAGACCTATTGAAGTCCTTATCTCTAATTTGTCAGATCTACAGCTTTGTGGAGTACACTTTCTCTAACTAACCAGCAGGTGGCGTCCACGAGCCACCTGTTCTCCACAAGCCAGTTCTCCCCTGCTTAGCCTTTTTGGTGAGTGGGGGAGTGAGTCTTGTGGGGACCAATTGGTGTACCAAGCTTGCGTGTGTAGTTGGTGTTGCCTGCCCTGTATGTGGGGCGTGTTTCTGGGCAGTCGGGGAGGGGGGGTGGCCCTAACAGTCAAATCTCCCTGGTGATCCTAGAGTTTTAAAGCTGCTGCAATAGTCTAATCCTTCAGTTCAGTCCTGCTACAGTTTGTCTCTGCCACTGACCCACAAGTCCTTGGTATTGGGGTATGGCTCCTGAGACTTGCAAGTGGGCCCCTCTTCCAGGCTGTGCACCCCAGGTCCTCTGTTGAGGGATGACTGTGGTATGTCACAGGTGAGTGCCGTACCCCCAGGGCAGTTCTGGGCTGCTGGGCTGTGTAGGGAGGCTCCCAGTCTGCTCAAATGATGGCTGAATGGGGCTTTGTTAATTCACACTGCTCCACCTTCCCAACTCTGGGACAATCAGCTGAGGCTGCAGGGAAGGCTAATGTCCACGCCCAGTTTTGTGGTGTGTGCCTGTTATTTGAAGCACTTCCGTCACACTGGGTTGTCTGGGGCAGCTCTGTGCTATGGGGCTGGCGATGGGCAGGAGTGTTTCCTGTCCACCAGGATGGTGGCTGTGAGTGGACACCCCCCTTTTCTTGGGAAGTTGTGGTGTTTAGTGAATTTTCCCAACCACTGGATTATTGCCTTTTGTCTCAGAGCTCTCTTAGTTCTGCTCTTGATTTGACGTGCCGAAATTGAACGTCTTTGAAGCTTTCTGTATTGGGCTTCTTAGAGTAATTGTTTTAGAAAAAGAAAAAAGGATTAAAAAAAAAAAAAAAAAAAGGCCCTCCTCAGAGATCTAATGGGTTATTGAAATGCTAAGAGACAAAGCAACCAGGGCCATTAAGGAAAGGTCCACAGGGCAGAGAGATCAGCTTTTCTTCGGGATTTGCATATGCGCCTCAAGGCCTGAGCTCCGCCCTTCCCCTTTCTGTGTTCACCAGAACTCCAAAAATCCTCTGCTTTTATTTTGGAGTTTTTTGTGTTGTTTTTTTTTTTTCTATGCCTGTCTCCTCTCTGCTGGGCTGGCTGCTCTCAGGTTCTCTGGTGTCCGGTCTCAGTCTATCTATGGTTGGAGTTTCGATCAATAGAATGAGTTTCCGATAAGGGCTGCCACTGCAGTTCTCCCTTCTCCTTCCCGGAGCTGACGGCCCCTCCTCCCACGGGACTGAGCCTGGCAGGGAGGGGCGCGGGTCCCCTGGCCACAAAAACTTACAGATTTCGCTGATCTCAGCAGTTCGACATTTTCATGAGTGTTGTATGAAGTATGCGCAAAGTCAGATTGCTCTGTGGTGTCCAGTCCACGCAGTTCCTGGCTTTCTACCTACTTTCCTGGAGGAGTAACTAAAACATACAGCTCACCAGTCTGCCATCTTGCCCCGCCTCCTCCTTTCCCTCATTTTTGATAGATAGATTCTCTGACTGTAGATTCTCTTTCCGTATCTTAAACATATCAAACCACTGCCTTCTTGCTTCCATGCTGCTGAGAAGTTGGCACTAAATCTGTTCCTTGGTGTTCCGGTTTGCTAATGCTGCTGTTATGGAAAATACCAGAAATGGATTGGCTTTTATAAAGGGGGGTTTATTTGGTTAGAAATCTGCAGTCTGAAAGCCATGAAAATGTCCTAATTGAGGCATCAACAGGAGTATACCTTCACCAAAGGAAGGCCAGTGGTGTCTGGAAAATCTCTGTTAGCTGGGAAAGCACGTGGCTGGTATCTGCTGATGCTGGATTGTGTTTCAGCTCCTCTCTCAGCTCCTGCACATTCTTCAAACTATTACTCTTGGGACATTTTGTCCTCTCTTAGCTTCTCCAGAGCAAACACTGGGCTAGCATCTCCAAAGTGTCAGTAAAAGTCTGCTTTCAGCAGCTGTCTCCAAAATATCTCTCTTAGCTGCTCTCCAAAATGCCACTGGCAGCTGCTCTGAGGTCCTTCTGTTTGAGAGCTTTTTATAGCACTCCAGTGATTAAATCAAGACCAACCCTGAATGGGTGGGACCCATATCTCCATGGAAAGAATCCATTCAAACCGTTCACTCACAGTTGATTGAGTCACATCTCCATGGAAACGCTCAATCAAAGGATTCCAACCTAATCAACACTAATACATCTGCCCCCACAAGATTGCATCAAAGAACATGGCACATAATACATCCAAACCAGCACACTTTATATATGACAAATCACTTTTCTTTCATGCTTTGAAGATTTCCTCTTTATCTTTGCCATTTGGCATTCTGATTTGTATGTGTCTTAGTGTAGGTCTAATAGAATTTATTCCATTTAGGGTATGTTGTGCTTCTCGGGTATGTATATTTATGTCTTTCATTAGAGTTGGGAAATTTTCAGCCATTATTTCCTCAAATACTTTTTCTGCCCCTTTTCCCTTCTCTTCTTCTGGGACACCCATGATGTTTATGTTTGTGCACTCCATGCTGTCATTCAAATCCCTGGGACACTGCTTAATGTTTTCTATTCATTTCTCTATCTGTTCTTCTGATTGTATGCTTTTGATTGTCCTGTCTTCATGTTTACTGATTTTTTCACTGTCTGCTCAAACCTGCTGTTGTATGCCTGTATGTTCCAGTTTGCTAGAGCTGCCATTAAGCAAAATACTAGATATGGATTGGCTTTTATAAAGGGGATTTATTTGGTTACAAAGTTGTAGTTCTAAGGCCATAGAAGTGTCTATGCTAACGCATCAACAAGAAGTTACGTTCACTGAAGAATGGCCGATGGTGTCTGGAATACCTTGTCAGTTGGGAAGGCATGTGGCTGGTGTTTACTGTTCCTTTGCTCCTGGGTTGCCTTTCAAAATGGCTTTCTCCAAAATGCATCTGGGTTTCTCTTAGCATCTCTCTCTCCGCTCCTGTGTATCCTTGCTTGTTCTCCCAGGGTGTTTCTCTCTAAGCACTGGGGGTCCTCTCAGCTCCTCCAGGGCAAACTCTGGGCTTCTTCTGTTACCTTAGCATCTCCAAATGTACCTCTGTCTGCATCTCCAAGCATCTCTCACCATCAGCAAGCTTCTGGTTGGCTCCTGGCTCTCTTTAATACTCTGTGAACTAATAAAGCCCCATTCTAAATGGGCAGCATCCATATCTCCATGGAAATAATTTAATCAAAGGTTCCACCCTAATCAGTCTGCCCCCACAAGATTGCATTAAAGAACATGGCTTTTTGGGGGGACATAATATTTCCAAACTGGCACACTCTAGTACATATTTTAATCTCCATTACTTTGCCCTCATCCCCATAATTTCTGTTTATCTTTCTTTTTAAACTTTCAAATTCTTCTTATGCTCACAGTATGTCTTCTTAATATCCTTTAGCTCTATATCCACATTTTCCTTCATCTCCTTGAATTGATTTGGGAGATTTGTTTGAACTTCCTTGCTTAGTTGTATGAAATTCTGTTTCCTCTGAAGTTTCAGTTTGTTCCCTTGACTGAGCCATATCTTTCTTTTTCTTAGTATGACTCAAAATATTTTGCTAATGTCTGGGCATCTGATTATTTTGGTGAGTTAACTCTGAAGATTAGTTTCCTCCTCTCTTCTATGGTTTTATTGTTGACTGGCTCTGTTAAGGCTCTTCTTTGATGGAAGGTCCCACTTATTCTGAACCTTTAGAGTATCCTATTTAACTGTCCAGATATTCTCATCTCTTCATCTGATTTTTATCCTGGATATGCAGTATATTTTTAAGATTACACCTTTTGTGCAACTGTTTCACCTCCAGAAGAATGTTTCCTTTCCTCTGTTCCTTCTCCAGGAATCTTGATCTGTTCTGTTTGTTTTTGAATTTTCAGTTCAAGTCCAACAAAAGCAACCCTCTGCTACAACAAAGGAAATTACACTCATCAGAGAAAAGCAACTAAATCTGGAACTTAATATTTGTAATGTCCAAAATATAATCTAAAATTACTCAACAGATGAAGAACCAAGAAAACTGAACACATTGTAAAGACAAAAGAAAATCAAGTGAGGGCAATAATGAAATGACCCAGAAGTTGAAAATAGCAGACAAGGATATTACAGGAGACTTTATAACTATCCTCAGTAAAGTAAAAGGAAATATGCTCATAATGAATCAAAAGACAAGATATGTTCATTATCTTAATTGTGGTGATGGTTTTACAAGTGTGTACATATATCAAATTATGTTAAATTGTACACTTTAAGTGCATGCATTTTATTGTGCATCACTTATACCTAAATAAAGCTATTTAGAACTATACCCCAAAACAGTTCTTTGAAAAAATCAATTAAATAGTTAAACCTCCAGTTTGACTGATCAAGGAAAAAGGGAAAGACACAAGTTACCAACATCAGGAATAAAAGGTATATCACTATATATTCTTTAATATTAAAAGGATAATAAAGGAATATTATGAACAGATTTATGTCAGTAAAAATTGATGACCTAGATGAAATGGACCAGTTCCTTGAAAGGCAAAAGTTACCACATTTCCCAAAACCCTATATCTATGAAACAAACTGAATATATAATAAAAATCCTTTACATAAATAGAATTTCAGGCTCAGATGGCTTCACTGGTAAAAATCAATCACACATTTATGGAAGAAATAACACACTCCTATAAAAATTCTTTCAGAATATAGAAAAATAGGGAAAAGTTCCTGTCTTACTTTTCCAGGACTGCTATGGAAAATACTTCACACTAGCTAGCTTAAACAACTGGAAATTATTGTCTCACAGTTTGAATGCTACAAGTCCAAAAAATCAAGGTCTTGATAGACCATGATTTCTCCCCAAAGTCTGTAGCTTTCAAGTGCCTGGTTTATCACAATCTTTGGGGTTCATTGGCCTGCATCTCTGCCCCATCGCATTGTCACCTGACATTCTCTGGCTTCTTCTGATTTCTGACTTCTACTGATTCATTGTGTCAGAATTTCCTTTGCTTACAAGGACTCTAGTCATATGAGTTAAGGTCTTCTGATTCAATTTAGCCTCATCTAAACAGGATTACTGAAGATCCTATTCACAAATGAGTCCACATCTTAACTAATAATGACATTCTAAAAAGTCCTACTTACAAATGGGCTCACACCCTCAGGATTGTGGATTAAGACCCAAACATGTCTTTTCTTGGGGACATGATTCAACCCCCAGTACTTCCCAAAGCATTTATCAAACCAAACAAAGACATTGTAAGAAAAACAAATCAGATCAATATTCTTTATGAACATAGATGTAAGAATCCTAAACAAAACTTGAGCATATCAAATCCAATAATACATAAGGGTGATACATCATAACCAAATGAAATTTATCTGAGGAATGCAAGTTTATTTTAACATCTGAAAATAAAGCCATGTATTTCACCACATTGAGAATAAAGGAAAAAACATGCAATCATTTCAATAAAATAGCAAAAACATTTGACAAAATTCAAAATTCATTCATGATTAAAACTCTTGACAAACTAGAAATAGAAGAGAACTTTTTTTTCAACCCGATAAGGGACATCTATAAAAATCAACATCTAGCATCATACTCAGTGGTGAAAGACTGAATAATTTCTGCCTAAGATCAGGAAAAAGGCAAGGATGCTCACTGACACCACTTCTACTTAACATTTTCCTGATGTCTTGGTCAGTGCAATAAGACAAGGAAAAAAACAGACATACAAATTTTAAATGAAGAATTAAAATGGCCTTTATTCACACATTTACATAATCATCTATTGAAAATCCTAAGGTATCTGCAAAAAATCTAATAGAACTATTAATGAATTCAACAAGTCACAGAACACAAAGTCAATATACAAAAATTAATTCCATTTATACATAGTTGCAATGACAACTGAAAATGGATTTTAAAAATTTTGATGCTATAGCATCAAAAAAATTAGGGATAAATTTAATGAAAGATGTGCAAGACCTGTATATTGAAAATTATAACACTTTGCTAAGGGACATTAAAGAATTAAATAAATGGAAGCATATACACTGTCCATGGATTGAAAGATTCAATATGGCATCTCTCCAAATTGGTCTAATGGCATGACCCTTTAAGTGCATGACCCAGTAGTTGCACTAATTAATTCCAATCACAACCCATTGGGCATAACTTAATCATATGACTACTCCAGCTGCAAGGGAGCCTGGGAAATGTAGTCTTCATTCTGGATAGCCATGTGCCCAAAAGAAACTCAAGGGTTCTATTACCATGAGTAAGAAGAGAATAGAAACTGGGAGACCAAGAAGAATAATGAAAAAGAAAGAACTTGCCAGATGGTAGAAGAGAGGGTCACAAAAATAATGAACTCAGGATCAGAATTGGGACCAATAAACATTCCCCAACTGGTTGGAGGGGACTTCTTATGTTTTTCTGGAAATATTTCAGAATTGCAATGCACTAGTGACTGCTGTTTGTCTCCTTTTCTCCCCTTTTCCAAATGAAAGTGTGTATTGTGGGCCCCTCATCAACCACTATATATGTTGGGGATGGAAGAAGACAGATATCTTGTGTCTTTGGTTTTATAGACCTGCTACTGAAATTCACACATCACCCTTGATGTAGAGACTATTCCACCTCACTCAGATATCCTGACTTTATACTTGAAGCTGTAACTGGTGGGTCTTTTGGGTTATCAATCTCAATAAGTGGTGAATATATTTTTCAAGGAGGAAGGAGAATGAGCTGAGGTTTTGGTGACAGGTGAGTGGATTCTGATATTCATTGGTGTTCCTCACCTAAAATTTTCAGCTTTCTTCCTCCCAGACTCATGGAAGGAAATCACTTCCCTGCAACCCCTGAAATTATTCAGGGCCACATGACATGCTTTGGTCAATGAAAGATGAGTGACAGTGATATGTACCCATCTGTGATTTTCTATTTTCCCTTCCCATCACAGTGATCACGTCAAGATGAAGCCTTCTTCAGCCTCCCAAATACAAAACCCCTTGCTGACCTCCAACACAGTGTGAACAAAGAATAAATTTACATTGCATACAAATATTTGAGGGCTGTTTGTTACTGCAACATAATCTATCCTAGCCTATCCTGAGCAACACACAAGCTTTGGGGGAAGATGAAAATATCAGCTTTGATTATCAAATTAGAAATTTTTAGTCTCAAGCAAAGCAATAGACATAAAAGTTAAGTTTTGCCAACAGAAAAAAGTGTTTTATAAATTCTGTCAGCTATAATTATGTGTTTACATTTAAAACTGAAGAACTAATGGTTAAGCTTGCAATATGCTAGATGGGCTGAGGTTATGATACTTAAAATAATAATAGTAATAATAATTATCATAGCAGCAAGCAGTTCCTAACTATAGCAGCCCTGTGCTAAGTACTTTATGAATATTAATCCCTTTAATTCTCATAGTAAGTCTACAACACAGGTTGTATTATCACCTCCAGGGAACTGAGGCATAGAGAGGTTAAGTAACTTGGCTACGGTCACACAGCTGGTAAATGATGGCAACAGGATTCAAACTTGGGCAGCAGAGCTCAAGTTATGGTAAAGAAAGTGAGGTGATTCATGCAAATTCAATTGTGTTTTGATTATTTAATCCTCACATCCACTCTGGGATACCACCTATTTTAGTTAGGGTTCTCTAGGGAAACAGAACCAACAAGAGATGTTCCTCTCTTTATTTAATATTTTGACATTTTGTTTGTCAAGTATTTTTTGAATTAATTTTGATTTTTAAAAATAATGCAGCAGAATATTATTTATCTTGATGATTAAGTTTTTTGGTGCTCGCTTGAGTTTTTTTTGAAGATACAAGTGGATCCATAATGACTTATTAATACTTCGAGATTTCACACCTATATATACAAACATTTTCTTTTTTTATACCACGTTAACATCTGTAGAGTCCTTCGTATGTGCCAGGTAATACGGACAACATTTAAAGAACATATTACGGAGCCTTCCCCTTAACCCTGATCCTACTTATCCTACTTACCCCCCTTCTCTTCCTCTTCTGCCCCCTTTCGTTCCCAGCACAGTCACCCTCGGGGGGGGAGAGAGAGAGAGAGAGGGAGAGAGAGAGAGAGAGAGAGAGACATCCCTGCCCATCCTAAGAGCCAGAGGGCGGGTGGAGGGAGAGGAAGAAGTCAACCCAGCCGTCTGCGAGCAGAGGCAGCCCGGAGCTCGGCGGTTCACGGATGCGCGCCCCCGGCAGCTGCGCCCTCGCCACCGCTGCCTCCGCCCTTGCCGAGCTGAGCCAGGGCGCCCAGACGCCGTCTTCTTCGCCTGGTCCTATAGTCCCGACCTCCTCCTAGCAGCTCCGGAGCTGCGAGACGGGACCGGGCTGAGGTGCCCTGACGCGCAGCCCCACAGGAGGCTGAGGCGCGCGCGGCTAGCAGATGGGTGGGTGAGCAGGCGCCCCGGTGGCCTCTACCTTCTTTCCGCGGGAGTTGAATCTGCCCTGCCCGTGTCCAGGTGCTGGGCTTCCGGAAGGACACGGACACCCTATCCCCGCCTTGTCACGCTGCCTAAAGTGGAGACGGAAGCCCTAGGACTGGCTGGATCGCCTGGGAAACAGGGGCAGATGCCAGAAAACATGCAAGTGTCTCAGCTTAAAATGGTGAATTACTCCTATGATGAAGATCTTGAAGAACTCTGTCCCGTGTGTGGAGATAAAGGGTCTGGGTAACATCATGGGCTTCTCACCTGTGAAAGCTGCAAGGGATTTTTTAAGAGAACAGTCCAAAATAATAAAAGGTACACATGTTTAGAAAACCAGAACTGCCAAATTGACAAACCACAGAGAAAGCGTTGCCCTTACTGTCGATTTCAAAAATGACTAAGTGTTGGAAGGAAGCTAGAAGCGGTCAGGGCCAAACGAATGCATGGAGGAAGGGCTAAGTTTGGGCCAATGTACAAGAGAAACAGGGCCCCGAAGCAACAGAAAAGAGCCCTCATCCAAGCCAATGGACTTAAGCTAGAAGCTTTGTCTCACCTGATCCAGGCAATGCCCTCGGACCTGACCATCTCTTCTGCAATCCAGAACATCCATTCTGCCTCCAAAGGCCTAGCTCTGAACCATGCTGCCTTGCCACCTACAGACTATGACAGGAGTCCCCTTGTAACCTCCCCCATTAGCATGGCAATGCCACATCATGGCAGTCTGCAAGGTTTACCAAACTTACAGCCACTTTCCTAGCCAGGCCATCAAGTCCAAGTACCCAGACCCCTATACCAGCTCACCCGAGTTGATTATGGGTTATTCCTATATGGATAGTTACTGGGCAAGCTCCCCGGCAAGCATCCCACATCTGGTACTGGAACTTTTGAAGTGTGAGCCAGATGAGCCTCAAGTGCAGGCCAAAATCATGGCATATTTGCAGCAGGAGCAAGCTAACTGAAGCAAGCATGAAAAGCTGAGCACATTTGGCCTTACGTGCAAAATGACTGATCAAACCCCCTTCTCCATTGTTGAGTGGGTCGGGAGTAGTGTCTTCTTCAGAGAACTTAAGGTATGTCATCACTATCACAACTTATAATATCCCTTTCAGCAAAGACCTGTGTTCCTAATTCATATATTCATGGTGCTGAAAATGTGTTTTCTTTACTTTTCTTCTTTGTGTGGTTTTCATAGTATTTTAAGACCTTGACTTCAGGACTGTTGCACCTTAACTTTATGTGGCTTTTATTGTCTGTAGCTCTTAATTTGGAGGAATGAAATTTAACCTAAAATATAGGAGACTTTGGTTATAATAATTCTATTATCTGAGTAATAGAATTAGTCATTATTTATTCCCTTTAACTCAGATGGTTTATGGCTAGAAAATTTAAGTCAATGTGAAGCAACCAACATCTTGTAAACTAAAAAACAAAAAAAAACAAAAAAAAAACAGGAATCATATTATAATGATGCCATTTTGAAGGTTTCTTTCAAAGGAAAAAAAAAGGTGCCACTATTGAGTTATGTTTAGATACTAAACAATGTAAATAATACCACTGGTTAGTAGTACCAAATAGGTATTTACTACCTATTTACCTTGACATTAGGTTAGTAAAGCCTTTGTTTTGGGAGCAGATTCGCATAGGATGTGTACTGTCATTGGATGGGGAATGGGTAGGTTAGTAAAGCCTTTGTTTTGGGAGCAGATTCGCATAGGATGTGTACTGTCATTGGATGGGGAATGGGCAAATGGTGAGTGCTAGTCTACTTGGATTGGGTTTTAGTTCTCATATCTGTGTCTGTCATTGATTTTAATGGATTGGTACATTGTAAACATGACACTGGTTTGTATAAGGATCTCCATTTAACTACATAAATATTCTATTTCCTAAAACCTAAGACTGGATTAATAATTATTTAGACATTTGGAATCCAAGAGGGGCTACCAAACCACCCATCATGGTCAGTGGTTTCATTCCTGTTTTAGAAACAAAAGTGATTCCTGGATTTGATTTCTAAGTATATCTGCTAAAAAATCAGTTTCTTCCTTTTGCTGTCATTGGGGAAGATGTGGCTGCTAAACATCTGTGTCTTCTATCACCTAGGATAGTTGGAGGAGATTTTAAATCTCCAAGAGAGGGAAAATACAATGCAGATTTTTAATTTAAAGGTTTACAGTTAAAGATTTTGTAGGAAATATGCAAGTCATGTATAAATGGAAAATAGTGCATTTGTAGTAGTCTTCATTAAGCACTTTGATTTCTACATGGAAATAACAAAAAAAAATGTTATCTGAAATGATCAAAATAAGTTGATAGAATACCAGCATGCTGTCAAGAACACTGACATGTCTAGCTTTTAATTCTCATGCCCTTTATTTGCTACATTTAAAAATGGCTGGACCTGGTGATGTTATGCTCCGGAGTGCAAGCTGGGTGCATAAAATTAGCACAGGCAGGTCAAATATTTTGAGTATGTAGAGCATATGAACACTGATAATTGGGATACTTTTCATAAACAACAACAGCAAAAATGTTTCCTGGTGTTTTCCCATTCACAACTTTGTCCTGAAGAAAACAAATGAAGATATTTGAAAATGAAAATAAAAATTATAATTTGAGATTTAACTGAAATATTAGGTAATGTAAAGTGAAGAAAGCACAGCCTTTGCAATCAGATGGACTTGGTTTGACTTGTGTCTTTGCACTAATCACTGTGTCTTCATGGGTGGGTGGTCAGTTTCTCTGTGCCTTAGTTTTCTCATCTGTAAAATTGTGTATGTGGTGTTTTTGGGGAGGCCTGGGAGGAATTCACAGTACTTATACTGAGGAGGTTTTGCAAAAAATAAATGAGAATATGTAGGTAAAGCACTGAGTACTGAGAGTCTGGCATATACTAGATGCTCAATAAATTATTGCTAGTTATAAAAAAAGAACATATTATGTGCCATACACACTACTATTTCACATAAAGTAACTTTATCCCCACAAAACCCCTCTAAAGTGGGTATTGAAATTAGCCACATTGTATAGATGCAAAAGCTGAGATGTCATTCAGTTGTGTTGTGATTCATTTAATCTTCACATCCACCCTGGGATACTACCTGTATTAGTTAAGATTCTCTAGGGAAACAGAACCAACAAGAGATAACTGTAAAGATAAGATTTTATAGAAATGTCTCATGTAACTGTGGGGATGCACGAGTCCAAATTCCGTAGGGCAGGCAGCAAACTGCCAACTCCAATGAATGTGTTCGATGAACTCCTCAGGAGATGCTGGCTAGCCAAAGAAGAAGTGAAAGTTCTCTCCTTTTCTCTGCTAAAAGTCTTCAACTGCTTGGATTAAATCCAGCTGATCGAATTCTCTCCTTGTAGAAGACACACGCTTCATTGATGTCACAGTTGCAGTCAATTGACTGATGATTTAATAAACCCGTCTTCTGGTTTACTAACCAGCTACAAATGTCCTTGCAGTAATGGTTAGGCCAGTGTTTGCCTGACCAGATACCTGGGCACCATCACACGGCCAAGTTGACACATGAAACTAACCATCACACTATCTCTGTATCTTTTTTGCAAAAGGGGAAATTTGGGCACAGAAAAGTTTAGTAAATTGTACCTCCTGACAGCCTGGTTATTTGGTGGTACTCGGATTCAACCTCCTTGCTGGGCTTCTGCATTTCCGTTTCCTCTGATGGCTAATGAGCAATTTGTGAGGATTCACGGTTGAGACGGTAAACATCCTGCCCCTCAACAAACTTTCCTCTCCAGCTTTAATATTTGTTAAGGCTTCTTGCCCAAACCAGTCTATAAAATGATGGCTACAAACTTCCCAACTCTACCACTTTTTTCCACTGCATTACTTTTTTTTTTTTTTTTTTTTTTTTAATCATCATTTTATTGAGATATATTCACATACCACGCAGTCATACAAAACAAATTGTACTTTCGATTGTTTACAGTACCATTACATAGTTGTACATTCATCACCTAAATCAATCCCTGACACCTTCATTAGCACACACACAAAAATAACAAGAATAATAATTAGAGTGAAAAAGAGCAATTGAAGTAAAAAAGAACACTAGGTACCTTTGTCTGTTTGTTTGCTTCCCCTACTTTTCTACACATCCATCCATAAACTAGACAAAGTGGAGTTTGGTCCTTATGGCATTCCCAATCCCACTGTCACCCCTCATAAGCTACATTTTTATACAACTGTCTTCGAGATTCATGGGTTCTGGGTTGTAGTTTAATAGTTTCAGGTATCCACCACCAGCTACCCCAATTCTTTAGAACCTAAAAAAGGTTGTCTAAAGTGTGCGTAAGAGTGCCCACCAGAGTGATCTCTCGGCTCGTTTTGGAATCTCTCTGCCACTGAAGCTTATTTCATTTCCTTTCACATCCCCCTTTTGGTCAAGAAGATGTTCTCCATCCCACGATGCCGGGTCTACATTCCTCCCCGGGAGTCATATTCCACGTTGCCAGGGAGATTCACTTCCCTGGGTGTCTGATCCCACGTAGGGGGGAGGGCAGTGATTTCACCTTTCAAGTTGGCTTAGCCAGAGAGAGAGGGCCACATCTGAGCAACAAAGAGGCATTCCGGAGGAGACTCTTAGGCACAAATACAGGGAGGCCTAGCCTCTCCTTTGCAGCAACCGTCTTCCCAAGGGTAAAACTTATGGTAGAGGGCTCAACCCATCAAACCACCAGTCCCCTATGTCTGTGGTCATGTTAGCAACCATGGAGGTGGGGTAGGCGAATACCCCTGCATTCTCCACAGGCTCCTCAAGGGAGCACTACATCGTTTTTTTTTGTTTTTTTTTTTTCCTTGTTTGTCTTTTTTCTTTTTTTTTTTTTTTTTTTAACTTTCCCTTCTTTTTTCAAATCAACTGTATGAAAAAAAAAGTTAAAAAGAAAACAAACATACAATAAAAGAACATTTCAAAGACACCATAGCAAGGGAGTAAGAAAAAGACAACTAACCTAAGATAACTGCTTAACTTCCAACATGTTCCTACTTTACCCCAAGAAAGTTACATACTATAGCAACATTTCAGTGAACTTGTTCCTACTACATCCATCAGAAATTAACAGACCATAGTCATTTCTGGGCATCCCCAGAACGTTAAATAGCTTATCTGTTCTTCTTGGATTATTGTTCCCCCTTCCTTAATTGCTCTCTACTGCTAGTTCCCCTACATTCTACATTATAAACCATTTGTTTTACATTTTTCAAAGTTCACATTAGTGGTAGCATATAATATTTCTCTTTTTGTGCCTGGCTTATTTCGCTCAGCATTATGTCTTCAAGGTTCATCCATGTTGTCATATGTTTCACCAGATCGTTCCTTCTTACTGCCGCGTAGTATTCCATCGTGTGTATATACCACATTTTATTTATCCACTCATCTGTTGATGGACATTTGGGTTGTTTCCATCTCTTGGCAATTGTGAATAATGCTGCTATGAACATTGGCGTGCAGATATCTGTTCGTGTCACTGCTTTCCGATCTTCCGGGTATATACCGAGAAGTGCAATCGCTGGATCGAATGGTAGCTCTATCTCTAGTTTTCTAAGGAACTGCCAGACTGACTTCCAGAGTGGCTGAACCATTATACAGTCCCACCAACAATGAATAAGAGTTCCAATTTCTCCACATCCCCTCCAGCATTTGTAGTTTCCTGTTTGTTTAATGGCAGCCATTCTAACCGGTGTTAGATGGTATCTCATTGTGGTCTTAATTTGCATCTCTCTAATAGCTAGTGAAGCTGAACATTTTTTCATGTGTTTCTTGGCCATTTGTATTTCCTCTTCAGAGAACTGTCTTTTCATATCTTTTGCCCATTTTATAATTGGGCTGTCTGTACTATTGTCATTGAGTTGTAGGATTTCTTTGTATATGCAAGATATCAGTCTTTTGTCAGATACATGGTTTCCAAAAATTTTTTCCCATTGAGTTGGCTGCCTCTTTACCTTTTTGAGAAATTCCTTTGAGGTGCAGAAACTTCTAAGCTTGAGGAGTTCCCATTTATCTATTTTCTCTTTTGTTGCTTGTGCTTTGGGTGTAAAGTCTAGGAAGTGGCCTCCTAATACAAGGTCTTGAAGATGTTTTCCTACATTATCTTCTAGGAGTTTAATGGTACTTTCTTTTATATTGAGATCTTTGGTCCATTTTGAGTTAATTTTTGTGTAGGAGGTGAGGTAGGGGTCCTCTTTCATTCTTTTGGATATGGATATCCAACTCTCCCAGCCCCATTTGTTGAAAAGACCATTATGGCTCAGTTCGGTGACTTTGGGGGCCTTATCAAAGATCAGTCGGCCATAGATCTGAGGGTCTATCTCTGAATTCTCAATTCGATTCCATTGATCTATATGTCTATCTTTGTGCCAGTACCATGCTGTTTTGGCAACTGTGGCTTTATAATAAGCTTCAAAGTCAGGGAGTGTAAGTCCTCCCACTTCGTTTTTCTTTTTTAAAGTGTCTTTAGCAATTCGAGGCATCTTCCCTTTCCAAATAAATTTGATAACTAGCTTTTCCAAGTCTGCAAAGTAGGTTGTTGGAATTTTGATTGGGATTGCATTGAATCTGTAGATGAGTTTGGGTAGAATTGACATCTTAATGACATTTAGCCTTCCTATCCATGAACATGGAATATTTTTCCATCTTTTAAGGTCCCCTTCTATTTCTTTTAGTAGAGTTATGTAGTTTTCTTTGTATAGGTCTTTTACATCTTTGGTTAAGTTTATTCCTAGGTACTTGATTTTTTTAGTTGCTATTGAAAATGGTATCTTTTTCTTGAGTGTCTCTTCAGTTTGTTCATTTCTAGCATATAGAAACATTACTGACTTATGTGCATTAATCTTGTATCCCGCTACTTTGCTAAATTTGTTTATTAGCTCTAGTAGGTGTATCGTTGATTTCTCAGGGTTTTCTAGATATAAGATCATATCATCTGCAAACAATGACAGTTTTACTTCTTCTTTTCCAATTTGGATGCCTTTTATTTCTTTGTCTTGCCGGATTGCCCTGGCTAGCACTTCCAGCACAATGTTGAATAACAGTGGTGACAGCGGGCATCCTTGTCTTGTTCCTGATCTTAGAGGGAAGGCTTTCAGTCTCTCACCATTGAGTACTATGCTGGCTGTGGGTTTTTCATATATGCTCTTTATCATGTTGAGGAAGTTTCCTTCAATTCCTACCTTTTGAAGTGTTTTTATCAAAAACGGATGTTGGATTTTGTCAAATGCTTTTTCAGCATCTATTGAGATGATCAATTGATTTTTCCCTTTCGAGTTTTTAATGTGTTGTAATACATTGATTGTTTTTCTTATGTTGAACCATCCTTGCATGCCTGGAATGAACCCCACTTGGTCATGGTGTATGATTTTTTTAATGTGTCTTTGGATTCGATTTGCAAGTATTTTGTTGAGGATTTTTGCATCTATATTCATTAGGGAGATTGGCCGGTAGTTTTCCTTTTTTGTAGCATCTTTGCCTGGTTTTGGTATTAGATTGATGTTAGCTTCATAAAATGAGTTAGGTAGTGTTCCATTTTTTTCAATGTTTTGAAAGAGTTTGAGTAAGATTGGTGTCAGTTCTTTCTGGAAAGTTTGGTAGAATTCCCCTGTGAAGCCATCTGGCCCTGGGCATTTATTCGTGGGAAGATTTTTGATGACTGATTGGATCTCTTTGCTTGTGATGGGTTGGTTGAGGTCTTCTATTTCTTCTCTGGTCAGTCTAGGTTGTTCATATGTTTCCAGGAAATTGTCCATTTCTTCTACATTATCCAGTTTGTTGCCATACAGTTGTTCATAATATCCTCTTATAATTTTTTTAATTTCTTCAGGATCTGCAGTTATGTCACCTTTTTCATTCATTATTTTGTTTATATGGGTCTTCTCTCTTTTTGATTTTGTCAGTCTAGCTAGGGGCTTGTCAATCTTGTTGATCTTCTCAAAGAACCAACTTTTGGTGATATTTATCCTTTCTATTGTTTTTTTGTTCTCTATGTCATTTATTTCTGCTTTAATCCTTGTTATTTCTTTTCTTGTACTTGGTTTAGGATTGGTTTGCTGTTCATTTTCTAGCTTCTTCAGTTGATCCATTAGTTCTTTGATTTTGGCTCTTTCTTCCTTTTTAATATATGCGTTTAGTGCTATAAATTTCCCCCTTAGCACTGCTTTTGCTGCATCCCATAGGTTTTGGTATGTTGTGTTCTCATTTTCATTCGTCTCTATATATTTAGCAATTTCTCTTGCTATTTCTTCTTTAACCCACTGATTGTTTAGGAGTGTGTTGTTTAACCTCCAGGTATTTGTGAATTTTCGAAGTCTCTGGTGGTTATTGACTTCTAATTGTATTCCATTGTGGTCAGAGAATGTGCTTTGAATAATTTCAATCTTTTTAAATTTATTGAGGCTTGTTTTATGTCCCAGCATATGATCTATTCTGGAGAAAGTTCCGTGAGCACTAGAAAAGTATGTGTATCCTGGTGATTTGGGATGTAATGTCCTGTAGATGTCTGTTAAATCTAATTCATTTATCAGATTGTTTAGGTTTTCAATTTCCTTATTGGTCTTCTGTCTGGTTGATCTATCTATAGGAGAGAGTGATGTGTTGAAGTCTCCCACAATTATTGTGGAAACATCAATTGCTTCCTTTAGTTTTGCCAATGTTTCTCTCATGTATTTTGTGGCACCTTGATTGGGTGCATAGACATTTACGATTGTTATTTCTTCTTGCTGAATTGCCCCTTTTATTAGTATGTAGTGGCCTTCTTTGTCTCTCAAAACATCCCTGCATTTGAAGTCTATTTTATCTGAGATTAATATTGCTACACCTGCTTTCTTTTGGCTGTAGCTTGCATGAAATATTTTTTTCCATCCTTTCACTTTCAGTTTCTTTGTGTCCCTGTGTCTAAGATGAGTCTCTTGTATGCAACATATTGATGGTTCATTTTTTTTGATCCATTCTGCGAATCTATATCTTTTAATTGGGGAGTTTAATCCATTTACATTCAACGTTAAAACCGTGAAGGCATTTCTTGAATCGGCCATCTTATCCTTTGGATTATGTTTGCCATATTTTTCCCTCTCTCTATTAATATCCTTTATTGTACCCATACCGAATCTCTTTAGTACTGAACCTTTCTCCAAGTCTCTCTGTCCTGTCTTTGTTTCTCTGTCTGTAGGGCTCCCTTTAGTATCTCCAGTAGGGCAGGTCTCTTGTTAGCAAATTCTCTCAGCATTTGTTTGTCTGTGAAAAATTTAAGCTCTCCCTCAAATTTGAAGGAGAGCTTTGCTGGATAAAGTATTCTTGGCTGGAAATTCCTCTCACTCAGAATTTTAAATATATCGTGCCACTGCCTTCTCGCCTCCATGGTGGCTGCTGAGTAGTCACTACTTAGTCTTATGCTATTTCCTTTGTATGTGGTGAATTGCTTTTCTCTTGCTGCTTTCAGAACTTGCTCCTTCTCTTCTATGTTTGACAGTGTGATCAGTATATGTCTCGGAGTGGGTTTTTTTGGATTTATTCTATTTGGAGTTCGCTGAGCATTTATGATTTGTGTATTTATGTTGTTTAGAAGATTTGGGAAGTTTTCCCCAACAATTTCTTTGAATACTCTTCCTAGACCTTTACCCTTTTCTTCCCCTTCTGGGACACCAATGAGTCTTATATTCGGACGTTTCATATTATCTATCATATCCCTGAGGTCCATTTCGAGTTTTTCAATTTTTTTCCCCATTCTTTCTTTTATGTTTTCATTTTCCATTCTGTCATCTTCCAGGTCACTGATTCGTTGTTCAACTTCCTCTAGTCTTGTACTATGAGTGTCCAGAATCTTTTTAATTTGGTCAACAGTTTCTTTAATTTCCATAAGATCATCCATTTTTTTATTTAGTCTTGCAATGTCTTCTTTATGCTCTTCTAGGGTCTTCTTGATTTCCTTCATATCCCGTACTAGGGTCTCATTGTTCATCTTTAGTTCTTTGAGTAGCTGCTCTAGGTGTGTCTCTTCTGGTCTTTTGATTTGGGTGCTTGGGCTTGGGTTATCCATATCGTCTGGTTTTTTCATATGCTTTATAATTTTCTGTTGTTTTTGGCCTCGTGGCATTTGCTGACCTTGATAGGGTTCTTTTAGGGTTTGTAGACCAGTTGAAGTCCTTATCTCTAATTTATCAGATCTACAGCTTCGTGGAGTACACTTTCTCTAACTAACCAGCAGGTGGCGTCCACGGACCACCTGTTCTCCACAAGCCAGATCTCCCCTGCTTAGCCTTTTTGGTGAGTGGAGGAGTGAGTCTTGTGGGGCCCAATTGGTGTCCCAAGCTTGCGTGTGTAGTTGGTGTTGCCTGCCCTGTATGTGGGGCGTGTTTCTGGGCAGTCGGGGAGGGGGTGTGGCCCTAACAATCAAATCTCCCTGATGATCCTAGAGTTTTAAAGCTACTGCAATAGTCTAATCCTTCAGTTCAGTCCTGCCACAGTTTGTCTCTGCCACTGACCCACAAGTCTTTGGTATTGGCGTATGGCTCCTGAGACTTGCAAGTGGGCCCCTCTTCCAGGCTGTGCACCCCGGGTCCTCTGTTGAGGGATGACTGTGCTATGTCGCAGGTGAGTGCCGTCCCCCCAGGGCAGTTCTGGGCTGCTGGGCTGTGTTGGGAGGCTCCCAGTCTGTTCAAATG
The DNA here is from genome assembly GCF_015220235.1 of Choloepus didactylus. NCBI lineage: Eukaryota > Metazoa > Chordata > Mammalia > Pilosa > Megalonychidae > Choloepus > Choloepus didactylus. The sequence goes on from NW_023637606.1 coordinate 5,690,696, forward strand.
ATGGCTGAATGGGGCTCTGTTAATTCACACTGCTCCCCCTTCCCAGCTCTGGGACATTCAGCTGAGGTTGCAGGGAAGGCTAATGTCCACGCCCAGTTTTGTGGTGTGTGCCTGTTATTTGAAGCACTTCCGTCACACTGGGTTGTCTGGGGCAGCTCTGGGCTATGGGGCTGGCGATGGGCAGGAGTGTTTCCTGTCCACCAGGATGGTGGCTGTGAGCGGACACCCCCCTTTTCTTGGGAAGTTGTGTTGTTTAGTGAATTTTCTCAGCCACTGGATTATTGCCTTTTGTCTCAGAGCTCTCTTAGTTCTGCTCTTGACTTGACGTGCCCAAATTTCAATTCTTTGAAGCTTTCTGTATTGAGCTTCTTAGAGTAATTGTTTTAGAAAAAGCAAAAAGGATTTAAAAAAAAAAAAAAAACAAAAAACCGGCCCTCCTCAGATATCTAATGGGTTATTGAAATGCTAATAGACAAAGCAACCAGGGCCATTAAGGAAAGGTGCCCAGGGCAGAGAGATCAGCCTTGCTTCGGGATTTGCATATGCGCCTCAAGGCCTGATCTCCGCCCTTCCCCTTTCTGTGTTCACCAGAACTCCAAAAATCCTCTGCTTTTATTTTGGAGTTTTTCGTGTTGTTTTTTTTCTATGCCTGTCTCCTCTCTGCTGGGCTGGCTGCTCTCAGAGTCTCTGGTGTCTGACCTCAGTCTATCTATGGTTGGAGTTTGAATCAGTAGAATGAGTTTCCGGTAAGAGCAGCCACTGCAATTCTCCCTTCTCCTTCCTGGAGCTGACAGCCCCTCCTCCCCCGGGACTGAGCCTGGCAGGGAGGGGCGCGGGTCCCCTGGCCGCAAAAACTTACAGATTTCGCTGATCTCAGCAGTTCCACGTTTTCATGAGTGTTGTATGAAGTATGCCCAAAGACAGATTGCTCTGTGGTGTCCAGTCCACGCAGTTCCTGGCTTTTTACCTACTTTCCTGGAGGAGTAACTAAAACATACAGCTCACCAGTCTGCCATCTTGCCCCGCCCCCCTCCACTGCATTACTTTTTATATTTTCATTAGAGTAAAATAAAAATACAACTCCCCAACTCATAATAAAACATGGAAACTGCCATATAGAAATCACAGGACAAACAAAAAGCTTTAGATCTTTCCAAAATTCACATGACCATAAACTTAGTAGGTGAGCAATTAAAAATGAATCATGCAAAAACAAAACAAAACAAAACAAAAAAACATGCTTTTTGCCTTAATACATCTTTGAACTAATAACATTAACAATTTACATGCAATGAGTATGGCCCACTAAATACAATGGGTACTGAATTATTTTATATATAAATTTCTGATTCAATATATAAAGACTGGGGACAGACAGTCTTAATCCCAGAGCCAAATCACAGAAGCTTAAAGAATAACTTTTTTGAAAAATGCTGTCTTGTATATTAAGAATCATGTTTTTGGCAGGGCGGGGGGCAATAACAGCTTTCTCATCAGCTTAAAACATTCAACAGTTTGAATTCACTAAACTTACAATTAAAAAGGATCAGTTTCCAAAGCAGTCAGTATACTGAAGCTAGAAGTCCAGTACAAGAGGAAGTTTCTGTCATCTCTTCACTCAACTCCACAATGCTCAGCTGAAGAACAACCCCCTTAAAAGAGTTGTTTTGTTCAGTTCTACTTCAGGAGGAAGATATTTGGGAGTATAGACAACTTTTTCACCCTATTAAACTGGAACAAATAGTAATTTGCAAAATGTTTTTTTTCCCCAGTTTTAAACATAAAAGTCTCCTATATCCCAACCCACAAAGGAGCAGGCACTGTTGGATTCTGAGGGTAAAATCTGCAGCACACCAGTTTGTGTGCCCTGTAAGCAGGGAACATGGCGGGCATGGTGAGGTCCTGGGCTTGGCGGTCAGTGGCACCATAGAGTCAATTTTGGACATTTTCCACCATTAATTGCAATCATGGAAGTGCCCTTTTCTTGCTATTGCAATTTCACTGGTGGCTTTTCATTAAGACCTTGCTCCTAGGAACTCATTCGGGGCACAATATATTGTCCTCCAGCTGTCGGGGTGGCAAATTTCAGGCAGGTAACAAGAAGAGTGCACTCACTCTACCTTGGTTTTCAGGGACCTAGGCTTGTCCAGCATGAAATTGCAGGTGAACCCAACCATCTGTGTTTGCAAGGAAACTTCTTCCATTTGCCACACACTACCTGACACCATACACCTCCTGTGGCAATTCCCCTTTATCCATCCTCTTGGCCCTGGCCAACACAGCCTCCCGGGCAGAAGTTGTCACCACAACTGCATTCACTCCTTCAAATAGACTAGATTCTTTAAGGGCAGATACTCCCTTCTCAGGGGGGAGGAGCCACTTCCGGAGCATCAGTGCCCTCAGAAGACATCTGCTCAGGTTTGCTAATGCTGCCATTATGCAAAATGCCAGAAATGGATTGGCTTTTATAAAGGGGGCTTATTTGTTTACAAAGTTAGTCCTAAGGCCATAAAAATGTCCAAGCTAAGGCATCAACAATAGGGTGCCTTCACAGAAGAATGGCCAATGGCATCTGGAACACCTCTGTTGTCTGAGAAGGCACGTGGCTGGCATCTTCTTCCTTTGCTCCCAGGTTGTGTTTCAAAATGGCAACCTCCAAAATGTCTCTCTTAGCTGCAGCAATCTCCAAAATGTTACTCTCAGTTGCTCTGAGGTCCCTCTGTTTGTGAGCTCTTTTTATAGGACTCCAGTGAACTAATCGAGACCCACCCTGAATGGGCAGGGCTGCCTTTCCATGGAAACATTCAATCAACAGGTCACACCCTAATCAAAGTTGTCATTCACAGTTGGGCAGGTCACATCTCCATGGAAACACTCAATCAGAAGGTTCCAGTCTAATCAACACTGATACCTCTGCCCCTACAAGATTGCATTAATGAATATGGCTTTTTCTGGGGGACATAACACAGGCACAACATCTTCTTTTATCAGAATGTTCCAGAGGCATCCCCCCCCATTGATTTTCTCTGAGACTGTGTCAGGATCTTGCCTCCTTTGCTGTGACAGGAATACCCTTTTGGTTTGGGCAAGTATGTTCACAGCATCACTTAAATGCTTCTAATTTCTTGTCTTTGGTGCTCAGCTTTAATTGATGGCACCAGGGCCACAGGATGTCCTGGTGCAGCAGGTTGACTGGTGGCAGTTTAGATGGTAATGGAGGGGTTGCTATCTTCTTCTGAGATTTGGGGCTGTGGTTGCATGGTGCATTCTCTTGCAGACAGGAAGCTTTGCCATCTTTCATGGAATTTTTTCATTTGGTGCCCTTAGCTGAGGTTCTTGATAAACCTGATGTGCTTGGTTCACTGGAAGCCCACTGCTCCTCTTTCATTTTCACTGAGAAGAAGTTGAGGTTGATAAACAGAAAATTCTCCTTGGTGCCCACTTGAAATTTTTTTAATTAATTTTATTGAGATATATTCACATACCATGCAGTCATACAAAGCATACCTTCAGTTGTTCACAGTACCATTATGTATTTGTGCCTTCATCACCAAAATTAATTTTTGAGCGTTTTCATTACCACACACACAAAAATAATAGGAATAAAAATTAAAGTGAAAAAGAACAATTAAAGTAAAAAAGAACACCAGGTGACTTTTTTTTTCCCCTGTTTTTCTACTCGTCCATCCGTACACTGGACAAAAGGGAGTATGGTCTGTATGGCTTTCCCAATCATGTTGTCAACCCTCATAAGCTACATTTTTATACAATCGTCTTCAATATTCATGGGTTCTGGGTTGTAGGTTGATAGTTTCAGGTATTTACTGCTAGCTATTCCAATTCATTAGAACCTAAAAAGGGTTGTCTGTATTGTGCATAAGAGTGCCCATCAGAGTGACCTCTTGGCTCTTTTGGAATCTTTCAGCCACTGAAACTTATTTCATTTCCTTTCACATCCCCCTTTTGGTCAAGAAGATGTCCTCCATCCCACGATGCCGGGTCCACATTCCTCCCCTGGGGTCATATTCCACCCACTTGAATTTTGCACCCAAAACAAGTGCCTTACTCATCTTACCCTGCTAGGTTGACTGGTTTTAGAATCTGAGCTTTTAGCTCATACAAGTCTTTGCCATGGAGAAAGGGGGGAAACCCCAACTCTTCAAGTCCACTTGGCTTGTGGGATTGAGTAGCAGATAGGGAAATTGCTGCTGGGATGGAGGTGCCCTGGTGTCTCCTCTCCCAGCTGAAATCCCAGAGTCAGGAGACATGCTGTGTAGTTAATGGAGAAGATGCAAACTGAGGAGTCTTTGTCTCCTTCTTATTTAGGGCTCTGGCTGGGAGAACACCAAAGAAACCAGCCCTGAGGTAGCTTGGAGCCACCACAGCAGAGAGGAAGTGGCCGGGCAGCCAAAATGGACAGAAAGGAAGAGTCAACACCCAAGTTAACTCATTTGCCCAGTGCACACAGAACCCAATCCTGTGTTACCAGGGTTTCAAGAAAAGAGAGAGTTTTTTTTTTCATATTTTAATTGTAGAATATAGTATATATACATAGAAGTGATAACTCTCCAAGTGCAATTTAATAAGCAGTTAGAGAGCAAATTTCAAAGAATATCACAGGTCACAGTTTCCACAGTTTCAGTCACTTCTCCATTGTGGAATATAACATCTATACAAAAGGTAATATTTTTCAAAGGATAATTTAACAAGTAGTTATATGGGAAATTTCCAAAATTGTCATGAGTTACAGTACCACAGTTTCAGTTATTTCCTTATTGTGAAATATAACACATATACAAAAAGGTGATAGATTTCAAATTACAGTTTAATAAGTAGCTAAAGAAAAAATTTCAAAGGATGCTATGGGTTACAGTTCCACCATTTCAATTTTTTCCTCTACCTATTCCAATACCCTAGCAACTAAGAAGAAGGAAATTATATAGAGATTCAGTATTCATCCATCTTGTCTGTTGCTACTCCTTCCTCTAGTTTAATCACTTCAGGGATGTCTAGGCAGTGACCACACTAACTTGTTCATGTTGAAAAGGGGTGTCAACATTATGGGAAAAGGGGACATACCTGGGTGATATTCTTGAAGAGGCTATTGCCTCTGGGTTTTGGGACTTAGCTGGCATAGGAATTCTCTGGGGGATTTAAGCTTCTGAATAATAAACTTAGTGAGTGAAACTTTTATAGAGTCTCTGACAGGGATTCAGGTATTCCTTAAGGTTTTCGGGACTACTGTTGACTTGGGGTTATCATACTGTGGTCATTTGGCATATCTAGATGAAGCTTGTGTAGGAGTAACCTCCAGGGCAGCCTCTTGAATCTATTTGAACTCTCTCAGCCACTGAAACCTTATTTTGCTGCCTTTCTTTTCCCCCTGATAAAAGGAAGAGTTTTATTGCAAAGTCAACCAGCAAGGAGAAAGGAGGATCACCTCAGATCTGTCTCTTGGAGCAGTAGGGGTCAGGGGTTTTAATCTAGTTTGGGAGAAGGTGGGCTAAAGGGTGTGGCTAAGGATGGCGTGAGATGATGGGAGCTAAGGGGCAGGGTTATGCAGAGCATGCTGTATTGCAAATCATGTCTTAAAATGGAGGCTTAGTATGCTGGTGGCTAGAGCTGGTTAGAGCTGGCTTTAGCAGCTGCTGCAAAAAGAAAGCAAGTTGTAACTTGTCTTGTGGTGCAGCAAGCCCCCTATGAATAAACATAAGGAGGTAGGCATTTGAACCCAAGGGAAGTAGAAACTTATACAAACCAGCAAGGGAGAGGCTACCCTGAGAAACGGTTTGTAATTAGTGGTTTCAGAAGCTCAAATTTGCAGGTTTCAGAAGCTCGAGTTGGCACCTTCAAGCTGTCCTCAGCTTCCAGGTGCATAGAAAGGATGCAGAACTTTCCAAATGTCCCATGATAAAAGTAGAAGGTAGTGGTCAAACGTTTGCCTGGTCGTCTTGAGGCTTCCCTTAGGAAGAGAGTGATCTCACTTCCTATACTGAGATTGCCTCTGGACCTCTTGTAACTGAAAGCTAACAAATATAATTATAACCTACCAAACTGTAACCACTGTGACCATTAACTTTCTGATACATGGTAATGTAGCCAAGAGCTAATAATTGTAACAGTCATAACTCACTGACCTGTAACATAGACACCTTGATGCTTTGATGCTAATGATTTATTTTGTACCTGTATAATTACTTTGTAGCTGTCTAGTCTCTTAAAGGCATGCTGGCCCAGCATGTATCCCCTTATCTTGTTTTTCAACTTAAAAGTCTTGTGATCCTGCAGGCTTCATTTATTAATAAAGAAACCTGAGTCAACCCAGAGCCAACTCATCCTAGCTCCTTGGTTATTGACCAGAATTGGCCCACCTGACATATGCAATAGTCTGAAATTTAAACTATAAGTGATTATGCCTCATTACAATACTAAAAATCATGCACATCATCATACCAAGGCTTTCATTTTCTTACCTGAGTCCTATGACCAAATCTGCAATCAATCTGCACATGCTCAACAATTAAACATTATCATCTCGAGCCACTACATTCATTATCCTAAGCCCATCTGCTGTTGTTGTACTATAAAATTCTGAGTCTCTCCCATTCAGAGAGACAGATCTGAGGCTCACTAGCCCCCTGTTTTCTTTACATCCTGCTTTGTAATAAACCTCGTTCTCTCTTTGAAATCCTGGTGTCACAGGATTGAATTTTCTGTGCATTGGACAGCTTGCCCCCCCGCCCCCCCCCCCCGTTTGGCATCAGTTTTGGGATGAGGGGGTCTTTAAAGAGTCTGACTGCCTGAAGTTCTGGAGGCCCAGCTGAACAGGTGAGCACAGTAATTGAGCCTTGTGACCAACTGGACCTGTTAGTGTATAAGCTCAATGGTTAGGCTTGTCCTGCCCTTCTGTCCCCCAGGCTCACCAATGCTTCAGAGTTTCAAAGGGAGAAACAATTCCAGGTCTGGACATCTGACTGGGTGAGTAGATCATCAAGGTAAAAGTTGATTGGGAACAAAGTAAAAAGGGTCTTGCTTCCAATTGATCTCCCTAGCTCTGACCTCTGCACTTTCCTGAATTTCTGAAAATATCCTGTACAGGGCTTGAGTCATTCTTGAGAGCATTGCATATAATCTTGTAACAAATATATAGTACATCCAGAGTCATTGTTAAAGTTGTGTGTTATTGCCTTTGTGTTGTTCAATTGTTCTTAATATGTTAGCTAAAACTTTTGAAATGGGAAATTCTAACAGCATTCCTGAAAGTAGCCTTCTGGGCTGTAGTTTGAAAAATTGGGAAGATTTTGGTTATGAATTTATGGAAAGACAGAAAATGGTTTATTTCTGTAACACAGTCTGGTCTTGATATGATTTAGAATCAGGAGAGAAGTGGCCTGAGAATGGTTATATAGAGAAAAATACCATTTTAAAATTAAACTTGTATTATAAAAGAGAAGAAAATGGGATGAAATTCCATATGTACAATCTTTTATGTCTTTGTATCAGAATAAGAGTTTGCAGAAAAGGGCACAAAATTATGGTTCAAACCAGTGGGTGTTTTATTTCTGTTTTTATGTTTTTGTGCCTTTCTATTTGTGTCTGTCTGTTTGACGTGTATTTTCCTACATTAACAAAAAAAAATTCTTAAGGGAGCCGTATTCAAATTCTGGAGTCCCAGAAATTGGAGAAGCAGAGCTTTGAAATCCTCCTGTCTTCTCCCTCTGTGTCCTGGCTTAATCTACCTCCCCTTCTATAATGATAAGATTTCCCAAACCCTACTGAAGATTCAGTAGGTCTTGCAAAGAATTCAGTCTTATCATTCAGACTTATTGAGCCTGGATACTCAGATCTTTGCCAATTAATTTACAGAACTGCTAGTGAAAGTCATGCAGATATCGGGATAGACAAAACTATTTGGAATGAAAATGAACTGGGAAAAAAGAAATCTTCTTGAGCTAAAACTGCAGCTAAAAAGCCCCAATAAACCCTGTAGGTACCAGGGTTCAGGGCACTAGTATTTGTGATTACTGGAAATATTCTGGACATTGGAAAGAAACTTCCTAAACTTTCCTGAAAATAGCAGCACCCTCCCAATTCTCTTTGCCCTCTAAGAAAGCAAAATGCCTTTAAATACCTTGCATTCTGAGAATCTTGTAATAGGAATGGAGCATAATCTAAAATAAATATATTGGATGCTTATTACTTATGTCCACTTAAATAAAAGTAATTCATTTAGTGAGATGAAATAATTTCAGTGGCTGAGAGATTTCAAATGGAGTTGAGAGGTCACTCTGGTGGACATTCTTATGCACTATATAGATAACACCTCTTAGGTTTTAATTTATTGGAATAGCTAGAAGTAAATACCTGAAACTACCAAACTCCAACCTGGTCGTCTGGACTCCTGAAGATGACTGTATAATAATGTAGATTACAAGGGTGACAGTGTGATTGTGAAAAGCTTGTGGATCACACTCCCTTTTCACTAGTGTATGGATAGATGAGTAGAAAAATGGGGACAAAAACTAAATGACAAATAGGGTGGGATGGGGGCATGGTTTGGGTGTTCTTTTTTTTACTTTTATTTTTTATTCTTATTCTGATTCTTTCTGATGTAAGGAAAATGTTCAGAAATCGATTGTGGTGATGAATGCATAACTATATGATCATACTGTGAACAGTTGATTGTATACCATGGATGATTGTATGGTATGTGAATATATTTCAGTAAAACTGAATTTAAAAAAAGTAATTCATTTAGGAGAAAACTCTCCAAGCTTTGTATGAATTAAATTTACAAGTATACCTAATTACAAAGGATTTAACAAAACTGTAGAGACAAAATACCTTCTTGGATTTCAAAATTCATATAAAATTAAATCATATACAATATATTATTTGTGGGTGGGACAGAAATACATGTGGATTCCTCAGTAGAAACCATGGAGGCAAGAAGGAAGTGGTGTGATATATTTAAGATACTGAAAGAGAAAACCCACCAGTGAAAAATCCTATATCCAGCAAATCTGTCCTTCAAATATGAAGGAGAGTTTAAAATATTCTCTGACAAATTGACAATGGCAGCATTTGTGAACAAGATACCTGCTCTACAAGAAATACTAAAGGGAGCATTACAGACAGATAGGAAAAGACAGGAGTGAGAGGTTTGAAACACAGGTTTGGGAGATAGTAGCCCAGCAATGTAAGTACACTGAAAAAACATGACTGTGAGTATGGTTGAAAGAGGAAGGTTAGGAGTGTGTGGGACACCAGAAGGAAAAAGGAAAGATAAAGACTGGGACTGTATAACTCAGTGAAACCTAGTGTGCTCAACAATCGTGATAAAATGTACAAGTATGTTTTTACATGAGGGAGAACAAATGAATGTCAACCCTGCAAGGTGTTAAAAATGGGGTGGTAGTGGGGGAAAAATACAATCAATGCAAACTAGAGACTATAGTTAACAGAAACATTGTATTATGCTTCCTTTGATGTAACAAAGGCAATATACCAAAGCTAAATGCATATAAGAGGGAGACATAAGGAAGGGGTATGAGACTCTTGGCATTGGTGATGCTGTCTGACCCTTAATTCTACTTTAGTTTTAATTCTATCCTCCCTTTTGTTGCTTCCTAGCTGTCATTTTTGTTTGTTTGTTTTTTTCTCTTTTTTTTCTTTTTCTTTTGTCTTTCTACCTTCTTTGACTCTTCCTCCTTCTTTGTGGAAGAAATGGAGACGTCCTTATATAGATAGTGGTGATGGTGGTAAATACATAAATACATGACTATACAGGGAATCATCGATTGTTTGCTTAGGATGGAAAGTATGGTGGGTAAACAAAACTGTCGTTAAAAAATGGATTGATGAGAAACATTGCGGACACTACATTGAGTGAAATAAGTCAGACACATAAGGGCAAATATTGCATAGTCTCACTGATAGGAACTAATTATAATATGTAAACTTAATAGATGTGAAATGTAAGTTACCAGGATATAGAACGGAGCTAAAGAATGGGGAGTGGTTGCTTATTACGAGCAGAATGTTCAACTAGGGTGAACTTAAGTGTTTGGTAATGGAAAGGGGTGAGGGTAGCACATTTTGAGAATAACTAACAGTGCCTAAAGGTGTGTGAAGGTGGTGGAAAGGGTAAGCTCAGAGTCATGAATGTCACCAGAAGGAAAGTTGGAGGTTAAAAGATGGGAATGTATAAAACTGTGAATCTTGTGGTGGACAATGTCCATGATTAACTGTACAAATATTAGAAATCTCATTCATGAACTAAAACAAATGTACGACACTGTAACCAGAAATCAATAATCTAGAGGTATGTAAGAAAAAATACATACCTATTGCAAATTATATACTACAGTTAGTAGTATTTTAACAGTCTTTCATCGACAGTAACAAATGTACTACACCAAAACTATGAGTCAATAATGGAGGGAGGGTGGTTAGCAGTATGGGAGGATTTGAGTTTCCTGTTTTTGTTTTTATTTCTTTTCTGGAGTAATGAAAATGTTCTAAAAATTGCAACAAACAAACAAACAAACAAAAAGGTGCATTGACTACAATGTTTTAAGTATTAGGGCAAATCTGCTTGTGCAAAGCATGTTTTTATAGTTTCATTTGTATAGTTTCACTATATCATATAGAAAGAATGAGGAATATTAGTAAAAATCTTCAAGCCAGTGGTAACAACTGTTTTGGTCTGCTAAAGCTGCCAAAATGCAAAACACAAAAAATGAATTGACTTTTCCAATGGGGGTTCATTAGTTCACAAGTTTACAGTTTTAAGGCCATGAAAATGTCCCAATTAAGGCATCAGCAGGATGATACCTTCTCTGAAGAAAGGCTGATGGCATCTGGGGTTCCTCTGTCACATGGGAAGCCACATGGCTGGAGTCTGCTGGTCCTTCTCTCCCAGGTTGAGCTTCTGGTTTCCATGGCTTTCTCCAAAATGTCTCTGGGCTTCTCTCTTAGCTTCACTTATGGGTTCTTGTTTCTCCTGGGGCATGTCTTTCTTAGCTTCTCTGAGCTCTCTTTATAATAATGTTTCTGTCTTTTATCCTCTCATAAAGGATTCCAGTAAAGAAGAGTAGGACCCACTTTAAATGGGTGGGGTCACATATGCATGAAACAACTGAATCAAAAGGTCCCACCCAACAGTATGTGCCCCCAAAAGATTGGATTAAAAGAACATAGGCTTTTCTGGGGTACATAATAGATTCAAACCAGCACAACATAAATAGTCTGTGCTCTGATTCCATGTGAATTCTAATTGGAACTGGATAGCCACATTAATAGAATTTGTGCTGTTAAAGTTTAGTAACTTTTGAACCAGACAACTCTATTAAAAAGAAAAAATAGAAAAATGCTGGCTGCTTTTTCTAAGCCTGCAATTAAATCATGGCCCTCCCTACTTTACCTCCAGAAAACTTTCAGAAATGTGCCTTCATAAATATTTCATAGTATATCTCACTGAAATACTGATATTTGCAAACTGATGAAAGCATATATTGCTGGAAACCATCTCCTATGAACTATCAATTTTAAGTGCAATACAAGCATACAATTTTCTTTTACTTGAGTATGTTCTCCGTAAATTTGTATAGACTTACTGATCAAATGAGCTTGTGTTGTATCTACTAAGTATTTAAAATGAAGAAAAATATGTTTGCCTTTAACCAAATTGAGTCATTATTCTGACCAGTTTAATTTTGACAGTAATTGTTTGCTTAAAGACAGTTCCAGAAATCTTTTTGGTAACTTAAGTATGTAAAGCATACAGCTTGTATTTTTGTTACAGAAAAGAGAATAATTTTGTCCTAAAATAAAATAACTGATTGTTACAGAATGAAAAAGAGGAAAATGTAGAAAAAAACTGAATAAATATAGAAAGCTGCAGAAGACTTATGGAAAAGGAAATTTATTTCTTATGGTCAAAGTTGGATAAGATTTGATGGGTCTATCTATAAAGTTTTTAAGTTTAAATAGTGTAATGATGCAAAACTAGAATTTAGTTTTCTCTCTGTTATAGTGACAAGGTTTCTTAAATTATTGGTCTGTTTTTAGTAAAAGATTATAAAGAGTTGTTTTTCCTGAATAATCAATATAAAAGGCAGAGAATGTGTTTTATTAGAATAACTTCTTGTACTTTATGTTGATTTTATGTTGGCTGTTTAAGAAAAAAATGAAGACTCTGTCATATCAAAATATCTCTGTTGATGTGATGTTTTTGTTAACCTTGTCATCTTTTATTGTCTTAAAAACAAGTCTTCTTACCTTTAAAATAACTAAGCCTTTTCTTAACTTTAGTTAAATAAAGAACCAAATATTATTTCATAGTGACCCATTTTCCTGCTTCACATAATGTTCAACTCAAGGTCAAACCCTAAAGAATGTCTTTTTTATTTCAAACTGTTTTTGGAATTTTCCAGAGGGTCCCTGGAGAATCGCAAAGGATTTGTTCTTTCACCTTGTAAAAACAGAGGTGCTAGAAATAAAGTTCATTTAGTATGTTATGAATTGTATAGGAAATGTTGTCAAACTGAAAGAGATTTTCTAACCTTTTGATAATTGAATTTGTATTGATAAAATATTGTTCATTTAAATATTTAGAGACTGCATGAAATTCCTAGAAATTTGAAAGTGTTCCCACTGTTGATGATACATCCTGATACTTATCGGCTTGACATGTAGACAACAGTATAGTGTTATTAGTCATGATTTTAGCTATTCTTAGAAAAATGTCACATGTCACGGAAACAGCCAATTTTCCTTGTCAGTTAAAACAGAGTAACTGTTTTATTCTGATGCTTCTCTGAAAGGGCATATGACCAGCTATAGGTCAAAGCTTCATCTTCAGGAAAACCCAAAAAAGTAAAAAAAAAACCCAAAAACAACAACAAAAAAAACACCCACACTTTAAGTGAAAAATACAAGGCAAATATATAAATGATGTTTTACTGTTAATTAACATAACCCCAGTAAAAACGTGAAGGAGAAACTGGAAAAACTTCTATTATGATTTGCGATTAGCAACCTCAATGTAATTTAATGGTCAAAAGTTTTATTTCTGGAAATAGCTTCATTTGGAAAATGCTCATAAAGGAATTAGAGCCTAGATTGTAAGTTCTGACAACAGTCACATTTGTTCCTGGGCTTTGATTGATGCTTCTAAATTTTAAGGTGCTTTGCTCTTTATGTGTAAACTAATAGCTCCCTGGAACTTCGAGTATCTGTGTGACACCTGAGACCAGGAATTAAAGTCTTCCAGCTCTGGAAGTACTGAAAGCATTGCATTAATTCTAGGAGATAACTCCTTGCAGCAACTATTGAAGAACTGAAGAGCTCAGACTTCAATGACAAATTTGAATGGGACTGACTGATTAGGACTAAAATGAATCAGAATACAATGGGACTTTAATTTCTCTGTGAGACTAAGGAGAAGATATTTATTTTATCCAAAATCTGAAATTTCTGTGACCCACTCTTTTATTTAATCTGTCTGGTCAGTCTATTTGCACAACCTAACTCAGCTTTATTTAACATAGAACCTAAAATAAGGAATGAGATCTTAGTATTCTGAACAGGTTGATGTAATACTTTAAGGAATTTCATAGTATTTAAGGCATAAAATGAAAAAGCATTTGTAAAGTCCCATGGGGGACTAGGAAAGAAAAGCATAGAACTATAAACTTCCCCACCCGGGGAATTCCTGCCATTTTCTCAAGCTTACCGAAACTGAAATTTTTAAAAAGCTTTACAATGTCTAAATCCAAACTGAAATTTAAAAAAGCTTTACAATGTCTAAATCGAAGATTCACTCCTTTTAGAAAGCAGATTATTCTCATTTATAACAGGATAACGGGGAGACCTATGAAAATAAACTCTGAAATAGTTTAATCTTGCTTCATAAAAGGAAATGTGCTAACGAGCCAAGCCCTCGCTCTTGAAGCTTGCACTTATAAACCTTATTTCTGTAATGACAAAACCAATTATAATTAATGCTTAAGAATCACCCCAGGAAAACCTCCTTGTTACCCAGTGTGGCCTCTCCCTAAGCCAAACTCTTCAAATGAGCTCACTACCTTCAACCCCTAGGTGGGACAGGACTCCCTGGCAATGTGGGATTGAGAAAGACTTCTTGACCAAAAGGGGAAAAATAAATGGAACAAAATAAAGTGTCAGTGGCTAAGAGATTTCAAATAGAGTTGAGAAGTCATTCTGGAGGTTATTATTATGCATTATATAGACATTCCTTTAAGTTTCTAGTGTATTGGAAGAACTAGAAGGTGATATCTGAATCTGTTGAACTGTGGTGCAGTAGCCTTGATTCTTGATTGTAAAACTATATAGCTTTTGTCATGGGACCGTGTGATTGTGAAAAGCTTGTGACTGACACAGCCTTTATCCAGTGTATGGGCAGATGAATAATAAGACAAAAAAATACATAAATAATAGGGGGTTTAAGGGGTATGGGATATTTGGGTGTTCTTTTTTTAAAATTTTTTCTTTATTTTGGAGTAATGAAAATGTTCTAAAATTGTGGCAATGAGTGCACAACTATATGATGACACTGTGAGCCATTGATTGTATACTTTGGATGGGTTATATGGTGTGGGAATATATCTCAATAAAATTGCATTTTAAAAAGGGGGAAGAAATAAAATTTCTATGGTTAAGAGATTTCAAATTGAGTTGGGAGATAATTCAGGAGGTTACTTTTTTGCAGCCATCAGCCAGATATAGCAACCTGCTACAGTATGTAAAGCCCCAAGCAACAATTTTCCCAACAATTCTAGGGACAGCCATACACCATAAACAAGCCACACAGTTACATAAAAATTAACACTCTGGGCTCTAGCTAAGAATCTATGAAAGGTTATTTCCCCAATATGACATAATTATAAGTTCTCTGATCATGGTCCTCCTTCTCAATTTACTTATTGAGTCTTTTGCTCAGAGACTGGAAGCTTCAAGTTTATTCCTATGCCAGTTAAGCCCTGAAACCCAGATGTACCAGTCTCCCCAAGAACGACAACCAGGAACTTATGAATGTCTTCAACTGCAAGCAAAACAATTCCACTCTTCTACCCCATATATGTCCCTCCTCAGCCTGAAACAGTCAGAATGGCCATCATCCAGATATCCCTCCAGATTGAGGAGTGGACAAACAAAAGGGGGAAATTGTAACTGAAAGCGAACAAGTGTAATTATCACCCACCCAACTGTAACCTGCTTGTGAACATTAACTTTCTGATATATTGTGATGTAGTCAAGAGCTAATAATTGTAACCATCATAACTCACTGACCTGTAATCCAGTGCCTCGATGCTGATGCTTTATTTTGTAACTGTATAATCTTTACTTTGTAGCTGTCTGCAGCTTATAACTGTATGTTTAAAAGAGTCAAGTTCCTAAGGTTTCATTGTTTTCAGAGTTGCATTTATACACCTAGAGATTTTGCGTTCTTCCAACCTCCCCAACAACCTCTCAGTTTTGTCCCTTTTAAGAAAATTTTTGGATCACATCCAATTTTGTTTTGGGCTCTATTTTTTTTTTTTTATCTTCATTTTATTGAGATATATTCACATACCACGCAGTCATACAAAACAAATCGTACTTTCGATTGTTTACAGTACCATTACATAGTTGTACATTCATCACCTAAATCAATCCCTGACACCTTCATTAGCACACACACAAAAATAACAAGAATAATAATTAGAGTGGAAAAGAGCAATTGAAGTAAAAAAGAACACTGGGTTCCTTTGTCTGTTTGTTTCCTTCCCCTATTTTTCTACTCATCCATCCATAAACTAGACAAAGTGGAGTGTGGTCCTTATGGCTTTCCCAATCCCATTGTCACCCCTCATAAGCTACATTTTTATACAACTGTCTTCAAGATTCATGGGTTCTGGGTTGTAGTTTGATAGTTTCAGGTATCCACCACCAGCTACCCCAATTCTTTAGAATCTAAAAAGGGTTGTCTAAAGTGTGCATAAGAGTGCCCACCAGAGTGACCTCTCAGCTCCTTTTGGAATCTCTCTGCCACTGAAGCTTATTTCATTTCCTTTCACATCCCCCTTTTGGTCAAGAAGATGTTCTCCATCCCACGATGCTCCCCGGGAGTCATATTCCACGTTGCCAGGGAGATTCACTCCCCTGGGTGTCTGATCCCACGTAGGGGGGAGGGCAGTGATTTCACCTTTCAAGTTGGCTTAGCCAGAGAGAGAGGGCCACATCTGAGCAACAAAGAGGCATTCAGGAGAAGACTCTTAGGCACAAATATAGGGAGGCCTAGCCTCTCCTTTGCAGCAACCGTCTTCCCAAGGGTAAAACTTATGGTAGAGGGCTCAACCCATCAAACCACCAGTCCCCTATGTCTGTGGTCATGTTATGGGCTCTATTTTTATGAGTAGAAATAAACAGCCAAAAATTATGATGAGAAGAGTTATTTTTAAACAGAACCCCCCACCAAAAAAACAGATAAACCCCAGTTTACAATTTTGAAAGAAGTTGTTTATGATAAGTAATAATGTAGAAAGTAGATTTAAAAAATAGTAGTCATGGTTGGCTTTTATTTTGTTCTTTTTAACCTTTTTGCTTTGGGCTTTGCTTTTTTGAAAATCCTAATTCGTAATATTGCTACATATTAAACACTATGGTGTCAATGTAAACTAGAAAAAAGAAAATAAGAAATTGGATGTTTGTTTAGTCCATGTCTTCTGCTACAAGCAGATTTATATATTTTTTGGTTTAGAAGACAAAATATCAAAAAAGCTTCTTTTAGAAGTAACTAAATTACAAAATTTTATAATCAATAGAAAAAATTTTGAGGCCTATTCATTTAAATGAAAACAGTTTTAAAGAGTAGCCTATTTCAGTGCCCATAAATAAAGTCTTATTGGAACACACACACACAACTGTAAATCTTTTTGTCATCATGAATTGTATGAAGCAATCAATCTCAATTCCTTGGGACAAGAACTTTGAAAAAAATTTGTGTTTCACCCATGTGAAGGACCAGTAAATCATTTTCAAATTGGGGTGAATAAGAGGACTCTAAAAAAGCCCCATACTACAAATATTTTACTTGACGGCACATTATAATACACGTTATAATCCCCACTTAGCTTCTGATTCCCACTTTTGCTTGTTTTTATTAGTTGTACTGTATAGAATGCCTATTCCCTTTATCCCATTAAGAAAGGGCCAAACAATTCTTTGGATGAGTTGAATAACAATTAGTTTTGAAGCATTACATGTTAATTAATGTCTTATTGCAAGATATTTTTGTTCATTGATTTTTTTAAAAAATCTGAAATGTACTTCTCCTGATCTTCTTTGACCACATACTATCTTCTTAGTTAATTATAATTCTGTCCTTTTCCTAGACTGCTAGAATTGGTCCTCTAGCCATCTTAAAGTGCCAATAAATGTCTGCAGAGTTAAAAAAAATGGTCTGGAGTGACACACTTGATTACACCTAATATTCACCACATCAGCATCATATCCAGCTGTCATTTGTCCATGGTCAATGTAAACAAAGGAGGGAAACACTCATCAAAAAATTCTCCAGTGATGGCTTGTGATGGTTTCATGTCTATAGCCCTGACAGTGTCAAGATATTCCCTTACAGTTGAAGTATCTGTGTGTCCTCTGAGCAGGTTTCCTGTCCAGCATGACCCTGAGATCACTTCCCCTACTACTCAGAGTGTGGTCCCCAGCCACCTCCTTCTCCCACTCTGCAAGCCTGAAGCTGGCTTGCCTGGAACCAGGAGTTTGTCCCAGTGTGTGTGTGTGTGTGTGTGTGTGTGTGTGCATGAGTGTGTGTGTGTGTGCCCATGATGTGCACACAAGTGTGTTCCCAACTCAGGAATTGTCTCCTCCCTTCCTGGCTGGTGAGAGCTGGGACAGAAATGCACCCCCACCTTGGTGGCCCCAGCCAAGTCCCCAGGAGGTGGCTTCCCTTCCCATATTCCTGTGCTTCTGAGCCACTTCTTCCCTTGTAGATGTGAGCTTGTTCCTTTGGCCTGATGGTGGAGAACACTGGATCATGGGACATTTTTGTAATCACCTTTACCATTAACCTGAGGTCTGTTAGCATAGATGATCAAAAACTCTTCCTGATGATTATAAAGGAGTTGCCCCAGGACAGCTTTCCAAAATGATCTAGCAATGACTTCACATTAGTAGCTTTGGCAAAACATTGCTGAAATATAGGTACATTTTTAATTTAAAAAATATGTCCACAAAGGATGTTGTTTTTAAAACATGGTTAAGCATTTCATGGCTGCCATGCAAATTGGTAAACTGTATACCTGACTAGAAGGCACTCATATTTAAGCCAGAGGAGAAGAAACTTTACTTAGCACTAATGTCATCATATCAGCTTCTTGAGGTGGATGTGATAACCTTAGATGGGGACTGTTCCCTCAGCAACACTCCATGTCTGTGCTCCCATTAGCTGCTGCTCTCCATGTGCCTGGAAAGTTGGATGAGATCCTGTACACTCAGCATGGAAGAGCTTAATGCTATGTCAATTGCTATCACTTTAAAAAGGGTGGGGGGGGGCACCCCCATCTTCTGATTGGCTGGTGCTGAGAACTGTGGGTTAAACTTGAAAATTGTGTTTAGAATAAGAACTTTTGTATTTCAAACCCTATTGTCCCTTATGCATTTTTTACAAAATGGAATGAAGGCTGATACGTTTGCTTTATTATTTTTTTTAATCTCCAATCTTGTAGCTTTTAAAACTAGAAACCACTTTTCTGACAAGGCAGGCAACTCCATAACATAAGCACAACTTTATTAAAGAGAATACACTGTAGATGCTTTTCTTAATGTATGTGGCAGCCTTTGTCATTGTTAACACTGGGGATGAAGGGTAACTAGGCTAGCAGTTCTAACGTAATATTCTTCAAGCATATCTTAAAGTAGTATTTAAGTAAATTTTCTAATTTCTTCATAATTATTGCACTAAGTTGTCTCCTTTTTTGTTGGTTTTTAAGGTGTTTAAATAAGCTCAGCTAATTTCAGGACTGTGTAGCCACTTGTGCATCAGGATGCTTGAATTTAGTAGCTTACAGCATTATTTATGAAGGAAAAATATATAAATATGAAGTACCTCATGTTGAATGCTGTACTGTATTTTTAATGTAACACTGCAGATTTTTTAAGACACATGAATATGTATAGTCACATGAAATGTGACTTAAATTAAACCGGTTCATAAAAGGAAAAGCCAATTGGAGGAGGCAGAAGAAAGGATCAGCAAACTTGAAGGGAAGACAATTGATACATTACCAGTTCAAGGAAGAAAAAGAAAAAAAAATGAAAAAAAAAAAATGAAGAGAGCCTGAGGAACCTGTGGGACACCATCAATTGTACCAATATAATTGGTGTCTCAGAGGAGGAGGAGATAAAGGACCAGAAAAAATATTTGAAGAAATAATGACTGAGAACTTCCCAAATCTGATGAAACACATGAATATACAAATCCAAGATGCTCATTGAACACCAAGCAAGAAGAACCCAAATAGATCTATACTAAGACACATTCTAGTTAAACAGTTGAGTGCTGAGGACAAAGACAGAATCTTAAAAACAGCAAAAGAGAAAAATGTATCACACATGAGTGACCTTTACTAAGATAAACATCCAATTTCTCAATAGAAACCATGGAAGCCAGAAGGGGGTGGCAGGACATATTTAAAGGGCTGAGAAGAAAATTGTAACCCAAGTATAATATACCTGGCAAAGCTGTCCTTCAAAATTGAGGGAGAAATTAAGACATTTCTAGACAAACAAAAAACTGAGGGAGGTTCATTGCCACTAGAATTGCCTTATGGGAAATGCTAAAAGGAGTCCTTTGTGTTGAAAGGAAAGGACATTAAACAGAAACTAGATGCTGTATGAGGGAATATGGATCTCCAGTGTAAATAATAATATGGGTATTTTAATTTCTTAGGCTGCTTAAAGCCATACCATGAAATAGTTCTGGCTTAAACAATGGAAATTGATTAGCTTACAAGCTTAGAGTTTAAAAAAAACTTAAGTAAATTTTAATAAATAAAAGTTATAACATTCTTCTCCATTAAGACAGCTGCTAGTTCATCCTTTAAAAGTAAATGACAGTTAAAGCCAGAGGAACACCAGAGTGCTTTAACTTCTGACACAAAATGCAAGTAGCCAGGTAGATTTAGGTGAATAATGCTGTGTGCAAAAAATTTTAGAAAGCACAGAAAAGACTACTGGCCCAGAAAAGTATTTGAAACCAGAACAGTCCACTCTCCTTCTATGACATTGAGGAAAATATTTACCCCAGTGAACAACTTTGTTCAGTTATATTTTTCTTTCACTTATTGAGGACTCTAGACATTTCACTGAGTCAAGTTAATTATTAACAACTTTTAAAACTGGTGGGGGTGGAGCAAGCTAGAACACCATGATATTAGGATGGTGACTAGAAAGCTATGGTTCCTGGGCAGTATTGGGTCCATATATGAGGCTTCCCCCAAATCAGTACAATCTATGGGGTCAAATCCACCTCATTCATCACCCATATCTTTAAAACAGGACAAGATGGGACGACCACCAGGTAACACTATCAACATCTCAGGTAGCAACCTCTCCACTCTGTGCTGGGTCTATGCTCCATTTCCTCAACAACAAAAGAAACTATGGTTTCTCAGTAATGTGTTAATTTCTCCTCCAAGCTGGATAAAATGGCAAGCTTAGAGTTTTGATGCTGTGAAAATGTCCAAAACAAGGCATCATCAAGGAGATGCTTTCTTCCTGAAGACCAGTTGCTGGTGATCCCTGGCTGCTCTGTCACGTGGCAAGGCACATGGTGACATCTGCTGGTCTCTCCCTTCTCTTCCAGGTTTCATTGATTTCAGCTTCTTGCTTTCATGGCTTTTCTCTCCATGGCTGTCTTGCTCTCTCTCTGTATTGATTCCATTTATAAAGGACTCCAGTAGAGGATTAAGTCCCATGCTGAAAGAGATGGGTCACACCTTAACTGAAGTAGCCTCATCAAAAGGTCTTACAATGGATTCATACCCATAGGAATGGATTAGGTTTAAGAACATGTTTTTCTGGAGTATGTGTAGCTCCAAACTATCACATTGGATAAATATAATGCCAGTATTTTATATTTTTCATTTTTAATGCTTTTACTTCTTTTAAGTCTTAAAATTCAAATGCATAAAAACAAGAGTAAATCTTTGTTAGTGGACACATGATGCATAAAAATGTAATTACCAACAAGAACCACATAAAAGGGAGGGACAAAGGGAATATAGGTACAGTGTATGTGTGGGCTTTTGAAGTCAAGTTGAATCAACACAAACTAAATTGCAATAGATTTAGGATGCTAAATATAATCCCCATAGTAACCAAGTAACTCTTGTGGAGTTCTCACTCTATTTTTTCTTTCATTGCTTGTGCTTTGGGTATACAGTCTAAGAAGCTACCTCCTATCACCAGGTCTAGAAAAAGTTTCCCTATATTTTCTTCTAGGAGTTTTATGGTACTGGCTCTTATATTGAGGTCTTTGATCCACTTTGATTTGATTTTTGTATAGAGTATGAGGTAGGAGTCCTCTTTCATTCCTTCAGATATGGATATCTGTTTCTCCCAGCACCATTTATTGAAAAGAGTATTCTTTCCAAGTTCAGTGGATTTGAGGGCCTTGCAAAAACTCAATCAACCATAGATATGAGAGTCTATTTCTGAACTCTGAATTTGATTCTATTGATCAATATGTCTATATTTGTGCCAGTACCATAGTGTTTTAACCACTGTGGCTTTATAATAAGCTTTTAAATCAGGAAGTATAAGTCCTTGCACTTTGTTCTTTTTTTTAGGATGCTTCTGGCTATTCAAGTCCCCTTTCCCTTCCAAATAAACTTGATAACTAACTTTTCCAAGTCTGCAGAGTAGATTGTTGGAATTTTTATTGGTATCGTGTTGAATCTGTAGATCAATTTGGGTAGAACTGACATCTTAATGATGTTTAACCTTCCTATCTATGAGCATTGAAAGTCTTTCTACCTATTTAGGTCTTCTTTGATTTATTTTAGCAATGTTTTATAGTTTTCTGTGTACAGGTCCTTTATATCCTTGGTTATGTTTATTTCTAGGTACTTGATTTTTTTAGTTGCTATTGTGAATGGAATTTTTTTCTTAACTGCCTCCTAGGTTATGTCTTTACTAGTGTATAGACACACTACGGATTTTTGGGTGTTAATCTTGTAACCCATCACTTTGCTGAATTTATTCACTCAAGTAACTTTGTTGTAGATTTCTTTGGATTTTATAAATATAAGATCATGTTATCTGTAAATAATGAGAGTTTAAGTTCTTCCTTTCTGATTTGGATGCCTTTTATTTCTTTTTCTTTCCTAATTGCTATGGCTAGCACTTCTAGCACAATGTTGAATAACAGTGGTGACAGTGGGCATCCTTGTCTTGTCCCTAATCTTAGGGGGAAGGCTTTCAGTCTCTCACTATGAGTATGATATTGGCTATGGGTTTTTCATATATGCTGTTTATCATATTTAGGAAGTTTTCTTCAGTTCCCATCTTTTGAAGTGTTTTTATCAAGAAAGGATGCTGAATTTTGTTGAATGCCTTTTCTGTGTCCATCAGGATGATCATGTGATTTTTCCCTTTTGATTTGTTAATGTGTCATATTACATTAATTGGTTTTTTGTGTTGAACCACCCTTGCATGTATGGCCAACTGATTTTTTAACAAAAATGCTAAGTACATGCAGTGAGAAAAGAATAGTCTCCTCAAAAAATGGTGTTGGGAAAACTGGATACCCACATGTAGAACAATGAAGTTAGACCTCTATGTCACACCATATGATAAAATCAACTCAAGTTGGATCAAAGACCTAATTATAAGTGCTGAAATTATAAAACTCTTAGAAGATAACATAGGGGCAAATTTTCATGATCTGGATTTCAGGAGTGGATTCTTAAATATGACACCAATAGCACAATCAACAAAAGAAACAATATGTATTTGATATCATCAAATTTTAAAACTTTTGTGCATTGAAGGAAATTATCTAGAAAGTGAGAAAACAACCTACACAATAGGAGAAAACAGTTTCAAACCATATATCAAATGAGGGTTTAATATCCAGAATATAGAAAGAACTTTTGCAATGCAACAACAAAAAAGACAAACAACCCAATTAAAAAACAGGCAAAGGACTTGAATAGATATGTCTTCAGAGAAGATATACAAATGGACAAATGGACAATAAACACAGGAAAAGATGCTGAACATCATTATCCATTAGGCAGATGAAAATCAAAACCACAATGACATACCCACTTCATACCCTTGAGGATGGCAATTATTAGAAAATGAGATATAACAAGTGTTGGAGAGGATGTGGAGAATTGGAACTCTAGTGCATTGAGGGTGGGAATGTAAAATGGTGCCGCCACTGTGGAAAGCAACATGGTGGTTCTGTAAAAAGCTACATGGAAATTCCATATGTCCTGCCCATCCCACTTCTAACTATAATATGAAAACAGAGTTGCAAACAGGTACTTGTACACCAATGTTTATTGCAGCATTATACAAAATAGCCCAAAGCCAGAAACAAACTAAATGTCCATCAACAAATGACTGGATAAACAAAATGTAGTATACATACACAATGGAATATTATTGGTCAAAAAAGAATGATGTTATGAGACATACCATAATGTGGAAGGACCTCGAAAGCATGCTTAGTGAAATAAGCAAAGCACATAAGGATGATATGATGTCACTTATAAGAGATAACTAGAAATAGCAAATTCTCAGAGATTAGAAAGCAGATTAGAGATTACTGGGGGGATAAAGGGAGGGGGGAGGGGGATTGTTTGCTTATAAAGATAAAAAAAAAATGAAGGGTAGGCATACTTTGATATCTTGATGGCTTTTTTAAAACAAGTATCCTTCCAAAGACTGGATACATTTCCAATCCCATCAGCTAAATGTGGGGATACTTCTCCCCAACACATTTGCAATGCAGTAATCATCAAACACTCTTATCTTTTATAAAATCATGTAAAAGCGTATTTTACTGTGCTTTTAATTTCCAGTTCTCTTATCATGAATGAAAACATTTTGAATCCTATCAGCTACATGTGGGGATATTTCTCCCCAATACACTTACAATGTGGTGAATCATCAAACACTTATAAAATCATATGACAGCATATTTTATCGTGGTTTTAATTTCCAGTTCTTTTATCGTGAATGAGACCGAGCTCCTTTCATAAGACTTTCTTTCTTTCTTTTTTTCTTTCTTTTTTTGGCAATTTAATTGAGCTACATTCACACACCTTACCAACCACCCAAAGTGTACAAACAATGGCTTATGGTGTCATCACATAGTTGTACAGACATCCCCATGACTGTATTTCTTTTTATAACCTGTCTGCATGTACTCTTGTTTCATCTTTCTAGTATCAGTCACTTCTTAATGACTCAACTTCTAAGTTATTTACATCTTAAGGAAATCAGCCTTTTAGTCTGTCATTAGTTCCACCCCCCCCAGCTTGCCTCCTGACTTTTGTATGTGTCTTTTAACTTGATGGCATTTTCAATGGATAAATTATTAATTTATTTGTAATAAACATAAATGGTTTCTTTCATGCCTTTTTAGTTTTTCAACATGCTTAAAATGTCTCACCACACAAAGATCAATTTTTATGAATTTCCCATATGTTTAGTTCTATTATGGCTTCTTCTTTTTTTACAATTAAATCTTTGATCCATTTTTAATTTAGTTTTAGCCATTTTTTACTCATTCCTGTCAAGAAGTGAGTGATTTAGGTTGCATTTCATTGCTTAGAAGCTGATAACCTTTTCTTAGTGAATTGTCTTCTTATGATATTGCCTATTTTTCTACTGAGATTTTTTGGGGAAAAATAACAAAATTGAGAGTCATTCTTTATTGAGACTTGCTATTTGCTTGCACTGTGCTAAGGGTTTTGAACTTAAAGCTGGTGAGGGCATGAGCTTCCCCAAACCTCCAGGCTATATATCATTTGTAAAACATCTTTCCTGAAGATATAATCCACATGACATAAAATTCACCTTTTTCTCCCATCAAACACCCAACTCCTTCACCCTTCCCCCCAATCTCCTGGTAAACCCTAATATACTTTCTATCTCTGTGAATTTGCTATTTCTAGTCATGTCTTTCTTATGAGTGATATCTGTCAAATTTTGCTTAACAAATTTTGAGGCTATGTGAAAAACAAAAACATAAACCCTCAAGGCTGAGGAGTTGCACTCTTGAGATCTGCACTGAAATGAGTGAAGGGAAGGCAAATAGCATATACCTAACCATCCACCTAGCAATTATTTTTACTGGACTCAGAATTTGGCTTCCATGGAGATGGTTCACATGGCTGCACAGAACCATCAAAGGTTCAGAGTGGGGACCCTGACAGAGTGGATACTGGAAGATTCTGGAGATGGGCTTAGCGGGGAAGCAAGACTTTGGGACATGTGGGGGTGTCAAACAATAAGAAGGAAGGTTGGGAAAAGTTGCTAGGATCACACCACCATGCCTGGGTCAGCTTGGGGGGGGTGGGTGGGGCTCCCTTTGGGGATGCTTCCCACTGAGCATGCAGACTTGGAATCCTAGTGCTTTAGTGCAGGAAATTCCTTTGGTGGGGGCGGGCTAGGGGGTGGTGCTCTCGAGGCATGTATGCCAGTCACCACACTGGAACCCAGGGATTCTGGACTTCTTTGATATCCCTCTTTCTGTCATCATCCCCCATACCAGCAAATGCTATTGGCTCAAGCTCTGAAATACAGCCTGTATCCACCCCCTTCTTCTCATAGCCCCAGGTACTCCCCACTCCAGGACCTCATCACTCTTCTCTTGGATGCCCCTGCCCCCTACTGTGCCTGCTCTGGGTATACCCTCTTCTCCACAGCAGCAATCTGAGGGCGTTTCAGAAACCAGTCAGAATCCATCTTTCACCCGAGTCCACCATTCTGCAGCATTTAAAATAAGCTCTAAACTCCTTGTCAGCCCTACAATGTCCAGCAGGATCTTTTTCCATACCCAAGGAACTCATTCCTACCTCAGGGCTTTTGCACTTGCTGAACTTGCGACCTGCTGTGGCTGGCTTCCTCTCATAGCTGTTCAGGTCCCTGACTTTCCTTCCACCCTTTGCATCCCTGTTTTATAATCCAAGGCTCAGCAAACTCCGGCTAAATGCAAGCCAAATCCAGCTCACCTCCTGTTGCTGTATGGCCCAGTAGCTAAGAATGGTTTTTGTGTTTCTAAATGGTTGGGGGTGTTGTGGAACAAAATCGAAAGAAGAATATTTGGCAACGTGAAAAACTATATGAAATCCAAATTTCGGCATTCACAAAGTTTCTTAGAACAAAGCTACGCCTACTTGTTACAGTAAGTGAGTGGTTTGACTGACTGATACTAGTCCCATCACGGTCCAATGAGAAATGGATGGTCTTTCTCCATCTTGCGCCACCAAGAGGTGGTTTCCAAGGGCTCAGAGGAAGAGAGAACTGAAGGATGATTTTGCACGTTTTTAAGAGTCAGGCACATCTTTGTCACTCAGATGTGGCCCTCTCTCTCTCGCTAAGCCAACTTGGCAGATGAAATCATTGCCCTCCCCTCTACGTGGGATCTGACACCCAGGGGAGTGAATCTCCCTGGCAACGTGGGAATATGATTCCCCGGGAGGAATCTAGAGCCAGCATCATGGGATGGAGAACATCTTCTTGACCAAAAGGGGGATGTGAAGGAAATGAAATAAGTTTCAGTGGCTGAGAGATTCCAAAAGAGCCGAGAGGTCACTCTGGTGGGCACTCTTATGCATAATATAGGTAACTCTTTTTAGGTTCTAATGAATTGGAACATCTAGCAGTAAATACCTGAAACTATCAACCTACAACCCAGAACCCATGAATATTGAGGACGCTTGTATAAAAATGTAGCTTATGAGGGGTGACAATGTGATTGGGAAAGCCATATGGACCATACTCCCCTTTGTCCAGTGTATGGATGGATGTGTAGAAAAATGGGGGCAAAAAAAAAAAAAAAAAAAAAGACACCCAGGGTTCTTTTATACTTTAATTTTTTTTTCACTTTAATTTTTATTATTATTGTTGTGTGTGTGATAATGAAAATGTCAAAACTTAATTTTGGTGATGAATGTACAACGATATAATGGTATCGTAAACAACTGAATGTACTCTTTTGTTTTGTATGACTGCATGGTATGTGAATATATCTCAATAAAAATGAATTAAAAAAAGAGTCAGGCGTAGAGGTGACTATCCATTTTTCCCATTCTCCTTCCGTTGTGCAGTTCAGTTGCATGGCCCCACCAGACTGCCAGGGAGGCCGGGAAGATGGAGAGGAGCATATGGACATTTGGGGAGCACTTCCAAACCCTGGCAGCTCTCTGTATCTCTAGCCTTCTGCACACTCTTGGTCCATAGCAGACTCTCAAAATAGAGCTACGGAATGAATGAATAAGCAGAGGAGGATGAGGGTGGGGGTCCGTGTGGAAAGCTGCCCGCGGCGTTGGGGGCGACTCCCTGCCCCCACCCCGCTCCACCCATCTGACATCATCAGGGAGGAGGGGCCTGGCAAAGGCTGAAGGGGCTTTCCCCTGCCCTCGCCAAACTGAGATCCTTCCTGTCTCACGGACAGCCCCAGAGAGGGCAGGGCTGGTCCCCGGAAAGCTGGGCAAGCAGGGGCCTGAGAGCTCGCTGAGGGCAGGGATTTCCTTCCCCCTCTGAGACGCCCTCTCTCCCCCTCGCATCGCCAGTGCACATCGGATGCGGCGTTGGTCAAGAACCGTGATGGCTGAGGAGGGCTCCGGCGGCTGCCCCGTGCCCCGCCTGGCTTGGGCTTCTCTCCTGCGGAGTGTTTTGGTCCCTTTTCTCACGGGTGTGACCGGCGCCGTGGTGATATACGGCATCCTGTGCAGTCACTACCTCCCGCAGAAGCAGCTGCCGGAGTCGTCTGGGGTGAGTCAGAAAGGGAGGGTGGGAGCGAGAAGCGTACTTGCCACCTGCTCCACCGAGCCTCGGCACCTCTGGGTGGGGCCCATCCTGGGGAGGGGATGGGGAATGGAGAAGAGAAAGGGACAGAGGTAGAGTGACTTCGAGCTAGACAGCAGAGCAGACAGAGGGACAAAGACAAAAAAGTTAAAAGCAGTCTGAGATGGGATTTAAAAAAAAAAAAAAAAGAGATGCCAGAGAGGAAGCTTGATTTGGGAAGGCAAAGAGCAAGGACGGAGCGAGGCTGTCCGGGGGTTCGGGGATAGTTATTCGTATTCCGTGACTCAGCCGGTGAAGGTGAAGGGGATCCCCAGAATGGGAGATCGTGAGGCCGGGAAAGGTACATCCGATGTGAGCATAAACGATGACCTTGCCCTGGTGTTCCCCCGGCAGGCAGGCTGACTCAGAGCCCGCTGGGGGCTTCACAGAGCTGGGAGGATAGTTCTGGGGGCCTCCCAGGGAAGGGCGAATAGCAGACGCTCACCTGCGAGCCCCGGGCACCCGGCACGAGGGGCCGCCTTTGGAGGCTTTGCAGGGGCTTTGCAATGGAGGAAGCCTAGCCGTCGCGCGTGTACCCTGCTCCTGTTGGATCCAGGAAACTAGGAAGTTCTTTTGAAGGTGTTTTTTCTCCCTGCTGTTTCAAACCTACTTCCTCTTTAAGGGGTCTTCAAGCACAGGCGCGTGGGCGCGCGAGCGCGGACACACACACACACACACACACAAATAGGTCCAGTGGAAGGGGACCTGAAGATAAAGGTGGGCGGGAGTAAGATTTCCTAACTTCGGGGACCCTTAAAACTTTCTTTTCTTCCAGTGGGACATAGCTGAGCTCCAGCTGAATCACACAGGTAATGTGGGGCCGCTGCGTATGAGGGTGAAAGGAGGGGGGGGGGGAGAGGGAGAGAGAAAGTGAGCGAGTGAGAGAGGGAGGAGGGAAGGGAAGAGAGAGAAAGGTGGCCGGTAGTGTTTCTCGGGTGTAAATAAACTGCTTTACTCTCCTCATTCTCTCACATTTTAACTTCTCCTCTGGAAGAACTGAAAACAGCTAAAACAGCAAAACTAATAGTAGTTGCTAAAATTCCTTCGTTCTTTCAGCAAACATTAATTGAGCATCTCTTGTGAGCCATGCACTGTTGCAAGTGCTGCAACAAGTGAACAAAACAAGCAGAAATCCCTGCTCAGGGGAAGCTTCTCTCCTCCTGAGGGGAGACAGAGGAAAAAAAAAAAAAGAAAGAAAACAAAAGCAAACAAGTCAGACATTTAACATGGCAAACATGGTAAAACCGGCACACAGTGTGTTTTGGAGAAAATTAAAGCAAGGCAGGGGGAGCAGGCATCCAGGTTTGGGAGTGGCATCCGAGAGAAAGTGACATTGAGAGAAGACCTGAAGTAGAGAAGGGATAGAGCCATTCCACTGTTTGTAGGAAGACCTTCCTTTCCCAGCCTCTATTTAGTCCTCTTCCACTTCTGTCTCTCATACCCATCGCCAGACGTCAGAGTCCCTGGGAGTTTTAGAGTTGTGTTCATTCCATTTGGTAAAGGAGGGACCCCTGCTCCTTAGTCTTCTCTCCCTACCCCTCTCTCTTTTTGTGTGTCTGTCTCTCTGTTCCTTTGGATCGCCCATCTCCACCCTACCCCCAGTTTCTTTTTCTTTCTCCCTCCCTTCCTCCCTTTTTTCCTTTCCTTTTCTTTTCTTTCCTTTCCTTTCCTTTCTTTTCCTTTCTTTTCCTCTCCTTTCTTTCCTTTCTTTCTTTCCTTCCTCCCTCCCTCTCTCTCTCTCTCTCATCCTTTGGATCTTTGACCCATTATCCCTCTGTCTCTATGACACCCCTAGGTTTTTCTCTCTCATGCTCTGTTCCTTGGATCTCCCACTGTCTGTCCCTTTATCTCCAGCTCCCTGTATCTCTATCCCACTGTCTCTCAGTTTTCCTAACTACCCATCCTTTCACGCTCCTAATCCTCCGCCTCTAGGCTCACGGAAGGACCCTCGGCTGCGCTGGCAGGGGAGCCCAGCGCTGGGCCGCTCCTTCACCTACGGACCAGAGCTGGACAACGGGCAGCTGCGCGTCCAGCGCCCCGGCATCTACAGGCTGCACGTCCAGGTGACGCTGGCCAACTGCTCCTCCAGGTGGACCACCGCGCACCGCAGGGCCACGCTGACCGTGGGCATCTGCTCCCCGGCCTCGCGCAGCATTAGCCTCCTGCGGCTCAGCTTCCACCGGAGCTGCACTGTGGCCTCCCAGCGCCTGACGCCCCTGGCTCGCGGCGACACCCTGTGCACCAACCTCACGTTGCCGCTGCTGCCTTCACCCAACAATGACGAAACTTTCTTTGGGGTTCTCTGGGTGCACCCCTGACTGCCGCCCCTCCTGGGGTCTTCAGAGACTCAGATTCAGGGAGGGGGGATGTGTTTTTTCTTTGTTTCCGTTTTCCTATCTGTGGTGACCTGAAGCTGTATGCACTATAGGAAAGTGTATTCTTAAAGTTAGTCCGTTTCTGTGGGTGTGTACCCATTGTAAGTAGGATCTTTTGGTGAGATAAGATGTGACTCACCTCATCCAAGGTGGTCTCTTTTTTTGTACGTTTAGATGAGTATTAAATCTTTGGATGAAGAAGAACTTTCAAAGCACAAGAGCAATGGAAGAAATTGCAAAGGAAAATCAACAGGCTTTGATATTTAAAAATTGACATTTTAAAACCTTCATGTTAAAAAAATTAAAAGGCAAAGTACGAATTGCAAAGAATTTGACACAAATATGAAAAAAGGTTAACATTAGTCTATGAAACGACAAATGAGATCAATAAAATAGATCACCAAGGTCCCAATAGGAAAATGGACTAAGAATGTGCAATAAAGAACAAATACAGATAACTTCAGCATCACAGATACAGACTGCTGCTTTTTATTTTACTTGAAACAGTACAATGATGAGATGTGAATTTTTTTCATCTATTAAATTTAAGACTTAAATCTGAGGAGCACTCTACAGAATATGTGTGCTTAAACACCACAAAGAAGAAGTCATTGGAGTGCCATTTTCCAGAGAGCTTCCTGATGATTTGTATCAGGAACTTTAAAATGTTCTCACCCCTTCACCCACTAATTTCACTGTAGGGTTCTATCCTAAAGAAATACTAAAAAAATAAAAGCTTTATGTTTACAAAAAATATAGTTTTTTATATTGGTGTTCATCACAATCTTTCTTCTTTTTTTTTGCTTAAGAAAAAAGAGACTTTTTGATCCTTCTGCCTGTAACACTTTCTTACATCATTCTTCTAGATAATCCCTTCTTTTCTTTCAGGTCTCATATTTGCTCTCCCTGCTATACATTGCCATAGCATCCTGCCATCAATCCCCTTGACCCCACTCATTATGCCAATATTAAACGTTTGTCTTCCTCTTGTCTAGCCAGTAGCTACATGAAGATCTTTGCTATTATACCTGCCACCTTGTAGAGCTATTAATACAAAGTATGTGTTGAAATAATGCACACATGAATGAATGATTGCTGAGAGGTAGAACTGTAATAATTTTTACTTTTCTTTTTTAACTTTTCCCTAAGATTTCCATGATGATCTTGCTAATTTTCTATTCAGAACAACAATAAAAGCTATTTAAAACTGCATCCCTTCATGCAGTTCACCTACAGGACTACAAGTCAATACACTTTAAATGAACTGTGAATTGTTACAATGTAGGCTTCAAAAACTAATAAAAACATCAGGTTTCAGATTTGTTTTAAAAATTTCAGTAGGGGAAAAAGGAAAACAAACAGAAACAACTTCCACCTTGCAAGCTGGCTTTCCAAGTATAAAGCTGTCCAAGTTATGTTTATTCTATAATCTTCCACTCTGCCTCCAAAGACATAGTAGAGCTTTTCATGACATAGTTTCTATGCTGTAGCTTCTGCTCTGAAAGCTTTCTGTAATTGGTATTAGGTCCCGAGTTCTAAGGAATTATTTATTATTAGAGCTGATCTACATTTATTTGACAGATTATATAGTATATATAGATAAGCAACTTGGAGAAAAACTTCCTTACACCCAGCCTCTAAAGACTGATTAAAAATAGTAAGCACTTTTTCTTCTCTGAGTAGTAGTGATTGGCCTTGTGATTTTACTGCCTGAACCAATCAGGGATTAAAAAAAAAAAAAAAGAAAAGGTGTGGAAGGCTTGGCATTAGCCTAGGTAGAGGCATTGGTAATGTGAAGTGACCCTCCCTTAGAATTTCAAGTAATACTTCTTTTAAAAAGAGAGAGTTTTTTTGGTGTGTGAAAGTGGGGAAAAAGATGGTAGTGCAATACTCTCTCCACCACCTTCTTGGTTATTCCTCCTTTACAAAGTTGGAACCTGGAGAATTGAGGAGACATGGAAGTTTCCTTGGATTGGTAGGTTATACAGGGGCCCACCTCCTAAGCTTTGGAAGCCTGAAGGTGGGCACCAGCTGGGAGAAGGCCAAAGCTTTGCATGCCTGAAGGCAGGCACCAATTTAGATAAGGGTAAAGTCGCAGGGCTCCTTCCGTGCTCCTGTCTCCTGCACCTGCTGTCTCCCGTCTAGCCCCAAAGAGATTGTCCCTTCAGATCAAAGACATGCAATCACACCTTATGGCTTTAGAAAAACATGCACCCTCCCCGAAATACCTGAGAACAGTCATGTAGGAGACTACCTTGTATGCTATAAAACCTGAGGGAATGTGTAGAATAAACCTTTCTTTGGCATGAACACAGAGATGGGGTCAGCTTCCTTCTTTCACAATTGGCGACCAATGTGGGGCATTCCAGTCCTGACCACATTTGGAAGCTGTGCAGTAAGTACAAGCGAGTTGTCTTGCGGTGGTTCAGAAGTTTCAGCCGTTCAACGATATGGGTCAATCTCTCAGTGTTCCCCAGTGCCAGTATGTGTTAATTTTACAACGGCTGCTGCGGCTAATGGAGCTTCTGTTTCAGAAGATAATTTGTACTCTTTATTGCATAATGTTGTTCAACATAACCCTTGGTTTCCTGAGGAAGGCACATTAGACTTAGCTGTGTGGGAGCGCATTGGATGAAATTTAAAGCGCCACTTTAAGCAAGGACAAAAAGTTTCCTCTAAAACATTTACTACGTGGGCTCTTATTCGCACTGCCCTGGCCCCTCTTCATATTGCCAAGACTGAGAGTTCTAAAACTGAGGTCCCTAAAAAAGAAACCACTGCTCTCTCCGATGAATGTCTCCCACCCCCCAAACCCTTGGTGCCCATACCACCATAACCTCCTTCTTTCCCCTTCCTCCTTTATCGCCACCATGGCCGCCTTCCCTCCCTAGAGGTGCCGCACCAGTTGTGCAACACTGTTTTCACAAGGCAACATTAGCTGGAGATTCTGTTTGCCCCATTATGCCTAACCAGCTGCCCAGAAATTTTTCCTAGAGTACCAGGACTGGGAAGTCCAGATGAAAGTGCCTGCCACAAACAAACACCAAACACACCTGAGTTAAGGTAGCTTTGCAATTCAAACTTTCCCTGTGCTGCGTAAGTGTGTAATTTTTTGTTTACTGTCTTCACTTTGCCTTCTTTTGTTTCAATTAGTCTATTGTGTAGTAAGGCTAATTAAGTTGATCCAAGGGTCATGCATGCAAACTCAGTGGGTTTGAGCCCCACTAACTGTAACCCCAGATTTGTAGTTCTCCTTTTAAATTTTGTGCAGTTTGCGCAGTTTGCATTTGTGTGAAAAACCCAGTGTCATAAAATAATATCTCTACTAAGGAATCTACAAATGAGAACTCCCTCTCTCTATAAAGAATGTTTTGTTTTAAATATTTAGCATCATTCTAACAAGTTTAATTTTGGTGGTAAGAGCATGTTGTATAGAAGGCATAAAGAATGTTTTTCTAATTAAGGGAAAAAGGCAAGTAGCTTTGTCCTAAATAACTGATTGTTTAGGAATGTAAAATGAAGCCTGGATGGATAGGAATGTGGGTTGAAGCCTAAATGAATACAAAAGTTTGTAGAAGTGTTTTTCTGAATAATCAGTGTAAGATGCAAAAAGTCTCTTTTATCAAAATAACTTCTTGCACTCAACATATGTTAAATTTATCATGTCCTTGGTTGTTTAAAAATATTGTCTTCTCACTTTAAAAAAAAGCTAAGTCTTTTCCCTAACTTCAACTAAATAAAAAGTATATATATATATACTGTTTCAAACCTCATAACTTTTAACATTTTACTTTCTCAAGGTCAAACCCTAAAGGATATCTTTTTATTCCCAACAGTTACAAAAAAATTGTTCTTTTACCTTAGGAAAAAAAAATAAACTACTAAAAATAATTAAATTCATGTAATATGTTACAAATTGCAAAAAAAAATGTTTAGACAATGTTATAAAAATTAAAAACTTCTAACCTTTTGGTTACTGATATGCATAACATCAAACAACAATGTAATACTGCTAATTATAATTTCAGTTATTTTTAAAATGTTATCTGTCACAAAACAGCCCAATGGAGCCCTGGAGCCCACCGTCCTGTTTCCCAAAGGACCAACGATGCTGTGCTATAACAACTATACAAAGAAGATACCTCCTGAAGCTAACTCTGGTGCTGGTGGACCAGCCTAAGAATACATGGTGCCCATTCCTGGAACCCCCATGATATCCCTATAAATAAGCTTTGTGTCATTACACCAAATTGTAATCATAATAAAAAGGGGGGAGATGTGGAGACATGGAAGTTTCCCTGGCTTGGTAGGTTATACAGGGGGCTGCCTCCTAAGCTTTGGAAGCCTGAAGGTGGGCACCAGCTGGGAGAAGGCCAAAGCTTTGCGTGCCTGAAGGCAGGCACCAATTTAGATAAGGGTAAAGTCGCAGGGCTCCTTCCGTGCTCCTGTCTCCTGCTCCTGCTGTCTCCCGTCTAGCCCCAAAGAGATTGTCCCTTCAGATCAAAGACATGCAATCACACCTTATGGCTTTAGAAAAAATGCACCCTCCCTGAAATACCTGAAAACAGTCACGTAGGAAACTACCTTGTATGCTATAAAAACCTGTAGGAATGAGTAGAATAAAACTTTCTTTTTCATGAACACAGAGATGGAGTTGGCTCCCTTCTTTCACAGAGAATGTCCCCATAATTTAACCACTCCTAAAATTCCTTGCTGTACCTTGTAATATAATGGGAAAAAAACACATGCATTTTTGCCAAAACAATCCTCCATCAGTTTGAACATGTTACATATTACTATTATACTAAAGATAGAAATTACCAGTGTCATTAAAAGTATGTTGGAGGAGTGGGGGGGTAGGGATGGTGGCGTATGGAGCTCTAGGATTCAGGTTCTTCTCCATGGCAGCTGGTAAACAGTAAGGAACTATCTATAACTAGTGTTTGGGAGCTCCAGAGACCCAAGGGACACCTTACACCAGCCAGGGAAGAGCAGAAGGAAGAGACTGATAAACAGTGGTGAAGATCTGTGAGTAAATCTTTTCATTGCTGTGGAGACTGGTGCCTACCCCCACTGGCATGGCAGGCTGCCTCAGGAGCCAATCCCTGGCTGGAAATAGAAATCCTCACTCCCAAGATGGAGGTTTGGGTAGCAAAGTTGAACTGCTGGGCACCAGCTCTGAGAACAGCCATGGTTTCAACCAGTTCAGGACAAAAAGCAGCCAGCATCCTCTTTCTCAACACTGTCCCCAGCAGGGGAGGAAGTGGGCTGATTTAGAGATGCAGTAACTTTTCAGAGTTTCCTTAAGGGCAGCTCTTCCCCAAGAACAGGGTGAGGGCATGGCCCAGCTCAGTTGGTGGCTTTTGAATGCAGAATTCAGATCCTTGGGTCTTGGATCTGTGTAACAGATTCAACCTATCTTGGCCAGCCTCTGTCTTAACCACACCAGTGGCAGGAGCAGAGTCACTTGTGAATTAAAGCTGTAGTCCACCTTAGGGTGACAGGAAACAGTTGACTGAAGAGCACCATCTGCTGGGCAGACCAGGAAAGCACAGCTTCTGGGAGACATCAAAGAGAAGATTGGGATCTTTCTAGGTTTCCTCACCAGAACACTTTGGAACCAATCTACACCCCCTTTGTGGGTCCCTGGCACTGTTTCAACTGGGAAAAACTGACTTGGGATAGTCCTCTCCAGGGGGACCTGCCTCCCAGAATTAGCCTTCACATAAAAGCAGCTAGAAAAAAGTGAAAGGAGGGTTAAAATTTTATAGAAGCAAATCAAAAGCAAACAGAACAGGCTAGAAATCCCAGAGGAGAACAGGGGAAAGGAAACTTTCTCCTGGAGGTGAAACAATTGCACAGATAATGCAATCTCAAAAACAGTTCTGTGTATCCAAGGCAAGAATCAGAAAAATAAGAGCTGAAAAAATCTGATCAGTTAAATGTGGGCTCTTCTAAAGGTCTAGAAAAGTTGAACCAAGTGTCAAAGAAGAACTTTAGCACAAAGCCAATCAACAAGAAAACACTAGGCAAGAGAGAGAAACTGACCTCCAGAGTAAACTCATCAAGAAAATCAGATGCCTAGACACCAGCAAAAAATTTACAAGCCATACTAAGAAAGGGGAAGATATGGCCCAATCAAAGGAACAAATTAAAACTTCAGATTAGACCAGGATTTGCAGTGACTAATCAATGATGTTCAAACAAATACAAATCAATTCAAGGAGATGAAAGAAAATATGTCTAAGGAGATAAAGGATATTAGGAAGATACTGGGGGGAGCATAAAAAGGAATTTCAAATCATGCAAAGAAAACTAACATAACTTATGGGAATGAAAGACAATAGATGAGAATAAAAATGCATTACAGGGAGAGGTCATTCTGGAGGTTACCCTTATGCATTATATAGATATCCCTTTTTAGTTTTTAGTGTATTAGAACATCTATAAGGAAATACCTGAAACTGTTGAACTGCAATCCAATATCCTTGATTCTTGAAGACAATCATATAACTATATAGCTTATATGGTGGCACTGTGTGATTGTGAAAACCTTGTGGCTCACACTCCCTTTATTCAGCATATGGATAGATCAGTAGAAAAATGGGAACAAAAAGTAAATGAAAAATAAGGGGGAGAAAAGGAGTGAGATGTTTTGGGTGTTCTTTTTTACTTTTACTTTTATTTTTATGCCTATTTTTGTTTTTTGAAGTAATAAAAATGTTCAAAAATTGATTGTGGTGATGAATGTACAACTATATGATGATACTGTGAACAACTAATTTTACTCTTTGGATGATTGCATGGTATGTGAATATATCTCAATAAAATTTCATTAAAATACATTAGAGGCATACAAAAGCAGACTTGAACTGGCAGAAGAAAGGACCAGCAGGTTAGAAGACAGGACATCCAAAATTCAACAGGCAGAAGAAAAGAATAGAAAAAATTGAGTGGGGTCTTAGAGAATTGAATGACAACATGAAGTGCAGAAACATATGCATCATTGGTGTCCCAGAAGGAGAACAGAAAGGAAAAGGGACAGAAAGAATATTTGAGGAAATAATGGCTGAAAATTTCCCAACTCTTATGAAAGACATAGATATCCATGTCCAAGAAACACAACATACGCTACACAGAATAAATCCTAATAGATCTCCTCTGAAATACATACTAATAAGAATGTCAAATGCCAAAGATAAAGAGAATTCTGAAAGCAGCAAGGGGAAAGTGATTCATCACATGCAGAGGATACTAAATAACACTAACTGCAAATTTCTCATCAGAAAGAATGGAAGGAAGAAGGTAGTGGCATGATATATTTAAGATACTAAAAAAGCCTGCAGACACAGCCCTATGTGGCAGTCCCCTACCTGCAGTCATGGTCAACCTCATTGTGTTCTTTGACATAGCCATCAATGATGAGCCCTTGGGCTACATCTCCTTCAAGCTGTTTGCAGACAAATTTCCAAAGACAGCAATAAATTTTCATGCTAAGCACTGGGGAAAAGGATGTGGTTATACGGGTTCCTGCTTTATTCTTGGGTTTATTGCCAGCGTGGAGAATTTACATGCCATAATGGCACTAGTGGCAAGTTCATTTATGGGGAGAAGTTTAATAAGGATAAATCATCCTGAAGTAGTTGGGTCCTGGAATCTTGCCCATGGCTAATACTGGACCCAACACAAATGGTTCCCAGTTTCTCATCTGCACTGCTAAGGCTGTGTGGTTGGATGGGAAGCATATGGTCTTTGACAAGGAGAAAGACCTTGGGTCCAGGAATGGAAAGACTAGCGAGAATATAACAATTGCTGACTGTGGACAAGTCTAATAAATTTTATCTGTGTTTTGTCTTAACCACCAGCTATTATTTTGTAGCTCAGAAGAGTGCCCAATCACCCCTTGTCTTCTCTCAATATCCTATATTTCTTGTGTTCTCTCTGTAGTTCTTTGGGTCCTACATTATCCTGCACTTCCAAGTCTAGCTGGATTGCAGTTAATTTCATGATTATGAAAAAAAAAAACATAAACAATGACAACAACAAAAATATATACTTAAAGAGAAAAACTGCCAGCCAAGAATCCTTTATCTGGCAAAACTGTCCTTCAAAAGTGAGGGAGAGGCTTCCAGGAAGATGGAAAATTAGGAGAGGCAGAGTAAACTTCTCCTTTATGAAAAAAAATAGATGAAGGGCAGAAATTGCCCCAGAATGGCAGTTCCAGGATGTGATTAGCTGGACAGGGACCTCTATAACACATAGTGGGGACATGGATGAAGAGGTGGAGAAATTGCATCTGAAAGGATGGGATGTATTTGGCTGGAACTGCTGCTGGGGGCTGGTGGCTGGAGCCAGCTGCCAAGTGTGGGAGAGAGGAGCTTTCCATGCTCCATGTACCCATCTCAGCAGTTGGCCTGGGAGATGACCCTTGACAGCCTTGTGGCTGGGAGCTCCCATGAGGGAACTCGGGATTCAGCAGACTTTTGGTGACTGCACATACTCTTCCTCCACAGAAGCCCACTGTGTGCATAGCTGAGAGATGGAGGGAGGCAAGAGCATCACACAGAAGCACCAGGAGCTCCTCCCCAACCTCAGAGGCTCATAAGCATGTGGTGGACAAGGACTATAGTGCATTTGAGATGGAGGGTGAGACACTCAACTCTACAACCCCAGAATGGTCCAACAGAGCTCCAGAAAACACCAGACCCACTGTGCCCTGGAGCAGACTCCCTGCCAAACTGCAGGGCCTGCTCCACCAACCCACAGGGCTGGCAGTACCCAGTGCACATGAACAGGTGCTCTGATTGGATTTCCACCTGGTTTGGACCCCATACAGTGCAAAGGTGAAGTTGGGAGAGAAATGGTTTGAAGGTGAGAGGTGGCTCAAGAGCACCATCTGCTGGGAAAGCAGAGAAAGTGCACTCCAGCAAGCTGTAGCTCTGCCTATAGATATAGATGTAGATATAGATATATAAATGCTTACATAATCCTGAATTTTGCAAAATAACCTTATCAAGATAAGCAAATCCCTGAAGCTAACAGAAAATCACAAAGCATATGAAGAAACAAGAAAATATGGATAAGTCAAAGGTCCAAATTAAAAAGCTGGAGGAAACACAGAACTTGGAGCAATTAATCAAAGAAGTACACAATAATCCCCAAAACAACTTCTTGTTGCCTAAAGACATAAAGGACATAAAGAAGACTCTAGAAGAGCATAAAGAAGAATTTGAAGAAGTAAATTTAAAAATAGCACATCTTATGGAAGTATAATATATTGTTGATCAAATTAAAAATATACTAGAGAAACAACAGCAGATTTGAAGAGGCAGAAGAAAGAATAAGTAAACTAGAGGACAGAGCAATTGAGTGCGAATACACAAAAGAACAAATGGTGAAAAAATTTAAAAATTTGAAATGGATCTCAGGGAAATGATGGACAACATGAAAGGCACCAATATAAAAATCATTGTTGTCCCAGAAGAGAAGAGAAGTGTAAAGAGCTAGGAACAGTATTTGATGACAGAGTTAGGGACAATTCCCAAACCTTCCAAATGACATAAATATGAAAGTCAAAGCTGCCCAAATAAACCCACTCCAAGACATATAATCAGATTGTCAAATGCTGAAGAGAAGGAGAAAGTATTAAAAGCAGCAATAAAGACTAAGTACTGACTACTCAGTGGCACCATGGGGCCAGAAGACAGTGGTATGACATATTTGTTTCTGAAAGAGAAAAATTGGCAGCCAAAATTCCTTATCCAGCAAAGTGCTCCTTCAAAATTGAGGGAAAGCTTAAAATTTACAAAGACAAACAAATGCTGAAAGAATTTGTTAACAAGAGACCTGCCCTACAAGAAATAGTAAAGGGAGCTCTACTGACTGAGGAAAAAAAGAAAGGAGAGAGAGGTCTGGAGAAGGACACAGAACTGAAGAGTATTAGTAAAGGCAAATTAAAGGAAAAAATATAGAGAGGGGGAGAAAAAAACAGATTTGACAGATAAAAACCAAAGAATAAGATGATTGATTCAAGAACTGCTTCACAGTAATAACATTGAATGTGAATGAATTAAACTCCCCAATTAAAAGATGCAGATTGGCAGAATGGATTAAAACGTATGATCCATCAATATATTGTTTATAAGTGATTCATCTTAGACCCAGTGACACAAAGATATTGAAAGTGAAAGGAAGGAAAAATATTCCATACAAGTTGCAGCCAAAAGAAAGCAGGGGTAGCAATACTAATATCAAATAAAAATAGACTTTCAATGCAAAAATGTCAAAAAGAACAAAGAAGGACATCATATACTAATAAAAGGACAATTAACCAAGAAGAAATAAGAATCATAAATGTTTATGCACTCAGTCAAGGTGCTCCAAAGTTCATGAGAAAAACATTGGCAAAACTGAAGGGAGAAACAGATGTTTCTACAATAATAGTGGGAAATTTCAATACACCACTCTCTTCTATAGATAGAACAACCAGGCAGAGGGCAAATAAGGAAATTGAGAATCTAAACAATGAGATAAATGAATTAGACTTAATAGACATATAGAGAGTGTTACATCCCAAATTACCAGGATATACATTCTTCTCCTGTTTTCAAGGAACATTCTCCAGGAGAGATCATATGCTGGGGCACAAAACAAGCCTCAATAATTTAAAAGGTTGAAATTATTCAAAGCACATTCTCTGACCATAATGGTATGCAACTAGAAGTCAATAACCACCAAAGAACAAGAACATCCAAAGATACGTGGAGGCTAAACAACACACTCCTAAACAATCAGTGGGTCAAAGAAGAAATTGCAAAAGAAATCAGCAGATATCTAGAGATGAATGAAAACAAGAGCACAACAAATCAAAATGCATGGGATGCAGCAAAGGCACTGCTGAAAGGAAATTTATAGCTGTAAATGTATACATTAAAAAGGAAGAAAGAACTAAAATCAAAGACCTAACTGAACCACTGAAGAAGCTAGAGAATGATAAGCAGACTTACCCTAAAGCAAATAGAAGAAAAGAAATAACAAGGATTAAAGCAGAAATAAATGATATTGACAACGTAAAAACAATAGAGATAATAAATAAAACCAAAAGTTGATTCTTTGAGATCAACAAGATTGACAAACACTTAGCTAGACTGAAAGAGTAAAGAAGAGAGAAAGAAGACAAAAATAGTCAAAATTAAAATGAGAGGGGGGACATTACTATGGATCCTGAAGAAATTAAAAAATCATAAGAGGATACAATGAACAACTGCATGCCAATAAATAAGACAATTTAGAGGAAATGGATAATTTTCTGGAAACACAGGAACAGCCTGGACTGACCCAAAAAGAAATTGAATACCTCAATCACAATTAAAGGGATCCAATCCATGGTCAAAAATCTTCCCACAGATAAAAGCCCAGAGTCAGAGGGCTTTGCAGGGGAATTTTATCAAACTTTCAAAAGGAACTGACCCATTACTGCTCAAACTCTTTTAAAAAGTTGAAAAAAAAGGAACACTACCTAATTTAATTTATGAAGCTAACATCATTCTAATATGAAAACCAGACAAAGATACTACAAGAAAGGAAAACTATAAGCCAATCTCCCTAATGAATATAGATGCAAAAATTCTCAACAAAATACTTACATATCTAATCTAAATACAAAGTAAAAGAATCATAAGCCACAACCAAGTGAGGTTTACTCCAGGCTTGCAAGGGTGGTTCAACGTGAGAAAATCAATCAATATCATACATCAAATTAACAAATCACAAGGGAAAAATCAAACGATCATCTTGATAGATGCTGAAGAAACATTTGACAAAATTTATCATCCTTTTTGATAGAATCACTTCAAAACACAGCAATGAAGGAAACTTCCTCAATA
Source organism: Choloepus didactylus (assembly GCF_015220235.1). Lineage (NCBI taxonomy): Eukaryota > Metazoa > Chordata > Mammalia > Pilosa > Megalonychidae > Choloepus > Choloepus didactylus. The sequence continues at coordinate 5,733,069 of NW_023637606.1, forward strand.
TGATAAAGGGCATGCATGAAAAATCCACAGCCAGCATAGTACTCAATGGTGAGACACTGAAAGCCTTCCCCCTAAGATTGGGAACCAGACAAGGATGCCCCTGTCACCAGTATTAACATAGTACTAGAAGTTCTAGCCAGAGCAATCTGGCAAGACAAAGAAGTAAAAGGCTCCCAAGTTGGAAAGGAGGAAATAAAACTGTCATTGTTTACAGATGATGTGATCATATATTTGGAAAATCTTGAGAAATCAATGACAAGGAACTTGAGATAATAAACTAATTCAGCAAAACTGGGGTTACATGACATGAACAAAAGACAGTAATGTTCATGTACATTAGAAATGACTTAACTGAAGACACACTCAAGAAAAAAAATAATTTCACAATAGCAACTAAAAAAATCAAGTACCTAGAAAGAAACCTAACAAAGGATTTAGATGACCTCTACACAGAAAATTACAAAACTTTACTGAAATAAATCAAAGAGGACCTAAATAGGTGGAAAGATCAACCATGTGTTCATGAATAGGGAGGCTAAACATCATTAAGATGTCAATTCTACCAAACTGATCTACAGATTCAATACAATTCCAATCAAAATCCAACCTACTTTGCTGACATGGAAAAGCTAGTTATGAAATTTATTTGGAAGGCAAAGGGGCCTTGAATTGCCAAAAAATTCTAAAAAGAAGAACAAAGTGGGAGGACTTACACTTCCTGACTTTAAAGACTACTATAGAGCCACAGTAGTCAAAACAGCATGGTACAGGCACAAAGATAGATATACTGATCAATGGAATCGAATTGAGAGTTTGGAAACAGACCCCCAGGTCCATGGTCAACTGATGTTTGATAAGGACCTCAAATCGGCAGAACTGGGACAGAATGGTCTCTTCAAAAAATGGGGCTGGAAGAAGTGGATATCTATATCCAAGAAATGAAAGAGGAACCCTACCTCAAACCCTATACAAAAAATTAACTCAAAGTGGATCAAAGACCTTAATATAATAAACAGTACCATAAAACTCCTAGAAGATAATATAGGGAAACATCTTCAAGACCTAGTATAAGGAGGTAGCTTCTTAGGCCTTACACCCCAAGTGCAAGCAATGAAAGAGAAAATAGATAAAAGGGAACTCCTCAGAATTAAAAGCTTCTGTACCTCACAGGACCTCCTCAAAGAGTGAAGAGGTGGCTAATGCAATGGGAGAAAATATTTGGAAACCATATATCCGATAAGAGACTGCAATCCAGCACACATAAAGAAATCTTACAACTCAACAGTAGTACAAACAGCCAAATTATAAAATGGGCACAAGATATGAAAAGATATTTTTCTGAAGAGGAAATACAAATGGTTAAAAAAAACATGAAAAATGTTCATCTTCACTAGCTATTAGGGAAATGCAAATCAAAACCACAATGAGATATCATCTCACACCAATAAGAATGGCTGCCATTAAACAAACAGGAAATTAAAAATGCTGGGAGAGGATATGGAGAAATTTGCACTCTTATTTTGGAGGGTCCTCAGAAAACCAGATATCGAGTTACCCTATGACCTGGCAATTTCACTTCTCAGTATATACCCAGAAGAGCGGAGAGTAGTGACATGAATAGACATTTGCACACCGATGTTCACAGTGGCGTTATTCACAATTGCCAAGAGATGGAAACAATCCAAGTGTCCTTCAACAGGTAAGCGAATAAACAAAATGTGGTGTATACATACAATGGGATACTATGCATCAATAAGAAGGAATGAGGTCCTGAAACACATGACAACATGAAGGAAACTTGAAGACATAATGCTGAGTGAAATGTCAGACACAAAATGAGAGATATAGTCTGTTACCACTGCTATGAACTCCTTGAACAATGTAAAATAGGTGTCTTATAATATAGAATATAGGGGACCTAGAGATAGACAGAAGCTAGTGACAGGGGAATGATGGCGAACTTAAAAAGTATGGGAATGGACAGGGGTGGTGATTATTTGTTAATGGTGTTATAAGTATCAGTGTTGCATTGAAGGTGAACATGATTGAAAGTTGGTGTTTTAAGGACATGTATCCCACAGATTAGCACTAGAAATATAAATGTGTTTATATGATATACTTCTAAGTTATCATACTGGTACAAAGCGTTAACAACAGAGTGGTATATGGGAAAAAGCTACCTATATCATATTATAGACTATATTTAATAGGAATAGCTTACCAGTACTACACTAATACTAAGGGCGAATAATTAGGGGCTGATAAGATCTTTGGGGAGGTTTTGGTTTTGGTAATTGTTTGAAATTCAGAATGATGATGATTGTACAACTAAGTGAAGATAATGTGAGACACTGATTGTTTATCTTGGACAGAATATATGCTATGGGAAATTAGGAACCCCCTACTTGTTAAATCAAGCTCTTGATCTTGAGGCTTGCTCTTGTTAAACTTATGGCTCTTAAAGGGAGGCTAAGCCTACCTATAATTATGCTGAAGAGGCACCTCCAGAGAACCTCTTTTGCTTCCTAGATATGGCCTTTCTCTCTCTAAGCCCAACTCTGTAAATAAATTCATTAATCCCCCCCCTTCATGAGACCTGACTCCCAGGGAGTGAATCTCCCTGGTGATGTGGGACATGAGTCCCAGGAGTGACCCTGATCCTGCCATCAAGGAATTGATAATGCCTTCTAGACTGAAAGGGGGGAAAGAATGGTAACAAAATAAGGTTACAGTGGTTAAGAGATTTCAAATAGAGTCAATAGGCTATCCTGGATGTTACTCTTTTGCAAGCCCCAGCTGGATATCCCAAATGGTCACAGTATGCCAAGTCCTAACAAACAGTAGTCCTGAAATACCTAGGTCCCTATCTCAGACTCTATAACACTTTCACTTACTAAGTTTATTTTTTCAGAAACTTAAATCCTTCAGAGTGTTCCTATGCCAGAGAAATACCAACATCCAGAGGCAACAGCCTCTTCAAGAACATCAGCCAGATGCAGCCCCCTTCCCCATGATGTTGACACTCCTTTTCAATATGAATAAGTTAGGGTAGTCACTGCCTAGACATCCCTAAAGATTGAGAGGAAGGGGTAGCAACAGACAAGATAGGATTTAACAAAAGACTATGAATTCTGAATCTTAATATAAAATTTTTTAGATGATAGGGTATTACAATAGCTGGAAGGAAATAACTGGCATGGTGGAACTGTAACTCATAATATTCTTTGAAATTACCTATATAACTTCTTGCTAAATTGTACTTTTAAAGTTATCACCTTTCTGTATATATATTTCACAAGAAGGAAATAACTGAAATTGTGAAACTATAACCCATAACATTGTTTGACATTTGCTCTCCATCTGTTAAATTGTACTTTGAAAGATTCTGTATATATGATCTATTTCACAATATAAAATGTACAAATAAGTGAGGGAGAGTTTAGAATACTCACAGATAAACAGAAACTGAGAGAGTTCGTTAACTAGAGATCTGCTCTACAAGAAATACTAAAGGGAGTCCTGCAGGCTGAAAGAAAATGGCAGGAGAGAGAGGCTTTGAGGAGAATGTAGATATGAAGATTTAAAATAAGAGCCATAAAAAGGGTAAAAAAAGAGACAAAAATAAAATATGACAAATGAAAGCCAAAGGATAAAATGCTTGAATTAAATACTGCCTTCACAGTAATTACATTGAATATTAATGGATTAAATTCCCCAATCAAAAGACACACTGGCATATGATCAATCTATATGCTGTCTGTAAGAGACTCACCTAAGACCCAAAGATGCAAATAGATTGAAAGCAAAAGGTTGTAAAAAATTTTCCTTTCAAACAGTAACCAGAAAAGAGTTTGGGTAGCTATACTAATATCAGATAAAACAGACTTTAAATGCAAAACTGTTAAAAGAGACAAAGAGGGTCATTATATATTAATAAAAGGGGCAATACACCAAGAAGAAATAATAATCATAAATATTTATCCACCTAGCCAGGGGGTCCCAAACTTCATGAGGCAAACACTGGCAAAACTGTAGGGGAAATAAACATCTCTACAGTCATCATTGGAGACTTCAATACATCACTTTCATCAATAGATAGAATATCTAGTCAAAGGATCAATAAGGAAACAGAGAATATGAATAATATGATAAATGAACTAGATTTAACAGTTATATACAGTACACTGTACCCCCAAACAGCAGGATATACATTCTTCTCAGGTGTACATGGATCATTCTCCAGGATCAATATGTTGAGTCACAAAACAGGTCTCAATAAATTTATAAAGATTGAACTTACACAAAGCACTTTGATCATAATAGAATGAAGCTGGAAATCAATAAAAGACAGAGAACTGGAAATTTTGCAAATATATGGAGGTTAAACAACACACTCTTTTTTTTTTTTTCATTTAAAAGACATTTATTAAGGAGGAAACACAGTGTAGTGCTTGAGAGTAGAGCTTCCAAAATCTTAGGTCTGGTTGCATCAAAATCTACTGGAGAGCCTTAGAGATTCTGAAGCTATAATGGGTTATGGAGTCAGAAAGACTTGGGTTTAAACCTCATCTCTGCCATTTAAGCTACGTGATCTTGGATATATCATTTAGTCCTCTAGGCGTCATTACTCTGCATCTTAAGATGGGGGTGTGGGAGGGGCAGGGATATGTGGGACCTGGGGCATTGGATTGTTTGCAAATTAGAAGAAAAAATATAAGTGACACTCTTACATAGCTCCTAACATTTGAGAGCCACCATTTTTGGAGTACTTTCTATCTGTTCATACTATTAGGCAAGGTGTAGGAAACTAAAGTCATAGATTCTGTTCTTAAGATGTGTAAATCAGGTGAATGATAAAGGATGTGCAAAAATAATGATAATTTAAGGGCCACTCTTATGGAAGTCCACAATTATTTAAAAGCCATTCCTAGTCTTGGCTCTCTACAGACTTATTTAGACATTGACACAAAACACTTGAGATAGAAGAAAAAGTGACAAAGAGAGGAATGATATTCACATGAGCTAACGAGGCCTCATTCCCTCCTCACCATGGTCTCTCCTTGCTTATCACAACCATGCTAGAGATCACAAATAGGATGCACCATTTGAATAATCTAGAGGTCTTCTACTCCAAGGTAAAGCTCTTTTATGCCTTCAGTGTTTAGGAACCTTCAGCCTCTATCCTCAATAAATTTCCAGATTAAAAAAAATTCCCATCCAGCATTATTCTCCTTTTTAATGGCACAAATTTCAAGATTAAAAGCAAAGACTTGGAAACATATACTAAATCAATTAAACATTTAAATATGGTGAACCCATGCTATTGATCTTAGACTATAATCCTGATTGCATATGGTATGTCCAGGAAAGTAAAAATGTCCTAGATACCCTAATCTTTTAATGTCCAACTACATTTTCTACTGTCTCTAGCAGTCTAAAATACCAAATAACTCTTGGTCACAAAATGCATCCATATATTTGGTCAAGAAGATATGGCCACTCCCTCTCTCTCTCTAAGCCCACTCAGCAGGTGAACTCACTGCCCTCCCCGCTATGTGGGACATGACATCCACAGGTGTGAGTCCCCTAGCAATGCAGGAAATGACCCCCAGGGATGAGCCCAGACCCAGCACCGTGGGACCAAGAAAGTCCTCCTGACCAAAAGGGGGAAGAGAAATGAAACAAAATAAGGCTTCAGTGGCTGAGAGACTTCAAACAGAGTCGACAGGTCACTCTGGAGGGCACTACCATGTGCCATATGGATATCACTTTTTAGTTTCCAGTGTGTTGGAATGGCCAGAGGGAAATACCTGATGCTGTAGAACAGCAACCCAGTGACCCTGACTCTTGAAGACAATTGTATGTCTGTGCAAGCAACTATGTAGCTTGCACAGTGCAACTGTATGATTGTGAAAACCTTGTGGCTTGCACTCCCTTTATCCAGTGCATGGACAGATGAGTGGAACAATAGGGACAAAAATTAGATGACGAATAGGATAGGATGGAGAGGATGGAAAGTTTTGGGTGTTTTTTGCTTTTACTTTTATTTTGGAGTAAGGAAAAGGTTTAAAAATTGATTCTGGCGATGAATGCACAACTAAATGATGGTGCTGTGAACAAATGTATACTGTGGATGACTGTAGGATGTGTGAACACATCCCCAAAAAACTGTATTTTAAAAAAAGTAAAGGAACAAAGGGGCGGAGGAGGGGAATGGGATGTTTTGGATGTTCTTTTTTTTTTTTTAATTATTCATTTTATTGAGATATATTCACACACCACGCAGCCATACAAAACAAATCGTACATTTGATTGTTCACAGTACCATTACGTAGCTGTACATTCATCACCAAAATCAATCCCTGACACCCTCATTACCACACACACAAAAATAACCAGAATAATAATTAAAGTGAAAAGGAGCAACTAAAGTAAAAAAGAACACTGGGTGCCCTTGTCTGTTTGTTTGTTTCCTTCCCCCACCTTTCCACTCATCCATCCACAAACTAGACAAACAGGAGTGTGATCCCTATGGCCCCCAACAATCCCACTGTCCCCCCTCATAAGCCACATTTTTATACAATTGTCTTCAAGATTCATGGGTTCTGGGTTGCAGTTTGACAGCTCCAGGCATCCACCACCAGCTACCCCAATTCATTAGAACTGAAAAAGGGTTGTCTATATTGTGCATAAGAGTGCCCACCAGAGTGACCTCTCAGCTCCTTTTGGAATCTCTTTGCCACTGAAGCCCACTTCATCTCCTTTCACATCCCCCTCCTGGTCAAGAAGATGTTCTCCATCCCACGATGCCGGGTCTACATTTTTCCCCGGGAGTCATATTCCACGTTGCCAGGGAGATTCACTCCCCTGGGTGTCTGATCCCAGTAGCGGGGAGGGCAGTGACTTCACCTTTCAAGTTGGCTTAGCTAGAGACAGAGGGCCACATCTGAGCAACAAAGAGGCATTCGGGAGGAGGCTCTTAGGCACAATTATAGGGAGGCCTAGCCTCTCCTTTGCAGCAACCGTCTTCCCAAGGGTAAATCCTATGGTAGAGGGCTCAATCCATCAAACCACCAGTCCCCTATGTCTGTGGGCATGTTAGCAACCATCGAGGTAGGGAACAACACACTCTTAAACAATAAGGGGGTCAAAGAAGAAACTGCAAAAGAAATCAAATATCTTGAGACTAATGAAAATGAGAGCACTACATATCAAAACTCATGAGATGTAGCAAAGGCAGTTTATACTTTATGCTGAAAGGGAAGTTTATAGCTCTAAAATACCTACATTTAAAAAGAAGAAAGAGCTAAAAATTGAAGAACTGCACACCTGGAGGATTTCAAACAATAATATGAACTAAGTCCAAAACATGCAGAAGGAGAAAAATAACAAAGATTAGAGAAAAATTAAATGAAATTGAGAACAAAAAACAATAGAGAGAATCAACAAAACCAAAAGTTGTTTCTTTAAGAAGGTCAATAAAGTTGACAAAGTCTTAGTTAAACTGACAAAGAAAAAAGAGAAGAGGCAACTGAGTAAAATCAGAAATGAAAGGGGAGACATTACTACTGACACCACAGGAATAAAATTGGTCATAAGAAGACACTATGAACAACTGTATGGCAACAAATTAGGCAACCTTTGAAATGGACAATTTCCTAGAAAAGCATAAACAACATATGGCTAACTCTAGAAGAAAAAGAAGACCTCAACAAACCAGTCAAAAGTAAAGAGATTGAATCAGTCATCAAAACCTCCAAATAAACAAAAGCCCAGATCCAGGTGGCTTCACCACTGAATTATACCAATCATTCTAAGATGAATTAATTACCAATTCTGCTTAAATTCTGCCAAGAAACTGAAGAGGAAGAAACACTATCTAACTCTTTCTGTGAAGCCAAAATCACCCTAATACCAAAACTTGATATAGGTACCACAAGAAAAGAAAATTACAGACCAATCTGGCATTTTATTCCAGGTATGCATGGGGGTTTCAACACAAGAAAATAAATTAATGTAATATGCCACATCAATAAATCAAAGAAGAAAAACCACATGATCATCTTGATTGACATAGAAAAGGCATTTGACAAAATTCAGCATATTTTCTTTATAAAAACACTTCAAAAGATTGGAATAGAAGGAAACTTCCTCAACATGATAAAAGGCATGTATGAAAAACACACAGCTAACAGCATACTCCTTGGTGAAAGACTGAAAGCTTTCCTTGTAAGATTAGGAATAAGACAAGTATGTCTACTACACCACTGTTATTCAACATTTTGCTAAAAGTTCTGGCTAGAGATATTCGGCAAGAAAAAAGAAATAAAAGCATCTACATTGGAAGGGAAGAAACAAAACCTTCACTATTTGCAGATGACATGATCCTATATTTAGAAAGTCCTGACAGATCTACAACAAAGCTGGTAGAAGAAAAAATGAATTCAGCAATGTGGCAGGATACAAGATCAACACACAAAAATCAGTAATACTTTTTGCTCAGCATTATGTCTACAAGGTTTATCCATGTTGTCGTATGTTTCATGACCTCATTCCTTCTTACTGATGCCTAATATTCCATTATGTGTATACAGCAATTTTGTTTATCCACTCAACTGTTGAAGGGCATTTGGATTGTTTCCACTTCCTGACAATTGGGAATAATACCACTATGAACATCAGTGCACAAATGTCTGCTCCTGTCACTGCTTTCAGATCTTCTGGACCTATACCGAGAAGTGAAATTGCCAGATTGAAGGGTAACTCACTATCTAATTTTCTAAGGAAACAACAGACTGTTTTCCAGAGTGGCTGTACCATTACACAGTCCCACCAATAATGAATAAGCATTCCAATTTCTCCACATCCTCTCCAGCATTTGTAGTTTCCTGTTTGTTTAATGGCAGCCAATCTAATTGGTGTGAGGAGATATCTCATTGTGGTCTTAATTTGAATCTCTCTAATAGCTAGTGAAGATGAACATACTTTCATGTGTTATTTGGCCATTTGGGTTTCCTCTTCAGAGAACTGTCTTTTCATATCTTTTGCCCATTTTATAATTGGGCTGTCTGTACTATTGCCATTGAGCTGTAGGATTTCTTAATATGTGCAAGATATCAGTCTTTTGTCAGATACATCATTTCCAAATATTTTCCCCCTTGAGTTGGCTGCATCTTCACCTTTTTGACAAATTCTTTTGAGGTACAGAAGCTTTTAAGTTCAAGGAGTTCCCATTTATCTATTTTTTCTTTTGGTGCTTGTGCTTTGGATGTAAGGTCTAAGAAGAGACCTCCTAATACAGGGTTTGAAGATATTTTCTTACATTATCTTCTAGGAGTTTTATGGTACTGTCTCTTATATTGAGGTCTTTAATCCATTTTCAGTTAATTTTTGTGTAGGGTGTGAGGTAGGTGTCCTCTTTTATTCTTTTGGATATGGATATTCAGATCTCCCAGCCCCATTTTTTTTTTTTTTGAATAGACTGCTATGTCCCAGTTCAGTGGTTTGGGGGCCTTATCAAAGATCAGTTGGTCATAGATCTGTGGGTCTGTCTCCAAAATCTCAATTCAGTTCCACTGATCAACGTATCTATCTTTGGGCCAGTACCATGACGTTTTGACTACTGTGGCTTTGTAATAAGCTTCAAAGTCAGGGAGTGTAAGCCCTCTCACTTTGTTTTTCTTTTTTAGAGTGTTTTTAGCAGTTTGAGGCATCTTCCTTTTCCAAATAAATGTGATAACTAGATTTTCCAAGTCTGCAAAGTAGGTTGTTGGAATTTTGATTGGAATTGCATTGAATCTGTAGATGAGTTTGGTTAGAATTGACATCTTAATGACATTTAACCTTCCTATGCATGAGCAAGGAATATTTTTCCATCCTGTTAGGTACTCTTCTATTTCTTTTAGTAAAGTTATGTAGTTTTCTATGTATAGATCTTTTATATCATTGGTTAAGTTTCTTCCTAGGTACTTGATTTTTTTAGCTGCTATTGTGAATGGTATCTGTTTTTGTGGGTGTCTCTTCAGTTATGTCATTTCTAATGCACTGACATGTGCATTAATCTTGTATCCCACTACTTTGCTAAATTTGTTTTATTAACTCAAGTAGTTGTGTCATCAATTTCTCAGGGTTTTCCAGATATAAGATCATATCATCTGCAAATAATAACAGTTTTACTTCTTCCTTTCCAAATTGAATGCCTTTTATTTCTTTGTTTTGTTGGATTGCTCTGGCTAGAACTTCTAGCCCGATGTTGAATAACAGTGGTGACAGTGGGCATCCCTGTCTCATTCCTGATCTTAGAGGGAAGGCTTTCAGCCTCTCACTTTTGAGTACTATGCTGGCTGTGGATTTTTCATATATGCCCTTTATCAAATTGAGGAAGTTTCCTTCAATTCATACCTTTTGAAGTGTTTTTATAAAAAAAGGATGTTGGATTTTGTCAAATGCTTTTTCAGCATCTATTGAGATGATCATTTGATTTTTCCCTTTTGATTTGTTAATGCATTGTAATACATTGATTGATTTTCTTATGTTGAACCATCCTTGCATTCCTGGAATGAACCCCACTTGGTCATGGCATATGATTTTTTAAATGTCTTTGGATTTGATTTGCAGGTACTTTGTTGAGAATTTTTGCATCAATATTCATTAGGGAGATTGGCCTGTAGTTTTCCTTTCTTGTAGCATCTTTACCTGGTTTTGGTATTACAGTGATGTTAGCTTCATAAAATGAGTTAGGTAGTGCTCCATTTTCTTCAATGTTTTGAAAGAGATTAAGTAAGATTGGTGTCAGTTCTTTCTGGAAAGTTTGGTAGAATTCCTCTGTGAAGCCATCTGGCCCTGGGCATTTATTTGTGGGAAGCTTTTTGACAACTGATTGGATCTCTTTGCTTGTGATTGGTAGGTTGAGGTCTTCCATTTCTTCTCTGTTCAGTCTAGGTTGTTCATGTGTTTCCAGGAAATTGTCCATTTCCTCTACATTATCTACTTTGTTGGCATACTGTTGTTCATAGTATCCTCTTATAAGTTTTTAAATTTCTTTGGCATCCACAGTTATGTTGTCTCTCTCATTTATTGCTTTGTTTATTTGGGTCTTCTCTCATTTTCATTTTGTCAGTCTAGCCAGGGGCTTGTCAATCTTATTGATTTCCTCAAAGAATCAACTTTTGATGTTATTTATTTATTCTCTGTTTTTTTTTTTTTGTTGTTCTCTAAATAATTTTTTTTTCTGCTTTAATCCTTGTTATTTCTTTTCTTCTACTTGGTTTAGGATTAGTTTGCCATTCATTTTCTAGCTTCTTCAGTTATTCCATTAGTTCTTTGATTTTAGCTCTTTCTTCCTTTTTAATGTATGAATTCAGAGCTATAAATTTCCCCCTCAATACTGCCTTTGCTGCACCCTTTCAGTTTTGGTATATTGTGTTCTTATTTTCATTCATCTCTCTAGATTTAGCAATTTCTCCTGCTATTTCTTCTTTAACTCACTGATGGCTTAGAAGTGTGTTGTTTAACCTCCAGATATTTGTGAATTTTCTAAGTCTCTGATGGTTATTGAATTCTAATTTCATTCCATTGTGATCAGAGAATGTGCTTTGAATAATTCAATCTTTTTAAATTTATTGAGGCTTGTGTTATGGCACAGCATATGATCTATTCTGGAGAAAGTTCTGTGAGCACTAGAGAAGAATGTGTATCCTGGTGATTTGGGATGTGATGTTCTATAAATGTCTGCTAATTCAAATTTATCAGATTGTTTAGTTTTCAATTTCCTTATTGGTCCTCTGTCTGATCTATCTATAGGAGAGAGTGATGTATTGAAGTCTCTCACAACTATTGTGGAAACATCTATTGCTTCCTTCAGTTTTGCCAATGTTTGCCTCATGTATTTTGGGGCACCTGGATTAGATGCATAGACATTTATGATTATTTCTTTTTCTTGAATTGCCCCTTTTATTAGTATATAGTGACCTTCCTTGTCTCTTATAATATCTTTGCATATAAAGTCTATTTTATCTGAGATGAATATTGCTACTCCTGCTTTCTTTTGGGTGTAGTTTGCATGGAATTTTTTTCCCATCCTTTCACTTTCAATTTCTTTGTGTCCATGTGTCTCAGATCCATTCTGCCAATCTATATCTTTTAATTGGAGAGTTTAATCCATTCTCATTTAATGTTATTACTGTGAAGGTGTTTCTTGAATCGGCCACCCTATCATTTGGTTTATGTTTGTCAGATATATCTTTACCCTCTCTCTATTTCTTTTAAAATACCCTTAATGAATCTCTTTAGTTCTGAACTCTTTTCCATCTCTCTCTCTCTTTTCTTTGTTTCTCTGCTGGTAGGGCTCCATTTAGTATCTCAAGTAGGGCAGGTCTCTTGCTAGCAAATTCTCTCAGCATTTGTTTGTCTGTGAAGATCTTAAGCCTTCCTTCAAATATGAAGGAGAGCTTTGCTGGATAAAGAATTCTTGGCTGGTAATTTTTCTCTTTCAGAATTTTAAATATATCATGCCACTGCCTTCTCACCTCCATGGTGGTTGCTGAGTAGTCACTGCTTAGTCTTATGCTGTTTCCCTTGTATGTGGTAATTGCTTCTCTTTTGCTGTTTTCAGAACTTGCCCCTTCTCATCAGCATTTGACAATCTGAACAGAATATGTCTCAGAGTGGGTTTATTTGGATTTATTCTGTTTGGAGTTCATTGGGCATTTATGATTTGTGTATTTATGTTGTTTAGAAGATTTGGGAAGTTTTCCCCAACAATTTCTTTGAATACTCTTCCTAGACCTTTACCCTTCTCTTCCTCTTCTGGAATCTGAATGATTCTTGTATTTGTGTGCTTTATGTTGTCCATCATATCCCTAAGATTTGTTTCATTTTTTTCCATTCTTTCTTTTCTACTTTCACTTTCCATTCCACACTCTTCCAGTTCACTTATTCTTTCCTCAGCTTCCTCTAATCTAGTACTGTGTATATCTAGAATCTTTTTAATATGATCAGCAGTTTCTTTTATTTCTATAAGATCATCTATTTTTTTATTTACTCTTTCAAATTCTTCTTTATGCTCTTCTAGGGTCTTCTTCATGTCCTTTATATCCTGTGCCATGATGTTGTTGTTTGTGATTACTTCTTTGATTAATTGCTCCAAGTACTATGTCTCCTTTGATTTTCTGATTTGGATGTTTGTGTTTGGGTTACCCATATCTTCTGGTTTCTTCATATGCTTTAAAATTTTCTGCTGTTTTTGGCCTCTTGGCATTTGCTTATCTTGATAGGGTTTTTTTTTTTTTGGATATGCAGTCTTATTTGAACAATTATTTATAATTTGTCAGAGCTACAGCTTGGTGAAGTCCACTTTCTCTGACTTACCAGCAGATGGCACCCCTAAGCTACCTATTACCCTCAAGCCAGTTCTCCCCAACTTCATCTACCTGGTGATTGGGATTCTGAATCTTGTGGTGTTCCAATCAGTGTACCATATTTCCATGTGTATTTAGTGCAGACAGCCCTGAAGGTGGGGTGTGTGCCCTGTACAGTTAGGGAGGGAAGGCAGCTTTAAAACTCAAATCTCCCAGTCATTCCTGGAGAATTAAAGCTGTTGCATGAGTGCAACCCTTCAGCTCAGACTCCCCACATCTCTCTCTGCCATCAGCACACAAGTTCCTGGGATTGGTGTCGGGTCCTTGTGAATTCTGCGTGGGACCCCACCTCCAAGCTGTGCCCTTTGCTGACCTCTGCAGATGGAAGACTGTGCAACATCACAAGCAAATGAAATCCTTAAGGGAAGTTCTCAGCCATGGTGCCATGCAGGGGCATTTCCAGCCCACTGAGAAGATGCCTGTTCCACACATGGTAATTTCCCCCTTCCATGGACCTCTGCCTTCCTAGCTCTGGGACAGTTATCTGTGTGTGTGTGAAAGGCTGTTTTCCACACCAGATACTGAGGCAAGTGCCTGGGGCCTCAAAGGCACTCCCCACTGCACTCAACTGCATGGCTCTTACTGCCAGATCTGCAGCTGCTTTTGGGGTTTTTAAACTAATCCATCTCCAAATGTCAACCCTGGTTTCTCCTGACTATGGCATGGCTGCTCTTTCTCCAGCAGCCTCACTCACTTGTTTCTGAATGCGGACTCTTGGTTTCACCAAGTCCACAGTCCCTGTGGATTTAGTGGACTTTGTCCAGCTGGTGCAATGCTGGAGCTGGTATTCCAGACACTTTCTGTCTTTTATTTGGTGTTTTTCATGGAGAAGTATTTTGCTCTGTCTCTCCTAATCTGCCATCTTGGATTGTCACTTATTATTTTTAAACAATTCAAATAGAGCTCTTTAATAATTTTTATTAATTTGTTAATAATAAATTTATTAATTTGTTATTACCACCAGAGGTATAAGAATATACATTGAATAGGCAGACAAGACACAAATAGAAAGTTAATCACAAGAAGCAGAAACACAGAAATATTTTGAGAGAGGCAAACACAGGATTGAATATACATCATTTCATCCCATTTCTATCACTTTTCAGAACAAGTCTAATTCTAACACAGTATTATTTCCATAGAGCCATTTCTCTTCTGATTTTAAATTGTATTGAGGTCAGTTTGTGTTACAAAAATAAACTTTTTCCCTCATAGGCTCATGATTAAAATCTTTCCAATTTTTAAAATACAGCCCCAAGGTTCCCAATTCTTCCTCCCCTTCCTTTTCTGAGAAAGAGTCTATGGATTCCTTTGCTTTGGGATCCTATCCCAGGGTAGCTAAAATTCTCCAGACTTGAGCAGGAGGCCATTTATGGTCTTTGGCCTGGCCATATCTGCATGCCAGAGTCTCTAGTGATCTTTCACTCAGAGCACTTCCTCATTTCTGCCTGGGCAAGGTGTATATCACTTTTAGCTTTACTTTCTCTTCTAAATGTTGTGCAGCAGATTTTGCTGCTTGTTCTGCCTCAGCAGCCATCCACAAGGCTCTTTAGAGGGGCCATGCCATAGCTGCCACAATTTGGTGACCCCTTTTCTTTTCACTCAAATCTAGTTGTTCTGCTGTCTGTTGCAAAACACTTAGCAACACTGCTGGAGTTTTCAGGGCATCTCCATACTCTCACAGTGGTCCCCTTTCCTCCAGAAGTGAAACTATCCCTTCCCATGTGGATGACTTGGGACAATTTGGAATTCCCTCCGTGGATCTCCCTTCCTAGAATTCATGCCCACTATGGCTAATGACTCCTCTGTCCTCTTGCCTGCATTGCCAATTGTTACAACCCAGCTTAGTCCCCAGACTGAAGAACATGCCAGGCACAGAGTTAGACATGAGTTTAATAGGACTTACTTACAGCAAATAATTTGTTCCACAGCAGTTGTGGGTGTAAGTTAGCACTCCACAAAAGCCAGGGGTGTTGGGGTTAGTTTATAAAGGTTAGGACAAGGAGAATGTGAGAACAGAGTTTCAGCAGGGTCTTATGACATATGGGTGTGGAGATTTGTTATCAATGGTGATCAGGGAATGGGAGATTCAAAGCTTTGTTAACAATACATTTTTTCTTCCCTGGAGAGGTCTGATGACTTTTAACTTCTGTCCTGGTAAGTAGGTGACTACATAAGATCACTATGGGCAGGGGAGGGGAGGACAAGGCCCTTGGTCCCCACACTTTCTTCCTTTTTTTTTTTTACATTTTTTTTTGTGAAATATAACATATATACAGAAAAGTGATAACTTTCAAAGTGTAATTTAACAAGTAGAGAGCAAATTTCAAAGAATGTTATGGGTTACATTTCCACAATTTCAGTTATTTCCTTATTGTGGAGTATAACATATATACAGAAAGGTGATAACTTTCAAAGTATGATTTAACAAGGAGCTACAGAGCAAATTTCTAAGCATGTTATATGTCACAGCTCCACCATGTCAGTTATTTCCCTCTAGCTATTCTAGTACCATAGAAACAAAAAAATATATTTCTACAGAGATTCAGTATTTGTAATCTTTTGTTAAATACTTTCTTGTCAGTTGCTACTCTTCTCTCAATCTTCAGGGATATCTGGATAGTGACCACCCTAAATTGTTCATATTAAAAAGGGGTGTCAATATTATGGGGAAGGAGGATGCACCTAGTTGATATTCTTGGAGAGGCTGTTGCCTCTGGGTTTGGGGACTTATCTGACATAGGAATGCTCTGGGGGATTTAAGTTTCTGAAGAGTAAACTTAGTAAGTGAAACTTTTATAGAGTCTCAGATAGGTTCCTAGATATTCTCTAGGATTTTCAGGAGTACTGTTGATTAGGGTTTGGCATATTGTGGCTATTTGAAATATCTAGCTGGAGCTTACATAAGAGTAACCTCCAAGATAGCCCCTCAACTCTACTTGAAATCTCTTAGCCATGGAAACCTGATTCACCTAGTTCACCTAGTTGCATGTCTCACAACTTCTGTCCTCCTTGCAGCCACTCGATATTCTACTCTATGTATACACCACAGTTTGTTCTTCTTTTCATCCATCGATGTACCTTTAGGCTACCTACATCCATTGCAAACCATGAGTAATGTCACCATAAACATCAGTGTGTAAATGTCTATTGTGTCCATGCTTTCAGTTCTTCCAAGTATACATCACACAATGGGGTTGGAGGTTCGTATGGAGCCCTACACCCAGCCTCCTATGGAACCACCACAGTGTCCTCCAGCGGGGCTGCACCATTATACTTCCCTACCAACAGTGAATAGGTCTTTCTCTCTATCCACATCTTCTCCAGCAATTGTATATTTCCATTTATTTGTTAAAGTTTCATTCCCACACCTAAGTTCATCCTAAGTGAACTATCAGTGGAACCTGGAATAACCATGTAGTTATGGATTCACTACCACAATCTAAATGAGAACATTTCCATTTCTTTCACAAAGATAGAGTAAGAGGTAAAAATTAAAAAATAGAGAATAATAAAAATTAAAAGTAGAGACAACAACATCAACAACGAATCCCATACCCCTCCCTTAAATCCCCTTCTTATTGACATTTAGCTTTGGTATATTGCCTTTGTTAAAATTAATGGAAAAATTCACTTTCAATCTATTTTTGTCTTTGTGTCTAAAGTGAGTCTCTTGTAGACAGCATATATGTGGGTCCTGTTTTTTTTTTAATCCATTTTGCCAGTCTATGTGTTTTGTTTGGGGAGTTTAATCCCTAATCAAGAAAAATATTAACATTTTTCTTAAACTTTTTTATTTTGAAATACTTTCAAACTTGCAGGACAGTTGCCAAAATAACAAAACCCAAACAGAAGACTCCACCATATCCCTACTCCCAGATACCCAGATCCACTAATTTTAAATTTGCCACATTTGCTATCAATCCATCTATCTGCCTATCTATTCAACTATTTAGCTATTAATTTTCTAAACATTTGAGAGTAGGTTGTTCTGGTTTGTTAAAGCTGCCAGAATTAAAATATCAGAAAAGGATTGGCTTTTTAAATGGGGGTTTGTGATGGTTAGGTTTCTTTGTCAACTTGACCAGGTAATGGTGTCCTGGTGTCTAATCAAGCAAGCACTGTCCTAACCATTATGCAAGGACATTTTTGCCTGATTAATAAACTAGAAGGCTGGTTTATTAAATCATCAGTCAATTGACTGCAGCTGTGACTGATTCCATCAATGAATGGTGTGTCTTCCACAATGAGAGAATTCAGTCAGTTGGGTTTACCAATCAGTTGAAAACTTTTAAGGAAGACAGAGAGGAGCTTCACTTCTCCTTCAGCTAGCCAGTGAAGCATTTCCTGAGGCGTTCATTGAACACCTTCATTGGAGTTGCCAGTTCACTGCCTAAGGACTTCATCAGACACCTTCATCAGAGTTGCCAGTTTTCTCCCTGAGGAGTTCCTTAAACATCTTCATTGGAGTTACCAGTTCACTGCCTGCCCTACAGAATTTGTACTCATGTATCCACACAGTTGTGTGAGACACTTATAAAATCTTATATTTACAGATATCTCCTGTTGATTCTGTTTCCCTAGAGAACCCTAACTAATACAGCTTGGCACCAGGAGTGGGGTGCTGCTGAGTTTGCAAACACCAAACATGGTGGAGTGGCTTTTTAAATGAATAAGGGGAAGATTCTGGAAGAATTGTGAAGAGCTTGATAGAAAAGGCCTAGATCACTTTGAAGAGACGGTAGAAATATGGACTTGAAAGACACTTTTGATGAGAACTTGAGCAGAAATAATGAATTTTCACTGACAACTGAAGGAAGGCAATCCTTCTTTTAAAGTGGCATAGAATTTGACAAAATTATGTCCTGGTATTGGATGGAAGGCAAAATTTGAAAGTGACAAGCTAGAATACTTAGCTGAGGAGATCTCCAGACTATGTGTGGAGAACGTAGCCTGGCTTCTCCTTGCAGCTTATGGTAAAATGTTACAAGACAGAGATAAGCTGGGAAATGAACTCTTGGGTACAAAGAAAACAGAAACTGATAGTTTGAAAAATTCTGGACTTCCAGAAAGTGAGACCTTAAAGGCTGTAGCCCCATGCGAAGATTTAACCAAACATGGAACCCAACCACCATTTTAGTACAATCCAGGATTAGAGATGGAGTTATCCAGAAAGGATTTGTGGAAACTCCTGTTGTCTGATGGTTTTGACCCCTGTGTGCTTCATGCCAAGCCAAAAAGATTTTTGCAAGATCTGTATAGATGGAGCCACTGCCAATCTGGACTGGAGAGACAGGGAAGAAACAAATTGAAGGAAAAATTTCTTCAAAGAAAAAATCATGGAAATTGAGGTCTGGAGTTAAGAGGTCTCAGGCAAGAATTGCAGAGCAGCCCATGCACAAGAAAAGGGTGAGTTTGTCCTGGAGGTCAAGGGCAGGCCTTCTGACTCAATGCTCAGGAAGAATGCTGCCATCCCAGGCCTCAGAGAGAGTGGAGCACATTCCCAGGGATTGGGGAGACCCTGGCTGCCACTGCACTGTTCAGAGAGGGGAAAGCCTTTGTTCTGGAGAGGCAGAGTCAGGGTGGCACCCCAATGCTTGAGGAAGGTGGGGCCAAGAAGAAAGTAGTCTCCCCAATGTGTGGATATGTTGGAGCACTCACCCCAGTGTTTGGAGATAAAAGGGCTGCTCCACAGGCTCTTGGAAAGGATTGGACTCCCACTCTCTCAAGCCCCAAGGGTAAAATGACATCCTCTAAATGACTTTCAGACTTTGAAATCTAATGAAGTATGCCCTGTGGGTTTTAGGAACTGTTTTGGTCCTGTTAACCCAGTTTTCCTTTCAGTTTCTCCTTATGGCAATGGGAATGTCTATCCTATGATTGACTATCTTTTGTATATTGGAAGCAGATAACTTGTTCTAGATTTCAGAGGTCCACGGCTGGAGGGGAATTTTGTTTTAGGACAGACCATGCCTGTAACTGATTTTAATGGGCTCTTGTACTTACTTATTGTTACTGAAATGATTTAAACTTTTTTGATATCTTTATATAGAAAGATAATGTCATTTTGGAGTCCAGGGGGTGGAACATGCCAGTTTGGATGTGTTATGTCCTCCCAAACACCACATTCTTTGATGCAATCTTCTGGGGACAGATATATTAGTGTTGCTTAGGTTGGAATCCTCTGAGTGTTTCCATGGAGATGTGACTCAACCTACTGTGGGTGAGAACTTTGATTGGATAATTTCCATAGAGGTGTTACCCCACCCATTCAGGATGGGTCTTAACTGAATCACTGGAGTCCTATAAAAGTGTTCACAGACACAAGGAGGTGCTTCATCCAAGGGAGACACTTGGAAGAATGCATGGGGCTGAGGGTGGAGCTGGAACACAATCTGGAACCAGCAGGCACTAGCCCCATGCCTTCCCAGCTAACCGAGGTTTTCCAGAAGCCATTGGCCTTCCTTTGGTGAAGGTATACTTGTTTGGATGCCTTCATTTGCACATTTTCATGGCCTTCAGACTGTAACTTTGTAACCAAATATGCCCCCTTTATAAAAGCTAATCCATTTCTGGTATTTTGCATAATGACAGCATTAGCAAACTGGAACAGGGTTTATTAGGTTGCAAATTTACAGTTCTTAGGCTATGAAAATGTCCAAATTTAGGCATCAAGAGGTAGATTCCTTTTCTGAGGAAAGGCTGATGGCATCCAGTGTTCCCCTGTCACATGGGAAGACACATGGTGATGTCTGCTAGTCCTCCTGGGTTCCGGTTTCAAAACAGGTTTCTCCAAAATGTCTCTGGGCTTCTGTCTTTCTTAGCTTCTATGAGTTTCCGTCTCTGTGAGTGCTCTTTTTTTTTTAAAATGCAGTTTTATTGAGATATATTCACATACCATACAATCATCCAAAGTGCACAATCATTTGTTCACAGTATCATCAAATAGTTGTGCATTCATCATCTTCATGCATTCTTGATAGTGATTTTTTGTTTGCTATATAAATTGTAAATGTTTTTTCCTATTTTAGCAAAACTTGCTTTTTTTTTAATCATTTTATTGAGATATATTCACATACCACGCAGTCATACAAAACAAATCGCACTTTCGATTGTTCACAGTACCATTACATAGTTGTACATTCATCACCTAAATCAATCCCTGACACCTTCCTTAGCACGCACACAAAAATAACAAGAATAATAATTAGAGTGAAAAAGAGCAATTGAAGTAAAAAAGAACACTGGGTACCTTTTTCTGTTTGTTTCCTTCCCCTATTTTTCTACTCATCCATCCATAAACTAGACAAAGTGGAGTGTGGTCCTTATGGCTTTCCCAATCCCATTGTCACCCCTCATAAGCTACATTTTTATACAACTGTCTTCAAGATTCATGGGTTCTGGGTTGTAGTTTGATAGTTTCAGGTATCCACCACCAGCTACCCCAATTCTTTAGAACCTAAAAAGGGTTGTCTAAATTGTGCGTAAGTGTGCCCACCAGAGTGACCTCTCGGCTCCTTTTGGAATCTCTCTGCCACTGAAGCTTATTTCATTTCCTTTCACATCCCCCTTTTGCTCAAGAAGATGTTCTCCATCCCACGATGCCAGGTCTACATTCCTCCTTGGGACTCATATTCCATGTTGCCAGGGAGATTCACTCCCCTGGGTGTCTGATCCCACGTAGGGGGGAGGGCAGTGATTTCACCTTTCAAGTTGGCTTAGCTAGAGAGAGAGGGCCACATCTGAGCAACAAAGAGGCATTCGGGAGGAGGCTCTTAGGCACAACCATAGGGAGGCCTAGCCTCTCCTTTGCAGCAACCATCTTCCCAAGGGTAAAACCTATGGTAGAGGGCTCAACCCATCAAACCACCAGTCCCCTATGTCTGTGGTCATGTTAGCAACCATTGAGGTGGGGTAGGCGAATACCCCTGCATTCTCTGTGAGTGCTCTTAAGGACTCCAGTAAACCAATTAAAACCCATCTTGAATGGGTAGGGGTCACATCTCCACGGAAACAAACTAATCAAAAGATCCCACCCCACAAGATTGGATTAAAAGAACCCGGTTTTTGCAGGGTACATAATAGATTCAAACCAGCACAGTTGTATACAAAATGCTCCTTGAACCCATATTTCCACGTACATTTGCAAACAGTAAGGATATTCACTTATATAACCACCTTACATAGTATTGGGGATTGATTCATGTGCCCCACAAAAGGCATGTTCAGGTCCCAACCCCTGGTCCTGTGTGTGTGAATCCAATTGAAGATATTATTAGATAAGTTGTGCCCAAATCAAATGAGGGTGATTTAATCCAATATGGCTGAAGTTGTTATAATAAAATGAAATCAGGCATGGGGAAGCCACTGGTAACAGCCAGAAACTGGAAATCAATGGAGCCCAGAAGGGAAAGAAACCACTATGTGCATTGTCATGTGATAGTTCATTAACTGTTAATTTTATTACTGTAAAAGCAGTACTTTTTCCTACCATTTTCTTTTGGATTTTATATGTCAGGGTGTAATCTCTCTTTTTACCCTTACTGATAATCTCCATTTCTACACTCTTCCCCAAACATCTCCCTCCTGTCTTTTCCTTTCTGCTCGTAGCAATCTCTTCAGTATTTCTTGAAGAGCTGTTCTCTTTTTCACAAACTCTCTCAGTGTCTTGTCTCTGAAAATATTTTAGGCTTTCCCTTATTTTTGAAGGACAGTCTTGCTGGATATACAATTCTTGGTTGGCAGTTTTTTTCTTTCAGTATCATACCATTGCCTTCTTGCTGCCATGGCTTCTGCTGAGAAATCTGCATATAGTCTTATGAGCTTCCCTTGCATGTGATTGTTCTCATTTGCTAGTGTTGCCATTATGCAAAATACCAGAAATGGATTGGCTTTTATAAAGGGAATTTATTTGGTTACAAATTTTCAGTCCACAGGCCATAAAAATGTCCAAATTAAGGCATCAACACAAGTATACCTTCACTGAAGAAAGGCCATTGGCATCCAGAAAACCTCTCTTGGCTGGAAGGAATGTGGCTGGCATTTGCTGATCTTGGATAGTGTTCCAGCTCCTCTCTCAGCTCCTGTGCATTCTTGGTTCTTTTTCCCAGGACATTTCTCTCTAAGTGCCTGGGGGTCCTGTCTTAGCATATCCTGTGGCAAACTCTGGGCTTCATCTCATAGCTAAACATCCTTCTGTCTGCATCACCAAGTATCTCTAAGTATCTGTGTCAGTGTCAGTAAGCATCTGGGCCTGTGTGGCTCCTTTCAAAGGACTCCAGTAAACTAACCAAGACCCACCCTGAATGGGCAGGGCCAAATCTCCATGGAAACATTTAATCAAGATATCACACCCTAATCAAAAAGATTAATCCATCTTCTACCACAAGATTGCATTAAAGAATATATCTTTTTCTGGGTGACATAATACATCCAAACTGGCACAGTGATGGATTGCTTTTCTTTTTCTGCTTGCAGAATTCTCTTTTCCTTTGACATTTGACAATCTGATTAGTAAGTATCTTGCAGTAGGTCATTTGGATCTATTCTGTTTGGGATACACTGTACTTCTTGGATCTGTAAATTTTATGTCTTTCATAAGAGTTGGGAAAATTTCAGTGATTATTTCCTCCATTATTCTTTCTGCCATTTTACCTTCTCTTCTCCTTCTGGGACACCAATAACACATATATTCATGAGCTTCATGTTGTTATTCAGTTCCCTGAGACCCTGTTCATATTTTTCCATTCTTTTCCCTATCTGTTCCTTTGTAGGATTTCAGATGTCCTGCCTTCTAGTTCACTAACCCTTTCTTCTGCCTCTTCAAATCTGTTGTTGTATGCCTCCATTGTGCTTTTTAACTCTTCTATTGTGTCTTTCATTCCCATAGGTTCTGCTGTTTGTTTTTTCAAGCTTTCAAGTTCTTCTCTATGGACACCCTATGTCCTCTTTATGTCCTTCATCTCTTTTACCACATTTTCTTTCAACTTGTTGAATTGATTTAGATTTGTTTTAACATCTTTAATTAGTTGTTTCAACTCCTGTATCTCAGCTGAGGTGTCAGTTTTTTTCCTTTAACTGGGCCATATCTCCATGCCTCCTAGTATGAGCCATGATTTGTGTTTTACTAGTCTCTAGGCATTTTATTTCTTTAGTTTATTCTAGAGGTTGTTTTCTCTCTTTTACCAAGGATTTTCTTGTTGATTGACTTTGTTCTCTATCTGTTCTTTGCCATTCAGTTCAACTTATTCTAGACTTCTAGCATAGCTTCTGTTTAACTGATCAGAATCTCTCAGCTATAGTTTTTCTGGTTCTTTCCCTGCCTATATGGAAATTTTTTTGAGGAGGGTCTCCCCAGATAGGATCTATCCCACCCCAGTCATATTTTCCCAGACAAGTCAGGTCCAGGACTCAGGAAGAGTGTATACTCAATATCAAGTTTCCTTGAGGAGGACACCCTGCAGGGTGCCAGTCTTTCCTGTCAAGCATCTTGATTCTGTCTTTTGCCTATCCTGCCAAGCAGGTGGTGCTTATCAGTCCACAGCTCCACACTGGTGTAAAGTGATGTCATGCCTTTAGTTCACAGCAGACTCTGTCCTTCCCAGGTGAATGGATGACACAGAGGCTGAGGCAGGAGGCAGGGTTAATCTGTGTCTGTTTTCCAGCCCCTGGGGTCTGAATTCTCTGAATAGGGGCCACCAGTTGCCTGGGACCTGTCCCACCCCCTTTCTTGGAGAAGCTATGCCCTTCAGGGAATTATCTCCTTCACCTATTGTTACTTTGTTTCTCAGAAGTATGTTAGCTCCACCCTTGCCTGGGGCAGTGCTGAAAACAGAAAAAGACTGCTGCTTTATTTATGCTAAAAAGTAGGAAAAAATCCTTTTCATACCTGGTGCCCAGTCCCCTGGGTTCACCAGTGAAGAGCCAGGGATGGTACCTGGCTCAATGAGCCCCTTTTCTTGGGGCACAGACCTTTTCCAGTACTCTGAGCTCAGCCAACTCCAAAAGCCTCCATTTTCTTTTTTTCCTTTTCTCTCTTTTTCCATCAGCTCTGCCTCCTCTCTTATAAGGAGCTACCTCCAGTTTCCTTTTTGTGCTTTCTCTGGGTTTATCTGTATCTGGAGCTTATATGCAGCAGTCTGAATTTGTTAATTAAATCCACAATTGGAGCTTGCTTGAGCTCTCCTTCCCTTACTTCTAGTAGATACTGCTTATTCTTCCCCAGGAGAAGTTACTCCAAAAAAGCCTACTGACCAGTGAAGGAGGGTGCCCGCCTCCAAGCTTGGGAGAATTATTTACAGCTCTGTGCTGTGATTTCAGCCCTTCTTCCTGTTCCAGACTGGCATACAATGTGTGTCTGGTCATGGAAGTCCCCCAACATTGTTCCAGACAGTTCTTGGCTATTTACTAGCTGTTCTAGAGGGTAAACTAAATTCCACACCTCCCTATATACCATCTTGCCCTAACTCCTTGCCAATTAATTTCTGACAAGACTATAAAATCCACTCAGCTGGGACAGTACAGTCTCTTCAACAAATGGTGTTGGGAGAATGGCATATCCATACCCAAAAGAATGAAAGTGGACCCTGGTCTAACACCACATACAAAAATTAACTCAAGATGTTTCAAAGATCTAAATGTAAGAGCTAGGACAATAAAACTACTAGAAGAAAATGTAGGGAAGCATCTTCAAGATCTTGTGGTAGGCAGTGGTTTCATAGACTTTATACCTAAAGCATAAGCAATGAAAGAAAAAGTAGGTAAATGTGTTCTCCTCAATAGTAAATACTTTTGTGTTTCAAAGGATTTTACCAAGAAGCTGAAAAGGCAACCCATTCAATGAGAGAAAATATTTCAAAACCTCATATCTGATAAGGGTTT
This sequence comes from Choloepus didactylus, assembly GCF_015220235.1. Taxonomy (NCBI): domain Eukaryota; kingdom Metazoa; phylum Chordata; class Mammalia; order Pilosa; family Megalonychidae; genus Choloepus; species Choloepus didactylus. The sequence continues at coordinate 5,758,367 of NW_023637606.1, forward strand.
TATATCCAGGTTACAAAAAGAAATCCTTCAACTCAACAATAAAAAGACAAACAACTCAATTAAGAAATGGCCAAAAAACTTGAATAGACACTTTTCCAAAGAGGATATATAAATGGCTAAAAACCACATGAAAAGATGCTCAGCTTCACCAGCTATTAGGGAAATGAAAATCAAAAACACAATGAGATGTCATTTCATACCTACTAAGTCCTGATGCATGTGACAAAATGGATGAACCTTAAGGACATTATGCTGAGTGAAATAAGCCAGACACAGAGGGACAAATATTGTATGATCTTACTAATATGAACTAATTATATTGAGCAAACTCTAGGAGTTAAAATCTAGAGTACAGGTTACCAGGAGTTAGAATGAGGGTAGAGATGGGGAGCTGATGCTTCATGTGGGCAGAATTTTGTTTTGTTTTGTTTTCCTTACAATTTTATTGTGATATAGTCACATACCATACAATCATCCAAAGTGTACAGTTGTTCACAGTAACGTCATACTGATGTGCATTCATCACCACAATTGGTTTTTGAGCATTTTCTTTTCTCCAAAAAAGTAATAAAATAAAAATAAAAGTAAAAGTAAAGGACACCCAAACAATCCATCTCCCATTCCCCCTATTATTCACTTTTTTTTTGTCCCCATTTTTCTACTCATCAGTCCATACACTGGATAAAGGGAGTGTGAACCACAAGGTTTTCATAATCATATGGTCACACTTTATAAGCTACGTAGCTATATACAGTCATCTTCAAGAATCAAGGCTACTGGGTTGCAGTCCAACAGTTTCAGGTATTTCCTTCTAGCTATTTGAATACACTAAAAACTGAAAAGGGATATTTATATAATGCATAATAATAACCTCCAGAATGACTTCTCAACTCCATTTGAAATCTCTCAGCCCCTATAACTTTACTTTGTTTCATATCTCTTCACCCTTTTCATCAAGAAGACTCTCTCAATCCCATGATGCCAGGTTCCAACTCATCCCCAGGAGTCATTTCCCACATTGCCAGGGAGATTTACACACCTGGGGGTCATATCCCACGTAGGGAGGGTGGGCAGCATGGCTTCGAGAGAGAAACAGAATTTTTAATAAGTTTGACTGTAAATGTTTAAAAATGAATAGAGGTGATGGTAGCACATTGTTGTGAGTGTAATTATCAGTGCTGAATTATGGGCGTGATTGTGGTTGAAAGGGGAAGTTTATATACGTCAATAGAAAGAAAGCTGGAGGATAAACCTGGGACTGTATAATATAATGAGTACTTTGGATGATGACTGTGGTTGATTATACAAATTTGGGAATGTTCTTCCATGAACCTGAACAAATGTTTGTCCCAATGGCTGAGTGTTGATGACAGGCTGCTATATGGGAAAAACACAACTAATGTAAATCATCAACTATTGTCAACAGCAATATTTTAATACCTTTCATCAATGTAACAAAGGTACTCTACCAATGCTAAGGATAAATAGTAGTGGGTATAAGGGGTACAGGATTTTTCTTTTTGGAGTAAAGAAAATGTTCTAAAATTGATGCAACTCAGTGATTATACTAAGAGACATTGATCGTACACTTTGGATGGATTGTATGGTGTGTGAATAAAGCTGTTTAAAAAATACAAAAATTAAAAAGTATGTATGTACACTATGCTAGATATAAGGAAAAAAAAACCAGTTGTGTGACCTTGGGCAAATCACTTCACCTTTCTTAATGCACAGGAATCTCATGCATGCATCTATATAGTCATTTAATAATACTTATTGGGTCTCTATTAAATGACAACACTCAGAATGCCATGGTAAATGAGGTAGACTCAGCTTTTGCCTTTGTCGATTTTATAGGACAGACAACAAATGAATAATTCAAGAAATAAAATAAGAAGGAGAGCTGCACCCTGGAGGAATTGAAGAAGATGCACTGAAAAGAGATTATCACAGGGGCTAAATTAGTCAGGGCATCAAGAGAAGATTTTTGAGAAGGTAATAGTTCTGATTAGATCTGAGAGTCACTCGTGCAGAGGAAACCTAAGTGCAAAGGCCCTGAGGCAGGAAATAAGCATGTTCTGGGAAGTGTCAAATGTCCTGTAAGGCTAAAGTGTCATAGGCAAAAAGAATAATAATAGGAATGAGAAAAGAACATTAGGGCCCATAGTCTGTGAGGAGGTCTCTAGATGTTATTCTAAGATCAGTGAGACTGTATTAGCTATTTGTAGCTGCATAACAAATTACCCCCAAAACTTAGGAGCTGAAAACAACAAACATTTATTATCTCTATCTCATAGTTTCTAAAGGGTTGGGAATACATGAGCAGCTTTGCTGAGTCTCCTGGCTCAGGGTCTCCCATGAGGCCACAGGGAAGCTGCCTGCTGGGCTGTATCATCTGAAGCTTGTCTGGGGCTTGCAGATCCACTTCCAGGCTCACTCAAGTGGTTTGGACAACCCTCTGTTCCTTATTGGCTGGTGGCTAGAAGTCTCTGTTCCTCATTGGCTGGTGGCTGGAAGCCTCTGTTCCTTATTGGCTGGTGGCTGGAAGCCTCTGTTCCTTACCACGTGAGATGTGCCTTAGAGCTGCTTGAGTGTCCTCTCAATATGGCTGCAGGTTTCCCCCAGAGTGACTGATGGGTGACAGAGAGCATGAACCAAAGGCAGTCTTTTTAAAATCTCAGGAGTGATGTAACCTCATTTCTTCTATCTTCTGTTAGAAGTCAAGACCACTTCAAGGGGAGGGGAATTGAGTTTCATCTCTTGAAAGCAGTAGTATCAAAGAATTTATGGACATATTTTTAAAATCACTGCAGATATACTGCTCTTAGATTTAATATGATAATTTTCTATAAGGGTCATACAAGAACCTTTATCTTTTGCAGGTTCCAAATGCTTTGAAATATTGTAAAAGTCATTTCAAAAGCTAATAAATAATAGTGAGGTGGAAACGTAACAGAAAAAAAATAGTAAGCTTATTAAGATTTTCTGAAAGGCACACTTCATCTTAACATATAAAAGCTTAGTTTATCTTTTCAAAATAATTGTATTGTGGTAACATATACCCCATAAATTTTCCGATTTTAACCACTTGCAAGTATACAATTCAGTGGTGTTAATCACATTCAAAATATTGTGCAACCATCAACACAATCCATTACAAAACTTTTCCTTCACTCTAAACAGAAATTGTGCCAATTAAGCTTTAATTCCCAGTCTGGTTTATCTTGATGGTGTTAAGATGACTATTTCGGAAATCGGAAGCTGCTTCCCAGGCAGCTGAGCAGGTGGGGGAGGAGCAGCCCGAGAGGAAGTGGAGTGAACATTGGGCTGGGTAATATGGAGCTCAGGCTGCAACATGAGTTTGAATACCCCTGGAGCCAAGAAGGGGGAAAGCCCGTGTCAGGGTTCATTGAAAAATCCTTAATGATATTGACATGTTTCAAGAGACATAAATTAGCCAACAACTCAGAATGATGGATTGGTTGGCCAGTGACTGGACAAGGGACTGATATAGGGATATCTTCACCCCCCCCATGGTTGGGTATTTGGGGAAAAAAAATATGACTCAGTTAGTTGCATCAGATGAGTATTGCCCAGCTTGGAGAGAGAAGGGAAAGTTAAAATTCCTAAAGACTTATAGAATTAGCTTTCAAGAATCTATCTTTTTGTGTGGATCTGCAGTGCATCTATCCTTTGGGCTTTAAGTCACTTAATAACTTAATTTCTCCTGATTCAGAAGATTCTCACACTCCAAATAAGGCTCAAAAAAGAAAGCTCTTAGAAACCAGCTATAAAGATTCACCTCTTTTAGCAAATTCCAAAAGACCAGAAATCATGTAGCTTGTGAACAAACTTTGAATAGCAAGCATAACAGAGAAGCATATGGTGAAACCACATCAGACTTACCTGATTTACTACAAAGTGAGCCACAGAATCCAGTTAAGACACCCAATTCCTTGGAGCAGAATGAGATTTTGGAAACTGGTATGTTTGACTTGGCTGCCAAAGAAGAAGATCCTTGTCCAGTTTGCATCTCTGGAACCAGGGGAACGTCTGCTTGAAATGAAGGAGGCAAATCTGAACTGAAAATACCTTTGGAAAGCAAATGCCCATCATTTGGCCAGATGTTATATGTACAGTGGAAAAACCCTTATGCTCTCTGTTGGTTGGACTGCATCTTCTCGGCAGTGGTGCACTTGGAAGGGTGAAAAAGCACTATGGCTGAGCTATGTTCTAAAGAGGAATCTGTAATCTGGCAATTGTTTACAAAATATAATCAAGCAAATGGGCTTCTGCACACAAATCGATTGGATGGAGTTAAAGATGGAGATTGCAAAAAACTTACTTCAGAAATACTTGCAAAGATAGAGACCTGTCTGAACGAAGTCAGAAATGAAATTTTCATTAGGCTTCAACCCCAGCTTAGTTGTACGTTGGGTGATATGGAAAGTCCCGTGTTTGCATTTCCCCCGCTCTTAAAAATAGAATCTGCATTGAAAAGCTCATCATATATTCTTTTTCTTGGAACTTTGAATGTTCACTCTGTGGACGCAAGTATCAAAACAGGTTAGTTTTCCATTTTTTAAAAAAGGATTCATTAGTTTGCAAATGGTTCAGCGTGATGACACTTAGGTAAAACTTGCTTCCACCTGGAGCATGCTACTCTTCCTGATTCCTTCTCCCTTGACAAAATTTCTTGCCATATCTTGAAGTCCGTCTACCACTAGGAGAGACAAATTCAAAAAGAAAAATTTTAGCACCAGATAACTGCAATCTGCTTGCTACTTTAAACTGACAGGGTCAGAACGCATGGTTTGATAGCTTGTGAGTCAGAGTTTTCTGAAGTCCCTCAGTGGGGAAAAATAGGATATTCTTCCTCTCTCTCCCACACCCTTGGTTCCCTGCTGAGTAAGAGCACCGCTAAGAATTCCTGGAAACTGTGCAGTTTGTTGACTCCTATATTTGAGATTAGAGTTTTTGTTGGTTTGTTTTAGGTTTTTAACATCTTGGAAACTGATTTTAGGCTCCTACAGACTGGCAGCTATTTCTCAGAGGTAAGTAGCACTTACTGTTCCTTCTCTTGGTCCCGTGAAAGCCCAGTCACCACCAGAACCTCCTTCTGCCTCAGCCATACTTTCTCCTTCCCCTGCTGATGCACCTAGTGAGAATTAGGGAGTTCAAGATCGTGGTGCGTAGACCAGGATTGGCACATGGGAGGAAGCAGGATGAAAAAAGATGCTGCATATTGTTTTGGCCTTCGTAAAACAATGAGGTAATCAGAGGAATTAGGTTTTAGAAGAGGGGTCAGGGAAGGTCATTTTCATCAGCTATGCTTCCTCCTTTTGTCCATACCAGAGAAAGTTGCTGGTTGGTAATTAAAAAAAAAAAATAAATAAATTAGCAAACTGGCTCTGTTGGTCATTCATTCACATTATTGCAATAGAGATAAATCTTCTTCTCACTTCTTAAATTCACCAGCAGTAAATCAGAAAACTTGGAGTCTCTCAAAATTATGAAATAAAACTGAGAGAAAAATAGTACTTAGATATCCATTGTCAATATGAGATTATTTTTAGGAATGTAAGGAGCAATCAGGGAGAGTTGAGTCTGGGAGGATGCTCTAGGGAATGCAGACAACAGAACCAGATTTTTTTTTTTTTTTTTTTTTACCAGTTAGCTCCTAAAGTACTAGAACAGGGCAAAAATTAGAGTTTCACTCATGCCAGGTTATGTGTAAACAAATAGTTTTATGTAAGGAAGTGAATTACTTTAAGAACAAATACCTGTTTCCAGGTCTTCTAGCATTGATCTCTACATAAATTATCTCCTCACAGTAACTCAGGCAGATTGCAGCATCCTCAATTAACAAATGTAGACCCTGAAGCTTAAACAGGTTAAATAGATGCCCAGGGGCCCACATGAGTAAGTTGTGGAGTCAAGATTCAAAATTAGGCTTTTTTGGCCTCTAAGACTTGTCTGATTTTAAATAATAGGAACAAGCTTGATGATTAAAATCTGCTTAATGGTAGCTTTTCTAGAACCCATACCACAGTTGCTCAGCACCTCGAGTCTGGAAATAATCTCTATCCAGGCAGAAACCCGACTGGTTAGAGAGAGAACATGTTAACACATAATACGGCACCAATGAATGAATAAGCTTGATGCATTGGCTGCTTTCAGTTATTTTTGAATACAGGCTGATCAGTGCATTTTGGAAGTGCATAGTGAATGCTCTGGGAGCTTAAGGAAAGAAGCTACCAGCCACTTTGGCTTCATTTTTTTGGTTCCTTCCAAAAATTAAAGAAGGAAAGCTAAAATGAAGTGGCATTCCATTAAATATGTTTTGATATGCCATGACTTAAAGCTTATTTTCAGTTAATTTGAGGGAAGGATATCCGAGCAAATTAATTTGTTTTTCTGCAACTGTTTTTAGTGCCAGAAGAAAGTATCCTCTGGAGGCAGTTAAAAGAATGATCTCAGGAGGACTCTCTGGCTTAAGGTCTCCAGTCTGCTCTCTGTGACTGACATGTGCTCTGTGTTTCAGTTTCCTCAGTTGTGAAATGTTCTAATGAGTCCAACAGTTGCTCCTGCCCCTTCAGGTTGCTCTGCAGGCATGTTCCTAGCACAGGGCTTTGCTCCTAGTGACCTTAACTATTATCCGGGGCATCGACATTTTTATTTGCTGAGACAAAGTTCCTTTTGAAAACTAGAAAATAGGACCCATGACTTAATTATCTTTGAGAAGCAAGAGTTTACCAGAAATATAATCAGTGCATTTGTTGTTTGCTTTTAAAGTGTTAGCTTCCCTGAGAACTGATCTATTTTTTTATGTTCTGTGCTTATCTTATCAGTATTTGTTATTGTTTAAAAAGAAGCTGGTCACAAGCAACAAAAGAAAAAGTATATAAATGAGAACTCCTCAAAGTCAAACACTGATGTGCTTCAAAGGGCTTTGTCAAAAAGGTGAAGAGGCAGCCAATTCAATGGGAGAGAATATTTAGTAACCATATATCTGATAAAGGTTTGATATCCAGTTTATATAAAGAAGTCCTACAACTCAACAATAAAAGGACAAACAACCCAATTATAAAATGAGCAAAAGATATGAATAGACATTTTTCCAAAGAGGAATTACAAATGGCTAAAAAGTACATGAAAAGATGTTCATTTTCATTAGCTATTAGGGAAAGGCAGATCAAAACCACAATGAGTTATTGTCTCACACCTGTAAGAATGGCAGCTATTAAACAAACAGGAAACTACAGATGTTGTAAAGGATGTGGAGAAATAAGAACACTTATTCACTGTTGGTGGGAAAGTAAAATGGTGCAGCTGTTGTGGAAGACAGTTTGTTGGTTCCTCAGAAAACTAAATACTGAGTTGCCTTATGACCCAGCAATTCTGCTGCTTGGTATATACCCAGAAGAACTGAAAGCAGGGACATGAGCAGACATTTGCACACTGATGTTCATAGTGGCTTTATTCACAGTTGCCAAAAGATGGAAACAATCCAAGTGTCCATCAACACATGAGTGGATAAACCAAATGTGGTATATACACAAGATGGAATTTTATGCATCAGCAAGAAGAAATGAGGTCCTGAAGCATGTGACAACATGGATGAAACTTGAGGACATACTGCTGAGTGAAATAAGCCGGACACAAAAGGACAGATATTTGTATGATTTCACTAATATGAACTAACTAGAATATGTAAACTTAGAGTCTTAAAATGTAGAATATAGGGTACCTAGAGATAGACAGAAGCTAGAGAAGGGGACACGGTTACCTAATATGTACGGAATTGTTAACAAGGTTGAACTTAAATGTTTGGGAATGGATAAAGGTGATAATAGCTCATTTTTGGTATTATAGGTAATAGTGCTGTATTGTAGGTGAATTTGATTGAAAGGGATTTTTAAAGTCATATATGCCACCAAATGACACTACAAATATAAATAAATTCTTGCAAGACCTGCTACAAATATATGACACTTTCATGACACTTGTACAAGGAGTTAATAATAGAGTGGTATACAGGGAAAATTACCTATTTCAAGCCATTATAGTATTCTTAATACCTTAATATTCTTTCATCAACAGTAACAGTTGTACCACACCAATACTAAGTGTCAATAATGGGTTGGGGGAGGATAAGGAATTAGAGTGTTTTGGGTTTTCCTTTACTGTCTCTTATTTTTCTCTTTGGAGCAATGAAAATTGTCTAAAATCAAATGTGATCATGATTGCACAACTAGGTGATGACATTGTGAGACATTAATTGTATACCTTGGATAGAATACATGGTATGTGAATCTATCTGAATAAAATCTGCAGATTCAAAAAAAAAAGGTGAATATTTTGACATCTACCTTATACTTCAGAAAATAAAAGAGATTTCTGGCAATTTATTTACTATTAATTCCCAAGGCAATGTAAGTTCAGCTTTTACCTCCCTTAGCACTCAATAAATGGTGAGACTGGACTGATAACTGTAATGATTTGAATTATTGCTCAATAAAATATTTAATCCCCACCCAACATGGACAGAATGGATTTTCCCCATGCCATTGTTGTACTTGGTCAGGTGACTTGCTTCGGCCCATGGAACGTCAGTGGACACAATGCAGGCAGCAGGCTTAAATATGCTTGTGTAGCTTGGTTTGGGCTTGGGAGCTCCTGTCATCCATGTGGGAAAGCTTCCCCTGGGTTGCTGTTGCCCATTCAGCTGGGACCCTAAAATGAGCCATATGCAGCAGAAATGAATCAACCTTAATCCTAGAGTCAAGTCCTGCCAACTTGAAGCCAAGGTCATCCAAATCCCAGGCAGTCCCAGTCTTGAGTGAGAAACAATTGTTGAAATGTGCCATTGAGCTTAGGGGTGCCTTGTTATGTAGCATTATCACAGGTAGAGCTGACTAAAACAAAGATAGTTAGATAAATAGAAAGATAGGTGATAGAACAATTACTGATATTTGTATAAACATTTTCATTAGTTTTAACTTATCCAAAATCTTAGCCCTCTACCCTTAGTTAGAGGTGGAGGATGGGTGTGCCAGTTTGGATGTATTATGTCCCCTAGAACACCATTATCTTTGATGCAATCTTGTGTGGGCAGATGTATTAGTGTTGATTAGATTGTAGTTCTTTGAGTGTTTCCATGGAAATGTGACCTACCCAACTGTAGGTGATAACTCTGATTGGATAATTTCCATGGAAGTGTGGCCCCACCCATTCAGCGTGGGCCTTGATTAGTTTACTGGAGCACTATATAAGCTCAGACAGAGTGAGCTTACTACAGCCAAGAGGGACACTTTGAAGAATGCATGGAAACTGAGAGAGTAGCTGCAGATGAGACACATTTTGAAGATGGCCATTGAAAACAAACTCTTGCTCTAGAAAATCTAAGAGAGGACAAACACCCCAAGAGCAACTGAGAGTGACATTTTGAAGAGGAGATGCAGCCTAGAGAGGAACATCCTGGAAGAAAGCCATTTTGAAACCAGAACTTGAAGTAGACACTAGCCACATGCCTTCCCAGCTAACAGAGGTTTTCCAGATGCCATTGACTATCTTCCAGTGAAGGTACCCAATTGTTGATGCGTTATGGCCCTAAGACTGTAACTGTGTAACCAAATAAGCCACCCTTTATAAAAGCCAATCCATTTCTGGTGTTTTGCATTCTGGCAGCATTAGCAAACTGGAACAATGGGCAATGATGAAACACCAAGTAGGTACAAATATCCATGTGAAGCATAATTTTTCTTTTATGAATTCATTTTACTTGCATAAGCAATACATGAATACATTATTCCAAAAATGTTAAAACATTATGGATAGAAGATGGCAGACTGGTGAGCTGTAAGTTCTAGTTACTCCTCCAGGAAAGTAGGTAAAAAGCCAGGAACTGCGTGGACTGGACACCACAGAGCAATCTGTCTTTGGGCATACTTCATACAACACCCATGAAAACGTGGAACTGCTGAGATCAGCGAAATCTGTAAGTTTTTGCGGCCAGGGGACCCGCGCCCCTCCCTGCCAGGCTCAGTCCCGGGGGAGGAGGGGCTGTCAGCTCCAGGAAGGAGAAGGGAGAACTGCAGTGGCTGCTCTTATTGGAAACTCATTCTACTGATTCAAACTCCAACCATAGATAGACTGAGACCAGACACCAGAGACTCTGAGAGCAGCCAGCCCAGCAGAGAGGAGAAAGGCATAGAAAAAAAACAACACGAAAAACTCCAAAATAAAAGCAGAGGATTTTTCGAGTTCTGGTGAACACAGAAAGGGGAAGGGCAGAGCTCAGGCCTTGAGGCGCATATGCAAATCCCGAAGCAAAGCTGATCTCTCTGCCCTGTGGACCTTTTCTTAATGGCCCTGGTTGCTTTGTCTATTAGCATTTCAATAACCCATTGGATCTCTGAGGAGGGCCGTTTTTTTTTTTTTTTTTTTTTTTAAATCCTTTTTGCTTTTTCTAAAACAATTACTCTAAGAAGCTCAATACAGAAAGCTTCAAAGAATTGAAATTTGGGCACGTCAAGTCAAGAGCAGAACTAAGAGAGCTCTGAGACAAAAGGCAATAATCCAGTGGCTGAGAAAATTCACTAAACAACACAACTTCCCAAGAAAAGGGGGGGTGTCCGCTCACAGCCACCATCCTGGTGGACAGGAAACACTCCTGCCCATCGCCAGCCCCATAGCCCAGAGCTGCCCCAGACAACCCAGTGTGACGGAAGTGCTTCAAATAACAGGCACACACCACAAAACTGGGCGTGGACATTAGCCTTCCCTGCAACCTCAGCTGAATGTCCCAGAGCTGGGAAGGGGGAGCAGTGTGAATTAACAGAGCCCCATTCAGCCATCATTTGAGCAGACTGGGAGCCTCCCAACACAGCCCAGCAGCCCAGAACTGCCCTGGGGGGACGGCACTCACCTGTGACATAGCACAGTCATCCCTCAACAGAGGACCCGGGGTGCACAGCCTGGAAGAGGGGCCCACTTGCAAGTCTCAGGAGCCATACGCCAATACCAAAGACTTGTGGGTCAGTGGCAGAGACAAACTGTGGCAGGACTGAACTGAAGGATTAGACTATTGCAGCAGCTTTAAAACTCTAGGATCATCAGGGAGATTTGATTGTTAGGGCCACACCCCCCTCCCCGACTGCCCAGAAACACGCCCCACATACAGGGCAGGCAACACCAACTACACACGCAAGCTTGGGACACCAATTGGGCCCCACAAGACTCACTCCCCCACTCACCAAAAAGGCTAAGCAGGGGAGAACTGGCTTGTGGAGAACAGGTGGCTCGTGGACGCCACCTGCTGGTTAGTTAGAGAAAGTGTACTCCACGAAGCTGTAGATCTGATAAATTAGAGATAAGGACTTCAATAGGTCTACAAACCCTAAAAGAACCCTATCAAGTTCAGCAAATGCCACGAGGCCAAAAACAACAGAAAATTATAAAGCATATGAAAAAACCAGACGATATGGATAACCCAAGCCCAAGCACCCAAATCAAAAGACCAGAAGAGACACAGCACCTAGAGCAGCTACTCAAAGAACTAAAGATGAACAATGAGACCATAGTACGGGATATGAAGGAAATCAAGAAGACCCTAGAAGAGCATAAAGAAGACATTGCAAGACTAAATAAAAAAATGGATGATCTTATGGAAATTAAAGAAACTGTTGACCAAATTAAAAAGATTCTGGACACTCATAGTACAAGACTAGAGGAAGTTGAACAATGAATCAGTGAACTGGAAGATGACAGAATGGAAAATGAAAGCATAAAAGAAAGAATGGGGAAAAAAATTGAAAAACTCGAAATGGACCTCAGGGATATGATAGATAATATGAAACGTCCAAATATAAGACTCATTGGTGTCCCAGAAGGGGAAGAAAAGGGTAAAGGTCTAGGAAGAGTATTCACAGAAATTGTTGGGGAAAACTTCCCAAATCTTCTAAACAACATAAATACACAAATCATAAATGTCCAGCGAACTCCAAATAGAATAAATCCAAAAAAACCCACTCCGAGACATATACTGATCACACTGCCAAACATAGAAGAGAAGGAGCAAGTTCTGAAAGCAGCAAGAGAAAAGCAATTCACCACATACAAAGGAAACAGCATAAGACTAAGTAATGACTACTCAGCAGCCACCATGGAGGCAAGAGGGCAGTGGCATGATATATTTAAAATTCTGAGTGAGAGGAATTTTCAGCCAAGAATACTTTATCCAGCAAAGCTCTCCTTCAAATTTGAGGGAGAGCTTAAATTTTTCACAGACAAAGAAATGCTGAGAGAATTTGCTAACAAGAGACCTGCCCTACTGGAGATACTAAAGGGAGCCCTACAGGCAGAGAAACAAAGACAGGACAGAGAGACTTGGAGAAAGGTTCAGTACTAAAGAGATTCGGTATGGGTACAATAAAGGATATTAATAGAGAGAGGGAAAAATATGGCAAACATAAACCAAAGGATAAGATGGCCGATTCAAGAAATGCCTTCACGGTTTTAACGTTGAATGTAAATGGATTAAACTCCCCAATTAAAAGATATAGATTCACAGAATGGATCAAAAAAAATGAACCATCAATATGTTGCATACAAGAGACTCATCTTAGACACAGGGACACAAAGAAACTGAAAGTGAAAAGATGGAAAAAATATTTCATGCAAGCTACAGCCAAAAGAAAGCAGGTGTAGCAATATTAATCTCAGATAAAATAGACTTCAAATGCAGGGATGTTTTGAGAGACAAAGAAGGCCACTACATACTAATAAAAGGGGCAATTCAGCAAGAAGAAATAACAATCGTAAATGTCTATGCACCCAATCAAGGTGCCACAAAATACATGAGAGAAACACTGGCAAAACTAAAGGAAGCAATTGATGTTTCCACAATAATTGTGGGAGACTTCAACACATCACTCTCTCCTATAGATAGATCAACCAGACAGAAGACCAGTAAGGAAATTGAAAACCTAAACAATCTGATAAATGAATTAGATTTAACAGACATATACAGGACATTACATCCCAAATCACCAGGATACACATACTTTTCTAGTGCTCACGGAACTTTCTCCAGAATAGATCATATGCTGGGACATAAAACAAGCCTCAATAAATTTAAAAAGATTGAAATTATTCAAAGCACATTCTCTGACCACAATGGAATACAATTAGAAGTCAATAACCATCAGAGACTTAGAAAATTCACAAATACCTGGAGGTTAAACAACACACTCCTAAACAATCAGTGGGTTAAAGAAGAAATAGCAAGAGAAATTGCTAAATATATAGAGACGAATGAAAATGACAACACAACATACCAAAACCTATGGGATGCAGCAAAAGCAGTGCTAAGGTGGAAATTTATAGCACTAAACGCATATATTAAAAAGGAAGAAAGAGCCAAAATCAAAGAACTAATGGATCAACTGAAGAAGCTAGAAAATGAACAGCAAACCAATCCTAAACCAAGTAGAAGAAAAGAAATAACAAGGATTAAAGCAGAAATAAATGACATAGAGAACAAAAAAACAATAGAGAGGATAAATATCACCAAAAGTTGGTTCTTTGAGAAGATCAACAAGATTGACAAGCCCTTAGCTAGACTGACAAAATCAAAAAGAGAGAAGACCCATATAAACAAAATAATGAATGAAAAAGGTGACATAACGGCAGATCCTGAAGAAATTAAAAAAATATTAAGAGGATATTATGAACAACTGTATGGCAACAAACTGGATAATGTAGAAGAAATGGACAATTTCCTGGAAACATATGAACAACCTAGACTGACCAGAGAAGAAATAGAAGACCTCAACCAACCCATCACAAGCAAAGAGATCCAATCAGTCATCAAAAATCTTCCCACAAATAAATGCCCAGGGCCAGATGGCTTCACAAGGGAATTCTACCAAACTTTCCAGAAAGAACTGACACCAATCTTACTCAAACTCTTTCAAAACATTGAAGAAAATGGAACACTACCTAACTCATTTTATGAAGCTAACATCAATCTAATACCAAAACCAGGCAAAGATGCTACAAAAAAGGAAAACTACCGGCCAATCTCCCTAATGAATATAGATGCAAAAATCCTCAACAAAATACTTGCAAATCGAATCCAAAGACACATTAAAAAAATCATACACCATGACCAAGTGGGGTTCATTCCAGGCATGCAAGGATGGTTCAACATAAGAAAAACAATCAATGTATTACAACACATTAAAAACTCGAAAGGGAAAAATCAATTGATCATCTCAATAGATGCTGAAAAAGCATTTGACAAAATCCATCATCCCTTTTTGATAAAAACACTTCAAAAGGTAGGAATTGAAGGAAACTTCCTCAACATGATAAAGAGCATATATGAAAAACCCACAGCCAGCATAGTACTCAATGGTGAGAGACTGAAAGCCTTCCCTCTAAGATCAGGAACAAGACAAGGATGCCCGCTGTCACCACTGTTATTCAACATTGTGCTGGAAGTGCTAGCCAGGGCAATCCGGCAAGACAAAGAAATAAAAGGCATCCAAATTGGAAAAGAAGAAGTAAAACTGTCATTGTTTGCAGATGATATGATCTTATATCTAGAAAACCCTGAGAAATCAACGATACACCTACTAGAGCTAATAAACAAATTTAGCAAAGTAGCGGGATACAAGATTAATGCACATAAGTCAGTAATGGTTCTATATGCTAGAAATGAACAAACTGAAGAGACACTCAAGAAAAAGATACCATTTTCAATAGCAACTAAAAAAATCAAGTACCTAGGAATAAACTTAACCAAAGATGTAAAAGACCTATACAAAGAAAACTACATAACTCTACTAAAAGAAATAGAAGGGGACCTTAAAAGATGGAAAAAAATTCCATGTTCATGGATAGGAAGGCTAAATGTCATTAAGATGTCAATTCTACCCAAACTCATCTACAGATTCAATGCAATCCCAATCAAAATTCCAACAACCTACTTTGCAGACTTGGAAAAGCTAGTTATCAAATTTATTTGGAAAGGGAAGATGCCTCGAATTGCTAAAGACACTCAAAAAGGAAAACAAAGTGGGAGGACTTACACTCCCTGACTTTGAAGCTTATAAAACCACAGTTGTCAAAACAGCATGGTACTGGCACAAAGATAGACATATAGATCAATGGAATCAAATTGAGAATTCGGAGATAGACCCCCAGATCTGTGGTTGACTGATCTTTGATAAGGCCCCCAAAATCACTGAACTGGATCATAATGGTCTTTTCAACAAATGGGGCTGGGAGAGTTGGATATCCATATCCAAAAGAATGAAAGAGGACCCCTACGTCACACCCTACACAAAAATTAACTCAAAATGGATGAAAGATCTCAATAAAAAAGAAAGTACCATAAAACTCCTAGAAGATAATGTAGGAAAACATCTTCAAGACCTTGTATTAGGCAGCCACTTCCTAGACTTTACACCCAAAGCACAAGCAACAAAAGAAAAAATAGATAAATGGGAACTCCTCAAGCTTATAAGTTTCTGCACCTCAAAGGAATTTCTCAAAAAGGTAAAGAGGCAGCCAACTCAATGGGAAAAATTTTTGGAAACCATGTATCTGACAAAAGACTGATATCTTGCATATATAAAGAAATCCTAGAACTCAATGACAATAGCACAGACAACCCAATTATAAAATGGACAAAAGATATGAAAAGACAGTTCTCTGAAGAGGAAATACAAATGGCCAAGAAACACATGAAAAAATGTTCAGCTTCACTAGCTATTAGAGAGATGCAAATTAAGACCACAATGAGATACCATCTAACACCGGTTAGAACGGCTGCCATTAAACAAACAGGAAACTACAAATGCTGGAGGGGATGTGGAGAAATTGGAACTCTTATTCATTGTTGGTGGGACTGTATAATGGTTCAGCCACTCTGGAAGTCAGTCTGGCAGTTCCTTAGAAAACTAGATATAGAGTTACCATTCGATCCAGCGATTGCACTTCTTGGTATATACCCGGAAGATCGGAAAGCAGTGACACGAACAGATATCTGCACGCCAATGTTCATAGCAGCATTATTCACAATTGCCAAGAGATGGAAACAACCCAAATGTCCTTCAACAGATGAGTGGATAAATAAAATGTGGTATATACACACGATGGAATACTACGCGGCAGTAAGAAGGAACGATCTGGTGAAACATATGACAACATGGATGAACCTTGAAGACATAATGCTGAGCGAAATAAGCCAGGCACAAAAAGATAAATATTATATGCTACCACTAATGTGAACTTTGAAAAATGTAAAACAAATGGTTTATAATGTAGAATGTAGGGGAACTAGCAGTAGAGAGCAATTAAGGAAGGGGGAACAATAATCCAAGAAGAACAGATAAGCTATTTAACTTTCTGGGGATGCCCAGAAATGACTATGGTCTGTTAATTTCTGATGGATGTAGTAGGAACAAGTTGACTGAAATGTTGCTATATTATGTAACTTTCTTGGGGTAAAGTAGGAACATGTTGGAAGTTAAGCAGTTATCTTAGGTTAGTTGTCTTTTTCTTACTCCCTTGTTATGGTCTCTTTGAAATGTTCTTTTATTGTATGTTTGTTTTCTTTTTAACTTTTTTTTCATACAGTTGATTTAAAAAAGAAGGGAAAGTTAAAAAAAAAAAAAAAAAAGAAAAAAGACAAACAAGGAAAAAAAAAAAAAGATGTAGTGCCCCCTTGAGGAGCCTGTGGAGAATGCAGGGGTATTCGCCTACCCCACCTCCATGGTTGCTAACATGACCACAGACATAGGGGACTGGTGGTTTGATGGGTTGAGCCCTCTACCATAAGTTTTACCCTTGGGAAGATGGTTGCTGCAAAGGAGAGGCTAGGCCTCCCTGTATTTGTGCCTAAGAGTCTCCTCCTGAATGCCTCTTTGTTGCTCAGATGTGGCCCTCTCTCTCTGGCTAAGCCAACTTGAAAGGTGAAATCACTGCCCTCCCCCCTACGTGGGATCAGACACCCAGGGAAGTGAATCTCTCTGGCAACGTGGAATATGACTCCCGGGGAGGAATGTAGACCCGGCATCGTGGGATGGAGAACATCTTCTTGACCAAAAGGGGGATGTGAAAGGAAATGAAATAAGCTTCAGTGGCAGAGAGATTCCAAAACGAGCCGAGAGATCACTCTGGTGGGCACTCTTACGCACACTTTAGACAACCTTTTTTAGGTTCTAAAGAATTGGGGTAGCTGGTGGTGGATACCTGAAACTATTAAACTACAACCCAGAACCCATGAATCTCGAAGACAGTTGTATAAAAATGTAGCTTATGAGGGGTGACAATGGGATTGGGAATGCCATAAGGACCAAACTCCACTTTGTCTAGTTTATGGATGGATGTGTAGAAAAGTAGGGGAAGGAAACAAACAGACAAAGGTACCCAGTGTTCTTTTTTACTTCAATTGCTCTTTTTCACTCTAATTATTATTCTTGTTATTTTTGTGTGTGTGCTAATGAAGGTGTCAGGGATTGATTTAGGTGATGAATGTACAACTATGTAATGGTACTGTAAACAATCGAAAGTACAATTTGTTTTGTATGACTGCGTGGTATGTGAATATATCTCAATAAAATGATGATTAAAAAAAATAAACATTATGGATAAAATTTAAGTCTCCTTTGATCACCTCCCTGACCGTTCCCAAGCCATCCCAGTCAGTTTTGGAAACAGAATTTCTACTTAAGAAGGTTTAGAGCAGCAATCTTGGTGCAAGGTGGCTTTGAAGTTATAATTGCAAAGCTCTTACCTGAGATTTAGAAAATTTCAATTGTTCATATCAAAGGATGGAGAGTAATTAATGGAGATTATGGGGTTCTAAAGTACTCCAGATATTCTGTGATCCCCCACAGATCCCTGGCCTTCTTGATGGAGCCCGTCTTATCCACTGTAATCTCTCTTACCTGTTTAGTTTTATCATTCCAATCATTCCTACACATTTATATACATATATGTGTGCTATGGAAAATATTCATTCCCACTAGTTCCTGTAACTTTACCCATTTTTTCCCTAAATACCACATAGTTGCCTACTACTATAGATGGACCATAGTCTACTTAGTGAATCCTTTTTGATGGATATGTAGGTTATCTCCAACACTTTAGGAAACACCAGTACTTTGGTTAAGGGCAAGTGTTGAGGATTCCAAAGTTTCAAATCCTGGTTCTACCACTATGTTCATTTCATTCCTTCATTCATTTACACATTCAACATGCATTCCAGTTTGCTAATGCTGCTGTTATGCAAAATATCAGAAATGGATTGGATTTCATAAAGGGGGTTTATTTGGTTATGCAGTTACAGTCTTAAGGCCATAACGGGCCCAAGGTAAGGCATCAACCATTGGTACCTTCACTGGAGGATGGCCAATGGCATCCAGAAAACCTCTGTTAGCTGGGAAGGCACGTGGTTAGCATCTGCTGGTCCTGGGTTGTGTTCCAGCTCTTCTCTCAGCTCCTATATGTTCTTCAAAATGTTGCTCTTGGGGTGTTTGTCTTCTCTTAGTGTCTCCAAAGCAAAAGTCTGCTTTCAAAGGCCATCTACAAAATGTCTCTGTAAGCTGCAGCAGCAAGCTCCTTCTGTCTGAGCTTCTTATATAGGACTCTAGTAAACTAATCAAGGCCCATGCTGAATGGGTGGGGCTACACCTCCATGGAAATGATCTAATCAGAGTTATCACCTACAGTTGTATAGGCCACATCTCCATGGAAACAACCTAATCCAAAGGTTCCAACTTAATCAACACTAATATATCTGCCCCCACAAGATTGCATCAAAGAATATGGCTTTTTATCGGGGACATAATAAATACAAACTGGTACAACATATATTTATTGATTTTATAATAAATACTTATACTCTGGGCACTGAGATGAGATAGATAAAAAGTCAGACAAGTCCCCACACTACCCAGATGAGTGAATGAGATAATTGGAAATTCTTGAATGGAGGTAAGTGCTATGAAGAAAATAAGGCACTACAGTGGGAAAGAGGAAGAATGGTAACCACCTTTGAGCAATTAAGTAATACTTATCTAATAAAACATTTGAACTCAGACATAGACCATGAGAAGGAATGAGTCATGTGAAGATGGAGAATACCAGAGAGAAAGAACCCCAATACAAAGGACCTGGTGACAGAAAGATCCTGGCATGTTTGAGAAATGCAAACGGGGCCAGTTTTGCTGGATAGTTTTAAGTAGGAAGGGTAGAAGGAGAAGAGGTCAGAGAAGGAGTGTTAAAGGTCAACTGGGTAGGGTCATGGTAAATAGTTTGGCTTGAACTCTGAGAGAGCTGGAAAGAGCTTGCAGCCTTCTGGGTAGAAAATAGTAAGATCCTTCTGGCTTCCCTTTGAGAAATGGACTGTGGTGGCAAAAGAAGAAGCCATGAAACTAGGAGAGAGTCTACTGCAATATCCCAGCAAAGACTGATGCTTTATATATTTTTCTACTGGTTTGTCTTTTTAAAATTTATTTATTTAAAAAGAGCTCATTATAAATTAGCTATTTATCTTTTACATATGTGTGTGAACTTTAAAAGATTATTCTTTTGGTGTTAGAACAACAGGTAAACTGGAAAAATATATGTATATTTGGATCCTATCTCCCTTGAGGTGCCCATACAAAGTCCACATGGATTAAAGATTTAAACATCAAAAGAAACCATGCAAGTAATAGAAGAAAACAAGACTTAAAAAAAAACCTGGGGTAGGGAAGTCCTTTCTAAGCATGACAGAACACACAGGAACCACAAATACTTAGTAACTTTGACAACATAAAAATGTTTTTAAAAATCTGTACAGAATAAAGCTACTGTGAACAAAGTAAAAAAAACACACATGAGAGACAAAGGCTTAATTTATTTGTATTTAATGAGTTCTTAAAATTGAAGTATATAGGGATGAATAGTGACTGATAAGACCCCTGGGAATGTTTTGTGTTATGGTAATTGTTTAAAATTGAGAGTGATGATGATTGTACAACTAAGAGAAGATAATGTGAGACACTGATTGTTTATCCTGGACAGAATATATACTATGCGAAATTAGGAGACCCCTACTTAATAAATCAGGCCCTCAGTCCTGAGGTTTGCTCCTGTAAAACTTAGGGCTGCAAATGGGAGGCTAAACCTTCCTATAATGATGCCTAAGAGGCACATGTAGAGAATCTCTTTTGTTGCTCAGATGTAGCCTTTCTCTCTCTAAGCCCAACTTGGCAAGTAAATTCATTACCCTCCTCCCCCACATGGGATATGGCTCTGAGGGTAATAAGCCTCCCTGGTGATGTGGGATATGACTCCCAGGATTGAGCCTGGCCCTGGCACCAAGGGATTGAAAATGCCTTCTTGACCAAAAGGGGGAAAAGAAAGGTAACAGAATAAGTTTACAGTGGCAAAGAGATTTCAAATAGAGTTGACAGGCTATCCTGGAGGTTACTCTTATGCAAGCTCCACCTAGATATTCCAAATGGCCACTGTATGCCAAGTCTTAACCAGTAGTACTCCTAAAATATGTAGGTCCTTATCTGATATTCTATAAAATTTCACTAAGTTTATCTCTCAGAAACTTACATCCACCAGTGTTCCTGTGCCAGACAAGTCATAAAACCAAGAGGCAACAGTCTCTTTAAGAACAACCAGAGGATGGCGGATTGGTGAGCTGTATGTTGTAGTTACTCCTCCAGGAAAGCAGGTAGAAAGCCAGGAACTGTGTGGACTGGACACCACAGAGCAATCTGACTTTGGGCATACTTCATACAACACTCATGAAAACGTGGAACTGCTGAGATCAGTGAAATCTGTAAGTTTTTGCGGCCAGGAGACCCGCACCCCTCCCTGCCAGGCTCAGTCCTGTGGGAGGAGGGGCTGTCAGCTCTGAGAAGGAGAAGGGAGAACTGCTGTGGCAGCCCTTATCGGAAATTCATTCTACTGATCCAAACTCCAACCATAGATAGACTGAGACCAGACACCAGAGAATCTGAGAGCAGCCAGCCCAGCAGAGGGGAGACAGGCATAGCAAAAAACAGCAAAGAAAAACTCCAAAATAAAAGCAGAGGATTTTTGGAGTTCTGGTGAACATAGAAACGGGAAGGGCAGAGCTCAGGCCCTGAGGCTCCTATGCAAATCCTGAAGAAAAGCTGATCTCTCTGCCTGTGGACTTTTCCTTAATGGCCCTAATTGTTTTGTCTCTTAGCATTTTAATAACCCATTAGATCTGTGAGGAGGGCCCTTTTGTTTTTAATCTTTTTCTCTTTTTCTAAAACAATTACTCTAAGAAGCCCAATACAGAAAGCCTCAAAGACTTGCAATTTGGGCAGGTCAAGACAAGAGCAGACCTAAGAGAGATATGAGACAAAAGGCAATAATCCAGTGACTGAGAAAATTCACCAAACACCACAACTTCCCAAGAAAAGGGGGCTGTCTGCTCACAGCCATCATCCTGGTGGACAGGAAACACTCCTGCCCATTGCCAGCCCCATAGCCCAGAGCTGCCCCAGACAACCCAGTATGACAGAAGTGCTTCAAATAACAGGCACACACCACAAAACTGGGCGTGGACATTAGCCTTCCCTGCAACCTCAGCTGATTGTCCCAGAGTTGGGAAGGTGGAGCAGTGTGAATTAACAAAGCCCCATTCAGCCATCATTTCAGCAGACTGGGAGCCTCTCTACACAGCCTAGCAGCCCAGAACCACCCTGGGGGGACAGCACTCACCTGTGACATAGTACAGTCATCCCTCCACAGAGGACCAGGGGTTGCATGGGCTGGAAGAGGGACCCACTTGCAAGTCTCAGGAGCCATACGCCAATACCAAGGACTTGTGGGTCAGTGGCAGAGACAAACTGTGGCAGGACTGAACTGAAGGATTAGATTATTGCAGCAGCTTTAAAACTCCAGGAACACCAGGGAGATTTGATTGTTAGAGTCACCCCCCCCCTCCCTGACCACCCAGAAACACGCCCCATATACAGGGTGGGCAACACCAACTACACACGCAAGCTTGGTACACCAGTTAGACCCCACAAGACTCATTCCCCCACTCACCACAGAGGAAAAGCAGGGGAGAGCTGGCTAGTGGAGAACAGGTGGCTCGAGGACGCCACCTGCTGGTTAGTTAGAGAAAGTGTACTCCACGAAGCTGTAGATCTGATAAATTAGAGATAAGGACTTCAATTGGTCTACAAATACTAAAAGAACCCTACCAAGTTCAGCAAATGCCAAGAGGCCAAAAACAACAGAAAATTACAAAGCATATGAAAAAACCAGATGATATGGATAACCCAAGCCCAAGCACCCAAATCAAAGGAACAGAAGAGACACAGCACTAGAGCAACTACTCAAAGAACTAAAGATGAACAATGAGACCATAGTTCGGGATACAAAGGATATCAAGAAGACCCTAGAAGAGTATAAAGAAGACATTGCAAGACTAAATGATAAAATAGATGATCTTATGGAAATTAAAGAAACTGTTGACCAAATTAAAAAGATTCTGGATACTCATAATACAAGACTAGAGGAAGCTGAACAACGAATCAGTGACCTGGAAGATGACAGAATGGAAAATGAAAGCATAAAAGAAAGAATGGGGAGAAAAATTGAAAAAGTCAAAACGGACCTCAGGGATATGATAGATAATATAAAATGTCTGGGGGGCAAGATGGCAGACTGGTGAGCTGTATGTTTTAGTTACTCCTCCAGGAAAGTAGGTAAAAAGCCAGGAACTGCGTGGACTGGACACCACAGAGCAATCTGTCTTTGGGCATACTTCATACAACACTCATGAAAACGTGGAACTGCTGAGATCAGCGAAATCTGTAAGTTTTTGCGGCCAGGGGACCCGCGCCCCTCCCTGCCAGGCTCAGTCCCGGGGGAGGAGGGGCTGTCAGCTCCAGGAAGGAGAAGGGAGAATTGCAGTGGCTGCTCTCATCGGAAACTCATTCTACTGATTCAAACTCCAACCATAGATAGACTGAGGCCAGACACCAGAGACTCTGAGAGCAGCCAGCCCAGCAGAGAGGAGACGAGCATAGAAGGAAAACAATACGAGAAGCTCCAAAGTAAAAGCAGAGGATTTTTGGAGTTCTGGTGAACACAGAAAGGGGAAGGGCGGAGATCAGGCCTTGAGGCGCATATGCAAATCCCGAAGCAAGGCTGATCTCTCTGCCCAGGGCACCTTTCCTTAATGGCCCTGGTTGCTTTGTCTATTAGCATTTCAATAACCCATTAGATCTCTGAGGAGGGCCGTTTTTTTTTTTTTTTTTTTTTTTAAATCCTTTTTGCTTTTTCTAAAACAATTACTCTAAGAAGCTCAATACAGAAAGCTTCAAAGAATTGAAATTTGGGCACGTCAAGTCAAGAGCAGAACTAAGAGAGCTCTGAGACAAAAGGCAATAATCCAGTGGCTGAGAAAATTCACTAAACAACACAACTTCCCAAGAAAAGGGGGGTGTCCGCTCACAGCCACCATCCTGGTGGACAGGAAACACTCCTGCCCATCGCCAGCCCCATAGCCCAGAGCTGCCCCAGACAACCCAGTGTGACGGAAGTGCTTCAAATAACAGGCACACACCACAAAACTGGGCGTGGACATTAGCCTTCCCTGCAACCTCAGCTGAATGTCCCAGAGCTGGGAAGGGGGAGCAGTGTGAATTAACAGAGCCCCATTCAGCCATCATTTGAGCAGACTGGGAGCCTCCCAACACAGCCCAGCAGCCCAGAACTGCCCTGGGGGGACGGCACTCACCTGTGACATAGCACAGTCATCCCTCAACAGAGGACCCGGGGTGCACAGCCTGGAAGAGGGGCCCACTTGCAAGTCTCAGGAGCCATACGCCAATACCAAAGACTTGTGGGTCAGTGGCAGAGACAAACTGTGGCAGGACTGAACTGAAGGATTAGACTATTGCAGTAGCTTTAAAACTCTAGGATCATCAGGGAGATTTGATTGTTAGGGCCACCCCCCCTCCCCGACTGCCCAGAAACACGCCCCACATACAGGGCAGGCAACACCAACTACACACGCAAGCTTGGGACAGCAATTGGGCCCCACAAGACTCACTCCCCCACTCACCAAAAAGGCTAAACAGGGGAGATCTGGCTTGTGGAGAACAGGTGGCTCGTGGACGCCACCTGCTGGTTAGTTAGAGAAAGTGTACTCCACGAAGCTGTAGATCTGATAAATTAGAGATAAGGACTACAACTGGTCTACAAACCCTAAAAGACCCCTATCAAGGACAGCAAATGCCACGAGGCCAAAAACAACAGAAAATTATAAAGCATATGAAAAAACCAGACGATATGGATAACCCAAGCCCAAGCACCCAAATCAAAAGACCAGAAGAGACACACCTAGAGCAGCTACTCAAAGAACTAAAGATGAACAATGAGACCCTAGTACGGGATATGAAGGAAATCAAGAAGACCCTAGAAGAGCATAAAGAAGACATTGCAAGACTAAATAAAAAAATGGATGATCTTATGGAAATTAAAGAAACTGTTGACCAAATTAAAAAGATTCTGGACACTCATAGTACAAGACTAGAGGAAGTTGAACAACGAATCAGTGACCTGGAAGATGACAGAATGGAAAATGAAAGCATAAAAGAAAGAATGGGGAAAAAAATTGAAAAACTCGAAATGGACCTCAGGGATATGATAGATAATATGAAACGTCCGAATATAAGACTCATTGGTGTCCCAGAAGGGGAAGAAAAGGGTAAAGGTCTAGGAAGAGTATTCAAAGAAATTGTTGGGGAAAACTTCCCAAATCTTCTAAACAACATAAATACACAAATCATAAATGCTCAGCGAACTCCAAATAGAATAAATCCAAAAAAACCCACTCCGAGACATATACTGATCACACTGTCAAACATAGAAGAGAAGGAGCAAGTTCTGAAAGCAGCAAGAGAAAAGCAATTCACCACATACAAAGGAAACAGCATAAGACTAAGTAGTGACTACTCAGCAGCCACCATGGAGGCGAGAAGGCAATGGCACGATATATTTAAAATTCTGAGAGAGAGGAATTTCCAGCCAAGAATACTTTATCCAGCAAAGCTCTCCTTCAAATTTGAGGGAGAGCTTAAATTTTTCACAGACAAAGAAATGCTGAGAGAATTTGCTAATAAGAGACCTGCCCTACAGGAGATACTAAAGGGAGCCCTACAGACAGAGAAACAAAGACAGGACAGAGAGACTTGGAGAAAGGTTCAGTACTAAAGAGATTCGGTATGGGTACAATAAAGGATATTAATAGAGAGAGGGAAAAATATGGCAAACATAATCCAAAGGATAAGATGGCCGATTCAAGAAATGCCTTCACGGTTCTAACGTTGAATGTAAATGGATTAAACTCCCCAATTAAAAGATATAGATTCGCAGAATGGATCAAAAAAAATGAACCATCAATATGTTGCATACAAGAGACTCATCTTAGACACAGGGACACAAAGAAATTGAAAGTGAAAGGATGGAAAAAAATATTTCATGCAAGCTACAGCCAAAAGAAAGCAGGTGTAGCAATATTAATCTCAGATAAAATAGACTTCAAATGCAGGGATGTTTTGAGAGACAAAGAAGGCCACTACATACTAATAAAAGGGGCAATTCAGCAAGAAGAAATAACAATCGTAAATGTCTATGCACCCAATCAAGGTGCCACAAAATACATGAGAGAAACATTGGCAAAACTAAAGGAAGCAATTGATGTTTCCACAATAATTGTGGGAGACTTCAACACATCACTCTCTCCTATAGATAGATCAACCAGACAGAAGACCAATAAGGAAATTGAAAACCTAAACAATCTGATAAATGAATTAGATTTAACAGACATCTACAGGACATTACATCCCAAATCACCAGGATACACATACTTTTCTAGTGCTCACGGAACTTTCTCCAGAATAGATCATATGCTGGGACATAAAACAAGCCTCAATAAATTTAAAAAGATTGAAATTATTCAAAGCACATTCTCTGACCACAATGGAATACAATTAGAAGTCAATAACCATCAGAGACTTAGAAAATTCACAAATACCTGGAGGTTAAACAACACACTCCTAAACAATCAGTGGGTTAAAGAAGAAATAGCAAGAGAAATTGCTAAATATATAGAGACGAATGAAAATGAGAACACAACATACCAAAACCTATGGGATGCAGCAAAAGCAGTGCTAAGGGGGAAATTTATAGCACTAAACGCATATATTAAAAAGGAAGAAAGAGCCAAAATCAAAGAACTAATGGATCAACTGAAGAAGCTAGAAATGAACAGCAAACCAATCCTAAACCAAGTAGAAGAAAAGAAATAACAAGGATTAAAGCAGAAATAAATGACATAGAGAACAAAAAAACAATAGAAAGGATAAATATCACCAAAAGTTGGTTCTTTGAGAAGATCAACAAGATTGACAAGCCCCTAGCTAGACTGACAAAATCGAAAAGAGAGAAGACCCATATAAACAAAATAATGAATGAAAAAGGTGACATAACTGCAGATCCTGAAGAAATTAAAAAAATTATAAGAGGATATTATGAACAACTGTATGGCAACAAACTGGATAATGTAGAAGAAATGGACAATTTCCTGGAAACATATGAACAACCTAGACTGACCAGAGAAGAAATAGAAGACCTCAACCAACCCATCACAAGCAAAGAGATCCAATCAGTCATCAAAAATCTTCCCACAAATAAATGCCCAGGGCCAGATGGCTTCACAGGGGAATTCTACCAAACTTTCCAGAAAGAACTGACACCAATCTTACTCAAACTCTTTCAAAACATTGAAAAAAATGGAACACTACCTAACTCATTTTATGAAGCTAACATCAATCTAATACCAAAACCAGGCAAAGATGCCACAAAAAAGGAAAACTACCGGCCAATCTCCCTAATGAATATAGATGCAAAAATCCTCAACAAAATACTTGCAAATCGAATCCAAAGACACATTAAAAAAATCATACACCATGACCAAGTGGGGTTCATTCCAGGCATGCAAGGATGGTTCAACATCAGAAAAACAATCAATGTATTACAACACATTAAAAACTCGAAAGGGAAAAATCAATTGATCATCTCAATAGATGCTGAAAAAGCATTTGACAAAATCCAACATCCCTTTTTGATAAAAACACTTCAAAAGGTAGGAATTGAAGGAAACTTCCTCAACATGATAAAGAGCATATATGAAAAACCCACAGCCAGCATAGTACTCAATGGTGAGAGACTGAAAGCCTTCCCTCTAAGATCAGGAACAAGACAAGGATGCCCGCTGTCACCACTGTTATTCAACATTGTGCTGGAAGTGCTAGCCAGGGCAATCCGGCAAGACAAAGAAATAAAAGGCATCCAAATTGGAAAAGAAGAAGTAAAACTGTCATTGTTTGCAGATGATATGATCTTATATCTAGAAAACCCTGAGAAATCAACGATACACCTACTAGAGCTAATAAACAAATTTAGCAAAGTAGCGGGATACAAGATTAATGCACATAAGTCAGTAATGTTTCTATATGCTAGAAATGAACAAACTGAAGAGACACTCAAGAAAAAGATACCATTTTCAATAGCAACTAAAAAAATCAAGTACCTAGGAATAAACTTAACCAAAGATGTAAAAGACCTATACAAAGAAAACTACATAACTCTACTAAAAGAAATAGAAGGGGACCTTAAAAGATGGAAAAATATTCCATGTTCATGGATAGGAAGGCTAAATGTCATTAAGATGTCAATTCTACCCAAACTCATCTACAGATTCAATGCAATCCCAATCAAAATTCCAACAACCTACTTTGCAGACTTGGAAAAGCTAGTTATCAAATTTATTTGGAAAGGGAAGATGCCTCGAATTGCTAAAGACACTCTAAAAAAGAAAAACGAAGTGGGAGGACTTACACTCCCTGACTTTGAAGCTTATTATAAAGCCACAGTTGCCAAGACAGCATGGTACTGGCACAAAGATAGACATATAGATCAATGGAATCGAATTGAGAATTCAGAGATAGACCCTCAGATCTATGGCCGACTGATCTTTGATAAGGCCCCCAAAGTCACCGAACTGAGCCATAATGGTCTTTTCAACAAATGGGGCTGGGAGAGTTGGATATCCATATCCAAAAGAATGAAAGAGGACCCCTACCTCACCCCCTACACAAAAATTAACTCAAAATGGACCAAAGATCTCAATATAAAAGAAAGTACCATAAAACTCCTAGAAGATAATGTAGGAAAACATCTTCAAGACCTTGTATTAGGAGGCCACTTCCTAGACTTTACACCCAAAGCACAAGCAACAAAAGAGAAAATAGATAAATGGGAACTCCTCAAGCTTAGAAGTTTCTGCACCTCAAAGGAATTTCTCAAAAAGGTAAAGAGGCAGCCAACTCAATGGGAAAAAATTTTTGGAAACCATGTATCTGACAAAAGACTGATATCTTGCATATACAAAGAAATCCTACAACTCAATGACAATAGTACAGACAGCCCAATTATAAAATGGGCAAAAGATATGAAAAGACAGTTCTCTGAAGAGGAAATACAAATGACCAAGAAACACATGAAAAAATGTTCAGCTTCACTAGCTATTAGAGAGATGCAAATTAAGACCACAATGAGATACCATCTAACACCGGTTAGAATGGCTGCCATTAAACAAACAGGAAACTAAAAATGCTGGAGGGGATGTGGAGAAATTGGAACTCTTATTCATTGTTGGTGGGACTGTATAATGGTTCAGCCACTCTGGAAGTCAGTCTGGCAGTTCCTTAGAAAACTAGATATAGAGCTACCATTCGATCCAGCGATTGCACTCCTCGGTATATACCCGGAAGATCGGAAAGCAGTGACACGAACAGATATCTGCACGCCAATGTTCATAGCAGCATTATTCACAATTGCCAAGAGATGGAAACAACCCAAATGTCCTTCAACAGATGAGTGGATAAATAAAATGTGGTATATACACACGATGGAATACTACGCGGCAGTAAGAAGGAACGATCTGGTGAAACATATGACAACATGGATGAACCTTGAAGACATAATGCTGAGCGAAATAAGCCAGGCACAAAAAGAGAAATATTATATGCTACCACTAATGTGAACTTTGAAAAATGTAAAACAAATGGTTTATAATGTAGAATGTAGGGGAACTAGCAGTAGAGAGCAATTAAGGAAGGGGGAACAATAATCCAGGAAGAACAGATAAGCTATTTAACGTTCTGGGGATGCCCAGAAATGACTATGGTCTGTTAATTTCTGATGGTTGTAGTAGGAACAAGTTCACTGAAATGTTGCTATATTATGTAACTTTCTTGGGGTAAAGTAGGAACATGTTGGAAGTTAAGCAGTTATCTTAGGTTAGTTGTCTTTTTCTTACTCCCTTGCTATGGTCTCTTTGAAATGCTCTTTTATTGTATGTTTGTTTTCTTTTTAACTTTTTTTTTCATACAGGTGATTTGAAAAAAGAAGGGAAAGTTAAAAAAAAAAAAAAAAAAAAAAAAGATGTAGTGCCCCGTTGAGGAGCCTGTGGAGAATGCAGGGGTATTCGCCTACCCCACCTCCATGGTTGCTAACATGACCACAGACATGGGGGACTGGTGGTTTGATGGGTTGAGCCCTCTACCATGGGTTTTGCCCTTGGGAGGACGGTTGCTGCAAAGGAGAGGCAAGGCCTCCCTGTATTTGTGCCTAGGAGTCTCCTCCTGAATGCCTCTTTGTTGCTCAGATGTGGCCCTCTCTCTCTGGCTACGACAACTTGAAAGGTGAAATCACTGCCCTCCCCCCTACGTGGGATCAGACACCCAGGGAAGTGAATCTCCCTGGCAACGTGGAATATGACTCCCAGGGAGGAATGTAGACCTGGCACCGTGGGACGGAGAACATCTTCTTGACCAAAAGGGGGATGTGAAAGGAAATGAAATAAGCTTCAGTGGCAGAGAGATTCCAAAAGGAGCCGAGAGGTCACTCTGGTGGGCACTCTTATGCACACTT
Organism: Choloepus didactylus; assembly: GCF_015220235.1. Taxonomy (NCBI): domain Eukaryota; kingdom Metazoa; phylum Chordata; class Mammalia; order Pilosa; family Megalonychidae; genus Choloepus; species Choloepus didactylus. The sequence goes on from NW_023637606.1 coordinate 5,788,433, forward strand.
TAGACAACCCTTTTTAGGTTCTAAAGAATTGGGGTAGCTGGTGGTGGATACCTGAAACTATCAAACTACAACCCAGAACCCATGAATCTCGAAGACAGTTGTATAAAAATGTAGCTTATGAGGGGTGACAATGGGATTGGGAAAGCCATAAGGACCAAACACCACTTTGTCTAGTTTATGGATGGATGTGTAGAAAAGTAGGGGAAGGAAACAAACAGACAAAGGTACCCAGTGTTCTTTTTTACTTCAATTGCTCTTTTTCACTCTAATTATTATTCTTGTTATTTTTGTGTGTGTGCTAATGAAGGTGTCAGGGATTGATTTAGGTGATGAATGTACAACTATGTAATGGTACTGTAAACAATCGAAAGTACAATTTGTTTTGTATGACTGCGTGGTATGTGAATATATCTCAATAAAATGATGATTAAAAAGAAAAAAATAAATAAAAAATAAAAAAAACCTATCAGTATCTACATTAAAATATTTGTAGGTATTTGTTACTCAAGTTTTAGAGCCAGAATTGACTTTTAAATGAAGTGATTAAGTTTGTTACTTATGTATCGGTTTCACTTGTTTCTTTGTTTGTTTTATTTCTGGTTAGTTAATTTACAATCTACCTTGTTCAAAAGAATTTTAAGGAGGCTTAACAATTCCCTTTGTTATAGTGTTACATCCTTTGAACCTCCATTATTTTGTTTTTACTAAATTAACTTTTATTGGACACATCTGTATGAGAGGTGCCTGAGAAAATGGCTCTGACTTCAAACACAATTGACTATTTTTTTAATTAAAAAAATTTTTTTAATTTAAAAAAAAAAAAAAATAAATAAATAAAATGTCTGAATATGGGACTCATTGGTGTTCCAAAAGGAGAAGAAAAGGGTAAAGGTCTAGGAAGAGTATTCAAAGAAATTGTTGGGGAAAACTTCCCAAATCTTCTAAACAACATAAATACACAAATCATAAATGTCCAGTGAACTCCAAATAGAATAAATCCAAATAAACCCACTACGAGACATATTTTGATCACACTGTCAAACACGGAAGAGAAGGAGCAAGTTCTGAAAGCAGCAAGAGAAAAGCAATTCACCACATACAAAGGAAACAGCATAAGACTAAGTAGTGACTACTCAGCAGCCACCATGGAGGCAAGAAGGCAGTGGCACGATATATTTAAAATTCTGAGTGAGAAAAATTTCCAACCAAGAATACTTTATCCAGCAAAGTTCTCCTTCAAATTTGAGGGAGAGTTTAAATTTTTCACAGACAAACAAATGCTGAGAGAATTTGCTAACAAGACCTGCCCTACTGGAGATACTAAAGGGAGCCCTACAGACAGAGAAACAAAGAAAGGACAGAGAGATATGGAGAAAGGTTCAGTACTAAAGAGATTTGGTATGGGTACAATAAAGGATATTAATAGAGAGAGGGGAAAAATATATATGACAAACATAAACCAAAGGGTAAGATGGCTGATTCAAGAAATGCCTTCACGGTTATAATGTTGAATGTAAATGGATTAAACTCCCCAATTAAAAGATATAGATTCGCAGAATGGATAAAAAAAATGAACCATCAATATGTTGCATACAAGAGACTCATCTTAGACACAGACACACAAAGAAATTGAAAGTGAAAGGATGGAAAGAAATATTTCATGCAAGCTACAGTCAAAAGAAAGCAGGTATAGCAATTTTAATCCCAGATAAAATAGACTTTAAATGCAGGGATGTTTTGAGAGACAAAGAAGGCCACTACATACTAATAAAAGGGGCAATTCAACAAGAGGAAGTAACAATCATAAATGTTTATGCACCCAATCAAGGTGCCACAAAATACATGAGAGAAACACTGGCAAAACTAAAGGAAGCAACTGATGTTTCCACAATAATTGTGGGAGACTTCAACACATCAATCTCTCCTATAGATAGATCAACCAGACAGAAGACCAATAAGGAAATTGAAAACCTAAACAATCTGATAAATGAATTAGATTTAACAGACATATACAGAACATTACATCCCAAATCACCAGGATACACACACTTTTCTAGTGCTCACGGAACTTTCTCCAAAATAGATCATATGCTGGGACATAAAACAAGCCTCAATAAATTTAAAAAGAATGAAATTATTCAAAGCACATTCTCTGACGACAATGGAATACAATTGGAAGTCAATAACCATCAGAGACTTAGAAAATTCACAAATAACTGGAGGTTGAACAACGCACTCCTAAACAATCAGTGGGTTAAAGAAGAAATAGCAAGAGAAATTGCTAAATATATAGAGATGAGTGAAAATGAGAACACAACATACCAAAACCTATGGGATGCAGCAAAAGCAGTGCTGAGGGGGAAATTTATAGCACTAAATGCGTATATTAAAAAGGAAGAAAGAGCCAAAATCAAAGAACTAATGGATCAACTGAAGAAGCTGGAAAATGAACAGCAAACCAATCCTAAACCAAGTAGAAGAAAAGAAATAACGAGGATTAAAGCAGAAATAAATGACATAGAGAACAAAAAAAAAAAACAATAGAGAGGATAAATATCACCAAAAGTTGGTTCTTTGATAAGATCAACAAGATTGACAAGCCCTTAGCTAGACTGACAAAATCAAAAAGAGAGAAGACCCATATAAACAAAATAATGAATGAAAAAGGTGACATAACTGCAGATCCTGAAGAAATTAAAAAAATTATAAGAGGATACTATGAATGACTGTATGGCAACAAACTGGATAATGTAGAGGAAATGGACAATATCCTGGAAACATATGAACAACCTAGACTGACCAGAGAAGAAATAGAAGACCTCAACCAACCCATCACAAGCAAAGAGATCCAATCAGTCATCAAAAATCTTCCCACAAATAAATGCCCAGGGCCAGATGGCTTCACAGGGGAATTCTACCAAACTTTCCAGAAAGAACTGACACCAATCTTACTCAAACTCTTTCAAAACATTGAAGAAAATGGAACACTACCCAACTCATTTTATGAAGCTAACATCAATCTAATACCAAACTAGGCAAAGATGCTACAAAAAAGGAAAACTACCGGCCAATCTCCCTAATGAATATAGATGCAAAAATCCTCAACAAAATACTTGCAAATCGAATCCAAAGACACATTAAAAAAATCATACACCATGACCAAGTGGGGTTCATTCCAGGCATGCAAGGATGGTTCAACATAAGAAAATCAATCAATGTATTACAACACATTAAAAACTTGAAAGGGAAAAATCAAATGATCATCTCAATAGATGCTGAAAAAGCATTTGACAAAATCCAACATCCGTTTTTGATAAAAACACTTCAAAAGGTAGGAATTGAAGGAAACTTCCTCAATTTGTAAAGGGCATATATGAAAAACCCACAGCCAGCATAGTACTCAATGGTGAGAGACTGAAAGCCTTCCCTCTAAGATCAGGAACAAGACAAGGATGCCCCTGTCACCACTGTTATTCAACATTGTGCTGGAAGTGCTAGCCAGGGCAATCCGGCAAGACAAAGAAATAAAAGGCATCCAAATTGGAAAAGAAGAAGTAAAACTGTCATTGTTTACACATGATATGATCTTATATCTGGAAAAACCTGAGAAATTGACGATACAGCTACTAGAGCTAATAAACAAATTTAGCAAAGTAGTGGGATACAAGATTAATGCACATAAGTCAGTAATGTTTCTATATGCTAGAAATGAACAAACTGAAGAGACTCAAGAAAAAGATACCATTTTCAGTAGAAACTAAAAAAATCAAGTACCTAGGAATAAACTTAACCAAAGATGTAAAAGACCTATACAAAGAAAACTACATAACTCTACTAAAAGAAATAGAAGGGGACCTTAAAAGATGGAAAAAAATTCCATGTTCATGGATAGGAAGGCTAAATGTCATTAAGATGTCAATTCTACCCAAACTCATCTACAGATTCAATGCAATCCCAATCAAAATTCCAACAACCTACTTTGCAGACTTGGAAAAGCTAGTTATCAAATTTATTTGGAAAGGGAAGATGCCTCGAATTGCTAAAGACACTCAAAAAGGAAAACAAAGTGGGAGGACTTACACTCCCTGACTTTGAAGCTTATAAAACCACAGTTGTCAAAACAGCATGGTACTGGCACAAAGATAGACATATAGATCAATGGAATCAAATTGAGAATTCGGAGATAGACCCCCAGATCTGTGGTTGACTGATCTTTGATAAGGCCCCCAAAATCACTGAACTGGATCATAATGGTCTTTTCAACAAATGGGGCTGGGAGAGTTGGATATCCATATCCAAAAGAATGAAAGAGGACCCCTACGTCACACCCTACACAAAAATTAACTCAAAATGGATGAAAGATCTCAATAAAAAAGAAAGTACCATAAAACTCCTAGAAGATAATGTAGGAAAACATCTTCAAGACCTTGTATTAGGCGGCCACTTCCTAGACTTTACACCCAAAGCACAAGCAACAAAAGAAAAAATAGATAAATGGGAACTCCTCAAGCTTAGAAGTTTCTGCACCTCAAAGGAATTTCTCAAAAAGGTAAAGAGGCAGCCAACTCAATGGGAAAAATTTTTGGAAACCATGTATCTGACAAAAGACTGATATCTTGCATATATAAAGAAATCCTAGAACTCAATGACAATAGCACAGACAACCCAATTATAAAATGGACAAAAGATATGAAAAGACAGTTCTCTGAAGAGGAAATACAAATGGCCAAGAAACACATGAAAAAATGTTCAGCTTCACTAGCTATTAGAGAGATGCAAATTAAGACCACAATAAGATACCATCTCACACCGATTAGAATGGCTGCCATTAAACAAACAGAAAACTACAAATGCTGGATGGGATGTGGAGAAATTGGAACTCTTATTCATTGTTGGTGGGACTGTATAATGGTTCAGCCACTCTGGAAGTCAGTCTGGCAGTTCCTTAGAAAACTAGATATAGAGTTACCATTCGATCCAGCGATTGCACTTCCCGGTATATACCCAGAAGATCGGAAAGCAGTAACACGAACAGATATCTGCACGCCAATGTTCATAGCAGCATTATTCACAATTGCCAAGAGATGGAAACAACCCAAATGTCCTTCAACAGATGAGTGGATAAATAAAATGTGGTATATACACACGATGGAATACTACACGGTAGTAAGAAGGAACGATCTGGTGAAACATATGACAACATGGATGAACCTTGAAGACATAATGCTGAGCGAAATAAGCCAGGCACAAAAAGAGAAATATTATATGCTACCACTAATGTGAACTTTGAAAAATGTAAAACAAATGGTTTATAATGTAGAATGTAGGGGAACTAGCAATAGAGAGCAATTAAGGAAGGGAAAACAATAATCCAAGAAGAACAGATAAGGTATTTAAAGTTCTGTGGATGCCCAAGAATGACTATGGTCTGTTAATTTCTGATAGATATAGTAGGAACAAGTTCACAGAAATGTTGCTATATTAGGTAACTTTCTTGGGGTAAAGTAGGAACAGGTTGGAAGTAAAGCAGTTATCTTAGGTTAGTTGTCTTTTTCTTACTCCCTTGTTATGGTCTCTTTGAAATGTTCTTTTATTGTATGTTTTTTTTTAATTTTTTTTAAATTTTTTTATTTTTCATACAGTTGATTTAAAAAAAAAAAAAAGGAAAAAAATATGTAGTGCCCCCTTGAGGAGCCTGTGGAGAATGCAGGGGTATTGGCCTACCCCACCTCGATGGTTGCTAACATGACCACAGACATAGGGGACTGGTGATTTGATGGGTTGGGCCCTTTACCATAGGATTTACCCTTGGGAAGACGGTTGCTGCAAAGGAGAGGCTAGGCCTCCCTATAACTGTGCCTAAGAGCCTCCTCCCGAATGTCTCTTTGTTGCTCAGATGTGGCCCTCTTTCTCTAGCTAAGCCAACTTGAAAGGTGAAATCACTGCCCTCCCCCTTGCGTGGGATCAGACACCCAGGGGAGTGAATCTCCCTGGCAACGTGGAATGTGACTCCCAGGGAGGAATGTAGACCCGGCATCGTGGGATGGAGAACATCTTCTTGAGCAAAAGGGGGATGTGAAAGAAATGAAATAAGCTTCAGTGGCAGAGAGATTCCAAAAGGAACCGAGAGGTCACTCTGGTGGGCACTCTTATGCACAATTTAGACAACTCTTTTTAGGTTCTAAAGAATTGGGGTAGCTGGTGGTGGATACCTGAAACTATCAAACTACAACCCAGAATCCATGAATCTCGAAGACAATTGTATAAAAATGTAGCTTATGAGGGGTGACAATGGGATTGGGAAAGCCATAAGGACCACACTCCACTTTGTCTAGTTTATGGATGGATGAGTAGAAAAATAGGGGAAGGAAACAAACAAACAAACAGACAAAGGTACCCAGTGTTCTTGTTTACTTCAATTGCTCTTTTTCACTTTAATTATTATTCTTGTTATTTTTGTGTGTGTGCTAATGAAGGTGTCAGGGATCGATTTAGGTGATGAATGAACAACTACGTAATGGTACTGTGAACAATCGAATGTACGATTTGTTTTGTATGACTGTGTGGTATGTGAATATATCTCAATAAAATGAAGATTAAAAAAAAAAAAAAACCAGATGCAGCCCCTTTCCCCATAATGTTGACACCCCTTTTCAATATGAACAAGTTAGAGTGATCTGCCTAGACATGCCTGAGGATGAAGAAAGTGATTAAGTGGGAGAAAGGGTTAGCAACAGACAAGATAGGATTAACAAAGGATTATGAATAATGAATCTTTATATAAACTATTTTTTAGAGGCTAGGGTATTAGAATAGCTAGAAGGAAATAACTAAAATGGTGGAACTGTAATCCATAATATTCTTTGAAATTACCTATATAACTACTTGTTAAATTGTACTTTGAAAATTATCACCTCTCTGTATATATGCTATATTTCACAATAAGGAAATAACTGAAATTGTGGAGCTGTAACCCATAAAATTCTTTGAAGTTTGCCCTCTATTTGTTAAATCATACTTTGAAAGTTATCACTATTATGCATATATGTTAAATTTCACAATAAAAATGTATTGAGAAATCTAAGTGTAGATAATAAACAACCCCAAAGCAAAATAATGGACATAAGCAGATAATTCACAGAAAAAGGAGAATAAAAGTTCTAAAACCTATGAAAATATATTCTAAACTACTCTATCCACTCATACAATAAGCTCCCCCTGTTGAATTGTGTATCTTCTAAGAGTTTGTTGTGTTTTTTCCTCAAACATTCTCAGTCTTGTTGTGACTGTCATTGATGAAATAGAAATGCAAGGGTGGAAATAATTATCATTTCCTTTAAAAGCAAAGTTGATGCTATTTTGATTAAGAATCACACACAACAGAGACCTATTAGATCATAGCTTAAACAAAATAGAGATTTTATTTCTTCTTAAAATGACAAATCTAGCAGTTGGTGTTACAGGCTCCAGTTTAGCTGGAAGATGAGTTAAATAAACTCAGAAAAAAATCTGAATTATTTCAAAAGAAAACAAAACAGGTGAGAAGTAGAAAAACAGAGATCAAGGCAATTAGGAAACAAAATAATGAGATAAAATATGTCCAAATATATCAATAAATCCAAACAATTTAAATGTCCCATTTAACATAAAAAGATTATCAGATTGGATAAAAAAGAAAATCCAGCTGCATGTTGCTTAAAAGAGATGTATCTAGAATATAAGTACATGCAGAAAGGTTCAAAGCCAAAGGATAGAAAAGAATTCCAAGTGAATACTGACCAAATAAAGTTGTTAAGTATATTAATGTGAGCCAAAGATCTTAAAGCAAAGGGATGGGAAGAAATCTGCCGTTTGTATAAAGAAATGTATAGAGTGGTAGGAAAATGACTTGTTAGAAAACCACAGAAATAATAGAATGATTTTTTTTTGAAACATGGATATATTTTCTACTAGGAACTCTAGGTACATAGTACTGATGAAATTAAAACTGCCCTTGCAAATGCTGGAATAAAGCAAAATTATTCTTGAGATCTTAAAGAAAACAGAATAAAGAAAAAAGTTTTGACAAATACAAACCAATTTATTAAAAGAGGTTACCTTTCTTAAAAATAGAAAGATGTGGCATCAAAGGGAAGAAGATGTGAAAAGGGAGATTTCTACTGTTTTTCTTTATATAACTCTGTATTTGAATTTTGCAGGCATACATGTGTGCATTGCTTTTTGTTATGTAAAAGCATTTATAATTTTCCAAAAAGCATCATTGCAATTGTATTTACATACTGGTTAGGTTTTTTAGTATGGGGTATTTTTTTTTCTTTTCCACTTGTTTCTCTCTGTCCTCTTCTCCTCTGAATCTAAGTAATTAGTTTTGACATTCAAAATGTATCTTCCCATAAATACTACTGAGACATAGATACAGAGGGGATTTTGTTTTACAAAAATGGAATAGTACATATGCTTCCATAACACTTGTTTTTCTTACTCAATAATAAATTGTGGAAGTCCCCTAAAAATCACCAGGTGTGGCTCTAAATGTTTTTAACCTTTGGAGCAGAGGTTTGAGTTAATCAGACTTTTTAGTTAACAACATGCAATTAATTCTTTTTCATGGTTTTCTAATATTCTATGCAGTAGAATTTATCCAACTATTTCCCATTGATTAGTATCGACTTGTTTCCAGTTTTCAGGTACCCATCACAATGTTGTAATAAATACCCTTTTACATATTATCCTTATGTTTTTGTGTTTTTATTTCTATGGCATAGTTTTTGTTTTTTTTATTTTTGTTTTTGTTTTTGCTTTACTATGGAATATATTTTCAAGAGTGGGATTTCTGGGTCAAAAGATAGTTGTAGTTTTTTAATGTTAATAGATGTCACCAGGTTGCTTTTCCAAACAGCTGTAGTGATTCATATTTCCACTAATAATATACAAGAATACCATCTTCCCACATGGCACCCCACTCACATGTTATACATTAAGCCATTAATCAGTCTTCATAGAATTTTAGTGCTTTGTTATTTAGAATAAGATTGGTAACTAAAGTTTATTATATCTAAGTAGTCTACTTCTATTTTTTTTTTTAATCTTCATTTTATTGAGATATATTCACATACCATGCAGTCACACAAAACAAATCGTACTTTCGATTGTTTACAGTACCATTACATAGTGGTACATTCATCACCCAAATCAATCCCTGACACCTTCATTAGCACACACACAAAAATAACAAGAATAATAATTAGAGTGAAAAAGAGCAATTGAAGTAAAAAAGAACACTGGGTACCTTTGTCTGTTTGTTTCCTTCCCCTATTTTTCTACTCATCCATCCATAAACTAGACAAAGTGGAGTGTGGTCCTTATGGCTTTCCCAATCCCATTGTCACCCCTCATAAGCTACATTTTTATACAATTGTCTTCGAGATTCATGGGTTCTGGGTTGTAGTTTGATAGTTTCAGGTATCCACCACCAGCTACCCCAATTCTTTAGAACCTGAAAAGGGTTGTCTAAAGTGTGCGTAAGAGTGCCCACCAGAGTGACCTCTCGGCTCCTTTTGGAATCTCTCTGCCACTGAAGCTTATTTCATTTCCTTTCACATCCCCCTTTTGGTCAAGAAGATGTTCTCCATCCCACGATGCCAGGTCTACATTCCTCCCCGGGAGTCATATTCCACGTTGCCAGGGAGATTCACTCCCCTGGGTGTCTGATCCCACGTAGGGGGGAGGGCTCTACTTCTATTTTTACTGTTTATTTATAGTCTACATTGAGAATGGCTGCTACCAGCATTCATTGTTAAGATGGTACAGTTTTTTTTCTATTAATTTAGTAGGGTAATGAATTACATTGATAGATTTCTTAATCATCTTTGCATTCCTGAAATAAATCTTCTTTGGTCTTAGATATTCTACATTCAATACATTGCTGGATTCTATTTGCCAATATTTTATTAAGAATTTTAACATCCAGGATCTAAGTGAAGTTGGTCTATACTTGTCTTTTTTGGTAGATTTTTATCGGGTATGGATAATACAGTTATGTTGTGTTTCTAAATGAGTGGGGTGGGTTATCTATCTTTGTTATGCCTTTTCAATATCTTTTAGAGAATTGGTCTATTCAAGTTTTTTCCATGATAAAAAAATTTCTAGGAAGTGATTCATTGCATTACGTTTTCAAATTTATTTCCATAAAGTGTCATGATTCTTTAAATTTTTTTCAAGATAGTTTTCTTTACAGACCATACAATTCATTGAAAGTGTACAATCCATCCAAATGGCTCTCAGAATAATCACAGAGATGTGCTATCATCACCATAATCAATTTTAGATCATTTTCATGGTCCCAAAAAGAAAAACCCCATGCCCCTTATACCCTTCTACTGTTACACTTAGTTTTGTGTGGTGCCTTTATTACAAATGATGCAAGAACATTAAGATATTACTGTTAACCATAGTACATACTTTGCATTAGGTGTATTCTTCCCATATACCACCGTATCAGGGTGGTATATACCACAGCTTTTAGTGTTAACCTTGTAGTTGTGACACACATTTGCATAATCTGTGCCTGTTTGGATATATTATGTCCCCCCCAAAAGCCATGTTCTTTAATGCAATCTTGTTAGGGCATATTTGTTCGTCTTTTGATTAGGATGGAAACTTTTGATTGAGTGTTTCCATGGAGATGTGACTCACCAAACTGGGGTGAAACTTTTGATTAGATTAGCAAACTGGAACATAATTCATGGAAGAACATCCTTATATTTACACTATTAAACACCTTCACATACCGCAACAGGATTCACTATGTCACACAGCCTCTTGTTTCATCCTCCAGCTTTCCTTTAGTGATGTACATGACCCTAAACCTCCTCTTTCAATCACAATCACAGGCAAGATTCACCACTGTTATTTACACACGTGATAATGTGCTGCCATCACCTCTATCCAATTCCAAACATTTACAATCAACCTTATTAAAAATTATGCACAAATTAAGCATTACTTCCTGTTCAGGTTTGCTAAAGCTGCAAAATACCAGAGATGGATTGGCTTTTATAAAGGGGATTTATTAGGTTACAAATTTATAGTTCTAAGGCAATAAAAGCATCCCAAAAAAGGCAACAACAAGGGGATACCTTCACTGAAAAAAGGCTGATGGCATCTGGAACACCTCTGTCAACTGGGAAGTCACATGGCTGGCATCTGTTGGTCCTTTGCTCCTGGGTTCTGGTTTCAAAATGGCTTTCTCCAAAATGTCCCTGGGCTTCTGTTTCTCTTAGCTTCTCTCAACTCTCTGCTTGGTTCTACTGGGGTGTTTCTCTATAAGCATCTGGGAGCCCTCTCTTAGCTTCTCCAGAGCAAACTCTGGGTTTCATCTCTTAGCTTAGCATCTCCAAATGTCCCTCCATCTGCATTTCTCATTATCTCCCAGCATCTCTGTTGGCTCTTAGCTTCTCTTGGGGGAAAACTCTGTATTACACATCCTAGCTTCTCTCCAAAATGTCTCTCTCAGCTTCTCTTAAGGACTCCAATGGTCTAATTAAGATCCACCCTGAATGAGTGGGGTCACCCCTCTATGGAAATAATCTAATCAAAAGATTTCACCCACAGTTGGGTGGGCCACATCTCCATGGAAAGAGCCTAATCAAAAGGTCCCACCCACATTCACAAGACTGGATTAAAAGAACATGGCCTTTCCTGGGGTACATAACAGTCTCAAACCGGCACACTTCTCTAATCTTTATCCTCATGCTATTTTCTGATAACCTACATTATAGATATTAACTCCATGAGTTTACTCATTATAATTAGTTCATATTAGTGAGATTATACAGTATTTGTCCTTTTGTGTTTGGCTGATTTCACTCAACATAATATTCTCCAGGTTCATCAATATTGTCGTGTTCATCAGGACCTAATTCTTTCTTACAGCAGCATAATATTCCATCATATGTATATACCACAGTTTGCTTATTCACCCACCAGTTGATGGACAGTTGGGCTGTTTCCATCTTTGGCAACTGTGAATAATGCCACTATGAACATTGGTATGCAAGTGTCTGTTCAGGTCCCTGATTTCAGTCCTTCTGAGTATATACCTAGTCACAGGATTGCTAGATCGTAAGAGTGGTCTATACTTAGCTTTCTAAGGAAGCACCAAATTGTCTTCCACAGAGTCTATACCATTTAAATTCCCACCAGCAGTAAATAAGTGTTTCTATTTCTCCATATCCTCTCCAACACTTATAGTTTTCTGTTTGTTTAATAGCGGTTGTTCTGGTAGGTGTAACATAATATCTCATAGTGATTTTGATTTGCGTTTCCATAATAGCTGGTGAAGTTCAGCTGCTTTTCATGTAACTTTTAGCTATTTGTATTTTCTCTTTGGAAAAATGTCTATTCATGTCTTTGCCCATTTCTTAATTGGGTTATTTATCTTTTTATCGTTGAGTTGTAGGATTTCTTTATATACTCTGGATATTAAACCATTATTGGATATGTGGTTTCCAAATATTTTATCCCATTGAGTAGGCTGCCCTTTCACCATCTTAACAAAGTCCTTTGAAGCACAGAAGTATTCAGTTTTGAGGAGGTCCCACTTATCTGTGTTTTCTTTCATTGCTTGTGCTTTGGGCAGAAGGTCCAAAAAACTACCCTCTACCACAACACCTTGAAGATGCTTCCGTATATTTTCTGCAAGGAGTTGCATAGTCCTAGCTCTTATATTTAGGTTTATAATTCATTTTGTGTTATTTTTTGTATAAGGTGTGAGATAGGGGTCCTCTTCCACTCTTTTGGATATGGATGAGCAGTTTCTCCAGCACCATTTGTTGAAGAGACTGTTCTGTCCCAGTTGAGTGGACTTGGAATACTTGTCAAAAATCAATTGACCATAGATGTGAGAGTCTATTTCTGAACACTCAATTCAATTCCATTCATCAATACGTCTATCTTTGTGCCAGTACCATACTGTTTTGATTGTTGTAGTTTTGTAATGTGATTTAAAGTCAGAAAGTATGAGTCCTCCTACTTTGTTCTTTTCCAAGATATTTTTGGCTATTCAGAGCCCCTTACCTTTCCAAATATATTTGATTATTGGCTTTTCCATTTCTGCAATGTGGACTGTTGGAATTTTGATTGGGATTGTATTGATTCTGTAAACCAGTTTGGGTAGAATTGGCATCTTAATGACATTTAGCCTTTCATTCCATGAACATGGAATGTACTTCTATTTAGGTCTTCTTTGACTTCTTCTAGCAATGTTTTGTAGTTTTCTGAAAATATAGATTCTCTGTTTCCTTAGTTAAGTTAATTCCTAGGTATTCAATTCTTTTAGTTGCTATTTGTGCAAGTTTGGATGTATTATGTCCCTGAAAACTCCATCTTCTTTGATGCAATCTTGTGTGGGGCGATATATTAGTGTTGATTAGATTGGAATTCTTTGACTGAGTGTTTTGTTGGAGATGTGACTCAATCAGTTGTGAGTGAAATGTTTGATTGGACAATTTCCATGGAGGTGTTATCCCACCCATTCAGGATGGGTGTTAATTGGATCACCGGAGTCATATAAAGTCGTTCACAGACAAGGATCTCAGAGCAATAGAGAGTGAAATTTTGGAGAGAGCTGCAGCTTACAGAGACATTTTGGAGATGGCCTTTGAAAGCAGACTTTTGCCCCAGAGAAGCTAAGAAAGGGCAAATGCCCCAAGAGCAAAATTTTGAAGAACATACAGAAGCTGAGAGAAGAGATGGAACACAACCCAGGATCAGCAGATGCCAGCCACATGTCTTCCCAGCCAACAGAGGTTTTTGGATGTGATTGACCATCCTTTGTTGAAGGTACCCCAATCATTGGACAGTTTATGGCCTCAAGACTGTAACTATGTAACCAAATAACCCCCCTTTATAAACACCAATCCATTTCTGGTGTTTGGCAAAAGGGCAGCATTAGCAAACTGGAACAGATTTTGGTATCAGAGAAGTGAGGTGCTGCTGAGGTTGCAAATACCAAACATGTTGGAACAGCTTTTTAAATGGATAAGTGGAAAGTTCTGAAAGAATTGTGTGGAGCTTGGGAGAAAAGGCCTAAACTGCTTTGAAGAAACTTTTGGTAGAAATATGGACTCTAAAGATACTTCTGAGGAGGTCTTGAGCAGAAATGAGGACTGTGACATTGCCAATTGGAAGAAAGGCAATCCTTATTTAAAGTGGCAGAGAATTTGGCAAAATTGTGTCCTGGTGTTGGATGGAAGGCAGAATTTGAAAGCAACAAGTTGGGTTACTCAGCTGAAGAGATTTTGATGCTAAATATCAAAAGTGTAGCTTGGCTTCTCCTTGCAGCTTTTAGTAAAATGTTCCAGGAGAGGGATAAGCTAAAAACTGAACTTTTGGGTACATAGAAACAAAAAATTGATGGTTTGGAAGATTATGGGCTTCCAGAAAGTTAAACCCCAGAGGCTACGGCCTAACATGAGGATTTAACCAAACGTGAAACCCCACCACCATTTCAGTACAAGCCAGGATTGGAGATGGAGTTATTCAGAAAGGACCTGTGGAAAGTCCTATTGTCCCTCAGTTTTAACCCCTGTAAACTGCATGCCAAAAGCACAAAACTTTTGTGAGATCTTTATAGATGGAGCCAATGCCAGTCTGGACTGGAGGGGACAGAAAAAGAATAAATTGAAGGAAATATTTCCTCAGAGACAGAGCCATGGAGGTTGAAGTATAGGGACAAGAAATCTCAGGCAAGCAGAACAGAGCAGCCCAGGCATGTGGAAAGGGTGTTTGCCCTGGAGGCAGAGGGCAGGTCTTCTGCCTTGATGCTTAGGAAGAGTGCTGCCACTCTGGGCTTCAGAGAGGGTGGAGCACATTCCTTGGGGATTGGGGAGAGCCTGGCTGCCACTCCACTGTTCAGAGAGGGGAGAGACTTTGCCCCAGAGAAGCAGAGTCAGGGTAGCACCCTGATGTTTGAGGAGGGTGGGGCCAAGAAGAAGGTGGTCTCTCCAATGTGTGGAAATATTGGAGCACTCATCCCAGCATTTGGAGAGGAAAGGGCTGCAGTGTAACTCTTCGGAAAGTGTGGGACTGCCATTCTATCAAGGCTTGAGGATAAAAATGTCATTCTACAAATGACTCTCAGAATTTGAAATCTAATGGAGTTTGCCCTGCAGGTTTTAGGAATTGTTTTGGTCCCTTAAACACTGTTTTCCTTTCAGTTTCTCCTTACAGCAATGGGAATGTTTATCCAATGATTGTCCCTCCTTTGTATGTTGGAAGCAGATAACTTTTCTAAGTTCCACAGGTCCACAGCCAGAGGGGAATTTTGTTTTAGGACAGACCGTGCCTGTAACTGATTTAGATGGGATCTTGTACTTACTTATTGTTACTGACATGATTTAATTTCTTTGTGATATTGTGATAGGATGAATGTATTTTGTAAATGGAAAGATCATGTCATTTTGGGATCCAGGGGAGTGGAATGTGCCATTTTGGATGTATTATGTCCCCCAAAACTCTATGTTTTTTGGTGTAGTCTTGTGTGGACAAATGTATTAGTGTTGATTAGATTGGAATTCTCTGATTGAGTGTTTCCATGGAGATGTGATGCAATTAATTGTGAGTGAAATGTTTGCTTGGATAATTTCCATGGAGGTGTTATCCCACCCATTCAGGGTGGGTGTTAATTGGATCACTGGAGTCATATAAAGCAGTTCATAGACAAGGACCTCAGAGCAACTGAGAGTGACATTTTGGAGAGAGCTGCAGCTTACAGAGACATTTTGGAGATGGCCTTTGAAAGCAGATTTTGCTTCAGAGAAGCTAATAAAGGACAAAATCCATAAGAGCAACATTTTGAAGAATGCACAGCAGCTGAGAGAAGAGCTGGGACACAACCCAGGATCAGCAGATGCCAGCCATGTGCCTTCCCAGTTAACAGAGGTTTTTGGATGCCATCGACCATCCTTTGGTGAAGGTACCCTATTGGACACTTTATGGCCTTAAGACTGTAACTATATAACCAAATGAACCCCCTTTATAAAAACCAATCCATTTCTGTTATTTTGCATTCTGGCAGCATTAGCAAACCAACACACTACTGTAAATGGAAGTTTTTCTTGATTTCCTTCTCAGATTGCTCTTTATGATACACAGAAACACTACTGGTTTTTTCATGTTAATCTTGTATCCTGCCACTTTGCTGAACTCATTTATTAACTCCAGTAGCTTCATTGTAGAATTTTGGGGACTTTTTAAATATAAGATCATGTTGTCTGCAAATAGCAAAATTTTTACTTCTTCCTTTTCAATTTGGTTTCCTTTTATTTTTTTTCCTGTCTAATTGCTCTAGCTAGAACTTCTAGCACAATGCTGAATAACAATGGTGACAGTGGGCATCCTTGTCTTATTCTAGATCTTAGAGGACAAGCTTCAGTCTTTCACCATTGAATATGACATTAGCTGAGGGTAACAGCCTTTATCATGTTGAGGACCTTTTCCTTCTATTTCCAACTTTCAAATTGTTTTATGAAGAAATGTTGTTAGGTTTTGTCAAGTGCTTTTTCTGCATTGATCAAGATGATCATGTGGGTTTTTGTCTTTGACTTGTTAATGTGCTGTATTTCATTAATTGATTTTCTTGTGTTGAAGCAGCCTTGCATACCTGGATAAAACCCATTTGATCATGGTGCATAATTCTTTTTTTTTTTTTTATATACCACCCTTTCTCTAGTTACTTCTCCTCCCAGATCATTTATTCTCTCATTGCATCAATTGTTTTATATAGTAAGAGTATAAAGATCAATAAGACATTATTCTTGCCTTTTAATCACTCCAGTGTCAAGGGAGAGGAAAGCAGTGAGATAATTGGCAATTACTAATCAGGTGTAACGCATGTGTGGTGGGAAGGCACAGGAGAAGCATCCAGTGCAGCTTCATTGGGTGGAAGGTGCCAGAGAATAATTCCTGGAGACTGTGACTCTTGAGTTGAAACTCAAGCAAGAATTGGCAGGGGAAGCAAAGTTGCTGGAGCAGGAGGTATGTCAGACATAGCAAAGACATGGATGTAAGAAATAAAAATGGCTTTTCTAAAAACAGGGAAGTAAGAATTAAAAATGTGGGCTGCGGAGTGAGATTTGACAGGTTTACTCTGTGGCTAGGTACATGGAAGATTTATTTATTTTTCTTTTTTTTTTTATCTTCATTTTATTGAGATATATTCACATACCACGCAGTCATACAAAACAAATCGTACTTTTGATTGTTTACAGTACCATTACATAGTTGTATATTCATCACCTAAATCAATCCCTGACACCTTCATTAGCACACACACAAAAATAACAAGAATAATAATTAGAGTGAAAAAGAGCAATTGAAGTAAAAAAGAACACTGGGTTCCTTTGTCTGTTTGTTTCCTTCCCCTATTTTTCTACTCATCCATCCATAAACTAGACAAAGTGGAGTGTGGTCCTTATGGCTTTCCCAATCCCATTGTGACCCCTCATAAGCTACATTTTTATACAACTGTCTTCGAGATTCATGGGTTCTGGGTTGTAGTTTGATAGTTTCAGGTATCCACCACTAGCTACCGCAATTCTTTAGAACCTAAAAAGGGTTGTCTAAAGTGTGCGTAAGAGTGCCCACCAGAGTGACCTCTTGGCTCCTTTTGGAATCTCTCTGCCACTGAAGCTTATTTCATTTCCTTTCACATCCCCCTTTTGGTCAAGAAGATGTTCTCCGTCCCACGATGCCGGGTCTACATTCCTCCCCGGGAGTCATATACCACGTTGCCAGGGAGATTCACTCCCCTGGGTGTCTGATCCCACGTAGTGGGGAGGGCAGTGATTTCACCTTTCAAGTTGGCTTAGCCAGAGAGAGAGGGCCACATCTGAGCAACAAAGAGGCATTCGGGAGGAGGCTCTTAGGCACAACCATAGGGAGGCCTAGCCTCTCCCTTGCAGCAACCATCTTCCCAAGGGTAAAACCTGTGGTAGAGGGCTCAACCCATCAAACCACCAGTCCCCTATGTCTGTGGTCATGTTAGCAACCATGGAGGTGGGGTAGGCGAATACCCCTGCATTCTCCACAGGCTCCTCAAGGGGGCACTACATCTTTTTTTTTCCCTTGTTTTTCTTTTTTTTTTTTTTTTTTTAACTTTCCCTTCTTTTTTAAATCAACTGTATGAAAAAAAAAGTTAAAAAGAAAACAAACATAAAATAAAACAACATTTCAAAGAGACCATAACAAGGGAGTAAGAAAAAGACAACTAACCTAAGATAACTGCTTAACTTCCAACATGTTCCTACTTTACCCCAAGAAAGTTACCTAATATAGCAACATTTCTGTGAACTTGTTCCTACTATATCCATCAGAAATTAACAGAACATACTCATTCCTGGGCATCCCCAGAACGTTAAATAGCTTATCTGTTCTTCTTGGATTATTGTTCCCCCTTCCTTAATTGCTCTCTACTGCTAGTTCCCCTACATTCTACATTATAAACCATTTGTTTTACATTTTTCAAAGTTCACATTAGTGGTAGCATATAATATTTCTCTTTTTGTGCCTGGCTTATTTCGCTCAGCATTATGTCTTCAAGGTTCATCCATGTTGTCATATGTTTCACGAGATCGTTCCTTCTTACTGCCGCGTAGTATTCCATCATGTGTATATACCACATTTTATTTATCCACTCATCTGTTGAAGGACATTTGGGTTGTTTCCATCTCTTGGCAATTGTGAATAATGCTGCTATGAACATTGGCGTGCAGATATCTGTTCGTGTCACTGCTTTCCGATCTTCTGGGTATATACCGAGAAGTGCAATCGCTGGATCGAATGGTAACTCTATATCTAGTTTTCTAAGGAACTGCCAGACTGACTTCCAGAGTGGCTGAACCATTATACAGTCCCACCAACAATGAATAAGAGTTCCAATTTCTCCACATCCCCTCCAGCATTTGTAGTTTCCTGTTTGTTTAATGGCAGCCACTCTAATAGGTGTTAGATGGTATCTCATTGTGGTCTTAATTTGCATCTCTCTAATAGCTAGTGAAGCTGAACATTTTTTCATGGTTTCTTGGCCATTTGTATTTCCTCTTCAGAGAACTGTCTTTTCATATCTTTTGCCCATTTTATAATTGGGCTGTCTGTACTATTGTCATTGAGTTGTAGGATTTCTTTGTATATGCAAGATATCAGTCTTTTGTCAGATACATGGTTTCCAAAAATTTTTTCCCATTGAGTTGGCTGCCTCTTTACCTTTTTGAGAAATTCCTTTGAGGTGCAGAAACTTCTAAGCTTGAGGAGTTCCCATTTATCTATTTTCTCTTTTGTTGCTTGTGCTTTGGGTGTAAAGTCTAGGAAGTGGCCACCTAATACAAGGTCTTGAAGATGTTTTCCTACATTATCTTCTAGGAGTTTTATGGTACTTTCTTTTATATTGAGATCTTTGGTCCATTTTGAGTTAATTTTTGTGTAGGCTGTGAGGTAGGGGTCATCTTTCATTCTTTTGGATATGGATATCCAACTCTCCCAGCCCCATTTGTTGAAAAGACCATTATGACTCAGTTCAGTGACTTTGGGGGCCTTATCAAAGATCTGTCGGCCATAGATCTGAGGGTCTATCTCTGAATTCTCAATTCGATTCCATTGATCTATATGTCTATCTTTGTGCCAGTACCATGCTGTTTTGGCAACTGTGGCTTGATAATAAGCTTCAAAGTCAGGGTGTGTAAGTCCTCCCACTTCGTTTTTCTTTTTTAGAGTGTCTTTAGCAATTCGAGGCATCTTCCCTTTCCAAATAAATTTGATAACTAGCTTTTCCAAGTCTGCAAAGTAGGTTGTTGGAATTTTGATTGGGATTGCATTGAATCTGTAGATGAGTTTGGGTAGAATTGACATCTTAATGACATTTAGCCTTCCTATCGATGAACATGGAATTTTTTTCCATCTTTTAAGGTCCCCTTCTATTTCTTTTAGTAGAGTTGTGTAGTTTTCTTTGTATAGGTCTTTTACATCTTTGGTTAAGTTTATTCCTAGGTACTTGATTTTTTTAGTTGCTATTGAAAATGGTATCTTTTTCTTGAGTGTCTCTTCAGTTTGTTCATTTCTAGCATATAGAAACATTACTGACTTATGTGCATTAATCTTGTATCCCGCTACTTTGCTAAATTTGTTGATTAGCTCTAGTAGCTGTATCATCGATTTCTCAGGGTTTTCTAGATATAAGATCATATCATCTGCAAACAATGACAGTTTTACTTCTTCTTTTCCAATTTGGATGCCTTTTATTTCTTTGTCTTGCCGGATTGCCCTGGCTAGCACTTCCAGCACAATGTTGAATAACAGTGGTGACAGCGGGCATCCTTGTCTTGTTCCTGATCTTAGAGGGAAGGCTTTCAGTCTCTCACCATTGAGTACTATGCTGGCTGTGGGTTTTTCATATATGCTCTTTATCATGTTGAGGAAGTTTCCTTCAATTCCTACCTTTTGATGTGTTTTTATCAAAAAGGGATGTTGGATTTTGTCAAATGCTTTTTCAGCATCTATTGAGATGATCAATTGATTTTTCCCTTTTGACTTGTTAATGTGTTGTAATACATTGATTGATTTTCTTATATTGAACCATCCTTGCATGCGTTGAATGAACCCCACTTGGTCATTGTGTATAATTTTTTTAATGTGTCTTTGGATTCGATTTGCAAGTATTTTGTTGAGGATTTTTGCATCTATATTCATTAGGGAGATTGGCCGGTAGTTTTCCTTTTTTGTAGCATCTTTGCCTGGTTTTGGTATTAGATTGATGTTAGCTTCATAAAATGAGTTAGGTAGTGTTCCATTTTCTTCAATGTTTTGAAAGAGTTTGAGTAAGATTGGTGTCAGTTCTTTCTGGAAAGTTTGGTAGAATTCCCCTGTGAAGCCATCTGGCCCTGGGCATTTATTTGTGGGAAGATTTTTGATGACTCATTGGATCTCTTTGCTTGTGATGGGTTGGTTGAGGTCTTCTATTTCTTCTCTGGTCAACCTAGGTTGTTCATATGTTTCCAGGAAATTGTCCATTTCCTCTACATTATCCAGTTTGTTGCCATGCAGTTGTTCATAGTATCCTCTTATAATTTTTTTAATTTCTTCAGGATCTGCAGTTATGTCACCTTTTTCATTCATTATTTTGTTTATATGGGTCTTTTCTCTTTTTGATTTTGTCAGTCTAGCTAGGGGCTTGTCAATCTTGTTGATCTTCTCAAAGAACCAACTTTTAGTGATATTTATCCTCTCTATTGTTTTTTTGTTCTCTATGGCATTTATTTCTGCTTTAATCCTTGTTATTTCTTTTCTTCTACTTGGTTTAGGATTGGTTTGCTGTTCATTTTCTAGCTTCTTCAGTTGATCCATTAGTTCTTTGATTTTGGCCCTTTCTTCCATTTTAATATATGCGTTTAGTGCTATAAATTTCCCCTTAGCACTGCTTTTGCTGCATCCCATAAGTTTTGGTATGTTGTGTTCTCATTTTCATTCATCTCTATATATTTAGCAATTTCTCTTGCTATTTCTTCTTTAACCCACTGATTGTTTAGGAGTGTGTTCTTTAACCTCCAGGTATTTGTGAATTTTCTAAGTCTCTGATGGTTATTGACTTCTAATTGTATTCCATTGTGGTCAGAGAATGTGCTTTGAATAATTTCAATCTTTTTAAATTTATTGAGGCTTGTTTTATGTCCCAGCATATGATCTATTCTGGAGAAAGTTCCGTGAGCACTAGAAAAGTATGTGTATCCTGGTGATTTGGGATGTAATGTCCTGTAGATGTCTGTTAAATGTAATTCATTTATCAGATTGTTTAGGTTTTCAATTTCCTTATTGGTCTTCTGTGTGGTTGATCTATCTATAGGAGAGAGTGATGTGTTGAAGTCTCCCACAATTATTGTGGAAACATCAATTGCTTCCTTTAGTTTTGCCAGTGTTTCTCTCATGTATTTTGTGGCACCTTGATTGGGTGCATAGACATTTATGATTGTTATTTCTTCTTGCTGAATTGCCCCTTTTATTAGTATGTAGTGGCCTTCTTTGTCTCTCAAAACATCCCTGCATTTGAAGTCTATTTTATCTGAGATTAATATTGCTACACCTGCTTTCTTTTGGCTGTAGCTTGCATGAAATATTTTTTTCCATCCTTTCACTTTCAGTTTCTTTGTGTCCCTGTGTCTAAGATGAGTCTCTTGTATGCAACATATTGATGATTCATTTTTTTTGATCCATTCTGCGAATCTATATCTTTTAATTGGGGAGTTTAATCCATTTACATTCAACGTTATAACCGTGAAGGCATTTCTTGAATCAGCCATCTTATCCTTTGGTTTATGTTTGTCACATTTTTCCCTCTCTCTATTAATATCCTTTATTGTACCCATACCAAATCTCTTTAGTACTGAACCTTTCTCCAAGTCTCTCTGTCCTGTCTTTGTTTCTCTGTCTGTAGGGCTCCCTTGAGTATCTCCAGTAGGGCAGGTCTCTTGTTAGCAAATTCTCTCAGCATTTGTTTGTCTGTGAAAAATTTAAGCTCTCCTTCAAATTTGAAGGAGAGCTTTGCTGGATAAAGTATTCTTGGCTGGAAATTTTTCTCACTCAGAATTTTAAATATATCGTGCCACTGCCCTCTTGCCTCCATGGTGGCTGCTGAGTAGTCACTACTTAGTGTTATGCTGTTTCCTTTGTATGTGGTGAATTGCTTTTCTCTTGCTGCTTTCAGAACTTGCTCCTTCTCTTCTGTGTTTGACAGTGTGATCAGTATATGTCTCGGAGTGGGTTTATTTGGATTTATTCTATTTGGAGTTCGCTGAGCATTTATGATTTGTGTATTTATGTTGTTTAGAAGATTTGAGAAGTTTTCCCCAACAATTTCTTTGAATACTCTTCCTAGACCTTTACCCTTTTCTTCCCCTTCTGGGACACCAATGAGTCTTATATTCGGACGTTTCATATTATCTATCATATCCCTGAGGTCCATTTCGATTTTTTCAATTTTTTTTCCCATTCTTTCTTTTATGCTTTCATTTTCCATTCTATCATCTTCCAGGTCACTGATTCATTGTTCAACTTCCTCTAGTCTTGTACTATGAGTGTCCAGAATCTTTTTAATTTGGTCAACAGTTTCTTTAATTTCCATAAGATCATCCATTTTTTTTTATTTAGTCTTGCAATGTCTTCGTTATGCTCTTCTACGGTCTTCTTGATTTCATTTGTATCCCGTAGTATGGTCTCATTGTTCATCTTTAGTTCTTTGAGTAGCTGCTCTAGGTGCTGTGTCTCTTCTGGTCTTTTGATTTGGGTGCTTGGGCTTGGGTTATCCATATCGTCTGGTTTTTTCATATGCTTTATAATTTTCTGTTGTTTTTGGCCTCGTGGCATTTGCTGAACTTGATAGGGTTCTTTTAGGATTTGTAGACCTATTGAAGTCCTTATCTCTAATTTATCAGATCTACAGCTTCGTGGAGTACACTTTCTCTAACTAACCAGCAGGTGGCATCCATGAGCCACCTGTTCTCCACAAGCCAGTTCTCCCCTGCTTAGCCTTTTTGGTGAGTGGGGGAGTGAGTCTTGTGGGGTCCAATTGGTGTACCAAGCTTGCGTGTGTAGTTGGTATTGCCTGCCCTGTATATGGGGCATGTTTCTGGGCAGTCAGGGAGGGGGGATGGCCCTAACAATCAAATATCCCTGGTGATCCTAGAGTTTTAAAACTGCTGCAATAGTCTAAACCTTCAGTTCAGTCCTGCCACAGTTTGTCTCTGCCACTGACCCACAAGTCCTTGGTATTGGCGTATGGCTCCTGAGACTTGCAAGTGGGCCCCTCTTCCAGGCCGTGCACCCCGGGTCCTCTGTTGAGGGATGACTGTGTTATGTCACAGGTGAGTGCCATCCCTCCAGGGCAGTTATGGGCTGCTGGGCTGTGTAGGGAGGCTCCCAGTCTGCTGAAATGATGGCTGAATGGGGCTTGGTTAATTCACACTGCTCCACCTTCCCAACTCTGGGACAATCAGCTGAGGTTGCAGGGAAGGCTAATGTCCATGCCCAGTTTTGTGGTGTGTGCCTGTTATTTGAAGCACTTCCGTCACACTGGGTTGTCTGGGGCAGCTCTGGGCTATGGGGCTGGCGATGGGCAGGAGTGTTTCCTGTCCACCAGGATGATGGCTGTGAGCGGACACCCCCCTTTTCTTGGGAAGTTGTGTTGTTTAGTGAATTTTCTCAGCCACTGGATTATTGCCTTTTGTCTCAGAGCTCTCTTAGTTCTGCTCTTGACTTGAAGTGCCCAAACTGCAAGTCTTTGAAGCTTTCTGTATTGGGCTTCTTAGAGTAATTGTTTTAGAGAAAGAAAAAAGGATTAAAAAAAAAAAGGGCCCTCCTCAGAGATCTAATGGGTTATTGAAATGCTAAGAGACAAAGCAACCAGGGCCATTAAGGAAAGGTCCACAGGGCAGAGAGATCAGCTTTTCTTCGGGATTTGCATATGCGCCTCAAGGCTCTTCCCCTTTCTATGTTCACCAGAACTCCAAAAATCCTCTGCTTTTATTTTGGAGTTTTTCGTGTTGTTTTTTTTCTATGCCTGTCTCCTCTCTGCTGGGCTGGCTGCTCTCAGATTCTCTGGTGTCTGGTCTCAGTCTATCTATGGTTGGAGTTTGGATCAGTAGAATGAGTTTCCGATAAGGGCTGCCACTGCAGTTCTCCCTTCTCCTTCCCGGAGCTGACAGCCCCTCCTCCCACGGGACTGAGCCTGGCAGGGAGGGGCGCGGGTCCCCTGGCCACAAAAACTTACAGATTTCACTGATCTCAGCAGTTCGACGTTTTCATGAGTATTGTATAAAGTATGCCCAAAGTCAGATTGCTCTGTGGTGTCTAGTCCACGCAGTTCCTGGCTTTCTACCTACTTTCCTGGAGGAGTAACTAAAACATACAGCTCACCAGTCCGCCATCTTGCCCCGCCTCCCATAATTCTTTTAATATGTTGCTGGATTTGATTTGCAAGTATTTTGTTGAGGACTTTCGCATCTATATTCACTAGAGAGATTGGTCTGTAATTTTCCTTTCTTATAGTATCTTTGGCTTTGGTATTAGAGTGATGTTGGCTTAATAGAATGAGTTAGTTAGTGTTCCCTCCTCTTCAATTTTATTGAAGAGTTTGAGCAGGAGTGGTATTAATTCTTGGAATAATTGGGAGAATTCACTTGTGAAGACATCTGGTCCTGGGCTTTCCTTTTGGGGAAGCTTTTGATTAGGGATTCAATCCTTTTACTTGTGATTGGTTTGCTGAGGTGTTCTATCTCTTCTTCTTTTTTAGTTTTTATTTTTTTAACTTTATAAAAAAAATTAAAAAACAAACAATAAAAACAGCATTACAAACAAAACCAAAACAAATGAATAAGAAAGCAAATATAACCTAAAATAACTACATTGCTTCCAACATGCTTCTACCTTACCCCAAGAAAAGAAACAAACTATAACCAAAGGAATAAGAACAAATAACCTAAAATAACATTGCTGTCAACTTGTTTCTACCATACCCCCCAAAATTAACAAAATGTAGTCATTCCTGGGCATTTCCATAATGTTAAGTTTACTCTCCATAACTTTTTTGTTCTTATTGGATTGTCATTCCCCCTTCACCATTTGCTGTTTATCACTAGGTCCCCTACATTCTACAATATAAACCATTTATTTAACATTTTTCACAGAGTTCACATTAGTGGTAACATACAATAGCTCTCTTTTAGTGCCTGGATTATTTCACTCAGCATTACGTCTTCAAGGTTCATCCTTGTTGTCATATGTTCACAACCTAATTCCTTCTTACTGCCATGTAGTAGTCCATCGTGTGCATATATGACATTTTGTTTATCCACTCATCTGTTGAAGGGCATTTGGATTGTTTCCATCTTTTGGCAATTGTAAATAATGCTGCTATGAACATCAGTGTGCAGATATCAGTTTGTATCACTGCTTTCATATCTTCCAGGTATACACCAAGAAGTGAAATTACTGGATCAAAGAGTAACTTTATCTAGTTTTCTAAGGAATCACCAGACTGTCTTCCAGAGTGGCTGTACCATTATACAGTCCCACCAACAGTGAATAAGGGTTCCAATTTCTCCACATCCTCTCCAATATTTGTAGTTTCCTGTTTGTTTAATAGCAGCCAATCTGATTGGTGTGAGATGATATCTCATTGTAATCTTAATTTGCATTGCCCTAATAGCTAGTAAAGATGAATATATTTTCATGTGTTTTTGGCCATTTGTATTTCCTCTTTAGAGAACTGTCTTTTCATATCTTTTGCCCATTTTATAATTGTGCTGTCTGTACTATTGTCATTGAGTTGTAGGATTTCTTTATAAACGCAAGATATCAGTCTTTTGTCAGATACATGGTGTTCTAGTTTGCTAATGCTGCCAGAATGCAAAACACCAGAGATGGATTAGCTTTTATAAAAGAGGTTTATTTGGTTACACAATTACAGTCTTAAGGCCATAAATTGTCCATCAACAAAGGGTACCTTTACTGGAGAATGGTCAATGGTGTCCGGAAAACCTCTGTTAGTTGGGAAGGCACGTGGCTGGTGTCTGCTCCAAAGTTCTGGTTTCAAAATGGCTTTCTCCCAGGATGTTCCTCTCTAAGCTGCAGTTCCTCAAAAATGTCACTCTTAGTTGCACTTGGGATATTTGTCCTCTCTCAGCTTCTCTGGAGTAAGAGTCTGCTTTCAATGGCTGTCTTCAAACTGTCTCTCATCTGTAGCTCCTGTGCTTTCTTCAAAGTGTCCCTCTTGGCTGTAGCTCCTCTTCAGAATGTCACTCACAGCTGCACTGAGTTCCCTCTGCCCATCAGCTCATTTATATAGCTCCACTGATCAAGGCCCACCCTGAATGGTTGGGGCCACACCTCCATGGAAATATCTAATCAGAGTCATCACCCACAACTGGGGGGGGCACATCTCCAAAGAAACACTCAAAGAAATCTAATCAACACTGATAATGTCTGCCCACACAAGATTACATCAAAGATAATGGCGTTTGGGGGACATAATACATTCAAACTGGCACACATGCTTTCTAAATATTTTTTTCCCATTTAGTTGGCTGTCTCTTCATCTTTTTGACAAATTCCTTTGAGGTACAGAACCTTTTAAGTTTGAGGAGTTTCCATTTATCTATTTTTTCTTTTGTTGCTTGTGCTGTGGGAGTAAGGTCTAAGAAATGACTTCCTAATACAAGGTCTTGTATATGTTTCACCATATTATCTTCTAGGAGTTTTATGGTACTGTCTTTTATGTTGAAGTCTTTAATCCACTTTGAGTTAATTTTTGTGTAGGGTATGAGGTAGGGGTCTTTTTCATTCTTTTGGATATGGATATCCAGCTCTCCCAGCCCCATTTGTTGAATAGATGGTTATGTCCCAGTTCAGTGGTTTGGGGAGACTTATCAAAGATCAGTTAACTGTAGATCTGGGGGTCCATCTCTGAATTCTCAATTCAATTCCATTGATCAGTATGTCTGTGGCAGTACCATGCTGTTTTGACTACTGTGGCTTTATAGTAAGCTTCAAAGTCAGAGAGTATAAGTCCTCCCACTTAGTTTTTCTTTTTAGAAAGTTTTTAGCAATCCAAGTCACATTTCCCTTCCAAATAAATTTGATGGCTAGCTTTTCCAAGTCTGTAGATTAGTTTTTTGGAATTTTGTTTGGATTGCATTGAATCTGTAGATGAGTTTGAGTAGAACTGACATGTGAATGACATTTAGCCTTTGTTCTAGTTTGCTAATGCTGGAGAATGCAAAACACCAGAGATGGATAGGCTTTTATAAAACGGGGGTTTATTTCACTAAACAATTACAGTCTTAAGGCCACAAAGCATCCAAGGTAACACCTCAGCAATTGGGTACCTTCACCGGAGGACGGCCAGTGGTGTCCGGAAAACCTCTGTTAGCTAGGAAGGCAGCTGGCATCTGCTCCAAAGCTCCAGCCTCAAAACGGCTTTCTCCCAGGACGTTCCTTTCTAGCAAGCTTGCTTCTCTTCAAAACATCACTCCCAGCTGCACTCTCTTTAGTTTCCTCTCTCTGAGTCAGCTCATTTATATAGCTCCAGAGATCAAGGCCCACCCTGAATGGGCGGGGCCACGCCTCCATGGGAACATCCCATCAGAATCATTGCCCACAGCTGGGTGGAGCACATTCCAAGCAAATCCAACCATCACCAAAACGCCTGCCCCACACAAGACCACAAAGATAATGGCATTTGGGGGACACAATACACTCAAACCGGCACAGCCTTCCTATCCATGAACGGAATATTTTTCCATTTTTTAGGTCTCCTTCTATTTGTTTTAGTAAAGTTATGTAGTTTTTGATATATAGGTCTTTTACATTCTTGGTTAAGTTTCTTCCTAGGCACCTGATTTTTTTAGTTGCTATTGAGAATGGAATCTTTTTCTTGAGTGTCTCTTCAGTTAGGTCATTTCTGTTGTATAGGAGAAATATTGACTTATGTGCATTGATCTTGTATCCCACTACTTTGCTAAATTTGTTTTTTAGCTTAAGCAGCTGTTTTGCATTAATTTCTCAGGGTTTTCCAGATATAAGATTATATCATCATCTGCAAATAATGACAATTTTACTTCTTCCTTTCCAATTAGGATACCTTTTATTTCTTTGTCTTGCCAGATTGCTCTGGCCAGCACTTCTAGCACAATGTTGAGTAATAGTGGTGACAGCGGGCATCCTTGTCTTGTTCCTGACCTTAGAGGGAAGTTTTTTAGTCTGTTGACATTGAGTACTATGCTGGCTGTGGGTTTTTCATATATGCCCTTTATCATATTGAGGAAGTTTCCTTCAGTTCCTAAGTTTTGAAGTGTTTTATCAAAAAAGGATGCTGGAATTTGCTGATGCTTTTTCAGCATCTATTGAGATGATTATTTGATTTTTCCCTTTTGATTTGTTAATGTGTTGTACTTCATTGATTGATTTTCTTATGTTGAACCATCCTTGCATGCCTGTGATGAACCCTACTTGATCATGGTGTATGATTTTTTAATGTGTCCTTGGATTCAATTTACAAGTATTTTGTTGAGAATTTTTGCATCTATATTCATTAGGGGATTGGTCTGTAGTTTTCCTTTCTTGTAGCATCATTATTTGGTTTTGATATTAGAGTGTTATTAGCTTCATAAAATGAGTTAAGTAGTGTTCCATTTTCTTCAATGTTTTGAAAGAGTTTAAGTAAGATTGGTGTCAGTTATTTTTGGAAAGTTTGGTTGGATTCCCCTGTGAAGCTATCTGGCCCTGGGCATTTATTTGTGGGAAACTTTTGATGACTGATTGGATGTCTTTCCTTTTGATTGGTTTGTTGAGGTCTTCTATTTCTGCTCTGGTGAGTCTGGGTTGTTCATATGTTTCCAAGAAATTGTCCATTTCCTCTAAATTATCTAGTTTGTTGGCACACAGTTGTTCATAGTATCCTCTTAAGATTTTTGAATTTGTTTGGTATCCACAGTAATGTCACCTCTTTCATTTATTATTTTGTTTATTTGTGTCTTCTCTCTTTTTGATTTTGTAAGTCTAGCCAGAGGCTTGTCAATCTTGCTGATCTTCTCAAAGAACCAACTTTTGGTTCTATTTATTCTGTCTATTATTTTATTGTTCTCTACGTAATTTATTTCTGCTTTGATCCTTGTTATTTCTTTTCTTCTACTTGGTTTGGAATTACTTTGCTGTTCATTTCCTAGCTTCTTCAGTTGTTCCATTAGTTCTTTGATTTTAGCTCTTTCTTCCTTTTTAATGTATGCATTTACAGAAATAAATTTCCCCCTCAATACTGCCTTTGCTGCATCCCATAAGTTTTGATATGTTGTCCTCTCATTTTCACTCATCTCTAGATATTTAGCAATTTCACTTGCTATTTCTTCTTTAACTCACTGATTGTTCAGGAGTGTATTGTTTAACCTCCAGATATTTGTGAATGTTCTAAACCTTTGATGGTTATTGACTTCTAATTGTAATTCATTGTGATCAGAGGTTGTGCTTTGAAAAATTTTAGTGTTTTAAAATTTATTGAGGCTTGGTTATGGTCCAGCATTTGATCTATCTATTCTGGAGAAAGTTCTGTGAGCACTAGAGAAGAATGTGTATCCTGGTGATTTGGGATGTAATGTTCTATATATGTATGTTGAGTCAAATTCATTTATCACATTGTTTAGGTTTTCAATTTCCTGATTGGTCCTCTGTCTGGTTGATCTATTTATAGTAGAGAGTGATGTATTGAATTCTCCCACAATTATTGTGGAAATATCTATGGCTTCCTTCAATTTTGTCAATGCTTGTCTCATGTACTTTGGTGCATCTTGATTGGGTACATAGACATTTATGATTGTTATTTCTTCTTGTTGAATTGTCCTTTTTATTAGTATATAGTGACCCTCTTCATCTCTTTTAACTTCCTTGCCTTTAAGGTCTCTTTTATCTGAGATTAATATTGCTACCCCTGCCTTCTTTTGGCTGTAGCTTGCCTGGAACATTTTTTTCCGTCCTTTCACTTTCAATTTCTTTGTGTCTCTGGGTCTAAGATGAGTCTCTTTTAAGCAACATATTGATGGTTCATATATTTTAATCCATTCTGCCAATCTATGTCTTTTAATTGGTGAGTTTAATCCATTTACATTCAATTTTATTACTGTGGAGGCATTTCTTGAATCAGCCATCATAGCCTTTGGTTTCTTTGTCAGATATATTTTATCCCTCTATCTTTATTTCCTTTAATGTACCCTTCCTAAAACTCTTTAATTCTTAGCCCATCTCCACACCTCTCTCTCCTTTCTTTTTTCTCTGCTGATAGGGCTCCCTTTAGTATCTCTTGTAGGGCAGGTGTCTTGTTAGTAGATTCTCTTAGCATTTATTTGTCTGTGAAGATTTTAAGCTCTCCCTCAAATTTGAAGGAGAGCTTTGCTGGATAAATAATTCTTGGTCAGCAATTTTTCCCTTTCAGAATTTCAAATACATCATACCACTTTCTTCTTGCCTTCTTGGTGGCCACTGAGTAGTTCACTACTTAGCCTTGTGTTGTTTCCCTTGTATGTGGTGAATTGCTTCTCTCTTTCTGCTCTCAAAACTTGCTCCTTTTCTTTAGCATTTGACAGTCTGATCAGAATATGTTTTGGTGTGGTTTTATTTGGATTTATTCTGTTTGGAGTTCATTGGATAGCTATGACTTGCATATTTATGTCATTTAGAAGGTTTGGGAAATTTTACCCAACTATGTCTTTGAATACTCTTCCTAGTCACATACCCCTTTCTTCCCCTTCTGGAACACCATTGATTCCTATATTTGTGTGCTCCTTGTCACCCATCATATCCCTGAGATCCATTTCAAAATTTTCAAATATTTTCTCCATTAATTCTTTTGTACTTTCACTCTCCAAAACATTTTCTTCCATTTTCTTTCTCATTCTCTGAATGTATTTAATCTGCTGTTATGTGTTTCCATGATCTTTTTTAATTTGATCCACAGTCTCTTATATTTCCATAAGCTCATCTATTTTTTTATTTATTATTGTCAATTCTTCTTTATACTCTTCTAGGGTCTTCTTGATGTCCTTTTTATCCTGATCCATGATCTTGCTGTTTGATTAATTGCTCCATGTTCTGTGTCTCCTCTGGTTTTCCGATGTGGGCATTTCGGTTATCCATATCTTCTGGGTTCTTCATATGCTTTAAAATTTTCTGTTGTTTTGGCCTCTTGGCATTTGCTTATCTTGATATGGTTCTTTTAGGATATGCAGGCTTATTTGAACAATTATCTAAATTTGACAGAGCTACAGCTTTTGGAGTGCACTTTCCCTGACCTACCAGCAGATGGTGCCCCCCTCCATCTATTACCCTCAAGTCAGTTCTCCCCAACTTCATCTATGCAGTGAGTTGGGGTCCAAACTTTGTGGCTGTCCAATCAGTGCACCAATTTTCTGTTTGCATTTGGGACCACCAGCTCTGAGGGTGGGGGATGTGCCCTGTGCAGTTAGGCAGGGAAGACAGCTTTAAGACCCAGAGCTCCCAACTGTCCCTAGGTCTGCAACTGTAATACCCTGGGGCTGTTGCAAGAGTCCAACACTTCAGCTCAAATTCCTCACAGACCCTCTCTGCTGTGGGCCCACACATCCCTGGGATTGGTGTAGCGTTCTTTGCACTCTCATGCAGGACCCTGCCGCTAAGCTGCGAACTCTATGGGCCTCCATGGAGGAAGACTGCACAGTGTCACAGGTGAGTGGCATCCCCAAAGGGAGCTCTCACCTGTGGCACTGAAAAGTGGTGTCTCTCAACCTGCTGAACAGATGGCTTTGTGGGGTGTGGTAATTCCCTCTTCCATGGTCCTCTGCCTGCTACAGCAGTCCATTCCTGGCTCCAGGACAATTCACTGTGAGTGTGTGCAAAAGGCTATGACTCATGCCAGAAACTGAGGTGGGTGCCCACGATGTGGAAGGCACTCCCCACCACTCTCAAATGCACAGCTCTCACTGCTGGATCTGCAGCCATCCTCTGGGAGTTCAAACCAACTTGCTTCAAAATGCTGACCCCAGGTTTCTCCCCATTGCAGCTGCAGAGTGCTTCTTCCCCAGCAGCTCAAAGACTCACTCAATTCCAAACATAGTCTCTCAGTTTCACCAAGCGTACAGTCACTATAGGAGTAGCGGACCCTGTCCAGCCAGTAGACCCCTGGAACTGCTATTATGGAGCACTTTCTGTCACTTTTCTGGTGTTTTTCATGGAGGAGTATTTTGCTCCATCTCTCCTAATCTGTCATCTTGGATCTCCCCTCTATTTCTTCGTGAGTCATTGTAGATTGTTCATGTGTGTTTTGGTTTGCTAAAGCTGCTGAAATGCAATATACCAGAAATGGACTGGCTTTTAACAATGTGGATTTATTAGGTTACAAGTTACAGTTTTAAGTCCATGAAAATGTCCAAATTAAGCTCTTAACAACAGGATTCCTTCTCAGAAGAAAGGCTGCTGACATCTAGTACACCTCTGTCACATAAGAAGGCACATGACCAACATCTGCTGGTTCTTCACTCTTGGGTTCCATTGCTTTCAGCTTCTGGCTTCTGTGACTATTTCAGTTTTTGTGTGTCCTTTTTGTTTCTCTGGGCCTTTTTCCTCTAAGCTCTCTGAGTATTTCTCCCTCTAAGCTTTCTTTGGGTGTTTCTTTATGAGCTGTCTCCAAACTTCTGTGCCTTTATCCTCTCACAAAGGACTACAGTAAAGGATTAAGACCCACCTTGAAATGAGTGGATCATATTTCAAAGGAAACAACCTAATCAAAAGGTCCCACCCACAATAAGCCTTCACCCACAAGATGGATTGAAAAAACATGTCCCTTTCTGGGGTACATAACAGCTTCAAACAGCACAGTGTGTTTCTAATAAAGTGTCCATTTCATGTAAGTTGTCTGATTTATTTGCATACAGTTGTTCATAGTGTCCTCTTATGATCTATTTTATTTCTGTGGGGTCAGTGGTAATGATTCCTGTTTTGGCTAAAACTGCCAGAATGCAAAATACCAGAAATGGATTGGCTTTTACAATGGGAGTTTATTAGTTCACAAATTTCAGTTCTAAGGCCATGAAAATATCCCAGTTAAGGCATCAATAGGATATCTTCTCTAAAGAAAAGCCAATGGCAACTGGAGTTGTTCTGTCACATGGGAAGTCACATGGCTGGAGACTGCTGGGCCTCTTCCAGGGTTAGCTTCTGGTTTCTATTGCTTTCTTCAAAATGTTTCTGGTCTTCTGTCTTAGCTCTTCTCTCTCAACTCTTGTGCATCCTTGCTTTTTTCTCTCAGGGCATTTCTCTCTAAGCACCTGGGGGTCCTCTCTTAGCTTCCCCAAGGAAAACCCTGGATTTCATCTCTTAGCTTTTCTCCTGGTTCTGGTTTCAATGACTGTCTCCAAAATGTCTCTGGGAATTTTCTTTCTAAGTGTCTCAGTCTGTGTCAGCTCTGAGCTTTCTCAAGGTCTCCAGAAAACTAATTAAGACCCACCTTGAATGGACAGGGTCACATCGTCATGGTAACAACCTAATCAAAGGATCCCACCTAACAATCTGCCCACACAAGATTGGATTAAAAGAACATAGTCTTTTGGGGTACATAACAGATTCAAACCAACACATTCGTCATCTCATTTCTGATTTTATTTATTTGCATCTTCTTTCTTTTTTTCCTTATCAGTCTAGCTAAGGGTTTGTCAGTTTTATTGGTCTTCTCAAAGAACCAACTTTTGGTTTTATTGAATCTCTCTATTGCTTTTTTGTTCTCCACTTCTTTAATTTTTGGAGAAAGGCAGGGAAGCCAGAAACTAAACCCAGGAAAGGACCAGCAGACCTCAGCCATGTGCCTTCCCATGTGACAGGAATCAATTAGCCTTTCTTCAGAGAAGATATCATCCTGTTGATGGCCTTAACTGGGAGATTTTCATGGCCTTAGAACTGTAAACTTGCAAGCTAATAAAACTTCATTGTAAAAGCCAATCCATTTATTACATTTTGGCAGCTTTCACAAACTGGAACAACAGCATATAGATGGATCACATTTTTAAAAATCCATTCTGCCAATCTTTGTCTTTTAGTTGGGTCATTTAAACTATTAACATTCAATGTTATTATTATAAAGGCAGTACTTAACATCAATGTTTTTATCCTTTGGTTTTATTGGTCATATCTTTTTTTTTATTTATTGTGTTAGTTACCCTTTCTGATAATCTTAATGCCTGCACTCTTCTCCAAGCCTCTCTCTCCTTTCTTTTCTTTCCAGTCTGCAGAACTCCCTAGTATTTCTTGTAGGACAGGGCTCTTGTTAATGAACTCTAAGCTTCTGTTTATCTGTGAATATTTTAAACTCTTCCTTATTTTTGAAGGACAGTTTTGTCAGATAAAGAATTCTTGGCTGGCATTGTTTCTCTTTCAGTATCTTTTTTAAAATGCAAATTTTATTGAGATATACACACACACCATATAATCCATCCAAAGTATACAATCAATTGCTCACAGTATCATCAAATAGTGGAACATTCATCAGCACAATCAATTTTCAAACATTTCCATTACTCCAAAATAAAGAAAAAATATAAAAAAAGAAAATAAAAAAGAATACCAAAACCATCCCATACTCCTTATCCCCCCTTACTATTTATACATTTTTGTCATTATTTTATTACTCATCTACCCATACACTGGTTAAAGGGAGTGTCAGCCACCAGGTTTTCACTATCACACAGTCACACAATAAAAGCTATATAGTTATACAATTATCATCAAGAATCAAGTTTTCTGGATTCCATTCAACAGACTCAGGAATTTCCTTTTAGCTATTCTAATACACTAGAAACAAAAAAAGAATATCTATATAATGCATAAGAATAACCTCCAGATTGACCTCTCAACTCTATTTGAGACCTCTCAGCCACTGAACCTTTATTTTGTTTCATTACTTTTCCCCCTTTTGTTCAAGATGGCTTTCCCAATCCCATGATGCCAGGAGTAGCCTTACCTCTGGCAGCCCTGTCCCTCATTGTCAGGGAGACTTACACCTTTGGGAGTCATGTCACAATAGGTGGGGGCAGTGAGTTAATTTGCAGATTTGGCTTAGAGAGTGGCCACATCTGAGCAATGAAAGAGGTTCTCTGGGGGTGACATTTAGGCATAACTATTAGTAGGCTTACTCCCTCCTTTGCAAGAATAAGTTTCATAAGGGCAAGCCCAAAGATTGGGGGCTTGACTTATTAATTTGGGTTTTCCTAATGCTTGCAGGAATATCAGGTATTCCCCATGTGAGGAAGTTTAATATTTTCAAAATTTTCCCCAGTCATCAAGGGCACTTAGCAAATATTTTTTTTATTTTCTGCACAAATACTCTGGGGTGCATCAGGGTATCATATTAACCTATACAAAATAACAAGATCTCATTCCCTTTCTGGGTTCCATGCAACCTTGTTCTAGTTTGCTAATGCTGCCAGAATGCAAAACACCAGAGATAGATTGGCTTTTATAAAAGGGGGTTTATTTGGTTACACAGTTACAGTCTTAAGGCCATAAAGTGTCCAAGGTAACACATCAGCAGTTGGGTACCTTCACTGGAGGATGGCCAATGGTGTCTGGAAAACCTCTGTTAGCTGGGAAGGCATGTGGCTGGCATCTGCTCCAGAGTTCTGGTTTCAAAATGGCTTTCTCCCAGGATGTTCCTCTCTAGGCTGCAGTTCCTCAAAAATGTCACTCTTGGTTGCACTTGGGGTATTTGTCCTCTCTCAGCTTCTGCAGAGCAAAATCTGCTTTCAACAGCCATCTTCAAACTGTCTCTCATCTGCAGCTCTTCTCTCAGCTCCAGTGCATTCTTCAAAGTGTCCCTCTTGGCTGTAGCTCCTCTTCAAAATGTCACTCTCAGCTGCACTGAGTTCCTTCTGTTTGTCAGTTCATTTATACGGCTCCAGTGATTTAATTTAGACCCTTCCTGAATGGGTGGGGTAGCAACTCCTTGTCATCACCCACAGTTGGGTGGAGCACATCTCCATGGAAACACTCAAAGAATTACAATCTAATCAACATGGATACATTTGCCCATGCAAGATTACATCAAAGATAATGGTGTTTTGGGGGACATAGTACATTCAAACTGGCACAACCTGTTGTTTAAATGGACTGACCATACATGTTATATTAGAAAGCATGCTACAGAAAATGTAAATTTTTTTACCAATTAAATGTCTCTTAAATAAGAGTCAAAACTCAAGACTAGATGTGACTGCCATAAGAGCTTCCAATCTAGAAACTTTTATAACAAGCCTCATTGATCTCTGCACTCCTACATTGTTAATTGCCCAATCTCTGTCCACATTCAATTCCTTGATACCAATGCTCCTGAATTCAATTCTCAGCATTTGCTCATTATAATAATTTTATATTAATGAGGCTTACAATATTTGTCCTTTTGTTTCTGGCTTATTTCACTCAAAACAATGTTCTCAAGGCTCATTCACCTAGTAGCCTGTCTCATGATTTCATTCCTTCTTGCAGCTGTTCAATATTCCGTTATATGTATACACCAGAGTTCACCCTTCCTTTGCCTGTTGATCTTTCCTGAGGCCATCTCCATTCACTGAAATCAGGAATACTGCTGCCATAATCACCAGTGTGTAAATGTCTAGCCATGTCCCTGCTTTCAGTTCTTCCAAGTGTACAAAATAATGGGGTTTCAGGATCATATGGCAGCCCGATACTTAGCCTTCTGTGGAACCATCACACTGCCCTCCAGAGGGGCTGCACCATCCTACATCCCTACAAACAGCAAATAGCTATATCTCTCCACATCTTCTCCAGTACTTGTATCCTTCTGTTTATTTGTTAAACATTTTTATTTGCACACCGTGCAATACATCCTGAGTAACCAATCAATAGCTCACACTATAATCATATAATTATGTTTTCACCACCACAATCTATATGAGAACAATTCCATTTGTTCTGCAAAAAAACAAGAGAAAGAAAAAAAGAAAAAATAAAGGAATAAAGAATTAAAAAAAAATAAAATAGGAGAAAGAACAACAACAAAAGTCACATGCCCCACCCTTTTATCCCCCTCTGTTGGTTGACATTAGCTTTAGTGTATTGCCTTTGTTATAATTAACAGAAAAATATTACAATGTTACTGTTAACTATAGACCCTAGTTTTCATTGATTGTATTTTTTCCTGTAAACCATTCCATTTTCAATACCTTGCAATGTTGGCATTAAATTGTTCTCCTTCATGGAAAAACTTTCTTATATTTCTACATTTAATCACCAAAAACTCTAGATTTTGCTAAGTTATACAGTCCCAGTTTTATCCTCTATCTTGTCTTCTGGTATAATACATGTCCTTAGCCTTCCTCTTTCAACCATCCTCACACTCAGCTTTGTTCATTATACTTAAAATATTGTGCTACCATCACATAATATAGTGCTACCCATTTCTGGATCTTTATGGTCAAACTTGTTGAACATCTGTACCCCTCCAGCATCAAATCCCCAATCTGTACCCTCCTTCTATCTCCTGTTAAACTGTCTTATTAATTTGAACTTTCAGAGTTTGCTTATTATTGTTAGTTCATATTAGTGACACCATACAGCATTTGTCCTTTTGTATCTGGCTAATTTCATTCAACACAATGTCCTCAAGGTTCATCCACATTGTTACATGCATCATGACTTTATTTTGCCTTACAGCTGCGTAAGATTCCATCATATGTGTATACCACAGTTTGTTTATCCAGTCATCTGTTGATGTACATTTTTGCTGTTTCCATCTGTTGGAAATTGTGAATAATGCTGCTAAAAACACCTGCTTACAAATGTCCATTCACATCCTAGCCTTCAGTTCCTCTGAGGATATACCTAGAAATGGGATTGCTGGATCATACTTAGCAATTCTATACTTAGCTTCCCAAGGAATGACCAAACTGATTTCCAGAGTGGTTGCACCATTCTGCATTACCACCAACAGTGAAGAAGTGTACCTCTTTCCCCAAATCCTCTCCAACACTTGTAGTTTTCTGTTTTTTTGATAATGGCCATTCTAGTAGGTGTGATATCTCATTGTGGTCTTCATTTGCATCTCTCTAATATCTAGTGAAGTTGAGCATCTTTTCATGTTTTAGTCATTTGTATTTCCTCTTTGGAAAATTGTCTGTCCATGTCTTTTGTCCATTTTTAAATTGGGTTGTTTATCTTTTGGTTGTTGTGTTATAGAATCTTTTTATATATGCTGGATATGAAACCCTTATCTTATATGTGATTTCCAAATACTGTCTCCCATTGTGTAGGTTGCCTTTTACTTTCCTTGCAAGGTCCTTAGATGTACAAAACTTTTCAGTTTTGAGGAGGTCCCATTTATCTATTTCATGTCTTTCGTTGCTCATGCTTTTGGTGTAAGGATTAGGAAACTACCTCTTATCACAAGTCTTTAAGATATTTCTGTACATTTTATTCTGAAAGTTTTATGGTCTTAGCCCTAATGTTTAGGTCTTTGGTCCA
Source organism: Choloepus didactylus (assembly GCF_015220235.1). NCBI lineage: Eukaryota > Metazoa > Chordata > Mammalia > Pilosa > Megalonychidae > Choloepus > Choloepus didactylus. Next base: position 5,827,520 of record NW_023637606.1, read on the forward strand.
TTTTGAGTTAATTTTTGTATAAGGTGTGAGATAAGGGTACTCTTTCATTCTTCTAGATATGTCTATCCAGTTCCCCAAGCACCATTTGTTGAAGAGGCTACTCTGTCCCAGCTGAGTTGACTTGACTCCCTTTTCAAAGATCAATTTCAAACTTTTTTATTTTATTGAGTCTTGTTTTGTGCCCCAGCATATAATCTATCCTGGAGAACTCTTCATGAGTGCTAGAGAAGAACATATATCCTGGTAATTTGGGATGCAGTGATCTATATTTGACTAAGTCTAATTCATTTATCACATTGTTTAGGTTCTCAATTTCTTTATTGGTCCTCTGTCTAGATGTTCTGTCTATAGAAGACAGTGGTGTATTGAAATATCCCCTATTATTGTAGAAACATCTATTGCTCCCTTCAGTTTTTCCAATGTTTGTCTCCAGCACTTTGTAACTCCTTCATTGTATGCATAAATATTTATGATCATTATTTCTTCTTGGTGAATTTTCCCTTTTATTAATATATAGTGTCCTTCTTTGTCTTTTATGACATATTTGCAGTTAAAGTCTATTTTGTCTGATAATAGTACAGCTATCTTTGGTTTCTTTTGGCTGCAGCTTGCATGGAATATTTTTTCCCACCCTTTCACTTTCAATCTCTTTGTGTCACTGGGTCTAAGATGAGTTTTTTGTAGACAGTGTATTGATGGGTCATACTTTTTAACCCACTCTGCCAGTCTGTATCTTTTAATTGGGGAATTTAATCCATTCACAATCAAAGTTATTACTGTGAAGGCAGTTCTTGAATGAACCATCTTATCTTATTGTTTTTACTTGTCAGATCTATTTCCCCCATCTTTTTTCCTTTAAGTTACCCTTATTAATATTTTTCTGTTCTGTGCCCTTCTCCAGACCTCTCTCTCCTTTATTTTCTCTCAGCTAGTAGAACTCCTCTTAGTATTTCTTTCAGGGCAGGTCTTTTGCAAACAAGTTCTCTCAGCATTTGATTGTCTGGGAAAATTTTAAACTCTCCCTCAATTTTGAAGGAGAGCTTTGCTGAATAAAACATTCTTGACTGGCAATTTCTCTCTTTCCAAATCTTAAATATGTCATATCACTTCCTTCTGGCCTCCATGGTGCCTGCTGTGTAGTCAGTCTTATGTGGCTTCCTTGTATGTGGTGAGTTACTTCTCTCTTGCTGCTTTCAGGACATTCTCTTTCTCTTCAGCATTTGACAATCTGGTTAGTATATGTCTTGGAGTGTGTCTATTTGGATTTGTTCTATTTGGAGTTCTTTGGGCTTCTTTGATTTGTTTATTTATGTCATTTATAAGTGTTGGGAATCTTTCCCAACTATGCCCTCAAATACACTTAGCCATTTACAATTCTCTTTTCCTTCTGGGACAACAATGACTGTTATATTTGTGCACTTCACATTGTCCATTATTTCCCTGAGATCCATTTCAAATTTTCCAACTTTTTTCATCATTTTTTTTTTTTGTGCATTCACAGTCAATTGCCCTGTCCTCTGGCTTACTCATTCTTTCTTCTGCCTCTTCAAATCTGCTGTTGGGCTCTAGTATATTTTAAATTTGATCCACAGTGCCTTTTATTTCAATATGTTCTCTTTTTCATTTACTCTTTCAAATTCTTCGTTATGCTCTTCTAGAATCTTCTTAATGTTCTTTATGTCTTTAGCCAACCCACTGAAGTTGTTTTGTAGATTTGTATGTACATCTTTGATTAATTGCTCCAAGTTCTGTGTCTTTTCTGGTTTTTCAATTTGGTCAGTTGGCCAAATTGGGCCCGTATCTTCTTGGGTCTTAATGTGACTTGTGATTTTCTGTTAACTTCAAGGCATTTACTTATTTTGATAAGATTATTTTGGGAAATGTAGGACTATTTAGACATTTATTTAAAATTTGGCAGAATCACAGCTTGCTGGAGTGCAATTTCCCTGTCTTCCCAACAGATGGCCCTCTTGAGCCACCTCTTGCCCTCAAGCTAGGTTTTCCCTAACTGTGCCTGCATACTGGGCAGAATCCAAACCAAGTGGAAATCCAATCAGTGCACCAGTTCTGCATGTGGACTGGTGACTTCCAGCCCTGGGTTTGGGGGTTGGGCACTGTACAGTTTGGCAAGGAGTCCGCTTACAGGTACAGTGGCTCTGGTGATTCCCAGGCCTCTGAGTGGATCACTCTCTAGCTGTGGGGCATTGCATCACACCCTTCACTCAAATGTGCCCTGTCCTTGCCTGCCATGCAACTGTGAACTTCTGGGGTGGTAGAGGGTCTTCTAATGCTTCACTTGTCTTCACCTCTTGTCATGCACACCATGGACATCTGTGGAGGAAGAGTAAATGGGGTCAACACAGGTCCCCTGTTTCCCAGATTCCTGCATGGGAGCTCCCAGGCATGGGACAAAGGGGGATTATCTCCCCAGCTAATTGTTGAGATGGGTGCACAGGACTGGAGAGCTACTTCCTCCCCTGCTTGGCAGCTGGCTCACAGCCTTTCAGACATAATTCTCCACTTTTTCATCCAAGTCCTCACTATGTATTTTAGAGGTTCTTCTCTGGCTGCTCATTACCTGGGACTGCTGTCCTGGGTGTTTTCCACCTTTTCTCTAGTTTTTCTCATGGAGGAGACATTTGCTCAGCCTCTCCTATTCTGCCTTGTTGGGGTTATTCTGAAGGTCGGTTTCTCTCTCTCATCTAGTATTTTGTTGTTGATTGGGTTTGTCTTAAGGCTCTTCTTTTACAGTTGGCTCATCAGTATTTCCCAGCCCAAACAAGGTGAGATATGCATGCAGGGGGTGTAGACCAGATCCAAAGGACCCTGGTGAGAGGATCAGAAAAGATTCCAAAAAAAACTTTTCAAAATTCTGCTTTCCAAAGCTGTGCTTTCCTGGCCTTCCCAGCAATGCAGGGTATTTTAGACTTTGCCACCTCCTCCTCTGGTGCAGTCAAAACAATGGTGTGGCAGCTTTTGACTGAGTCCTTCTAGAACAGCTGACTCCAGCAGTCTAAATTTGCCAGCCAGTAGCTGGGTCAGTACTGGGCTCTGTCCCCCTTTGTTCTTGGAGTGGAGGGCTCCAATGGCCATCCTAGTCCATAGCTGGTGGGAATTGGACCACCTGAAGCTGCTTGTCTTGAGTGTGGGGAATGGGCACTAGGAGCTGTGGCCATAATTACTCACAGTCTCCCATGGGTGCTGCAGAGAATTTCCCTGGTCTCTGGAATCCCAGAATAGTTGATTCACACTGTTTATGCCTATCTACTCCCTGTTTGGGGGAGATGAGTGAGCCCTGAAGCTCCCTCCCTATTCTGCCATTTTCCCACAACCTCTTTTAATTTTTGTTTTCTATGAAGTTGTATCTCCTTTCTCATTCCTAATTGTAATGATTTTTTGCCCAGCTGCTCTTTTCCTTCAAAGGGATTACAAAAATTTATCTATTTAATTCATCTTTTCAAAAACAAATTTTTGCCAGTTTGGATGTATGTCCCCCAAAATGTCATGTTCTTTGATGAAATCTTGTGGGGACAGATGTATTAGTGTTGATTATGTTGGAATCCTTTGAGTGTTTCCATGGAGATGTGACTTAATCAATGATGGGCAAGACCCTTGATTTGATAATTTCCATGGAGGTGTTACCCCACCCATTCAGGGTGGGTCTTAATTGAATCACTGGAGTCTTATAAAAAAGTTCCCAGAAAGGAGATGCTGCAGCCAAGAGAGACACTTTGAAGAATGCACAAGAGCTGAGACAGGAGCTGGAACACAACCTGGTATCAGCAGGTGCCAGCCACATGCCTTCCATGCTAGCAGAGGTTTTCTGGACACCATTGGCCCTCCTTCAGTGAAAGTATACTTTGTGTTAATGCCTTAATTTGGACATTTTCATGACCTTCAGACTGTAACTTTGTAACCAAATAAACCTCTTTTATAAAAGCCAATCCATTTCTGGTATTTTGCATAATGTCAGCATTAGCAAACTGAACACAATATATTATCCTTTATACTTCTTGTCCTTTGTATTTCATTAACATTTTTACATGTATTAATGCCATCCTTCATGTTTCCCTTGGTTTCTTTTGCTCTTCTTTCTCAAAATTCTTTAGTATTAAATTATTTTATTTTTCATTTGTCTTTTTGTCAGTAAAAGCAACTAAGTCTAGAATTTTTTACTGAGAATTTTTTGCTATGCTCCATGGGTTTGGATATATAATACTCTCCTTTCATTACTTTTTGGAGCATTTGTAATTTTTCCTTTTGATTTTCTTCTTGGTCCAATGATTATTTAGCAATATCACTTTATTTCTTGGTACTTAAATTTTATAGCCAGTTCTTTATATTTATTATAATTGTATTGGATTATGATCAGAGACCTTTGCCCATAAAATCTTTACTTTTAAAGTTAATTTAGGTTTTATATATATGTATAGTAAATATTCCACAGACATATAAAAAATTATATTTTCCATTCAAGGTATTTAAGTGTATTGGTTTTACTATCTTTTTTTGTTTTACTGTTTAAGACTTTTTCATTCTAGTTAATTTTTTTCTATTAGCTCTCAATATATCTGAGAGACATTTATTAACATCTCCTACTATAACTTCATTTTGATGCAAGTTCATATTAATGTATAACAACTTTTCCTTTACAGGTTTAACTATCAGTTGTCTGAAATATTCAAATTTATAACACTCACATCTGCTTATTTTCATCATGCCCCTCTTTATAGTGCTTTTTTATCTGAAATTCCGGCTTGTTTGACATCAATACCTGCCTTTCCTGGGAAAGTAGAAAGAAGTCTAGTTTGTTGAAACAGAATCACCCCAGAATCTCTTTGGTTAAGCAAGAAGGCTCATGTTGAAACTGTTTCATCTACAGACTGTCTCTGAAACCCAAAACGTGGGGTAAACAACAGCAATTTCTCCAACCACATGAAAATTAGTCTAAATTGACTAGGCCTCAACTGAGGGGGTTTATAAAAAGTCTGTGCCTTTTTCTGAGTTTTTGTTTCAACCACAATTCTCTTGTCATTGTGTCACACATCCAAGAAGAAAAGAATTTCTGCATCTAATGGTTAAAAGATTGGCACAGGTGTTGATATTTGTTGAGGTTGGGTAATGTGTGTATGGGAGACTGTATTACAAATGATTCTCTGTACTTTTGTGATTGTCTGAACATGGGGATTTGGGTCCCTGTGTTACTCTGAGATGCCATGAGAAGGATAAAACATGGATTTGGGATGTGTAAGGGAGGGGACTCTATGCAGGTGGATGTTGGATTTGTTTGTCAGTGTTAATAAAAGATATTAAGAGCCCCCTCTGACTGATGACCAATGCCTTTGTTTGTGCTTCTCCCTAAAGATGGAAACTCCTTTCCTTACTCACTTAAATGAGTTGTCCTTGGTTAAAACTGAGTCACAATAGAAAAAGTCTAGAAAAACATTTTTTTAAATGGTGAGTGAGTGGTTTTTCTGAAAGTAGGTAAGTGGGACGTCTGTCTATCTTTTTTTCTTTTTGTTCTTTATTTTCTTGTGCATTGTTGGAATTTCTTCCAAACAGCATGTTTTACTTTGTGAGTTTTTTTTTTTAATACTGCAAAAAGCAATCATGCTGTTATTTTAAAATCTCAGTGGAACAATCTCCTGACCATACATGAGGCAATACATTTTGTTAGGTCAAATCATTGTGCAGTATTTGTCTTAGTAGCTCTGGCAAACTAAGACACGTGGTTTTATTACATCCTTCAACATTCAGGCTCTGTGGTTGGACAGCCTCAAGAAGTGATTCCTGTCCCGACTCTGCCTTCCAGCATGACTTGTTTCCTCCTTTCTCAGAGCCTCAGTTCACACATCTGAGCAATAGAAGTGATAATACCTCTGGCCTTTTTGACAATGGAGTTGATGCCTCAAAGATGATGCCTTGGCACAGAGGGAAGGATAAAAAAATGATAGCCATCATCATTGCTCCTCATGGTGGTCAAGATCTGGGAAGGGTCTGGGACAGTTTGAAACTGTTTTGTACCCCAGGAAAGTCCATGTTCTTTTAATCCAGTTTTGCGAATGCAGACTTATTGAGTGGGACATTTTGATTAGGTTGTTTCTATGGAGATGTGACCCACCCAACTGTGGGTGGGAACTTTTTTTAACATTTTAAAATTCAGTTTTATTCATAAATATTCACATACCATACAATCATCCATGGTGTACAATCAACTGTCACAGTACAGTCTTATAGTTGGGCATTCATCACCCCAATCTATTTTTGAACATTTTCCATACACCAGAAAGAATCAGAATAAGAATAAAAAATAAAAATAAAAAAATAAAAAAACACCGAGATCACCACCCACATCCCACCCTATTTTTCATTTAGGTTTTGTCTTCATTTTTATACTCATTCATCCATACACTGTTTTCATAATCACACTGTCACCCATTGTAAGCTACACTGTTATACAATCATCTCCAAGAGTCAAGGCTACTGGGTTGGAGTTTGGTAGTTTCAGGTATTTACTTCTAGCTATTCCAATATATTACAACCTAAAAAGTGCTATCTATATAGTGTGCAAGAATGTCCACCAAAGTGACCTCTCAACTTCATTTGAAATGTCTCAGCCACTGAAGCTCCATCTCATTTCATTTTGTATCCCCCTTTTGGTCAAGAAGATGTTCCCAATCCCACAATGCTGGGTCCATATTCATCCCCAAGAGTCATATCCTGCATTGCCAGGGAGATTTACACCCTTGGGGGTCAGGTCCCCCATAGGAGGGAGGGCAATGAGATCACCCACCATGGTGGCTTAGTTAGAGAGAGGGGGCCACATCTGAGCAATAAAGAGGCACTGAGGGGGAGACTCTTAGGCATAGTTATAAGCAGGGTCAGCCTCTCCTTGCAGCAACAAGCTTCATAGGAGCCAGCCCCAAGACAGAGGGCTCAGCATGTCAAGCTGTCAGTCTCCAATGTTTGTTAGAACATCAGCATCAATCCAGATGAGGAAGTTCAACACCTCTGCATCCTCCCCAGCTCTTCAGAATATATTTTTATTCTCCACCTAAATTACTTTAGGATGTGTTGCTATTTCATTCTAATCTACACAGACCTACCATAGCTCACTTCCTGTTCAAAGTTCCATGTATTTGTAGTGTTTGAACAAACTGACTGTAAAAGTTATATTGTTTAGATAATATAGATCCTACACCAAATGCACATTTCTTCCCTTGGTCTCACATGGAAGTTGAAGTTTGAACACAGTCAGTTTCAACCTTTACCCTTTGGCCTGATTTGCCCTAATCTTGACCAGATCTGCTTTATTCATATCTCTAATTGAAGTCTGGGCTCTGTTTCAGCTTTTTTTTAACAGTTGCTGTATGCATAAATACTGATATTCATATCTGCCAAGTTCTAGCTCTGAGTTTCAGGTGTAACACAGATGCCCAATATTCTGGAGACCAACCAGGTTATACATTAAGGGATCAACATCTCAGAGTTTGGAGATAGCTGTTTCAATTAAGGAATAGATTTGACTGCTGTAAGAACTTACAATCTGGGGACCATTATAATAATCATTTCCCTGTTAGGCTGTGCTCTAAGATTTAATTCTGAGTGTATGCATTGTAGTTAGTCCATATTGCTGAGGCATTATAGTGTTTGCCTTGGTTTCTGGCATACTTCACTCAACATGCTGTCTACAGGATCCATTCACCTCATTGCATGTCTCACAGCTTCACTCCTTCTTGCAGTTGCTTGATATTCCATTGTATTCATACACTATAGTTCACCATTCTCTTCCTCAGTCAGTGTACTCTTAGGCCACCTCCACCCATTGCAAATCATGAACACTGCCTCCACAAACACCAGTGTGCAAATTTCCACCCATGTCTCCACTTCTGGGTCCTCCAAATACACACCCCACAATGAGGTCGCAGGACCCCATGGCCCCACATACTCAGCTTCACGTGGATCCACCAGTGACCTCCAGAAAGGCTGCTCCATTCTGTCTCCTCATCAACAGTAAATAGGTACATCCCTCTCTCCATGTTTTCTCCAGCACTTTTACCTCTATTTATATTTTTACCTACAATCTTATAGAGATATATTCACATAACATAGAACCATACACAGTGTACAATCAGTTGTCCACAGCATCATCACATAGTTGTATATTTATCACCACAGTCAGCACTTGAACATATTCATAATTATGAAAAAGTGTATGTTTTTCTGGTGAATAATAAAAAAGATAATAAAAAGAAAAACAAAAATGTCATACAATACAATAGTAAGTACAAAAAACAATACCACTACCAAGAATCCCATATCCCTCCCTTATATCCCACTCTCATACACATTTAACTTTGGTGTATTGCCTTTGTTACATTTAATGGGAGAGTACCAAAATGTTACTGTTGACCATAGAGTCCAGTTTGCTTTGATTATGTTTTTTCCCAAATACCATCCCTTTTTTTCAACACTCTGGATGGTTGGCATTCATTTGTTCTCCCAAATGAATATTTTTATATTTGTACATTCAGTAACACTCATTGGCCACTCCAGTTTTTGCTAAGTTATACAGTCCCAGTCTTCATTATCTATCTTTACCTCTGGTGTCATACATTCCCCTATCCCACCTCTTTCAGCTTTACTCACAGACATCTTTATTCCATGCACTTACAATATTGTACTACCATCACACAGTATTATGTTATCCATGTCTGGATCTATACAATCATTCCTGCTGAACATTTCTGTAGTCCTTCAGCATCAAATGCCTGATTTCTACTCTCTTTCTATCTCTTGGTAGCCTGTGCGATCAGCTTTCAACTCTCAAAGTTTGCTTATTTGTGCTATTTTACATTAATGAGACCATACAGTATTTGTCCTTTTGTTTCTGGCTAACTTCACTCAACATAAAGTCCTCAAGGTTCATCCATGTTATTATATGTTCCATGTCTTTGTTCTGTCTTACAGCTGCATAATATTCCACCATGTGATTATACCACAGTTTGTTTACCCACTCATCTGTTGATGGACAATTGGGCTTCTTCCATCTCTTGGCAGTTGTGAATAATGCTGCAATAAACATCAGTTTACAAATGTCTGTGTCTTAGCTTTCAGTTCCTTTGAGTATATACCTAGCAATGGAATAGCTGGGTCATATGGCAAATCTATACTTAGCTTCCTGAGGAACCTCCACACTGTCTTCCAGAGTGGTTGCACCATTCTACATTCCCACCAGCAATGAATAAGTGTGCCTCTTTCTCCATATCCTCTCCAGCACTGGTAATTTTCTGTTTTTTGGATAATGGCTATTCTGGCAGGTGTGAGATAGTATCTCATTGTGGTTTTGATTTGCATTTTCCCTAATAACCAGTGAAGTTGAGCATTTTTTCATAAGTTTTTGAGCCATTTGTATTTCCTCTTCAGAAAAGTGTCTGTCCATGTCTTTTGCCCATTTTTTTAATTGGGTTGTTTGTCTTTCTGTTGTTGAATTGTAGGATTGCTTTATATATTTGGAATATTAAACCCTTATCTGATATGTGGTTTCCAAATATTGTCTCCCATTGTGTAAGCTGCCTTTTTACTTTTCTAACAAAGTCCTATGATGTGCAAAAATGTTTGATTTTGAGAAGATCTCATTTGTCTACTTGTTCTTTGCTTGCTCACACTTTGGGTGTAAGGTCTAGGAAACCACCTCTTATCACAAGATCTTTAAGATAGTGCCCTATGTTTTCTTCTAAGAGTCTTATGTTCTCAGTGCTTATGTTTAGGTTTTTGATCCAATTAGAACTAATTTTTGTATAGGGTGTGAAGTAGGAATCCTCTTTCATTCTTTTGGAAATGGATATCCAGTTCTCCAAACACCATTTATTGAAGAAGTTGCTCTGTCCCAGTTGATTTGTCTTGACTGTCTTATCAAAGATGAATTGTCCATAGGTGTGACAGTTTATTTCTGAACACTCAATTCAATTCCGTTGGTTTGGCAACTCTGTCCTTATGCCAGTACCATTCTGTTTTGAGCACTGTAGCTTTGTACTATGCTTCAAAGTCAGGTAGTGTGAGACCTCCCACTTCATTTCTCTTTCTCAAGATATTTTTGGCTGTTCAGGGCACCTTGCCCTGCCAAATAAATTTGGTTATTGGCTTTTCTATTTCTACAAAGTAAGTTGTTGGAATTTTAGTTGGTATTGCATTGAATCTATAAGTCAGTTTAGGTAGAGTTGACATCTTAATTATATTTAGTCTTCCAATCCATGAACATGGTATGTTCTTCCATTTTTTTAGGTCCTGTTCGATTTCTTTCAGCAGTTTCTTGTAATTTGCTTTGTACAGGCCTTTTGTGTCTTTGTTGTTTATTCCTAAATACTTGATTCTTTTGGTTGCTATTGTAAATGGAATTTTTTTAAATTTCTTCCTCTTCTTGCACATTACTTGTGTATAAGAACACTACAAATTTTTACATGTTGATCTTGTAGCCTGCCACTATTAGATCTAATAGTTGTGCTGTAGATTTTTCTGGATTTTCTACATATAGAATCATGTCATCTGCAAACTGAAAGTTTTACTTCTTCCTCTCCAATTTGGGTGACTTTTACTTATTTTTCTTGCCTGATTGCTCTAGCTAGAACTTCAAGCACAATGTTGAATAACCATGGCGACAGTGGGCATCCCTGTCTTGTTCCAGATCTTAGAGGAAAAGCTTTCCAGCTCTCCCCATTGAGTATGATGTTAGCTGTGGGTTTTTCATATACTGTCTTTATCATATTGATAAAATTCCCTTCTATTCCTACGCTTTGAATTGTTTTCATCAAGAAAGGATGTTGAATTTTGTCAAATGCTTTTTCTACATCAATCAAGATGATCAGGTGGTTCTTTTGCTTTGATTTATTGATGTGGTGTATTACATTAATTGATTTTTTTATGTTGAACCAGCCTTGCATACCTGGAATAAACCCCACTTGGTTGTGGTGTATAATTCCTTCAATGTGCTGTTGGATTCAATTTGTGAGTATTTTGTAGAGGATTTTTGCATCTACATTCAATAAAGAGATTGTTCTATAATTTTCTTTTTTTGTAGTGTCTTTGTTTGATTTTGGTATTAGGGTGATGTTGGCTTCATAGAATGAGTTGGATAGCTTTCCCTCCTCTTCAATTTTTTCTGAAGAGTTTGAGCAGGATTGGTATTAATTCTTTCTTGAATGCTTGGTAGAATTCACATGTGAAACCATCTGGTCCTGGGCTTTTCTTTTTTGGGAGCTTTTTGGTGACCGACTCTCTTTACTTGTGATTGGTTTGTTGAGGTCCTCTATTTCTTCTCAGGTCAATCTTGTTTGTTTATGCTTTTCTAGGAAGTTGTCCATTTCTTGTAAGTTGTCCAGTTTATTAGTGTATAGTTGCTCATAGTATCTTCACATTATTTCCTTTATTTCTGAAGGGTCAGTAGTTATGATTCCTTTCCCATTTCTGATTGCATTTATTTGCATCTGCTGTCTTTTTTTGCTGTAAGCCTAGCTAAGGGTCCATCAATTTTGTTGATTTTCTCAAAGAGCCAGCTTCTGGTTTTGTTGATTCTCTGTTGCTTTCCTCTTCTTGGTTTCATTTATTTCTGCACTGATCTTTGTTATTTCTTTCCTTCTGTTTGCTTTGGGGTTTATTTACTGTTCTTCCTCTAGTTCTTCTAGGTGGACAGTTGATTCCTCAATTGTTGTTATCTCTTCTCTTTTAATATAGGCATTTAAGGCAATAAATTATCCTCTCAGCACTGCCTTTGCTGCAGCTCATAAATTTCGATATGTTGTGTTTTCATTGTCATTTGCCTCAAGGTATTTACTAATTTCTCTTGTAATTTCTTCCTTTACCCACTGGTTTTCTAAGAGTGTGTTGTTTAGTCTCCACATATTTGTGAATTTTTCCATCTCCTAACTGTTATTTATTTCCAACTTCATTCCACTATGATCTGAGATAGTGTTTTTTATAATATCAGTATTTTTAAATTTGTTGAGGCTTGTTTTGTGACCCAGCATGTGGTCTATTCTAAAAAATGTTCCATGAGCACTCAAGAAGAATGTGTATCCTGCTGTTGTGGGATGTAGTGTTCTATAAATATCTGTCAAGTCTAGTTCATTTATCATATAATTCACCATCTCTGTTTCCTTGTTGATCCTCTGTCTTGATGTTCTATCCATTGAGGAAAGCAGTGTTTTGAAGTCTCCAACTATTATTGTGGAGTTTTCTACTTCTTTCAGTGTTCTCAGTGTCTGCCTAATGAGTTTTGGGGGCACTCTGGCTAGGTGCATAAATGTTTATGATTTTTATGTTTTCTTGATCAATTGACCCTTTTATTAATGTATATTGTCCTTCTTTGTCTCTTTTAGTTGTTTTACTTTTTAAGTCTACTTTGATATTAATATAGCTACTCCCACTTTTTTCTGGTTGCTGTTTGCATGAAGTATCTTTTTCCAACCTTTCACTTTCAGCCTATTTTTGTCCTTGTGTCTAAGGTGAGTTTCTTGTAGACAGCATATAGATGGGTCCTGTTTTTAAATCCATTCTGCCAGTCTGTGTCTTTTTATTGGGGAGTTTAATCCATTATCATTTAGTGTTACTGTAAGGGCAGTACTTTCTTCTACCATTTTGTCTTTTGGGTTTTATATGTCATGTCTTATTTTTTCCTCTTTCTCTTTTTATCCTTCCTGATAATCTTCATTTCTACACTCTTCTCCAAACCTTTTTCTCCTGTCTTTTCCTATCAGCCTGTAGCACTCCCTTTAGTATTTCCTGTAGCCCTGGTCTCATATTCACAAAATGTCTCAGTGTCTGTTTGTCTGAAAATATTTTAATCTCTCCCTCATTTTTGAAGGACAGTTTTGCTGGATATAGAATTCTTGGTTTGCAGTTCTTCTCTTTCAGTATGTTAAATATATCATACTACTGTCTTCTCACCTCCATGGTTCCTGTGGAGAAATCTGTGCATAGTCTTATTGAGCTTCCCTTGTATATGATGGATTGTTTTCTCTTGCTGCTTTCAGAATTCTCTCTTTGTCTTTGACATTGGACAATCTGATCAGTAAGTGTCTTGGAGTACGTCTATTGAGGTCTATTCTGTTTGGGGTACACTGTACTTCTTGAATCTCTAATTTCTGTCTTTCATAAGCATTGGGAAATTTTCAGTGATTATTTCTTCTATTATTCTTTCTGCCCCTTTTCCCTTCTCTTCTCCCTCTGGGACACCCATAACATGCATGTTTGTGCATTTCATGTTGTCACTCAGCTCCCTAAGACCCTGCTCATATTTTTCCATTCTTTTCACCATCTGTTCTTTCATGTGTGTGAATTCAGATGTGTGATCTTCCAATTCACTGATCCTTTCTTCTGCCTGTTCAGATCTACTGTTGTATCCCTCCATTGTCTTTTTCATCTCCATTATGCCCTTCATTCCCATAAGTTCTGTCATTTGTTTTTTCAAGTTTATGAATTCTTTCTTATGGTCATCCAGTGTCCTTCTTATATCCTTCATCTCTTTTGCTATGTCTTCCCTCAGTTCATTGACTTGATTTTTGAATTGATTTAGATGTGTTTGAACATCTCCAATTAGTTCTTCCTTCAGGTCATTGAATTGATTTAGCAATATTTGCTTCAACTCTTGTATCTCAGTTGAACTATTAGTTTGTTCCTTTCACTGATCCATATTTTTGTGTTTCCTAGTATGGCTCATTATCTTAAGCTGTCTAGGCATCTGACTTTCTTGATTAGTTTATTCTGGAGCTTGTTTTCACTCTCTTACCTAGGATTTTCATGTTGGTTGGCGTTGTTCTCTAACCTTTGGTGTTTGGTTCAGCTTATTCTAGACCTCTAACTTTGGTTCTATTTAGCTGATAGGAGTTTTTCACATCTTGTTCTTCTTTTTCTTGCCCTGCCTCTATGTTGCCTTTTTGTATGAAGTTCACCTTACATATGGTCAACCTCAGTCAGGTTTTCCCAGTCCAGAGAGGCCCAGGTCTCAGGAGGAGGGTATGGAGTTTCCTTGAGAATGACACCCTCCCGTGAGGCCTTTAGACTCTGTGCTTCTCCTATGCTGTCCAGCAGGTGGCACTCATCAGCCCACAGTTCCTCCACCACTGTAAGGAGGCAGGGAGCTTTTAGTTCTCCAGGTGACCCTAACCCAGTCCAGGATGTGGCTGATTGAAGCTAGTTAACAAATTCCAAACCCTGGGATCTGAGTTCCCAAAAGGGCTGGGAAGTTATGGTGTTTAGCAAATTTTCTCTGCAACTAGTCTTATTGCTTTGTCTCTCAGTGCTATCTTAGCTCTGCTCTTGCCTTGGTGCAAATCGCAAGTCTTTGAGACTTTCTGTAGTCTTCTTAGAGTAATTGTTTTAGAAAGAGAAAAAAATTGAAAAAAAAAAAAAGGAAGAGCCCTGTATAGACTATTTAGTCTTTGCAGATATAATGGGCTATTGAAAAGCTAAAAGACCAGGAGTTGAGGGTGATTAAGGAGCAATCAAGAAAGCAGAGAAGCCGGCTTTTCAGACAAATGCTCTCCCTCCCTGGATTTGCATATGTGTCTGATTCTGTTTGAGCCCTGATCTTCTCCATATTATGTTCACCTGACTCCAAAAAGTCTCTGTTTTTATTTATTTTATTTTGCTGTTTTGCTAGCCCTGTCTCCTATCTGCTGGGCTGACTGCTCCCAGATTTTCCAGTGTCTGCTCTCAGTTTATCTATGGTTGCAGCTTTGTTCTCCCTCCTGGTTCTCTGCATGGATGGCCCCTCCTCCCTCAGGATTGTGCCTGGCAGGGAGGGGAGCAGACCCCCTGGCCATGAGGACTTACAGATTTCCCTGATCTCAGCTGTCCCACATGTTCATGAGTGTTCTATGAAGTTTATCCAATCCCAATTCCTCTGCAATGTAGGGTCCATGCAGTTCCTGGCTTTCTACCAACTGCCCCAGAGGAGTAACTACAACCTAGTCCCTACCACTCTTCCATCTTGTCCCACCTCCAGGTGAAAACTTTTGATTAGATTATTTCCATGGAAGTGTGACCCCACCCATTCAGGGTGGGTAAATAGATCACTGGAGTCCTTAAGAGAACTGAGATTCCACACAGACCCAGATGCTTGGAGATGTTGGAAAATGCAGATAGAAGGACTTTTGGAGGTGCTAAGCTAAGAGATGAAGCCCAGAGTTCATCCCAGAGAATCTAAGAGAGGACTCCCAGATGCTTAGAGAGAAACACCCCAGGAGAACAATGCAGAGAGTTGAGAGAAGCTAAGAGAGACAGAATCCCAGAGACATTTTGGAGAAAGCCATTTTGAAACCAGAACCCGGGAGAAAAGTACAAACAGACACTAGCCACATGCCTTCCCAGCTGACAAATGTGTTCTGAACACCATTGGCCTTTCTTCAGTGAAGGTGTCCTCTTGTTGATGCCTTAGTTTGGACACTTTTATGGCCTTAGAACTGTAAATTTGTAACCTTATAAATCCTTTTATAAAAGCCAATCCACTTCTGGTATTTTGCATAATGATGGATTTAACAAAACAGAACAGGGTCTATGCCCTGACCTCCAGGAAGTGACCAGAGGGGAGAAGACTGCAAGAAAAGTGAGAGGGATGGAGGTGAGAATGGAGCAAGACCTCCTGGGAGGGGAGGCAGACCTGGGAGGAGATGAGCAGAGGGACTCCTCAGTCATTCTTACTTTGTTCTGTGAAGTTGATGTGCAGAAGCTTGGAAAGGGGGGTGGGCAAGATAAGTCAGTGGGAGAGGGAAGGAGGAGGCTTGGGGGAATTCCCATTAAGAGACCCACCCAGTACTCAGGTCTCTCCAAACCTCCGGCCCTAGCTGTGTGTTGCTCTCACTCATGCAGCTGCTCACAGTTTACAGAAGCATCTGGAAATGTGACTCAGGTGGAAAGCAGGCAGGGAAAGCCCCAGTTCCCCTTCTGGGCTGCTTTATTCGCTCTGTTACCAAATATTGATTAAGTAGAGGCTCCTGGGTGCTGAGTGGCTCCTGGGCTTGGGGGGATGTGGTAGTGAGCAAAACAAAGGAAAGTCCCTGCATTCATGAAGCTGACATTCAGATGGGGTAAGAAAAACAATGAACCTGATAAACAAGTAATATGCAGTGTTTTAGAAGGTGATGGATACAGTGGAATATACAAGAGCAGAGTAAAGGAGTGGCAGGTGTGTGTGTGAGTACACACAGGTTTGTGTGTGTGTGTGTGTGTGTGTGTGTGTGTGTGTGTGTGCGCTAAAGAGATTATTTTCCCCATTGGGTGGACTTTGCACTCTTTTCAAAAATCAATTCATGATAGATTTCTGGGTTTATTTTTGAAAGCTAAATTCTATTCCATTGGCCTATCTGTCTATCTTTATACCAATACTATACTGTATTGATTACTGTAGCTTTGTAATAAGTTTTGAAATCAGGAAGTGTGAGTCCACCAACTCTTCTTTTTTAAGATGATTTTGGCTGTTCTAGCAAGAACTTGTATTTTGTAACTTATTTTGAAATACTTGCAAACTTACAAGACAGTTACAAAAATAGTACCAAACTCATACAGAAAACTCCAACATACCTCCCTCCTTAGATATCAAGATACACCAATTTTTAACATTTTGCCACATTTGTATCATTGTATCTATCTATCCATCAACCTATCAATCCATTTGTCTATCTATCTATGTATTCATTTTCTAAAAACATGGGCAAGGTTATATACATCATGCTCCTTTGAACACTTAATACATCCATGTTTCTTTCCTAAGAACACAGATATTCAATTATGTGACTACCATTGGGATTGAATTATGTCACCCACAAAATATATGTTCAGGTCCCAAACCCTGGTTCTGTGGGTGTGAAAACTGTTGTAAATAGGACTTTATTAGTTAAGCTGTGCCAAACTGAATGAGGGTGGGTCTGAAATATGGCTGAAATCCTTATAAGCAAAGGAAATTGGATGCAAAAAAATAGAAGCTATGGGGAGAAGCTAGAGTTGGAAGTCAATGCCAACCTGAAGGGAAAGGAGAGGATGCTGCCATAGACATCTCCATGTAAAGGAAAAGCCAAGAAATCCCAAAGAAGGCTGGACAGCTAAAAGATCCCTCCACAGGTGGAAGCAAGCCTTCTGGCCTCTGAAACCACAAGACAATAAATTCCTGTTGATAACTAACCTTGTATATGGTTGTTTTAGCAGCTAGGAAACTAAAATACCACCTTAAGAGCAGTTATCAGGTTCAAGAAGTTTAACATTGCTATAAATCTTACTTTATATTCCAGTTTTTCATATGTCTCAATAATGTCCTTTTGAGCCTTTTCTCTTTTATTATATCCCATCAAGAATCATATGTTCCATTCAATTGTCATGGTCTCTTTAATTGTTTTTTCCTTTTCTTTTTTAATTGTGGGAACATGTATACAACATAAACATTTCCATCTGAACCACACCTAAGCACACCATTCAGTGGAACTAATCCCATTCACAGTGTTGCAGTACCCTCACCACCTTTCATTACTAAAATTTCCCATCTCCCAAATAGAAATCCTACACCCATTATACATTAACTACCCATTGCCTTTGCCCCTGCCCCTTATCACCTGTACTTCAGTTTCTGTCTCTATGGGCTTTCATATCCTCCAATATCATCTTTGTAGTTATCCTGGGGATTAGATTTATCATCCTAAATCAATAACAATCTTGTTTGCTTTGATACCAACTTAACTCAGTAGTACACATAAAATATATTCCTATACCCCTCGTCCCCACTCCTCAAATCTTTATGCAGTTCTTGTCACAAATTACATGTTTGTACACAGTGAGTCCAAAATCACTGCTTTATCATTATATTTCATACATTTGTTTTTTAGATCCAGTAGGAAGTAAAAAGTGGACTTACAAATCAAAATACAATAGTACTGGCATTCATATTTACCCATGTTGTTACCTGTTTTAGTTTCCTGAGCTGCTGAAGCAAATACCATGAAATGGGTTAAGATAAACAATGGGAATTTATTTGCTCATTTTTGAGGTTGTGGGAAAAGTTCAAATCAAGACATCATTGAGGCAATACTTTCTCCCCAAAGATTGTGGTGTTCTGGGGCTGGCTGCTGGAGATCCTTGGTTCTTAGCTTATCACATGTCAAGGCACAAGGCAGCATCTCCTTGTCTCTCCCTTCTTTTCCAGGTTCCATTGATTTCCCTGCCTAAAAGCATCCAACGACTTCATATTGAGCTTACAGGGATTGCACTTTATGACCTACAGGCCAAAACCAGCCAGCCACCTGTTTCTGTACAGCCCACAAGGCACAGCTCCACTGGGCTGACATATGGAGCTATGGAACCTGAGCATGGATGCCCCCTCAGACACTGTTCTCCATTCTGAAGTCAGTGTCCACCTCCATGGACAGTGACCAAAGACTTGACACTGTTGAGAGACTGTACCCATCACCACCCACCTATTGGAGATGCTGCTGTTGGCAACTGCCATGCACTGAGCAGTGGAATCCATATCTTGGATTCTCAGTATCTGGTCAATTGCTGAAGATGTCATAGCTGGGTTCTCCTGAAAGTTTCACTGAGATCTAGGTATCACTGGACAGAGAGGAAAACCGACCTGGGCAACTATCTCCCACCATCTGCAGGGACCTCCTAGCCCCTCCCTTAGGACCTGTTACTCTGTCCCAAGAATGTCTCCAGCAACTGGATGAAACCATGTCCACTACCCCAGATGGCCCACCTCAAGAAACAGGCCAGGGCAGATTTTTCTCTTGTTTTTAGTATTTTTGGAGCATGCCTCTTGACACACAAAGCCTGAAGTATTTACCATCTGGACTTTAACAGAAAATGTTTGCCAACCCCTAAGCTTGGAATCAATGCCAAGTGATCTTCAGCTGTGGTCTCCATCGTATCCTGAAGCATAAGACCTCTGGCTCAGTCTGCCAACAGGGCCTTTGCACATTCTTTCCCCTGTACCTGGAATATGCTTCCCCAGATGGCTGGTGACTGCTCTTCTCATCTCTGTCTCTAGAAAATCACCTCATCCCAGGAGCCTTCCCTGATTGCTTGATCTAATTTCTCTCTCCTGCTGGACCTACCCAGGGTGGTTCTCTTAGGTCTCTCATTTTACTTTCCTTATTAGATACCCTCACCTCTGAAATCAACTTGACAATTTTTAAGTGCCTTTCCTTCTAAATCTCTTTGTAAAAAAAGAGATTCATAGATTTATAGTTGTATACAGTGATTGCTATATACAACTCAAAATTTCCCATTTTAACCACTTTCAAGTAGTGAATTCAGCAGTATTAATTACATTCACAATATTGTTCTACCTTCACAAACATCTATTAACCCAATTTTTTCATTAAAGCAGAATGAAGTTCTGTACCCACTAACCAATGAATTCCCCTTCCCCTTGCCCTCTGCCTAATAACCTGTAATCTACTACCTGTCTCTATGAATTTGCATAATCTTGACAATTTGAATCAGTGAAATCATACAATCTGTGTCTTTTTTTCTATGTCTTTTTGTTACATGCATCTTACAGCTTACTTCATTTCATCTTACAGCTGAATAATATTCCATCATATGGATATACTACATTTTATCAGTTTTACTCACACACCACAAATCCAACCAAAGTGTACAATCAATAGCTCTCAGTATAATCATAGAGTTGTATTCATCACCACAATCAATTTGAGAACATTTTCAGTGCTCCAAAAGAAAAATCCCATATCCTAAATATTGACACTTAGCATTTGTATAGTACTTTTGTTACAACTGATGAAAAAATACTACAGTATTACTGTTAGCTATGGTCCATTGTCCATATGTAAATAGTCCATATGTAAATAGTTTGAATTAGGAGAATTTTTCCAATATACTACCCTATTATTAACACCCTGTAATAGTGACATACATTTGTTGTGGTTCATGGAAGAACATTCTTATATTTGTACTATTACACACATTATTGTCCTCAACAGCATTCATGATGTTATACAGTTCCATGTCTTATATTCTAACTTTCCTTCTAGTGACATACATGACCCTAAACTTCTACAGCAGCCAGCCCCAGAACACCACAGTCATTGGAGAGAAAGAATTGCCTCAATGATGCCTTGATTTGTACTTTTTCCCTAACCTGGATAAACACAAACACACCCATAATTCAGTGCTGATAATTACACTCAAAATAATGTGTAACCATCATCTCTATTCATTTCCAAACATTTACAATCAGCATTATTAAAAATTCTGGGGGAGATGTCATCAACATGGCACATAAACAGTGACTGAAAAATTCTCTCCAGAGATTCAATGAAAAAAGGACAACTCTGAATTGTTTGAAACTCTGGGGGAGGATATAGACTGGAGAAAGACCCTGCAAATGCTGAATTGAAAAAAAAGAAGAAATATCAGGTAGGAATATTTTGTCCAAGACCAGTAGGTCATCTCCCCTTCCCCTCACTTGGTTTCCTTGTGGGAAAGGCACAGAATCCACAGACAGGGCCCCTCCCACCAGGGACACAGATTTTAAAATCTAACAGCAGTGAAAAATACCCTCACTGTTTGAAGACCCAGTAGATAGGAGAGGACATTTCAAGGCCCAGATCAGTGAGAGACAAAGAGACTGAAAAAATATGGACAGAGACATTTTTTCCAGCCCTGGGTCTGAAAGCCCTTCCCCCAACCTTGAGGGAGGCTATGGCTGGCAGCTATTTCCTTGCATTGGAGATGGCAGGAGTACTAGGTCACCTGGGGGAGTGCTTTGCCATTGGTGGAGCCCCACATTGAGCCAGATTTTGGCCAGTGGAGGGGGGCATGGGAATTCCACAGCTTTAGCCTGACTGGGTCATACAAAGCCTGTGCTCCTGGGCAGAGCAGGCTCTGATGATGGTTGAGCTGCTGAGCAGTGCCATCTGCTGTACAGTCCATAAAATGCAAGAGAAATGAAATACTTTTTAAAATAGGCTTCAGACCCTTCCTTAAGAGCACAGAAGCTGGTCTACGTGCCCTGTATGGAAACCTGGCCCTGTTTTGACTGAGAAATAGAGAAGACCCAACTGTTAAAGTAGGGCTCCAAAACAAATCAAGGTCTTGCTAGCTGGGAGAAAGTAGAGCATCACTGGAAGCCAGCAGACTTGTATTATCACACACAGTGAACTATCTGGGGTGCCCAGTACCTACCTCCCATCCCTGTGGCAGGCCATGGTGGTCACCTGATTTTGGGGGGAATACTGGGGGACAGAACTAATCTGACTGGGAGAGAAAAAAGAAAAGATAGAGATCAAAGTCAGCCAACAAGAAAACCTTAGGTAAAAGAAAGAAAACAACCTCCAGAATAAACCAATCAATAAAATCAGATGCCTAGAAACCAGCAAAAATTCACATCAGGAAGTGGGAAGATATGGCCCAGTCAAAGGAAGAAGCTAGCATTTCAACTAAAATTCAGGTGTTGAAATAACTAATTATAGATATTGAAATGAATTTTTTAAATCAAATTGATGAATTGAGAGAGAATATGACAAAAGTGATGAAGGGTATACAGATGACACTGGGTGATCATAAGGAAGAATTCATAAGGTTGAAAAACAAATGGCAGAATTATGGGAATGAAAGGCACAATAGAAGAGATGAAAAACACAATGGAGACATACAGTAGAAGACTTGGAGAGGCAGAAAGAAGGATCAGGGAGATGGAGGACAGGACATGTGAAATCCTGTACACAAAGGAACAGATAGGGAAAAGAATGGAAAAATATGAGCAGAGTCCAAGGGAACTGAATGATAACATGAAGCACATGAATATATGTGTTACAGTGTCCCCAAAGGGAGAAGAGAAGGGAAAGTGGCAGGAGGAGTAATAGAGGAAATAATCAATGAAAATTTCCCAATTCTTATAAAAGACATAAAATTGCAGGTCTAAGAAGCATAGCATACCCCAAACAGAATTAATCCAAACAGATCTACTCCAAGACACTTAATAATCAGATTTTCAAATGTCAAAGACAAAGAGAGAGTTCTGTAGGCCTAAAGAGAAAAGCAATCCATCACATAAAAGGGAAGCTTGATAAGACTAAGTGTGGATCTCTCAGCAGAAACCATGGGGGCAAGAAGGCAGTGGTATGACATATTCAAGACACTGAGAGAGAAAAACTGCCAACCAAGAATCCTATATCTGGCAAAACTAGCCTTCAAAAATGAGGGAGAGTTTAAAATATTTAGAGATAAGCAGACACTGAGAGAGTTCATGAACAGGAGACTTCCTCTACAAGAAATACTAAAGGGAGCACTACAGACAGATAGGAAAAGACAGGAGAGAGAGGTTTGGAGAAGAGTGTAGAAATGAAGATATCAGGAGATAGAAAATGGGTAGAGATCAGGCATTTGATGTTGAAGGGGTATAGAATGTTCTAGAGGATTGATTGTATAGATCCAGATATAGCACAATACTATGTGATGATAGCACAATATTTTAAGTACATTGAAAAAAGATGACTGTGAGTAAAATTGAAAAAGGAAGGTTAGGGGTCTGTATGACACCACCAGGAAAGTTAGAAGATGAAGACTGGGGCTTTATAACTTAGTGAAACCTAGAGTGAGTGTGATTAAATGTACAAATATAAGAATGTTTTTGCATGAGGGAGCAGCAAGAAGAAATGAAGTTGTGAGGTATGAAATGAAGTGAATGGACCATGAGGACAGTAGGTTGAGTGAAATAAGCCAGAAATGTAAAGACAAACATAATGCCTCACTATTCTGGACTAATAATAATATGTAAACTTGGAAAATTGAATCTGGGAACATGGGTTGTAAGGGGAAGGCTTATGTAAATGTTCCTAGATTACAAGTACTTACAGCAGTGACATTTATTCATGAGTTGTAACAGCTATTTCAAAATTTTGAGATTCTGAGCTGCTTGTGTGTGATGTGGACAGTCCCTGGAGCTTTGGGTGTCTGTGTGGCCCCTGGAACTCAGATCCAGAGTTCAAAAACTGCAAGTATTGCCATTGCCCCATGAATCAACTGCTAAAGAGGCTGACAAGATCAGATTTCAAATAGAGATATGAACAAAATGGACTTGGTTGAGATTGAGGTAGATCAGACTAAAGGATAGAGGATGATATTAATCATGTTTTAAAACTTTGGCTTCTGTGTGGGACCAAAGGAAAAGATGGTTATGTGGTGCAGAATCTACACTTTCTGTAGCACATTCTATAATTTAACTTGTATGCTCAGTGCACTCAAATGCCATAATTACATGGAACATTGGCCAGGAAGTGAGAACTTTTTGGTTTGTACAGGTTATCATGATGCCCTGATGCAACCCAGAGTAATCTGGGCAGAGAATAAAAGCATTTGCAAAGCCCCCTGTGGAGAAATGTGGAGAAATGTGGAGATATTAAACTTCCCCAGATTGGGAATTCCTGATATTCTCACAAGCATTGGGGACCACCAGGTGGTAGGCTGAACCCTCAATCTTGGGGCTTGCCCTTATGAAGCTTGTTACTGCAAAGGAGAGGTTAAGCTTACTTATAATTGTGCCTAAGAGTCTCCCCCAGAGAACCTCTTTTGTTGCTCCATATGGCCTCTCTCTCTATGAGCCCACTTGGCAGGTAAACACACTGCCCTCCCCCCTACATAGGACATGACTCCCAGGAATGTAAATCTCCCTGGCAACATGGGACCCGACTCCCAAATATAAGCCTGGACCCAGCTTTGTGAGATTGAGAAAATCTTCCTGTCCAAAAAGGGGGAGGAAAATGAAACAAAATAAAGTTTCATTTGCTGAGACTTTGAATGGATTCAAGAAGTATCTCTGGAGGGTATTCTCATGAGCTATATAAATAACCCTTTTGGGTCTTTTGTGTATTGGAATAAATAGAAGGAAATACTTAAAGCTGTTGAACTGCAGCCTAGTAACATCGATTCTTGAAGATGATTGTATAACTATGTAGCTTACGTGATGTGACTTTGTGATTGAGGAAACCCTGTGGCTCACACTCACTTTATACAATGTATGGACAGATGAGGAGAAAAATGGGAACAAAAACTAAATGAAAAATAGGGTGGGATAGAATGTTTTGTGTTCTTTTATACTTTTGTTTTTATTCCTATTTTTATCCTTTTTTGGAGCAATGAAAATGTTTAGAAATTGTTGTAATGAATGCACAACTATATGATGGTACTTTGGACAATTGACTGTACACTGTGGATGATTGTAGGGTGTTCTGGATGGCTAATGTTGCCATTTTGGATTGGCTTTTATAAAGGGGGTTTATTTGGCTACAAAGTTACAGCCATTTTGGATTGGCTTTTATAAAGGGGGTTTATTTGGCTACAAAGTTACAGTGTCCAAGGTAAGGCATCAGTGATAGGGTACCCTCACTGAAGGATGGCCATTGGCATCCAGAAAACCTCTGTTAGCTAGGAAGGCATGTGGCTGGTGTCCACTTGCTCCCAGCTTATGTTTCAAAATGACATTCTCCAAAGTGTTGCTCTTGGGGTGTTTTGTCCTCTCTTAGCTGCAGCTCCTCTTCAAAATGTCGCTCTTAGTTGCTTTCAGCTCCTTCTGTCTGTGAACTCCTTTATAGGACCCCAGGAATCCAATTAATAACCACCTTGAATGGGCATGGTAACACCTCCAAAGAAATTATCCAATCAAACATTTCATTCACATTTGACTGAGTCACATCTCCATGGAAATACTCAATCAAAGAATTCCAATCTAATCAACATCAATATGCCTGCCTCCACAAGATTGCATCAAAAAACATGGCATTTTATGGGGGGCATAATATATGCAAACTGATACATAGCATATGTGAATATATCTCAATAAAACTGAATTTTTTTTAAAAAACTAAATGCCTGAGGAAAAAAAAGAAAAAAAATGAAATTTTGAGTCATGCTACTAGGTGAATGAACCTTGAGGACATTAAGTAGAGTCAAATAAGCTAGAAATGAAAGGACAAATGTGCCAGTTTTAATGTATTGTGTCCCCCACATGCCATTGTCTTTGTAGTTTTGTGGGGCAGACGTTTTGGTGATGGTTGGATTTGCTTGGAATGTGCCCCACCCAGCTGTGGGAGATGATTCTGATGAGATGTTCCCATGGAGGCGTGGCCCCACCCATTCAGGGTGGGCCTTGATCAGTGGAGCTATATAAATGAGCTGACTCAGAGAGAGGAAACTCATGGAACGCAGCTGTGAGTGATGTTTTGAAGAGGAGCAAGCTTGCTAGAGAGGAACGTCCTGGGAGAAAGCCGTTTTGAGGCCAGAGCTTTGGAGCAGATGCCGGCTGCCTTCCTAGCTAGCAGAGGTTTTCTGGACGCCATTGGCCATCCTCCGGTGAAGATGCCCGGTTGCTGATGGACACTTTATGGCCTTGAGACTGTAACTGTGTAGCAAAATAAACCCCCGTTTTATAAAAGCCAATCTATCTCTGGTGTTTTGCATTCTGCAGCATTAGCAAACTAGAACAACAAATATTGTAAGTCCTCACTGTTATAAACTAACTATAATGAGCAAATGCTGAGAATTGAATTCAAGAGTGTAGGTTATCAAGGGATAGAACATGGGCAGAGATTGGGCAATCGATGATGCAGGAGTATAGAATGTTCAATATGGCTTATTGTAAAGGTTCCTAGATTATAAGCTCTTACAGCAGTCACATCTATTCCTGATTTTTAACTGTTATTTAAGAGATGTTTATTTGTTACAAAATTTATATTCTCTGTAGCACATTATCTAATTTTACCTGTAAGTTCAGTTTATTTAAACAACATAATTACATGGAGCCTAGAATAGGGAACAAAATCTTGTTATTCTGTACAGGATATTGTAATACCTCAAAACATCCCAGAGTATTTTGGACTGAAAATAAAAAAGTATTTGCAAAGTCCCCTTGAGGGACTGGACAAAAATGTGGAAAAACTAAACTTCAATACCTGGGGAATTCCTGATATTCTTGCAATCATTTGGGACTCCCTATTTAATAAGTCAAGCCCTCAATCTTGGGGCTTGCCCTTATGAAACTTATTCCTGCAAAGGAGAAGTTAAGACTACTTATAATTATGCCAAAATCACCCCCAGAGAACCTCTTTTTTTGCTCAGATGTGGCCTTTCTCTCTCAGCCAAACTGCAAATAAACTCATTATCCTCACCCCTACATGGGACATGACTCCCATGGGTATAAGTCTCCCTGACAATGTGGGACATGACTCCCAGGCATGAAACTGGCCCTGGCATTATAGGATTCAGAATGCCTTCTTGAACAAATGGGGGTAAAGAAATGAAACAAAATAAATTCTCAGTAGCTGAGAGATATCAAATAGAGTCAAGAGGTCATTCTGGAGGTTATTCTTATGCATTATATAGATAACCCTTTTTAGTTTTTAGTGTATTGGAATAGCTAGA
The DNA here is from genome assembly GCF_015220235.1 of Choloepus didactylus. NCBI lineage: Eukaryota > Metazoa > Chordata > Mammalia > Pilosa > Megalonychidae > Choloepus > Choloepus didactylus. The sequence goes on from NW_023637606.1 coordinate 5,853,941, forward strand.
AGGAAATACCTGAATCTGTTGAACTGCAACCCAGTAACCTTGATTCTTCAAGATGATTGTATAACTATATAGCTTACACTATGTGACTGTGTGATTATGAAAGCTTTGTGGCTACCAGTCCCTTTGTACCATGTATGGACAGATGAATAGAAAAGTGAAGATGAAAAGTAAATGAATAATATGGAGGGATGGGTGGCAGTGGGATATTCTGGGTGTTCTTTTTCACTTTCACTTTTATTTTTATTTTTTGTGTATTGTAATAAAAATGCTCAAAACTTGAATGTGGTCATGAATGCATAACTATATAATGGTGCTGTGAATAACTGATTGTACACCAGGGATGATTGTATGGTGCTCCACTTTGCTGATACTGCCATTATGCAAAACACCAGAAATGGATTGGCTTTTCTAAAGGTGGTTTATTTGGTTACAAAGTTAGTCTTAAGGCCATAAAGTGTCCAAGATAAGGTATCAACAACAGGTACCTTCACTGGAGAAAGGCCATTGGCATCTGGAGAACCTCTGTTAGCTGGGAAGGCGTGTGGCTGGCACCTGCTTACTCCCAGGTTGTGTTTCAAAATGGTGCTCTCCAAAATGTCAGTGTCAGCTTCCAATGGCCATCTTCAAAATGTGTCTCTCAGATGCAGCTATTAGTAAGCTCCTGTCTGAGCTTTTGTAGGCCTCCAGTGAAGTAATCAAGGGCCACAACAAATGGGTGTGGGGCCACATCTCCATGGAAATTATCAAGTCAGAGTCATCACCCACAGTTGGGTGAGTCACATCTCCAAGGAAACACTGAACAAATAGGCTTCAACCTAATCAACACTAATACATATCCCCCCACAAAATTGCATTAAAGAATATGGCTTTCTCTGGGGGACATAATATAAACAAACCAGCACATATGGTATGTGTATTTATCTCAATAAAATTGAATTTAAAAACCCTTATCAGATGTGCAATTTCCAAATATTTTCTCCCGTAGGCTGCCTTTTCATCCTTTTGAAAAATTCCTTTGAAGTACAGAAGTCTTCAATTTTGAGGATATCCCATTTATCTATTTTTTCTTTTGTTGCTTGTGCTTTGGGTATAATCTCTAAGAAATTGCTGCCTACCAGAAGATCTTGAAGATGCTTCCCTATAATTTCTTCTAGGACTGTTATGGTACTGTTTTTTACATTTAGGTCTTTGAACCATTTTGAATTAATTTTTGTATAAGGTATGATATAAGGGTCCATTTTCATTCTTTTGGATATGGATATCCCAGCACCATTGCTGAAGAGACTATTCTGTCCCAGTTGAGTGGACTTGGTAGCCTTGTCAAGACTCAATTGACAGGAGGCAGGGCAAGATGGCAGCATTGGGAGGTGTGGAATTTAGTTAGACTTCTAAAGCAACTAGCAAATAGCCAGGAAAAACTAGTAAATAGTCTGGAACAACTGTTTGGGGGATATCCATGACTGAACACACATTGTACACCAGCCTGGAATGGATGAAAAGACCAAGAACACAGCACAGAACTTCAAGTAAAGACCCCCAAACTGCAAAGGTTGTGGCTCACCCCTGCTGGCATGCAAGGCTGAGCTGGAACACTTCCCTGTGGGAAGAAGAAGTGGCCTTCACTGGGAGCAAGTGAAGGTGGCTCAACCAAGCTCCAATTGCAATTTTAATTAACAAATTTGGACTGCTGAATACAAAATACAAGCACAGATAAACTTGGAGCAAGAAAGAAAGGAAACCTGAAGTCTCTCCCAGAAGAGAGGGCAGAGGGCTGATGAGAAAAAATTAAAACAGAAGCTTTGGGAGTTGGCCAAGCTCAGAATATGAGAAAAGGGCTATGTCCCAAGAAAAGGGGCCCATAGAACAGGGTACTGATACTCTGTTAAACTGGCAAAACTGGAGGGCTGGGGACTGGCTCTGAAAAGGGGACTTTTTTCTTTTTTCTTTTTATTCTCTCATTCTAAGTAGTCCATTAGAGAAAGCTTCAGGCATTTTCAATTTTCAGCACTCACCCAGGCAAGGGTGGAGTTAAGATAGAGATAGAAAGACAAAGGAAGAAGTCAAGTGAAGGAGATAATTCCCCAAAGGGCATATCTTGCCTAAGAAAAGGGGGTGGTGGGGTCCAGCTCAAGTGACTGCCCACCTTCAGAGAACTCAGACACCAGGGCCTGGGAAAAAAAACAGAAACAGCTTAAGCTTTGCTTGTGACTCACCCTCAGAACCTGGCTGGCACAGGGTCTGTTGAGAATTAAAGGCACCACATCTCTTTATGCTGGTGGGAAGCTGTGGGCTAACAAGCACCATCTGCTGGGGAGGATAGGAAAAGCATAAAGTGTAGATACCTCACAGAAAAGTCTGAAAATGTGCTGGGTCTTATCCTAAAGGAAACTTGATACTGATTACACCTTCCTCCTGAAACCTAGTCTAGGAAACTCTGATTGGGATAATCAAGGAAAACAAATGCCTATACAACAGAAAAGTATGAGTTACACTAGGAAAAACAAAAATATGGCTCAGTCAAAGGAACAACTTACACTTCAAATGAGATACAGGAGTTGAAACAACTAATTAAAGATGTTCAAACAAATGTAAATCAAATCAATGAGCTGAAGTAAAATGTGGCAAAAGAGGTGAAGGATATAAAGAAGACACATGGTGACCATAAAAAGAGATGAAGGATATAAAGAAGACACAGGGTGACCATAAGAAGAATTTGTAATCTTGAAAAAACAAATGGCAGAACTTATGGGAATGAAAGGCATAACAGAAGAGATGAAAAACACAATGGAGACATACAACAGCAGTTTTGAAGAGGAAGAATAAAGGAGTCATGAACTAGAGGACAGGACATCTGAAATCCTACAGACAAAAGAACAAATAGGGTAGAGAATGGAAAAATATGAACAGTGTCTCAATGAACTGAATGACAACATAAAGTGCGTGAATATATGTGTCAAGTGTGGCCCAGAAGGAGAATAGAAGAGAAAGGGGGCAGGAAAAATAATGGAGGAAACAGTCACTGAAAATTTCCCATCTTTTATGAATAACATATAATTACAGATCCAAGATGCAGCATACCACAAACAGAATAGATCTGAATAGATCTACTCCAAGACACTTAATAATCAGATTATCAGGCTCAATCTAAGATGGTGGCATAGAGAGGCATGAAAGCTAAGTAGTGCCCCTGGAACAACTAAAAAAACCAGAAACAACTAGTAAATAATCTGAAATAGCTGTGGGGGGACAAACATGACCATCCACTCATCATACACCAACCTGAATTGGGAGGAATGCCAAGATCACAGCATAAAATCTGTAAGTAAAAACTGCAGATCCAAATTGGGAGACACCTCCCCCCACAGCCTGAGCTGCAAATCCTCATGGTGCCAGAGAGAAGCTTTCTCCCAGCAAGCGAATATAGCTCAGCTGAGCTCCAACTGGGGTTTTAATCAGCGAGTGTGAATGGCTCACTATGAGGAATGAATCCCCAACAAGCAGACAGAGGCTTTGAGTGACGACTGACCTTGGAGAGCCAGAGTGTTGCCTCAGACTAGCTCTGAAGAGGATTCTCTGTTCCTTTTTTGACTCAGTGGAGAAAGCCACAGCCATTTTCAGTTCCCAGTTCTGTGACCCAGACAAAGGTATAGCACAGGCAGAGAGAGACCATTGAAATGCTAATGACCTCCATGTAGGGGGTCTATCTTCTCTAAGAGGAAAGGGGTGGGCCCCAGCTCTACTACCTGCCTTTCATTCAGAACTTGGGGAAAAAGAGCCACACGTCCTTACACCAGTCAAGAATTATAGGCTAACAGGCACCACTTGCTAGGCAGAAAAGCACAGTGACATGAGGTATCACAGGGTGTACCAGTTTTCTAAGACACACCCTCAGGGAAACTGGATACTGAATATTTTCTCCTTCTGAGACCTTAGCCCATTCTGGTCTGGGGAGGCATGATTGAGGTAACCAAGAAAACTATGCCTAGACAACAGAAAACTACGACCTACACCAAGAAAAATGAGGTTATGGCCCAGTCAGGGAAAGAAACTTGCACTTCAACTGTGATGCAGGAATTGAAACAACTAATAATAAGTTAATTCAAAAAGTTTAGGGAAGATAATGGTAGAAGAGCTGAACCATATAATGAAAACACAGGATGTACACCAGGTAGAAATTGAAAGTTTAAAAAACCAACTGGCAGAATCTATGGAAATGAAAGGCATAATGCAAGAGATGAAAGACACAATGGAAACATATAACAGCAGATCTCAAGAGGCAGAAGAAAACACTCAGGAACTGGAGAACAAGACACCTGAAATACTGCACACAAAAGAACAGATAGAGAAGAGAATGGAAAAATATGAGCAACATCTCTGGGAACTTAAAGACAAAACAAAAAGCAAGAATTTACTTGTCATTGGTGTCCCAGAAGAAGAGAAGGGAAAAGGGGCAGAAGCAATAATAGAGGAAATAATCATTGAAAATTTCCCATCTCTTATGAAAGATAAAATTATGGATCCAAGAAGCACAGCATACCCCAAAGAGAATAGATATAAATAGGCCTACACCAAGACATTTAATAATCAGATTATCAAACATCAAAGATAAAGAGAGAATCCTGAAAGCAGCAAGAGAGAAGCAATCTATCACATACAAAGGAAACTTGATAAGACTCTGTGTGGATTTCTTAATAGAAACCATGGAGGCAAGAAGGAAATGGGGTGATACATTTAAGATACTGAAAGAGAAAAACCACCAACCAAGAATCCTATATCTGACAAAACTATCCTTCAGATACGAGAGAAAGTTTAAAATATTTTCTGACAAACAGACAATGACAGTTTGTGAACAAGATACCTGCTCTACAGGAAACACTAAAGGAAGCACTGCAAACAGAAAGGAAAAGACAGGAGTGAGAGGTTTGGAAAACGATTTTGGGAGATAGTAGCACAGCACTGTAAGTACACCGAACAAAGATGACTGTGAATATGGTTGAAAGAGGAAGGCTGGGACCATGTGGGACACCAGGACAAAAGATGAATGATAGAGACTGGGACTGTGTAACTCAGGGAAATCTAGGATGCTCAATGATTGTAATAAAGGGTACAAATATGTTTTTACATGAGGTAGAACAAATGAATGTCAACATTGCAAGGTGTTAAAAATAGGGTGAGATTGGGGGAAAATACAATCAATGCAAACTAGAGGTTAGAATTAACAGAAACATTGTATTATGCTTCCTTTAATGTAACAAAAGCAATATACCAAAGCTAAATGCATATGGGGGTGGGGTGGGTAATAAGGGAAGGATATGGGACTCCTGGCATTGGTGATGTTACCTGACTCTTTATTCTACTTTAGGTTAATGCTATCTTGCCTTTTGTCACCTTGCAGCTATCAAGTTTTGTTTGTTTGTTTGTTTGTTTGTTTGTTTTTATCTCTTTCTCTTGCCTTTTTCTTTTGCCTCTCTGCCTTCTTTGACTCTTCCTCAATCTTTGGGGAAGAAACATCCTTATATAGACAGTGGCAATGGTGCTCAATACATAAATATGTGACTATACAGGGAACCAATGATTGTTTACTTAGGATGGAATATATAGTGTTTGAAAAAAACCATATTAAAAGAAATGGGTTGATGAAGAAACCTTGAGTGCATTATATTGAATGAAATAAGACAGACACATAAAGGCAAATATTGCAGGGTCTCACTGATATGAACTAATTACAATATGTAAACTCATAGACAGAAGTATAAGTTACCAGGATACAGAATGAGGCTAAAGAATGGGGAGCGGTTGCTTATTATGAGCAGAATGTTCAACTGGGGTGAACTTAAATATTTGGAAATGGACAGGGGTGATGGTAGCATGTAATGAGAATAAATAACAGTGCTAAAAGGTATGTGAATGTGGTGGAAAGGGCAAGCTCAGAGTCATGCATGTCACCAGAAGGAAAGTTGGAGGTTAAAAGATGGGACTGTATAAAACGGTGAATCTTGTGGTGAACAATGCCTGTGATTAACTATACAAATATTAGAAATCTCTCTCATGAACTAGAACAAATGTATGTCACTATAACTAGAGGTTAATAATAGAGAGGCATTTAGGGAAAAATATATACCTATTGCAAACTATATACTACAGTTAGTAGTATTTTAACATTCTTTCATCAACAGTAACAAATGTACTACACTAAAACTATGAATCAATAATGGAGGGGGGATGTGGTTAGGGGTATGGGAGGATTTGAGTTTCCTTTTTCTTGTCTTTATTTCTTTTCTGGAGTAGTGAAAATGTTCTAAAAATAAAAAAAAATAATTGTGTTGATGGATGCACAGCTGTATGGTGTTGCCATGGGTAATTGATTGTATACTTTGGATCTCTGGATAGTTGTATGGTATCTGAACAATCTCATTAATATATATATAGATTGGGGTGATGAATGCACAACTATATGATGGTACTGTGAACAGTTGATTGTACACCATGGATGATTGTATGCTATATGAATATATCTCAATAAAACTGAATTAAAAAAAGCTGAATGAAGAACATGTATACATTCAAAATTACTAATTATACTAAGACTGTTGTTACTATTAACATTTCAGTTTCTCAGATTTTTTAATAAAGAAGAAGCATTAAAATAAATTTAAAAAATCAGATTATAGATGTCAAAGAAAAAAAGACAATTCTGAAAGCAACAAGAGAAAAGCAATCCATCACATACAAGGGAAGCTCAATAAGTCTAAGTGCAGATTTCCCAGTAGAACCCATGGAGGCAAGAAGGGGTAGTAAGATATATTTAAGCTACTTAAAGAGAAAATCTGTTGTTATAGTCTGCTAATGCTGCCAGGATGCAAAACACCAGAAATGGATTGGCTTTCATAAAGCTGGGGGAGGGGGGGCGTTATTTGGTTACACAGTTACAGTCTCAAGGCCATAAAGGGTCCAAGGTAACACATCAGCAATTGGTTACCTTCACTGGAGAATGGCCAATGGTGTCCAGAAAACCTCTGCTAACTGGGAAGTCACATGGCTGGCATCTGCTCTAAAGTTCTGGTTTCAAAATGGCTTTCTCCCAGGACGTTCCTCTCTAGGCTGCAGTTCCTCAAAAGTGTCACTCTTAGTCGCATTTGGGGTATTTGTCATCTCTTAGCTTCTCTGGAGCAAGAGTCTGCTTTCAATGGCCATCTTCAAACTGTCTCTCATCTGCAGCTCCTGTGATTTCTTCAAAGTGTCCCTCTTGGCTGTAGCTGCTCTTCAAAATGTCACTCACAGCTGCACTGAGTTCCCTCTGTTTGTCAGCTTATTTATATGGCTCCACTGATCAAAGCCCACCCAATGGGTGGGCCAACACTCCATGGAAATTATCCAATTAGAGTCATCACCCACAGTTGGGTGGGGCGCATCACCACAGAAACACTCAAAGAATTACAATCTAATCATCATGGATAGCATCTGCCCACACAAGAGTACATCAAAGATAATGGCATTTGGGGGACACAATATATTCCACCCCCTAGACCTCAAAATGACATTATCTTTCCATATACAAAATACATTCATCCCACAATATCACAGAAACTTAAATCATTTCAGTAACAATAGTTAAGTACAAAATTCCATCAAAATCAGTTATGGGCATGGTCAGTTCTAAGGCATAATTTTCCTTTAGCTGTGGATCTGTGAACTTAGAACAAGCTATGTGCTTCCAATATACAGAGGGATATTCATAGGATGAACATTCTCATTGCCATAAGGAGAAAGAGGAAGCAAAACAGGGCTAACAGGACCAAAACAGTTCCTAAAACCTGTAGGACAAACTCCATTAGATTTCAAAGTCTGAGAGTCATTTACAGAACGATGTTGCATCCTTGGGGCTTGAGAGAGTGGGAGTCTAACAATTCCAAAGGGCCTTTTTGGCAGCCCTTTCCTCTCTAAATGCTTTTGTGAGTGCTCCAACATATCCACACATTGAGGAGACCACCTTCTCAGCCCCACCCTCCTCAAACATTGGGGCAGCTCCCAGATTCCCTTCCATCTCCAGGGCACACACTCAACCCCTTCAGAAAAGTATGGTGGCAGCCAGGCTCTCCCCAATTCCCTGGGAATCTGCTCCACCCTCTTTGGGGCTTGGGTGGCAGAACATTTCCTGAGCATTGAGGCAGAAGGCCCACCCTTGACTTCCAGGGCAAACTTACCCTTTCCATGCATGTGCGCTGCTCCGCACTCCCAGCCCGAGACCTCTTGACTCCAGACCTCAACCTCCATGGCTCTGTCTTTGAAGAAGTTTTTCCTTCAATTTGTTCCTTGTCTGCCTCCTCCAGTCCAGACTGGCAATGGCTCTGCCTGTAAAGATCTCACAAAAATACTGTTGGCTTTGCATGAAGCACACAGGGTTCAGAGCAGTCAGACAATAGGACTTTGCACAAATCCTTTCTGGATAACTTCATCTCCAATCTTTGCTTGTACTGAAACGGTGGCTGGGTTCCATGTTTGGTTAAATCTTCATGTTGGGCTATAGCTTCTGGGGATCCACCCCCTGGAAGCTCATGATTTTCCAAGCCATCAGCTTCTGGTTTCTTTGAACCCAAGAGTTCAGTTCTAAGTTTATCTCTCTCCACTCACATTTTGCTATAAGCTGCAAGGAGAAGCCAGGGTATGTCCTCCACACATAGTCTAGAGATCTCCTCAGCTAAGTATTCCAGGCTGTTGCTTTCAAATTCTTCCTTCCATCTGACACCAGGACTCAATTTTGCCAAATTCTCTGTCACTATAAAACAAGGATCACCTTTCTTCTAGTTTGCAACAACACATTCATCATTTCTGTTCAAGGTCTCATCGGAAGTATCTTTAGAGTCCGTATTTCCACAAACAGTCTCTTCAAAACAGTTTAGGCCTTTTCTATCAAGCTCCTCACAATTCTTCTAGAATCTTCCCCTTACCCATTTAAAAAGCCATTCCAGCATGTTTTGGTATTTGCAAACCCAGCAGCAAAATCACCCCACTTCTCTGGTACCAAAATCTGTTCCAGTTCGCTACTGCTGCTGGGATGCAAATCACCAGAAATGGATTGGCTTTTATAAAGGGGGGGTTTATTTGGTTACACAGTTACAGTCTCAAGGCCATAAAGTGTCCAAGGTAACACATCAGCAATTGGTTACCTTCACTGGAGAATGGCCAATGGTGTCCAGAAAACCTCTGTTAGCTGGGAAGGCACGTGGCTGGCATCTGCTCCAAAGTTCTGGTTTCAAAACGGCTTTCTCCCAGGATGTTCCTCTCTAGGCTGCAGTTCCTCAAAAGTGTCACTCTTAGTCACATTTGGGGTATTTGTCATCTCTTAGCTTCTCTGGAGCAAGAGTCTGCTTTCAATGGCCATCTTCAAACTGTCTCTCATCTGCAGCTCCTGTGATTTCTTCAAAGTGTCCCTCTTGGCTGTAGCTGCTCTTCAAAATGTCACTCACAGCTGCACTGAGTTCCCTCTGTTTGTCAGCTTATTTATATGGCTCCACTGATCAAGGCCCACCCAATGGGTGGGCCAACACTCCATGGAAATTGTCCAATTAGAGTCATCACCCACAGTTGGGTGGGGCGCATCACCACAGAAATACTCAAAGAATTGCAGTCTAATCATCACTGATAACATCTGTCCACACAAGATTACATCAAAGATAATGGTGTTTGGGGGACACAATATATTCAAACTGGCACAGCTGCCAATCAAGAATTCTATACCCGGCAAAACTGTCCTTCAAAATTGAGGGAGAGATGGATTTTTGTTGATGTTTTCACAGCATTGAGGACTGATGTCTTGGTATGCCAAGCTCTCTATCTTGGGTCTTGCCCTTACGAAGCTCATTACTGCAAAGGAGAGGGTGAACCTGCTTATAATTGTGCCTAAATGTCTCCCCCTGATTGCCTCTTTGTTGCTCAGTTGTGGCCCTTTTTCTCTAGCTAAGCCACCTTCTTCTGGATAACTCCATCTCCAATCTTGGCTTGTACTGAAATGGTGGCTGGGTTCCATGTTTGGTTAAATCCTCATGTTGGGTTATAGCTTCTGGGTATCCACCCCCTGGAAGCTCATAATTTTCCAAGCCATCAGCTTCTCCCTCCTCCTATGTGGTACCTGACTCCCAGGGGTATAACTCTCCCTGGAAATGCAGGATATGACTTTTGGGGATGCATCTGGACCCAGCGTCATGGGATTGAGAACATCTTATTGACTGAAAGGGGGATGCAAAATGAAATGAAATAAAGTTTCAGTGACTGAGAGATTTCAAATGGTGTTGAGAGGTTACTCTGGTGGACATTCTTACAGGTTTTAATGTATTGGAATAGCAAGAAGTAAATACCTGAAACTGTCAAACTGCAACCCAGTAGTTTGGACTCTTGAAGACAATTGTATAACAATGTAGATTACAAGGGGTGACAGTGTGATTGTGAAAACCCTGTGGGTCACACTCCCTTTATCCAGTGTATGGATGGATGAGTAGAAAAACGGGGACAAAAACTAAATGAAAATTAGGGTGCGATGGGGGGACAATTTGATTGTTCTTTTTTACTTTTTTTTCTCATTCTGATTATTTCTGGTGTAATGAAAGTGTTCAAACATAGATTGGGGTGATGAAGGCATAACTATATGATGGTACTCTGAACAGTTGGTTGTACACCATGGATGATTATATGTACACCATGGATGATTATATGGTATGTGACTATATCTCAATAAAACTGATTTTAATTTAAAAAAATTAGGGAGAGAGCTAAAATGGCAGCATAGAGAGGTGTGGAATTTAGTTAATCCCCTGGAGCAACTAATAAACAAACAGGAACAACTAGTAAATAATCTGAAACAACTACTGGAGGACAACTGTGACTGTCCAAACATCATACACCAACCTGGATTATGTGGAATGGCTGAGATTGCAGCACAAAATCTGTAAGTAAAAACTGCATTAATGTGCCAGGAGCCCCCTCACCCCACAGCAGGCTGAGCTGAAGGACCTCACAGTGGGAGAAACCAGCATTCCCAGAGCCAGCAAATACAGCTCAGCTCAGCTCCAACTGGGGTTTTAATTAACAAATGTGGACTGCTGAATACAAGCTAAAAACATAGACAAGCAGCAAAATACCCTGAAGTCACTCCCCATGGAGAGGAGGTGGGGCTGATGGAGAGGAAAATATTAATTGAAAAAAGAAAAGAATATGGAGACTTTTAGAGACTGACATTAGAGAGCCAGAAAACACCTGTGCCCTGGGGTGGGGGTGGGGGAGCCCAGAAGACCATGTGCTCTATCTGACCAATGGGCAAAATTGGCAGGACATGGACTGGCTCTGAAGGGAGGCTTTCTTTCACTTTTTCTCTTTTTCAACCTGAATGGCTCAGCCATTTTCATTTCACAGTGCTCTGACCCAGACAGAGGTGAAGTTGACAGAGTCAGAGGGAAATGAAACTATTGAAATGCAGAAAATAGCTCCCTAGGGGGGGTATCTTCCCTAAGAGGAAGGAGGTGGGGCCCAGCTGAAGGGTCTGCCCTACCCTCAGAACTCAGACCCCAGGGCCTGGGGGAAAATAATCAAAACAGAAACAATCTAAGTTAAGAATTACAGGGGCCACACCTCTTTACACCATTTGGGAGCAACAGGCTGACAGGCGCCACCTGATGGGCAAGTTAGGAAAAGCATAGCAGCTAGAGACCACACAAGAAAGTCTGACAATTTCTGAGGCACACCTTCAGGGAGACCTGAAACTGAATAAAACCACATTCTGAGATCTGAACCCATTCTGGTCTGGGAAAATGTGATTGGGGTAACTGGGGAATCCAGATGCCTAGATAACAGAGGACTAAAACTACACTGGGAAGGGCAGAGATATGGCCCAGTCAAAGGAACAAACTTACACCTTGTGCTGGTTTGGACACTTTATGTTCCCCAGAAAAAGCCATATTCTTTGATGCAATGTTGTGGGGCAGACATTTTGGTGCTGATTAGATTGGAATTCTTTGAGTTGCAGATGTGTCCCAAATGTAGGTGATAACTCTGATGAGATTATTTCCATGGAGGTGTGGCCCCTCCCATTTAGCATGGGCCTTGATTTCTGGAGCAGTATATAAGCTCAGACAGAAGAAGCCAGCTTGCTACAGCCAAGAGGGACACTTTGAAGAAAGCACAGGAGCTGCAGACGAGAGACATTTTGAAGATGGCTGTTGAAAGCAGACTTTTGATCCAGAGAAGCTAAGACAGGACAAACACCCCAAGAACAACTGAGAGTGACAGTTTGAAGAGAAGCTGAAGCCTAGAGAGGAACATCCTGGGAGAAAGCCATTTTGAAACCAGAACTTTGGAGCAGATGCCAGCCACATGCCTACCCAGCTAACAGAGGTTTTCTGGACACCATTGGCCATCCTCCAGTGAAGGTACCCAATTGCTGATGTGTTATCTTGGACACTTTATGGCCTTAAGTCTGTAACTGTGTAACCAAATAAACCCCCTTTTATAAAAGTCAATCCAGTGAAGACCTTGTGGATCACACCCCCTTTACCTAGCATATGGATGAGTAGAAAAATGGGGATAAAAACTAAAGGACAAATGGGGTGGGATGGGGGGATGATTTGGGTGTTCTTTTTTCAATTTTATTTTTTATTCTCCTTCTGGTTCTTTCTAATGTAAGGAAAATGTTCAGAGATAGATTGTGGTGATGAACGCATAACTATGTTATCATACTGTGGACAATGGATTGTATACCATGGATGATTGTATGGTGTGTGAATGTATTTCAATAAAACTGAATTTAATAAAATAAAAAAAAAAGTGAATCCATCTCTGGTGTTTTGCATTCTGGCAGCATTATCAAACTAGAACACACCTCAATCAAGATAGTTGAGACATTGTTTCACTTTAATGAAACAGTCAATTAAAGATTTTCAAAGAAGTATGTTAAATCAAATAAAAAAACCAAATCAATGATTTCAGGGAAGATATGGCAAAAGAGATGAAGGATATAAAGAAAACACTGGGTGAACATAAGGTAGAAACAGCAAGTTAGAAAAAAAGACTGTCAGAATCCATGGAAATGAAAGGCACATCATAAGAGATGAAAAATACAATGGAGACATACAACAGCAGAGTTCAAGAGGCAGAAGAAAACACTCAGAAACTGGAGAGCAAGACACCTGAAATTCTACACACAAAAGAACAAATAGGAAAAAGAATGGAGAAATATGAGCAACATGTCAGGGAATTGAATGACAACATAAAGCACATGAATTACATGTTGTGGGTGCCCCAGAAGGAGAAGAAAAGTGAAAGGGGGGCAGAAGCAGTAATGAAGGAAATAATGAAAATTTCCCATCTCTTATGAAAGACATAAAATTACAGATCAAGGAAGCACAGCATACCCCAAACAGAATAGATTTGAATAGACCTATGCCAAGCCACTTAATAATCAGATTATCAAATGTCAAAGACAAAGAATCCTGCAAGCAGCAAGAGAAAAGTGATCCATCACATATAAAGGAAGCTTGATAAGACTATGTGTGGATTTGTCAATAGAAACCATGGAGGCAAGAAGGAAGTGGTGTGATATAATTTAGATATTGAAAGAGAAAAACCACCAACCAAGAATCCTATAACTGGCAAAACTGTCCTTCAAATATGAGGGAGAGTTTATAATATTCTATGAAAAACAGACAGTGAGAGATTTTGTGAACAAGATACCTGCTCTACATGAAATACTAAAGGGAGTACCACAGACAGGAAAAAATAAGAGTGAGAGGTTGAGAACACAATTTTGGGTGAAGGTAGCACAACAATGTAAGTACACTGAACAAAGATGACTCTGAGTATGGTTGAAAGAGGAAGGTTAGGAGCATGTGGGACACCAGAAGGAAAGAGGAAGGATAAAGACTGTGACTGCATAACTCATGAAACCTAGAGTGTTCAACAAATGTGATAAAATGTACAAATATGTTTTTACATGAGGGAGAACAAATGAAAGTCAACCTTGCAAGGTGTTAAAAATGGGATAGTATTGATGAAAAACACAATCAATGCAAGCTAGAGACTATAGTTAACAGAAACATTGTACTATGCTTCCTTTAATGTAACAAAGGCAATATACCAAAACTAAATGCCTATAAGAGGGGGATATAAGGAAGAGGTATGGGACTCAGCATTGGTGACATTGTCTGACTCTTTTATTGTACTTTAGTTTAATTCTATATTTCTTTTGTTGCTTTTTTGCTGTCTTTTTTTATCTTTTTTTTCTTTTTCCCTTCTCTTACCATCTTTGACTTTTCCTCCTCTTTTGTGGAAGAAATGGAGATGTCCTTATATAGATAGTGGTGATGGTGGTGAATATATAAATACATGATTATACAGGGAACCATCAATAGTTTACTAAGGGCAGAATGTATGGTGGGTGAAAAAAAAGTCTTAAAAAAAACAAAAACAAAAAAATGGGATGATGAAGAAACCTTGAGGGCACTATATTGAGTGAAATAAGTCAGACACAAAAGGAAAAATATTGTATGGTCTCGATATGAACTAACTATAATATGTAAACTTACAGATATGAAATATAAGTTACCAGTATATAGAGTGAGGCTAAAGAATGGGGAGCAGTTGCCTATTATGAGCAGAATGTTTAACTAGGTTGAACTTAAGTGTTTGGAAATGGACAGAGGTGACAGTCACATATTATTGTGAGAATAACACAGTGCTGAATGGTATGTGAATATGGTGGAAAGGGGAAGCTTAGAGTCATGTATGTCACCAGAAGTAAAATTGGAGGTTAAAATATGGGAATGTATAAAACAGTGAATCTTGTGGTGGACAATGTCCATGATTAACTATACAAATATTAGAAATCTCTTTCATGAACTAGAACAAATGTATGACACTATAACTAGAAGTTAATAATAGAGGAGTATATATGGGGGAAATATACCTATTGCAAACTATATACTACCATTAGTAATATTTTAACATTCTTTCATCAACAGTAACAAATGTAGTATACCAATACCATGAGTCAATAATGGAGGGGGTGGGGTTAGGGGTATGGGAAGATTTGAGTTTTCTTTATTATTTTTATTTCTTTTCTGGAATAATGGATGCACAGCTGTATAATTGAACCATGGGCAATTGAATATGCACATTGGATGATTATATGATAAGTCAAAAATCTCAATAAAATTGAATTTTAAAATGAGGGAAAGTTTAAAATATTTTCAGACAGACACTGAGAGAATTTGTGGACATGATACATGCGCTACAAGAAATACTAAAGGGAGCACTACAGGCAGATAGGAAAAGACAGGAGAGAGAAGTTTGGAGAAGAGTGTAGAAATGAAGACTACCAGTAAGGGTAAAAAGAGAGAAGAAAAAAAAGAAAAGAAGAGATGATATGACATATAAAATCCAAAAAGGCAAAATGGTAGACAGTAGACAATATATTGAGTGAAATTAGCCAGAAACAAAAGGACTAATGCAGTATGGTCTCACTAATATTAACTGACATAGTAAACAAAGCTTGAGAGTTCAAGTTGAGAATACAAGTCATCAAGAGATAGAAAGAGGGTAGATATTGGATATCTGGTGCTGAAGGAATACAGAATGTTCAACAGGATTGATTGTATAGATCCAGAAATGTATGGCACAATAATACATCATGGTAGCACAATATTGTAAGTACTCTGAACAAAGATAACTGTGAGTACATTTGAAAGAGGAAGGTAAGGGGAATGTACAATATGAGAAAGAAAAGTAGAAGATTAAGACTGGGACTGTACAACTTAGTGAAATCTAGAGTGGTCAATGATGGTGATTAAAAGTACAAATATAAGAATGTTTTTACATGGGGAGAACAAATGAACATCAACATTGCAGGGTGTTGAAAATCGGATGGTATAAAGGCAAAATACAATCAATGCAAACTAAAGTTTATAGTTAACAATAACACTATAGTATGCTTCAATTAATTGTAACAAAGGCAATAAACCAAATCTAAATGTCTATAAGAGGGAGATATGAGTTTAGTATGGGATTCTTGGTGTTGTTGTTATATGAACTTTTAATTTAATTTAATTTTTCTTCTATTATTTTTTGTTCTTCATTTTTTTCCCCCTCTTCCTCTTTCTTTGCAGGAGAAATGGAAATGTCCTCATATAGATTGTGGTGGTGAATGCATAACTATTTGATTATACTGGTAATCATTAATTGCTTTCTTAGGATGGATTGAATGGTGTGTGAATAAAACTGTTTTAAAAACTAAACAGAGAGATACAAGTGCTGGAGAAAATGTGGAAAGAGGAACGTACCTATCCCCTGTTGGTTGGGAAGTAGAATGATGAAGCCCATCTGGAGGGCAGTGTGGTGGTTCCATACGAATCTAAGTGTTGGCTTGCCATATTGTCCTGCAACCCTGTTATTGGAACTGAGAATGGAGACACAAGTGGCCATTTTCACACTGGTGTTTGTGGCAGCAGTATTCAGGATTTTCAATGGATGGAGGTGGTCTAAGGGTACATTGACTGATAAATGGAATGTGAACTGTGGTGTATACATACAATGGAATATCAAGGGGCAGAAAGAAGAAATGAAGTTGTGAGGTATGCACTTAGCTGAATGGACCTTGAAGACAGCATGTTGAGTGAAAAAAGCCAGAAGGAAAAGACAACGTTATAACACTTCACTAATATGGACTAACCATAATGTGAAAACTCTGAGAACTGAATCTGGTAGCATGGGTTATCAGGAGAAGGCTTATGTAAAGGTTCCATTGTAAGCACTTACAGCAGTCACATCTATTCATGAGTTGAAATAGTTATTTCTAACTTCTCAGATGCTGAACTGTTTGTGTGTTGCCCGATCAGTCACTGGAGCTTCAGGTGTCTGTGTGGTTCCTGGGACTCAGAGCCAGAGTTCAGCGACTGTGAGTGTTGGCCTTGCCTCATGCAGCAACCATTAAAGAGGCTGAAAAGGAGATCAGACTTTGATTGGTGATATGAATGAAATGGACTTGATTGAGACTGGAGTGATCAGATTAAGGGTAGAGGATGATATTGACTGTGGTTTTTTTTTTTTTTTTTGCTGAATTTTTTTATTAGATAAAAAATAGCTTTTTTGTCAATTTCTCAGGATTTTCCAAATATACATTCATATCTTCTGCTAATGACAGTTTTGCTTTTTCCTTCCCAATTTGAATGCCTTTTATTTCCTTGTCTTGCAAGATTGCTCTGGCTAGAGCTTTTAATAATATTGTTGAATAACAGTGGAGACAGTGGGCATCCTCGTCTTATTCCCAAATCAGGTGGAAGGCTTTCAGTCTCTCACCATTGAGTATTATGCTGGCTTTGAGTTTTACATGTATGCCCTTTATCATACTGAAGAAGTTTCCTTCAATCACTACTTTTGAATTGACTTTATCAAAAATGGATGCTAAATTTTGTCAAGTGCTTTTTCAGCATCTATTGAGATGAACATCTGATTTTCCCCTTTCAATTTGTTCATGTGGTTTATTACATTGATTTTCTTATATGGAACCACCCTTGCATGCCTGGAATGAACCCCACTTTGTCGTTGTGTATGACTCCTTTAGTGTGTTTTGGGATTCTACTTTCAAGTATTTTGTTGAGAATTTTTGCATCTATATTCATTAGAGAGAATGACCTGTAATATTTTTATCTGGTTTTGGTATTACAGTGATATTAGCTCCATAAAACAAGTTACATAGTGTTCTTTTTTCTTCAATTTTTTGGAAGAATTTGACAGGCATGATGTCACTTATTTTTCAAAAGTCTGCTAAAATTACCCTTTGAAGCCATCTGGCCCTGGGCTTTGATTTGTAGGGGGCCTTTTCATGACTGACTGGAACTCTTTACTTGTGATTGGTTTGTTGAGGTCTGCCATTTCTTTGCATGTCAGTCTAGGTTGTTTAAGTATTTCCAGGAAACTATCCATTTGCTCTAAATTGCCTAGTTTGTTGACATACAGTTGTTCATAGTATCCTCTTACAATTTTTAAAATTTCTTTCAGATCCACAATAATGTCCCCCCCCCCCATTTCTGGTTTTATTTGGATCGTCTCTCTTTTTACTTTGTCAAAGGATTTGTCAATCTTGTTGATATTCTCAACCAACTTTTGGTTTCATTTATTCTAATGTTTTTTGGTTCTCCAGGTCATTTTTCCTGGCTTTAATCCTTTTTATTTCTTTTCTTCTACTTGCTTTAGGGTTAATTTGCTGATCATTCTTTGGCTGCTTCAGTTGTTTAATTAGGTCATCAATTTTAGCCCTTTCTTCCTTTGTAATGTATACATTTATAGCTACAAATTTCTCCCTCAGCACCATGTTCACTGCATCACATAGGTTTTGATATGATGTGTTCCCCATTTCATTGGTCTCTAGATATTTACCAAATTCTCTTGCAACTTCTTCTTTGACCCACTGGTTGTTCAGGAGTGTGTTTAACCTCCAAATATTTGTGAATGTTCTGGTTCCTTGGTGGTTATTGACTTCTAGTTGCATTCCATTATGTTCAGGGAATGTGCTCTGAATAATTTCATTTTAAGTTTCTCAAGGCTTGTCTTATGTCCCAGCATATGACAAATCCTGGAGAATGTTCCGTGAGCACAAGAGAAAAATGTAAATCCTGGTAATTTGGGATGTAACACTCTTTAGAAGTGTTCTAAGTCTACTTCATTTATGACATAGTTTAGGTTCTCAGTTTCCTTATTGGTCCTGTGGTTATTCTATTTATGGAACAGAGTGGTGTATTGAGATCTCCCACTATAATTGTGAAAATATCTATTGCTCCTTTCAGTTTTGCCAAGGTTTTTCTCGTGTACTTTGGAATTCCTTGATTGGATGCATAAACATTTGATTATTTCTTCTTGGTGAATTGTCCCTTTTATTAACACAATGTGTCCTTTTTTGTCTCTTATGACTTCCTTGTAGTTAAAGTCTCTTTTGACTGATATTAGTATTGCTATCCCTGCTTTCTTTTGGCAGCAGCTTCTGTGGAATACTTTTTCCATCTCCTTGTGTCTACCTCTTTGTGTCTCTAGGTCTAAGATGAGTCTCTGGTAAACATCATATTGATGGATCATACTTTTTAATCCATTCTGCCAATCAGTATCTTTTAATTGAGGGGTTTATTCCATTCATGTTCAATGTTATTAATGTGAAGGTAGCTCTTGAATCAAACACCTTATCCTTTGTTTTTTATTTCTCAGAACCATTCCCTCTCTTTTTCCCTTTAAGTTACCCTTACTAATACTCTTCAGTTCTTCAGCTTCTCATGCTAGATAATTTAACTTGTATGATCAGCTAGTTTGAACACCATAGGTGCATGAAGCTTTGAATGGGAAGTGGGATTTTGTGAGTTTGAACAGGCTGGGGTGAAATCCCAACACATCACAGGGTGATATGAGCAGAGAGTATAAGTGCATTTGTGGAGACCCCCGAAGAGCCAGGGAGAAATGCAGAAGTGTTGTGCTTTCCCACTTGGGCTATTGCTGGTTTTCCCACAGACATTGAGGACTGCTGATTTAATGGGCCAAGCCTTTGATCAGGGGGCTTTCCCTTGTGAGGGTAGTTGCTACAAGGGAGAGGCTAAGCCCACTTATAATTGTGCCTAGGAGCCCCCCTCCACCAAGAGCCTCTTTATTGCTCAGATGTGGCCCCCTCTCTCACTAAGCCCACTTGGCATGTGAACTCACTGCCCTCCCCCCTACATGGGACATGACTCCCAGAAGTGTGAATCCCCCTTGCAATGCAGGAAATGACTCCTGGAGATGAGCCTGTACCCAGCACTGTGGGACTGAGAGGATCTTCTTGACCAAAAGTGGGAAGAGAGATGAAACAAAATAAGGTTCCAGTGGCTGGGAGATTTCAAATGGAGTCAAGAGGTCGCTCTGAAGGGTATCTATAGAGATATCACCTTTTTGTCTTTAGTGTGTTAGAATGACTAGAGAGAAATACCTGAAGCTGTCAAACTGCAACCCAGTGACCTTGATTCTTGAAGATGGTTGTATAACTATGAAGATTGCATAGTGTGATTGTGTGACTGTGAAAACCTTGTGGCTCACACTCCCTTTATCCAGCATATGGACAAATGAGTGGAAAAATGGGGACAAAAATTTGACAAAGAATACTGTGGGATGGAGGGGATGGAAAAATCAGGGGTTCTTTTTTGCTTTTATTTTTAATTTGGAGTAAGCAAAAGGTTCAAAAATTGATTCTGGTGATGAATGCACAAGTATATGATGATGCTGTGAATAATTGATTGTACACTGTGGATGACTGTAGGGTGTGTGAATATATCTCAATTAAACTGTATTTTAAAAAGTAAATGAACAATGGGGGAGGAGGGGAATGGGATGTTTTGGATGTTATTTTTTTAATTTTAATTTTAATTTTATTTTTTTGTAGTAATGAAAATGTTCAAAGTTTGTGGTGATGAAAGCACAATTATACGATGATACTGTGAAAAACTGATTGTACACTTTAAATGATTGCATGTTGTGTGATTATATTTCAAAAATTTCATAAAAAAGAGCAAAGGATGAGGAAGGATGTGACTAAAAACAGTGCAGGGGAGTTCTTGGGGGGATGAAGCTGTTCTTACTGTGTAATGATTATGCAATTCTATACAATGCACTAAAATTTGAAAGCTCAGGATTATAAACCAAAAAAAGTCAATTATAAGATATAATAATTTTAAAAAAATTTTAAATACTGAGAAAAAAAAAACCTTTGACTTCTGTTTTTGGATCTAAGGAAGAGATGTTTATGTGGTACAAAATCTATATTTTCTGTAGCACACTATATAATTTAGCTTGTATTTTCAGTTTACTCAAACACCATAATTACATAGAACCTCAAGTAGGGAGGTAAAATTGGTTGGTTTGTACAGGTTAGTGTGAATCCCCAATACATCCCAAAATAACTTGAGAAGAGAACAAAAAGTATTTGCAAAGCCCTCCTGAGGGAATGGGGGGAAATTTGGAAATATTAAACTTCCCCACCCAGGGAATTCTTGATATTCTTGCAAGCATTGGGGACTACCAATTTAGAAGACAGCCCTTGATCTTGGGGCTTGCCCTTATGAAGCTTGTTACTGCAAAGAGAGGCAAAGCCTACTTATAATTGTGCTAGAGTCACTCCAGAGAACCTCTTCTGTTGCTTGATGTGACCTGTCTTTCTAAGCCAACATGGCAGGTGGACTCTCTGCCTTTCCCCTTGTGTGGGACATGGCTTCCAGGGGTGTTGGTCTTCCTTGCAATGTGGGACATGACTCCCAGTGATGAGCCCAGACTCAGCATCATACGATTGAGAAAGCCTTCTGCATCAAAAGGGGGAAGAGAAATGAAACAATATAAAGTGTCAGTGGCTAAGAAATTTCAAATGGACTTGAGAGGTCATTCTAGAGGTTACTCTTAGGCATTATTCAGATTTCTCTTACAGTTTATTAGAATAGCTAGAAGGAAGTAACTGAAACTGTTGAACTGCAATTCAGTCTCCTTGATTACTGAAGATGATTGTACAACTATATAGCTTATACAGTGTGGCCATGTGGTTGTGAAAAGCTTATGGCTCACACTTCTTTTATCCAGTGCATGGACAGATAAGTAGAAAAATGAGGACAAAAAGCAAATAAATAATGGGAAGGATGGAATGTTTTTGGTCTTCTTTTTTACATTTTTTGTTGTTATATTTTGGAGTAATGAAAATGTTCAAAAATTGATTGTGATGATGAATTCACAACTATATGGTGATTCTGTGAATAATTGTACACTTTGGATGATTGTGTGGTATGTAAATATATCTCAATAAAACTGCATTTTAAAAAGGAACCAAATAAGACTACCAGAGTGAAGGCAACAATAACAAATGAAAAATTCCAAGGAGGGTTTCAGCAGCTGATTGGAGTTGGCTAAAGAGACAGTCAATAAATTCAAAGGCAAAGCAATTGAATTGAGTCAGGTTGAAGAGCAGAAAGAATAAAGAATTATAAAAAGTGAAAAATAGGCTAAGAGACCTCTTGGGCACTGTTCTAGTTTTCTAATGCTGCAGAATGAAAAACACCAGAGATGGATTGGCTTTTTAAAAAAGGGGGTTTATTTGGCTGCACAGTTACAGTCTTAAGGCCATAAAGTGTCCAAGGTAACACATCAGCAATCGGGTACCTTCACTGGAGGATGGCCAATGGTGTCCAGAAAACCTCTGTTAGCTGGGAAGGCACGTGGCTGGTGTCTGCTCCAGAGTTCTGGTTTCAGAATGGCTTTCTCCTAGGGCGTTCCTCTCTAGCAAGTTTGCTCCTCTTCAAAATGTCACTCACAGCTGCACTGAGTTCCTTCTCTTTGAGTCAGCTCATTTATATGGCTCCACTGATCAAGTCCCACCCTGAATGGGTGGGGCCATGCCTCCATGGGAATATCTCATCAGAGTCATCACCCACAGCTGGGTGGGGCACATTCCAAGCAAATCTAATCAGCACCAAAACATCTGCCCCACAAGACTACATCAAAGATAATGGTGTTTGGGGGACATAATACATTCAAACTGGCACCTTCCACCCCCTGGACCCCAAAATGACATTATCTTTCCAAACACAAAATACATTCATTCCATCACAATATCACAAAAACTTAAATCATTTCAGTAACAAAAGTTAAGTACAAGATCCTATCAAAATCAATTACAGGCATGGTAGATCCTAAGGCATAATTCTCCTTTAGCTTTGGATCTGTGGGCTTAGAACAAGTTATATGCTTCCAATATACAAAGGAGGGACATTCATAGGATAAACATTCCCATTGCCATAAGGAGAAACAGTAAGGAAAACAGGGTTAGCAGGACCAAAACAGTTCCTAAAACCCACAGGACAAACTCTATTGATTTCAAAGTCTGAGTCATTTACAGAATGATGTTGCATCCTTGGGGCTTGAGAGAGCAGGAGTCTAACCCTTCCCAAGGGCCTTTGTGGAAGCCCTTTCCTCTCTGAATGCTTAGGTGAGTGCTCCAACATATTCACACATTGGGGAGACCACCTTCTCGGCCCCACCCTCCTCAAACATTGGGGCAGCTCCCGGATTCCCTTCCATCTCTGGGGCACATGCTCAACCCCTTCAGAACAGTGTGGTGGCAGCCAGGCTCTCCCCAATTCCCTGGAAATGTGCTCTACCCTCTTTGGGGCTTGGAGTGGCAGGACATTTCCTGAGCATTGAGGTGGAAGGCCTGCCCTCAACCTCCAGGGCAAACTCACCCTTTCCATGCATGTGGGTTGCTCCACTCTCCCAGCCCAAGAACTCTTGTCTACAGACCTCAACCTCCATGGCTCTGTCTTTGAAGAAATTTTTCCTTCAATTTTTTCCTCCTCTGTCTCCTCCGGTCCAGACTGGCAGCATCTCTGTCTATAAAGATCTCACAAAAATTCTGTTGGCTTCACGTGAAGCACACAGGTGTCAAAGCCATCAGACAATAGGACTTTCCACAAATTCTTCCTGCTTAACTCCTTTTCCAATTTTGGCTTGTACTGAAATGGCAGCTGGGTTCCATGTTTGGTTACATCCTCATGTTGGCCTGTAGCTTCTGGGGCTTCACCCCCGGGAAGCCCAGAGTTTTTCAGGCCATCAATTTCTGGTTTCTTTGAAACCAAGAGTCCATTTCTCAGCTTATCTCTGTCCTCTAACATTTTGCTATAAGCTGCAAGGAGAAGCCAGGGTACATCCTCCACGCATAGTCTGGAGATCTCCTCAGCTAAGTATTCTAGGTTGTCACTTTCAAATTCTTCCTTCCATCTGACACCAGGACTCAATTGTGCCAAATTCTCTGCCACTTTAAAACAAGGATTGCCTTTCTTCCAGTTTGCAACAACACATTCATCATTTCTGCTCAAGTCCTCATCAGAAGTATATTTAGAGTCCATATTTCCATAAACAGTCTCTTCAAATCAGTTTTGGCTTTTTCTATCAAGCTCCTCACAATTCTTCCAGAATCTTCCCCTTATCCATTTAAAAAGCCACTCCAATATGTTTGGTATTTGCAAACTTGGCAGCAAAAGCACCCCACTTCTCTGGTACCAAAATCTGTTATAGTTTGCTAATGCTGCAGAATGAAAAACACCAGAGATGGATTGGCTTTTATAAAAAGGGGGTTTATTTGGCTGCACAGTTACAGTCTTAAGGCCATAAAGTGTCCAAGGTAACACATCAGCAATCGGGTACCTTCACTGGAGGATGGCCAATGGTGTCCGGAAAACCTCTGTTAGCTGGGAAGGCACATGGCTGGCATCTGCTCCAAAGTTCTGGTTTCAAAATGGCTTTCTCCTAGGATGTTCCTCTCTAGCAAGCTTGCTCCTCTTCAAAACATCACTCACAGCTGCACTGAGTTCCTTCTCTTTGAGTCAGCTCATTTATATGGCTCCACTGATCAAGTCCCACCCTGAATGGGTGGGGCCATGCCTCCATGGGAATATCTCATCAGAGTCATCACCCACAGCTGGGTGGGGCACATTCCAAGCAAATCTAATCAGCACCAAAACGTCTGCCCCACAAGACTACATCAAAGGTAATGGCATTTGGGGGACACAATACATTCAAACTGCACACAGACACCATCAAACATAACAATAATTGCATTATGGGAGTCCCAGAAGGAGAAGAAAGAGAGAAGGAGGCAAAAGGAATACTCAAAGAAAATGATGACAGAAAACTTCCCAAGCATAACAAAATACATGACTATGCACATCTAAGAAGACCACAGAACAAAAAACAAGATAAACTTGAAAAAACATACCTCATCACATATTGATCAAGCTGTCAATTGCAAAGAACAAAGAGAGAGATCTGAAAGCTGCAAGAGAAAAGCAACATGTTATGTTCAAGGGAATCCCAAGTAGATTGACTGGCAATTTCTCATCAGAAACCATGGAGACAAGAAAACAGTGAGTTGGAATACTTAGAGTGCTGATAAAAAAAAAAAAAACAATTTCAATTAAAAAATCTTATATCCAGTGAGGCTTTCTTGCAGAAGAGAGGGAGCAATTAAGACTTCCCAGATTAACAAAAGCTGATGGAGTTCATCACCACCAGACCTGCCTTACAAGCAATGCTAAAGGTAGTTTCTTCAGACTGAAAGGAAAGGACAATAGACTGTTTCAAAGTGGCATAAAGAAACAGTAAAGGTAACCATTTGAGAAATTATGCATGCCAATACTATCATATTGTATTTTTTGGTGCGTACCTACAGAATTTACTTCTAAAAGGGACTAAAATGCAAATACATAAGTAATGACAAGCCTATATTTTTGGACATGCAATTACAAAAATGTAATTTGTAACACATAATAAAAAGGTGGGGATTGAGGGGTATAGAAAGAGTGTGTTTGTATGCTAATGAAGTAAAGTTGATATGAAATTAAAAAAAGTCAATTGACCATAGATGTGAGTGTCTTTTTCTGAACCCTCAATTTGATTTCATTGATCAATATGTATATCTTTATGCCAATACCACATTGTTTTGACTACTGTAGCTTTGTAATGTGCTTTAAAGTCAGGAAGTGTGAGTCCTCCAAAGTTGATCTTCATTTTCAAGATGCTTTTGGCTACTGGGGGCCCCTTATACTTCCAAATAAATTTGATAATTGGATTTTCCATTTTTTTTAAATTAGACCATTTGGATTTTGATTCAGATTATGTTGATTCTGTAAATCAATTGGGGTAGAATTTTCATGTTAATGATATTTAGCCTTCCAGTCCTTGAGCACAGAATGTTCTTCCATTTATTTTAGGTCTTCTTTGATTTCTTTTAGCAGTATGTTTAAGTTTTCTGTGTACAGGTCTTCTACATCCTTTGATTCTTTTATTTGTTATAGTAAATGGAATTTTTCTTAATTTCCTCTTCTGATTGCTCATTACTAGCATATAGAAACACTGCTGATTTTTGCATGTTGAGTTTGTATCCTGCCACTTTGCTGAGCTTGGTAATTAGCTCTAGTAGCTTTGTTGTAGATTTTTCAGGACTACAAATATGGAGTCACGCCATCTGCAAAAACTGAAATTTTGACTTCTTCCTTTCCAGTATGGATGCATTTTATTTCTTTTTCTTGTCTAATTGCTCTAGTTAGAACTTCCAGCATAATGTTGAATAACAGTGGTGACAGTGGACATCCTTATTTTGTCCTTGATCTTAGAGGGAAAACTTTCAGTCTTTCACTATTGAGTATGATGCTAGCTTTGGGTTGTTTATATACACCCCTTATCATGTTGAGGAAGTTTCTTTATATCCCTATCTTTTGAAGGGTTTTTATCAAGAAAGCATGCTGGATTTTGCCAAATGCCTTTTCTATGTAATCAATATGATCATGTGGTTTTTCCATGTCAATTTCTTAATGTGACATATTACATTAATTGACTTTCTTGTGTTGAACCACCCCAGCACACCTGGGATAAAACCCACTTGATCATGGTGTATAAGATTTTCATGTGCTGTTGGATTTGACTTGCAAGTATTTTGTTGAGGATTTTTCATTCATATTCATTAGAGAGATTGGTATGAAATTTTCTTTTCTCATAGTATCTACCTGGCTTTTTTTATTAGGTTAATGTTAGGTTCATATAATGAGTTAGACACTCCTCCTTCCTCTTCAATTTTTTGGAAGAGTTTGAACAGGAGTGGAATGTTTGGTAGAATTCACCTGTGAAGTTATCTGGTCCTGGACTTTTCTTTGTTGGTAGGTTTTTGATGAATGATTCATCTCTTTACTTGTGATTGGTTTGTTGAGGTCCTCTACATCTTCTAGAGTCCATGAACATTGTGTGTTTCTAAGAAATTGTCCATTTCATCTACATTGTCTAATTTGTTGGTCTCATGGTTTTGGTTTTCATTTCCCTGATGATAAAGAATGTTGGGCACCTTTTCATATATGTATTAGTCATTTGTATGTCTTTGGAGAAATGTGTGTTTGAGTCCTTTGCCCTTTTAAAACTGAGTTATTTGTCTTTATGTAGTTGAGTTGTAATGTTATTTTTATATATTCTGGATATTGACCTCCTATTAGATATATGGTTTGTAATTATTTTTTCCCTTTCTGTAGGTTGTCTCTTCACTTTCCTGACAGTGTCCTTTGATGTACAAATATCTTAAATTTTGACTATGTCCATTTTTTCTTCTATTTTCTTCTGTTACTCATGCTTTTAGTGTCATATCAAAGAAATCACTTCCAAGTTCAACGTTATGAAAGTTTCCCCCTATGTTTTCTTCTAGCAGTTTTATGGCTTTAGCTCCTATGTTTAGGGTCTTGCTCCATTTACAGTTAATTTTTGTATGTGGTTTGGGGTAGGGGTTGAAAGTCATACTTTTGCATGTGGATATTCAATTTTCCTAGCACCGTTTATTGAAGACACCATTCTTTCCCCTGTTAATATACTTGGCACCCTTGTTGAAATCATGGGCCATAGAAGTATGAACTCATTTCTGAACTCTCAGTTCTATTTCTTTATCATGTATGTCTATCTTTATGCTGTTTCAAAATTGTTTAGATTACTATGGCTTTATAGTAAGTTCTGAAATGAAGAATATGAGCCCTCCAACTTTGTTCATCTTTTGCAATATTGATGTGGCTTTTGGGTCCCCTGGCAGTTCTGTGTGAATTTGAAGAATGACTTCCATTTCTACAAAAAGGCTGCTGGGATTCTGATAGGTATTGCATTGAATCTGTAGATCACTTTAGGTAGAATTGAAATCTTAGCAATATTAAGCCTTGTTATCCATAAACATGGAAGTCTTGCAATTTATTTAGATGTTCTTTAATTTTTCAGTGGGGTATTGTAGTTTTCAGTACATAAGTCCTTCACTTAGTTAAATTCATTCAGGGGTGGGGGAACAGAATCCAAGATGGCAGGTTAAGAGACACAGAGCAAAATGCTCCTAAGTGAAAAACACTAGGTAAAAAAAGTTCTCCAAAACGAGAGGCTAAACTTGCATATAATTGTGCCTGAGAGTCTCCCTGTGAGTACCTCTTTGTTTTGCTCAGATGTGGCCCTCTCTCTCTAACTAAATCATCTTGGCAGTTGAACTCACTACCCTCTCCCCTACATGGGTCCTGGCTTCCAGGGGTGTAAATCTCCCTGGCAATGCAGGATATGACTCCTGGAGATGAATCTGGACCCAGCATTGTGGGATTGATAATATCTTCTTGACCAAAAGGTGGATGCAAAATAAAATGAAATAAAGTTCCAGCAGCTGAGAGACTTCAAATGGAGTTGAGAGATCACTATGGTGGACATTCTTATGTACTATATAGATGACACCTTTTGGTCTTTAATGTATTGGAATAGCTAGAAGTAAATATCTGAAAATATCAAACTCCAACCCAGTAGTCTGGACTCTTGAAGATGATTGTGTAACAATGTAGCTTACAAGGGGTGACAGTGTGATTGTGAAAACCCTGTGGATCACACTCCCTTTATCTATTGTATGGATGGATAAGTAGAAGAATGGGGACAAAAACTAAATGAAAAATAGGGTGGGATAGGGGGATGATTTAGGTGTTCTTTTTTACTTTTTTTTCTTTTTGTTCTTATTCTGATTTTTTCTGATGTAAGGAAAATATTCAAAAATATATTGGGATGATGGAGGCATAATTATATGATGGTATTGGGAACAGTTGATTGTACACCATGGATGATTGTATGGTATGTGAATATACTTCAATAAATCTGAATTTAATTAAAAAATAAAATGAAATTAAAAAAAAAAGAAAGTGCTCCAGATTAGTGGTTCCTGTGTTCCAGCAGCTGGGAAGGGACTTCAACATACACTGTGACTACACTTGGAGAAATTGAGAGACTGGGTTTGGAGTCATGTGTTTGATCTGAAGAGCTAGGGACACAGAAGCCAGAGTCATGATGTGGTGGGGGAAAACTGAGAAACTGTACTCAGAGGTGAGTTGGAGTCAGACCTAGAAAGTGGCTGGGGAGCTGGCAGTGGAAGCCACAGTCGAATGCAATGGAGAGTGCCTTCCAAACCCCAGGTACCTACCTCAGTATCTGCCATGAGTGATAGCCCTTTGCATGCCTGCTTCTGGGAGCCCCCAAGCCAAAGATGAGCCACTGAAGCAGGTGGATGTTTGCAGAAGAGGGTAGTTTCCATGTCCCATGCAGCCATTTTTGCAGCAGGCTGGGAGACACCCCTTCACAGCACCATGGCTAAGAACTTCCTCAAGGGAACTTAGGATTTGGCTGGCTTCTGATGGCACAACTCCTCTTCCACAGAAGCCCATGGGGTGCACAGTTTAGAGGCAGGGATGCTGCATGGAAGTTCCAGGAGCCCTACACAAATTCCAGGGACTTGGGGGCCCATGGCAGAGAGGGACTGTGGGGAATCTGAGCTGAAGTTTAGACATGTGCTTCAGCCCAAGAGTATTCCATGTGCAGCCCCAGGAACAGCTGGGAGTACTGGGTCTTAAAGCTATCATCCCTGCCAAACTGCACAGTCCACATCCCCCCCACCCACAGGGGTGGTGGTTAACACAGCACATGGAAGATTTGTGCACTGATAGGACATCCACATGGTTTGGAAAACTATTAGCTGTGTAAACAAACTTGGGGAGAACTGGATTGAGGGTAAGAGGTGGCTTGCGAGTGCCATCTGCTGAAAAGTCAGGGAAAGAGCACTGAACCAAGCTGTATCTCTGTCAAATTATAGATAATTGTTTAAATAAGTCTGCATATTGTTTAAATAAGTCTTGCCTATCAAGATAAGCAAATGCCAAGGGTCAAAAACAACAGAAAATTATAAAGCATATGAAGAAACTAGAAGATATGGATAACCCAAATGCCCAAATTAAAAAACCAGGGGAGATAGAGATCTTAGAGTAATTACTAAAAGAAATAATCACAAACAAAAATACCATGGCTCAGCATATAAAGGACACCAAGAAGACCCTAGAAGAGCATGAATAAGAATTTTCAAGAATAAATTTAAAAAATTAGGGGATCCTATGGAAATAAAAGAAACTGCTGATCAAATGAAAAAGATTCTTGAAACACATAGCAGCAGATTAGAAGATGTAGATGAATGAATAAGCAAACTTGAAGAAAGTGTTTTGGAAAGTGAAAACCCAAAAGAATGAATGGTGAATAAAATGAAAAATTTGAAATGGATCTCAGGGATAAGATGGACAAATAAAATGCACAAATATAAGTATCATTGGTGTTCCAGAAGGGGTAGAGAAGTCTAAAAGACTAGGAAGAGTGTTCAAAGGCATTGTTGGGGAAAACTTCCCAACCCTCCTAAATGACATAAATATGCAAATCATAGATGTCCAATGAACTCCAAACAGAATAAGTCCAAATAAACACACTCCAACATATTATGATCAGATTGTCAAATGCTGAAGAGAAGGAGCAAGTTCTGAAAAAAGCACGAGAGAAGTGATTCACCACATACAAGGGAAAAACAACATAAGAATAAGTAGTGATTACTCAGCAGCCACCATGGAAGTTACAATGCAGTGGTATGACATATTTAAAACTCTGAAAGAGAAAAATTGCCAATGAAGAATATCTTATCCAGCAAAGCCCTTCTTCAAATTTGAGGGAGAGGGATGGGGCAAGATGGCGGACTGGTGAGCTGTATGTTTTAGTTACTCCTCCAGGAAAGTAGGTAGAAAGCCAGGAACTGCGTGGACTGGAAACCACAGAGCAATCTGACTTTGGGCATACTTCATACAACACTCATGAAAATGTGGAACTGCTGAGATCAGCAAAATCTGTAAGTTTTTGTGGCCAGGGGACCCGCGCTCCTCCCTGCCAGGCTCAATCCCGTGGGAGGAGGGGCTGTCAGCTCCGGGAAGGAGAAGGGAGAACTGCAGTGGCAGCCTTTATCGGAAACTCATTCTACTGATCCAAACTCCAACCATAGATAGACTGAGACCAGACACCAGAGAATCTGAGAGCAGCCAGCCCAGCAGAGAGGAGACAGACATAGAAAAAAACAGCACAAAAAACTCCAAAATAAAAGTGGAGGATTTTTGGAGTTCTGGTGAACATAGAAAGGAGAAGGGCAGAGCTCAGGCCCTGAGGCTCATATGCAAATCCCGAAGAAAAGCTGATCTCTCTGCCCTGTGGACCTTTCCTTAATGGCCCTAATTGCTTTGTCTCTTAGCATTTCAATAACCCATTAGATCTGTGAGGAGAGCCCTTTTTTTTTTTTAGTCCTTTTTTCTTTTTCTAAAACAATTACTCTAAGAAGCCCAATACAGAAAGCTTCAAAGGCTTGCAATTTGGACAGGTCAAGACAAGAGCAGAACTAAGAGAGCTCTGAGACAAAAGGCAATAATCCAGTGGCTGAGAAATTTCACTAAACACCACAACTTCCCAAGAAAAGGGGGGTGTCTGCTCACAGCCATCATCCTGGTGGACAGGAAACACTCCTGCCCATTGCCAGCCCCATAGCCCAGAGCTGCCCCAGACAACCCAGTGTGATGGAAGTGCTTCAAATAACAGGCACACTCCACAAAATTGGGCGTGGACATTAGCCTTCCCTGCAACCTCAGCTGATTGTCCCAGAGTTGGGAAGGTGGAGCAGTGTGAATTAACAAAGCCCCATTCAGCCATCATTTCAGCAGACTGGGAGCCTCCCTACACAGCCCAGCAGCCCAGAACCACCCTGGGGAGACGGCAGTTACCTGTGACATAGCACAGTCATCCCTCAACAGAGGACCAGGGGATGCACGTCCTGGAAGAGGGACCCACTTGCAAGTCTCAGGAGCCATACACCAATACCAAGGAGATGTGGGTCAGTGGCAGAGACAAACTGTGGCAGGACTGAACTGAAGGATTAGACTATTGCAGCAGCTTTAAAACTCCAGGAACACCAGGGAGATTTGATTGTTAGAGCCACCCCCACTCCCTGACTGCCCAGAAATATGTCCCATATACAGGGCAGGCAACACCAACTACACACGCAAGCTTGGTACACCAATTGGACCCCACAAGACTCACTCCCCCACTCACCACAGAGGCAAAGCAGGGGAGAACTGGCTTGTGGAGAACAGGTGGCTCGTGGATGCCACCTGCTGGTTAGTTAGAGAAAGTGTACTCCATGAAGCTGTAGATCTGATAAATTAGAGATAAGGACTTCAATTGTTCTACACATCATAAAAGAACCCTATCAAGTTCAGCAAATGCCAAGAGGCCAAAAACAACAGAAAATTATAAAGCATATGAAAAAACCAGACGATATGGATAACCCAAGCCCAAGCACCCAAATCAAAAGACCAGAAGAGACACAGCACCTAGAGCAGCTACTCAAAGAACTAAAGATGAACAATGAGACAATAGTACAGAATACAAAGGATATCAAGAAGACCCTAGAAGAGCATAAAGAAGACATTGCAAGACTAAATAAAAAAATAGATGATCTTATGGAAATTAAAGAAACTGTTGACCAAATTAAAAAGATTCTGGACACTCATAGTACAAGACAAGAGGAAGTTGAACAACGAATCAGTGACCTGGAAGATGACAGAATGGAAAATGAAAGCATAAAAGAAAGAATGGGGAGAAAAATTGAAAAAATCGAAACGGACCTCAGGGATATGATAGATAATATAAAACATCCGAATATAAGACTCATTGGTGTTCCAGAAGGAGAAGAAAAGGGTAAAGGTCTAGGAAGAGTATTCAAAGAAATTGTTGGGGAAAACTTCCCAAATCTTCTAAACAACGTAAATACACAAATCATAAATGCTCAGTGAACTCTAAATAGAATAAATCCAAATAAACCCACTCCGAGACATATTCTGATCACACTGTCAAACACAGAAGAGAAGGAGCAAGTTCTGAAAGCAGCAAGAGAAAAGCAATTCACCACATACAAAGGAAACAGCATAAGACTAAGTAGTGACTACTCAGCAGCCACCACGGAGGCAAGAAGGCAGTGGCATGATATATTTAAAATTCTGAGTGGGAAAAATTTCCAACCAAGAATACTTTATCCAGCAAAGCTCTCCTTCAAATTTGAGGGAGAGCTTAAATTTTTCACAGACAAACAAATGCTGAGAGAATTTGCTAACAAGAGACCTGCCCTACTGGAGATACTAAAGGTAGCCCTACAGACAGAGAAACAAAGAAAGGACAGAGAGACTTGGAGAAAGGTTCAGTACTAAAGAGATTCGGTATGGGTACAATAAAGGATATTAATAGAGAGAGGGAAAAAATGTATATGACAAACATAAACCAAAGGATAAGATGGCTGATTCAAGAAATGCCTTCACGGTTATAACGTTGAATGTAAATGGATTAAACTTCCCAGTTAAAAGATATAGATTCGCAGAATGGATCAAAAAGAATGAACCATCAATATGTTGCATACAAGAGACTCATCTTAGACACAGGGACACAAAGAAATTGAAAGTGAAAGGATGGAAAAAAATATTTCATGCAAGCTACAGCCACAAGAAGCAGGTGTAGTAATATTAACTTCAGATAAAATAGACTTTAAATGCAGGGATGTTTTGAGAGACAAAGAAGGCCACTACATACTAATAAAAGGGGCAATTCAACAAGAAGAAATAACAATCGTAAATGTCTATGCACCCAACCAAGGTGCCACAAAATACATGAGAGAAACACTGGCAAAACTAAAGGAAACAATTGATGTTTCCACAATAATTGTGGGAGACTTCAACACATCACTCTCTCGTATAGATAGATCAACCAGACAGAAGACCAATAAGGAAATTGAAAACCTAAACAATCTGATAAATGAATTAGATTTAACAGACATATACAGAACATTACATCCCAAATCACCAGGATACACATACTTTTCTAGTGCTCACGGAACTTTCTCCAGAATAGATCATATGCGGGGACATAAAACAAGCCTCAGGAAATTTAAAAAGATTGAAATTATTCAAAGCACATTCTCTGACCACAATGGAATACAATTAGAAGTCAATAACCATCAGAGACTTAGAAAATTCACAAATACCTGGAGGTTAAACAACACACTCCTAAACAATCAGTGGGTTAAAGAAGAAACAGCAAGAGAAATTGCTAGATATATAGAGACGAATGAAAATGAGAACACAACATACCAAAACCTATGGGATGTGGCAAAAGCAGTGCTGAGGGGGAAATTTAAAGCACTAAATGCATATATTAAAAAGGAAGAAAGAGCCAAAATCAAAGAACTAATGGATCAACTGAAGAAGCTAGAAAATGAACAGCAAACCAATCCTAAACCAAATAGAAGAAAAGAAATAACAAGGATTAAAGCAGAAATAAATGACATAGAGAACAAAAAAACAATAGAGAGGATAAATATCACCAAAAGTTGGTTCTTTGAGAAGATCAACAAGATTGACAAGCCCCTAGCTAGACTGACAAAATCAAAAAGAGAGAAGACACATATAAACAAAATAATGAATGAAAAAGGTGACATAACTGCAGAACCTGAAGAAATTAAAAAAATTATAAGAGGATACTATGAACAACTGTATGGCAACAAACTGGATAATGTAGAGGAAATGGACAATTTCCTGGAAACATATGAACAACCTAGACTGACCAGAGAAGAAATAGAAGACCTCAATCAACCCATCACAAGCAAAGAGATCCAATCAGTCATCAAAAATCTTCCCACAAATAAATGCCCAGGGCCAGATGGCTTCACAGGGGAATTCTACCAAACTTTCCAGAAAGAACTGACACCAATCTTACTCAAACTCTTTCAAAACATTGAAGAAAATGGAACACTACCTAACTCATTTTATGAAGCTAACATCAATCTAATACCAAAACTAGGCAAAAATGCTGCAAAAAAGGAAAACTACCGGCCAATCTCCCTAATGAATATAGATGCAAAAATCCTCAACAAAATACTTGCAAATCGAATCCAAAGACACATTGAAAAAGTCATACACCATGACCAAGTGGGGTTCATTCCAGGCATGCAAGGATGGTTCAACATAAGAAAATCAATCAATGTATACAACACATTAAAAATTCAAAAGGGAAAAATCAAATGATCATCTCAATAGATGCTGAAAAAGCATTGGACAAAATCCAACATCCCTTTTTGATAAAAACACTTCAAAAGGTAGGAATTGAAGGAAACTTCCTCAATATGATAAAGAGCATATATGAAAAACCCACAGCCAGCATAGTACTCAATGGTGAGAGACTGAAAGCCTTCCCTCTAAGATCAGGAACAAGACAAGGATGCCCGCTGTCACCACTGTTATTCAACATTGCGCTGGAAGTGCTAGCCAGGGCAATCTGGCAAGACAAAGAAATAAAATGCATCCAAATTGGAAAAGAAGAAGTAAAACTGTCATTGTTTGCAGATGATATGATCTTATATCTGGAAAACCCTGAGAAATCGACGATACAGCTACTAGAGCTAATAAACAAATTTAGCAAAGTAGCGGGATACAAGATTAATGCACATAAGTCAGTAATGTTTCTATATGATAGAAATGAACAAACTGAAGAGACACTCAAGAAAAAGATACCATTTTCAATAGCAACTAAAAAAATCAATTACCTAGGAATAAACTTAACCAAAGATGTAAAAGACCTATACAAAGAAAACTACATAACTCTACTAAAAGAAATAGAAGGGGACCTTAAAAGATGGAAAAATATTCCATGTTCATGGATAGGAAGGCTAAATGTCATTAAGATGTCAATTCTACCCAAACTCATCTACAGATTCAATGCAATCCCAATCAAAATTCCAACAACCTACTTTGCAGACTTGGGAAAGCTAGTTATCAAATTTATTTGGAAAGGGAAGATGCCTTGAATTGCTAAAGACACTCTAAAAAAGAAAAACGAAGTGGGAGGACTTACACTTCCTTACTTTGAAGCTTATTATAAAGCCACAGTTGTCAAAACAGCATGGTACTGGCACAAAGATAGACATATAGATCAATGGAATCGAATTGAGAATTCAGAGACAGACCCTCAGATCTATGGCCGACTGATCTTTGATAAGGCCCCCAAAGTCACTGAACTGAGTCATAATGGTCTATTCAACAAATGAGGCTGGGAGAGTTGGATATCCATATCCAAAAGATTGAAGGAGGACCCCTACCTCACACCCTACATAAAAATTAACTCAAAATGAATGAAAGATCTCAATATAAAAGAAAGTACCATAAAACTCCTAGAAGATAATGTAGGAAAACATCTTCAAGACCTTGTATCAGGCGGCCACTTCCTGGACTTTACACCCAAATCACAAGCAACAAAAGAAAAAATAGATAAATGGGAACTCCTCAAGCTTAGAAGTTTCTGCACTTCAAAGGAATTTCTCAAAAAGGTAAAGAGGCAGCCAACTCAATGGGAAAAAATTTTTGGAAACCATGTATCTGACAAAAGACTGATATCTTGCATATATAAAGAAATCCTACAACTCAATGACAATAGTACAGACAGCCCAATTATAAAATGGGCAAAAGATATGAAAAGACAGTTCTCTGAAGAGGAAATACAAATGGCCAAGAAACACATGAAAAAATGTTCAGCTTCACTAGCTATTAGAGAGATGCAAATTAAGACCACAATGAGATACCATCTAACACCTATTAGAGTGGCTACCATTAAACAAACAGGAAACTACAAATGCTGGAGGGGATGTGGAGAAATTGGAACTCTTATTCATTGTTGGTGAGACTGTATAATGGTTCAGCCACTCTGGAAGTCAGTCTGGCAGTTCCTTAGAAAACTAGATATAGAGTTACCATTCAATCCAACGATTGCACTTCTCGGTATATACCCGGAAGATCGGAAAGCAGTGACACGAACAGATATCTGCACGCCAATGTTCATAGCAGCATTATTCACAATTGCCAAGAGATGGAAACAGCCCAAATGTCCTTCAACAGATGAGTGGATAAATAAAATGTGGTACATACACATGATGGAATACTACACGGCAGTAAGAAGGAACGATCTCGTGAAACATATGACAACATGGATGAACCTTGAAGACATAATGCTGAGCGAAAAAAGCCAGACACAGAGAGAGAAATATTATATGCTACCACTAATGTGAACTTTGAGAAATGTAGAACAAATGGTTTATAATGTAGAATGTAGGGGAACTAGCAATAGAGAGCAATTAAGGAAGGGGGAACAGTAATCCAAGAAGAACAGATATGGTATTTAACATTCTGGGGATGCCCAGGAATGACTATGGTCTGTTAATTTCTGATGGATATAATAGGAACAAGTTCACAGAAATGTTGCTATATTATGTAACTTTCTTGGGGTAAAGTAGGAACAGGTTGGAAGTAAAGCGGTTATCTTACGTTAGTTGTCTTTTTCTTACTCCCTTGTTGTGGTCTCTTTGAAATGTTCTTTTATTGTATGTTTTTCTTTTTTTTTTTTTTTTTTAATTTTTTTTCGATACAGTTGATTTAAAAAGGAAAAAAAGGTAAAAAAAAAAAAAAAAGAAAGAAAAAGAAAAAGAAAAAAAAGGATAAAAATATGTAGTGCCCCCTTGAGGAGCCTGTGGAGAATGCAGGGGTATTGGCCTACCCCACCTCGATGGTTGCTAACATGACCACAGATATAGGGAACTGGTGGTTTGATGGGTTGAGCCCTCTACCGTAGGTTTTACCCTTGGGAAGATGGTTGCTGCAAAGGAGAGGCTAGGCCTCCCTATGGTTGTGCCTAAGAGCCTCCTCCCGAATGCCTCTTTGTTGCTCAGATGTGGCCCTCTCTCTCTAGCTAAGCCAACTTGAAATGTGAAATCACTGCCCTGCCCCCCTACATGGGATCAGACACCCAAGGGAGTGAATCTCCCTGGCAACGTGGAATATGACTCCCGGGGAGGAATGTAGACCTGGCATCGTGGGACAGAGAACATCTTCTTGACCAAAAGGGGAATGTGAAAGGAAATGAAATAAGCTTCAGTAGCAGAGAGATTCCAAAAGGAGCCGAGAGGTCACTCTGGTGGGCACTCCTATGCACAATTTAGACAACCCTTTTTAGGTTCTAAAGAGTTGGGGTAGCTGGTGGTGGATACCTGAAACTATCGAACTACAACCCAGAACCCATGAATCTCGAAGACAATTGTATAAAAATGTAGCTTATGAGGGGTGACAATGGGATTGGGAAAACCATAAGGACCACACTCCCCTTTGTCTAGTTTATGGATGGATGAGTAGAAAAATAGGGGAAGGAAACAAAGAAACAAACAAACAGACAAAGGTACCCAGTGTTCTTTTTTACTTCAATTGCTCTTTTTCACTTTAATTATTATTGTCATTATTTTTGTGTGTGTGCTAATGAAGGTGTCAGGGATTGATTTAGTTGATGAATGTACAACTACGTAATGGTATGGTGAACAATCGAATGTACGATTTGTTTTGTATGACTGCATGGTATGTGAATATATCTCAAATGAAGATAAAAAAACAAAACAAAACAAAACAAAATTTGAGGGAGAGCTTAAAGTCTTCACAAATAAATGCTGAGAGAATTTTCTAACAAGAGACAAGCCCTACAGGAAATAGTAAAGGGAGCCTTACTGGCTGAGAAAAAAAGAAAGGAGAGAGACGTTTGGAGGAGGGTGCAGAACTAAAGAGTTTTAGTAAGGGTACGTTAAAGAAACTAGAGAGAGCCAGGGAAAATATATCTGACAAATAAAAACCAAAGGATAAGATGGCTGATACAAGAACTGCCTTATAGTAATAACATTGACTGTGAATGAATTAAACTTCCCAATTAAAAAATATAGATTGGCAGAAAGGATTAAAAAATATGAAATATCAATATGTTCTTACAAGAGACTCATCTTAGACCCAGAGACAAAAAGAAATTGAAAATGAAAGGATGGAAAAAAATATTCCATGCAAGCTACAGCCAAAAGATAGCAGGAGTAACAATATTAATCTCAGAAAAAACAGACTTTAAATTCAAGGATGTCAAAATAGACAAAGAAGGGCACTATAAACAAATAAAAGGGACAGTTCAACAAGAAGAAATAATCATAAATGTCTATGCACCCAATCAAATTGCCCCAAAATACATGAAACAAACTTTGGCAGAACAGATGGAAGCAATAAATATTTCCACAATAATTGTGGGAGACTTCAATACATCACTCTCTCCTATAGATAGGTCAACCAGACAGAGGACCAATGAGGAAATTGAAAACCTAAACAATCTGATAAATGAATTTGACTTAACAGACATATATGGAGAATTACATCCCAAATCACCAGGACACACATTCTTCTCTAGTGCCCACAGAACTTTCTCCAGAATAGATCATATGCTGGGTGATAAAATAAGCCTCAATAAATTTAAAAAGATTGAAATTATTCAAAGCACATCCTCTGATCACAATGGAAAACAACTAGAAGTCACTAATCATCAAGCAGTTAGAATATTCACAAATATCTAGAGGTTAAACAACACACTCCTAAACAATCAGTGGGTTAAAGAAGAAATAGCAAGAGAAAATGCTAAATATCGAGAGATGAATGAAAGTGAGAACACAACATATCAAAACTTAGGGATGAAACAAAGATAGTATTCAGGGGGAAATTTATTGCTATAAATGCATACATTGAAAAGGAAGAAAGAGCTGAAATCAAAGAACAAATGGAACAACTGAAGAAGCTAGGAAATGAACAGCAAACTAATTCTAAACCAAGTAGAAGAAAAGAAATAACAAGGATTAAAGCAGAAATAAATGACATAGAGAACAAAAAACAATAGAGAGAATAAGAAAACGTTGGTTCTTTGAGAAGATCAATATTGACACGCCCTTAGCTAGAATGACAAAATTAATAAAAGAGAAGACCCAAATAAACAAAATATTAAATGAGAGTTGACATTACTGCAGATCCTGAAGAAATTTAAAAACTTTAATTTCTTACAGTTGATGCCAACAAACTAGATAATGTAGAGGAAATGGACAATTTCCTGAAAATACATGAACAACTGGGACTGACCAGAGAAAAAATAGAAGACCTCAACAAACCAATCACAAGCAAAGAGATCCAATCAGTCATCAAAAACTTCCTAGAAATAAATGCCCAGGGCCAAATGGCTTCAAGAAGGAATTCTACCAAACTTTCCAAGAACTGACACCAATCTTACTTAAACTCTTTCAAAACATTGAAGAAAATGGAACACCCCCTAACTCATGTCACAAAGCTAACATCACTCTAATACCAGAACTAAGTAAAGATGCTACAAGAAAGGAATACTGCAGGCCAGACACCCTAATGAATACAGATGCAAAAGTTCTCAACAAAATACTTGCAAATCAAATCCAAAGATTCACCATGACCAAGTGGGGTTCAATCCAGGCATGCAAGTATGGTTCAAAATATGAAAACCAATCAATGTAATGCAACCCATTAACAAATCAAAAGAGAAAAAATCAAATGATCATCTCTATAGATGCTTAAAAGTCACTGAAAAAAATCCAGGTTCATTTTTTTTTTTATTAAAACACTTCAAAACATATGAATTGAAGAAAATTTCCTTGATATGATAAAGGGCATGTATGAAAAACCCACAGCCAGCATCGTGGGACTGAGAGTATCTTCTTGACCAAAAGGGGGATGCAAAATGAGATGAAATGGTTTCAGTGGCTGAGAGATTCCAAATGGAGTCAAGAGGTCACTCTGGTGGACATTCTTATGCACTATATAGATAATACCTCTTAGGCTTTAATGTATTGGAATAGCTAGAAGTGAATACCTGAAACTACCAAACTCCAACCCAGCAGTCTGGACTCCTGAAGACAATTATATAATGTAGATTACAAGGGGTGACAGTGTGATTGTGAAGACCTTGTGGATCACACCCCCTTTATCTAGTGTATGGATGAGTGGAGGAATGGGGATAAAAACTAAAGGACAAATGGGGTGGGATGGGGGGATGATTTGGGTGTTCTTTTTTCTCTTTTGTTTTTTATTCTTGTTCTGGTTCTTTCTGATGTAAGGAAAATGTTCAGAGATAGATTGTGGTGATGAATGCATAACTATGTTATCATACTGTGGACAGTGGATTGTATATCATGGATGATTGTATGGTGTGTGAATGTATTTCAATAAAACTGAATTTAATAAAAAAAAAGAAAAAAACCCACTTCAAAACATATGAATTGAAGAAAATTTCCTTGATATGATAAAGGGCATGTATGAAAAACCCACAGCCAGCACACAGTACTCAATGGTGAGAGACGGAAGGCCTTCCCTCAGGAATGAGACAAGGATTCCTGCTGTCACTACTGTTATTTAACATTGTGCTAAAAGTGCTAGCCAGAGCAATCCACCAAGACAAAGAAATAAAAGGCATCCAAATTTGAAAGGAAGAAGTAAAACTGTCATTATTTGCAGATGATATGATCTTGTATCTGGAAAACCCTGAGAAATCAATGACATAGCCACTTGAGCTAATAAACAAATGTAGAAAAGTAGTGGGATACAAGATTAATGCATATAAGTCAGTAATGTTCCTATACACCAGAAATGACCTAACTAAAGAGACGCTCAAGAAAAAGATTCCGTTCTCAATAGCAACTAAAAAAATCAAGTACCCAGGAATAAGCTTAATCAAAGATGCAAAAGACCTATACATAGAAAACTGCATAACTTTACTAAAAGAAATAGGAAGAGACATAAAAAGAAGGAAAAATATTTTGTGTTCATGGATAGGAAGGCTAAATGTCATCAAGATGTCAATTGTACCCAAACTCATCTACAGATTCAGTGCAATTCCAATCAAAATTCCAACAACCTACTAGAAGACTTGGAAAAGCTACTTATCAAATTTATTTGGAAGGGAAAGATGACTCAAATTGCTAAAAACACTCTAAAAAAGAAAAACAAAACATGGGGACTTACATTCCCTGACTTTGAAGCTTAATTTGAAGCCACAGTAGTCAAAACAACATGGTACTGGTGCAAAGATGGACATATTGATCAATGGAATCTAATTAAGAATTCAGAGATAGACCCCCAAGTCTATGGTTGACTGATCTTTGATAAGCCCCCCAAAGTCACTGGACAGGACATTACTGTCTACTCAACAAATGAGCCTGGGAGAGCTGGATATCCACATCCAAAAGAATGAAAGAGGACTCCTACCTCACACCTTACACAAAAATTAACTCAAAATGGATTAGAGACCTCAATATAAGAGCTAGTACCATAAAACTCCTAGAAGATGATGTAGGGAAATATCTTCAAACCCTGTGTTAGGAGGTCACTTCCTAGACCTTACACCCAAAGAACAAGCAACAAAAGAAAAAAATAGATATATGGGAACTCCTCAAACTTAAAAGCTTCTGTACCTCAATGAAATTTGTCAAAAAGGTGAAGAGACAGCCAACTCAATTGGAAAAAATATTTGGAAGCTATGTATCTGAAAAAAGACTGATATCTAGCATATATAAAGAAATCCTACAACTCAATGACAGTAGTACAAACAGCCAGATCATAAAATGAGCCAAAGTTATGAAGTGACAGTTCTCTGGAGAGGAAATACAAACAGCCAAAAAAAAAAACATATGAAAATATGTTCAGCTTCACTAGCTATTAGGAAGATGCAAATTAAGACCACAATGAGATATCATCTCACACCAATTACATTGGCTGCCATTAAACAAACAAGAAACTACAAATCCTGGAGAGGATGTGGAGAAATTGGAACTCTTATTCATTGTTCATGGGACTGTATAATGGTACAACCACTCTGGAAGACAGTGTGGCAGTTCCTTAGAAAACTAGATATAGAGTTATCTTTTGACCCAGAAATTTCTCTTATCAGTATATACCTGGAAGAGCTGAAAGTAATGACATGAACAGATATTTGTACACTGATGTTCTCAGAAGCATTATTCACAATTCACAAGAGATGGAAACAATCCAAATGTCCTTCAACAGATGAGTGGATAAACAAAATGTGGTATATTCACATGATGGAATACTCCATGGCAGTAGGAAGGAAGAAGGTCATGAAACATATGACAACATGGATAAACCTTGAAGACATAATGCTGAGTGAAATGTCAGGCACAAAAAGAGAGATACTGTTATGTTACCACTAATGTGAACTCTGTGAAAAATGTTAAATAAATGGTTTATATTGTAGAAGGTAGAGTACCTAGTGATAGCAAATTATGAAGGGGGAATGATAATCCAATAAAAACAGAA
This sequence comes from Choloepus didactylus, assembly GCF_015220235.1. Taxonomy (NCBI): domain Eukaryota; kingdom Metazoa; phylum Chordata; class Mammalia; order Pilosa; family Megalonychidae; genus Choloepus; species Choloepus didactylus. The sequence goes on from NW_023637606.1 coordinate 5,897,146, forward strand.
AAGTTATGGAGGGTAAACTTATTGTTCTGGGAATGCTCAGGAACAACTATGGTTTGTTAATTTCTGGGGGTATGGTAGGAACAAGTTGGCAACAATGTTGTTATTTTATGTTATTTGTTTTTCTTATTCCTTTATTTGGTTATAGTTTCTTTATTTTCTTGAGGTAAGGTAGGAACATGTTGGAACCAATTTGGTTATTTTAGGTTATTTTTTTTTTCTTATTCTTTTGTTCAGTTATGGTTTGTTAGTTTCTTGGGGCATGGTAGGAACATGTTGGAAGCAATGTAGTTATTTTAGGTTATTTGTTTTTCTTATTTCTTAATTTTGGTTTTGTTTGAAATGTTGTTTTTCATTGTTTTTTAATTTTTTGATAAAATTTAAAAAAACAATGAATGAGTGTTAAAGAAAATAAATGAGCAACAGGGGGAGGAGGGGAATGGAATGTTTTGGATCTTTTTTATTTTTTTTTTTATTTTATTTTTTGAAGTAATGAAAATGTTCAAATATTGATTTTGGTGATGAATGCCCAACTATATGATGATACTATGAACAACTGATTGTAGACTTTGGAGGATTGTATGTTATGTGAATATGTCTCAGTAAAGTTGCATTTGAAAAAATGAGGGAGAGTTTAGATTGGAAGAGTAAATATTATTAAGATGTCAAATCTACTTAAATTATAGATTCAATGCAATACCAATTAAAATATCAACAACTTACTTTGCAAAAATAAAGAAAACCAATACCCAAATTTATTTAGAAGGGAAAAGTGCCCTGAATAGCCAAAAATACCTGGAGAAAGAGGAACAAAGTGGGAGGTCTCACACTACCTGACTTTGAAACATATTACAAAGCTACAATAGTCAAAACAGCATGGTGCTGGCATAAGGATAGCTATACCAACCAATGGAATTGAATTGAGTATTCAGAAATAGACTCTCTCATCTGATGACAATTTATCTTTGATAAGGCAGTCAGGCCAAAGCAACTGGGACAGAGCAGCCACTTCAATAAATGGTATTTGGAAAACTTGATATCCATTTCCAAAAGAATGAAAGACAACTCCTAACTAAAACCTTGAACAAAAATTAACTCAACCTGGATCAAAGAACTAATCACTAGAGCTAAGACCATAGACTCTTAGAAGAAAATTTAGGGAAATATCTTAAAGATCTTGTGATAGGGGGTGGTTTCCTAGACCTTACACCCAAAGTGCAAACAACCAAAGAATAAATAGATAAATGGGGTCTCATAAAATTAAACACTTTTGTACATCAAAGGACTTTGTCAGAAAAGTAAAAATGCACCCTATGCAATGGGAAACAATATTTGGACACCACTTATCAGATAAGGGTTTAATATCCCAAATATATAAAGGGATCCTACAACTCAACAACAGAATGACAAACAACCCAATTAACAAATGGGAAAAAGACATGGACACTTTTCTGAAAAGGAACAACAAATGGCTCAAAAACATATGAAAAAGTGCTCAACTTCACTGGCTATTAGGGAAATGCAAATCAAAACCACAATGAGATATCATCTCACACCTACCAAAATAGTCATTACCCCCCCCCAAAAAAAAAAACAACAGAAAATTACAAGTGCGAGAGAGTATGTGGAGAAAGAGGCACACTTATTCACTATTGGTGGGAATGTAGAATGGTGCAGCCACTCTGGAAGGCAGTGTGGCATTTCCTCAAAAAACTAAGTATAGATTTGCCATCTGACCCAGCTATTCCATTACTAGGTATGTACTCAGAGGAACTGAAAGTAAAGACATGAACAGACATTTGTAAACTGATGTTTATAGCAGCATTATTCATGATAGTCAAGAGATGGAAATAGCCCAAATGTCCATCAATGGATGAGTGGATAAGCAAACTGTGGTATGTACACATGATGGAATATTACACAGCTGTAAGACAGACAAAGTCATGGAACATACAATAACATGGATGAAACTTGAGGACATTATGTTGTGTGAAGTTACCCAGAAACAAAAGGACAAATACTGTATGGTTTCACTAATATGAACTAACATTAATCAGCAAACTTTGAGAGTTAAAAGCTGAGAACACAGGTTATCTGGAGATAGAAGGAGGGTAGAGATAAGGCATTTGATGCTGAAGGACTACAGGATGTTCAACAGGATTGATTGTATAGATCCAGAAATAGATAGCATAATACTGTGTTGGTAGCACAACATTGTGAGTACACTGAACAAAGATGTCTGTGAATAAAGCTGAAAGAGGAGGGCTAAGGGCATGTATGACACCAGAGGTAAAGATAGACAATAAAGACTGGGATTGTATAACTTAGCAAAAACTAGAGTGGTCAATGATTGTGACTAAGTGTACAAATATAAAATTGTTTTTGTATGTGGGAGAACAAATGAATGTCAACCATGCAAAGTGTTGAAAAAGGGATGGTTTGGGGGGAAAATATACTCAAAGCAAACTGGAGTCTATGGTTAGTAGTAACATTGTAATATGCTTCTATTAAATGTCCAGAGGCAATATACCAAAGCTAAATGTGTATGAGTGAGGGATGTGGGAGAATGATATGGGATTCTTGGTAGTGGAGTTGTTGTCTGACCTTACTATTATATTGCATTGTATGATATTTTAATTTTCTTTTTTTAATTATTCTTTAAAAGTTTTTCCTGGTAATCAATATGTTCAAATGCTGATTGTGGTGATAAATGCACAACTATTTGATGATACCATGAACAATTGATTGTACACTGTGGATAATTGTGTGATATGTGAATATATCTATAAAATTGTAGGAAAAAATAGAAATAGGGATAAAAGTGCTAAAGAAAATATGGAGAGAGGGATGTTCCTATTTACAGTTGGTGGGAATGTAGATTGGCATAGTCTATCTGGAGGAAATTATGGTGGTTCCACAAGAAACGAAGTATGTGGTGCCATAAGGTCCTGCAACCCCATTATGGGGTATATACTCAGAAGATCTGAGAGCAGGGACATGAATGGGCATTTGCACACTGGTGTTTATGGAGGCAGTATTCAAGATTTGCAATGGGTGGAGGTGGCCTAAGGTACATTGATAAGCAGAATGGTGAACTGTGGTGTATGCATACAATGGAATATTGAGCAACTGTGAGAAGGAGTGAAGCTGTGAGACATGCAACAAGATGGATGGATCCTGTAGACAGCATTTTGAGTGAAGTACACCAGAAACAAAAAGATAAACATTATAGTGCCTCACCAATATGGACTAACTACAATGTGTGAACTCAGAATTGAATCTTAGAGCAAGCTTATCAGGGGGAATGCTTATTATAATTGTCCCTAGATTGTAGGTTCTTACAGCAGTCACATCTATTCCCAAATTGTAATGGCTATCTCCAAATTTCCAGACGCTGATCCCTTTGTTTATAACCTGGTCACTCTCTGGAACTTTGGGTATCTGTGTGACACCTGAAACTCAGAGCTAGAGCTCAGCAGATATGAATGTCAGTATTAGTGCATACAGCAACTGTTAAAAAAGCTGAAAAAGAGTCAACTTCAATTAGAGATATGAATGAAGAGCTGGTTAGGTCTAGGGCAAATCAGACCAAAGGGTAAAGCATGGTACTGGATATGTTTTAAAACATCAACTTTTGTGTGATACTCAGGGAAGAGATGTTTATTTAGTGCAGGGTCTATATTTTCTGTAGTACACTAAATAATTTAACTTGTACAGTTTGTTCAAACACCATGGTTGCATGGAGCTTTGAATGGGAAGTGAGGTCTGGTGGATTCGAGCAGGTTGGTGTGAAGTAGCAATGCATCCCAGAGTAATTTGGGCAGAGAATAAAAATGTATATGCAGGATCCCCCAGAGGAGCTGGGGGAGAATGTGGAAATATTGGACTTCCCCACTTGGGTTGTTGCTGATGTTTTCACAGACACTGAGTACTGACTGTTTGGTATGCTGAGCCCTATATCTTGGGGCTTGCACTTGTGAAGCTTGTTGCTGCAAAGGAGAGGCTAAGCCTACTTATAATTGTGTCTAGGAGTCTCACCAGAATATCTTTTTGTCACTCAGATGTGGCCCTCTCTCTCTAGTTAAGCCAACTCAGCAGGTAAACTCACTGCCCTCCCCCTTACATGGAGCCTGACTCCCAAGGGTGGCAACACAGGATATGACACCCAGAGATGAGCCTGGACCTGGCATCATGGGATTGAGAACATCTTGTAGACCAAAAGGGGTAAGCAAAATGAAACAAAATAAAGTTTCAGTGGCTGAGAGATTTCAAATGGTGTGGGGAACCAAGCTTTTCATGTCACTTAGACCATGTCTGGGGTGGTGGCCTGGAACGCTGGGCCACAAGCCTGCATGGAATGCTGTGTAGGCATGCCTTGTAAAGATGTGTGTCTTGTGACTATGGCAGCAGCATTAACCATTGACCCCAGATTGTTCCTTCTTATCTGCAGCAGGATGTAAAGATTAATATCTGAGGGACCCTGAATGCTTTTGATCATGTAGCATAGTCTAGCTTTGTGTAACAAATGAATAAATAACTGGAGCACAGGTGCATCAGCACCCACTTGGCATATGATGCTGTGGGTCTCCTGCTCCCTTAAATCTCAACTTTGTGTCTGTGTTTCATTTCAGCATTGCCCTGTCACCAACAACTGGCACCCAACGTGGGGCTCGAAGAACCGGACCTGGTTCCTGACAGAAGAATCGCTTGAATGACTGAGGTACAGCAGCGCTGGAACTCGGATGGAGGTAACGCCCATCTTTTGTATGCATTCCTTGTAGAATGACCCCGAGCATTTTAAGCAGGGTAATGGGTAACGTTGAGGGACACAATAAGTATATGCCCTATATTTCCCTCTTGTGGCAGCTGCTGCGGGCCAGCGGTGTCAAGGTGGGGAAGTTACAAATCTTAGAACTGCTGCAGGTTATTGAAAAACACTGCTCTTGGTTCCCTACCCTTGGCTCCCTTGAATTGCATGACTGGGAGTGGGTAGGTGAGGAATTGAAACAAAAACATATGCAAGGAGTTAATTTACCTGTTACTATTTGGTCTATATGGTCTACAATTAAGTCTGTTCTTGAGCCTCTAAAAACTGATGATGATGAGGAGGACTGGGAATCTAGTGATAGTCCTAGTCCTGATCCTCTTTCTGAAGATGAGAAGGATGATAAAGATCCTATAAAACCTGCTAAAGTCTTTTATTCCTGTCAATGCCCACAACCTCCTTCTGCTCCTTGTTTAGATGAATGTCCTCTCCCTCCTCTGCCATTTCCTTCTGTGCCTAGCAATACCCAGGCACTTAAGCCTGCTTGCCTTTCAGGCATGCAGCAGGGCCTGGCAGAGGCTAGGCAAAAAGATTTAGAGGCTATATGTTGTCCTATTGCCTTCCCTGTTATGATTCTTGAAGAAGTACCTCCTGGCCAAGACGCTAATTACCCTGGTGGACTACAACAAAACCTGTATGGGTAGAGCAGTGGCCGCTTACAAAAGAAAAATTAGAGGCTTTGCATGAGTTAGTTCAAGAACAATTGTCCTTGTAGCATATCAAAGAGTCTGTTAGCCCTTGAAAGTCTCCTGTGTTCCCAATAAAGAAAAAATCTGGGAAATGGAGAATGTTAACTTATCTAAGTGGTGTTAATGCTGTTATTCAGCCTATGGGACCTTTACAACCTGGGCTCCCAAACCCTAGCATGATTCCTGAAAACTGGGCCTTAGTGGTCATTGATATTAAATACTGTTTCTTTTCCATCCCCTTAGCTGACCAAGACAAGGAAAAATTTGCATTTACTGTTTTGTCACTTAACAACAAAGCTCCTTCAAAATGATATCGGTGGAAAGTCTTACCACAGGGCATGCTAAATAGCCCTACAATATGTCAGTACTATGCAGACCATACCTTACAGCCTAAAGCCTACACCATCCATTATATGGATGATATTTTGTGCTTTTCACCTCCAGAGACTGAAGTAGATGCTTTGTTCTATGCTGTTCAAAAGGCTTTACAGGATGTAGGATTGCATATTGCTGCTGACAAGGTGCAATGCACTTTACCAGTGTAGTATTTGGGGTCCACTATTGACAGACTTACAATTCGACCACAAAAAGTACAACTCTGCAGAAATGCTGTTACCACCTTAAATGATTTACAAAAACTACTAGGGGATATAAATTGGCTTTGCCCCAAAGTAGGCATAGCTAACTATGAGCTCTCCAACCTATTTTCTCTCCTTTGTGGGGATTCTAAATTAAACAGCCCTAGATCTTTAACTTCAGCTGCAGAAAAGGAATTACAATTAGTGGAAGCTAAAGTTCAACAAGCTCAGATATCCCACATTGATCCCACTCAACCTTTGTCTCTCGTTATCTTTTCTACTCCAAAATCCCCCACAAGTTTGCTTTTGCAAAATGAAAAACTTGTAGAATGGCTATTTTTGCCTAATTCTTTGGTAAAATTTGTATCCCCTTATTTAAATCTTCTAGCCACCTTGGTTGCTCAAGCAAGGAAAAGAGCAAAGCAACTTAATGGTTTTGACCTCTGCCTCATTGTGCTCCCAGTAACAGCTAAAGAACTCTCAGTTATTTTGCAACAACATCTAGCTTGGAAAATTTCTCTAGCTGACTATGTTGGCTTTAATTGCTATTGCTGTGAGTATATCTCAAGCATGTGTTCATTCTGGAAATTATACCTATTGGGCCTATATCCCTAATCCCCCATTGCTACAACCTGTAGAGTGGGATCATCCCTCTCCCACTGTATACTTTAGCAATGGTACTTGGCTGCCTCCTCCAATTGATGAAAGACTTCCTCAGTTTCCTGAGGAGGAAGGAAAGAACTATTCTCAATCATTAGCTTATACACATTTACCTTTGTGTGTGGGACAGGGTGAAGGATGCCTGGCCCTGACTTGGCAAGCATGGTTATCAGTCATACCCAAGTGAGAGAATGTCCCCAAAGCATCCCTGTTCCTACTATCTGGCTATAGTTTTGCCTACAATGAAAATATTACTATTCAGGACCATGCTCCCCAACACCCTATTTGTTACATACTAAAACATTGGTCACCAGAAATGCAAAGGGTATATTAGGATAATTTTAGAGCAGTTAGTGGAGTGTTAGTGCAGAATGGTTCCTATGGAATTGTAATTGACTGGTCTCCTAAGGGGTGTACAATTCAGAATTGCACTAATGCAAAGTGCTCTGGTTACAAGAGACTAAAACAGGAGGTTCATAATTATAATCATTCTTATAGTATTCAAACCCCAGCAAAACATCCTATTATTTGGCACAACATTGGCTGCTCCCCACCCAAACCTACTTAAAATAATTCCTATGTTCAAGATACACTTTGGAGGCTCCCTATTAGTTTACATAACATTTCCAGATGGAATGGGAACTATACAATTAAGATAAATTATACTCTAAATTTTATAAAAATAGATATTTTTGGAATACAAGCCTGTGTTAGAAATCCTTATGTCTTTTGGGTAGGAAATCTCACTATTAATATTATTACTAAGGAAATTAATTGTATGGAGAATAAAAGTTGTTCACTTTACACTTGCTTGAATAACACCACAGACTCTAAAAATATTACTATTGTAATTCTTAGATGACACAAAGGCCTGTGGCTCCCTGTTTCACAGCACAGACCTTGGGAATCATCACCTGATATGCATATGTTACTACAAATTTTAGAAAAAGTATATAAAAGAACAAAGATTTCTTGGACTGTTAATAGCATTTCTGATTGGCATAATAGCTATTGCAACCACAGCCACTGTTGCAGGAACAGCGCTACATCAATCTATTCAAACTACAGCATTTGTTCAAAAATGGCATAGAAATGTGAGTAAAGCATGGGGGGAACAGTTACAAATCGACAAAGAAATTAATGCCCATCTCATGGATCTAGAGAATGCTGTCCTCCTTGTAGGGGAGGAAATTGAGAACTTACGATACCGGTTTAAGTTACAGTGTGAATGGAGAACATCAACATTTTATGTCACTCCCCATAAATATAATGACACCCATTTTGCATGGGATAGAGTCAAGAGACATTTAATTGGACATCATGGTAATCTTACCATGGATATTTTAAAATTGCAAGAAACAGTAGATAATATCCAAAATGCTAATCTTAATGTTCTATCAGAATCAGAGACAATTCAAGGCATTGCCAATGGCTTTGAAAAATTAAATCCTATAGTATGGGTTAAATCCCTTGGTGGTGGGTTCCTGGGTAGTATTCTCCTAATTTTGTTAATCATCTTATGTCTTTGTTTAGTCCTCAGATGCACAAGAAAAACCCTCTCAGATCTAAAGCAGAAAGAAGCTGCTTGGTCCATCCTGTCTGCATTGAAGAAACAAAAAGGGGAACATGTGGGGAACCAAGCTTTTCATGTGACTTAGACCATGTCTGGGGTGGTGGCCTGGAATGCTGGGTCACAAGTCTGCATGGAATGCCATGTAGGCACACCTTGTAAAGATGTGTGTCTTGTGACTATGACAGCAGCGTTAACCTTTAACCCCAGATTGTTCCTTCTTATCTGCAGCAGGATGTAAAGATTAATATCTGAGAGACCCTGAATGCTTTTGATCACGTAGCATAGTCTAGCTTTGTGTAACAAATGAATAAATAACTGGAGCACAGGTGCATCAGCACCAACTTGGTATATGATGCTGTGGGTCCCCTGCTCCCTTAAATCTTAACTTTGTGTCTGTGTTTCATTTCAGCGTCACCCTGTCAGCAACAAAATGGAATTTAGAGGTCACTCTGTTGGACATTCTTATGCACAATATAGGTATCCCTTTTTAGGTTTTAGTGTATTGGAATGTCTAGAGGGAAATACCTGAAACTGTCAAACTGCAACACAGTAGCCTTGACTCTTGGAGATGATTGTATGACTATGTAGCTTACATGGGGTGACAGTGTGATTCTAAAGAGCTTGTGGATCACACTCCCTTTATCCAGTGTATGGATGGATGAGTGAAAAAATGGGGACAAAATCTAAATGAAGAATAGGGTGGGATGGGGGATCTGATTTGGTTGTTCTTTTTTACTTTTGTTTTTTATTCTTATTTAATTCTTTCTGGTGTTAAGGAAAATGTTCAAAAATGGATTGGGGTGATGAATGCACAGCTATATGATGGCACTGTGAACAGTTGATTGTACACCATGAATGGTTGTATGGTATGTGAATACATCTCAATAAAACTGAATTTTTAAAAAATGAGGGAGAGGGTGATGTCATCAACGTGGCAATGTAAACATCTACCAAAAACTGCTCTCCAGAGATTCAATGAGAAAAAGGACAATTCAGTTGTTCAAAACTCTGGAGGAGTATATATACTTGAGAAGGACTCTTCAGATGCCAAACTGAAGAAAGAGAAGGTGTGAATCTTTCATGCCAGACCAGCTGGTAATCTCCCTTCCCCCTCACTCAGTCTTCATGTGGGTAAGGCATGGAATCAGCAGACAGGACCCCTCCCACCAGAACACAGAGTTTAAAATCTCTTGCAGCAGTGAGACATGCCCCCACTCTTTGAAGACCTGGTGGACAGGGGAGGACATTTCAAGGTCCAGGTCAGTGAGGAACAAAGAGACTGAGAAAACATGGACAGAGATGGTATTTCCAGCTGTGCCAGCTTGGATGTATTATGTCTCCTAAAATGACATGTCCTTTGATGCAATCTTGTGTGGGCAGACATTTTAGTGTTGACTAGGTTGTAACCTATTGATTGAGTGTTTCCATGGAGGTATGAATCAACTGTGAGCAAGAACATTGATTGGATAATTTCCATGGGGGTGTTACCCCTCACACTCAGGGTGGGACTTGATTAGTTAACTGGAGACCTATAAAAAGAGCTCACACACAGAAAGACCTGAGAGCAGCTGTGAGTGACATTTGGAAGAACAACTGAGAGAGACATTTTGGAGACAGCCATTGAAAGCAGACTTATGTCAGTCTAGAGTTTGCTCTGGAGAAGCTACATGAGGACAAAACACCCCAAGAGCAACATTTTGAAGAACACACAGGAACTGGGAGAGGAGCTGGAAAATAACCCAGCATCAGCAGATGCCAGACACGTGCCTTCCCAGCTAACAGAGGTTTTCTGGATGCCATTGGTCTTCCTTCAGTGAAGGTATACTTGTGTTGATGCCTTCATTTGGACATTTTTGTGGCCTTGAGGCTGTAGCTTTGTAAACAAATAAGCTCCCTTTATAAAAGCTAATCCATTTCTGGTATTTTGCATAATGGCAGCATTAGCAAACTGGAACAGATTTTGGTACCACAGAAGTGGGGTGCTGCTGCTGAGTTTGCAAATATCAAACATGTTGGAACAGCTTTTTAAATAGATAAGGGCAAGATTCTGAAAGAAGTGTGAAGAGCTTGATAGAAAAGGCCTAGACAGCTTTAAAGAGACTGTTGGTAGAAATATGGACTCTAAAGATACTTCTGATGAGGCCTCAAGCAGAAATGATGAATGTGTCATTGCAAACTGGAAGAAAGGCAATCCTTGTTTTAAAGTGGCAGAGAATTTGGCAAAATTTGTCATGGTGTCAGGTGGAAGACAAAATTTGAAAACAATGAGCTGGAATACTTAGCTGAGGAGGTCTCCAGACTACATGTGGAGGATGTAGCCTGGCTTCTCCTTACAGCTTATAGTAAAACGTGATGACAGAGATAAGCTGAGAAATGAAATCTTGGGTACAAAGAAACCAGAAACTGAGAGTTTAGAACATTCTGGACTTCCAGAAATTGAGACCCCAGAGGCTACAGCTCCACATGAGGCTTTAACCAAACATGGAACCCAACTGTCATTTCAGTACAAGCCAGGATTGGAGGTAGAGTTATCCAGAAAGGATTTGTGGAAAATCCCATTTTGTGATGACTTTGACCCCTGTAAACTGCATGCCAAGCCAATGAGATTTTTGCAAGATCTGTATAGATGGAGCCACTGCTGGTCTGGACTGGAGGGAACAGAAAAGGAACAAATTGAAGGAAAAATTTCTTCACAGACAGATCCATGGATATTGACATCTGGAGTCAAGAGGGCTCAGGCATGGGGAGAGGAGTGGTCAATGCCTGTGGAAAAGGTGTTTGCCTCAGAGGCAGAGCACAAGCCTTCCAACTTGATGCTCAGGAATAGTGCTGCCACCTCAGGACTCAGAGAGGGTGGAGCACATTCTGTAGGTGAGAGCCTGGCCACTAACCCACTGTTCAGAGAAGGTAGAGCCTTTGTCCCAGAATGTTCGAGGAGGATGGGGCCAAGAAAAAGGTGGTCTTCCCAACATGTGGATATGTTGGAGCACTCACTCCAGTGTTTGGAGAGAAAAGGGCTGCCACAAAGGCCCTTAGAACAGTTGTACTCCTGCTCTCTCAAGCCCTAAGTTTAAAATGTCATTCTATAAATGACTCTCAGACTTTGAAATCTAATGGAGTTTGTCCTACAGGTTTTAGAAAGTTTTTGTCCTGTTAACCCTGCTTTCCTTTCAGTTTTTCCTTAAGACAATGGAAATGTTTACCCTCTGATTGTCCCTCCTTTGCATATTAGAAGCAGATAATTTGTTCTAAGTTTCACAGGTCCATAGCCAGAGGGGAATTTTGCTTTAGGACAAGATCACACATGTGACTGATTTTGATGAGATCTTGTACTTAACTATTGTTACTGAAATGATTTAAGTTTTTGTGATATTGTGATAGGATTAATGTATTTTGTTTATGGAAAAAAGCATTTCATTTTGGGATCTAGGGGGTGGAATGTGCCAGTTTGAATGTGTTATGTCCCCCAGGACACAATGTTCTTTGATACAATCTTGTGTGGGCAGACATATTAGTGTTGATTAGGTTGGAACCTATTGATTGAGTGTTTCTATGGAGAAGTGACTCAATAAACTCTGGGCAGGACCATTGATTGGATAATTTCCATGGAGGTATTACCCTGCCCATTAAGGGTTGGTCTTTATTAGTTAACTAGAGACCTATAAAAAGAGCTCACAAACAGAAGGACCTGAGAGCAGCTGTGAGTGACATTTTGGAGAACAACTAAGAGAGACATTTTGGAGATGGCCATTGAAAGCAGACTTATGCTAGCCCAGAGTTTGCTCCAGAGAAGCTAAGAGAGGACAAAACACCCCAAGAGCAACATTTTTAAGAATACACAGGAGCTGAGTGAGGTGATGGAACACAACCCAGGATCAGCAGATGCTGGCCATGTGCCTTCTCAGTAAACAGGAAAACAGGTTTTCCAGATACCATTGGCCTTCTTTTAGTGAAAGTATACTTGTGTTGATGCCTTAATGTGGAAATTTTAATGACCTTCAGACTTTAGCTTTGTAACCAAATAAACCCCTTTATAAAAGCGAGTTCTAGTATTTTTCATAACAGCAACATCAGCAAACCAGAACAGCAGCCCTGGTCTGAAAACCCTTTCCACACCCTTGAGGTTAGCTGCAGCTGGTGACTGTTTCTTTGCCTGGGGAATGGCTGGAGTACTGGGTCAGCCAAGGAGCACCACATCAAGCCAGATTTTGGCTAGCAATGTGAGGGCATAGGAATCCCACAGATTCAGTTCAACTGTGAAGACCCAGCCTGTGCTCAGAGGCAAAGCAGCCTGAGGATGTGTAAGTTACAGAACAGTGCCATCAGCTGGACAGTCTGGAAAGTGCAAGGGTAAACAGAGCACCACTGGAAGCCAATAGATCTATATTACCACACATAGCAAACTTGCTGGGGTGTCCAGTGCCTACCACCTATCCTTATGGCAGCCCATGGAGGATGCCTGATTTGAGGGGGGGGACTGGGGGATAAAGCCAATCTGACAACTGACCAGTGAGAGAAACAAAGAAATATAGAGATCAAAGTAAACCAACAAGAAAAACCAAAGGCAAAAGAGAGAAAACAACCTCCAGAATAAACTAATCAAGAAAATCAGATGCCTAGACAGCAAAAAATCATGATCCACACCAGAAAACATGAGGTATGGCCTAGTCAAAGGAACACACTAACACCTCAACTGAGATTCAAGAGATGAAACAACTAACTAAAGAGGTTCAAACAAATTTTCTAAATCAAATCAATGAGTTGAAAGAAGATGTGACAAGAGAGATGAAGGATATAAAGAAGGCACTGGGTGACCATAAAGAAGAATTCATGTGCTTGAAAAAAACAAATGGCAGAACTTATGGGAATGAAAGCCACAATGGAAGAGATGAAAAACAATGGAAACATACAACAGCAGACTTGGAGAGACAGAAGAAAGGATTATTGAACTAGAGGACAGAACATCTGAAATCCTACACACAAAAGGACAGATAAGGAGAAGAATGGGAAAAATATGAGCAGGGTGTCAGGGAACTGAATGACAACATGAAGCACATGAATATACATGTTATAAGTATCCCAAAGGAGAAGAGAAGGGAAAGGGGGCAGAAAGAATAATAGAGGAAATAATCAATGAAAATTTCCACTCTTATGAAAGACATAAAATTACAGGTCCAAGAAGCACAGCATAGCCCAAACAGAATTGGTACAAATAAACCTACTCCAAGACATTTACTAAACAGATTGTCACAAAGAAAGTCTCAACAAATTTAAAAATATTGATATTATACAAAACATTTTCTTGGATCATAATGGAATGAAGATGGAATTAAATAACAGGCAGAAAGTCAGAAAATTCACAAATATTTGGAGGCTAAACAACACACTCTTAGACAACCAGTGGATAAAGGAGGAAATTACAAGAGAAATTAGTAAATACCTCGAGGCAAATGACAATGAAAACACAATGTATCAAAACTTGTGGGATGCAGCAAAGGCAGTGCTGAGAGGGAAATTTATTGCACTAAATGCCTATTGTGCCAGTTTGGTGTATTATGTCCCCCCAAACCTCATTATTTTTGATACAATCTTGTGTGGGCAGACATATTAGTGTTGATAGATTTTGGAAACGTTTGGGTGTTTCCATGGAGATGTGATTCAATCAACTGTGGACAAGACCTTTGGTTGGATAATTTCCATGGAGGTGTTGCCCCACCCATTCAGGGTGGGTCTGAATTAAATTACTGGAGCACTATATAAGCTCAGACAGAAGGAGCGAGCTTGTTATAGCCAAGAAGGACACTTTGAAGAATGCACTGGAACTGAGAGAGGAGCTTCAGCTTGCAGAGACATTTTGGAGATGGCCTTGGAAAGAAGACTTTTGCTCTGGAGAGTCTAAGAGAGGACAAATGCCCCAAGAGCAACTAAGAGTGACATTTTTGAGTAGCTGAAGCCTAGAGAGGAACATCTTGGGAGAAAGCCATTTGAAACCAGAACTTGGAGCAGACACCAACCATGTGCCTTCCCAGCTAAAAGAGGTTTTCCAGATGCCATTGGCCATCCTCCAGTGAAGGTACCCAATTGTTGATGCATTACCTTGGACACTTTATGGCCTTAAGACTGTAACTGTGTAACCAAATAAACCCTCATTTATGAAAGCCAATCCATTTATGGTGTTTTGCATTCTGGCAGCATTAGCAAACTAGAACACCTATATTAAAAGAGAAGAGAGGGCAAAGATTGAAGAATTAACTGTTCACCTGGAGAAACTAGAGAAAGAACAGCAAATTAACCCCAAAGCAAACAGAAGGAAAAAAATAACAAAGATTAGAGCAGAAATAAATGAAATTGAGAACAGGAAAACAATAGAGAGAATCAACAAAACCAGAAGTTTGTTCTTTGAGTAAATCAATAAAATTGATGGACCTTTAGCTAGGCTGACAAAAAAGAAGAAAGAAAGAAAGAAAAGAAAAAAGAGAGTGGATTCAAATAAATACAATCTGAAATGGAAAAGGGGACATAAATACTGACCCTCAGAAATAAAGGAGATAATGAGAAGATACTATAACCAACTATTTGCTAGTAAACTAGACAACCTAGATGAAATGTACAACTTCCTAGAAAAGCATGATCTACCAACATTGACTCAAGAAGAAATAGACAACCTCAACAAACCAATCACAAGTAAAGAGACTGAGTTAGTCATTAAAAAAAAAAAGAAAGGAAAGCCCAGGACCAGATGGCCTTACATGTGAATTCTACTGAGCATTCAAGAAAAAATCAGTACCAATCCTGCTCAAGTATTCAAAAAAATTCAATGAGAGGGAAAGCTACCTAACTCATTCTAGGAAGCCAACATCACCCTAATACCAAAGTCAGGCAAAGATACTGCAAAAAATGAAAATTATAGACTAATCTCTTTAATGAATATAGATGCAAAAATATTCAACAAAATGCTCAAAAATCAAATCCATCAGCACATTAAAAGAATTATACACCATGACCAGGTGGGATTTATTCCAGGTATGCAACACAAGAAAATCAATTAATGTAATACACCACATCAATAAATCAAAATGAAAGAACCGTTGATCATCTCAATGCAGAAAAGGCATTTGACAAAATTCAACATCATTTCTTGATGAAAACATTTCAAAGGGTAGGAATAGAAGGGAACTTTCTCAATATGATAAAGGCAATATATGAGAAACCCACAGCTAACATCATACTCATTGGGGAAAGACAGAAAGCTTTCCCTCTAAGATCAAGAAAAGATAGGGATGCCCACTGTCACCAGGGTTATTCAATATTGTACTGGATGTTCTAGCTAGAGCATTTAGGAAAGAAAAAGAAATAAAAAGCATCCAAATTGGAGAAGAAAAAGTAAAACTTTCACTGTTTGCAGATGACATGATCCTATATGTAGAAAATACAGAAAAATCTACAGCAAAGCTACTAGAGCCAATCAACAAATACAGCAAAGTGACAGACTACAAGATCAACATGCAAAATCATAGTGTTCCTATACACAAGTAATGAACAACAGGAAGAGGAAATAAAAAACAAATGCCATTTACAATAGGAACCAAAAGAATCAAGTATTTAGGAATAAACTTAACCAAGTCCACAAAAGACTTACACAGAGAAAACTACAAGAAACTGCTAAAAGAAAACAAACAGGACCTTAAAAAATGGAAGAACATACCATTTTCATGGATTTGAAGGCTAAATATAGTTAAGATGTCAATTCTACCTAAACTAATTTATAGATTCAATGCAATGCCAACTGAAATCCCAACAACTTACTTTGCAGAAATAGAAAAACCAATAACCAAATGTATTTGGAAGGGCAGTGTCCCTGAATAGCCAAAAATATATTGAGAAAGAGGAACTATGTGGGAGGTCTCACACTACCTGACTTTAAAGCATACTGCAAAGCAACAGTGGTCAAAAGAGCATAGTACAGGCATAAAGATAGATATACCAACCCATGGAATCAAATTGAGTGCTCAGAAATAGACCCTCTCATCTATTAACAATTGATCTTTAATAAGGCAGTCAAGCCAAAGTAACTGGGACAGAGCAGCCTCTTCAACAAATGGTGTTTGGAAAACTGTATATCCATTTCCAAAAGAATGAAAGAGAACTCCTCTCTCTTTATACAAAAATTAACTCGACATGGATGAAAGACCTAAACATTAGTGCTAAGACCATAAGACTTTTAGAATAAAATATAGGGCAATATCTTAAAGATCTTGTGATAAGAGGTGGTTTCCTAGACCTTAAGCCCAAAGCATGAGCAATCAAAGAAGAAATACATAAATGGGATTTCATAAAAATTAAACACTTTTGTACATCAAAGGACTTTGTCAGAGAAGTAAAAATGCAGCCTATGCAATGGGAGACAATATTTGGAAACCACATATCAGTTAAGTGTTTAATATCCAGAATAAATAAAGAGAACTGACAACTCAACAACAGAAAGATAACCTAATTAAGAATGGGCAACTCCCCCCTACATGGGATCTGACACCCAGGGGAGTAAATCTCTCTGGCAATGTAGAACATGACTCCTGGAGAGGAATCTAGACCTGGCATTGTGGGATGGAGAACAACTTCTTGATCAAAAGGGAGATGTGGGAGGAAATGAAATAAGCTTCAGTGGCAGAGAAATTCCAAAAGGAGCCAAGAGGTCACTTTGGTGGGTACTCTTATGCACAATATCGATAACAATTTTTAGGTTCTAATGAATTGGAATAGCTAGCAGTAAATACCTTAAACTATCAAACTACAGCCCAGAACCCATGAATCTTGAAGATGATTGTATAAAAAATGTAGCTTATGAAGAGTGTCTTAGTTTGCTAATGCTGCAGAATGCAAAACACCAGAGATGGATTGGCTTTTATAAAAAGGGGGTTTATTTGGCTACACAGTTATAGTCTTAAGGCCACAAAGCATCCAAGGTAACACCTCAGCAATCGGGTACCTTCACTGGAGGACAGCCAATGGCATCCAGAAAACCTCTGTTAGCTGGGGAGGCACGTGGCTGGCGTCTGCTCCAAAGTTCTGGTTTCAAAACGGCTTTCTCCCAGGACGTTCCTCTCTAGCAAGCTTGTTCCTCTTCAAAACATCACTCCCAGCTGCACTCAGAGAATTCTCTCTCTCTGAGTCAGCTCATTTATATGGCTCCACTAATCAAGGCCCACCCTGAATGGGTGGGGCCATGCCTCCATGGGAACATCCCATCAAAATCATTACCCACAGCTGAGTGAGGCACATTCCAAGCAAATCTAACCAGCACCAAAAATGTCTGCCCCAACAAGACTACAAAGATAATGGCATCTGGGGGACACAATACATTCAAACTGGCACAAGGAGTGACAATGTGATTGGGAAAGCCATATGGACTACACTCCTCTTTGTCCAGTGTATGGATGGATGAGTAGAAAAATGGAGGCAAAAAAAAAAAAAAAAAAAACAACACCCAGTGTTCTTTTTAATTTTAATTGTTCTTTTTCACTTTAATTATTATTCTTATTATTTTTGTGTGTGTGGTAATGAAAATGTTCAAAAATTAATTTTGGTGATGAATGCACAACAGTATAATGGTACAGTGAACAACTGAATGCACACATTGTATGACTGCATGGTATGTCAATATATCTCAATAAAATTGAATTTAAAAAGAAAAAGACAAAGAAGCTAGAGAGAGTCCATCAATCCATATAGTAAAGAAAAAAGACAGGGAGTAAAGATTGGGACAGAGGTGGAGATGTCCTTTGTGAGAGGATGTTGGTAGAAAGTCCTTTGGAGGAAGAGAGAGAGAAGGAGGATTTTGGCGGAAATCACTGGCAAGTGTGTGGAAGAGTTTGAAAGCAGAGAGTCATCTAGGGAGGTTTTTGAAAGGAAATTTTCTTTGTGCTAAAAATATTCTTGTCTATTTGATGTTTGAAACTGAGTAAAGATTTAAATGCTTTGATTTTTTTAAATGGGCAAAAGACATGGATAGACACTTTTCTGATGAGAAACCACAAATGGCTCAAAAACATATGAAAAATGCTCAACTTCACTGACTATTAGGGAAATGCAAATCAAAACCACAATGAGATATCATCTCACACATACTAGAAAGGCCATTATAAAAAAAATTACAAGTGCTAGAGAGGATGTGGAGAAAGAGGCACACTTACTCTCTCTTGGTGGGAATGTAGAATGGTGCAGCCACTCTGGAAGGCAGTGTGATGGTTCCTCAGGAAGCTAAGTATAGAATTGTCATATGATCCAGCAATTCCATTACTAGGTATATACTCAGAGGAACTGAAAGCTAAGATATGAATGGACATGTTTAAACTGATGTTTATAGCAGCATTATTCACAATTGCCAAGAGGTGGAAACAGCCCAAATGTCCATCAACAGTTGAGTTGATAAACAAACTGTGGTATATGTGTATGATGGAATATTATGCAGCTGTAAGACAGAACAAAATCACAGAACATATAATAATGTGAATGGACCTTGAGGATGTTATGTTGAGTGAAGTTGGCCAGAAACAAAAGAACAAATACTGCATGGTCGCACTAACATGAAATAACATTGATTAGCAAACCCTGAGAGTTAAAAGCTGAGAACACAGGTTGTCAGGAGATGGAGGGAGGGTGGAGATCAGGCATTTGATACTGAAGGAGTGTAGAGTGTTGAACAGGATTCATTGTGTAGATCCAAAAATGGATAGCATAGTACTGTGTGATGGTAGCACAATATTGTGAGTGCACTGAGCAAAGATGTCTGTGAGTAAAGGTCTGGTGGCAGGTATGATGTGAGAGGAAGGGATGGACGATGAAGACTTGGACTGTATAGCTTGGTGAAGCCTGGAATGGTCAATGATGGTGATTAAATGTGCAAATGTGGAAATGTTTTTACATGTGGGAGAACAAATGGGTGTCAACTTTGCAAGGTGTTGGAAAGGGGGTGGTACTGGGGAGAAGTACAATCAGGGAAAACTGGAGTCTGTGGTTGACAGTGACATTGTGATATGCTTCCATTGGATGTGGCAAGGGCAGATTGCCAGAACTAGGTTCTGTGAGGGTAATATGGGGGAGGGATGTGGGATTCTTGGTAGTGGTGCTGTTGTCTGACATGATTATTATATTGTATTGTATGGTATTTTAATTTTTTAAATCTCTTTTATTATTCTTAAAATTTTGGGGGAGTGTTGAATATGTTCAAGTACTGATTGTGGTGATGAATGCACAACTATGTGATGACACTGTGAACAATTGGTTGTACACTGTGGATGATTGTATGGCATGTGAATATATCTCTATAAAATTGCAGGGAAAAATGTATGTGGCAATATGCAGGAGCTGGGAAGGACATAGAGAGAGGGATGTGCCTGTTTACTGCTGGTGGGGAGGTAGGATGGCATAGCCTATCTGGAGGACTGTGTAGTGGCTCTGCAAGAAGCTGGGTATGTGGGTGCCATAAGGTCCTGCAACCTCATTATGAGGTGTAAGTTTGGAGGATCTGGGAGCAGGGATGTGAATGGACATTTGCACTCTGGTGTTTGTGGAGGCAGTATCCATGATTTGCAATGGATCGAGTTGGCTTAGGGGTGCATCCACTGGTGAATGGAGTGGTGAACTGTGGTGTGTGCATACAATGGAATGTTGAGTGGCTGCAAGAAGGAATGAGGCTGTGGGACACGCAGCTGGGTGGGTGGACCATATTTTGTAACTGCAAATTTATTGAGATATATTCACATAACATGCAATATTCCAAGTGTACAATCAGTTGTTCACAGTATCACATAGTTGTGCATTCATCACCACAATCAATCTTTGAACATTTTCATTACTCCAAAAAGTAAAATAAAAATTAAAATAAAAAAGAACATCCAAAAAATCCCATTCCCCTCCTCACCCCGACTGTTCATCTACTTATTAAAATGCAGTTTTATTGAGACATGTTCACACACCCTACAGTCATCCACAGTGTACAATAAGTTATTCACAGAACCATCATACATTTGTGCATTCATCACCAGAATCAATTTTTTGGAATTTTTCCTTACTCCAAAATAAAAATAAAAGCACAAAAGGACATCTAAATCTTCCCATCCCCTCCATCTCACCATTTTCTTCATTTAATTTTTGTCCCCATTTTTCCACTCATCTGTCCATACACTGCATAAAGGGAGTGCTAGCCACAAGGTTTCACAGTCACACAGTCACACCATGCAAGGTGCATAATTATACAATCATCTTCAAGAATCAAGATCACTGGGTTGAAGTTCTACAGCTTCACCTATTTACCTCTAGCCATTCAAACACACTAAAAACTAAAAAATGGTATCTATATAGTGCATAAGAATACCCTCCAGATTGACCTCTTGACTCCACTTGAAATCTCTCAGCCGCTAGAACTTTATTTTGTTTCATCTCTCTTCTCCCTTTTGCTCAAGAAGATCTTCTCAATCCCACAGTGCTGGGTCCAGGCTCATGTCCAGGAGTCAATTCCCACATTGCCAAGGGCATTTACACTCCTGGGTGTCATGACACATGTAGGGGGAAGGGTAGTGAGTTCACTGCCAAGTGGGCTTAGAGAGGGGGGACTACACCTGAGCAACAAAAAGGCTCTCTGGGCAGACTCCTAGGCACAATTATAAGTAAGCTTGGCCTCTCCCTTGTGCAACTAGCTATACAAGGGAAAGCTCCCAGATCTAGGACTCGGCTCACTAAATTGGCAGTCCTCAATGTTTGCAGGAAAATCAGCAGTAACTCAGGTGGGGAAGTCTGACATTTCCACATTTCCCCCAAGTTCCTCAGGGGGCCCCACAAATATACTTTTACTCTCTGCCCATATCACTCTGGGATGTATTGGGATTTCACCCTAGCCTGTACAAACTCACCAAATCCCACTTCCTTTTCACAGCTCCATGCACTCATGTTGTTCAAACAAACTGATCACATAAGTTAAATTATCTAGTGTGCTACAGAAAATATAGATCCTGCACAAATAAACATATCTTTCCTTGCTCTTGCACAAAAGTTGTAGTTTTAAAACACAGCTAGTAAGAAAAAGATATCATTCTCAATACCAACTAAAAAAATCAAGTACCTAGGAATAAACTTTATAAAGGATATAAAAGACCTATACATAGAAAACTACATAACTTTACTAAAAGAAAAGGAAGGGGATATAAAAAGATGGAAATATATTCCTTGTTCATGGATAAGAAGGCTAAATGTCGTTAAGATGTCAATTCTACCCAAACTCATCTATAGATTCAATGCAATTCCTATCAAAATTCCAACAACCTACATTGCAGACTTGGAAAAGATAGTTTTCCAAATTTATTTGGGAGGATCCAAGTTGGCAAATTAGGAGAGACAGAGCAAAATACATCTCCATGAAAAACACTGGTTAAAAGACAGAAAGTGCTCCAGAATATCAGTCCCAGCATTGCAGTGGCTGAACAAGGTCTGCTAAATCCACAGGGACTGTGCACTTGGTGAAACAGAGAGCCTGAGCTCAAAAATGAGGCACAACCCCCACCTTCAGGCTGGCTGCAACAAATACACACAGAAATTGGGTGCACTTATTGGACCCCCAAAATATTAGGACCCCCACTCACCACATAGATGAAGTTGGGGAGAACTGGCTTGAGGGTAATAGGTGGCTCAGGGGGCCATCTGCTGGTAAGTTAGACAAAGTGCACTCCACCAAGCTGTATCTCTGCAAATTATAGATAATTGTTCAAATAAGTCTGCATATACTTAAAGAACCCTATGAAGATAAGCAAATACCAAGAGGCCAAAAAACAACATAAAATTTTAAAGCATATGCAGAAACCAGAAGACATGGAAAACTGAAACCTAAACATGCAAATCAAAAAATCAGAAGAAATACAGTACTTGGAGCAATTAATCAAAGAAGTAATCACAAAGAACAACATCATGGTACAGGATACAAAGGACATGAAGAAGATCCTAGAAGAAGATAAAGAAGAATTTGCAAGAGTAAATTAAAAAAAAAAGATAATCTTATGGAAATAAAAGAAACTGTTGATCAAATTAAAATGATTCTGCATACACACAGTACTAGATTAGAGGAAGCTGTGGAAAGATTCAGTGAACTCAGAGTGCAGAATGGAAAGTGAAAGTAAAAAAGAAAGAATGGAGAAAAAACTTAAAAAATGAAATGTATCTCAGGGATATGATGGACAATATAAGGCACACAAATATAAGAATCATTGATGTTCCAGAAGGGGAAGAGAAAGTAAAGGTATAAGAAGAGTATTCAATTAAACTGTTGGGGAAAACTTCCCAACACTTCTAAACAACATAAATATGCAAATCATAGATGCCCAATGAACTCCAAACATAATAAATCCAAATAAGCCCACTCTGAGATATATTCTGATCAGATGGTCAAAAGCTGAAGAGAAGGAGCAAGTATTGAAAGCAGCAAGAGATTAGCAATTCACCACATACATGGGAAACAACATAAGACCAAGCAGTGACTACTCAGAGGCCACCATGAAGGCAAGAAGTCAGTGGTTTGATGTATTTAAAATTCTGAAAGAGAAAAATTGCCAACCAAGAATTCTTTATCGAGCAAATCTCTCCTTCAAATTTGAGGGGGAGCTTAAAATCTTCACAGACAAACAAATGCTGAGAGAATTTGCTAACAAGAGACCGGCCCTACTTGACAAACTAAAGGGAGCCCTACAAGCAGAGAAACAAGAGAGAGAGGTATGAAGAAGAGTTCAGAACTTAAGAGATTTAGTAAGGGTATATTAAAGGAAATAAAGAGAGAGGGGGGAAAATATATCTGACAAACATAAACCGAAGGATAGGATGACTGATTCAAGAAATGCCTTCACAGTAATAGTATTGAATGAGAGTTGATTAAACTTCCCAATTAAAAGATATAGATTGGCAGAATGGAATAAAAAATATGAACCATCAATATGTTGCTTACAAGAGACTCATCTTACACACAGGGACACAAAGAAATTGAAAGTGAAAGGATGGAAAAAAATATTTCATGCAAGCTACAGGTGACATTACTGTGGATCCTGAAGAAATTTAAAAAACTATAAGAGAATACTATGAACAACTGTATGCCAACAAAGTAGATAATGTAGAGGAAATGGACAATTGCCTGAAAACACGTGAACAACCCAGACTGACCAAAGAAGAAATAGAAGACCTCAACCAACCAATCACAAACAAAGAGATCCAGTCATCAAACAGCTTCCCACAAATAAATGCTCAGGGCCAGATGGCTTCACAGGGGAATTCTACCAAACTTTCCAGAAAGAACTGACACCAATCTTACTTAAACTCTTTCAAAACATTGAAGAAAATGGAACACCACATAACTCATTTTATGAAGCTAACATCACTCTAATACCAAAACAAGGTAAAGATGCTACAAGAAAGGAAAACTACAGGCCAATCTACCTCATGAATATAGATGCAAAAATTCTCAATAACATACTTACAAATTGAATCCAAAGACATATTAAAAAATCATACACCATGAGCAAGTGGGGTTCATTCCAGGCATGGAGAGATGGTTAAACATAAGAAAATCAATCAGTGTAATACAACACATTAACAAATCAAAAGGGAAAAATCAAATGGTCATCTCAATAGATGCTGAAAAGGCATTTGACAAAATCCAGCATTCTTTTTTGATTAAAGCACTTCAAAATGTAGGAATTGAAGGAAACTTCCTCAATATGATAAAGGGCATATATGAAAAACCCACAGCCAGCATAGTACTCAATGGTGAGAGACTGAAAGCCTTCCCTCTAAGATCAGGAACAAGACAAGGATGCCCGCTGTCACCACTGTTACTCAACATTGTGCTGGAAGTGCTAGCCAGAGCAATCCAACAAGACAAAGAAATAAAAGACATCCAAATTGGAAAGGAAGAAGCAAAACTGTCATTTGCAGATGATATGATCTTATATCTGGAAAACCCTGAGAAATCTTTGACAAAGCTACTAGAGCTAATAAACAAATTTAGCAAAGTAGCAGGACACAAGATTAATGCACGTAAGTCAGTAATGTTCGTATACACTAGAAATTACCTAACTGAAGAGACACTCAAGAAAAGATACCATTCTCAATAGCAAGTAAAAAAATCAAGTACCTAGAAATAAACTTAACCAAAGCTGCAAAAGACCTATACATAGAAAACAGCATAACTTTACTAAAAGAAATAGAAGGGGATCGAAAAAGATGGAAAAATATTCCTTGTTCATGGATAGGAATGCTAGTTATAAAATTAATATTGAAGAGGAAGATGCCTCGAATTGCTAAAAACATTCTAAAAAAGAAAAACAAAGAGGGATGACTTACACTCCCTGACTTTGAAGCTTTTTATAAAGCCACAGTAGTCAAAACAGCATGATGCTGGCACAAAGATAGACATATTGATCAAAGGAATTGAATCGAGAATTCAGAGATAGACTCCCAGATCTACGTTCAACTGATCTTTGATAAGGCCCCCAAAACAACTGAACTGGGACATAACAGTCTATTCAACAAATGGGGCTGGGAGAGCTGGATATCCATATCCAAAAGAATGAAAGAGGACCCCCACCTCATACCCTAGACAAAAATTAACTCAAAATGGTTTAAAGACCTCAATATAAGAGATACTACCATAAATCTCTTAGAAAATAATGTAGGAAAACATCTTTAAGACCTTGTATTAGGAGGTCACTTCCTAGACCTTACACCCAAAGCACAAGCAACAAAAGAAAAAAATAGATAAATGGGAATTCCTCAAACTGAAAAGCTTCTGTACCTTAAAGCACTTTGCCAAAAAGGTGAAGAGGCAGCCAACTCAATGGGAAAAAAATTTTGGAAACCATGTATCTGGCAAAAAAAACTGATATCTTGCATATATAAAGAAATCCTATACTCAATTACAATAGTACAGACAGCCCAATTATAAAATGGGCAAAAGATATGAAAAGACAATTCTCTGAAGAGGAAATACAAATGGCCAAGAAACACATGAAAAAATGTTCCGCTTCACTATTCATTAGGGAGATGCAAATTAAGACCACAATGAGATACCATCTCACACCAATTACATTGGCTGCCATTAAACAAACAGGAAACTACAAATGCTGGAGAGGATGTGGAGAAGTTGGAACTCTTATTCATTGCTGGTGGGACTGTATAATGGTACAGTCACTCTGGAAGACAGTCTGGCAGTTCCTTAGAAAACTAGACATAGAATTACTCTTTGATTCAGCAATTGCATTTCTCGGTATATACCCAGAAGATCTGAAAGCAGTGACATGAACAGATATCTGCACGCCAATGTTCATAGCAGCATTATTCACAATTGCCAAGAGATGGAAACAACCCAAATGTCCTTCAACAGATAAGTGGATAAACAAAATGTGGTATATACACATGATGGAATACTATGCGGCAGTAAAAAGGAATGATGTCATGAAACATATGCCAACATGGAAGAAACTTGAAGACATAATGCTGAATGAAATAAGCCAGGCACAAAAAGAGAAATATTGTATATTACCACTAACATGAACACTGTGGAAAATGTAAAATAAATAGTTTACTTTGTAGAATGTAGGGGACCTAGCGATAGACTGCAAATAGTGAAGGAGGAACAATAATCTAATAAGAACAGATAAATTTTGGAGGGTAAACTTAATGTTCTGGGAATGCTCAGGAATGACTATGGTTTGTTAATTTCTGGGGGGTATGGTGGGAACAAGTTCGCAGAAATGTAGTTATTTTAGGTTTTTTTTTCTTATTCCATTGTTTTGGTTTTGTTTGAAATGTTTTTTTATTTTTTGATAAAGTTAAAAAAAAACAATAAATGAGTGTGAAAAAAAGTAAATGAACAATGAGGGGAGGAAGGGAATGGAATGTTTTGGATGTTCTTTTTTATTCTAATTTTTATTTTATTTTTTGGAGTAATGAAAATGTTCAAAGATTGATTGGGGTGATCAATGCACAACTATGAACAACTGATTGTACACTTTGAAGGATTGTATGTTATGTGAATAGATCTCAATAACGTCGCATTAAAAATAAAACCCAATTAGTATCATCCTTTGCCCTTGGGTCTGATTTTCCTTAGTCCTAACTAGATTTTCTACATTCATACCTCTATTTATAGTCTGAACTCTTTTTCAGCTCTTTCAGCAGTTTTGCCGTAAGGGGTAATACTGACATTTGTGACTGCCAAGCTCTAGCTCCGAGTTTCAGGTGTCACATCGATATGGGTGGGTGGATCTTGAGGACGGCATTTTGGGTGAAGTATGCCAGGGATGAAGAGACATTGTAATGTCTCACTGATGTGGACTGTGATGTGTAGGCTCTGAGAATTGAATCTTAGAAGATTGCTTACCAGGAGAACGTTTGTTGTAGAGTCCCTGGATTGTAAGCTCTCACAGCTGTTGCGTCTATTCCTGAGTTGTAATGGTTGTCTCCAGATTCTGGGATGCTGAGCTCTTTGTGTGTAGCCTGGTCATCTCTGGGGCTTCAGACATTTGT
Organism: Choloepus didactylus; assembly: GCF_015220235.1. Lineage (NCBI taxonomy): Eukaryota > Metazoa > Chordata > Mammalia > Pilosa > Megalonychidae > Choloepus > Choloepus didactylus. Next base: position 5,924,026 of record NW_023637606.1, read on the forward strand.
GTGGTGCCTGTAGCTCAGAGCTAGAGCTTGGCAGCTGTGTGTCAGTATTGCCTCATACAGCAACTGGTGAGGAGGCTGGCAAAGTTCAGACTTCAGTTGGAGATATGGATGAGGCAGATTTCATTGGGACTGAGGTGGATTGGGCCAGGGGTGGGTGGGGTGGAGGATAATATTGACTGTGTTTTGTAGCTTCAGCTTCTGTGTGGGACCAGGGTGAGAGATGTTTGTTTGGTGCAGGATCTGTGTTTTCTACAGTACACTAGATAATTTAACTTGTGTGATCAGTTTGTTTGAACACCATGGTTGCACCAAGCTTTGAGTGGGGAGTGAGATTTGGTGGGTTTGTGTGTGGGTTAGTGTGAAGTCTCGATGCATCCCAGGGTGGTTTGGGCAGAGAGTCAAAATATATTTGCAGGGCACCCCTGGGGAACTGGGGAAAAGTACGGAGGTGTTGGACATCCCCACCTGGGTTATTACTGATATTCTCACAGACATTGAGGACTGACAGTTTGGTAGGATGAGCCCTCATTCTTGGGGTCTGCCCTTATGAGGCTTGTTGCTGCAAAGAAGAGGTCAAGCCTGCTTGTGGTTGTACCTGGGAGTCTCCCGCAGAGAACCTCTTTGTTGCTCAGATGTGGCCTCTCTCTCTAAGCCCACTCAGCAGGTGAACTCACTGCCCTCTCCCCTCTTGGGACATGATTCCCAGGGGTTTATGTCTCCCTGGTAATGCACGGCATGACTCCTGGGGATGAGCCTGGACCCAGCATCCTGGAATTGAGGAAATCTTTTTGACTAAGGGAGGTGGCGAGGGTAAGCAAAATGAAACAAAATTGGGTTTCAGTGGTCAAGAGATTTCAAGTGGGGTTGAGAGGTCACTCTGGAGGGCATTCTTGTATCTTATGTGGTTATCCCTTTTTAGTTTTGGTGTGTTGGAGTGCCTGGAGCGGAATGCCTGGAGCTGTTGAGCTGCGGCCCAGTGGCCCTGATTCTTGAAGTCAATTGGGTGGCTGTGTAGCCTACATGGTATGGCTGTGTGATTGTGGGAACCTCATAGCTTGCACTCCCTTTGCTAAGTGAGTGGAAGGAAGAGTGGAAAAGTGGGGACAAAAACTAAATAAAAAATGGGTGGAATGGGGGGGGATAGAGTGCTTTTAGTGTTCTTTTTTTACTTTTATTTTCATTCTTGTTTTTATTCTTTTTGGAGTGAGGAAACTGTTCAGGGATTGATTGGGGTGATGAATGCACAACGATGTGACGGTACTGTGAACAGTTGATTGTGCACCGTGGATGACTGTATGGTGTGTGAATGTATCTCAATGGAACTGAATTTTTTTAAAAAAAACTCAGTCAAGTGACTTTTTCAGAAACTACAATAGCTTTTGCTTTTGTTAATCTTCTTTATTCTATCCATTTCATTGATTCAGGTCCACAACTTTCACTTTCTTTGGTTCTTATTTCTGTGGATTTGCTTTTATGTTCATTTTCCAACTGTTTGATTTGGGTGTTTAGCTTATTCTTAAAAAAAAATAACTTTTTTTTTGCTAAATTCTTTATCAATGATTGTTTTCTATCAGTGGAGATTATCTTTCAATTTTATTCCATTAATCTGCTAATGTGGTGACTGAATTAACTTCTATTGTTAAACAACCTTGTATTTCTGATACTAGACCACCTTCATCAAGTATCATGTATTTACATATAGATGAGATCAGATTAAAATTTTCTTTAGGATTTTTGGATTCAGGAGAGAAATGGACAGTGATTTTCCTTTCCTTTTTTATGCTCTTCTTGACTATGTCTGGGATTAACACCATAAAAAAATGCAGTTGGATACAGCTGACAGCACAGAATAAAGAGTAGATGCAGATTCAGATGAGACTACTGGTAAGAACCCAGGTGAGGATGTGGTAAGGATGCAGGTGAGTGAGTAGGTGAGAACACAGGTGAAGGGGCAGATGAGCTGCTGGTGAGAAAGGGGGTGAAGAATGCAAATGAAAATTGAGGTAAGCAAGGAGGTAAGCTGCAGGGGAAGATGCAGATGCACTTCAGGCTGGGACCAGGTGAGACAGGGAGCAGGTAATAGTGCAGATAAGAACACAGATGAGAATGTAGGTAAGGATGCTGGTAAGAACACAAGAAGAGATACCGAGGAGGATGCAGGTAAAGAAGAAGGTGAAGACCCAGATGAGAATGCAGAGAAAACACAAGTAATGATGCAGGTGAGGATGGAGGTGAAGGGTGCAAATGAAAATTCAGGAAAGGATGGCTGGGAGATGCAGGGGAAGGTGCAGGTGCCCTTCTGGCCAGGTGCAGGTAAGGCAGGCACATCCTCTTCAGGTGAGGAGGCTAGTAACTGGCAGGTGAACTGCAGGAGGGGATGGAGCGTGACTCAGATGAGATTTCAGGTAGGTGGGAGCTGAGATGCAGGCAGTGGCTGGTGATCTCAGCTGCCTCTTTCCCTCCATCAAAGACCTCCGGACTTTGCAGACACATGAACAGTAACTGAAGCTTTATTGGGGTGCAGGGGGCAGAGGTTCAGTTGGGGCAGCCAAACACGATCATGCTCTCGGTGAAAGTGCCCAGGTCCTGGCAGAGCTTCTGGTACTCCTCGTCCTGGCAGTCCTCGGCCTCGGGCCACAGCTCCACCCAGGTGTCCTTCCCGATGATGTAGCTGGTGCTGAGGGGGAGGGGGACGGGGAGGGACCACGGGTCAGCAGGGGGCGGGGCGGCGGGGGGCGGCCGCGCATGCGTGCACAGGGCGGGCACTCACTTGGGCTTCTCCCCCCATAGGTCGGTGGAGAGGCCCCAGATGAGGTAGAGACTCCCCTCCTTCAGCTTCAGGGCTTCTCTGCACTTGATGTGGCTGATGAACCTGCGCTGCTGTCCCTGCCGCACCTCATCCGTGCCTGGGGTGGGGGAGAGGGAAGCTGAGCGAGGGGAGGAAGGTGGGAACTCCAGGGTGGGGGTGGAGAGGCAGAGCCTGCAGGGCTGACCTGACTTGATGATCTGCTCGATGACCATGATGTAGTCGTCAAAGTCATCGGACAGCTCCTTCTTGACCAGCCTGGCCTTGTACACTGCGGGGGGAAGGGATGAGGGTGCAGAGAGGGTCCCGGGCTGCCTTGGCTCCGGGCACCCTCGGCCGCAAACACACCCGGGCAGGCGGCGTCCCCCAACCGCAGACATGCACTTCCACGCCCTGTCACGCCTACAGTCCACCCAGACACACTCGGTCACACTCAAGTCACCGCTATATACACATTCACATCTCCCACAACTACAGTCAACTGCACAACTATAGCTGTTCATAGCCAAAACCATCCACAAACACGATCTCACACAACCATGGCTGGGCACAAATGAGCCTCATGGTCACACACACACACACACAACCACAGCCATGTGCACTGTTACACTTCACACACACACACTAAAGAAAAACTCATGCAAACTGTCATTCTCTCACACACACTCATATACACTTGCACACATTCACACACATGCACACAGTGTTGCACACACAGCACCCACAAACCCATCAGTGCTGCCATTCTCACACAGTCACACACATTGTTGCTCAGTAACACAACCCATTACACTTACACTCTTGCACACACACCCATGGACACTATCACAAACACACAAATGCACACCATTGCTCACACACCCATGCACAACCACTGTCACTCTTGCACACACCCATGCACACTGTTGCACACAGACACAGTATTGCTCTTTCACACTCTCCCCCCATGCACACTGTCACACACACACTCCTACTCATGCACACTGTCATGCTCTCACACACACACCAATGCCTACTGTCTCTCACTCACACACACCCATGCACATCATTGCTCACACACAGCCAGGCACACATGCATCCATACACACTGTTGCAGACACACACACTCATACCTATGCATACTGCTGCCCACAAAGTCACACACTCATGCACTGCCCAGTCACAAAACCTCCCTACAGCATCCACTCACCATAATCCACTCCCGGCTCACAGGCCTTATCCAGTCGCTCATCTGCTGTGACCTTGTTCTCCTCGTGAATGAAGCAGTTCTCTGTGGGGTGGGGGGCAGGAGGTGGGGACATGACTAAGTCTCAATCCCTTCTGGGGGCCCCTGCAAATGAGTGTGGCCAAGCCCAGGCCTCTCCCTCTTGGTTGCCCCCGAGGGTGGTGTTTGGGGACCCTTGGGACACCCCCTCCCCCCAGGGATGGGATGAGTCTGGCTCTCTCAGGCCCTCCCCTCCTGGCCCCACTGCACCCACCCTCAGCACAGCGGCACATGTCCTTGTGGCACAGCTTGCTCAGCATTCCATCCTCCTTGTCTGGGTGATAGAACTGGGTGCAAGATTCCTCTGCGGGCAGAGGTGATGGGGAGGGGTCAGAGGACTAGGGCCTCAACCCCAGAGACCATGCCAGGGATGCCCACATTTCCAACTCTCAGATGCTCAGACCAGGAGAACCCAGGTCCCCATCCCTCAGATCCATGGGACACTCAGCCCCCAACTCACAGACCCCCATCACAGATCCCTGGAAACCTCCCTCCCTTGGGACACTTAACCCCAAACTCTCAGACTCATGGGATCCTCAGATCCCTGGGACACTCAGACCACAAACTTTCAGATCTTTGAGACACCTAGATCCCTTGGACCCATAGACCTCCAACCCACAGACCCCTGGGATCCCTAGACTCCTTCTCAGCTTCTTGGGACCTCACATCTCTGGGACTCTTAGAGCCCAACTCTCAGGCCCTGGGGACCCTCACACCCCCAACTTGCAGGATCCTTGGATCCCCAGTCTCTGACCTCACCCATAACTCCCTGGGACCCTCAGTGCCAGCCCTCAGGTTGGTCGCTCACCCAGGTTGTAATAGGAATAGACCTTGACTGCCCCAGGCTGGAGAAGCCCGACATTGAACAACTGGTGAACTTTGAAGGACAGGCATTCCTCCTCAGTATGTGAGATCTGGAGGAAGCAGGAGCTTGGTCAGTGGAATGACAAGGGAGCAACTCCAGCTTGGGTTCTGGGAGTTAGAATGGTGGTAGAGAAATTGAAGGAACAAGGAAAGACATGGGGGGCAGGGAACGTGGCAGAGACTAATGAGCTGTTCAGAAAACCCATTTTATTTTTCTCACAGCTCACAGCTAGATTTTATTTCCCAACCTCTTAGCTGTGGCCATTGACTGAGTTCTGGCCAACAGGTTTTCTATCTATGTCCATTAAAACTTCCCTGCACAATCTCTCTTCTTAGATAAATAAAGGATACAGCAGACAAATCCCAGATTCTAGAGACAAGATTTAGATACTTGGGTCCATGAGTGGATGCATGGAGGAGAGACTCCCCTTCCTTACCCCATGCAACTTCCACTTTACATGACTTTACATGAGAAATCCAAGTCTCTTGTGTTAAGATGCCATTTTTAGGTATTTTTTTTGTAGCAGCTAGTGTTACTTATGCTGACTAATGTTGGGCTGAGGGTCACTGGGGGTATTGGGAGTAGCAGGGAGGATATGGGGAAAGGAAAATGAGAAAAATAGACAGCAGGAGGGAAAATCTCAAATCATATTTAGATGAAGAGAGCAAGAGAAAGACAGATGGAGAGAAAATTAGAGAAGAGAGAAGTGGAAGCACAGAAAGCAGAAATAAAGCTGGGGGTGGGTTGGGGAGCAAAGTAAGCTCTTTATCACTGCTCTTTTTCAGGGATTCTCTAAAACTCTGATGAAAAGAAGATGAAATTTGAGGTTGGAACATCAATGGTCAGAAGCCAGATGCTGATATGAGGTGGTCCTGGCTTGGCCACCTTGTTTAACATGCTCCCTTTCCGACCACCCAGCAGTGCTGGCCCTGCCTCTCCTAGCCTGGGGCTGACTTGGCCTGGTGACAAAGGCAGTGGGAGAAGAAAAGTCCAGCCAGATAGGGTCAAGGTTCCTACCAATGGGGACCTCCCAGGGAGCATGCAGTCTTACCTTGTCCAGGTAGATGATGAGGGTGTTCTTGGTAGAGAAGGCCTTGTCCATCTCATACTTAGAGATGTATCTGTCAATGCCTTTGCTCAGCTGTGGAAGGAAGGGGATTGTGAAATCCCTCCTGGACCTCCTTCCCTCGCTCCAGCCTCTTCCACACCCCAGTCCCCTTCCTGCCAATCCCAGCCCCAAGCCCAAGACCTTCATACAAGATCAAGGTCGCCAGTGTCAGGAGAGAAGCCAGTCATCATGGATATATCCAGGATGGACATGGTGGCATCCTGATCTCCCAGGTACCTGGATGGGGCAGACAGAGAGAGAGCATCAGATTGCAGGGTGGAGTCAGCCCCAGTGACCAGTGCCTGGACAAAGGGGTCTGGTCAGGACTTGGGCTCCTGGTTCACAGAGAGCAGCAGAGACAGATGTTAGCTCTTAGGAAACCCTGCCCCAAGGGGAACAAAGGAAGGGAGTGTCATGGTCCAAGTGATTAAGAGCTCAGAAACTCTGGAGCCAAACTGCACGGGTTCAAATCCCAGCTCCAAATAATGTTTGCTGAGTTACTTGATCTCTCTACTACTGAGTCTGTCTATAAAATATGGCTCCCCAAGCAGTCCTTATTTTCAACAATTCAGTTGTCATGGTTTATTTAAATACCACCAGACCCCACCAACATGGTTAAATTTCGGTACCAAAGAATATTGAATTGGAGTAGCTGCAAGAAATACAAACTCCATTGCTAGCTCTTCAGTCCACCAATCACTATGTAAATAGCAACTATGGAAGATGAGTGACCAATCACATCACGTCTTTCAAAGCCTGTCTGTGATTGGTCACATGCATCTGTCATTCACTTGCCTAGGCAGCAAAGTGCCCAGTTTTGTTACCTCCTTGTCTTCTGGGACAAACCCACATGACATTTTACAGGAATGGATCATCAAAAGAGGATGTTGGCCAACAAAGGTGAAAGAGCAGCAAAGAAGTCAAAAGTAACAATGCTAGAAGGGAAATTCAAATAGAGCAGAATGGGGCAAAAGGAGAAAGAGCTGACTAGTGGGGTGTAGACACGCTGCCATTTGAGACTCCAGACATGCAGGCAGAGGAACTTGGTGAAGGCAAAATTATCACCATAAAATGAAAGGTGTTGTGACAAAAAAGGATGAGGATGCACCAATGAAAGTAAAACTGGCAAAAACTTCACATTACAGGAAGGCTCAGAGATATTTCACAACATTGGAAGCACAAAGGATAAAATGTTGAAGCTGATCCAAAGTTAGAAAGGGGCAAGACCATTCAACAAGGCATAGAAAAGAGGCTCACTGCATATCCTAAGTTATGAGACTTATCAAGTAGGCAACCAGTGTTCAAACTGCAGTGCTCTTAATGCGTGTTTTGCAAAGAAAAAGAAAAACCCATTAAGCTCAATGTTTCTAGCTTGTCAAATTACAAATAATTACTTGTTTTGGTGTGTCTTTAATTTCCCTCTATTTTTATAATCTACACTAAGAGAATGTTTCATGTTTTAACAAAACACTTGAAAGATCATGGAACAATCATCATTTTCCCTATTGATTATTGAAATCATTTGCAGAGTTTCAGCTTGCACGGTTGTCCAGTGGTCCCCCACAACTGGGCAAAGTGAGGACTGCATGTGCTACCTGCCTCACAGGGTACCTAGATTAGTCCTAGACACAGCACACTCTCAGGAAGTACTAGATGTCACGGACATTATTTGTCGGAACCAGGCCGGAGACAGGGGGTTGGCCAAGGTGACCCCGTGGCCCAGCATCTCACCTGGTACAGATGTCGAGAATCATGGTACTCTTGGCGTCCTGAGGCCTCTTGACTAGAAACGCAGAAGACAGAGAATGGGAGGGGCATCCCGGGGCCCCGAATCAGGAGGGAAATAGATCTTAGAATGGGGAAGGGGCAGTGAGCGGGGGTGACAGGACAGGGTCTTTACTCCTTTTACCTGTTTCGGGGGCTGGTCGTATGGTGACCCTGAGGTCGAATTTCTTGCAGGTGGGTTTGGCTTTAGCCTTCGCGTAGTAAACAGTCACCACCTGTGAGATGGGAGGGAGCTGAGGTATCAGCACACATGACTTGGGATGACTGAGGATGGGTAGGGAAGGGTCCCTGGGAGCAGATGGATGTAGAGAAGGTGACAGGCCAGGGAGGTGTGGGCCTCCACCCCTTACCGACAGGGTGCCTTGTCCTTTCCCTTTGGCTGTTAATGAGAAATCCTCATTTTCCTTGGTCTGCAGGGAGAGAGAAGAATGTGTGGGCAACAAGTCTTTCCCTGGCTGCCATGGACATCTGCCCTCCACCCTTCCTCCCAGAACACCCTGGTGAGTGTAGAGGGTAAAAGAGAGTGAGGACGGCCTGGACAGAGGGCTTTACCTCTTCTGACCGCAGGAGGCTGGCGGATTCCCAGAGGATGCGGTGCCTGACCTCATTGCTACGGCTAGGCAGGTGGATGGACACATCTAGGTTCAAATCCTTGTGGTCAGGTACATCCGTCTGGTACTGGGCCAAAGCTTGGAACACCATGAAGGTAGCCTAGAACCCACCAGAGAGAGAAGGTGAAAATGGGAGCCTGAGAAAGTAATTAGAACTCACTGGGGGATAAGAGGGCTCAGATCAAAGCTGGGCCACTGAGACGGTGGCCTGGAAGACATCAGAGACCTGATAGGTGTAAAATTGGCTCTCTCAGAACAGTTGTGGACATTCTAGAACTCTTCAAGGGAGAGAGGCTCAGACAAGGACTTGAGGACACTAAGTAGTGGCCTAGAACCTGTCATGGGGTGCAGGTGTAAGATTAGGAATCTAGCATAACTGAGAACATGGTGTGGAACCATCCAAAGGAGAAGGTTTCAGTCCAGGGGTTTGGGTCACTGAGAATGTTTCTAGAGCATAGTCATGAAAGATTCAAATTGAAGCCTGGGGATACTGAGCAAATAATCTAGAATCCAAAAAGGGGGAGACTCAGCCCAGGGCCCGGGGACACCTTAGAACATGATTGAAAGCTCATTGGAAAGGAAAAGGGTCAAACAGGAGGCTTGGGTTGCTGGAGTTATGGTCTAGAACCCACAAGGTAGTGGGGAGAGGCTAAGATAAGGCCCTTTGTACTCAAGAACCAGGTCTAGAACCCACTAGTGAGACAGGGTGAGATTGGAGCCTGTTAGACCTGTGAACATGGTCTAGAACCCACCAGGAGGGGACAGGATCCCCGGTTATACCCAAGAGTAACCAAGAACATGGTCTAGAATACACCAGTGAGACAGGGTGGAGCCTGGTAGAAGTGGGAACATGGTCTAGAACACACCAGGGGGCAAGAGAGGTTCATGTAAGGCTCTAGGGTAATCAAGGAGCTAGTCTAGAACCCCCAGTGAGACACGGTGAGATTGGAGCCAGTTAAAACTAGGAACATGGTCTAGAACCATTGGGAGGGAGGGAAGCTCACACATAAACCTGGGCTCTGAGAACATGATCCAGACACCAGATGGGAGATAGTGGTACAGATCCCAGCTTGGAGCATCAAGAACATAGTCTGGAACCTACAGGTGGGCTCACAATTAAGAAAAAATGGATTTCTCCACACCAATCACCCTGGCTCGCGGGAAAGAACTGCCTCTCTGGGTTTCGCGGTCTCCTCCAGGAGGCCAGTGGGTGGTCAGAGAAGGTGGGATGCAGGTGTCAGGGTAGTGGGCCCACTTGCCTGGGTGGAGCCATAGCCGCCCCCGTAGTATCTCTGCTCGTTGAGCCAGCGCACGACAGCAGGGATAGAATCAAAGTCTTTGAGCAGCAGCAGTGCCAGGAGGGCATAGGACGTGGCCTCCACATTGTAGAGTTGCTGGCCGGGCTCCTCCCAACGGTTCTGTTCTGTAGAGAGGATTCCCCAGTGCTCACTGCTTTGTCCAGCCTGGGAATGGCTCAGAGGAAGCCGTTTTGAGGCAACCCTGGTGGCTGCCAGACCCAAACCAGAGCTCCCAGTGCTCAGGCGTCTTGGTTTGGCATTCTAGGCCTTCCATCTGCTTGCCTTGCTCTCCTCCCTCATCAACCTTCACCACTTCTGAATTCTGAATTTCACTCCCACTGAACTACAGGGAGGTTCCCTAAACTCGCTGCCCACTCTGATCTCTGAGCCTTTGCATATGCTTGGTCCCCTCTCCTTGGAGCACCTTTTCTCCATCCACTCCTAGTTCATTCTTTCCCATTCTGGAATGTTCAGCCTCAATGACACCCCCTCACTGAGTTGGGCACTTCCATCTGTCTATCAAAGCATCCTGTGCTTCTCCCATCCCAGCACATGACACTGTACAGCAAACTCCTGTTAACTCATCTCTTTTCTCAAGTGGAGGGTGATGATGGCAGGGGCTATGCCATGTTCACTGTTATGTCCCAGGTGCCTAAGAAAGTACCTATGGCAGAGATTGCCACCAAGAACCACTTCCTCCTCTTCCTGGGCACCCAGGGTGACGCCTTGGCAGGGAGGTGTGGCCGTGCGACTGAGTTCTGGGCAGTGAAATGTGCATGGCAGTGACAGGGCCCCTTCCATGTCTAGCACCAGCTCCCTTGCACAATCTTGCTGACTGTTTTCCCTTCTGCCTGGAAGCAGTGGATTCCGAGGCCCCAGTTGGCAAAGCTGCAAAACTGTAGAGGCTGGATCCCTGCATCACCCTTAGGAGGAGAGTGATCCACCAACTAGGAAAACCCACCACGTGCTGTTACACAGCAAGAAATAAACTTCCGTTGTGTTAAGCCACTTCAGCCTTGGGGAAGATATGCTACAGAAGCAAACCCAAACCTAACTGAAGTAGTGTCATCACTGCATCACTGGAAGCATTGATAGAACGCTCACTACCGGGTAGGCACTGGGCTACCATCTCTAGGGCATTATCTTATCTAATCCTAGTTACCCTTGAGGTAATGATAATATAATTAACAATGATACAGGCAATAAGGATATTACTGATACAGCTCTTATGATGTGCCAGACTCTGTTGTACCTGCATTACTCATTTTAATCTTCACAACCTCCCTATGATGTAGGTATCATTTTAAGAAGAGGGAAATAAGGCCCAGAGAGGTTAAGTGACTTGTACAAGTTCACACAGTGAAAATGTGGCAGAGTGGGATTTGAACTTAGGTTTGTCTGATGTCAGAGGCAATGTCCTTAACTACTCTGTCATAGCAAATGCTCAACATACTTGTTGAATGAAAGATGCAATGAACCATTATGTGTGGCTTACAGTAAGGATTTTACTTTGGAGCCATCCATTCCTGCTGGGCTTGAAGCTACCCATCTCAGCTCAATTTAGAACTATCCATGCCATCTTGACTTAGACCATTTCATCCTTGTTTGACTTAGAACCTTCCATCCCAAATCAGCTTGGACCCGCCCATTCCAGCTCAGATTGGAGCAGCTTGGAGCCGGCCATCCCACTTTGTGTTTGCCTCCCTCAAACCTCAACCGTGCATCCCTCTTACCTTTCAAAGCTGCCCCTCACCTGTGGCTGTGTTCAAAAATTTGTTGACGAGGTTGCCTTCCAGCTTGCCTAAGAGGGCCAGGGCGTAGCCGGCGATGGCCACGGTGTATGGTCTCCTCAAGTCCAGGTAGTTGGCTTCAAGGAAGTTTCCTGCCTTGTTGATGCTGCCCCCCAGGCTCTATAAGAGAGAATGTCAGATACCCCTGGTCAGTCACAGACAGCTGGTAAGGGTCACACAAGCACCACTGTGTGGGCACAAGAACACTTTCTGGCCTTGGACATTTCTGGCCATCTTCAATCTATTTTTGTGGATTTCCCAGACATTTTAGCCATCATGAGCTGCCTTGTTGCTGAATACTTGCTATGTGCCTCGAGCCGTCCATACACCCAGTGGTTTGCTGGTAAATGTTTAACAACCAGCTCTCAGATGGGAAGGGGTCTCCTTTATAGCAACTACCAATTTCTGTGGTGTAAATACTCCCACCATGGCCTATTCTTGCCAGTGTACATCACTGAACCCAAAATTGGGAAGAGATGCCCCAAATAGGCACTCACAAGCTACTATGAGCTAGATTCAGCACACCACTGTTTACTCTTCCAATCGTTACCATCATCATCATCATGTTCACTAGCTCTTACCATGGGCTAGTCATATACCCATTTATTTATCTTCAAAAAAATTGTATTATTTTTATCATCATCCCTACTGCACCAGTGAGAATACTGTTGCCCAAAGAAAGATATAGTGACTTTGCCAAGACTTCCAAATTAGTAAGTGGCAGAGCCAGGATACAAACCTGTGTCTCTGGGGTGGAGAAAAACATGATTTGTATTGTTGCTGATTTTTGTGGCAGATTTCAAGCTACCAAAGAGTGTAGAGTCAGGGAGAGATGTGCAATAGGACAGTGTCACATAGTACTTCTACCATACAGGTACAATGAACGTAAATAAATTCAAGAACATAGATAATGGTAAAGTGTAATAAAATAATGGTGAAGCGATATGTTATGAATGCTACCTTTGTTTTTAATGTAACTTATTAATTGTAATTTATATAATTTAATATTTAGTGATGATTTTATTTAATAACTACCTTGCAAAATTCTGGAAATTTAACAATTGGCTTTTACAAGCTGGTTCTAGTTGACCTTTGATTTGAGCCTAAGAAATCTAGTTCCACAGCCTGTTGCAACATTGCTGTTAATTGGAGGGTTCTAGAAACCAATCCTTTTGCCTGCTCAGTTGCTGCTCCTATGCTGACCCCTACTTTTGTAGGAATTGCCTTTCCATTTTTCCTTTCACAGAGCTACAGTGGAGGCAGCCATGTTTGCCCACTTCCTGGCTTCAGCTGATTGGTCCAGGGTTGGTCACCTGGCTCAGGCTGAGCCAATCAGAGTCCCTCCCTGGGGATCTGAAGGCTCCAGTCTTGGTCTGCTCCTTTTCCCAAGGAATGCAGCCATGTTCTTCCCCACAGGCTAGAGAACAGGGAAAGTTGAATTACTGAGCAACAAGGGAATGAAGGACTAGGGGAGAGGGGCAAAGTGTCCCGGCAGAGTCCCTGAGGCCTGGCTTCTTCTCCACCCTTGATAAATCCTTGGCTCTTTGAAATAAATCCCTCCATCTATTTTTACTTAAGGTCACTTGTGTGTCATATCTAGTACAATTCAGAGAACTCCCTCAAAATATAAAGATTTCTATCCCCATTTTATACTTGGGAGTACTGATGCTCAGTGAGGAGTGCCCTGCCAGAAGTCATCCAACGACTTCCTAGAAGAGTCAGGATTTGAATTCAGACCTGTCTGACCCCACAGCTTTAGTGCAATCTCTCAAATTAGCAAATTTTGAACCAGAAAGGCATGATCCCTCTTAGGTATCAGACGTAACACTCCTGTGTTTGTTCCTCTCTTCTCTTGTCCCCCTCCCCTTCATCTCTCCTTGGGGTCCTGAGGAGGGAGAATCAGCTCACTCAGGTGGAGATCCTGGGCTCCCAAAATGGGAAGTTAAAGGTCAAACAACAAACTCCCAAAACTGGAGGAGAAAGCAGGTGGAGTGGTTATAGACTGTCAGGAGACCATCTGTCTAAGCTTCTCTGATTCCAAACCAAAATCAGAGATAAAACCAGAGGAAAAGCAATGAGTCAACATTTTCAGTCATTCCGGTTTGCAGTCATGGACTCCTATGTAAATCTCCTGAAAGTGATCCTGGATGAAGGAAATAGTCTTGATTTTTCTTTAGCTCTCTGTACTGAGTTTTCCTTAAAGAAGCAGCAAAGATACAAATATACCGATCATATAGGAGGGATGCAGAAAACAGGCAAAAGGGTCATTTGTTGAAATTGGCCAAAACTCTCCAAAAATGGTAAAGGAGGCAGAAAAGACCTGATTTTTTACTTTTTTGTGTCTCAGTTTCCTTGTCTGTAAAGTGGGGATAATGAGAGTCAACTACTTCGTATTATCTGTTACAAGGATGATGTGACTTAAATGTGTGCGAAACTCTTGGATGACCCCCAGTAAGTGTTCCATAAACATCAGGTATTTTTTTTAGCTGCTGTGGTGACTGTTAATGTGATCGAGATGTCTGGAAATTGTCAGAATGCAAGCAGCCACCTGATCTTCCAAGGTGGACATGCCTAGGGTAGTGGGATAGGGTGTGAAGAGTTGGGGGAGAGGTGATGGGGGTCACTTACATTGACCTGCCCTTCACAAATATCTTTAGCCTCCTGCAGCGCGATGAGAACGAAGGCCGTGAGGGACATATCTTTCTCTGCGGCATTCTTGAATCCACCCTGGGGTGAGGAGCAGGAAGCAAGGATTGCATCACCAGTGTTTTCCCACATGCCCACCAAACCCTGCAGAACCAAGGGGTGGGCTGGGTCCTTCCCCAGTGGCTCCCCCAGGAGGGGCCAAATCCTTTAATATTCATCCATTTGTTCATTCTTCAAGTATTTGGGGAGAGTCAAGGTGTTGGCACAATGGTGGACAAAAACCAGGGTCTGCACAGGCCGATGGAGAGAACTGGGCAGGGAAGGGTGAGTGCATCTATCTCTCTTCCCCAGTCGGTCCTGAATCTCTGCTGCTTACAATCATTTCTTGGTGTATCACGGGCCCATCCTCTTGGAAGACACCGTCGGGCTTCTGCTTCTCCAGGATCAGCCATTTGACCGCCCCACAGAGGACCTGGGAGTCGATGGCGATGAGGTTGGCGGCCAGAGAGAAGACCTTGACCACGTAGGCGGTCAGCCTGCGAGCACAGAGCAGAGCCGGGGCCGGTCAGCCAATCAGCTCCAGGATCTACAGAGTGTCACCCGAGCCAGCCAATGAATAGACAGGGGCGGGGCCTGAGGCAGGTTCAAGGCCCACCGCCCTCATGGTTTTGCAGTTTTCCCCTCCCAGGGCTCAGGACCTAGCCTTGCATGCAATTGTTGCTTAATGAGGTCCCTCGGCCTGCCAGCGCCTGACTGCACGTGGAGGGTCCAGGGTGGTCGCTCACAGGCCTGTCTAGGAGAGCCTGGGCTGGACCCCGCCAGGTCCGGATCCAATCCCTGCTCAGAAGCAGCGGGCCTGGGGCTGTCCCGGGGACTCACCAGGTGCTGGGCGCGCGGCTCAGGAAGGCCGCGTAGGCGGAGCTGGGCTGTCTGAAGGCCAGCTGCTGAGTGTACCCTGCAGGGAAGGGACAGTGTCACCTGAGGGAGGGGATGTTGAGAGGAAGGGGTGGCTGATGTGGGTAAGGGAGAGGGGAGTGGCGGAGGTTTCAAAAAGAAGGGAGTTTTAGAGAGAGGGGAGGGTTGGAGGAAGGGTCCACCGAGGACAGAGAGCTCAGAGGCGGGGCTCAGAGGGGTGCAGGGGTGTCAGATGGAGAGACGTTCGCAGAGGGGAATGGGGGCCTCAAAAAGGGGAGGAAGCTCAAAGAGGAGCTCAAGGGGCATGGGGTCTCGGAGAGGGGAGAGAGGGGTCCCTGGGGGTGGGGGGGGACACCCCAGAGAGGGCTCAGAGAGGGGAAGGGAAGGGTCTCAGGGCGGAGGGAGCTCAGCACTCAGAGGAGGCGCGGCGCCCACCCTTCTTGATGAGCTCCAAGGCGTTCTGTCGCTTCTCCAGGCCGAACTTGTCCCACTGTTCTGTGTGGTCCAGATAGTGCACGGCGATGACCGTGGGCGTCATGCCGATCATATTCTGCTCCCCGCAGCCCGAGGGCGTCACGATGAGGTGCTTCAGCCGCTCCGCGTCAATGGCATCCTCTGCCATCTGGGCCACAGGGGTCCCTGAGGACGGGCAGGGGGATGGCGCTCAAGCCACATAACTCCATGGGGTGAGAAGGGCCAGGCCGCCCCCAGCCGGGCCAAGGGGTCCAGGGGCAGCTGGGGGCTGGGGGATGTGATTGAGGGGGACCCACAGAACTGCTAAGTAGCAGATAGCTGGTACCAGGATCCTTTCGTTTCACATCAGTGCAAAATCATTCCAGTAACAGGGTCATTAAAACTTATATAGCAATTAATATAACGCCCTAGAGTATCTCATTTAATCCTCACAACAAGTCTTTGAGGTAGATACTGTTATTTGCCCCATATCTCAGATGAGGAGTTCAAGGCATCAAGAGAGGAATTTGCCAAAAGCCCCAGAGCTCACTGATTGCAAAGCCCCTTCCCAGCATCTTCTCACCCAGGCCCGGGCAATTAGCTCCAGAATGTCTGCTTTTGTACTGCATTGCTTCTCATTTAAACTTCTGTATTAGCAAAAGCTATTTGCTGAGCTAAATACTGCTCAGTCTTCTATATAACAGATCAAGGAGAGGCTGTTCTAGTTCAAGTGGAGACAGGTGCATGGGTTAAAGGCCCTGGAAGTACATGGCACTCAGCTGGCCTTGGGGGACAGCACAACCCCCCCCCCCACCTTCCTGGGCTCAAGGGGTTGGGGCCAAGGGGGCTTCACCTTGCAGGAGGATCTTGGTCTCCAGCTCCGTGTCCGGGACTTGGTCACTGAGGTCTGCGGCCTGGACCTCCTCTCTCTGTACTCCATCTGCAGGGGACGTGGGAGACCCAGATCGCACTCTCACCCCATGCTCTGCATCCCCATGTCGGCCAGGCCCCCACCCCCTCTCCTGAGGCCGACTCACTTTGGCCAAGGTTAACTGGATCCAGTGTGCGAACAGCCACAGTTTTGTTGACTCTCATTCCTTCTGGCTGCAAGGAAGAGTCAGGTGAATAAAAGGACAGACAGACACAGAGAAAGACAGACACACAGGCAGGTAGTCAGCAGGGTACCATTCCAGTACAGGTCTGATGGCATTTGAATCTGGCTCTGCCACTTTCTAGCTGTGCAACAGGGAGCCAGTGACTTAACCTCTCTGTGCATCAGCATCCCCCCCCTTATGAGGAGGCAACACAAATGCCTACCTCAAGTGTGGTTGTGCAGATTCATGCCAAAATTATAAGTTAATAACAAAATAATAAAACCTTCTGGGATTTTCACATGTTCTTGGGCATATAACGTGTTAACCCATTTAATCCCATGACAACCCAATAGCTTATCACCCCCATCTTCTAGATGGAGAAACAGAGGTACAAAGAGGCTAAGTCTTTTATTCAAGGTCATGCAGCTAGTACAGTAGAACTGGGGTTTAAACCCATGTGGTCTGGCTCCAGAGACTGGGCTGTTTTTTTGTTTGTTTGTTTGTTTTAATGTACAAGAATAATTATTCTAATATCGCTCCTAGAATCAAGAAAATTTAAAACACCCTGAATTCACTTCAATAGGCAAATATGTGGATACTTGTGGTTCTCTTTTAAAAAAAGTTTTTAATTAATTTTACTTAAAAATTTCCAAAATTTATAGTCTATACCCACCCAGTAATAGCTCCCTTTCGCCCCTCCCCCATCCCTTGGTAACCTCTAATCTACTTTCTGTCGGAGTCTGTGTTTTTACCTATTGCCTTTCAAACGTCTCGTAAATAAAACCATGTGTATGAAGGACTTAACACAGTAGTTGTGTCATAGCAAGTGCTCAATAAATAGGCACTAGCTGAATCACTATTAAAGGCCCAGCTCAGCCCCATATCTTTGTCTGCAGAAAACCGCCCCCTGGTGGACAGCTGCTGCATTTGCCCTTCCCAAACCCATTCTTTTCCCTGATAACACCACCCTACATTTTCCTCCAAGGGTGAATTGATAAATGTTTAACAACCAGAAAGAAAAGCCCCTGATTTATAGCACTGACAGTTTCCATGGTGTAAATATTCCCACCAAAATTGATTTCAAGCTACCAACATGCCTGAGAAGGGAGTTAGGAAGAAGTGAGTTCTCCTTGCTAGTTCAATCAGGCCCCAGCACACCAATGGGTTTTTTCTCCTACTGGTTTCCTTCCATTGAAGCCAGGAAAGTAAAATTGTGATCATTTCTGCTTTTGGTAGAAGTAGAATATTTAAACTCCAAATAACAGTGCAGCTTTAATACACCTACTTCTCGGTGTTTCAGTATTTTTCAACTACTTTAACATTCTGGAAAAAAAATAAGCATTTTTTTTTTTTTTTAAAGAAAAGCATGAGAACACGTGTGGGGTGCTCATTTTTCCTTTTGCCTTAGGCTCTGATTGTCAGATCTCATCTGTATTTAAAATTTTGATATTTTAATCCTCATGGATTTGGGTGCCTCAATTTGGATTTTATGATGCATCTAAAATTTTGTGCCCCAGGTGAGTGCCTCACTTGCTTCACCCTAATCCGGGCCCAGCTTCCAACTTTGAGTACCCTTAAGCTTGGTAAGCTGCGGGCACTGGGATTTTTAGTTTCTCAAGAGCCTGGGTCTCCAAGATGGGCGACAGGACAGAGAGGGGGTGCCTTCCGTGAAGGACGGGAAGCAGCAGGGCTCCCAAGGACTCACCACGACCCTCAGGATCTTCTTCACACCGTCGCTAATGAAGTGGTTGTAGACGGCGGCCTTGACCTCCACCTCCTGCAAGCCCAGCTTTAGGGGCACGATGACAAAAGGTACAGGCAGGGAGGACTTGGGCGGGACGATCAGGGTCTGTTGGTGGCGCTTCTTGGCCGTGGCCAGGCTGCAGAAGGCCGGGTTGTAGAGCATTTCCACGCGCACCTGCCAGGGGGCATGGGAGGCGGGTCAGGGGAGAGCGCACCAGACGCCACCTCCAGGACCCGCTCAGGCCTCCGCCGCCCCACCCCCCGCCCGAGGACCCACCTTGAGCTCCTGATTCTCGCGGTAGTTGTAGAGGACAGCTCGGATCTCCACCTGCTCGTTGCGCACCACGGAGTAAGGTAACCGCAGGTCGATAAAGAAGTCCTGCATCACCGTGACCTCGTAGGGGTCTGCCACGCAGATCCCTGCCCGGGCGGGGACAGAGCGCGGAGTGTCAGGGGCAGGGGCCGGGCAGGGCGCGCGGGGCCGCGGGGCCCCTGAGTTCCTGCGCTCCCAGGGCCTCAGTCACCACCTGCACCGGGAGCTATCCCCGGCTCCATCAGGGACTAAATGGTGCCGATGAAGATAAAATCACCAATGGCAGTGGCGTTCCCAAGTTACTCTTATTTAAAGATTTCCACTTTCTCTGTAGTGCTCTTCATAGGTAGATGCGTAAAGAGGAAGACAGCAAGGGTGTGGAAGGGTCCGCTCCTGTCCCCTGTGGCCACTGACCACTTGAAATGAAGCCAGTGCGACTGGGAACTGTATGTCTACATTCATTTAATTTTAGTTAAATTAGATTTCAACTGAAGAACAGACGCCCTTAGTGAATATATTAAAAACTAGACTTTAAAAAGGCGAATTTAATGCTTTATGAATTCTCTGATTCTAAAAAAAAAAAAAAAAAAAAAAAACATACAGAGGCTCAATTCGACATTTGGAACAACTTTGGTAGACGAATCTACTTTTCCATTTGTGAATTTTATGAAGTCAAATACAGATCAAAGTATTCCTGGTGAAAATTTGGCATCCAAATAGAGAAGTGTTGGAAGTGTAAAATATGCACTGGAGTTCAAAGACTTAGTACAAAAGTGTAAAATACCTCATTACTATTAAATAAATATTAAATCTTATAGATATATTATTGAAACATTAATGTGATACTGGTTTTGCAAATTTGGCAAAATGTTGACGTAATATTTTCAATAAAAGGGGTTAAACAAAATATTGAGGAACAGAGACGTTAAGTGTCCTGCCTAAGGTCACACAGCCACCCAGAGAGGGACCAGGGGTTTGAACCCAGGCACTTAGTCTCAAGAAGCTTAACCCAACTGAACCATATTGGAGCTCGAAGCAAAAGGGAAAATGTGCACCCAATATACGTGTCATTTGAAGGTATCCCTCGTTCAACAAAAACTGTCAAAGGTGGCAATTTAGTTGAAAACAAAATAAGCGAACAAACAGAATTTGTATATAATATAGATGGGATAGCTTTCCTTATAAGCAGGAAAGTAAAATTATAATAAATTCTGGTTTGCATGTAAATACAATATTTAAACTTCATGCTGTGAGCTTTTTAATGTTTCCCTATTTTTCAACCACTTTAACAATCCAGATGAAAAGTAATCATATATATATATAGTGTATGTATATACATATAGTATAGTGTATATATAGGCTATATAGAGGCAAGTCTTTACATTTTTGATATTTCTTCAAAATGGGTTTTTTACATCCATTCTGATTTTTAGAAATATTGCATTAAAATGTCACTTATCTCAACGGCTGTTTTTTGGTGCCCCCTGAAATTTTGCCCACCAAGCTAGTGCCTCACTCTCCTCACCCCAGTCCCTGCCCAGCCTTAGACCATCCCCCTTTGGCCAGGGCTCTCCAGGTGCCCACATGGACTGAGTGCTGGTGGGGGAGCAGGTGTGCAGGGAAGAGATCACCCTCTGTCCACCTGGTCACCTGTCACAATCTGACCACCGATGTTTCAATTGGGTATTTCACACTGCTTCCCGTGTATCTTTTCTTAATCGTTTTCCCCACTATCATGTCGACACTGCCCTTTAATGGTTTCTGTGGTTGCAACAGCACCGAGAATGTATCCCCTGTGGGCCAGCCTGGGTCTCCTCTGTAGTCACCAGGGGACAGGTGTCAGCCACCAAGACAGGGGATCTGTCGGGATGGAATGAGGAACCCCCAGGGCCCCAGGGCCCTGCCTCCCAGGGATGGGACCGCCACCCTCCCTCACCTTTCTTGTCAGACAAGCTCACGGCCAGAACCTCCCAGGTGGTGATGGAGTCCTTCAAGAACACGTTCATGATCTTCGTGGAGATTCTGGGTACAGGAGAGGAGGGGACATTAGGGGAAGACATCGGTGGGGAGGGGGCTGGTGGGCAGGGCCCCAAGGGACCTGTTGCAGGGAGCTGGGTGGGGGGCACATGTGGGCAGCCCAAATGCTGATCTTCCAGGTTGAGCTGCAATTCCAGGAAAGGGAAGAGGGCCAAAAGGTTGGGGTCTGCAAGTTAAGGGGAAGGGGCTGGAGTGACGATGAAAGAGGAACCTGGTACCCCTCCCGGGTAGGCATGGGGTTGAAGTGGGAGGGATCCCAGCTGTACCCATTTTTTGCTGGTTCTTTCAACTCCTCTATGGTCCACAGCCAGCTCTCAGGGAACTGGCTCCGAGAAATGATGTCTTCTTCTGGGATTATCTCTTCATCCAGGTCACCTGATGGACCATCTTGGGTTAGAACAGACCCACTTCTCCCTTGCCCCTTTCGATTCCCAGCCTTTGCAGTCCTGGAAGGATTCCCAGCAGAGAAACCCACTCAGGGCCATATGTCCACTTTCAGGGACCCAACACACTTTTGCTTCCCTCCATAAAAAAATCTAAAAAATTAAATTTTATGCCGGCATTGGTGTAAAGATGAGTATAATCCAAGCTGGATTATATTCATTTATTCCCCATGATTTTCAAAGGAATGCAAACATTTTCATGGGCCCTGGGCACTGTCATATCCCACTGGAGCTGATGATGCTGAACATAGCCAGGTGACTTGAGGGCTTCCGCGTCCTAACTGAGGCCACGGAGAGGTGGTGGCCTTCAAAATGCCAGCTTGACTTCACTAGCAAATAAAACCCGACCAAAATAGAAATCATCCCTAATCTGGGCTTTTCTCAGAGATACTGATTGAACTTCTTAGGTGTTGGAGTACTGGAAGAAATAATTTAAAAAAGGGAAAAGGAAACAAACAAAAATGATGGGCAAGTCGCTGCTGCAGCTTAGAGAGGAATGTCCTGGGAGAAAGCCATCTTGGAACCAGAACTCTAGAGCAGACGCCAGCCACATGCCTTCCCAGCTAACAAAGGTTTTCCGGACGCCATTGGCCATCCTCCAGTGAAGATAATCTTACAAGAATTTGGTCCCAGAAAATAAAGGAAAGATAGTGATACCTAGAAAGAAGAAAAGTGTGCATCCACATCCCTGAGGTTGGCAGTAAGAATGGGAGAGAGGAGGCGGGGCAAGATGGCAGACTGGTGAGCTGTATGCTTTAGTTACTCCTCCAGGAAAGTAGGTAAAAAGCCAGGAACTGCGTGGACTGGACACCACAGAGCAATCTGTCTTTGGGCATACTTCATACAACACTCATGAAAACGTGGAACTGCTGAGATCAGCGAAATCTGTAAGTTTTTGCGGCCAGGGGACCCGCGCCCCTCCCTGCCAGGCTCAGTCCCGGGGGAGGAGGGGCTGTCAGCTCCAGGAAGGAGAAGGGAGAATTGCAGTGGCTGCTCTTACCGGAAACTCATTCTACTGATTCAAACTCCAACCATAGATAGACTGAGGCCAGACACCAGAGACTCTGAGAGCAGCCAGCCCAGCAGAGAGGAGACAGGCATAGAAAAAAAACAACACGAAAAACTCCAAAATAAAAGCAGAGGATTTTTGGAGTTCTGGTGAACACAGAAAGGGGAAGGGCGGAGATCAGGCCTTGAGGCGCGTATGCAAATCCCGAAGCAAGGCTGATCTCTCTGCCCTGGGCACCTTTCCTTAATGGCCCTGGTTGCTTTGTCTATTAGCATTTCAATAACCCATTAGATCTCTGAGGAGGGCCGTTTTTTTTTTTTTTTTTTTTTTTTTTAAATCCTTTTTGCTTTTTCTAAAACAATTACTCTAAGAAGCTCAATACAGAAAGCTTCAAAGAATTGAAATTTGGGCACGTCAAGTCAAGAGCAGAACTAAGAGAGCTTTGAGACAAAAGGCAATAATCCAGTGGCTGAGAAAATTCACTAAACAACACAACTTCCCAAGAAAAGGGGGGGTGTCCGCTCACAGCCACCATCCTGGTGGACAGGAAACACTCCTGCCCATCGCCAGCCCCATAGCCCAGAGCTGCCCCAGACAACCCAGTGTGACGGAAGTGCTTCAAATAACAGGCACACACCACAAAACTGGGCGTGGACATTAGCCTTCCCTGCAACCTCAGCTGAATGTCCCAGAGCTGGGAAGGGGGAGCAGTGTGAATTAACAGAGCCCCATTCAGCCATCATTTGAGCAGACTGGGAGCCTCCCAACACAGCCCAGCAGCCCAGAACTGCCCTGGGGGGACGGCACTCACCTGCGACATAGCACAGTCATCCCTCAACAGAGGACCCGGGGTGCACAGCCTGGAAGAGGGGCCCACTTGCAAGTCTCAGGAGCCATACGCCAATACCAAAGACTTGTGGGTCAGTGGCAGAGACAAACTGTGGCAGGACTGAACTGAAGGATTAGACTATTGCAGTAGCTTTAAAACTCTAGGATCATCAGGGAGATTTGATTGTTAGGGCCACCCCCCCTCCCCGACTGCCCAGAAACACGCCCCACATACAGGGCAGGCAACACCAACTACACACGCAAGCTTGGGACACCAATTGGGCCCCACAAGACTCACTCCCCCACTCACCAAAAAGGCTAAGCAGGGGAGATCTGGCTTGTGGAGAACAGGTGGCTCGTGGACGCCACCTGCTGGTTAGTTAGAGAAAGTGTACTCCACGAAGCTGTAGATCTGATAAATTAGAGATAAGGACTTCAACTGGTCTACAATCCCTAAAAGAACCCTATCAAGGTCAGCAAATGCCACGAGGCCAAAAACAACAGAAAATTATAAAGCATATGAAAAAACCAGACGATATGGATAACCCAAGCCCAAGCACCCAAATCAAAAGACCAGAAGAGACACACCTAGAGCAGCTACTCAAAGAACTAAAGATGAACAATGAGACCCTAGTACGGGATATGAAGGAAATCAAGAAGACCCTAGAAGAGCATAAAGAAGACATTGCAAGACTAAATAAAAAAATGGATGATCTTATGGAAATTAAAGAAACTGTTGACCAAATTAAAAAGATTCTGGACACTCATAGTACAAGACTAGAGGAAGTTGAACAACGAATCAGTGACCTGGAAGATGATAGAATGGAAAATGAAAACATAAAAGAAAGAATGGGGAAAAAAATTGAAAAACTCGAAATGGACCTCAGGGATATGATAGATAATATGAAACGTCCGAATATAAGACTCATTGGTGTCCCAGAAGGGGAAGAAAAGGGTAAAGGTCTAGGAAGAGTATTCAAAGAAATTGTTGGGGAAAACTTCCCAAATCTTCTAAACAACATAAATACACAAATCATAAATGCTCAGCGAACTCCAAATAGAATAAATCCAAAAAAACCCACTCCGAGACATATACTGATCACACTGTCAAACATAGAAGAGAAGGAGCAAGTTCTGAAAGCAGCAAGAGAAAAGCAATTCACCACATACAAAGGAAACAGCATAAGACTAAGTAGTGACTACTCAGCAGCCACCATGGAGGCGAGAAGGCAGTGGCACGATATATTTAAAATTCTGAGAGAGAGGAATTTCCAGCCAAGAATACTTTATCCAGCAAAGCTCTCCTTCAAATTTGAGGGAGAGCTTAAATTTTTCACAGACAAAGAAATGCTGAGAGAATTTGCTAACAAGAGACCTGCCCTACTGGAGATACTAAAGGGAGCCCTACAGACAGAGAAACAAAGACAGGACAGAGAGACTTGGAGAAAGGTTCAGTACTAAAGAGATTCGGTATGGGTACAATAAAGGATATTAATAGAGAGAGGGAAAAATATGGCAAACATAATCCAAAGGATAAGATGGCCGATTCAAGAAATGCCTTCACGGTTATAACGTTGAATGTAAATGGATTAAACTCCCCAATTAAAAGATATAGATTCGCAGAATGGATCAAAAAAAATGAATCATCAATATGTTGCATACAAGAGACTCATCTTAGACACAGGGACACAAAGAAACTGAAAGTGAAAGGATGGAAAAAAATATTTCATGCAAGCTACAGCCAAAAGAAAGCAGGTGTAGCAATATTAATCTCAGATAAAATAGACTTCAAATGCAGGGATGTTTTGAGAGACAAAGAAGGCCACTACATACTAATAAAAGGGGCAATTCAGCAAGAAGAAATAACAATCGTAAATGTCTATGCACCCAATCAAGGTGCCACAAAATACATGAGAGAAACATTGGCAAAACTAAAGGAAGCAATTGATGTTTCCACAATAATTGTGGGAGACTTCAACACATCACTCTCTCCTATAGATAGATCAACCAGACAGAAGACCAATAAGGAAATTGAAAACCTAAACAATCTGATAAATGAATTAGATTTAACAGACATCTACAGGACATTACATCCCAAATCAACAGGATACACATACTTTTCTAGTGCTCACGGAACTTTCTCCAGAATAGATCATATGCTGGGACATAAAACAAGCCTCAATAAATTTAAAAAGTTTGAAATTATTCAAAGCACATTCTCTGACCACAATGGAATACAATTAGAAGTCAATAACCATCAGAGACTTAGAAAATTCACAAATACCTGGAGGTTAAACAACACACTCCTAAACAATCAGTGGGTTAAAGAAGAAATAGCAAGAGAAATTGCTAAATATATAGAGACGAATGAAAATGAGACCACAACATACCAAAACCTATGGGATGCAGCAAAAGCAGTGCTAAGGGGGAAATTTATAGCACTAAACGCATATATTAAAAAGGAAGAAAGAGCCAAAATCAAAGAACTAATGGATCAACTGAAGAAGCTAGAAAATGAACAGCAAACCAATCCTAAACCAAGTAGAAGAAAAGAAATAACAAGGATTAAAGCAGAAATAAATGACATAGAGAACAAAAAAACAATAGAAAGGATAAATATCACCAAAAGTTGGTTCTTTGAGAAGATCAACAAGATTGACAAGCCCCTAGCTAGACTGACAAAATCAAAAAGAGAGAAGACCCATATAAACAAAATAATGAATGAAAAAGGTGACATAACTGCAGATCCTGAAGAAATTAAAAAAAAAAAAAAAAAAAAAAAAAAAAATGATGGGCAGGTTTCAATTTGTCTCCAGGTCCCCATGACAAGGTAGGTGGAAACAATCAATCACAGTGCCTTTGGGGTCGTAACAGTGAAGCAATCCTCCGTCAGATCCCCAACTGGCTAAAGAAATTACATAATGCTGGGGGGAAAAAAAAAACAAAACAAAACCCTATGCAAATAAACAATTTCCCGGTAGATCATGGGTTTTGTCTAATTTTCTAGTAGCTTTCAGATTAGCTCTTGCTTGCAAAAGAAAGCCTTTTCCTTGGTCACAACTTTCTAAGGTACTGGGATACAGACAAGCATGTCTAGATTATTATAATTTGCAATGAGATTGAAAGTAGAGCTATTTGCTCATTTGCATTGAGAACCTCTGGGTCTTTTTTTCTTTTTTTTTTTTTTCCCTTAAATTTTAAGCAAAGGTCTTCTCTTTTATTGCTTTGCATCATGGAACTGATGAAAAGCACTTTCCCACATCCACACTTGCTTTTGCTCCTCCAACCCCACTGATCAATGGATTTCCAGTCCCCGGTGAAAAAGACAGCAGGTGCAAAAGGAAAATTTCAAATGGTAAAGCTCTGCATAAGATTATTAAACGGAAATGTGAACAGGTTAAAATGAACTGTGAATTTGCTGAGCTGATCTGCCCAAAAGTCTGAGTCGCCTGAGGTAAAATTTCCTTGCAGTCAGTTTTGACGATGCCCATTCTGGCACAGAGATGTCCTTCTCTAATTAAGACATATTAAAAGTTCCTCCTCCCCCTTCAGGCAGCGTCAGCCTTCCTTCTCAGAGAGAATCACCTTCCCGCAGGCCTGCCCTCCACCCACCCCTGGGACCCCCCTATCAGACTCACTCCTGGCCAGGCCCAGGGGACTGTCCCGGGTGTGCTTGAGCCGCTCCTGGGTGATGTAGTTGCAGCAGTCGAGGAAAGCCTTTTTGCACTCCGCATCCGAGACATACTGGACCCTGCGCTGGCATGAGAACTTCATCGGGTTCTCCCTCATGCCACCTTCACAGCACTTGCGTAGGAACTTGTCCGTGTACTGACCCGCTGTTGGAGCAGAGTCCCCCACGTCAGACCCTCAGCCAGGGTGCCTTGAAGCAGGACAGACTCAGGGCAGACTCCAGGGAGAACTTCCCCAAGGCCAGGACCTCCCCTTCTCCCTCTTTTACTCCTGAAATACCAGGCTGGGCTCCCCTAGGGGCAAGGCTCAGGAGTGGGGTGGGGGTGAGTAAGGGCCAGGGGCCAGCTGAAGGCTCCCACCTTTGTCCATCCTCTTCTCCGTGAGCTGCACAGAGCGACGTCGGCGGGTGGCTGGCTTCGGGCACTCGAGCTCTGAGGGGCAGGGGCATGGTAGCAAGGTGATTAGACACCTCCTGCACGTTCTTGGTTTACTCCTCACAATGGCCGTGAGGTAGGGGTGTCGTCATCCCATTTGGCAGATGAGGAAAGTGAGCTCAGGGAGAAGTGATTTGCAAGTTGGTGGGGAGGCAGGACCCGAACGCAGGTCCTTCTGAATCCAGGGACCTGCCCTTACTCTGCTGACCCCTGCATCTAAGGGTTGGAGGCGCTGCCCCTCCTCACCTGCTCTGTCAGTGGTCTGCAGGTTCTTGGTGGTCTGGAAGG
Source organism: Choloepus didactylus (assembly GCF_015220235.1). Taxonomy (NCBI): domain Eukaryota; kingdom Metazoa; phylum Chordata; class Mammalia; order Pilosa; family Megalonychidae; genus Choloepus; species Choloepus didactylus. The sequence continues at coordinate 5,951,446 of NW_023637606.1, forward strand.
CCAGGCCGGCATCCGTGAAGACACCGGCATAGTCCTTTCCACTGCCCGGGGTGCAGCCGATGTCTGCCTTCTCTACCACATCCCAGATCTGTGGGAAGAGGGGGCCCAGGATGGGTGAGTCTAGGCCAGCAGTGCCACTGCCAACCCACCTACACAGCCATCTGCTCATCTCTCCCCCACCTCACAAAGCCCCACCCCACTGGATCCCTTCCAGAACTCCACCCCAATCGTACCCCTACCCCCAGCCACACCCCAGCTACCCCATCCCCATCTGCATCCCCACCTTCCCTCCATTCCTACACCTGCACAGATACTGCTCCCATCCTCACCCAACCCCATGGCCACCTCCACCCATCCCTTCCCCCAGTGTCATCCCCACCCCCCACCCCCCACAACTCCATCCCCATTCTCAACCCCAACACCCACCCACTCTCCAGCCCCTCTCCAACTCCAACTTTGGTCTCATTTCCAAACCCATCCCCACTCTAACTCTACACCCAACCCATCATCATTCACAAACATACCCAACTCTATCCCCAACCCCATTCCCAACCCCACCGTGCCCCCATTCCCATCTCTATTCCCAACCATCATCATTCTCAACCCTATCCCAACCCCATTCCCATCTCCACTCCCAACCCTATCCCAACCCCATTCCCATCTCGATCTGCATTTCCAATGGCACCCAATTCCTTTATGACCTCCAATAACATCTCCAACCCTATTCCCACATGCATCGCAAAACCATTCCCATCTCCCTTCCCAACCCTATCCCAACCCCATTCCTTTCTAAATCTTCATTCCTAGCCATATTCTCATCTCCATTCCCACCCCTGTCACAACCACATGCCCAACTTTCTCCATTTCCCCTTGTACCCTGATGCATTCCTATCCTCATTCCCAACCCCATCTCTGCCCTCATTCCCATCCTCAGGCCTCCCACACTGGAGAATTCCACAAGATGTTGTGGTTGGCACTGCCATTGCGTAACAGGTGAAACTGCCCACACTTAACCCTTGACATCCCAGCTTTAACCCTTGTCCATCCACATGCCCATCTTCAACTTCAACTCCAACCCATCCCATCATCTACCTCCAGGACCTGCCCCACCTCAACCACCCAGGTGCACACCTTGCTCTGCGTTATCCTGTGCTTGTTGTTCAACACGAACACGCCCTTGTCCACGGCCACCAGCCCCACTCGGGCCCCATGATCACCCTCTATCTTGAGGGACATCTGCTGCCCTGGAAAATGCTGCTTCTCCTCCTTTCCACCACCTTTCACCACCAGCTGTGGAGAAGATGGAAGTCACGAGGAAGAAGTCAGTCTAGTGAGGCCCCAGCCTTGGTCATTCAAGGGCAGAGGAGGTCCTGGGCTGAACTGAAGGCAAGAGAAAGGTGGAGACAGAGAGGAGAGAGAGATGGAAGAGTTGACAGCAGCAGCAGCAGCAGAGAGAAAGGCAAGGAAAGAGAGAAATAGGGACTGAAGCCAGAGCAGGGGAAGGATTGCATGGAAAAGAGGAAGAGAGAAGCAGGAACCCTGCAAGCTGGAGAGAAATGGGTTCAGAGGGCTGGAGAGAAACGGGTTCAGAGGGCTGGATGGAGCAGAGAAGAGGCTGAGGTGCCAGGATAGGCACAAAGAGATCCAGGGAGCTCACCGTGCCCACGCACGAGTCCTTCACGTCCACCCACACAGAGTCGGCCACCACCTGCCTCTGACCGTTGCTGCCTATCAGTGTGTAATAGGCCACCAGGCGGAAGGAAGGGATGAAATCTGAGGTGATGGTCAAGGACAGAACCACCAGGTCCTGGCCAGGCTCTCGCGCCTGGCGCCCCACCTTCAATAGCTTCCCCTTGTTCATGATCTGGGGGGACAGAGAGGGAGGATTGGTGGTCATGGCTGTGGGAGTGGGAGGAGTCTGGGTCATGCTACAGAAGCAAGGAGGAGGGGCTGGAGGTGTCTAGGAGCCCAGGGGCTGTGGCTGGCCACTGACCAGGTAGGTGTAGTAGCGGATCTTGGCGTCCAGGCCAGCGTCGACTCGCAGGTGGAAGTTGACATTGAGGGTCTCCCCTGGCCTGAGCTCCTTGCGGGACATGGAGAGATGCAGGTAGTTGTTGCCCACGGTGCTGTAGGGTAGAGCCTGCATTGTCCTGGTGGCCTGCCGCGACTCCAGGATGCCCTCCTTCTTTGTGCGCACCTGGTAGGACAGAGGGATGCACGCTGAGCTGAGCTGAACAGTGGTACCCAAAGATGCCCATGTCCTAATCCCTGGGATGTGGGAATATGGTGCCTCACATGGCAAAAGGAGCTTTGCGGATGCAATTAAAGTAAGGATCATGAGATGGGGGAAAATATTCTGGATTATCCAGGTGGGCCACTGTAATCACGAGTATCCTTATAAGAGGGTGGCAGGAGAGTCAGAGAGAGATTTGAAAATGCCAAAATGTGGGCTTTGAAGATGGATGAAGGGGCCCAGAGCCAAGGAAGGCAGGGTGGCCTCTGGATGTTGGAAAAGGCAAGAAAATAGGTTCTCCCCTAGAGCCTCCAGAAGGAATGTTGCCCTGCTGACACCTTGATTTTAACCCAATCAGGCTGATTTTGGAATTTTGACCACCAAAACTCTAACGGTGCATTTTTGTTGTTTTAGGTTAGGTTGCCAAGTTTTTGGTAATTTGTTATAGCAGCAACAGGAGGCTAATTCACATGCTAAGCACTGTGTGAAGCAGGCTTTCCAGCAAGAAGGGGATGCCCAGACCAGGAGCAGGACAGGAACTCCTGAGGACACCTGCAGACATCTGCAGGCTTGCACAGGCTGTGTCTCCCTCCCAGGGAAGTGCCACATGGAAGCCAGAACAGAGTCAATCATGCAATTCATGGACCCTTCTATATAAACTGCAGAGCCCCTCCTTGCAAGATTCATACTGTATCTGAAGGGCAGAACCAAATGTGAGACCAGAGCACTTCTCCATGCAAATGGAAGCACCATGACACGTAAGTGAAAGAGGCCTGTTTATCTAAATGTGAACGCTTCTAGGCAGATGGTGGGACCTCTTTATGCCAGTGGAAGGAGCCCACTGTGCAAATGCAGGATCCCTGTATGCAAAGAGCAGGATCCCACTGTGCAAATGGGAACCCCTCCTTGCAAATGGTGGGTCCCCACTTTGCAAGTAGAGAACCCCTCTATGCAAATAGCAGGACCCCACTGTGCAAATGAGGGCCTCTTGCAAATGGTAGGACCTCGTTGTGCAAATGGGAACCCCTCTTTGCAAATAGCAGGACCCCATTAAGCAAGTAGAGTGCCCCTTAAAGCAAATGAAAAAAATCTGTATTTAAATAAAAGCACCCCTTTATGCAAATGAAGGACCCCACTGTGCAAGTGGGGATCCTTTCATGCAAACTGCAGGACCCTATTGTGCAAATAAGAATTCCTCCATGCAAATGACGGGATCCCACTAAGCAAAGAACTCCTCTATGCAAATGGTGGGATCCACGCTATGCAAATATAATCCCCTCCATGCAAATAAATATATCTCTACCTAAGGCAGAACCCCTTTATATGCCATTTGCATGGAAGGATCCAAGTTTGCAAATATCAGGACCCCTCAATGCAAATGCAGAACTCCTCTATTCGTAGATCAAGATCCCACTGTGCAAAGTCACCATCTACCTGGCGGGGGTGGGGGTGGGTTCTGAGGATGGTCCTGACTAACCGTGATGCTCAAGGGCTGCCGGCTGTTGGGGGTATTAACTGTCAACTTGGCCACACCATCATCCTGGGTAAAAGCCTCCACGTTGGAATTCGGGATCACAACGGGGACCTGGCGGGCCGGAGAGCCGTCGGGGTTCGTCACGAACACCTGTGGGGGTGAGAGTAGGTGGAGGGGTTCACACAGACGCAGAGGCGTTGCTGGCACTCGGGAACAGGGGCGCTGTGGCGGTGGAACCCCAGCCCCGGGTCTCACCATGAGGTCGAAGGGCATGGCTGGTTTGAAGAACTTGGGCGTCTTGGTGAAGTGGATCTGGTAAGGGGAGGTCACGATGGGGATCCCGCTGCGCTCCGCCTCCACCATGTCGCTGCCTGAAGGGGCCGGTCAGGAGGGTCAGTCCTCCCCCGTCAGGCTGGACACAATTACACTGGGCTTCCACCCTCAGACTGGGCATCCTCCCCCGCTCACACTGGGCCGACCCGTTGGACCAGGCCGGTCCCCTCACACTAGGCTTGCTCCTCTGACAGGGCCTCCCCTCCCAGACTGGACCACTGGTGGTATTGGGCCTCCGCCCTCGGACCAGCCTGCTCCTTCGGGCTCACCTGAGTGCAGGATGACCGTGACAGACACGTACAAGGACTTCCCAACCAGGGCGTCTGCTCGGGAGGGCTGCACCCCATCCAGAAGGACCTGCCGGCGCAGCTGGGCCTCCCCGCTGCCATCCTCAATCTGGAGGAGGAGAGGAGGGCTCAGAAAGGGGAGGGGGGCTCAGGGGGAGGGGCTCAGGGAGACGGGGGAGGGGCTCAGAAAGGGAACGCAGAGAGGGGGGGGACTCAAAGGGGAGGAGACTCAGGGGGGAGGGGCTCAGCTGGAGAGGGGCTTACACAGGGGAAGCGCTCAGAGGGGAGGGCCTGAGAGAGGGGAGAGCTGGCTGGGGAGGGGCTCAGAGGGGGCCTCTGTCAGGTACCACAACGCGGGTGAGGGACTGGGACAGTGAAATCCTCTGGTCGCCATCCTGCACGCCGAAGATGACGAAGGCTGTTCCATCCACGTTCTTGCCGTATAAGAACCTGTGAGATGACGCGAGCCTCAGATCCTCCGCTGCTGGAGAGCTGAGTCTCCCCGGCTTCCCCTCCCTGTGGCTAAGGACCCAGAGCCCCGCCCCCTGACTGGCCCCGCCCCCGTGCCTCCCTGGCCCCGCCCCTGGACTCACTTGGCCCCGCCCCTGAACTCACTTGGCCCCGCCCCTGGACTCACGTGGGCCCGACCCGGCTCCACCCCCAGGTCGTCACCTGGCCGTGATGTGCACCACCAGGCCCTCGGGGTCGTCGATGTAGTAGAATTTCTCCGCGGGCTCCACCTTGACCTCGAAGCTGGGCAGCACTGCGGGGAGGGACGGCGTCGGCTGGGGGCGGGCGCTGCGCCAGCGCTCCGGGGACCCCCACCCGGGTCGCCCCCTACCTTACCGTACTCCTTCACCTCAAACTCGGAGGAGAAGACCTGCTGCGGCGAATCTTCGTAGTGGGCTAGGATTTTCCACTGCCCCATGCTACAAGGAAGGCCGGGTGAGTGGTCTGGCAGGCCCCCAGGCCCCCAACCCCGCTCCTGGGATCGGGGAGCCCAGAACCCCCTCCCGGAGGACCTCACGTACTTGACCAGCTCCGGAATGTTCCAAGACAAGGGCAAGATGCCTAACTGGTTTTGGGAAGACAAGGAGTCCCGCTTGATGGGAATGCGGTCGGGGGTCTGTGGGAGACAGGGGGACGGATCAGAAGAAGGGGCTCTGTGTGTCTGTGCCCTCTCGCTGCACCACATCTACTGGGGCAGTGGGCAGACCATGGAGCTGCCTCAGTGGCCCCCGTTCAAATCAACGCTGTGTCTCCCACAAGCTGTGTGGCCTCGAGCCAGTTCCTTCACCTCTGTGCTCAATCTGCATTTCTGTAAAAAGTAGATAATAATAGCACCTACCTCCTTGGCTTGGAGCAGGAGTAATATAAGTATGAGCTCATTATTATCAGTGCTTCTCTGGCTAATAACTGTAATTGGCTTTTATTACACACATATTTTGTGTCAAATCCTGGGCTAAGCATTTGATTAGACTGAATCACAGGTAACTGCTTATTTCTTCTTTATCTACAAAAATAGCAATTCTGTGTGGCTCAACCTAATACACATATGATTTCATTACTTGCCAAGAGTCAAACATCAGGAGATATCACACAAAAATCTGATTTTCCAGCTTCTTTGGAAATGGGGCAGTTCTGTGGGTGATGCACTGGCATTTGCACAATATTGTACAATATTTGTACAAAGCTGGTTACTGGCTGTGCCTGTCAAGCAGATGTGTGCCCTCCCTTCCCCACAGACCCCACCTCTCCCTAAAGCAGCTCTGCAACTTCAAATATGTGGTTAGTCTTCTCTCTGTGATCACATGATGTCTCTAAATGCTCATGACAATCCTAGGAGGAGTAAATACACCTCTTTCCCTTTGTCCTCCCTTTCCTTCTTCCTCCCTCCCTCCTTCCTCCCTCCCTCCTTCCTCCCTCCCCCTGGTAACTTTTTCTTGAGCCATATGGTGTGATGGGTTTGGGAGATGCATCAAAATCCCTTCCCCTGTGGAGCTTGGGCTTGATGGGGGGGGGGCAATTAACAAATATGTACCTCCAATTCACATGATGCTGAAGGAAAATGCCGGGGAGGAGGTGGAGAGTGGAATGTGTGTGTGTCTGTCTGCCTGGGGTGGGGGTGGGGACGGGGGTGAAATTTTACAGATTCATCAAGGAAGACCTCCCTGTAAAATTGGGACATTGCTGACTTTGGAGAAAAGAATTGAAGGAGAGGAGGGAGAGAGCCGTGTGGATATTCGGAGGAAGAGGGTTCCAGCCAGAGAGAAGCCAGTGCAAAGGCCCTGAGGCAGGACGGCTTCTGGAGAGGTGGAGGTTCAGAGGAGATCCATGTGTCTGGGACGACGTGATGGAGCAGCAGAGCGGGGCGGGGGGGGGGGGGGCGGAGCAGGGAGGGGGTCCGGGCAGGCTGTGCAGGGTCCCTGCGGGGAGGGCTTTGCCTTTTACCCCAGTGAGCAAGCTGGGAGCCCTGGAGGGCTGCGGGCAGACTCGGGTGCTCACCGGCGCCCTCTGGCTGCGGTGAGGAGAACCGACTACATGGAATTATCTGGTTCCCCAGCTTTAGATAAGGAAACTGTTGCTCGGGAAGTGACCCGACCGGGGCTTTGTCTGCAGCCAGAACCCCGGGTCCCCGCCCCGTCTCAGGCCTCTGTCGGTGCTGCTCTCTGCCTAGCTCTGAGTCTGGGTCTCTGCCACTGAGCCTTTTCCGGTGTCTGCATCTGGGTGTCAGCGTCCCTGCCTCTCTCCCCCTCTTTGCTCTCCCCGAGCCTCTGCCCGGTGTCGCTGGGGCCCCAGCTGCCTGGTACCTCGATGCTGACGACGACGGTCCGGCCGATGGGCAGCAGGTTTTGGTCCACGGAGAAGACCCGGTAGCGGACTGGGCGGTGGTGGGAAGAGAGAGCGAGAGCCTGCTGAGCGCGGCCCCTCCCCGCACCCCTGCCCGGGGGTCTCCAGCCACCCCCGCCCCTCACCTGTGGAGCCCGGGGTGTAGATGGTCTTGTCCGTCTGGATGAAGAGGTACCCAGTCTGAATGCTCACCAGCACCACTTTCGTCACCTGGGTGTCACCGAAGGCCGCCTGGACAATCACGAACCTTTTCCCCTTCTCTGACTGGAGCTCTTTGTTGGCCGGGACCTGGGCATGGGCCAGGGCATCCTTACTGGTCTGCTCAGGACCCTGTACCCACGGTCCAGCCTCCAGGCCCTCACCTGCCCCTCATCACTGCAGAGCCTGCCCATCACTCCAAGGAGCTGGGGGGGGTGGTCAGAGAGGGACTCAGAGTGGGAGGGGCTTAGAAAGGGAGGGGGCTGTGCCAGTTTGGATGTATTACATCCCCCAAAACACCATGTTCTTTGACACAATCTTGTGTGGGCAGACATATTAGTGTTGATTAGATTGTAATTCTTTGAGTGTTTCCATGGAGATGCGACCCACCAACTATAGGTGATAACTCTGGATATTTTCCATGGAGGTGTGGCCCTGCCCATTCAGCATGGGCCTTGATTAGTTTACTAGAGCACTATATAAGCTGAGACAAAAGGAGGGAGCTTCCTACAGCCAAGAGGGACGCTTTGAAGAACGCACAGGAGCTGAGAGAGGAGCTGCAGCTTACAGAGACATTTTGGAGATGGCCTCCGAAAGGAGACTTTTGCTCCGGAGAAGCTAAGGGAGGACAAACGCCCCAAGAGCAACTGAGAGTGACATTTTGAAGGGGAGCTTCAGCTAAGAGAGGACAAAACGCTCCAAGAGCAACATTTTGGAGAATGCCATTTTGAAATGCAACCTGGGAGCAAACGGACACCAGCCATGTGCCTTCTTGAGCTAACAGGTTTTCCGGATGCCAATGGCCAGCCTCCAATGAAGGTACCCTTTGTTGATGCCTTACCTTGGACACTTTATGGCCGTAAGACTGTAACTTTGTAACCAAATAAACCCCCTTTATAAAAGCCAATCCATTTTTGGTATTTTGCTTAATGGCAGCATTAGCAAACCTGAACGGGGCCTCAGAGATGTAGGGGTCTCAGAGAGGGAGTGGTGTCACAAGAGGGAGGGGCTCAGAGGGGAGGAGGGGCTCTGGGTGTGGGCTGGTCCCAGCTCCATTCTGTGCCCACCTTGATGGTAACGGTGGCCAGATGGCCATTGGCATTGGTCAGCACAGTGTTCTCGCTGGACAGCACCTGCTTCTTGGCAGGGAAGTCATGGATGGTGACAGTGACAGGAATGTTTCCTTGCACCTCGTGGGCCTCCAGCACCACCGTCTCCTCGTTCTCCAGCCGCAAGACGTTGGGGGTGATGATGGAGTACCTGCCGGAGCCGGGCACAGGGGTGGAACTGTCATGCCAGGGCACCCAGGCTCCAGCTTTGTCCCGTGTCAGCGCCTGGCCAGCCTCTGCTTCCTGGTACTGGGCCTCAGCCCCGGGTCCTGGAGGGGATCCAGTGGCCACACCGGGGCACCAGCGCCAGCCTCCAGATCTGATTTCCTCCCTGGGAACCACCACCTCCTCACCCACTGGGCAGGAATCTGCCACCCTAGACCCCTGGCTTGTGAACAGACCGGATCCTACCAACCCAACGACCTCAAAACCAGAACCAGCAACCCTCCCAAGTCTCCAAACTTCCAAGCCCACATGCACCCAAACCCTAACCCCCTAATCTCTGGACACCCCAAACCTAAGCCACTAACACTCCAGGCCTATATATATCCACAAACACACACCCCGAGCCACATAAACCAAAAGCACCAAACCCCTAAACCTAGAAACACTGAAACCCTGAAAGTGCAAACTCCCAGTTCCTGTCAAGTCCAACCTACAAACCCCTAAACCTGCAAAACGCCCCAACCACACACTCACCTCAACCTCACATCCACCCAAAGACCTGACCTCCTAAACCTACAGACCCCCAATTAAATAAACATTGAACCCCCAAACATCCCAATCCCACATTCCTGAATTCCACAAACACCCAACCCCACTGGCAGCCCAAATTTACAAAGATCCCAACCCACTATCCCCTGAATCCACAAATACCCGAATGCACCCTGGATTCTACAGGAAGCTGTACCCACAAATGCCTGCTCCCATCCCAGAAGCAGCCTTTTTGGGGGTGGGTTGTCATGGTGACTCACATAGGATCCCCCAGGGCCAGGGGGAGGCTGGTCAGCAGGAGAAGCAGCAGGCTGGAACATGAGGCAGGTCCCATGGTGCAGGGAAAGTGGAGGGACAGAGGGACGGAGGGAGAGGACAGGGAGGAGTGAGCAGAGGCTGTTGGAGGCCACCTCTTATCTGGCTCCCCCTTCCCCCTTCCTCCTCTGGCCTCTCCCCTCCCTGGGGCTGCCCCAGATTTCTCAATACCATTTCCCAAGTATTTTCAATTCCTGGTGCCAACATCTGGTGCCACGAGCTGGAGGTCATGTTCCCCTCCATCGTGAACACGCCTGCCCCCTGCTCTGGCCTCTCTCTGATTCAGGACTTCCTTTTGAACAAGAACCTTTCCCAGTTGTATCCACTTATTGGTGGGGGAACACGAAGGTCCGAAGAGGGTTTTCTTTGGATCTCTGGGCCTTGCACCCACTCTGCTTCTGGCAATGCATTTATTAATCAAACACTTCCTATGAGTCCATTTTAGTGCTGCAAGCTCGAACCCCAGAGGACCCCCAGGCCTCATTTCCAAAAACTTTCATGCTGGGGTGGAGGGGGTGGGGTGAGGGACAGAGCCCAGCAGAGACACTCCTGGTCCATGGAGTCTCTTTCCCAGTGGAGAAGAACTCTGCTTCTTGGAGGATTGGGACAGGCTTCTTGAAGGACGGGGCATTTTAGCTGGGCTTTGAAGTATGTGTAGGAGTTCACCATCCAGGTGAACATGTCTTCTATGGAAAAAGGGGCCTGGAACTCCGTTCACCCTTCCTTGTCAGGGTGTCTGAGTGGTTATGGCAGTTAAAAAAGGCTTTTTTGAGGAAGGACCCCATTTTTAGCCTCTGTTCCTTTTCACTTCAACTTCCTGTTAGGATATTATTATTTTAAATTGTATTTATTTTTATCTGTGGATAGGTAATATGTTTATATGGTTCAAAATCTAAAAGGTACAAATGGGCCTACAGGGAAAAGTTAGTCTTTCCCCCCTCCACCCAGCCATCCAGACCCTCACCCAGATGTGACCCTGTGGTCGAATCTTGTGTTTTTTTTGCCAAAGATATCTTGCATTTACAAATGTACACGTTAGCATACTCTACACACTATTCTTCCCAGTTTCCTCATTTATGTATTGCTTTTCCAGATAATCTTTCTTGAAGATTTTCCTTATCAGTACACAGAAAACTTCCTTATTCTGGCAGGCAGCTGCCTCATGTTACGTTATGGGAAAGCCATCAGTACCGTAAGGACCAACAGCCTTTGTTCTGTCTCCAGATTACTTGCCCAGCCGTGAGTAACCTTGAACTTCCTGTTTTCCAGCTCCCACATTTATTAGCTGTGACCTTTGGACCAGTTCCTGATACCACTCTGTGCCTCAGTTTCCCCATCTGCAAAATGGCGGTTCCAACAGCTTTCCCTATCACACAGGGCTGTTACTAGGGCTAAAGAAGTTAACTTGGGCAAACCATACATGGGTCATGAGTGCTCTATAGTTGTCGATCACTGCCTTCATCATTATAATTTTGCACACGCACAAGTCAAAGTCTACGCTCATTAGTGATCTTGCTACATGTTGCTGAATTCCTCTCCACGGAGTTGTATCAATTTACACAACCACTGGCACTGCATGAAATGTTTCCCCACTGCCTCCCATCAGAGAGTGTTGGCAATCTTTTGGATTTTTGCCAGCCTCAGAGGTGAAAATGGGTAGCTCACTGTCGTTTTAATTTGCATTTCTCTAATTCTGAACAAGGTTGACCGTCTGGTGGGGGTGGAGGTGGTGAAGCTCCAGCATGAGGTGAACTGTTAAAGCTGGGGATTGGTGTGAGGTGGGGGGTCCTATCCCTGAGGACTAAGTAGTTTCCAGAGCCCCATCCCCGGGGTCAAAGGGGAACTTGCTCTGATTTCCTGTAACTGACTCTGTGCCCAGAGCAGGAGGGGGTTGGTGGGATGGCATGGAGAAGTAGAACAGACTTGGCTCTGTCTGCTGAGATTGCAACATCCTTTATTTGGAATAGCAGGAGGGAATGTGCAAACATCTGATGGCCTTCCTGACTCCCTGGCTTCAGCCTCTGCAACTGGGGTGGGATTGCCTCCTGGGGTCCCCCAACCCCCCCAATTCATTCCTCAATTTTCCTTCAACCCCAATCTCTAACCAGCCTATTTCCTAATTTCATTACAGCCTTCAGCATTTGGGGTCTGTGGCTGGACAGCCTTGAGAAGTCACTCCCGTCCTGTCTCTGCCTTCCTGCATGGCTTGCTTCCTCCTCTCCCAGACCCTCAGTTCATCCATCTGATCACTGGGAGTGATCATACCTCTGACCGTTGTGACAATGTAGTGGAGACGATGTCTCGAAGTCCTTGATGCAGAGGGAAGGATACAAAAAAAAAAAAAAGGGTGGCCATCATCATTCCTGCCCATAGTTGTCAAGGTCTGGAAAGGGACTGTGTCCTGACCTCCAGGAAGTGACCAGAGGGGAGGGGACTGCAAGGAAAGCAAGAGGGATGGAGGTGAGCCTGGAGCAAGGCTTGCTGGGCAGGAAAGCAGACCTGGGCTCGGAGGAGGTGAGTGCAGGGACCCCTCAGCTTTACTGACTTTGTCCTGGGGAATGTGCACGTATGAACAGAAGCTTGGGAAGGGGGTGGTGGGCGATGTATTCCAGCAGGGGAGGGGGAGAAGGAGGCTTGGGAGGAATTCCTGTTAGCAGGCTCACTCAGCCCAGTTTTCCAGGCACGGAGGGAGGGAGAGCAAGGCTGCTTGAGCAGACGACAGGGCGGGAGGTTGTGTGGGGGAGCAACCAAGAAGAGATAACTTGGGTGGTTCATGGGCCCTCGGTTCCATCTCCACCAGGCTCCAGATCACAGCCCCAGTTTTCCTCCCCAAATGCAGTACAGTGTAATAATTAATTGCCCAGAATCTGGAATCAGATGCCCCGGGTTCAGATCCCGATCCCAGTTCTGTGTGGCCTTCATTGCTTGGCCTCAGTTTCTACACCTGTAGGATGCAGACCCTTGTCTTGCAGAGGTTTTGCATGGGACATGCTTACAGGGTGTAATCACCGCGAAGGCAGGTGGTGATCGGTGCAGGTGAGGCTAGAAGGTGCCAGGGAAGGGAAGGCAATAATTCCTTGACTCTCTAGAGGACCCCCAGAATGCCAGGAATCCTTCCTGTGAGTAAGCTTTGCTCTGTATGGTGCAATTGGGTTGTGAGGGTTGCCAGAGTTAGCAAACAGAAATGCAAGACGCCCAGTAAAATTTGAATTTCCGACAAACGGCAAATAATATTTTTTTAGGATAAGTATATCCCATGCAATATTTGGGGAAGGGAGAAAGGAGGCTTGGGTGGAATTCTAGTTAGCCAGCGGCCCACCCAATCCTGCATTCCGTGCCCCGAGGAGAGAGAATGAGGCTGCCGGGGTGGACAGCAAGTGGGATGTTCGGGATATACTTATACTAAATTTTCCACTGTTGATCTGAAATTCAAATTTAACTGGGCATGCTGCATTTTATCTGGGAACCCCAGTTGGGGTGAAAGGAGAGAATGAGCGGAAGGAAAAAGTGGGGATAATTTCTGGGGTGGGGACACCCCATTCTTCATTCTCACCCTCCTTCCCCAGAGGCACTGTCAAGCTCCCCACCCCCACCGCCCGGATCCAGGAAGGAGTGTCTGCTACACTACCTTCCAAGAATTTCCCTCTAGGACCCACAATCCCTCCAGGACCCAACCCCTTACTCTCCATTACTCATTAACTCATAGGTAACCTTGACCTGGCTCAATCGGTGCATGGGTCCTAGGACGCTGGCCTTTTTCCGCCACCCCCTCACAGGAACTCAGCAGAGGCGGGGGAGTGTGGGGTGGGGAGAGCAGAGTTGTTTTGTTTTTTTTTTTTTTTTTTTTTTTCAGTATTCAATTAAATGTTCAAGGTACCAAATTCTTCATAAAGAGAATTAGAAGGTGCTTTTTTCCCCCTATATGTCAACATTTATAAATTCCATTTCCTTATTAAAGCTGACTCAAGATAATGAGCAAAATTCAAAGCCGTTAGAGCATGAAAGCAGAGCCGACGCATTTCAAAAACGAAAGCACATTTCTGAGTGTTTGAGGAATTTGGCAGGGAAATGTATTCCTACGCGGGAAAGAGAGGTAATGGAGTCCTATGGCAATAAGAATGTAGTTTTCGAGTGAAAAAAAATGTAATGTTCTCCTCAAGGGATTCTGAAAGTAAATTAAGTGAAAAAATATTAGTGTAAGTTGCCCATTTTATTTTTTATAATGCTTCCAAATTTCTTTTCTTTTTTTTTTTTGATACTACATTTTTGGTTAGTTTAAAGTCACTGCCCACAGCCACCTTCTTAGCTCACCAAAACGTATACTCAGTCATCCAAAACTGTGATTGGCCACGCCTCCTTTGACTTTGATTTTTGGTGGCAATCATTAACAGATGTGAATTTCTCGCATCAGTACAGATCCATCTGAATCCAAATCAACTTTTTTCTATGTTTTTTTTTCATTACAGTAAAAGATAATGCAGGTCTTCAAAAGTTATGCTTTCCTTCTCCGATGTCATTGCAACCACCCTAACAGATATGTCTATTTCCTTGGATTCTTGTCTTTTTGTGTGTAGTTTTTCCCTCCAATATGGTTTTGATTCCAGCTTTGCCATGCCCCTTGGCTGGGCCGTTCCCTCCTGCTAGCCAACTGGAGAGGCACAGGAATAGAAGCCCCCTCCTCGCCTAGGGGTGTGTTCCAGTTTGCTAATGCTGCCGGAATGCAAAACACCACAGATGGATTGGCTTTTATAAAAGGGGTTTATTTGGTTAAACAGTTACAGTCTTAAGGCATAAAGTGTCCAAGGTAACACATCAGCAATCAGGTACCTTCACTGGAGGGTGGCCAATGGTGTCCAGAAAGCCTCTGTTAGCTGGAAAAGCACGTGGTTGGTGTCTGCTCCAAAGTTCTGGTTTCAAAATGACTTTCTCCCAGGACGTTCCTCTCTAGCCTTCAGTTCCTCAAAAATGTCACTCTTGGTTGCACTTGGGGTATTTGTCCTCTCTCAGCTTCTCTGGAGCAAGAGTCTGCTTTCAATGGCCATCTTCAAACTGTCTCTCATCTGCAGCTCCTGTGGTTTCTTCAAAGTGTCCCTCTTGGCTGTAGCAAGCTTGCTCCTTCTGTCTGATCTCATATAGTGCACCAGTAATTTAATTCAGACCCATCCAACGGGTGGGCCAACACCTACATGGAAATTATCCAGTCAGAGTCATCACCCACAGCTGGGTGGGCGCATCTCCATGGAAACACTCGAAGAATTTCAATCTAATTAACACTGATAGGTCTGCCCACACATGATTACATCAAAGATAATTGTGTTTGGGGGACATAATACATTCAAACTGGCACATTCCACCCCCTGGACCCCAAAATGACATTATCTTTCCATATACAAAATACGTTCATCCCACAATACCACAGAAACTTAGATCATTTCAGTAACAATAGTTAAGTACAAAATTCCATCAAAATCAATTATAGGCATGGTCAGTCCAAAGGCATAATTTTCCTTTAGCTCTGGATCTGTGAACTTAGAACAAGTTATGTGCTTCCAATATACAAAAGAGGGACAGTGATAGGATAAACATTCCCATTGCCATAAGGAGAAAGCGTAAGGAAAACAGGGTTAACAGGACCAAAACAGTTCCTAAAACCCACAGGACAAACTCCATTAGATTTCAAAGTTTGAGAGTCATTTACAGAACAACGTTGCATCCTTGGGGCTTGAGAGAGTGGGAGCCTAACCCTTCCTAAGGGCCTTTGTGGCAGCCCTTTCCTCTCCAAATGCTTGGGTGAGTGCTCCAACATATCCACACATTGGGGAGACCACCTTCTCGGACCCACCCTTCTCAAACATCAGGGCAGCTCCCGGATTCCCTTCCATCTCCGGGGCACACGCTCAACCCCTTCAGAACAGTGTGGTGGCAGCCAGGCTCTCCCCAGTTCCCTGGGAATGTGCTCCACCTCTTTGGGGCTTGGGGTGGCAGGACATTTCCTGAGCATTGAGGCGGAAGGTCCACCCTTGACCTCCGGGCAAACTCACCCTTTCCATGCATGTGGGCTGCTCCACTCTGCCAGCCTGAGACCTCTTGACTCCAGACCTCAACCTCCATGGCACTGTCTTTGAAGAAATTTTTCCTTCAATTTGTTCCTTGTCTGTCTCCTCCAGTCCAGACCGGCAATGGCTCTGTCTATAAAGATCTCACAAAAATTCTGTTGGCTTCACGTGAAGCACACAGGGGTCAAAGCTGTCCAACAATAGGACTTTCCACAAATCCTTTCTGCTTAACTCCTTTTCCAATCTTGGCTTGTACTGAAATGGCAGCTGGGTTCCATGTTTGGTAACATCCTCACGTTCCACCCCCTGGAAGCTCATAATTTTCCAAGCCATCAGTTTCTGGTTTCTTTGAACCCAAGAGCTCAGTTCTAAGTTTATCTCTCTCTGCTCACATTTTACTATAAGCTGCAAGGAGAAGCCAGGGTATATCCTCCACATGTAGTCTGGAGATCTCCTCAGCTAAGTATTCCAGGTTGTCGCTGTCAAATTCTTCCTTCCATCTGACACCAGGACTCAATTTTGCCAAATTCTCTGCCACTTTAAAACAAGGATCACCTTTCTTCCAGTTCGCAACAACATATTCATCATTTCTGTTCAAGTCTTCATCAGAAGTATCTTTAGAGTCCATATTTCCACAAACAGTCTCTTCAAAGCCGTTTAGGCCTTTTCTATCAAGCTCCTCATAATTCTTCCAGAATCTTCCCCTTATCCATTTAAAAAGCCGTTCCAACATGGTTGGTATTTGCAAACTCAGGAGCACCAGCACACCACTCCTGGTACCAAAATCTGTTCTAGTTTGCTAATGCTGCCGGAATGCAAAACACCAGAGATGGATTGGCTTTTATGAAAGGGGGTTTATTTGGTTACACAGTTACAGTCGGAAGGAAGACCATAAAGTGTCCAAGGTAAGGCATCAGCAATCAGGTACCTTCACTGGAGGATGGCCAGTGGTGTCTGGAAAACCTCTGTTAGCTGGGAAGGCACGTGGCTGGCATCTGCTCCAAAGTTCTGGTTTCAAAATAGCTTTCTCCCAGGCTGTTCCTCTCTAGGCTGCAGTTCCTCAAAAATGTCACTCTTAGTCGCACTTGGGATATTTGTCCTCTCTCAGCTTCTCTGGAGCAAGAGTCTGCTTTCAACAGCCATTTTCAGACTGTCTCTCATCTGCAGCTCCTGTGCTTTCTTCAAAGTGTCCCTCTTGGCTGTAGCAAGCTTGCTCCTTCTGTCTGATCTCATATAGTGCACCAGTAATTTAATTCAGACCCACCCAATGGGCAGACCAACACCTCCATGGAAATTATCCAGTCAGAGTCATCACCCACAGTTGGGTGGGGCACATCTCCATGGAAACACTCAAAGAATTTCAATCTAATTAACACTGATAGATCTGCCCACACATGATTCCATCAAAGATAATGGCATTTGGGGGACATAATACATTCAAACTGGCACACTTAGCCCTGTGCCTTACACATAGGGAGCGCTCAGTGGGTTTGACGTATATATATATTTTTTATTTGATCTCCAACCCATCCCTTCCCTCCACTCTGCACCCCCATCCTCCCGTCCTATAGTCTCACCCCTTCCAGTCCTTCTATCCCAGTCGCTCTACCCCACTGCAGCTGAGGCTTTCTTTCGAAAATAAACCTTTGCATTCCTTCATAAAGCATCTGATATGTGAATGCCGGCTAGTGACAGCAATCCTGCAAATAACCTATTTTACAGGTTTTAACTTATTTCGCATGCTGGAGGTGCCAGAGCCATCCCCATTTCACGGAAGCAGGGAGGACTTTTGGTCACTTGCTCAAGGTCCTCCAGGTGGCAAGAGCTGGGACTTGAACCCAGGCAATGTGACTGTAGGGTTTGTGCTCCTAAACTGGATGAATCTATGGCTCTGTAATGAATGGCCAGGAATTTGATGGCTTCAACCAATACAAATTTATTATCTTGCAGTTCTGGAACCAAGGGTGACAGCAGGGCTTTCCTTTGGGGGCTTTTGGGGAGAATGTTTCCTTACCTTTTCCAGCTTCTGGAGGCTGCCCACATTCCTGGGCTTTGTGGCCCCTTCCTTGCATTGCTCTGACCCCTGCTTCTCTCCTCATCTCCATCTCTGACCCATGGGCTTCTTCTTATAAGAATGTTTATGGTTATAATGGAAAATCTAGGTCTCCTCCACCCCCATCTCAAGAGCCTGCAAAGTCCCTTTTCCCATGTAAAGTACCATATGCACAGGTCCTGGAGATTAGGACGGGGTCAACTTTGGGGCGCCATTATTCAGCCAACGACAGCATATATATGGAATAAAACATCAACCCCTGTAGGACCACATCCCTCCCTGCCTTAAACTCTTCCAGGGCTCCTGTGGGCCCCAGTATGAAGCCCAAATGTGTCTGCCCCCTGACTTCAGGCTCCGGCTATCTACTTTTGCCCTCCCACTGCCCCCAGCCAGCCCTGAAGTGGGATTTGCACAAGCCAGGCTATTCTAGGCTTCCCTGTCTGGCTGTCACAACTTCCTTGGTCTGCAATACCTCCTCACTTCCTTCTGTCTGAATGGGCTATTAATTCATCGGGGACCAGCCACACTTGCTTCCGCCTGCAGGAAGCCTTACCCCAAGCCCAGCTCCCCACCCCTGCCCCTTGCCTGGGGCCTCCGAGCTCCAAAAGCGGTTCTAGGCGTGGGAGGGTGTGGTCTTGAGAGCCTACCCGCAGGTGTGTGTGTGTAGGTGCGTCCCTAATCTGGGTTATACTTCAAGGTTCAGGGCACCGCCCAGCTGGGCACTGTGCTGATTATCGTATGTGATGCTCAAAAGTGCTATGCAAGCCCATTTTTTCATATCAGGAAACAGAGAGGTCAAGCCACTTATCCAAGGCCACTCAACAAATGGTGGCAAGTTTGAGGTTTGGTCCCAGGGAGTCTAGCTGCAGTGATTAAGAGCAAAATTCTGGAAACAGACTGCCCGGGTTTGAGCCCCCAGTATCCCACTTACTTATAGCTGTGTGACCTCAAGCAAGTTATTTAGGCTCTCTGTGTCTCACAGGCTTTTTAAAGAGTTAAGGCCCACAGAGATCTTAGAATAGGGTGTGGAACACAGAAACTACTCGACTGGTAGCAATGATTATTCTTATTTTTACCCTTCAGCCTGAGCCACTTGTGGGTCTTGAAATCATCCTCCCCCCCCGCCCCCAGCCTCTGTCCATGTTGTTCCCTCAGGGATGTGCTTTCCCTCACATCTCTATCCACCTTCCTTGACCTCCCGGGCTGGGTCAGCGTGCTGTGTGACCCCTTTCACAACTCTGACGTGATGGAAATGCCTGGTGACTTGCCCCTCTCCCTGTCCCCCCACCTCCTGGGGACTGTGAGCCCCTTGAGGGCAGAGACCAGATCAGTTTTGGTCACTGGTATGTCCCCAGCATTTGGCATAGGGCCCACAACACAGCGGGCACTCAATTAACATTTATTGAATATGTAAAGCAATGAACGGTGCACACCCACCCCCGCAAGTGAATACACATTTCTGAACTGTAAACGTAACCTTAGCGTTAGACTCCAAACTCCAGGAAGGCAAGAAACCCGGGTAGCAAAACAGACTGGTCATTATTGTACAGCTTGGAAGTGGGGGGTGGTCCCAGGGTGGCCCTGCACTTGGGGGTAACAAGGGGGAGGGGGTTCTGTCTGCTTCTGAAAGGGCTCCAGGAAGCCGGGTTCCAGGGGGCTGGGTGCCATATCCACACCGGCCCTCTCCTCCCCCACCCCCCACGCAGACTTTGGAAGAGAAACAGGAGAGACGGGTGGTCTGTGAGGGGAAAAGGCGGGAGGGCGAACGAGGTCAGTCCAAGATGGGGAGACGATCACAACAGCTCCCGCCCGCTGGCTGTTTTGTTGACTTTAGATAGGCCTTCCCGTAACCCAGTGTCCGTCATTCTGCGGGGAGGACAGCAAGAGGAAGAAGGTTCAGGAACTGGGGTGGCGTGGGGGAGAGGGGGAGGCTCCGCCCCAGAGCTGGCTGGGCCCTGGCCGCGCCTCTTAGAGCTCCGGGCCCCGCCCCCCGACCCAGAGACGCTCTGGTCCCACTCCCACAACCGCCCTGACTCCGCCCCTCCCGAGCTCGGAGCCGCCTTGACCCCGCCCACCCGGCGCCCAGAGCCGCCCTGACTCCGCCCATCCCGCGCTCAGAGCCGCCTTAACTCCGCCCATCCCGCGCTCGGAGCCGCCTTGACCCCGCCCACCCGGCGCTCAGAGCCGCCCTGACTCCGCCCATCCCGCGCTCAGAGCCGCCTTAACTCCGTCCATGCCGCGCTCGGAGCCGCCTTGACCCCGCCCACCCGGCGCCCAGAGCCGCCCTGACTCCGCCCATCCCGCGCTCAGAGCCGCCTTAACCCCGCCCATCCCGCGCTCGGAGCCGCCTTGACCCCGCCCACCCGGCGCCCAGAGCCGCCCTGACTCCTCCCATGCCGCGCTCAGAGCCGCCGTGACCCCGCCCACCCGGCGCTCAGAGCGGCCCTGACTCCACCCACCCGGGGCTCAGAGCGGCCCTGACTCCACCCACCCTGCTCTCAGAGCGATCCTGACTCCACCCACCCTGCTCTCAGAGCCGCCCTGACTCCGCCCACCCGCCGCTCAGAGCGGCCCTGGCTCCGACCCCCCCCCCCCAGGCCATGAACCCAGAACCGCCCTCACACTGCCCGCCCCTATAGCCACCGGCCTGACCCCAGGGCCGCCCTGGGCCCGTGGGCACTCACACTTCCTCCATCTGCACGTCCTCCTTGTCCTCCTGCGGCAGCTGCAGGTACGGGTTGTCCCCTGCGGGCTGGAACTTGTAGCCCGTGAGCACGAAGAAGGCCAGAGTGGAGCCCTCCACCAACAGCTGGGGGCGGAGGGAGCAGAACGGAGTGTGTGGGGGGGCTGGGGGGGGCAGCCCCTGGCCCGGCGCCGCCCCCCACCCACTTGGGGCCTCCAGCTCACCTGGTACAGCCACTGCCACTGGAAGGGCACGGCCACCCGCAGCAGGATGGCGATGATGCGCGTGAAGTAGACGTAACAGATGACCTGCAGGAGCACGGGGTGGGCACGGGCAGAGGGACCATCAAGACCGTGGGACCACCGTGACGGTGGGTCTAGGGTGGAGCCCAGGGGCAAAGGGCAGAGGGGAGGGTGCACCGACGGCAGAGGAAGTGGAGGTGCCAATGGCTGGCTGTCCCTGCCTGCTCCGCCCACCTCCCACGTGGGACCAAGGCCAGCCCCCCACCCTGGTGCCAGCCGGGCTCCTACCATGATGTAGTAATGCCGAAACAGCTTCAGCTTGACCAGGTTCACTGCCACTGAGGGGTGGGCACAGAGAGTGGGGGTCAGGGGAAGAAGACCGAGGGCATGGTGGGGAGGGGGAATTAGAGCCTGGTGGGGGGGACAGGGAGACATTTGGGGTACTGTCCAGGGTAGAAAATTTGGAGGGGGATGTCCAGCAGAGAGCGAGAGGGTCACCCAGGGAGTAGAGAGACAAGAGAGGGTGGTCAGGAAGGTGGAAAGAGATCAAAGGGGCTGGGCTGAGGCATCGAAGGGGCAGATTGGCCAGCTGGAGGCGTCCAAGGGGGCAGTGAGGCCAGGAGGGGCATCCAGAGGGTACAAAGAAGGGGCAGGAAGAGGGCTGGGGGCAAAGGCTCCCGAGGAGCAAGGAGAGGGCCTCTCACCCTTCCCATCAGTGCCAGACGCGTCCTGGAGATGCCGGATGGACCTGGGCAGGGGAGCGGGGGGCAGTGTTTGGTCAGCACTGCCCCAGCTGCTCCCCGTGCGGGTGGGGGGTGGGGTGGCTGGGGGCCCTCACCAGACAACCGGGAAGAGGATGGCACCACAGCAGATGAGGTCCACCAGGAAGAGAATCTCCTTCCAGAGGCCGTAGTCGCTGGCGCCCTCCTCGCGGGACTCGATGACGATGTAGGCCACGTTGGCCAGGACCTGCCGGGCCAGGGCGGGGGTGGGTGGGTGCTGTCCGAGGTGCCCGGCTACCTGCCCACCTGCCAGGAGGGGGGCCCCGATACGCACCTGCAGGGGGATCACAATCCCAAAGATCTTCTTCTCCTTGTCCGACAGCACGTACTTGACAAAGGCCCAGCCAGAGCCGATCAGGGCGATGGTGATGAAGAGGAGGGCACCCTTCAGCCTGGAAGGGGGTAGGGGTGGAGTGTGAGGAGACGGGGAGCCCGCCCTCCCCTGCCCGCCCGCCACCTGCCCGCAGAGAAGGGCACTCACAGGTGTGTGATGTAGTGCATGACAGCAAGGCCCTCGATGGGGTGGCCCTGGCTGTTGATGAAGTAGTAGTTGATCTGGAGGTGGACGGATGGACGGACAGTCAGACAGATGGGCGGGTGGGGGACAGTGGTTACGACTGGGTGGATGGTGGGGGTATGGGAACACGGCCAATCGCTGCCAATGGGAGGTCAGAAGTTGAACGAACAGGCAGTTATCATTGGAAGGATGGCAGCTGGGCTCAGAAATGGATGTTCAGGGTCAGGTCAACACTGGACAGTTGGGCTGAGGGACGGACAGACAGGCTGAGAGAAGTTTGGTCAGAGCTGGAACAATAGATGGGCAGTCAGACCGAGGGACGGACAGCCACAACTAGGACGACGGATGGACAATCATAGCTAGACAGGTGGACAGTTAAGACAGTCCGTCTGGTGAAAAGTCACAGTTGGACGGAAGCACAGACGGCGAGATGAAGGGATGGACAGCTGGCCATGAGAAGACAGGAAGGACGATAAGATGGATGGACACGTGGACAGCTGGGCAAATGGAACTCCCAAGCCCAGGGTCTGCAGAGATCTGGGGGATGGTCTCTGCCATCTCTTCCTCCCGGACCCAGAGGCCCCGGCACCCCCTCCCCGCCTGCTCCCCGGCCAGCCCAAGGCTCTCACACTGTGGAAGAGGAGGGAGATGCTCTTGGTGAAAGCCAGGGCCGCCATGAGCCAGTGGATCTTGAAGACGTTGTACCTGGCAGGTGGGTTGGGGGAGAGAGGGGTGGGAGGATGGAGCATCAGGCAGGGGGCTGACGAGGATGGGACAGGCTGACGAGGGGAGGTGGGGGACCCGCACAGGCAAGGGCCTTACGTCCCCCACCTACGAACCCTCAGCTTGGGGGTTCCCCACTTATGGAGGGACTTACGTGTTCCTGCAGAGAACAGACACCCAGAAGATGCCGGCGGCCAGGAAGCAGGCGGACATGACCATGTAGAGCTTGAAAAGGGGAATTTCCGCTGCTGACAGGAAACCCTCGGGGTTCTTCTCCCGGATCATCACCTGGGGAGGGGAAGTGGGGGGCGGTGGGGGGTTGCACTGCCTTTGTTCTGGATGCCGCGCAGCTGTGAGGCTGAGTCTCCAGCCCTCCCACTTTCTACCCGGGCAAGCCTCAGTTTTCCTACACCCCCAAATGGGCATAATAATTACCCCTTCACAGTACTGCTGGGCGGATTTTAAGGAGCTGAACTTGGGGTGCAATCCCATCTCCCTCCCCTCTGCTCACCGTGATGTCGAATGGCTGTTCCTTTCCCGGCACCGAGTTGTAGCAGTTGTGGAAGTTGAGGTTGTACTGACCCTCTTCGGCCCTGGAGCCGATCACCACGTGGAACTAGGAGTGGGGGACAGAAGGGGGCTCAGCTTGGGGGTTCCCCACTCATGGAGGGAAGGTAGGGCCACGGGCACTGCAGACACTCACGCTGAAGTTGTAGGAGTCATTGAGGTGGCCAAGATCCAGCACCAGCTCCTTATCCTTCTCACTGGTGCCCTGAGGGGACAGACGTCTCCTTAAGGGTCCCGGTTCCCAGATGCCCCCGGGGTAGGGTTTTCTCCCTCCCACCCTGGGTCCCCCCAAACCTGCTGGCGTCCTTGAGACACCATGGGCTGCTTGTCCTTGTTCTCTGCGGTGGCCCCTGCAGGATGTGACCAAGGCCCAGTGGAGACAGTGAATAAGTTCAGAGAAGGACAGACAGAGGGATGGCAGGAAAAATAGGGTGCACGGGGAAGCCCTGTCCCTTCACCCCTCCTTGCCTGCAAGGGTAGCCTGACTCACCGGGGCCCACCACAGGCGTGACCTTGTGCTCTGGCTTCGGGGGCACTTCGGGGAGGAGCCCAGGGCTGATGTACAGCTTCTTCTGCTCCCCATACTTTCTCACCTGGACCCTGGAGTGAGGGTGAGAGGCTGAAGGCTGGGGCTGGGCACGCAACCTGGGCCCAAGGACTCGGACCCCTGGGCCTTCTGGAGCAACCCCCCACCCCACCCTCAAAACACGCAAGGGAGGACAGAGTTAGTGGTCCCCAAATTTCCTCATTTTCCCATCAAGATGGCGGCCACGTTTGTGCACTCGCGCTAGCCATCACTTATCCTTTCCCATTATGTGAGCTTGCTTGTTTGACTTGAGTACGTTCTTTTAAAAAGAAAACATTTTCTCCACAGGGAGGCCACAAGGTATAGTTCGACTCTGGCACCAGGCTGCTTGGGTCTGGATCCCCATTCTAGTGCCTCAGTGTTCTCATCTGAAGAATGGGGATAATTAACAGTATATGGTTCCCAGTATATGCCTGGTGCAGAGGGAGCTTTCCACAAGCATCGACCACTGTTATTCTCACAGCGACCCTCTGCATTCCTGCATGTGACCTGAACGCTTTGGAGAACCCCTCCTCTCTCTTCCTCCATCCTCTAATCAGAAGTTATTAGGGTTCTTTACAGTTGGCTTCTTATCCCACAGAAACTATTGCAGGGACACAGTATCATGGTATACAGGGGGGACAGGGATGATGGATCTTTAGGGGGCCCCTGTTCCCCCCAACTCACTGCAGATCCTTGGTGTTGATGAGAAAGAGGACCAGGAAGTTGCTACTGTTTTTCAGGAGTGGGCAGTCTTGGGAATCTCGGTTCTGGGGAGCAGCCAGAGGGAGCTCTAGTCAGCCCCTCCCATGGGCCCAGCCTTGCCTGCCCCTCGCCCCATCTACCCATCCCAGAGAGGGTCTCCTCCTGCCTCTCTCACCCCTGGCCCTGAGGTTCCAGAGGCAGAAGACAGACAACCCCCTCCTCCCAGCCCCTTTTCCCTCCCCCCCACCCCCTCCACTCACTGAGTACGATCGAACGCTGCCAGATCGAACCCGGCTCAGACTGAAACCCACCTGGCGGGTGGAAAGAAAAAGGAGGACATGAGGACATCAGCAGGGATTCCTGAGCCACTATTTCCAGTAGCAGCAAGAAATGAAAGCTCACGTTTCTGATGCACCTACTATGTGCCAGACCCCACATTCTCTCGCAACTCATCCCCACCCCTCATCCCTTCCCTTTAACTCCTAAACATCCAGTGGGTGACTCAATTTGGATGTCACTTGCTCAGGGAGCCCTGACCTGCTCCGTGAGACCTAGCCCACTCTGTATCCCCCCCCCCCCCCCCCAATTAAAAATGTTGATGCACTCCTTCCTGGCTTGCACACTTGGATTTGAATCCAGGTGCTGTTATTTCCAGGTTGTGTGACTGAGCAAGTCACAGACCACTGGGCCTGTGTCCTTCCCTGTAAAATTGGGCTCAGTGGATTTTCATGGCAACCCTGAGCAGTAGTAATTAGGGAAGGAACCCACGGAAATTGCTTTTCATGATGGTACCTGGTACTTCATTCAATTAATGCTAGGTTTGCATTTTGACTGCAGAAACTGAGGCTACTTTGTTCAGCAGTGTGCCCTGAGATCCTGGCATATACTGGCATATATTCTGCAAGATATGATTCCCCCCAGGGTACAAATGAGGAAGTTGAGACACAGAGAGGCCAAGGGACTTGGTGAGAGATAGAAGGTAGAGCTGGGATATGAACCCAGAACTGGCACCCTCTGAAACTTGCCCGCCCAGCCCTCCTCCAGCCAGCTCCTCAAAGCCCCTCACCAGTGGGGGCTTCTCTTCTTTCTCCTGGAGGCCCAGCCGCAGAAGGCTCAAATCCACTTCCAAGGAGCCATTGGTGTAGAAACCGAAGCTGTTCAGCTGGATGTCTGCTCGCTTCTCCCCCTGCCGGAGATGAGGGAGGCAGAGGCACTCACACTTCTCCATTCCACCAGTCCAGCCCCAAGGCTCTGGCACGAGGCTAGCCCGAGGGACTCTATTCTCCTGGAACCACTTTCTTTAGGACAGGCTCAAAAGATGGCAAGGGAGGCTGAAGGAGTCCGTGTCCCCTGACTGGTCCCAGGTGGGGACAGGATGTCCCCAGGCCACCGTTCTGAGTTCAGGAAGAGAAATCCTGGAGCACGTGGAAAGTTTCTCCACTGGGTGGACCCCACCCCAAAGGCTGATTTGTTCATCTTGTGGCATCTGATCCTGACTTCCCGGAAAATTTTTAGATTCTAAATGAGCTCCGACCGTGCTGAGATTTCAAATAAGCACCCAAGATCCCAATGAGTGCCCAGACGACCCCACTTCAGAACCCCCAGGGGCAACGCCGCCTCCCCACGAGCGGCCCCAAGGGTCCCTATGCGCTCTCAAAGTGATCCCAAGAATTTAGAGGGGTCCCTGGAGGTGAAGCCCCGTGGCCGACCAGGCAATTCCATCGGGGACTACGGGGTGTCGGCGAGACCACTCGGGCCTGGAAGCGGGGGGCGTCGGGCCGCTCCATCCCGCGCAAGGAGCGGGGGAGGCTGGACGAGACCACTCCAAGCCAGGGGCTTCTCCGGGACAAAGGTGCGCCCCCCTGCCCCAGACCACCGCTCGGCGGGCCTCACCGTCAGCGCCAGCCGGTGGATGCGTCCGGAGCAGCCGCCCAACAGCAGCAGCAGAAGGAGCCGCTGTCCCCACTCCGCGGGTCTCCCGCAACCGAGCCCCCTCCTGTCGCTCACTGCCATCTCTGGAGCCACCGCCTCCTCTGACTCCGCCTCCGACGCGCTCAGCCCTGCCTACCGGCCAGCCAATCGCCGCCCGGTGGGGTCTGACCCTTCGGCGTCTCCAGCCCGCTCAACCAATCAGCAATCGTCTCCTCGTAAACCCTCCCGCAGAGGACACCAGATGGACTTCGCCAACTCCGAATGGGAGTGCTAAAACCGCTTAACCCCGCCCCCCACTTTCCCCAATTATTAGAAAGATTGTCCCGGATGTAATTTGACAAGCAGTTCAGCTAACCAACTGTAATGAAGCTGATATCGGACCTTGCGAAGTGGAATTCCTCCACCCACTCGTAACTGACAGACCAAGACTACATTTCCCAGAATGCAGGGGGAGCAGACGGCACAGAAAGGAACTAAAAGAACTACATTTCCCAGTAACCCTAAGGACGGATTTCTCCTTCTTACCCCTGGGACGTAACTCCTAGCCACAGCGCAGGCTCTTGGTAAACACAGGCATCTGCCGAGGCCTGTCCAGTTCTCCTAGACCCCTTAGGTTCACAAAGAAGTCTGAACCCGTCCCCAAGGTAAATCATGACTTTAGGGTGACCTGTGACCCCAGGCTGAATCCCCAATCTCCCATCCCAAAGTGAGACAACTGCAGCCCCCCAGATCTCAGGCTTGGACTTGAATATGGACTGAACCCTGATCCCAGGCTGAGCCCCCTACCTGCTCCGACTCCGGACTGAAATCCAGGCTATTCCCTTTTGACCCTCCACACACACTGAGTGAGCCCTAATTTCTGGCTGAGTTCCTCACCTGGCCTGAGTCCTGACGAGTCTAGCTGGAGTTCCCGACCCCTGACTAAGTTGCTGACCCCTCTGCTAAGTCTCTGCCCTAATCTGAGACCCCAGTCCCCAACTGTGGCTAACTTGGGCTGAACCCCAATTCCAGAATGAGTCTCTGCCTAGGGCTGAGTCCAGAACTCGGCTGGACTGAGCTCCAAACCCGGACTGAGTCACTGTGACTCCAGGCTGAACCTTCCCCCTCTCTCTCGACTCAATCTGATACCCCAGCCTCTGGGGGCACAGCCCAGTTTGCAACCCGAGATTTCCTAGCTCAGGAGCCGCCAGCAGATGGGGCCAGGTCCCAGCAGAGCCGTCTGTCCCAGGGTGGACTCCCAGAGCTATCCTCCTCTGCTTCCAGGTATCTCTTCCTACTGTGAGCCGCGACGAGCTCCGTGTCTAACCTGCCCCTAGGGGCTCCTCGGAGCCCCAGCCGGGAGTCTGTCACCCCTGTGGCCACAGAGAAAGCGCCCAAAGGCCGGAAAGGATGGGGGCGGGAGCCTCTGGGGCCTCTCCTCTTTCATCCCCGCGGCCTCAAAGGGATTTACAAGGTGTGAACAGACTTTTATGGGGGAGGCGACAGACGTTCAAGCCCCAAGGGCCGGACGTCTGGGGGAGGGACGGAGTCGGAATCCCAGGGTCAGGACTGGCAATTAAGCCTTCGTGGGCCTTAATGAATGAGACTGGAAATCGGCAGGTGCGAGCGCGAACTGCACAATAGCCGGGCAAAGGCCTAGGCCCGGCGCTCCAAGGACGGCCCGTCCTCAGTTTCCCAGTGCAGACTCTGGGGGAGGGAAGACAGGATGCGGTGGGGGCGCTAATGGACCCGGCTTCGGCGGAGGTGCGTCCCGGGCAGGATCGAAGCCCTCCCATCCGCCTTGTGGCCGGAGGGAGCAGACCATTAGTGGGACGAGCGTAGACGCCTGGAGCCGGGCCGGCCCGCAAGAGTGCGGTGACCTCAGGCTCTCCCTGCGACGGGGTGCGGGGGGTGGGGAGGGGAGCGGAATTCCGGGGTTGGAGTTTTAGTGTCTTGACCCTTTTAAGGAATGGTTGAGGGGGAAGGAGGAAGGAACAGTTTGGAGCAGGGGGCGCGGGAGAGGAGGAGAGAAGCCCCGGGGATTTGGAAAATGGGTCGGGGGTCCTTTAAGGGGTCGGCGGTTGGCGTCGGGACGGCGGGTTCCTTCAGGAGGGGGCGGGGCATCAGTTGGACACGCCTCCTCGGGGCTCCTCCCCCAGGGCGTCTTGCTTCAGCTCCGCGCGGGCGGGGGCGGGGCCGAGACGGTGGGGGCGTGGCCGGGCCGGGAGTGGGCGTGGCCTGAGTGGGGCGGGGCCGGGCGAGCGGCCCTAGGCTTGAGTGTCCAGGCGGCGGGCGGCGGCTGGGGCTTCGGCGGGAGCAGCATGGATTGGGGCACCGAACTGTGGGTGAGTCCGATCGGCCCGGCCCCAAGTTCCCCCTTCTTCGGGTCCCCCTTTTGCCCCCGCAGTGCCTTAGCGGGAGATTCCGCGCTTTCCCTTCCAGCGACCCCTGGGTCCCCGCCCTCCGCCTTCCGAGCTTAGCTGCGGGACGTCGGGGGTTGGGGGGCGGCGGCGGGCGACGGGCGACCTTCTAGCAGCCGCATGGGGGAAACTGAGGCACTTGGGTTCAGAGTGAGGCGGCCAGAAGAAGTCCTGGGATCAGGCCGGGCGGCCCGGCGAGGTCACCTATTTTGAGCACCCTGGCCCGGCGGGCGGCTTATCTTACGGCCCCTGGGTCCATGCCCGCCGCCCGCCTGTCGGGCTAGGGGCGGGGGAGGGGGACCCTCCGGCCGCCGTCTCCCCCACGTGGGACCCAGAAGTCCGGGCCGCCCTTTCCGTCGTCTTTATTCACTCTAGGGGCTTTGGGACGTGCTTGGGGGGGTGGCCAGGGGGAAGGGGCTGTGAAGTTCAGCCCAGCCCCCTCCCCCAGCCCGCTCTAGGCGCAGGGCGGGGCCGCCCCCTGGCTGCCTCTAACCTCAGCCTTGGAAGCCCCAGAAATTTCCCTCTATCCAGGCCCCGTCCTCTGACCCCTCCCCTTTCTGGGGGCGGCGGCATTCTTGGGTTCCTGGGTGCAGCGGAGTAGCCAGCTCGCCCACCCACCCCTGAACTCGGACTTTTTTTTGGGGGGGGAGTTCATGGGGGAAACCAAGTCACGCATTGGGGGACCTCGAGAAACATGGCGACCCGGGGAACTTGGTGCCTGCTCCCTAGCTCTTCTGGGGCCCCCCTAAGTTGCGGGGAGCCCTGCCCCGCTGGTCCTGACTCACGCCGGGCCGGCCGGATTTTCCGGAATCTGGGGGGGATTAGGGGAGTCGGGGCAGAGGTTGCGGCTCGGCTCCATTCCACACCCCTCTCGGCGGTCCTTAGACGGGGACCCTGGCGTCCGGCTGGGGCCCCGCCCCTGTTCCCCGGCCCTTCCCGGGAAGAGGAGGGGGTTCCCGCCGGTTTCCTGCCTCCCCCCGCGCCGTGCCGGGGCGGGGCCGGGAAGCCACTCCTCCTCGGAGCTCTGAGCCTTCGGGCTCCCGGGGCCCCTGGCCGGCTGGCTGTGGGGTCCCAAGATCGTGATCACGCCACCCCCAATCCCCCAGGATCAGTTTGAGGTGCTCGAGCGTCACACGCAGTGGGGGCTGGACCTGTTGGACAGATACGTAAAGTTCGTGAAAGAGAGGACCGAGGTGGAACAGGCTTATGCCAAGCAGCTGCGGTGAGACTTCGGGTTGACCAGCCCTGGGGCTGGGGGAGAGGTCCAGGGGGTTGGGGTCTGAGAGCTGAGAGCCTCTCTCTTTTTAGGAACCTGGTGAAAAAGTACCTGCCCAAGAGACCCGCCAAAGATGACCCTGAATCCAAGTAAGGATGGGGAGGGAATGCGAGGCTTAACTTGGGGGTTGGTTCCCCTTTCTCTCTCTTAGTGGGCCACCCCAAACTCAACCTCTCACCTGGATTTCCACTCAGAAGCAAGGACACGGGAGCAGAGTCCAGATTACTGGGTGTGGACTCCTAGGTCCCACTACTTAGTTCCCAGGGGGCTTTGGCCAAGTGACTCATGCTCTCAGCTTCTGTTTTGCTCACTTACTAAAAGTGGAGGTAATTAGTAAATGAGTGACTTTGGGCAAGTGACTTAAGTTTTGTGCCTCCGTCTTTCTCATCTATGAAATGGGGTTGAGAATGATGGTACCCAACTCATAGGGCTCTTGTCATGATTAAGTGAGATAATGTCCTTGAAATACTGCCTGGCCCTTAACAAGCATTTGACTTTATTACTATAAAGTCCCTGATTCCAAAATCCAAAAGGCTCTAGAAATCAAAAGTTTTTTGTAACTTGTTTGGCAGCAACCTCTTGATTTTATAGTGTGTCTATGGTATCTCATACTGCACAGGTATTTAGGACATTTAATTTCAGGATGCTGACCCTGACCCCGCTTTTATAGCATAAAAGATGGTATAAGCATGGTACTCCCTTTCCAAAATCCAAAAAAAATTTAAAATGCTTCTGATCCAAGGGCTGGGGGTAAGGGATTAGGGATGGGTTTACCCTTTTCCATCTGGAGGTGGGTCCTGGGAGCCTGACTCCAGGCTCTCTACTCCCGCCCCAGGTTCAGCCAGCAGCAGTCCTTCGTACAGATTCTCCAGGAGGTGAATGACTTTGCAGGACAGCGGGAGCTGGTGGCTGAGAATCTCAGTGTCCGTGTGTGCCTTGAGCTGGCCAAGTACTCACAGGAGATGAAGCAGGAGAGGAAGATGGTGAGGGACGTCCTCCTTGGGTCTCCCCGTGGGCTCCTGCTGGAATCGGGTTGAGCCTCATCAGCCCTCTTTCCCCAGCACTTCCAAGAAGGACGCCGAGCCCAGCAGCAGCTGGAAAATGGCTTCAAACAGCTGGAGAATGTGAGTTTGCAAGGGTGATTTTGGCAGCATGAAACTTGATCATCCACAGAGCCATCCCCTATGTCTGGCTTGGACCCCTCCACTCCCTGGTGGGCTCCTAAAATGCCCACTGCCCCCAACTTGTTGGGTAACTTCCTGCCAGTCTCTGAAACCTTGGTTTCCCTCCACCACCTACCTTGGGGAGGGGTCCCCTTCACTCTGGTTCTGTCTCCTACGCAGAGCAAGCGTAAGTTTGAACGGGACTGCAGAGAGGCTGAGAAGGCAGCCCAGACTGCTGAGCGGCTAGATCAGGACATTAATGCCACCAAGGCTGACGTGGAGAAGGTGTGTGTGGGACAGGCCTGGGGATTGGGGTGAGGCGGGGCCAGAGCCTGACAGCCACCCTGGTTTGCATCAATACAGGCCAAGCAGCAAGCCCACCTTAGGAGTCACATGGCAGAGGAAAGCAAAAATGAGTATGCAGCCCAACTACAGCGTTTCAATCGAGACCAGGCCCATTTCTATTTTTCCCAGATGCCCCAGATACTTGATGTGAGTGCTCAGAGTCCCCAGCCCCACCTTTCCCGCCAAAACCCCAAAGTGAAGCAACTCCTATGCACTTGCTAAAACCCTAGCTGCAATGACCCAATCCCTAGATTGAAAGGGAATTAGAAACACACAGACACAGTGAGCCCTGCCTTTGCTTAAGCTGCTCTTTCTGCCAGGGATGCCTTTCTTTCCTTTTGAAACTCCTACTCATTCTTCTAAGCCCCTGAAAAGTCTTGAATTTCCCCTCTTCTGTGTCGGCTACTTCATACTCCACCCCCTGTCCCAATCCTGGGATTGGGAGTGACTGTTCCTGGTCTACATTGTCTTCAAAGCCCTGGCTCCCATTGTCCCCTCCTTTGAGAAGACTTTTCTGACTGTCTGATCCCCCCGGCCCCGCATCTCTCTCCTGACCACACTGGGCTGCAATGTCTGTGTCCGTTTGTCTTCCCCACAGCTTAGGACTGGGTCCGCTGTGGATGGCCACCGTGCTTGCAGAATAAATCACTCTGCTGTTGGGCCCCCCATTAGCACCCCTGAGTTTTCCCTTTGCCCTCCACCCCTGCAGAAGCTGCAGGATATGGACGAACGTCGGGCGACCCACCTGGGTGCCGGGTATGGGCTCCTCTCGGAGGCTGAGCTGCAAGTGGTACCCATCATTGCCAAGTGCCTGGAAGGCATGAAGATGGCAGCGGAAGCAGTGGATGCCAAGAATGTGTGTTCCCGGTCCCAGTCCACGGACTGGGAGTGGGTGGGCAGAGGGCAGACCCCTGAAGATGGGACACTCGGTCTCGCCCCTGATTGCCCACCCGCTGCCCCCTCCCTCAGGACTCCCAGGTCCTCATAGAGCTGCACAAGTCTGGCTTTGCCCGCCCGGGCGACGTGGAATTTGAGGACTTTAGCCAGCCCATGAACCGCGTGCCATCTGACAGCAGCCTGGGCACCCCCTCGGACGGACGACCCGAGCTCCGCGGCCCGGGACGCACTAGCCGTGCAAAGCGCTGGCCCTTTGGCAAGAAGAACAAGGTGGGGGTCGGGGCCCTTGGGTGAGGGGGTGTGAATGGGGACAGTGGGGCCCCCACTGAGTCAGCCCCAGCCACTGGAACACTGAGTCCTGGGCAGGAATTTTCCTCTTGGCTGCTGGCCCGGGTTGGAGGAAAAGGCAGGCAAGCAGGCGGGTGGATTGGCCTGGGAGTCCCCTGAGGCTGCTGGGGGGGCTGCTAGGATGGGGAACCCTGGGGTGTCTGTCTGCTGCTTCTCAGGATACTGGTAGAAGACCTGCTTGTGGAGTTTGGAGCTGGGCTGAGGGTTAGAGACTGGCCTCAGGGACCTCCCCACTCCCATCCCGAGTGCCTCTCCATCCCACTGATGGGTTTGGGGGCCCCGTACTCAGGGTCCCTTTTTCCTGGGCTTTTTGGCTTTCAGCATCAGAGCATATACTTGACACCTGGGTTTATACCTTTGACAAAGCCCCTCTCCCCTCAATTTGTAACTTTGACTCTGGTTTATACTTTTGATCTCTCTTGACTTATACTTTGATAACCCTTCCTCAACTTACACATTGGACCCCCTAGCTTAAACCCTTGACTCCCCAGCTGTAACCTCTCTCATTTCATGCCTTTGACCCCTCTCTTGGCTTGCCCTTTGACCTCTCTTGTCCCCTACCTGTGTGAGACCCTGGTTCCTGCATCTATCTCCCCCCACCTTCTAGACTGTGAGCCCAGAAAGCTAAGTTAGGGGCGAATGGGATAGTAATGTGGGCCTCTGTCCTGCAGATCTTGTTCTAGGTTCTGGACAGAATTCCAGGGATGTGGGTGATTCTGGGTAGGGAGGGGTCTGCCTTCTGGCTCACAGTCTAACACCCCCTCCCCCTCCACCCCCTCCTAGATTTTTTGTGTTGCTCTTGCATGCATTCTCTGCGTGTGGTTGTGCATCTCAAGTTGTGGTTTTCTTACCGTTTTTTGTTTTTTTTTTTTTTTTCCTTTCTCCATGTTGTTTTCCTGTTTTTCTTTTTTGTGTCCATCCCTCCGTCCATCCCTCTTCATTCTCTACATCCTCTCACCCCTCCCCGGCCTCCTCCGGTAGCCACGCCCCTTATCCCTCTCCCCCCTGGGGGGCCCCCTGCCCTCCGCATTGCCTAATGGACCCCCGTCCCCCCGCTCCGGCCGCGACCCCTTGGCCATACTGAGCGAGATCAGTAGGTCGGTCAAACCGCGGCTTGCATCCTTCCGCAGCCTCCGAGGCAGCCGTGGGGTAAGTGACGCCTCGCGGGAGGCGGTGGCAGGACCCTGGGCTCGCTTCCTGCAGCCAGCCAGGCCCCTGACTCCCAACTCCCAACTGCTTTGCACAGTGCATGGCCTTGCCCCCCTGGATGGGGAGGACGGTGAGGATGGTGGACTTCGTGTGTCTTAGGAGTGTGCGGAGCCTGGGTGCTCGGACTCGGTGATCCCAAACTGGGCCTTCTTCCCGCTTTGCAGGCAGTGGTGACCGAGGATTTCAGCCACTTGCCTCCAGAGCAGCAGAGGAAGCGGCTCCAACAGCAGCTGGAGGAGCGGAATCGTGAGCTCCAGAAGGAAGTCGATCAGAGGTACAGTGGGGGAGGCAGGCAAGGAACAAAGTACAATAATAAGCTAATTAAATGTAAATGGTCCCCAAAGAGCTCTCCTCCCCAACAAAGCACAGGCCCCGATAGTTTTACAGGTGATTCCTCCCATACTTTGAAGAAACAGTCAATTCCCGTGTTATAAAGACAAGTCATTCCTCATAATGCTGAATGAAATAAGCCAGACATAAAAAGAGAGACATGGCTTGTTACCACTAATGTGAACTCTGTGAAAAATGTAAAATAAATATTTTATATTGTAGAATGTAGGGGACCTAGAGATAGACAGCAGCTAGTGAAAGGGGGACGATAATCTAGTAAGAACAGATGAGCTATTGAAAATAATCTCAATGTTATGGGAATGCTCAGTAATGATTATGGTTTGCACACTTCCTTGGGTATGTAGGATCATGTTGGAAGCAATGTTATTTTAGGTTATTTGTTTCTCTTATTCCTTTGTTTTGTTAGGGTTTGTTAATTTTCTTGGGGTATGGTAGGGACATGTCAGAAGCAATACAGTTATTGTAGGTTATTTGTTTTTCTTATTCCTTTGTTTTTTTTTTTAATTTTTTTATAAAGTAAAAAAAAGCTACTGCATTAAAAAATTAGCTTCAATGTAGTTATTGTAGGTTATTTGGTCTTTCTTATGCCTTTGATTACGGTTTTGTTAATTTTCTTGGGGTATGGTAGGAACATGTTGGAAGCAATGTAGTTATTTTACATTATTTGTTTTTCTTAATCCTTTCTTTTGTTTGAAATGTTCTTTTGTTTTGTTTTACTTTTTTGATAAAGTTAAAAAATTAAAACACAAAAACAAAAACAAAAAAGTCATTCCAGCGAACGAAAAAAAAAAAAAAAAGTGAAAGCTGCCCAGCTCATTTAGGAGGCTGACAGACTCTTGATTCCAAAATCAGTTAACAAGTATTCAATGAAATAAAATTGTGGGCTCATTTTTATTTTACTTATGGTCTTGGATGCACAATCTTAGCCAAGCATATCCAATGGTGTTTTAAAAACATATATGTCACGATGTATGTCACCCCAGTAATGCAAAAGATGGTTCAGTATCAAAAACTATATATCTGCTTCACATTAATTGGCCAAAAGAAAGGAAGGAAAAAATCTTTATTTAAATAAAACACTTAAAAATATTAATCACACAAAACTTGCCAGATTTAAAAAAAAAAAAAGAAAAGAAAATCTTTTCTCCCTCACTCTTTCCAAGCAAGATCCTCTTCCCAGTCCGGTTACATAATAGGAATGACGTTTGCCACTTGCGAACAGGCAGCCAAATTATATTTTGCCGTTTGCATGAAACCTTTTGGACAAAACGGCTTTTACCCACGTATAGTTCCATTCCGAACTGTAAATTTCTGGAGGCAGTTTCGTTGTTGGGTTAACCCCAGCTCTGTCCCTTTGGTCTCAGGCAGCTTGCTTTGCCTCTGCTTCAGTGTCCTCAACTGTAACACGGATCGGGCATTAGAACTGGAAGAAAGTTGAGCCCGGGTCTGATGTATTCCAAATGTCTGTGCTGGTAGCATTTATGTAGCATTTATCTGAGCTCTTAAGCACTCCCCTGTCTTGCTCCTTGCTGCCTGCTTGGATGAAGCAAAGCCCATTATTTTCACCTTGTTAAATCATGGGGGACTCTTCTCTCTCTGGCTGTCTGTCTGCTCCTTAGGGAAGCCCTGAAGAAAATGAAGGATGTGTACGAGAAGACACCCCAGATGGGGGACCCCACCAGCTTGGAGCCCCAGATCACAGAAACCCTGAGCAACATCGAACGGCTGAAATTGGAAGTGCAGAAGTATGAGGTAAGGGGAGGCCCAGTGGGGGCCCCAGGGGAGGGGCGGGGGCCAGCAGGCCTGGCTGAGTCATTGGCGGGTGTGTGTGTATGGGAGGTGGGGTGGGGGACAGGGGGGTGTCGGGGCTCCAGCTGTTTCCCATCACAGCCCTGGGTGTGCATGAGTGACCTCAGGAAACCTCCATCCTGGAGTTGACCATGTGGTTTGGTCCCCTCCGCCCCAGGCTTGGCTGGCAGAAGCTGAGAGCCGGGTACTGAGCAACCGGGGCGACAGCCTGGGCCGGCATACCCGGCCTCCAGACCCCCCAGCCAGTGCCCCACCGGACAGCAGCAACAATGGCTCCCAGGACAACAAAGAGGGGTGAGCGGGGAGGCCAACAGTGGGCCCCAGGAGTCCAGGAGGCACAGGCTCACCTGCTTTGCTCTTTCCAACCAGCTCTGAAGAGCCTCCCTTAGAAGAGGGTCAGGATGCCCCCATTTACACGGAGTTTGATGAGGATTTTGAAGAAGAACTTGCATCCCCTATAGGACATTGCGTGGCCATCTATCACTTTGAAGGTGAAAACCGTTTGGGCAGGGAGGGGGGTGGCTTGTGAGTTGGTTGGGACATGTCTTTGGCTTGGGCTCTGCTTAAATTCACCTGAAGCACACCTGAGCCCACCTCCCTGCACCCTCCCCACGGCAGGGTCCAGCGAGGGCACCATCTCCATGGCCGAGGGCGAAAACCTCAGCCTCATGGAAGAGGACAAGGGCGACGGCTGGACCCGGATCCGACGGAAACAGGGAGGTGAAGGCTACGTGCCCACCTCCTACCTCCACGTCACCCTCAACTGAACCCCGCCAGAGGCGGAAAGAGGGGGGTAGGCTGTTGGGGGCTGTTGGCTGCTGCTTCTGGGCCACGGGGGGTGGGGGGGCGCCCAGGGCCTATGCACTTTATTTCTGCCCCCGTGGCTTCGGCTAAGACCTGTGTAACCTGCTGCCCCCACCCCTCACCCCTCACCCCAAATGACCCGCTGTGCCTTCCAACACTGATGTACATATTCATGTCTCAAATCTTTTCTTCCTGCCACTCGGCTCAGGCCGTTTTGTTTTATATATATATAAAAAAATTATATAAAATCCTTGGAGTCTGTGCTTTATTATGGGATTTAGATGCCAGGGGCTGGATCCCTAATTGCCATCCTCCTTACAGGCCACACAGGGAAGGAGGAAGGGGAGGTGCCTTTGGACAAATCTGGGTCCTTGGCCAGTGCCCCTTCCTGGGAGTTGGCTTGAGGTCAGTGGGGGTTTGTCTGTGACTAGTGCAGCTTACCAGAACAGGTCACATTTATTGAGCACCTACTGTGTGCTAGGCATTCTCCATTCTCATGACCTCATTTAAACATTGAGCTTTAATCCCCACAACAACCCTGGGAAAGTGCCTCACTTTTATGGTGAAGGCAGGCACAGAGAGGACGAGCAACCTATGGAAAATCACACAGCTTTCAAGGGATGGAGACAGACTGAACTCATGTTCACCATCTGTGCTTTCTTAGGTGTCCCAGGTGCGTGTGTGTGGGGGTGGGGGGGTGGGGCGTGGTATCCAGTGCATCCAGGCACCTGGGTCTTCTGGCATGGGGGAAAAGGCTGCCTGATCCCCCCACATGTGAGGCAGTAGTGAGGTCCCCACCACGGGTGGCTGTGTGAGGGGCCTGGGGCCACTTCCTTGGTCTCTGTCGGAGGTTCCTAGAAGTCTGGGTTTCCCGGGCATGAAGAAAGGGGCTGCGTTTTCAGCCGTCCGGCTCCAGGCGTTGCGACAGGGCGCTAAGGACTCGCTGGAACTTCTCAAGACGCTCGGCCCGCGGCGCCCCCGCACCCCGGCTCCCCCAGAGTAGCCGCCGCACGAAGCAGGTGGTCAGGGCCTCTCTCAGCAACGGGTTTGGCCGGAATCCTAGGGGAAGGGCCAGGCCGGCTGGGGGCGGGACCCGGGCGCCCGCCTAACCCCTGCCTGCACCAGCCCGTACCCTGGAGACTTTGACCCAGCAGGAACCCGGAGGCGACTAGGAGGGGTTAGTGGGGGTGGCTGAGAGGCTCGGCGAAGGCGGGCCATTCCAGGTGCAAGATGCTGGGGGCTCCACCTTAGAGGCTGTCTGGGGGTGGGGCCGCCCTGGGGGCGGGATTTGGGGAACCCAACTGCCCTGCGCGATGCCGGGGCACGTCTCGGGGTCAGGTTGGGGAGATTGGGCCAAGTTTGGAGGGAGGGGAATGCTAAAGTTGGTGGGGGTCCTGGAGGCTGATCTGCCCCAGCGTAGGAGAGAGGTGTGGCTCTTAGCGCAGTGGGGGCGCTGTTCTCCCACCAGGTTGAAGGAAATGGGTCATTTTGGAGGCCCCTGGGCGTTCTTGGGTTCTCCCTGAGGGCAGGGCCGTCCCGGTTTGGGAGGTGCTGTTCCTTGGCTAGGTTGGGGTGGGGGCTTTCGGTTAGAGCACGTGGGATCCTCCCGAAGTTGGGACCCTCTGGCGGCCACAAGGAGGGGCACCCACCTCGCAGGCGCCGGGCCGCCACCTCGCGGAATTTGGGCGCATTCCGGGCCATCTGGCGCGCCCCTTGCAGGGTGTGCAGCAGCCGCTCGCAGCTCTCGTCCAGCGGTCCCGGCGGATCCGCGCCCTCCAGCAGGCGCACCGCGGGTGCCACGTGCGGCAGCGCCACCTCGCCGGGCTCGCAGGGGCCTGCGGAAGGGGTGGGGCTGGGCTGGGCTTGGGGCGGAGGGCGGGGCCTAAGAGAGGGGCAGGGGTGGGACTTGGGGGGTGGGTCAGACCTACAGGGTGGAGCCTAGTACAGAGCAAGCCTTGAGCAAGGGCGAGGCTTGGGACAAGGGCGGAGCCTACGATAGGAGTAGGGGCAGGGTCTAGGGCCGAGGGCGGGGCCTGGGTCTAGAATACGATTCCCGACTGAAGCTGGGATGGGGGTCCAGGCGACACCACGCCCCCCACCCTCACTCACCCGCGCCCTCGTCCAGCGCCCGCATCAGCGGCTTCAGCTCCTGCTCGAAAGCTAGCGCCGCCTCCGTGTGGCTCCGTCGGAACTGGCGCCACGTGCGCTCCAACCGGGACACCTGGGGACGCGGGATGACACCTGTGCTTGCCTCCACTCCCCGCCCCCCCGTCACCTGCACCCCGGCCCCCTCTCTATCCCTGCTCCCCACGCACCTGGGGCATGAGCAGGGCGTCCATGACTGCAGCCAGCCCGGGCAGATCCCCCGCCGCCCCTGGCCCGAGTGCCAGCGCCAGCTCCACCAGGCCCCTCAGCGCGGCCGCTCGCTCCTCCAGCGGCCCCGCGCAGCCCAGCACCGCCAGGGCCCCGGCCAGCGCCAGTGCCTCGTGCCTGCGGAAGCGGAGGGCAAGGGTCTGGGGGCAGTGGGGCAGCTTGTAATACAGGGGTGAGTAAACCCTATGGAGTGGGGGGAATCGGTACCCCCACCCCCAAGGTTCCAGGCAGCTAGCTGGCTCACCTCTCCAGCAGTTCCAACCTCAAGCAATGCCCGTGGGGAAGTGTGAGCAGCTCCAGGCCAGAGCCGACCCCCATGACCTGATGACGAGTGCTGGTCACTCCCAGGAGACCTGCAGCCTGCGGGAGGAGAGTCAGGTGAGCAGAGGGAGTATAAAGGTGTGAGGTGCCATTGGGCATGTTCCTGGGAAGAGTGACCCACCTGGCAGTCCATCAGCAGCAGATGGAGGGCCGTGCTCCCAGGATGGTGCTCCAGGAACAGACCCCGCAGAATACGCAGGACCCCGGGTTCCAGGGGCCTGTTCTGTGGGCCCAGCAGACCGGAGGGGTTGTAAGGGCGACAGAAAGAGACCTCTGCTTGTGGTCTCCTAAAACTTCTGTCCTCCTTGTCTTCCTCTTCATGGATTTCCCACCATGGGATGTCCGGCTCTGGGCAGCCTTGGCCAGGGAGTGTTCGCTGGGCACTGGGCATGCGGGGCACGAGCTCACAGTACACTGGGGGACGTTCAGTGACATCAGGCAGCACCAGTGAGGGTGTCCGGGGAGGCTTGTCTGGCGCCTTGGCATGAAGCTGCCCATCGGAGGCCCTGAGACCGTCTGCAGTGGCCCGCAGGGAAGCCCCAGCTTTCAGCAATGTGGGGTCACTGCCGGTCCGGAGCAGGGCAGACACCAGCATTGCTCCTGAGGGCCATACAAGTGGGAGTGATGGGGATGATCAGAAAAGACAGCAGGGTGGGGGGTTCATGGTTACCACTCTCCTGGTGCATCCATTCATTCAGACACAGAGCAGAGGGCCATTTGGAGATGGGGGCAAAGATTAGAGAGCTGCGGCTACAAGCCAAGCAATGCCGGCAACCAATCAGAAGGCTGAAGAGGCTAAAAGCCTTCTTCCGACATGTTTCAGAAGGAACGTGTCCTGCTGACACCTTGATTTTGGATTTCTAGACTCCAGAACAGTGAGAGAATCAATTTCTGTCTTAAGACCACCGCCCCCCCCCCCCCCAAAGTTTGTGGCACTTTGTTACAGCATGCCCTAGGAAACTAATATTGTTTTTTGGCATCCTGACAATCTTAGTGCAACTTTGAACTTCTAACAGCTTCACCAGTGTAAATGCTACACGCTTACAGAGAGTCTGAAAATGATTTAACTTTCTTTGATGCTTTGTGTGGATTTCTGAATAACATGTTAAATTTGAATTCTTCACTTTTGACCCTCTGATTGAAGAGGGCAAGCAGTGACAGAACAAAATTAAAATTAAAAAATGCATTACTGAAAACAAATACATAGAGTCATAAACCAGAATATATGTTACCAGGGGCTGAGAAGGGGGTAGGGAAGGGGGAGTTAATGCTAAAATTGTACACAGTGTCTGTCTGGGATGACTGAAGAGTTTTGGTGATGAATGGTGGTAATGGTAGCACAAGATTGTGAATGTAATTAACAGCACTGAATTATATACTCTAATGTGGTTGAAAGGGGAAATTTCAGATTGAACATGTTACTAGAATAAAAATTTTAAAACAACATAGGACTGTACAACACAAAGAGTGAATCCTAATGTAAACCATGGACTATAGTTAATACAATTATAATAATATTCTTTCATCAATTTTAACAAAGGTACT
The DNA here is from genome assembly GCF_015220235.1 of Choloepus didactylus. Taxonomy (NCBI): domain Eukaryota; kingdom Metazoa; phylum Chordata; class Mammalia; order Pilosa; family Megalonychidae; genus Choloepus; species Choloepus didactylus. The sequence goes on from NW_023637606.1 coordinate 5,992,624, forward strand.
GCACTAGTGCAAAGGGTTGACAATGAGGAGGGGTTTATGGGAACTCTGTATTTTCTGCCTGATTATCCTGTAAACCTACATCTTCTCAAATAAAACTAAATACATACATACATATATACATACATAAAATGCCTTATTAAAAATTCACAAGATTACATGTGTCTAAGAAATTTAACTTATTAAACTTTCAAAGGATGTCTTATTTAAGTTTGTGGCCTATTTACTTCCGGAGTCATTAGAGCTTAAGACTTCACCAATCCTTCTGAGCATTTGTTCCATCGAAGGCTGTCTTCTAGGGACTCAAAATCTTCCCACCGTTCCCAGCTCACTGAGTAAGGGCCACAACCCAATCTGAGCCCTGGGACAACACTCTGATTTTCCCCTCACTCTCCCTGCTTCAGCTACACTTGCCTCCTTTTGGTTGAGTTGCACAGTTCAATCTCTTGTTCTGGCCTCAGGGCCTCTGCACGGGCTGTGCCTTCTGCCCAGGACACTCTCCCCCCGGGTTATCCTCATTGTTTGCTCCCCCAGCTCCTTGAAACCTTCCTCAATTGGGCCCTCTCTGAGCATTCTATTTGAAATTGCAATACCTGCCCCAGCTCCTGTAGTACAAGTCTCCCTTACTCTGTCCTATTTTAAAATTTTTACCCCATAATGTACATAATTTACTTATTTTTTCTGTTTATGGTCTATTTTCCTCTATCAGAATGTTGCTTCCACTTGGGCAGGGATCTTTGTCTTTCTTGTTCATTGATGGATCCCTGAGGGCTCATGTTGAAAGGGAGTGGGGGTGGGGCATATGGACATGAAGGGGTGTCCACCTTTAAGAGGATGCACCAGGTCTGCTGTATTGAGGAACTCATGTTGAATGAGAAGGAGCCATTCAGGAAAAATTAGGGGAACAGGATTCCCACCAGGTGGAATAGCTCATGCAAAGGCCCTGGGGGCAGGAACAAGGTTGGAAGTTTCCAGCAACTGAAGGGAAGGCTGTGTGACCACAGCAAGAAAGGGGTATGGCAGTAGTTACGGTTAGAGAGGTCAGGCAGGGCTAGGACCTGTAGGGCTTCTTGGAATGATCATAAACACACATTTTAAAGCATTGGCAAAGTTCCCGTGTGATACTGTTTTCACTGTGACAACTTTGAGAGCATAGCTCTCCCCATTTTACAGAGGAATAAGTTGAGACTCTGAGAGGTTAGGCAGTGAGTGGCAAGGTCAAGCTCTAATACATGTGTTCTCCCAGTAGACCCTCACCTGGTCCAGAGTTGTCCTTTCTTGGCCGCCCCACATGCTCCAATCCTGCAGGTTGACTGTCACTCCACTTCCTAGCCCTGGGGGGACAGAGTTGCAGGAGAACTGCAGTCCCCAACAAAATAAGGCAGCTCCCCAATGATGCCCAGAAAAACTTGCATCCAGTCATTCTACACCAATGGATCTCAACCCCAGGTGATTCTAACCCCCAGGGAGCACTTGGCAATGTTTGGAGACATTTTTGGTTGTCACAACTGGAAGGAGGGCATAGTTTTCTACTTGCATCTAGTAGATAGGGGCCAAGGATGCTGATAACATCCTACAATGTACAGGACAGCCCTCACCACAAATAATTAGCCGGTTGAAAAACCCTGGGGGTGATTGTCAAGGAGAAAGAGGAAGCCTGCGGGTACCTGAGCGACTCCACCCGAGCTGGGCTGTCTACCAGGGTGTCTTCACTAAAGCTGCGCCGCAGAGGCCCCTGCCGGGACACGGGCCTGGAGGCCACGGCCCCGGTGGCCTGGGACAGTGGGCGCCGACCAGCCACGTAGCTGCGAACCAGGGCGGGCAGGCTGGGAAAGCGTTCGTCTTCCAGCTGAAAGAGGGCAGTGGGCCGGCCTGGCCGGGGGCGCAGGGCCACACGGAGCACCTCGAAGTGCAGGACGGAGCCCCCCCAGCAGCAGGAGAGCACAGGGCCGCCCCCACGGGACCCGGAGGCACGAACGAGGAAGTCGCCATCTTGCTGAAGAAGAGCCTCAGCCTTCTGGGGTTGGGAGCAAGGGGCAGGAGGTTAAGGAATTACCAGCAGTTATTGGTGACCCCCTCCACCCCCAACCAAGAAAAGCCACCCCAGTTAAACTAACGTGGCAGAAACTGGGTCGTTTTTCACCAATCCATTTCCCTTTTTCTCATGGGCAAGCAGCCAGACTACATTTCCCAGCCTCCCTTGCAGTTAGAGTCGTCATGTGATGAGGTCTAGCCAATGGGATGTAGCAGAAGTGCTGTGGGAAACAGGATGAGCTCATAAAACCCTCCTTCACACTCTTACAGGGTCTTTCTGTTATCTGTTGACTAGATAGCCCCAGAGGAGGACACAAAAATCCCAGGGGATGGCGGAGCCATAGAGGGAAAGGGTTTGGGTCCTGACTGATTTCTGGAGCAGAGCTCTGCATCCCCACCTCTCGACCACTTTGGACGGTGATATGAAGAAGCCATAAACGTTTAATGTGTTTAGTGGGAGATATCTTGGAGATGTTTGCTACAGCCATTCATCCGACCCTGACTAATGCAACTTCCGATCTGAGTAAATGCACTGGGTGGGTTTGCTGTGCAAATGTGGCTTCAAGGAAAAGCCATTAGCTAGATCATTCCAAACAGATAGTGGCCTCTAAATTCCTCCTTTATAAACATTTTCAAGCACTCTTAGCCAGCAGCGGAGACTGGTGTCAGGACACCCAGGAGAGGGGCATGGGGGCTGGGGATTGACTAATAAATGTAGAGGACACAGCTATAGCTCTAGGTGCTAGGCACTGCTTGAAATGTAGAAGGTATTAACTCATGTAATCCTCGTAACAAGGTTAGGTAGTAGGTACTATTATCCCCATTTTACAGATGGAGAAACTGAGGCCCAGAGAGGTGGTAACAGAGAATGTAAGTTCTAGGGCTGAGATTTGAACACAGAAGTCTGGCAACAGGGCCTGGGATTTTTAACCAGATATATTGCCTCTTGTGGTTTGGTTGAACGCCCAGGACCCCAAGACTGCCAAGTGTGATACCTGAATTGGAGATGGAGGTGGGAGTCCTCAGGTTGACAGGGAAATGCCAGGAGGGAGAAGGGGCCCAGAGGCAGAGATTGGCAGGGGGTGGTTTTGGGGGGTCATTAGGGCCCTCTTCCATCTCAGCCACTACCCCCCAGCACCACCCCAAAGAAAGTGAGATATAAGGAGTTATAGTGCCAAGCCAAAAAAGCTTCAAGACAATCCCCCAGCCACTCCTTTGAACAGACCTTGGCCCTAAGCCCCTTATCCAAGACCCAGGATCCCAGTATATCAAGGGTAGGAGAGGCTCTCCACTTCAGGGTGCTGAGGCCCAGCAGGAGGCAGTACCTGGCGGGACAGGGGGCCGTGGTACCAGGGCTGGCGGGCAAGGTCCTCTCCATCCTGTGGCATTTGCATGGAGCTCCTGGGTGCAGAGGGGGCCAGAGCCAAGCCCTATATTTTCAACAGGCCTCAGTCCTCCACATCTGTAAAATGGGAATAATTATTCCTTTTCCCTGAGCTTCCTGGGTGCCTGGCTCAGCCCTTCCATGCTCCTGGGTTTCAGAGCTCAAAGCCCACATATTATCAAACCTTAAAATGCAACTGTGTCCTCTATGCCTGGCCACGAGTAACTTCTGTAATTTAGAACTGGCTACGCTTTCTTGGCGACTGTCATGCATGCACTGGGATTCTTGGGAAGTGAGAAGATGTAACCTATGCATTGCTTTCAAAAGAGGTGCAATTTTTATGCAGCGAGAAAATGAATGATGATGAAATAATACTGTGTTTTGTAAACATTTAATTAACCCCGTCACTCAACCAATATTTCTGGGGTGACTACTGTGTATCCAGGTGCTGTACCAGGCACAGGGGACCCAGCAGCAAACAAAAAAGAAAGCATCTGTGCCCTTGTGGAGCTGACATTTTAGTTGGGAGACCTCAATGAAGGAAATAAATAAAGATGATGGGTAGATCAGAGAGGATTAAATGGTAAATGGAAAAACTAAACCAGGGGCAGGGAAAGGAAGGTTCAGGTGGTGGGGTTAAAATTTGAGGTGGGATGGCCAGGGAAGGTCATTGATTAAAGACTGAAAAGATTTTGAGGAAATGAGCCAGGCAGCTTCCTGGGCCAAAGAACAATTCCAGGCAGAGGGAATTTAATTTACCAGTATTCATGGTTTCTCAGCAATCTCTGTCCACACTCAGGGGTTCTTAGGATGTAGAGAATCTAACCCATATGTTGCTTTCGAACATAACACCGTTTTTAAGGATGTTAGAAGGGCCATACTTTGTCGAAATAAAATGTCAGCAAAATGCAATTTTGCATCTGCAGATTCTCCTTATATTTTGGAGGCCATACATTGTGTTATTATTATGATCGAATTTAGTTCTCAAACATTTTGATAGTGCCCTGATTATCCCACAGGCCTTAGGCCTTTATGTCTAACGTATCTGGTGGAAAAATTGCCTTGGAAGGGCCAGGAGAAAGGGTCTGCTTCCCCCCATAACTTGCTGCCACCACCATCTTGCCCCAAAAGTCTTCCCCAGTCTGGCAGGGTCTGCTGGATTTCTGCCTCCTGAGTCAGCCCAGCTGAGGGCCTGAGGGGCAGGAAGTTCCCAGACAGGCCCACAGCAGCTTTAGGGGTGGGGAGCTGGGCAGGGAGCTGGCTCCAGGACGCATACCTGAACACCAGGTGTGTCTCCTGGGTGCCTGTGTGCTGTTTGTCAGCTGAGCCGGGCCTGACCTCTGTCTTAAGAGTCCCCCAAACTCCAGGCTCCTCTTAGTGGGGGCAGAGGTGGGTCACCGACAAGGCCCTGGGAGGTGTGGGGACCTTAGGGTGGGCACGGGTCAGCCAAAGGCCAACTAAGTCATCCCCCTGCCTCTGAGTCTTTTGGGGTAGTTTCTGGATATTTGGGCAGGGGAAAGAGGAAGGGGCAGAATCTGGAGAAGGCCTGGGGTAGGGGAAGGAGGAGGGCAAAGGCCCGGGGGCCTTTTAAATTTTAAATCATCACGGAGGCAGTGTGGCTGGAAGGCAGTGAGCAAGGAGCAGAATGGTGGGTGAAGAGGACAGGAAAGGGACGAGACCGTGCAGGAAGTGGGGAACCCCAAATTTTAACTTCAGGGGAATGGGAGCCATGGAAAAGTTTCAAGAAAGAGGCACCATCTGATTTGTGATTTAAAAAGATTGCTCAGGCAAGACTGGAAAAAAGGGAGGCTTTCCTTTCCTGCACAGGAAAGGAACTTAGAGGGGCACGCCCAGGTACGCACAGGTGCACGAACACGCGTGACGCACAGGGTCCCACTCATGCACCCCTTTGACGTGTGTGGACAGATACCTAGATTCTCCCTCCGAGCCCCCACCTGTTAAGAGAGGGCTGCCCACCCCAATAATCCTCTGGTTCTGAATCTTCCAGGACACCCCACTACCCCCACTCACCTGAACGGGATCCCGCGGGGCTCCCACGAGTACGAAGCCTGAGGCTGTGCGGTTCCGGGCCTCTCCGTCCCGGTCCCAGCCAGGTCCAGCCCCCTCCGGCCACACCTGGTGGGAACCGCGCCCAGGTACCTGGCCCCGCCTCCTAAAGGCCCAGGTGCCGGCGGACCCCGCCTCCCACTCGAAACCCCACCCCCAAGCTCTCACCCCGCCCCTCGTTCTTTCTCCTCCCCCTTGAAACCTTTTAAGACTAGACCCCGCCCCTTTGGGGAACTCCGCTAGGTCCCTCCTTCAGGGGCCCCGCCCCCCGATCTGGTCCCGCCCACTCAGCGCGCCTCTCTGAGCTCCTCCCTCTCCGCTTGCGTCTTTGGAAAGCGGAACGAACTTGAACTCTACAGCCCCGCCCCTTGGAGCCCAGCCCCTCCCTTCGCTCCCACCCAGGCTGGCCCTAAGCACCCCCGGCCTTGGATGAGGGGGCGCGGGTCTCTCTCCCCGCCCTCCAGGGTTCCGGGTGGGGACCCAGCGGTCCCGATCGGCTGTCAAGCCTGGCAGCGGGATTGGCGGACGCGACGACGTAAAGAGGGGTGCGCTGCCCCAGACCGCCCCCCTGGGTTTCCGGGAAAGGAGTCCCAGTTGGGTGTTGGGTTTTGTGGAGAGAGTTGCGGGAAGACACGACAGCCTCCCCCAGTGACAGCAAGATGGAGTGGGGCTGGACTTTGGGGGTCGCCTGGGGAAGAAGCATTCAAGTGGTTTCTCAGGTGGGAGGTATTGGGGGGTCTCCCACCCGGATGCCTGGATACAGGTGTGAGAACGGTGGGTGGAACTGAGGCCAGAGAGAGGACGCTCCAGACACGTTTATTAAGGGCTAACGTTAGCAGTAGCCGCAGCTAACATTTATTGAGTGCTTGCTGTATGCCAGGGCTGTTGAGCTTGCCTGACCTACCCCACTGTATTTCATTTCCACAGGTGCGCTATAAGGCACGTACTATTTCTAAACCGAGGCACCGGGCAGCTAAGCCATTTGTACGCCTTGTGAGCGCTCCAGGTGGCATTTATACCCGGCGTCCTAGAGCGCTGTCCCGTCTGCCTGGTTTTCATTTTCCCAGCTCCACTGTCTCAGATTCTCAGGAGAGTTCTATGCAGTGGAGGTCACTCTCACCCACTTTACAGAAGGGGGCATTGAGGCGTAGAGAGCCAGGGATGCACGGGGATGAAGCGTTTTGGCGTCTGTAGGATCGCAAAGCTGGGGATTTCCAGGCTGGGTAACCCGCCCCCCGCTCTCCACCCCGTTCCCGCCAATGTGGAAGGCCCGGGAGGGAGCAGAGGGGATTGCCTTTTACTTGACCCCCACCACCCGTCAAGTTTTGGCACAGTCAGAGGGTAGGGGCGTGCCCAGTGCAGTTGTCTAGTGCCCTCTAGTGGTTACAAGAGTTTTAAAAAAATCATTCGGGGGGGGACAGTATGAGGTGGAGGGGCGGGGCCGGATGGGGGTGGGGCACACCTTACAGCTTAGTGGGGGTGGGGTGAAGAGAGAGGCAGCACGTAGAGGATCTCACTAGTGATTAAGAGCTACGAAGACAGCAAATGTTTGTTGAATGAATGAACTAAAGATGACATTGCACTCCATAGGGAGAGATGGTGGCTTAGATTTGCACAGTGGTCATGTGCAAATGGTGACAAATGGATGGATTTGAGATAAATGTCAGAGGTAGAGCCAAAAGAATTTTCAGTCATTTATTCATTCATTCAACAAATGTCAGCGGTGAATACAAGAGACTAAAATTGCGGCTCTCATGGGGTTAACATTCTGGTGTGGGAAATAGACAGTAATGAAATAAATGTAATAAAATATCCGATTTGCCAGATGGCAATCTGGGCTTAAGGTAGGGAAGTGGGATAGGGTGGGAAAAAGGGCTGCGATTTTAAATGGGGAGATTTGAGAAGACCTCAAGAGAAGGTGACATTTGAGCAAAGACCCGTAGGAGGTGAGAGAGCTTGAAATTGCTCAAGATAGAGGACCAGCCTGTGCAAAGGCCCTGAGGCAGGCCTGGGCCTGGCATGTTGGAGGAACAGCTAGGAGGCCGGTGTGGCTGGAGTGGAGGGAGCAAGGGGGAGAGCAGGAGGAAGCCAGGCAGGGCGTGCAGGGCCTGGTGGGCTGCGGGGAGGACTTGACCTTTTATTCCCCAGAGCAGTGGGAGCCATGGAGGGTTGTAGGCAGAGGAGGGACAGGCCCTGCCTCAGGTGTTCACAGGCGCCCTCTGGCTGCTGCAGGGGAAACAGACTGAGAGGTGGGGGAGGGGTGAGGGTGAGGGTGACCAGGGAGGGATGTGACTGCGCTGGTCTAGGCTGGTGATGCTGGGAATGAGAAGTGGGCAGATTCTGGGTATGCATCAGAGGTAGGATGACAGTGGACCACTGTCAAATTGGCCTTACCCCCACCCTCTCAGCCCCTCCAGCAAGTGCCAGGGCCTGGGTCGAATGGATGGAGAAAGAGAGGATCCCATGTGCAAGGGGCAGGGCTGGGCTGGGCTGCAGGTGCTCCCCCCTCCCCGCCCCCACAGCTCCTCCTCCTCCACCCCCTCCTTGGGGTGACAGTTACAGGCAGAGAAGAGGAAGTGGTAGGACTAGCTGTCGCTCAGGGGCGGGCGGGTGGTGGAGACCGCGAGGTTGTGCTGGCCGGCTCGTGGACTGGCAGCCATGGAGCTGTGGCGACAGTGCACCCACTGGCTGATCCAATGCCGGGTGCTGCCCCCCAGCCACCGCGTCACCTGGGATGGGGCTCAGGTGTGCGAGCTGGCCCAGGCCCTCCGGGATGGTGTCCTGCTCTGCCAGCTGCTCAACAACCTGCTGCCCCATGCCATCAATCTGCGCGAGGTCAACCTCCGTCCCCAGATGTCCCAGGTGAGCCTGCCGCTGGCCGGGCCCGCGGAGGGTGGGACGCTCTGGGTTGGCACTGGAGGGGTTCATGCCCTGCGCCTTTGGGTGGGCAAAGAGGGGGATGCTCCCACGTCTGGATTAACACAAGGGGGCTAGTGATACTTGGAGATTCTGGGCTGGCCCGCTGGGCTTAACAGGCCCCAAGCTGGCTCACCCCAGACCCCTAAATAGGCTCTGAGTTAGTACACATCTGGGTTGAGAACTGGCAAACCAGGGGTTAACTCTCCCAAGCCTTGGGCTGACTCTAGTGGGGTTCAAGCCCATGTATGGAAACCCCTGAGGGTCCTGAGGGCACCTGGAGACCCCCTGGGTGGCCCACAGGTTGCCTCAGCTTTTTGATTCCTATGAACTATCAGATTCTGGCTTTGGGGGAGGGGCCTCCCCGACTTCTTCCCCCACATGTATCTCCTCCTCCTCCCGGGCCCAGGGCCCCTTCCTTCCCCTCACATCTTCCTTCCCCTTGGCTTCCTGCCTGGGCCTGGGGCAGCGTGGGGAGGGTGGGGGGCTGCAGCCCCGGAACTCTGGGCTTCCTACCTCCATCAGTCCATCCAGGAGGGGCATGGAGGCAGGGCCAGGTCCTGTGCCTTGAGAGTGGGCCCCTGGGGTTTGGGAGCCCAGAAATAGTTGCTCTTTCTCTGCAGGGATTTCTGCAGGGGCCCAAGGTCCACGGGGCAGTGGATTTGACTGTGGCCGCCCCCGGGCTCAGGAAATATATTCAAATCCCTATTTGAATGTGGTTGGGGTGGGGGAGGTAACGTGACTGGATCCTTTCTCCGTAGTACCTTCTCAGCTTCCCCAGCAGCTGCCTGGGTGCTCTGGGTGGAAGTGGAGGGAGCTGTTGGGCCGGGCAAAGGATGGGGCTGGGTTGGTGGTGCTTAGCCTGTTTTGGGGGTCTGAGGGGTCACAGCCCTGCCCTGGGGGTCAGGACCTCGGACTCGCAGTCTGGGGATGAAGGCCTTGTTCACAGGAGCCATGATTGGTTGTGGGGGGCTTTCTGGGGGATGGGGGCAGGGGTGGGGGCCAGCTGGGCAGCTCATCCTCTCTGACCCAAGCCCCAGAGCTGTCATGCATGACTAGGGGAAAGGACAACAGTAGCCCAGGAAGTGGGCCTGCTGGAGGTTTGGGGAGGGGGGCTGTTTCCCAGAGGACAGTGCTCTTTACTTCTCTTCCGTTCCCTTCGCCCAGGGACTTACCCCCTCCTCAGCCTGGGCAGTGCTTCCCAAAAGGGAGCAGGGAGCCCAGAGCCCCCCCACCCCACCCCATCCTCTCAGCCAGCCTTGCTGACAAAAGCACTATCCCAGCTGGCCTGTGTTTGCTAGAACTTCTTCTGGCTTCCAGGGCAGGAGGAAGTAGCCACTGGATCTGTCAGCCCCAGATCAGGCAGGGGGCTGGGTGATGAAAAAGAATCAGGTCCCCATGGTGCTTCAACAGCAGCAGGGAGAATGGGTAGACTTAAGGATGAACTTCCACCCCCGTCATGTGTCTGCCTAAAGCTGTTTCTCTGATGAGGGCAAGGTGGCCTCTGGTTAACCTCTAGGGAAGCAGCTGTACTCCCGAGACATGTTCTGATCATCTGAGCTGGGCGGTGCCAGGGACCCAGGTCTGGGCCTGGCCCTCAAGGGACTCCCAGGCTAAGAGAGACAGAACCATGAAGAACCAGGCCTGCCTGGTCAGGACTGGGGCAGAGGGCAGGACATTGCTGGGGGGAGCCAAGCCTTATGCAAGAGGGGCATTTGTGCTGGGTTTTGAGGTACACATAGGAGGTTTCTCATTGTTCTGGTTTCCTGAGCCTAGCTGCATCAGGCTCCAGGTTGGGGAGAGATGTACACCAACGCTCCCCGTCTGGGAGCCCTGTGCCTTCCTGCCCCTACCCATTTTCCTCCCCCTTTGAAGCTCAGTCTTGTGCTTTGCCCACAGTGGGGATGTGGGAAGGAAGCTAAAAGGTCGTCACAATCAGTCAGAGGGGAGGGGCCTCAAGAATGACTTCTCCGAGCCTCTGTACCCCTGATAGTCAAAGAGTTAAACTGCTTCAAGAACCACCCATTGGATTTGGAGGGGCTAAGAGCAGAAGAGAAGGGCACGACTTTGAGTTTTACAGATGCAGAGGTTGGAATTAGAAAGCTTCCAGTTTCTCTCATTCCATCTTCATAGACCTTCTGCTGGAAGCTCAGCTGCTTCCTAGGTGGGAGGAGAAGCTTGATTGATTGATTGATTGATTGATTCATCTATCCATTCATTCCAGTATAATGTCTGCCAGGCTCTGTTCTTGGTACTAGGGACAGTGCTACCAAGTCACACACACATCCATGTTGTTTAGGCGTCTTCATTCTAGCAGGGGAGCTTGACGGTGAGAGTTAAGTTGTGTAAAATGTCAGGAGACTATACCTGCTTTGGAGAAAATGACACAAGAAAGGAGGATAAGGAATGGGGGCAGCACTTTTGAACGGGGGGTCAGGGAAGCCTTACTGATTGATAAGGTGACATTTGAGTAGAGACCTGGGGAAAGTCAGGGAATGAGCCGTGGGGATCTGGGGAAACCATGCCCCAGGCAGGAGGGACTGTACGTGCAAAGGCCCTGAGGCAGGAGCTGGCTCTGCGTCATATTTTGTGGCACTCACTGGCCTGGTTGGTGGGAGTTGGTCCGTGGGGGATGTCAGATTGGAGCAAGTTCTCATGCTGGACTGTACCTCTGAGAGCTGCATGTCAGGGAGAAGATGGCACCCAGTGGATGCCTAGATGCCCAGCTCCCCTCCAGTACCCGCTGGGGCTGCAGAGCTGGAACTTCAGGGCCGTGAGAGAGAAGAAGAAGGGATGAACGTGACAGTCATTGTGGAAACCATTTGCCAGGACATGGGGGCTGATTAGATGTGGGGCAGGGAAAGACACTGGGGTTCTCAGCCCCAGTGGATGGTACTGCCACACAGAGAGGCAGGGAAGGGAGGTGATGGGATAGCTAGAGTAAGGGGGTAGACTGGGGTGGGGTGGGGCGCTGGCTTGGATGCACCAGACCTGGGTCCAAATGTTGGCATCCTCACTTCCTCACTTCGCCTCTCGGATCCTCAGTTTCCCCATCTGTGAATCGTGGATAAAAGAGGCCCTTCCTTGTAGGGCTGTTGTGTTGGGTGGCAGGAGGCTGGGAGTCATAGCACAGCAGGTTGGAATTTGTGCCAGGATAGTAGCTCTTGACTTGGGACAATTCTGCCTCCCAGCGAAACTCAACAGGGTTTGGAGATGTTTTTGATTGTCACACTAGGGTGGGGGGGAGGAGGGAGAGAGGTGCTCCTGGCTTCTAATGGGTAGAGGCCAGGGATGCTGCTAAACATCCTGCAATGCACCAAACGGCTCCCACCACTGAAAATGATCCAGTCCCTAATGTCAGTTTTATGGGGAGGAAAACTCTGGGCTGGGGGTCAGAAAACTCTGTGGAATCTTTTAAATCTTTAACCATTGTGACTCAATTATGAAAACATATAAAAAGGTGTCCAGGGAAAATTTTAGCTCCTAATTCCATCCCTCAGCTACCCAGTTTCCACCTTCCCCCACAGATAGCTGCCTACTTTTTTTTTTTTTTTAATTTCACGGTATATCTATCCAGAATTTCTTAATGCAAACAAAAGCAAATAGGAATATAGGTTCTTATTTACGCCACCTTGTCTTAACACAAAAGCTGGCACACTATCCCAACGTTCTAACTTAATAACCTTACTGGGAATCTTTCTAAATCAGTATGTAGAGTCCATCCTCATTCTTTTCTCTCTCTCTTTTTAAAAATAGCTGCATGATATTCCATTTATTTAGCAAGCACTTCTGTTGTACTAACTAAGGGCCAGGGCTCAGTCTAAACCAAGGTTCAGCAAACTACAGCTGGAGGGTCAGATACAGCTGCTGCCTGTTTCTGTAAATAAAGTTTTAGTTGCACACAGCCAGGCCCACTCATTTACGTATTGTCTATGGCTGCTTTTGTGCTACACCTGCAGAGTTGAGTAGTTGTGCCAGAAATTGACCTGCCTGAGAAGCTGAAAATATTTATCTGGACCTTTACAGAAAAAGTTTGTTGATCTCTGGTCTAAATCCTTATTATACATCAGCTCATTTAATCCTCATTTTGACCTATGAAGTTGATACTATCAGCAATCCCATTCTTCATATGGGGAAATTGGGGCACAGAGAAGTTAAGTAACTTGCTCCAGATCACCCAGATCCTAAGTGGCAGAGCTGAGATTTGAACCCAGGCAGCTTGATCCCAGCAGCCACACTCTTCACAATTACTCTAAACTGCTTCGGTTCTGTTGTATGTCTGGGCCATCATTTATTTCACCAATCCTCCATTGATAGATCCTTGGGTTGCACCAGTCTTTTGTTATGACAAGCTTGCTGCAATCAATAACTTTGTCCATGAATAATTGTTTTGGCTCCTCCACTGTGTGCCCTTGAGATCCTTGGGTTGCACCAGTCTTTTGTTATGACAAGCTTGCTGTAATCAATAACTTCGTCCATGAATAATTGTTTTGGCTCCTCCACTGTGTGCCCTTGGGCATATTACTTAACCTCTCTGTGCTTCAGTTTCCTTAACTGTAAAATGGAGATAATAAACCCTATCTTAAAGTAATGCAGTGAAGGATAAATGAGTGAATATAAAGAACCTAGAACAGTGCCGGGCTACATATAAGTGTTATTATTACTACCATATTTATTATTATTATTTTATACATGGCCAAGTATATGCATAGGATAAAGTCTCAGAAAAGGGATTGCTAGGTCAAAGTGTATATGCATTTGTGATTTTGATCAATCGCTAGATTCTTGATAGATTGCCAAATTGTTCTCCATATGAGAATGTTCCCATATGGATTTTCCAATTATGCTTTAGCCAGCAATGCAAGAAAACATTTGTTCCTCTACCGCTTTGCCAGCAGACCATTCTGTTGTCAAACCTTTGGAGTTTTGCCAGTGGGGTAAGTGATAGCTGGAGCTCCCTATGGCTTAATTTACATTTATCTTTTTCTGAGTGAAGTTGAGCCTCTATATGCTTAACAGCTATTTTGATTTTCTCTCTGTGATATACTATCTGTTCAGATCATTTGCCCACTATTTTTCCCTCCTTCTGGGATTGTTGGCCTTTTTCTTATTGACTTCTAGTAGCTCTTTACACATTAGATTGGTTGGAATTTCAAGTCAGGTACTTATTATATTTGAGATCTTGGAGAAAAAAATTACTTAACTGATCTGAGCCCTCACTGTCTTATCTATAAAATGGGGATGCTGATAGCACTCAGAATTGCGTGAGATTTAAACTGATATACTAAGTCTCCGTCATGGTGATTGACATAGAGCAAGTGATAAATTAACGGGAGTTATTGTGTTTGTGCATGTGATTGCAGGGAGCCTGAGTTGCCTGTAAGATGTGTATCAGTCAGGGTATGTGATGTCAGTTGCTACAACAAACAGCACCACTTCGGTGACAATGTGTTTGCTTCTTGTTTGCATCACAGTCCAGTTTGGGTTAACTCATCTTCTCCCTCTGTCCCCCTCACTCACTCTCCTGTAGCCACACTGGCCTCCTCACTGTTCCTAGAATCCAACAGGCATCTTCCAGCCTCAAGGGCTTTTTACTTGCTGTGCCTTCCCCATGGATCCCTCTTGCCCCAGATCTGCATCATGATTGTTCTCTTACCTCCTTCATCTTGATTTTTTTAATCAGACAGCTCTTGCCTGGTTTCCGTATGTAAAATTGCAACCTCCCACTGCTTCCCATTCCCTTCTTTGCTTTGTTTCTCTCTATAGCATGCACTACCCTCTGACATACAATCGATTTTATATATTTGCTTAATATCTACTTCCCCCTACTGGAGTGTCAGGGCAGGGAATTTTGTCTCTTTTGCCCATAGCTGTGTCCCCAGTGCCTAGAACAGTGCCTGGCACATAGTAGGTGCTCAATACATATTTATCAAATTCATTCATTCATTTAACACAGGGGTCAGCAAACTGCTACCTGTGGGCCAGCTACCTCTTTTCCTAAGTGATGTTTTATTGGCACATGGCCATGCTCATTTGTTTATATATTATCCGTGGCTGCTTTCCTGCCACGAAAGCAGAGTCAATTAGTTGCGACAGAGGCAGAACGACCTGCAAAGTTGAAAATATTTACTGTCTGGTCCTTGGCAGAAAAACTTTGCTGATCCCTGGCTTTATAGCATTGGTTGAGTGCTTATTATTGGATAGTGGCAGTTGGTTAGCAGTGGTAGAGTGCAGATTGCCTGGGTTCCATCCTGCCTCTACTAATTCTTAGTTAAGTGACTGGGTTATTGCCTAGCTTTCTCATGTTTGGTTTCCACATCTGTAAATTAGAGATGATGAAGTTGACGGTGATGATGATGATGTCACTCACCTCATAGGCATTTCTAGGTACCAGGTCATGTGCTGGGTGATGGAGGGTCCATGATGAAGGGACACAGGGCCTCATGCAGTTCATGGAAATAGATGAGGACATAGGCAATTACATCACAGTGTAATTCAATGATGGTTGGGTGGAGCCCAGGGCATTAGTGGAGCAGAGAGGAGGGAAATCCCAGAAGCAATCAGGGAAGGCTTCCTGGAGGAGGTGACGTGCCAACTGAGTGTGGAAATTCAGGGCATATTTGAGGAACTGAAAGGAGTTCTGTTTGTCTTCTGTCCCAGTGCTAATGGGGCATGGGTGTGTTGGATAGGCATAGCTGGGCTTCTAAAGATCTCTTCACATTGTAGACATGGACTGTCCCCCTTTGAGATCAGGGAGGGTGTTTTGAGCCCTGGGCTTTAAGGAGGAACTTGGGTGGCAGGTCCTTCAGGGAACAGTAGAAGAAATTAGGGGTGTTCAGCTAGAGAAGTTTAAGGTTTGGGGAAATTCTGAGCTCAGTCACAGAAGTTTCAATCAAGAGTCTTGGATCTTATGAGAGAAAACCCAAAACTGGCTTAGTCAAAAATAAAGTTTATTAGCTGATGTAACTAAAAAGTTCAGCAGAGTATACCTTCAGGTACGGCTAGATTCAGGAGCTCAGCTGCTACCTCAGGACCCCATTTCTCTCCTTCTCTCAACTCTGCTTTCTTTTGGGTGTTTTCCTCCATTCTCAGCCACTCTTTCCCCTCATGGAGGCAAACAAGTATCCTCAGTCATCCCTAGCTGATATTCCCATGACTCTGAAAGTGTGAGGGCTGATTTTTGGGGGCACTCAAGCCAACCTCCTAGGATTATCTTTATTGGGGGGTAGGGGTGGGGTGGGGTTTGGGTCACACATCTATTCCTGAACCAATCGCTTTGCCCAGGAGAGTGAAATGCTCTGGCCAGGCCTGGGTGTCAAGCTCCTTCCATGAGTTGGGGGCTGTTTTGGGTCCACTCAAAAGAGAAAAACTGGGATTGGGGAAGTGGGGTTCCACAGGGAAAATGCAGGGACTTTTACCAGGGGAAGGAAGAATAGATGTAAGGGACAATCGATGTTGATACTGGCATTAGGTACTAAATTTAGGTCAGGGTTTCCCAACCTCAGCATTATCCACATTTGGGGCTGGATAATCCTTTGTTGCGTGTGTATGTGTGTGTGTTTGTCTGTGAGAGAGAGGGCTGTCTTGTGCATTGTAGGATAGTTTAGCAGCAAACCTGGTTTCTATCCACTAGATTCCAAAAGCTACCCCCCACCCCTAGCTGTGACAACAAAATGTCTCTGGACATTGCTGAGTGTCCCCTGGGGAACAGAATCACCCTGTATGAGAACTACTATTCTATCAGTGGCAGATAGAATATGCTATCAGGGAGGCGATCCAAAGAGAGCTGAATGACTACCAGCTGGAGACGGTGAAGAAGGGATCAAGAGCTTCCCTGAGTCAGAATATTCATTTTTCTTGTTAGTAACAGGCCCTGGTTGCTGGAGTTACAGGAAAGAACGCAAGGGACATAACCTCTTGAGGTCACGGCTCTGAGGGGGAGATGGGCAGAGTAAAAGTTTCCTGTGGCTTCTGTAACAAATTACCATGAACTCAGTGGCCTGAAATGACAGACATTTATTTTTTCATGGCTTTGGAGGCTGGAAGTCCGACATAAGGGGTTGGCAGCACCACGGTCCCATGGAGGCTCGAGGAGAGAGACCTTCCTTGGCTTGCAGCTGCTTCTCCAATGTGTGTCTCCATCGTCACGTCTCCTCTTTGTCTATCTGCGCATCTCAGGATGCGTCATCGGATTTAGGGCCCACTCAGATAATCCAGGATGATATCCTCATCTCGAGATCTTTATTTAATGACATCTGCAAGGACTCTTTTTCCAAATAAGGTCACGTTCACAGGTTCCAAGGATTGGACACGGATGTATCATTTTGGGGACCACATTGAACCCATCACGGAAGGCTGAATTTATTTGCTGAAATAAATTCGGTATCGTGAAACAAAACATCAGCACGTAGTGGTCCAGGCTGCAGATGGAACAAACTGGGGGCCAAGATGGAAAATCCCAATGGGGCGTGCTTTCTGGAGGGTGGTCCAGCAGAGCTGACAGCTGGAGGATGAGAGGCTGGCTGTGGGGGTGGGGATGGAGCAGGGAGGGCAAAGGCCGGGCAAACACACTGTGGAGGGCAGGATCTGAACAAAACTGAAGGTGGCTAAAGGGATGGGAAAGTGGTGGGAGGTGAGGCCTGAGATGAAGGCACTTCCCCTAAATTCCATGTATGGAATTTAAACGTGATGGGAAGTCCTTGGAGGGTTTAAGCAGGGGAAACATGATCAGATCAATGGTTTAAAATGGTCTCTCTACATGCCTCCCAGGGGTGTAAATCTCCCTGGCAATGTGGGACGTGACTCCTGGGGATGAGCCCGGACCCGGCATCATGGGATTAGGAAAGCCTTCTGCACCAAAAGTGGGAGAGAAATGAAACAAAATAAAGTTTCAGTGGCTGAGAGATTTCAAATGCAGTCAAGAGGTCACTCGGTAGGGCATTCTTATGCACTATATAGATATCCCTCTTTAGTTTTTAGTGTATTGCAATAGCTAGAAGGAAATACCTAAAACTGTTGAACTGCAATCCAGTAGCCTTGATTCTTGAAGATGACTGTATAACTATGTAGCTTACACAGTGTAACTGAGTGATTGTGAAGACCTTGTGGCTCTTACTCCCTTTATCCCGAGTATGGATAGATGAGTAGAAAAATGGGGACAAAAATTAAATGAAAAATAGGGTGGGATAGGGGGATGGACTGTTTTAGGTGTTCTTTTTTACTTTTATTTTTATTCTTATTTTTTTTTTGGAGTAATAAAAATGTTCAAAAATTGATTGTGGTGATGAAGCACAACTATATGATGCTACTGTGAACAATTGATTGTACACTGTGGATGACTATATGGTATGTGAATATATCTCAATAAAACTGAATTAAAAAAAAAAGAAGTCCCTCTAAATGCTCCATGGGGACCATTCTGCAATGGCAACGGGTGTCAGCGAGGGGTCCAGGGAAGAGGTTGCTAAAGGCATTCCGGCAAGAGATGGTGGCCTAGACTAGGACTTGGGGGTGGTGGGTCTGGCTCACATTTTGGAAACAGTATGGATAGGTCTTGCTGAGGGATTGTGTGGGAGTAGGGGGTGGGGACTAATGAAAGGAGGAGGCAGAATGACATCTACGTTTCTAGCTTACCGAGCTGCACGAATGAGGGTATCATTTGCTGTGATGAGGAGACTGGGGGAGAAGAGATTTTGGGGCATTCTGATTGAAGACAGTGCAGCACAGTGGTTAGCACAATGGCTCTCAGTCAAGGGTGACAGTGTCTCCCCAGGGGACATGTGACAATTTCTGGAGACATTTTTGGGTGTCATAACTGGGGGAAAGGTAGGGTGCTCCTGGCCTCTAGTGCACAGGACACTCTCCCCCCTCCCCCACACCATTCCCACCTCCATGTCAATAATGCAGAAGCTGAGAAATCCTATTTTAGGGGCATGGACTCCAGTTGCCTGGGGTGGGGTGTCTGGGTTCCAATCCCAGCTGTGTGATCTTGTGCATGCTTCTGCACTGCTCTGTGACTCAGTTTCCCCATCTTTCAGATGGGGATGAGGCTAGTTCCTACCTTATAGGGTTGATAGAATTAAATGAATTTATCATTGTACAGTTATAAAGTGCTTCAAGCAATGCCTTTAAGTTATTGATCAAGTCTATTGGGAGTGGATGAGATCATTTGAGGAGGGAGGAAAGAAAGAGAGAGAAAAGAAAAGTGGTCTGAGGGTTGAACCCTGGGGTACAACTGCTTGGAGGGGTTGGGGAGAGGAGGAAGAGGCAGTGAAGAAGTCTGAAGAGATTTCAGTGAGTTAGGAGGAAAACCAAGAAAGTGTTGTGTCAAGAAGCCAAAACTAGAAGTGTATCAATATTGAGGTCTTCATTCTTTGAAAAGTAGTTTTTTTTAAATTCAACTTTATTGAGATATATTCACATACCATGAGTCATACAAAGTATACATTCAATTGTTCACAGTACCATTATATAGTTGTGCATTCATCACCAAAATTAATTTTTGACATTTTCATTACCACACACATAAAAATAAGAATAAAAATTAAAGTGAAAAAGAACAATTAAAGTTAAAAAAGAACACTGGGTGCCTTTTTTTTTTGCCCCCATTTTTCTATTCATCCATTCATAAACTGGACAAAGGGGAGTGTGGTCCTTACGGCTTTCCCAATCACATCGTCACCCCTCATAAGCTACATTTTTATACAATCGTCTTCAAGATTCAAAGGTTCTGGGTTGTAGTTTGATAGTTTCAGGTATTTACTGCTAGCTTTTCCAGTTCATTAGAACCTAAAGAGATTTTTCTATGAAAAGAACAGTTTTAATGAAGTGGGGCGGGGAAAGGATTCAGAGAATATAATGAATAACAACCACCACGAGGGTGTCAGATCACATTTATTAAGCACTTGCTATGCACAGATGCTGTTCTAATTACTTTATACCTATCAACTCATGTAATTTTCACAACAAACCTGTGAAGTAGGTACCCTTATGTTTAGGCTCTTTACTGCTGCAAATCAATTGGCTTGTTGGATCTACGACAAGAAATCTCTGTCTGGAGGCTGGAGTTATCTGGAATCTCCTTCATTCACATGTTGCATAACCCGAGGTTGTGCTCAGCTGGGACTTCCAACAGGAGCATTTACACCTGGCTTCTCCATGTAGCTTCCTCACAGCCTGGAAACTGGGTTTGAGAAGAAGTGTAATATACTGAAAAACTTGGCTGCTCTTTGTTCCCGGCGCCTGGGGAAGCAATCTCTGAATCTTTGGAATTACCTGTGATAGGAATGTCTTTTATTCTTCTTGGTGAGCCCAGCTTAGGGTGGGGGCTGGCCACACCAGAAAGACCTGTCATGTGAAGAGGTTGGGACTTTGCGCCACATCCTTTTAGCCCATATAAACCCACATCGGCCCACTTTCCTGACCTCTTGAAAGGAAGGGGAGTGGGGGGTGGGACTGCAGATTGCGTTCAACCATATGGGTATTGATTCCACCAACCTGCCTATGCAATGAAACACCATATAAACTCGGTCAGCTCAAAGCTTGGGGGAGCTCCCACAATTAAAAAGATACATCTTTGTGCTGGGAGGGTGACACATTCCGTTTCCACATGGAGAGAACCTGGAAGCATGCATTGAGACCCTCCCAGATCTTCCTCTTTTCATCTCTCTCTCTCTCTCTCCCCCCCCCTCCTCCCTCTCTCTCCCTCTATCTCCCTCCCTCCCCACCCTCCCTCCCACTCTCTCTCTTTCTCTCCCCCACCCCATCTCCCTTCTTTTTATTTGTATCCTTTTATTGTAATAAAGCCAGAACGTAAATATAGCACTTTCAGTGAGTTCTGTGAGTCACTCTAGCGAATTATCGAACCTGTGGGGGTATTGAGAACCCCAGAATTTGTAGCCACTTGGTCATAAGTGTGGATGGCCTGGGCCCCCGACCTTGTGACTGGTGCCTGAAGGGAAATTTTGTAGAGGAATGCCCTTAACCTGGGGAGACTCCAGATAGTTAGTCAGAATTGAATTGAGTTACTGCAATATTTGTGCTTGGTGTCAGAAGTTGTGGAAGTTGCAGAAGTTTCTGGTAACTTCATAAGAGGCATTGAGAGAGAGCAACCTCTTATGTAGTATCACTTCCATTGCATTTTTTAGTGACAAGCAAGTCACTAAAGCTAGCCCAGATTTAAGAAAGAATTAAACCCTCCCTTTTGATGACGATATGATAAGTTCACACTGCCAAAGGGCATGTGGGATGGGTGATATTTTTGTGACGATTTTTGGAAAGTACAACCTGTGACACATTATTATCCTCATTTCACAAATGAGGAAACAGAAACACAGAAAGTTTAAGTTTCCCAAGGTTATGCATTGAATAAGTAGCTGAGCTGGGATTTGAACCCAAGTCGCCAGGCTCCCAAGAACATGATCATAAATACTATATGTATATTGCCCATTTGGTAGCAGATGAGCCTTTCAAGATGTTTCAAATGACTGGTTCTCCCAGTCAGAAAAGCAGAAATCATCTTAAGTCTTTTAAACAGAGAGAACTTAATAGGAGTTGCTTACATGGAGCTCTGAAGATAGATGGAAGTTGGTGCAGCAGCGCAGAGAGTAGCCACTGAAGGAAGCTGCTACCACCCCCAGGTTGCAGGCAAAATAAAAGAGGTGGTGTTATTAATATCCAGGGGCCAGAAGAGAAGCTACTTCCAGGAGGCTGAGACGATAAAAGACGCAGCTTTGCTGTTGGAGTTGCAAAGAGGAACAAATACCCAAGCTTCTCCCCAACTCCCGCCCGCCAATCTCCTGTCAGGGCCTCTCATTGATTGAACCTACCTGGAAGCCAGTGTGCAAAGGGGCCTGGGAATTGTAGTTCTCTTCCATTCCAACAAAGCAAGGGAGGGGGTGGGGAATATATCTCAGAGCACGCAGGCCTATCACCAGCATGTACTTTGAGCAAGTGACTTTTCCTCTCTAGGCTCAGATTGTCGCTTGTGGAAAATGAGCCCTGCCTCGTTGTGGGGCCATTTGGAGGGTCAAATGAGCCAATGGAAATGCACATGAACTGCTTCACCCAGTGCCTGGGACGTAGAGACCACTCAATTAATTGCAGCTGCCACTGTTGCTGTTTGAGACTCGACATTGTGCAGGAGACTCCTAAGCTCTCGTGGCTTGGCCAGTTTTGGGTTTTAGATTACCCTTAGATCAAGTCTAGATCTCGTTGCTCATGACTGCCTGCCATGGGTCACCAGCACACAGATAATCTGCCTTCCTCCCGGCAATGCATCAGAGATCTGCCTACTGAGATTGTGACTCCAGCTTTCCCAATTCACTCCTACTCCAAGACAAAGACTCACAGCGCCTTCTGGGTTCCTCGGTGCACAGAACTTCCAGAACTCCACCCTGGGTGGCTGTCTTGCACCTGTCTTTCTGGGAGGCCCAGACCTGACCCCTGGATGGGTACAGCATCCGAGCACAGTCTGATGTGTTTGAGTATGGTGCCAGGAGGAATTGGGGGACATGCTTCACAAAGTCTTCTGGATTAAAGAGGCACCCACTGTGCTTCCCTGTCAGGGAATCTGGGAGATAAGGTAGGATGGTGGGATGCTTTGGGTGACAACCACTGGCCTCGTTTTTTTTTTTTTACTCTTTTTTTAAAATGCAATTTTATTGAGATATAATCACATAACAGTCATTCAAAGTGTACATTCAGTTGTTCACAGTATCGTCATATAGTTGTGCATTCATCACTACAGTCAAACTTTGAACATTTTCATTACTCCAAAAAATAAAATAAAGATTAAAATAAAAAAGAACATCCGAAACATCCCATTCCCCTCCCCCTCCATTGTTCATCTATTTTTTTAAAAAATACAGTTTAATTGAGATATATTCACACACCCTACAGACATCCATAGTATACAACCAGTTATTCACAGCACCATCATACATTTGTGCGTTCATCACCAGAATCAAGTTTTGAACTTTTTCTTTACTCCAAAATAAAAATAAAAGCAAAAAAGAATGCCTAAGTCTTTCCATCCCCTCCATCCCACCCTATTCTTCATCTAATTTTTGTCCCCATTTTTCCACTCATCTGTCCATACACTGGATAAAGGGAGTGTGAGCCACAGGGTTTTCACAATCACACTGTCACCCCTTGTAAGCTAGATTGTTATACAATCGTCTTCAAGAATCAAGGTCAATGGGTTGCAGTTTGACAGTTTCAGGTATTTCCCTCTAGCCATTCCAACACACTAAAAACTAAAAGGTGATATCTAAATAGCATATAAGAATACCTCCAGAGTGACCTCTCAACTCCATATGAAATCTCAGCCATTGGAACCTTATTTTGTTTCATCTCTCTTCTGCCTTTTGGTCAAGAAGATCCTCTCAGTCCCACAATGCTGGGTCCAGGCTCATCTCCAGGAGTCATATCCTGCATTGCCAGGGTGATTTACACCCCTGGGAGTTGTGTCCCACGTAGTGGGGAGGGTAGTGTGTTCACCCAATAAGTGGGCTTAGAGAGAGGGGGGGCACTGGCCCATTTTGATTAGATGCTCACAGTTTTGGTAGATTGGCCCAATACCACCTTTGCTTTATCCCTTCTCATTCTGCCCCTCGCTCACTCTGTTCCAGCCACCTCGCTGCTCCAACAAACCTGGCAAGGGCCTGCCTCAGGGCCTTTGCACGGGCTGTTCCCGCTGCCTGGAATGCTGTTCACTCAGATAACCACCCGGCTTGTTCCTTCACCTCCTTCAAGCCTTTACTCAACTGTCTCTCTCTCAATGAGGCTTCCTGAGCTCCCCATTGAAAATTGCACCCCACTCTCACATTGCTCACCCCCTTTCCCTACATGTTTTTCTTCCTTAATATTTATCAGCTTCTAACAAACTATACAATATATTAATGCATTGCACCTGCTGTTTGTCTCCCTCCATCAGGAAGGCAGGGATTTTAATCTTTTTTTTTTTTTTTTTCTTTTCATGCTGCATCCCCAGCCCATATACCAGTACTTGGTATATGGTGGACACTCAACAGACTTTTGGTAAATGAACAAAGGGGTGGTTGAAAGATCAGGACCTCCCATACACTGTTCCCTCTGCCCAGAACACTTTCTTTCCCTCACACTCTAAATTAAGACTTATTTGAAGAGAAAGAGTACACATTTGTCCCTCATTTAGTATAATCAAGGGTAGGATAAAAATGTGTCAGATGCAATTTTGCACTATTGACTGATGTTTTTCTTTTTCCCTACTGCTGATTTACATGATTTCCTTTTTCTCAATTCACTCCTGAACAGTTAGTCATCCCAAGATTCTAGTTTTAGGGAAGAGATGGAGCAAGCAGCCAGTAACCTCTGTACTTAAAAAATAGTTTTTCAGAAACAGCTTTCTTGGCAAGCAATAAATGACATATTTAAGATATACAATTTGATAAATTTTGACATGGGTGTAGACAATCGAGAGAGTGAACTATGTCCATCACCCTCTGAAGTTTCCTCATGTCCCTTTGCAATCCTTCCTTCCCTCCCCTCCCTTCCCCCACCACCCCCTATCCCCCACAACTGCTGATCTGCTTTTGGTCACTTCAGATTAGTTTGCATTTTCTGGTTTTATACAGATGGAGCCATACAACACATCTTCTTTTTCAGTCTGGCTTCTTTCACTCAGCAAAACTCTTTTGAGATTCATCCAAGTTGTTGCGTGTATCCGCGATTTGTTCCTTGCTGTGGGTGAGTCATATTCTGTTGTAGAACGGACCACAGTTTGCTTATCTATTCACCTATCAATGGACATTTTTTTCACCTTTCTGGCTTTTGCGAATGAAGCTACTACAAACATTCATGTCCAAGTCTTGATATGAACATTCCCATTCTTTTCTTTTGAGTAAATATTTACGAATGGAATGACTAACTGAATTGTATGGCAGGTGCATCTTTTTCGAAGTGGTTGCACCATTTGATACTCCCACCAGCAATGTTGAGGACTGCCTGGAACAGTTTTCCTCTTAGCTTCACCACGTCCTCATCGTTCTGCAGAAAGCCTACATTGCATTGCTCCCCACTGTCCTCCCTCCCCCCATCCCCCAAAATGCCTTACTAGACATCTCTCCCGTTTTACATCGCCAGGGCTCTCTGCACCTCTTCTGACACACAGTAGCAATTTTGTTACTATCTGCTCAATGTCTGTCTCCCTTCTGGACTACAAGCTCTGTTTGGCACACAGGAGATACTCAGTCTAGACACTCGTGGACACTGACAGATGCTCTCCAGATGTGTGTATGACCAGGCTTTGTGCCAGGTGCTAGAGCAGAGATGCTGTCAGTCTTTTCATTCCCAAGGTACAGATGAGTCAGTTGAGGCACCAAAGGTGAAGTGACCAGTCCAAGGAGGCTCAGCTGGGCAGTGGCTGGGCTGGGAGTTGATCTAGTTGTGTTTGACTCTCCCACTGAGATGCTGAATGCATGTTGGTGTGGGGAGTGAAGGGGCGGGTGGGGAGGAAAGAGTCACTGGTGCGGGGAGGGTTTGAAGGCTAGGATAGGGAGTTTATACTCTGCCTCTCTTCCTGGGCAGCTTGTGGATCCTTCAGAGAGCCTGAGGCCCCAAGATGAAGGGGATCAGGGGTTGAGGGCAGAGCCCCCGCCCCTTTGGTCTCCCCGACCGAGCCCTGGCAACAGGCATTTCCTGTTTCCTGTCAGCTCCCTGGGGCTGGGGTGGGGGTGGGGGGAGCTGATTGCAGCTGCTACACTGGGCTCTGGGACCCCTCTTCTGCTTCCCTCCTGCCGTAAGAAGGGGGTCTCTGTCCCTGCACCCTGGTCCTCTGAAAGTAGCTGGTGAACGAACTGACATTTGCGGTTCTCTCTCTGCCTTGGGTGGGGGCTGTACTGATGGAGGAGCTGATGGAGGACTAGCAGGCAGAGGGGAAGAGAGAGCCTCAGAGTTCACCACAGAGTCTGGGTGCTGATTTGCATATGGGCACGATGCCAGCCCAACCCGTGGCCCTCCCTGGGATCCTGGTGGAAGGAGGAAGGCAGCTGAGGGGTTTGCCCAAACAGGGAGGAAAAGTTCTCACGTAGCTTTCCTACATTTGTTTAAAGCCTCCTGTCCTTTGACACCTTTCCCTATGCTTCAGGTGACTGGGAAGTCCTTCTGGTGATCTAACTGCAATCACTCCTGCTGTCTGAGGGCTTTTCTTCAGCTGGCCCACTCTGGCCTGGAGGTGTGATGAGTCATATCCCCCTCCCCACTTTGAGGGGTCACATGACTGGGGAGAAAAAGCCTCAAGGCTCAGCTGATCTCCGGGAGGTCAGGAGGGAACTTCCTCCATCAGGCCAGACAGGGCCATATGTTCTGTTGCTCCTGGTGACCTGCAAGCCCTGTCTGGGATCAGCCCATAACCCACAAAGGCTGCCATTTACCCATCCATGGCCAGGGAGCCTAAAATGTGATGTCTGTCATGTATTCAACACTCCGTTATGCCTCCGTCTATGTGACACCAAGAGGTGTTTCCAAGAGGCAGGGTGGTGCAGTGGTTAGGGGCATGTGTTCATGGGTTCAGGGAGCTGATAGGCTCCCATTTCTACCTGTGTGACCTCGGGCAGGGGATATCTTCTCTCTAAACCTTATTGTCCCATCTGTCAAATGGGTACTCACTCATTCACCAACTTTTATGGTGCATCTACTAAGTGGCAGGCATTGCATTAGGTGTCAAGGATACAGCAGTGAATACAGCATGTGGATATTCCTGCCCTTGTAGAGCTGATGTTCTTGTGTGTGTGTGTGTGTGTGGGGGGGGGGTGTAGGGGGTGGGGACAGACAGACAAAACCAAAACAAGTTAGTGAAATATAAAGCAGAACTGGGAGTGGAGCCCATCTTGTCTCATCTGGTTGAAAGAGAAAGGGGAAGGGGTGATTTTTTTCTGTAGGTAAATCAGGGTTCTTTTGGGGGTGGGGATGGAGACAACCAATGAATGCCCACGAGGGTGAGAATTATGGGGAGTTGGGGTCCTGAGTGTCCTGGAAGATCTGTATTTTGGGTCTTTGGGTATCAATTCAGTGATACATCCCTAAGGATTAAGATTTTGGTAGGCAAGGACCAGGTTGGATTGACATTATCAGCTAATCAGTATCTCCATGATTAGTTAATGAATATGTTACTTAATCAATATGTTCAGAATTAGTTAATGAATATGCTTATTCTTTCTGCCATCATTCACTGATTTGTCTACTGTGTTTCAGCAGCAGGGGATTTGATGGTTGATGAGATTCCACTGGGATTTCATTCATTAGGACAAAGGCTTAGCTATGCAAATATTGGTTTATCATCTAAACCTAGAGAATTTGAAGAGTGAAGGGGGCTAATATTAATATTTACTCTGGGGAAGATGTGTAATAACCCACACTGTTGGTAGGAGAGTAAATGGGTACCACCACTTTGGAAAGCCATTTGGCACTATCTCCTGAAGCTGAGTATGCATGTCTATAACCCAGAATTTTCACACATGGGCATGTATCCAAAAGAAATGAGTACCTTTGCTCATTAAAAGAAATGAATTTGAATGTTCATAGCAACTTTACTTGTAATAGCCTCAACCTGGAAACAACCCAAATGGCCATCATCCAAGTAATGGGTAAAGAAAGGGTGGTATATATAATGGATTACTACTCAGCATTGGAAAGTAACAAATTACTGCTTTTCTCCATCTTAGTTTTCCAGGCTGCTCTATAAGAAATACCACACAATGAGAATTTATTGGCTCACAACCGAGGCTAGAAGTTCAAAATCAAGGCATCTGTAAGATGACGCTTTCTTCCCAAAATCTGTAACATTCTGTGCTGGCTGGCTGGCAATTCTGGGGTTTCCTTGGCTTTCCCATCAAGTAGCAATGTCCTCTTCTTTCTCTTCTACATTCTGTTGACTTCTGGCCTCCATTCCCCCTATGATTCTTTCTCTCTGAAAGTCTGAATTTCTTCTGCTCATAAAGGGCTCCAGGAATCCAGGTTAAAACCCACCCTCATTCAGTTGGGCCACACCTTAACTAAAAATAACATCTTTAAGAGGTCCTGTATACAATGGGTTCGTACCTACAAGAACGCAGATTAAGATTAAGAATATGTCTATAGTGGGGTACATAATTCAATCTACCACACTCACAACAACATGTATGAATCTCAGAGAACGTTGAGTGAAAGAAGGCAGACACAAAGAGGATGTACTGTGGAAAACTATTTTCATAATGTTCAAAAACAGACCACACTAATCTATCGTGATAGAAATCAGAACAATGTTTACTCCTGGTTTGGGGACTGGAGGGCTGGAAATGTTCCATATCTTGATCTAGACTTGTGCATTTGTTTGTGCACTTGAATGTATGTATGTGTGCATCAATTAAAAGTTAAAATAAAATCCCCTCCCTCCAGCTAATAATTACACCAGAAAAACACTTACAAACTGGAACTATCTTTGGCAAACTGGATTGTAGTCATTCTAAGTAACAGGGACTCAAAGTAGCAATGGCTTAGACAAGATAAATTATTTCTTTCTCCAGTAATAATCTGAGCTTAATCAGTTCA
Organism: Choloepus didactylus; assembly: GCF_015220235.1. NCBI lineage: Eukaryota > Metazoa > Chordata > Mammalia > Pilosa > Megalonychidae > Choloepus > Choloepus didactylus. The sequence goes on from NW_023637606.1 coordinate 6,020,588, forward strand.
AGAGCGATAATATAGCTTCACAATGTCAAGGACCAGCTTCCTTTCTATTTTATTGTTCTGCTACCCATGGAGCATTTCCCTTATCCCCAGTTTCTGAGAGAGCTTACCACCATGCCCACATCCTTGCCAGGTGTTCCAGTTTTCTAATGCTGCCAGAATGCAAAACACCAGAAATGGATTGGCTTTTATAAAGGGGGTTTATGTGGTTATACAGTTATAGTCTTAAGGCCCTAAAGTGTCCAAGGTAAGGCATCAACAATAGGGGAACTTCACTGAAGGATGGCCAATGGCATCTGGAAAACCTCTCTTAGCTCAGAAGGCACGTGGCTGGTATCTGGTTGCTCCCAGGTTGCATTTCAAAATGGTGTTCTCCAAAATGTTGCTCTTGGGGTGTTTTGTCCTCCCTTAGCTGCAGCTCATCTTCAAAATGACACACTCAGTTGCTTTGAGGGCCTTCTGTCTGTGAACTCCTTTATATGACTCCAGTGATCCAATTAACACCCACCCTGAATGGGCGGGGTAACACCACCATGGAAATTATCCAATCATATTGAGTCACATCTCCATGGAAACACTCAATCAAAGGATTCCAATCTAATCAACACTAATATACCTGCCCCTACATGACTGCATCAAAGAATATGGCTTTTGGTGGGACATAATATATCCAAACTAGCACACCAGGGGAAAAGAGAAAGAGCATAATCCTCTCCTTTAGAGGTCTCACCTGGAAAATGCATGCTTCACTTTATTTTTTTTATTATTATTTTTTTAATCTTCATTTTATTGAGATATATTCACATACCACGCAGTCATACAAAACAAATCGTACATTCGATTGTTCACAGTACCATTACATAGTTGTACATTCATCACCTAAATCAATCCCTGACACCTTCATTAGCACACACACAAAAATAACAAGAATAATAATTAAAGTGAAAAAGAGCAATTGAAGTAAAAAAGAACACTGGGTACCTCCGTCTGTTTGTTTCCTTCCCCCATCTTTCTACTCATCCATCCATAAACTAGACAAAGTGGAGTGTGGTCCTTGTGTCTTTCCCAATCCCATTATCACCCCTCATAAGCTACATTTTTATACAATTGTCTTTGAGATTCATGGGTTCTGGGTTGTAGTTTGATAGTTTCAGGTATCCACCACCCACTACCCCAATTCTTTAGAACCTAAAAAGGGTTGTCTAAAGTGTGCGTAAGAGTGCCCACCAGAGTGACCTCTCGGCTCCTTTTGGAATCTCTCTGCCACTGAAGCTTATTTCATTGCCTTTCACATCCCCCTTTTGGTCAAGAAGATGTTCTCCGTCCCACGATGCCAGGTCTCCATTCCTCTCCGGGAGTCATATTCCACGTTGCCGGGGAGATTCACTCCCCTGGGTGTCTGATCCCACGTAGTGGGGAGGGCAGTGATTTCACCTTTCAAGTTGGCTTAGCTAGAGAGAGAGAGGGCCACATATGAGCAACAAAGAGGCATTTGGGAGGAGGCTCTTCGGCACAATTATAGGGAGGCCTAGCGTCTCCTTTGCGCATGCTTCACTTTAGATCACAGCATATTGGCCAGAAGTAGGTCATGTGACCACACCTGCTGTATCAGTCAGCTACTGCCACAAAATGTTGTGTAACAAACAACCACAAAACCTCAATGTTGTAAAACAGTAAGTTAGCACATGTCTGAAAGTTGGTTGGGTTGGCTGATTTCAACCAGGTTTGGCCAGTGTGGCTCTGGCCTGGATGTCATTTATCTTCCTCTGGGCACCAGCAGACTGGCCTAGATCTGTCCTTCCTGTGGTGATGGTGGAGATGCAAGAGAGTAAATGTAAACATGCAATGTTCTTGAAGCTTAAGCTCAGGAATGACACACTGTCACTTCAGCCTCATTCTACTCACCAAAGCAAGAGGTAGAAAAGTATACTCTGCCCACAGTGGAAGGATGTGGATACAGGGACAGGCAAAGAATTGGGGCCACTAATGTAGTCTAATCATGGCTGGATGCTAAGGAAGCTGAGAAAGGTAGTATTTATTCCAAGTGGCCATATGTTCAGCTAAAACTTGAAAGTTGAACTACTATAGGAAAAATGAAGAATGGGTATTGGGTCCAACAGGTGATCTATGCCCCTAGGATAGCACAAGCCATTTCAATGGCTTAACATAATAGAAGTTTATTTCTCACCCACCTAACAGTCCAATGCATGGATTTCTGGTATTGGGCCGAGTGATTCAAGGACACAAGCTCTTTTTATTTGTGGCTCTGTCATCCCTTAGAGTCTCAGCATCATTTTTCTGGAGCCTGAGGACAATAAGGAGAAAGTATGGAGAGGGTACACCTATTTCTTAAATACATTGTCCTGAAAAGGATGCATGTGGAGAATGCTTACATTCCATTGGTCAGAACTAGTCACATGACTGCAACCACATGCAAAGGGGCCTGGGAAATGTAGTCCTTGGCTGGGCAGCCACTGTCCAGCAGCAATTCCATAGTATGAAGGAGAAAGAATGAGTTTTGGTGGATAGTTAGCCACCTTGGTCACAGGTAGGAAGCAAGAATAGAACTTGGCCCTGGTAGACAAGACCTTGATTAAGCTCTTCTTCCCCTCTTTGGGCTCCTTTTCCCTTCTGTGTGATGAAGGTTGGAGACTGGTTGACATCTAAGGTCTTTTTTAGATTATCAGTTAGTGGATGTTCCTTGGGATTTTTCAGTTGGAATTAAGATGATGATAGTGATGATGGTGGTGATGGTGGTGATGGTGGTGATGGTGGTAATAGTGATGGTGGTGACAGTGATGGTGGTGATAATAGGGATGGTGATGATAGTGATGGTGATGATGGTGATGATGGTGATGGTAGTGAAGGTGGTGATGATGGTAATGGTGATGATGGTGATGGTGGTGATGGTGGTAATGGTGATGGTGGTGACAGTGATGGTGGTGATGATGGTAATGGTGGTGATGGCGGTAACAGTGATGTTGGTGATGATAGTGATGGTGATGATGGTGATGGTAGTGATGGTGGTGATGATGGTAATGGTGATGGTGGTGATGGTGGTGAACGTGATGATTATAATAATTTGCAGATCTTGAGGCCTCACAATATGCCAAGCCTTTTATATGCATTATCTCACTGAATTACAAAAACAAGACAAAGTAGGCATTATGATGGTCTTCATTTTATAGGTGAGGAAACAAATTCAGAGAGGGGAGATGATTTGCCACAAGACATACAGCAGAGAGGAGATCAGGAGCCTCCAAAGGGTTTATTTTCCAGCCTGCTCTCTGCCTTACCACCCTGGGGTCTCTGTCCTGACTCCAGGGGCTGAAGACAGTTGTTTCAAGAGAAAGCTCTGGAATTCAGTGGGGTTTTCACCAGAGGTACTGTGACTATGGTCATGAGAGAATTTGCTGATAAGAAAGATATGTTTGGGGCTCCTCCTACTTCAGTACCTTTCTGTACTGTCTGCCAACCCCTCTGGGAAGTTCTTCCTGGGTCTATCTTCCTCACTTAGAGTCTTTCTGAACTCTCAATTCCTTTGAGCATTTGACAGGCAGCCATTCTTGCAGTGAGCATAGTCTGAATCTCTGGAGGATTACAGGTTGAGGGAGACAAAGGAGATGTTTAAGACTGTAGTGTATCTGTGTATGTCCCACCCATAAGCCCTCAGCCCACCCTGGAGTAAGCTACAGAGGTTTACCAGATAACTTCCTGAGTCTCCGACTCAGGATATTTTCTGGCTATAGGAAGATGCCCAGCCTGTAGGGAACAGGCTGGAAGTGCTAGGAAATTAACGTCCTGTGAAGAAGCCACAAATGATGGATGGGAGTTGGTAGACAAATATTTCAGCTTCCTCAGTACTCAGATGGGATAAATCTGATGCATGTTTACACCATCTCCAAGAGGTACCCAGTGGATTGAGCCCCAGTTCCCCTCAGCTCACCAACACTCTCTGTATTAATTTCTTTCTTTCCCTGTCCCACTTGTTTCTGTTCTACTGGTATTTCTTGGATTCAATTCCCAGGTAAACTACTATGTCCAAATCCTTGTCTCAGGGGCTGCTTTCCAGGGGAACCAAGCTAAAATGGATCAAACCTTAATATGCTCCTCCCTTTTCAGAAGGAACTTGGGAAACACCTCCAGGCAATTATATGCATATGTTCCGGTTGCTAATGCTGCCATTTTGCGAAACACCAGAAATGGATTGGCTTTTATAAAGAGGGTTTATTTGGTTACAAAGTTACAGTCTTAAGGCCATAAAGTGTCCAAGGTAAGGCAGCAACAATAGAGTTCCCTCACTGGAGAAAGGCCATTGGCATCCAGAAAACCTCTGTTAGCCGGGAAGGCACATGGCTGGCGTCTGCTTGCTTTCAGGTTGCGTTTCAAAATGGCATTCTCCAAAATGTCAGTGTCAGCTTCCAATGGCTGTCTTCAAAATGTGTCCCTCAGCTGCAGCTAGCTATGAGCTCCTGTCTGAGCTTTTATAGGGCTCCAGTGAACTAATCAAGGCCCATGCTGAATGGGTGGGGCCACATCTCCATGGAAACATTCAACCAGAGCTCACACCCTAACCAAAGGTGTCACTCACAGTTGGGTGGCTCACATCTCCATGGAAACAACCTAATCCAAAGGTTCCAACCTGATCAACACTAACACATCTGTCCTCACAAGATTGCATCAAAGAACATGGCTTTTTCTGGGGGACATAATACAGCTAAACTGACACAATACACAATTGAGTATGCTTATATATAGAACAAGCATAAGGATAATGTACCTAATTTTGGTCACCATGGGGCATGTATTACTACAGATAGCACCTGAGATGATTTTAGACGGGACGCGGATACACCATAAAAAACACCAGATTACACAGCGATGAAAAGTCATTCCCTCTTTGATTATTTTCCAATCCCTCTGTTTCATCATGGAGAGAGTCTTGGTTTGGTCCTAGCATCTTAAAATTGTGTTCCCAAAGAATAAACTTAGTGAGTGAAACTTTTATAGAGTCTCAGATAGGGATCTGGGTATTCTGTAGGGTGTTTGGGACTATGGTAGACTTGGGCCTATCATACTCTGGTATATATGTTATATTTCACAATAAAGAAATAACTGAAACTAAGGTATTGTAACGCATAACATTTTTGGAAATTTCCTATGTAACTACTTGTTAAATCATACTTTGAAAGATATCACCTTTCTGCATATATGCTATATTTCACAATAAGGAAATAACTGAAACTGTAACCCATACCGTTCTTTGAAATTTGCTCTGTAACTACTTATTAAATAAATTGCACTTGGAAAGTTATCACTTCTATGTATATATGTTATATTCTACATTAAAAATATGATTAAAGAATGTGTTTCTAATGTGAAATGTATTACAGATAGACTAGAGTGTCTAAAGCATAGATGAACAGTTTATAGAATAATAATGTAATAAACAATGTGTGTATCACCTAAGCTAAGAATTAGAACCCTAGATTACATTACATTACATAATCATTTCTTGGGAATCATTGAAAGAGTGTTTCTCTAGCTTTTAAAACCCTGACCAAAGTAAGAAATACAACCATGTAGTATGCTCATAGATTATTGTGAAATGGCTCATCATCATCATCATCAATCATAATTATAACCTCCTGAGGTTGCAGACAGATGTCCAGCAGGGCTGTCTGGCAGTCACATCTGAAAGCTTGACTGGGGTTGGAGAATTTGCTTCCCAGATGGCTCAGTTAGTTACATGGAATCTCTGTTCCTCCCCATGGGCCTCTCCACGGGGCTAATTGAGCTAATGGCGTCTGGTGAGCAATCCAAGAGGCCAAAGTGGAAGCTGCAATGCCTTTTATTTTTTTTATTTTTTTATTTTTTTTTTATCTATTAAAATAGTTTATTAAGACTCAAGGATCTTTACCCCATCTGAATTATTCAAATTTTAACTGCATAAGTAACAATTACATTTGTTATAGAGCAAAAACAGTTCTTAAATACAGACATAGTATTTTTTTTTATTTTTTATTTTTTATTTATTTTATTTTATTTTTTTTAATTCAGTTTTATTGAAATATATTCACAAACCATACAGTCATCCATGGTATACAATCAACTGTTCACAGTATGATCATATAGTTATGCGTTCGTCACCACAATCTATTTCTGAACATTTTCCTTACATCAGAAAGAATCAGAATAAGAATAAAAAATAAAAGTGAAAAGAGAATACCCAAACCATCCCCCCATCCCACCCTATTTGTCATTTAGTTTTTACTCCCATTTTTCTATTGATTTTTTTTCAATTTTTTAACTTTGTTTATCAAAAAATTAAAAACAAACAGGCAAACAACAACCAAAAAAACCCCACAACATTTCAAACAAAGCAATGGATTAAGGAAAACAAATAACCTAAAATAACTACTTTGCTTCCAATATGTTCCTACCATACCCCAAGAAAATTAATAAACCATGTCCAAACAGAGGAGTAAGAAAAACAAATAATCTAAAATAACTACATTGCTTCCAACATGTTCCTACCATACCCCAAGAAAATTAACAACCCCTAAGAAAACAAAGGAATAAGAGAAAAAAAAAAAAATGAAAATAACTCTATTGCTTCCAACATGATCTTACTATATCGAAGAAAGTTTACAAACCATAATCATTCCTGAGCATTCCCATAACATTGAGATTACCCTCCATAGTTTATCTGTTCTTATTAGATTATCATTCCCCCTCCACTAATTGGTATCTCTAGGTCCCCTACATTCTAAAGTATAAAACATTGTACATTTTTCAAAGAATTCACATTAGTGGTAACATACAATATCTCTCTTTTTGTGCCTGGCTTATTTTGCTCAGCATTATGTCTTTTTTTTTTTTTTTTTTTTTTTTAATCTTTATTTCATTGAGATATATTCATATACCACGCAGTTATACAAAACAAATCGTACTTTCGATTGTTCACAGTACCATTACATAGTTGTACATTCATCACCCAAATCAATCCCTGACACCTTCATTAGCACACACACAAGAATAACAAGAATAATACTTAGAGTGAAAAAGAGCAATTGAAGTAAAAAAGAACACTGGGTACCTTTGTCTGTTTGTTTCCTTCCCCTATTTTTCTACTCATCCATCCATAAACTAGACAAAGTGGAGTGTGGTGCTTATGGCTTTCCCAATCCCCTTGTCACCCCTCATAAGCTACATTTTTATACAACTGTCTTCGAGATTCATGGGTTCTGGGTTGTAGTTTGATAGTTTCAGGTATCCACCACCAGCTACCCCAATTCTGTAGAACCTAAAATGGGTTGTCTAAAGTGTGCGTAAGAGTGCCCACCAGAGTGACCTCTCGGCTCGTTTTGGAATCTCTCTGCCACTGAAGCTTATTTCATTTCCTTTCACCTCCCCCTTTTGGTCAAGAAGATGTTCTCCGTCCCACGATGCCAGGTCTCCATTCCTCTCCGGGAGTCATATTCCACGTTGCCAGGGAGATTCACTCCCCTGGGTGTCTGATCCCACGTAGGGGGGAGGGCAGTGATTTCACCTTTCAAGTTGGCTTAGCTAGAGAGACAGGGCCACATCTGAGCAACAAAGAGGCATTCGGGAGGAGGCTCTTAGGCACAACCATAGGGAGGCCTAGCCTCTCCTTTGCAGCAACCATCTTCCCAAGGGTAAAACCTGTGGTAGAGGGCTCAACCCATCAAACCACCAGTCCCCTATGTCTGTGGTCATGTTAGCAACCATGGAGGTGGGGTAGGCGAATACCCCTGCATTCTCCACAGGCTCCTCAAGGGGGCACTGCATCTTTTTTTTTTTTCCTTGTTTTTTTTTTTTTTTTTTTAACTTTCCCTTCTTTTTTAAATCAACTGTATGAAAAAAAAGTTAAAAAGAAAACAAACATACAATAAAAGAACATTTCAAAGAGACCATAACAAGGGAGTAAGAAAAAGACAACTAACCTAAGATAACTGCTTAACTTCCAACATGTTCCTACTTTACCCCAAGAAAGTTACCTAATATAGCAACATTTCTGTGAACTTGTTCCTACTATATCCATCAGAAATTAACAGACCATAGTCATTCCTGGGCATCCCCAGAACGTTAAATAGCTTATCTGTTCTTCTTGGATTATTGTTCCCCCTTCCTTAATTGCTCTCTATTGCTAGTTCCCCTACATTCTATATTATAAGCCATTTGTTTTACATTTTTCAAAGTTCACATTAGTGGTAGCATATAATATTTGTCTTTTTGTACCTGGCTTATTTCACTCAGCATTATGTCCTCAAGGTTCATCCATGTTGTCATATGTTTCACGAGATCGTTCCTTCTTACTGCCGCGTAGTATTCCATCGTGTGTATATACCACATTTTATTTATCCACTCATCTGTTGAAGGACATTTGGGTTGTTTCCATCTCTTGGCAACTGTGAATAATCCTGCTATGACCATTGGCGTGCAGATATCTGTTCGTGTCACTGCTTTCCGATCTTCCGGGTATATACCGAGAAGTGCAATCGCTGGATCGAATGGTAACTCTATATCTAGTTTTCTAAGGAACTGCCAGACTGACTTCCAGAGTGGCTGAACCATTATACAGTCCCACCAACAGTGAATAAGAGTTCCAATTTCTCCACATCCCCTCCAGCATTTGTAGTTTCCTGTTTGTTTAATGGCAGCCATTCTAATCGGTGTTAGATGGTATCTCATTGTGGTCTTAATTTGCATCTCTCTAATAGCTAGTGAAGCTGAACATTTTTTCATGTGTTTCTTGGCCATTTGTATTTTCTCTTCAGAGAACTGTCTTTTCATATCTTTTGCCCATTTTATAATTGGGCCGACTGTACTATTGTCATTGAGTTGTAGGATTTCTTTATATATGCAAGATATCAGTCTTTTGTCAGATACATGGTTTCCAAAAATTTTTTCCCATTGAGTTGGCTGACTCTTTACCTTTTTGAGAAATTCCTTTGAGGTGCAGAAACTTCTAAGCTTGAGGAGTTCCCATTTATCTATTTTCTCTTTTGTTGCTTGTGCTTTGGGTGTAAAGTCTAGGAAGTGGCCGCCTAATACAAGGTCTTGAAGATGTTTTCCTACATTATCTTCTAGGAGTTTTATGGTACTTTCTTTTATATTGAGATCTTTGGTCCATTTTGAGTTAATTTTTGTGTAGGGGGTGAGGTAGGGGTCCTCTTTCATTCTTTTGGATGTGGATATCCAACTCTCCCAGGCCCATTTGTTGAAAAGACCATTATGACTCAGTTCAGTGACTTTGGGGGCCTTATCAAAGATCAGTCGGCCATAGATCTGAGGGTCTATCTCTGAATTCTCAATTCGATTCCATTGATCTATATGTCTATCTTTGTGCCAGTACCATGCTGTTTTGGCAACTGTGGCTTTATAATAAGCTTCAAAGTCAGGGAGTGTAAGTCCTCCCACTTCGTTTTTCTTTTTTAGAGTGTCTTTAGCAATTCGAGGCATCTTCCCTTTCCAAATAAATTTGATAACTAGCTTTTCCAATTCTGCAAAGTAGGTTGTTGGAATTTTGATTGGGATTGCATTGAATCTGTAGATGAGTTTGGGTAGAATTGACATCTTAATGACATTTAGCCTTCCTATCCATGAACATGGAATATTTTTCCATCTTTTAAGGTCCCCTTCTATTTCTTTTAGCAGAGTTATGTAGTTTTCTTTGTATAGGTCTTTTACATCTTTGGTTAAGTTTATTCCTAGGTACTTGATTTTTTTAGTTGCTATTGAAAATGGTATCTTTTTCTTGAGTGTTTCTTCGGTTTGTTCATTTCTAGCATATAGAAACATTACTGACTTATGTGCATTAACCTTGTATCCCGCTACTTTGCTAAATTTGTTTATTAGCTCTAGTAGGTGTATCGTCGATTTCTCAGGGTTTTCTAGATATAAGATCATATCATCTGCAAACAATGACAGTTTTACTTCTTCTTTTCCAATTTGGATGCCTTTTATTTCTTTGTCTTGCCGGATTGCCCTGGCTAGCACTTCCAGCACAATGTTGAATAACAGTGGTGACAGCGGGCATACTTGTCTTGTTCCTGATCTTAGAGGGAAGGCTTTCAGTCTCTCACCATTGAGTACTATGCTGGCTGTGGGTTTTTCATATATGCTCTTTATCATGTTGAGGAAGTTTCCTTCAATTCCTACCTTTTGAAGTGTTTTTATCAAAAACGGATGTTGGATTTTGTCAAATGCTTTTTCAGCATCTATTGAGATGATCAATTGATTTTTCCCTTTTGACTTGTTAATGTGTTGTAATACATTGATTGATTTTCTTATGTTGAACCTTCCTTGCATGCCTGGAATGAACCCCACTTGGTCATGGTGTATGATTTTTTTAATGTGTCTTTGGATTCGATTTGCAAGTATTTTGTTGAGGATTTTTGCATCTATATTCATTAGGGAGATTGGCCGGTAGTTTTCCTTTTTTGTAACATCTTTGCCTGGTTTTGGTATTAGATTGATGTTAGCTTCATAAAATGAGTTAGGTAGTGTTCCATTTTCTTCAATGTTTTGAAAGAGTTTGAGTAAGATTGGTGTCAGTTCTTTCTGGAAAGTTTGGTAGAATTCCCCTGTGAAGCCATCTGGCCCTGGGCATTTATTTGTGGGAAGATTTTTGATGACTCATTGGATCTCTTTGCTTGTGATGGGTTGGTTGAGGTCTTCTATTTCTTCTCTGGTCAGTCTAGGTTGTTCATATGTTTCCAGGAAATTGTCCATTTCCTCTACATTATCCAGTTTGTTGCCATACAGTTGTTCATAGTATCCTCTTATAATTTTTTTAATTTCTTCAGGATCTGCAGTTATGTCACCTTTTTCATTCATTATTTTGTTTATATGAGTCTTCTCTCTTTTTGATTTTGTCAGTCTAGCTAGGGGCTTGTCAATCTTGTTGATCTTCTCAAAGAACCAACTTTTGGTGATATTTATCCTCTCTATTGTTTTTTTGTTCTCTATGTCATTTATTTCTGCTTTAATCCTTGTTATTTCTTTTCTTGTACTTGGTTTAGGATTGGTTTGCTGTTCATTTTCTAGCTTCTTCAGTTGATCCATTAGTTCTTTGATTTTGGCTCTTTCTTCCTTTTTAATATATGCGTTTAGTGCTATAAATTTCCCCCTTAGCACTGCTTTTGCTGCATCCCATAGGTTTTGGTATGTTGTGTTCTCATTTTCATTCGTCTCTATATATTTAGCAATTTCTCTTGCTATTTCTTCTTTAACCCACTGATTGTTTAGGAGTGTGTTGTTTAACCTCCAGGTATTTGTGAATTTTCTAAGTCTCTGATGGTTATTGACTTCTAATTGTATTCCATTGTGGTCAGAGAATGTGCTTTGAATAATTTCAATCTTTTTAAATTTATTGAGGCTTGTTTTATGTCCCAGCATGTGATCTATTCTGGAGAAAGTTCCGTGAGCACTAGAAAAGTATGTGTATCCTGATGATTTGGGATGTAATGTCCTGTATATGTCTGTTAAATCTAATTCATTTATCAGATTGTTTAGGTTTTCAATTTCCTTATTGGTCTTCTGTGTGGTTGATCTATCTATAGGAGAGAGTGATGTGTTGAAGTCTCCCACAATTATTGTGGAAACATCAATTGCTTCCTTTAGTTTTGCCAGTGTTTCTCTCATGTATTTTGTGGCACCTTGGTTGGGTGCATAGACATTTACGATTGTTATTTCTTCTTGCTGAATTGCCCCTTTTATTAGTACGTAGTGGCCTTCTTTGTCTCTCAAAACATCCCTGCATTTGAAGTCTATTTTATCTGAGATTAATATTGCTACACCTGCTTTCTTTTGGCTGTAGCTTGCATGAAATATTTTTTTCCATCCTTTCACTTTCAGTTTCTTTGTGTCCCTGTGTCTAAGATGAGTCTCTTGTATGCAACATATTGATGGTTCATTTTTTTTGATCCATTCTGTGAATCTATATCTTTTAATTGGGGAGTTTAATCCATTTACATTCAACGTTATAACCGTGAAGGCATTTCTTGAATCAGCCATCTTATCCTTTGGTTTATGTTTGTCATATTTTTCCCCTCTGTCTATTAATATCCTTTATTGTACCCATACCGAATCTCTTTAGTACTCAACCTTTCTCCAGATCTCTCTGTCCTTTCTTTGTTTCTCTGTGTGTAGGGCTCCCTTTAGTATCTCCAGTAGGGCATGTCTCTTGTTAGCAAATTCTCTCAGCATTTGTTTGTCTGTGAAAAATTTAAGCTCTCCCTCAAATTTGAAGGAGAGCTTTGCTGGATAAAGTATTCTTGGCTGGAAATTTTTCTCACTCAGAATTTTAAATATATCGTGCCACTGCCTTCTTGCCTCCATGGTGGCTGCTGAGTAGTCACTACTTAGTCTTATGCTGTTTCCTTTGTATGTGGTGAATTGCTTTTCTCTTGCTGCTTTCAGAACTTGCTCCTTCTCTTCTGTGTTTGACAGTGTGATCAGTATATGTCTCGGAGTGGGTTTATTTGGATTTATTCTATTTGGAGTTCGCTGGGCATTTATGATTTGTGTATTTATGTTGTTTAGAAGATTTGGGAAGTTTGCCCCAACAATTTCTTTGAATACTCTTCCTAGACCTTTACCCTTTTCTTCCCCTTCTGGGACACCAATGAGTCTTATATTTGGACGTTTCATATTATCTATCATATCCCTGAGGTCCATTTCAATTTTTTCAATTTTTTTCCCCATTCTTTCTTTTATGCTTTCATTTTCCATTCTGTCATCTTCAAGGTCACTGATTCGTTGTTCAACTTCCTCTAGTCTTGTACTATGAGTGTGCAGAATCTTTTTAATTTGGTCAACAGTTTCTTTAATTTCCATAAGATCATCCATTTTTTTATTTAGTCTTGCAATGTCTTCTTTATGCTCTTCTAGGGTGTTCTTGATTTCCTTTATCTCCCGTACTATGGTCTCATTGTTCATCTTTAGTTCTTTGAGTAGCTGCTCTAGGTGCTGTGTCTCTTCTGGTCTTTTGATTTGGGTGCTTGGGCTTGGCTTATCCATATCGTCTGGTTTTTTCATATGCTTTATAATTTTCTGTTGTTTTTGGCCTCGTGGCATTTGCTGAACTTGATAGGGTTCTTTTAGGATTTGTAGACCTATTGAAGTCCTTATCTCTAATTTATCAGATCTACAGCTTCATGGAGTACACTTTCTCTAACTAACCAGCAGGTGGCGTCCACGAGCCACCTGTTCTCCACAAGCCAGTTCTCCCCTGCTTAGCCTTTTTGGTTAGTGGGGGAGTGAGTCTTGTGGGGTCCAATTGGTGTACCAAGCTTGTGTGTGTAGTTGGTGTTGCCTGCCCTGTATATGGGGCGTGTTTCTGGGCAGTCAGGGAGTGGGGGTGGCTCTAACTATCAAATCTCCCTGGTGATCCTGGAGTTTTAAAGCTGCTGCAATAGTCTAATCCTTCAGTTCAGTCCTGCCACAGTTTGTCTCTACCACTGACCCAGAAGTCCTTGGTATTGGTGTATGGCTCCTGAGACTTGCATGTGGGCCCCTCTTCCAGGCTGTGCACCCCGGGTCCTCTGTTGAGGGATGACTGTGCTATGTCACAGGTGAGTGCCGTCCCCCCAGGGCAGTTCTGGGCTGCTGGGCTGTGTAGGGAGGCTCCCAGTCTGCTCAAATGATGGCTGAATGGGGCTTTGTTAATTCACACTGCTCTACCTTCCCAACTCTGGGACAATCAGCTGAGGTTGCAGGGAAGGCTAATGTCCACGCCCAGTTTTGTGGTGTGTGCCTGTTATTTGAAGCACTTCCGTCACACTGGGTTGTCTGGGGCAGTTCTGGGCTATGGGGCTGGCGATGGGCAGGAGTGTTTCCTGTCCACCAGGATGATGACTGTGAGCGGACACCCCCCTTTTCTTGGGAAGTTGTGGTGTTTAGTGAATTTTCTCAGCCACTGGATTATTGCGTTTTGTCTCAGAGCTCTCCTAGTTTTGCTCTTGACTTGACCTGCCCAAATAGTAAGTCTTTGAAGCTTTCTGTATTGGCTTAGATTTCGCTGATCTCAGCAGTTCCACGTTTTCATGAGTGTTGTATGAAGTATGCCCAAAGTCAGATTGCTCTGTGGTGTCCAGTCCACGCAGTTACTGGCTTTCTACCTACTTTCCTGGAGGAGTAACTAAAACATACAGCTCACCAGTCTGCCATCTTCTCCATTAATCCAGACATTGCAATGCCTTTTATAACCTAGTTTTGAAAAGTTACATTGTTATTTCTGCCATATTCTATTAGTCAGACAGAGCCAGTCTTGATTCAGTGTGGGAGGGGATTACAAAAGGGCATGGATACTGGAAACCATGGACCACTGAAGGCTTTCTTGGAGGGTAGCTACTACAACCATGTTGTCTTAATTACTACAGCTATATGATAAGTCTTCATGTCTGGTAGGACTAGTCCCTCAACTTTATTTTCCTTTTATTGGACCAAATTTAGGGCATTTGTGATTCCATGCTTTTCCATATAAATTTTAGGATTGGTGTGTCAAGTTCCATGAAACATCTTTTTGGGATTTTAATTGAAATGGCATTGAAGCTGTAGATCAATTTTGGAGAGAGTTGAAATATTTGTAATATTGAGTCTTCATAGCCAAGAACTGGTATATATCCCATTCTATTTATTTAGGTCTCCTTTCATGGCTTTCCATAAAATTTCATAATTTTCTCCATAAAGGGTTTGTATTTCTTTTTCTTGGATTTGTTAGATATTCCCAGAGTTTTAAAAATATGTTTTTAGGTTATGGTAAATTGTATCTGTGCCAGTTTGAATGTATTATGTCCCCCAAAACGCCATTATCTTTGATTCAATCTTGTGTGGGCTGATGTATTAGTGTTGATTAGACTGTAATTCTTTGAGTGTTTCCATGGAGATGCAACCCACCCAACTGTAAGTGATAACTCTGATTAGATAATTTCCATGGAGGTGTGGCCCTGCCCATTCAGCATGGGCCTTGATTAGTTCACTGGAGCACTATATAAGCTCAGACAGAAAGAGCAAGCTTGCTACAGCCAAGAGGGACACTTTGAAGAATGCACAGGAGCTGAGAGAGGAGCTGCAGCTTACAGAGACATTTTGGAGATGGCTGTTGAAGGCAGACTTTTGCTCTGGAGAAGGTAAGAGAGGACAAATGCCCCAAGAGCAACTAAGACTGCCATTTTTGAGGAGATGCAGCCTAGAGAGGAACATCCTGGGAGAAAGCCATTTTGAAACCAGAACTCTGGAGCAGACACCAGCCACATGGCTTCCCAGCTAACAGAGGTTTCCGGATGCCATTGGCCATCCTCCATTGAAGGTACCAGATTGTTGATGACTTGCCTTGGAACACTTTATGGCCTTAAGACTGTAATGGTGTAACCAAATAAACCCCCTCTATAAAAGCCAATCCATTTCTGGTGTTCTGCGAAAAGGCAGAATTAGCAAATCAGAACAGTATGCTTTTTTTTTTTTTTTTTTTTTTTTTTTTTAATCATCATTTTATTGAGATATATTCACATACCACGCAGTCATACAAAACAAATTGTACTTTCGATTGTTTACAGTACCATTACATAGTTGTACATTCATCACCTAAATCAATCCCTGACACCTTCATTAGCACACACACAAAAATAACAAGAATAATAATTAGAGTGAAAAAGAGCAATTGAAGTAAAAAAGAACACTGGGTACCTTTGTCTGTTTGTTTCCTTCCCCTACTTTTCTACACATCCATCCATAAACTAGACAAAGTGGTGTTTGGTCCTTATGGCTTTCCCAATCCCATTGTCACCCCTCATAAGCTACATTTTTATACAACTGTCTTCGAGATTCATGGGTTCTGGGTTGTAGTTTGATAGTTTCAGGTATCCACCACCAGCTACCCCAATTCTTTAGAACCTAAAAAGGGTTGTCTAAAGTGTGCATAAGAGTGCCCACCAGAGTGACCTCTTGGCTCCTTTTGGAATCTCTCTGCCACTGAAGCTTATTTCATTTCCTTTCACATCCCCCTTTTGGTCAAGAAGATGTTCTCCGTCCCACGGTGCCAGGTCTACATTCCTCCCTGGGAGTCATATTCCACGTTGCCAGGGAGATTCACTTCCCTGGGTGTCTGATCCCACGTAGGGGGGAGGGCAGTGATTTCACCTTTCAAGTTGGCTTAGCCAGAGAGAGAGGGCCACATCTGAGCAACAAAGAGGCATTCAGGAGGAGACTCTTAGGCACAAATACAGGGAGGCCTAGCCTCTCCTTTGCAGCAACCGTCTTCCCAAGGGTAAAACTTATGGTAGAGGGCTCAACCCATCAAACCACCAGTCCCCTATGTCTGTGGTCATGTTAGCAACCATGGAGGTGGGGCAGGCGAATACCCCTGCATTCTCCACAGGCTCCTCAAGGGGGCACTACATCTTTTTTTTTTTTTTTTTTTTTTCCCTTGTTTGTCTTTTTTCTTTTTTCTTTTTTTTTTTTTTAACTTTCTCTTCTTTTTTCAAATCACCTGTATGAAAAAAAAGTTAAAAAGAAAACAAACATACAATAAAAGAGCATTTCAAAGAGACCATAGCAAGGGAGTAAGAAAAAGACAACTAACCTAAGATAACTGCTTAACTTCCAACATGTTCCTACTTTACCCCAAGAAAGTTACATAATATAGCAACATTTCAGTGAACTTGTTCCTACTACAACCATCAGAAATTAACAGACCATAGTCATTTCTGGGCATCCCCAGAACGTTAAATAGCTTATCTGTTCTTCTTGGATTATTGTTCCCCCTTCCTTAATTGCTCTCTACTGCTAGTTCCCCTACATTCTACATTATAAACCATTTGTTTTACATTTTTCAAAGTTCACATTAGTGGCAGTATGCTTTTTAAATTGAGGCACTAGAAATCAGTTCTGACAAATGTACACATGTGTGCTCCCCAAACCCATAGAATATTTCCATCATTTGTGGCCTTTCTGAGTCAATCCCTGCTGCCACCCTCCACCCCAGAAGCAACCACTGATCTGATTACTATCATTGTAGGTTGGTTTTGCCTATTCTAGCATTTCACAAATGTTATCATCTGGAAAAAAATAACAGTTTCTGATTTATTGCTGCTGATTCACTGACATGCACTAGACTTTGTATTTTGGACTTGTTTTTAGAAACATTGCTAAACCAGTTTATTAATTCTAGTAGTTTATAAATTCCTTTGGTCTTTCTAGGTTAATAATCATATCTTCTTTGAAAATGGCCTTTTTATTTCTTTCTTCCTTTTTATTTCTTCTTTTCCCCTTGCAGTATAGGCTGACACTATCAATGGATATTGAGTGGAAATGGTACCAGTGGGCTTTAGTCTTCATTTCAAAGAGAATCTTTTCAACATTTTGCTACGAAGCATCATGTTTTGCCAGAGGTTTTTGTCCTTTTTTAAATGCAATTTTATTGAAATATATTCACATACCATAGAGTCATCCAAAGTGTACCACAGTTGTTCACAGTATCATCATAAAGTTGTGCATTCATCACCACAAGCAATTTTTGAACATCTTCATTACTCCAAAAAATAAAAATAAAAATAAAAAAGAATACCCAAAACATCCCATACCCCTCCTCCTCCTCTATTATTCATTGACTTTTTGTACCTGTTTTTCTACTCATTTGTCCATACACTGGGTACAGGGAGTGTGGGCCATAAGGTTTTCACAATCACACGGTCATACAGTATAAGCTACATAGTTACACAATCGCCTTCAAGAATCAAGGATACTGGATTGCAGTTCAACAGTTTCAGATATTTCCTTCTAACTCTTCCAATAAACTAAAAACTGCAAAGGGATATCTGCATAATATGAATGACCTCTTGACTCCATTTGAAATCTCTCAGCCACTAAAACTTTATTTTGTTTCATTCCTCTTCCCTCTTTTGGTCAGTAGGTCTTTCTCAATCCTACCAGGTCCAGTCTCATCCCTGGGAGTCATGTCCCACATTTCCAGGGAGATTTACACCCCTGGGAGTCATGTCCCACATACAGGGTGGGGCAGTGAGTTTACCTGCCGAGTAAACTCTGAGAGTTTACTCAGAGAGGGCCACATCTGAGCAACAAAAGAGGTTCTATGGGGGTGACTCTCAGGCATAATTATAAGTAGGCTTAGCCTCTCCTTTGCAGTAAAAAGCTTCATAAGGCAAGCCCAAGATCAAGGGCTTGGCCTTCTAAATGGGTAGTCACCAATGCTTGCGAGAATATCAGCTGGAGAAGTTTAATATTTCCACATTTCCCCCCGGTCCCTTAAAGGAACTTTGCAAATACTTTTTATTCTCTGCCCAAATTACTCTGGGATGTATTGTGGCTTCACACTAACCTGTTCGACCAACCAGATCTCACTCCCTGTTCAAAGTTCCATGTAATTATGGTGTTTGAGTAAACTGACCATACAAGTTAAATTATATAGTGTGCTACAGAAAATATAGATTTTGCACCAAATAAACATCTCTTCTTTGGTCCCACACAGAAGCCAAAGTTTTAAAATACAGTTAATATCATCCTCTACCCTTTAGTCTGATCTACCCCACGCTCAACCAAGTCCATTTCATTCATATCTCCAATCAATGTCAGATCTCCTTTTCAACCTCTTTAACAGTTGCTGTCTGGGGCAATACTGACACTCAAATCTTCCAAACTCTTACGAGTCCTATGTGCTACACAGGACCGACCAAGTCACACACAACAGCTCAGCATCTCAGAATTTAGAAATAACTGTTACAACTCATGAATAGATATGACTGCTGTAAGAGCTTACAATCTAGGAAACTTTACATAAACTTTCCCCTGATAACCCACATTTCCAGATTCAAATCTCAGAGTTTGCACATTTTTGTTAGTCTATATTTGTGAGGTGTTATAATGTTTGTCTTTTCCTTTCTGGCTTATTTCACTCAAGGTCCATTCACATAGTTGCAGAGCACACAACTTCAATCCTTCTTGCCACCACTCAATAATCTATTGTATGTATACACCATAGTTCACCATTTGGTTTATCAGTCGATGTACCCTTATGCCACCTCCATTCATTGCATATTGTGAATATTTCTGCCACAAACAGCAGTGTGTGCAAAGTCCACTCACGTCCTCACTCTCAATTTCTCCAAGTATACAACCAATAACAGGGTTGCAGAACCATATGGCAGCCCCATACTTAGCTTCCTGTGGAACCACCACACTTCCCTCCAGATGGGCTGCACCATTCTACTTCCCCACCAACAGCGAATAGGTACATCTCTCTCTCACATTTTCTCCAGCACGTGTATCCCTCTATTTTTTAAACAGTTTTATTCACATGCCATACAATCCATCCTAAGTAAACAATCAGTGATTCCTGGTATAATCACATAGTTATGCATTTACTACTACAATCTACATGAGGAGATTTCCATTTCTTCCACAATGAAAAAGGAAGAGGAGAAAAAAATGAAGAAAAAAATAGATGGAAGAAAAAAAATTAAATAAAATGAAAAGGTCCTACAAGAACATAACCACCAAGAATCCCATATCACTCCCTTATGTCAACCTCTTATAGACATTTAGCTTTCATATATTGTGTTTGTTACAGTTAATGGAAGCATTTTACAATGTTACTGTTATCTATAGACTGTAGTTTGTATTGACTGTATGTTTTCCCCTATACAATCCAGTTTTCAACACCTTGCAATGTTGACATTCATTTGTTCTCCCTCATGTAAAAATATTCTTATTAGTACACTTAATTACCATTATTGACCACTCTAGGTTTTGCTAAGTTATGCAGTCCCAGTCTTTATCCTTTATCTTTCTTTCTGTTATCATACATGCCCCTAGCCTTCCTCTTTCTCCTGTACTCACACTCATCTTTGTTCAGAGTACTTACAATATTTGCTACCATCACATAGTATTGTGTTATCTATTTCCGGATCTATACAATCAATCCTGTTGAACATTCTGTACTCCTTCAGCATCAGCTACCTGGTCTCTACCCTCTTACTATCTCCTGATAACCCGGGTACTCAACTTTAACTTTCAAGTTCACTCATAAATATTAGTTCATACTAGTGAGACCATAGAGTATTTGTCCTTTTGTTTGTGGCTAATTTCACTCAATGTAATTTCTACTATCTACATTTTGTCTTTTCTCTCTCTGTCTTTTTTATCCTTACTGATAGTCTTCATTTCTACACTCTCATGTGAACTGCTCTGTCCTATCTTTTCCTATCTGCCTGTAGTGCTCCCTTTAGCATTTCTTATAGAGCAGGTATCTTGTTCACAAGCTCTCACAGTGTCTATTTGTCTGAAAATATTTTAAACTCTCCCTCATTTTTTTTCACTTTTTTAAAAAAATTCAATTTTATTGAGATTGTTCACATACCATACAGTCATCCAAAATGCACAATCAAGTGTCCGCAGTACCATCATACAGCTGTGCATCCATCACCAGAATTAATTTTTTCAAATTTTAGAACATTTTCATTACTCCCAAAAAGAAATAACAAAAAAGAAAAACTCAAATCCTTCCATACCCTTAACCAACCCCCCTCCATTATTGACTCATAGTGTTGGTATAGTACATCTGTTACTGTTGATGAAAGGATGTTAAAATACTACTAACTGTAGTACATAGTTTGCAATAGATATATTTTCCACTATATTACACCCTATTACTAACTTTTACTTATAGTGTCATACATTTGTTCTAGTTCATGAAAGAGATTTCTAATATTTGCACAGTTAATCATGGACATTGTCCACCACAAGATTCGCTGTTTTATACATTCCCATCTTTTAAACTCCAACTTTCCTTCTGGTGACATATATGACCCTAAGCTTCCCCTTTCCACCACATTCACACACCATTCAGAACTGTTAGTTATTCTCACAATAATGTGCTATCATCACCTCTGTCCATTTCCAAACTCTTAAGTTCAATCTATTTGAACAATCTATCTATAATAAGCAACCACTCCCCATTTTTTCACCTCGTTCTATATCCTGGTAACTTATATTTTCATGTCTATGAGTTTTTATATTAAAATTAGTTCACATAGTGAGACCCTACAATATATGTTCTTATGTGTCTGACTTATTTCACACAATATAGTGCCCTCAAGATTTCATCAACCCGTTTTTTAAAAGATGGTTTTGTTCACCCACCATACATTCCATCCTAAGCAAACAATCAATGGTTCCATGTGTAATAATGTATTTAGGCATTTACCACCATCACCACTATCTATATAAGGACATTTCCATTTCTTCCACAAAGAAGGAGGAAGAGTCAAAGAAGGTAAAGAGAAAAAAGAAAAAGAAAAAGAAAGAAAAAAAGTGACAGCTAACAAGCAACAAGAGGAAAGATAGAATTAAACTAAAGTAGAATAAAGAGTCAGACAACATTACCAATGCCAAGAGTCCCACATCCTTCCCTTACGTCCTCCTCTTATAGGCATTCAGCTTTGGTATATTGCCTTTGTTACATTAAAGGAAGCATAATACAATGTTTCTGTTAACTATAGTCTCTAGTTTGCATTGATTGAATTTTTTCCCCAATGCCATCCCATTTTCAACACCTTGCAAGGTTGACTTTCGTTTGTTCTTTCTCATGTAAAAACATATTTGTACATTTTATCACATTTGTTGAGCACTCTAGGTTTCACTGAGTTATACAGTCCCAGTCTTTATCTTTCCTCTTTCCTTCTGGTGTCCTACATGTTCCTAACCCTCCTCTTTCAACCACACTCACAGTCGTCTTTGTTCAGTGTATTTACATTGTTGTGCTGCCATCATCCAAAACTGTGTTCCAAGCCTCTCACTCCTGTCTTTTCCTATCTGTCTGTATTAGTTCCTGTATAGCAGGTATCTTGTTCACAAACTCTCTCATTGTCTGTTTGTCAGAGAATATTTTAAACCCTCCCTCATATTTGAAGGACAGTTTGCCAGATATAGGATTCTTGGCTGGTGTTTTTTCCTCTTTCAGTATCTTAAATATATCACACCACTTCCATGTTGCCTCCATGGCTTCTACTGAGAAATCCACAGTTAGTCTTAGTAAGCTTCCTTTGTATGTGATGGGTCACTTTTCTCTTACTGCCTGTTGGATTCTCTTTTTGTCTTTGACATTTGATAATCTGATTATTAAGTGTCTTGGCATAGGTGTATTGAGATCTATTCTGTTTGTGGTACACTGCCCTTCTTGGATCTGTAATTTTATGTCTTTCATAATAGATGGGAAATTTTCATTGATCATTTCCTTTATTATTGCTTCTGCCCCTTTTCCTGTCTTTTCTCCTTCTGGGACACCCTTGACATGTACATTCATGTGCTTCATGCAGTCATTCAATTTCCTGAGACCTTGCTCATATTTTTCTATTCTTTTCCCTATCTGTTCTTTTGTGTGTAGTATTTCAGGTGTCTTGTTCTCCAGTTCCTGAATGTTTCTCTGCCTGTCAAAATCTGCTGTTATTTGTCTCCATTGTGTTTTTCATCACTTTTGTTGTGCCTTTCATTTCTATAGATTCTGCCCATTGTTTTTTCAAACTTTTGATTTCTACCTTATGTTCACCCAGTGTTTTCTTTGTAAACTTCAAAAATGCCATCCCATTTTTAACACCTTGCAAGGTTGATGTGCCAGTTTGAATGTATTGTGTCCCCCAAACGCCATTATCTTTGATGTAGTCTTGTGGGGCAGACGTTTTGATGCTGAATAGATTTGCTTGGAATGTGCCCCACCCAGCTGTGGGAGATGATTCTGATGAGATGTTCCCATGGAGGCGTGGCCCCGCCCATTCAGGGTGGGACTTGATCAGTGGAGCCATATAAATGAGCTGACTCAAAGAGAAGGAACTCAGTGCAGCTGTGAGTGATGTTTTGAAGAGGAGCAAGCTTGCTAGAGAGGAATGTCCTGGGAGAAAGCCATTTTGAAATCAGAACTTTGGAGCAGATGCCAGCCACGTGCCTTCCCAGCTAACAGAAGTTTTCCAGATGCCATTGGCCTTCCTCCAGTAAAGGTACCCGATTACTGAAGTGTTACCTTGGACACTTTATGGCCTTAAGACTGTAACTGTATAGCCAAATAAACACCCTTTTTATAAAAGCCAATCCATCTCTGGTGTTTTGCATTCTCCAGCATTAGCAAACTAGAACAGATTTTGGTACCAGAGAAATGGGGTGCTTTTGCTGCTGAGTCTGCAAATACCAAACATGTTGGAATGGCTTTTTAAATGGATAAGGGGAAGATTCTGGAAGAATTGTGAGGAGCTTGATAGAAAGGCCAAAACTGCTTTAAAGAGACTGTTTATGGAAATATGGACTCTAAATATACTTCTGATGAGGACTTGAGCAGAAATGATGAATGTGTTGTTGCAAACTGGAAGAAAGGTGATCCTTGTTTTAAAGTGGCAGAAAATTTGGCAAAATTGAGTCCTGGTGTCAGATGGAAGGGAGAATTTGAAAGTGACAACCTGGAATACTTAGCTGAGGAGATCTCCAGACTACATGTGGAGGATGTACCTTGGCTTCTTCTTGCAGCTTATAGTAAAATGTGAGCAGAGAGAGATAAACTTAGAACTGAACTCTTGGGTTCAAAGAAACCAGAAGCTGATGGCTTGGGAAATTACGAGCTTCCAGGGGTTGGATTCCCAGAAGCTACAGCCCAACGTGAGGATGTAACCAAACATGGAACCCAGCTGCCATTTCAGTACAAGCCAAGATTGGAGATGGAATTATCCAGAAAGGATTTCTGGAAGGTCCTATTGTCTGATGGCTTTGACCCCTGTATGCTTCATGCGAAGCCAACAGAATTTTTGTGAGATCTTTACAGACAGAGCCATTGTCAGTCTGAACTGGAGGAGACAGACAAGGAAAAGTTTCTTCAAAAACAGAGCCATGGAGGTTGAGGTCTGGAGTCAAGAGGTCTTTGGCTGGGAGAGTGGAGCAGCCCACACACATAGAAAGGGTGAGTTTGCCCTGGAGGTCGAGGGTGGGCCTTCTGCCTTGATGCTCAGGAAATGTCCTGCCACCCCAAGCCCCAAAGAGGGTTGAGCACATTCCCAGGGAATTGGGGAGAGCCTGGCTGCCACCACACTGTTCTGAAGGGGTTGAGCATGTGCCCCAGAGATGGAAGGGAATCCGGGAGCTGCCCCGATGTTTGAAGAGGGTGGGCCGAGAAGTTGGTCTCCCCAATGTGTGGATATGTTGGAGCACTCACCTAAGCATTTGGAGAGGAAAGGGCTGCTGAAAAGGCCCTTAGGAAGGGTTAGACTCCCACTCTCTGAAGACCCAAGGATGCAACCTCGTTCACTAAATGACTCTCAGACTTTGAAATCTAATGGCATTTGTCCTGCAGGTTTTAGGAACTGTTTTGGTCCTGTTAACCCTGTTTTCCTTACTGTTTCTCCTTATGGCAATGGGAATGTTTATCCTATGAATGTCCCTCCTTTGTATATTGGGAGCACATAACTTGTTCTAAGTTCACAGATCCAAAGCTAAAGGAGAATTATGCCTTAGAACCCACCATACCTGTAATTGATTTTGATAGGGTCTTGTACATAACTTTTGTTACTGAAATGATTTAAGTTTTGTGATACTGTGATGGAATGAATGTATTTTGTATTTGGAAAGATAATGTCATTTTGGGGTCCAGGGGGTGGAATGTGCCAGTTTGAATGTATTGTGTCCCCCAAATGCCATTATCTTTGATGTGGTCTTGTGGAGCAGACATTTTGATGCTGATTAGATTTGCTTGGAATGTGCCCCACCCAGCTGTGGGTGATGACTCTGATGAGATATTCCCATGGAGGCATGGCCCCACCCATTCAGGGTGGGACTTGATCAGTGGAGCCATATAAATGAGCTGACTCAAAGAGAAGGAACTCAGTGCAGCTGTGAGTGATGTTTTGAAGAGGAGCAAGCTTGCTAGAGAGGAACATCCTGGGAGAAAGCCATTTTGAAACCAGAACTTTGGAGCAGATGCCAGCCACGTGCCTTCCCAGCTAACAGAGGTTTTCTGGATGCCATTGGCCTTCCTCCAGTGAAGGTACCCGATTACTGATGTGTTACTTTGGACACTTTATGGCCTTAAGACTGTAACTGTGTAGCCAAATAAACCCTCTTTTTATAAAAGCCAATCCGTCTCTGGTGTTTTGCATTCTGCAGCATTAGCAAACTAGAACAGTTGACTTTCATTTGTTCTCCCTCGTGTAAAAACATATTTGTACATTTTATCACATTTGTTGAGCACTCTAGGTTTCACTGAGTTATACAGTTCCAGTCTTTATCTTTCCTCTTTCCTTCTGGTGTCCTACATGCTCCTAACCTTCCTGTTTCAACCACACTCACAGTCATCTTTGTTCAGTGTACTTACATTATTGTAACCAAACTTACATTTGGTTTTTGAATTGATTTAACATATTTGTTTGAAAATCTTTAATTAATTGTTTCATTAAAGAGAAACAAGATGCCAACCATATCTTAACTGAGATTTAAGTTTGTTCCTTTGCCTGGGTCATATCTTTGTTTTCCTAGTGTAATTTGTAGTTTTATGTTGCCTAGGCATCTGGTTTCCTTGGTTGCCCCAATCAGATTTTCCCAGACCAGAACAGGCTCAGGTCTCATAATGGGGTTATATTCAGTGTCTTGGAAGATTGACTGACTTCTTTGTGAGGCCTCTAGCCACTATGGTTTTCCTAACCTCCCCAGCAGGTGGCACCTGTCAGCCTGTCACTCCTGACTGGTGTAAGGAGGTATGTTCCCTTTAGTTCTCAGTTTAGGTTGTTTCTGTTTTGGCTGTTTCCTCCCAGGCCCTGGGATCTGAGTTCTGAAGGGAAGGCCAGCACTAGTGCTGGGCCCCACCTCCTTCCTCTTAGGGAAGATATACACCCAAGGGAGCTATCTTCTGCATTTGAATAGCTCCTTTGTCTCTCTGACTCTGTCAACTCCACCCGTGTCTGGGTCAGAACACTGTGAACTGAAAATGGCTGAGGCTTTCTCCACTGAGCCACTCAGATTGAGAGGGAGAAAGAAAAAGGGAAAGAAAGCCCCCTTTTGGAGCCAGTCCATGGCCCCCCAGTTTTGCCCATTGGTCATAGACAGCACCCGGTCTTCTGGGCCCCCTCTCCTGGGACATAGGCTCTTTCTGGCTCTCTCAGGTCAGCCATCTCTAAAAGCCTCTGTATTTTTTTCTCTCAGTTTTCTTTTTTTTTCATGAGCCCCCACTCCTCTCCACTGAGAGAGACCTCAGGGCATGTTGCTGCTTGCCAGAGGTTTGTCTGTGTTTGTAGCTTGTATTCAGCAGTCCAAATTTGTTAATTAAAACCCCAGTTGGAGCTAGGCTGAGCTATATACACTTGCTCCAGGAATGCTGCTTTCTACCACAGTGAGGTTTGGCAGCTCAGCCTGCTGTGTGTGTGTGTGTGTGTGTGTGTGTGTGTGTGTGTGTGTGCGCGCTGTCCCTGTGCAGTTCCACAGATTTTGCTTACAGATTTTGTGCTGTGATCTCAGCTATTCCAGCCAACCCAGGTTTGTGTATGATGTGTGGACAGTCACAGTTATCCCCCAGCAGTTATTCCAGATTATTTACTAGTTATTTCTGTTTTTTTTTTATTAGTTGCTCCAGGGAACTAACTAAATTCCATGCCTCTCTATGCCACCATCTTGACCCTACTTTCTCCCTTATATTTGAAGGACACTTTTGCCAGATATCGAATTCTTGGTTGGTGGTTTTTCTCTTTCAGTATCTTAAATATATCATACCATTATCTTCTCACCTCCATGGTTTCTACTGAGAAAATCCACACATAGTCTTATCGAGCTTCCCTTGTATGTGATAGATCACTTTTCTTTACTGCTTTTAGAATTCTCTCTTTGCCTTTGATATTTGATAATCTAATTATTAAATGTCTTGGAGTAGGTCTATTCAGATCTATTCTGTTTGGGGTACACCATGCTTCTTGGATCTATAATTTTATGTCCTTCATAAGAGATGGAAAATTTTCCTTGATTATTTCCTCCATTATTGTTTCTGCCCTTTTCCCTTCTCTTCTACTTCTGGGACATGCATGACACGTATATTCATGTGCTTCATGCTGTCATTCAATTCCTTGATATGCTGCTCATATTTTTCCATTCTTTTCCTTATTTTTTCTTTTGTGTGTAGCATTTCAGACTTCCTGTCCTCCAATTCATGAATCATTTCTTCTGCCTCTTCAAATCTGCTGTTGTGTGTGTCCATTGTGTCTTTCATCTCTTCTATTGCGCTTTTCTTTCCCATAAATTCTGCCAGTTATTTTTTCAAGCTTACAAATTCTTCTTTATGGGCACCCCTTGTCTTCTTTATATGCTTCATCTCTTTTGCCACATTTTCCTTCAGCTCATTGATTTGATTTAGATGATTTGTTTGAACATCTTTAAGTAGTTGTTTCAACTCCTGTATTTCATTTGCAGTGTAAGTTTGTTCCTTTGACTGGGCCATATCTTCTTTTTTCCTACTGTGACTTGTAACTTTTTTTTGTCTAGTCATACAGTTTCCTTGATTAACCCAATCAGATTTTCCCAGACAAGATGGGCCCAGGTCTCAGGAGGAGGGTGTAATCACTATTATGTTTCCCTGAGGATGAGATCTAGAAGGTTGTCAGACTTTCCTCTGAGGAATTGTCTCCTTCACTTGACTTCTTCCTTTGTCTCTCTAACTATCTGAACTCCACCCTTAATGCCCAAGGCTTTCTCTAATGAGCTACATAGAATGAGAGGAAAAAAAGAAGAAAATCCCCTTTTCAGAGCCAGTCCCCTGCCCCCCAGTTCACCAGTTGACTGGAGTTGGTACCTGGTTCTATGTGTCCCTTTTCTTGGGACACAACCATTTTCTGGTATTCTGAGCTCAGCCATCTCCAAAAGCCTCTGTATTTATTTATTTATTTATTATTATTTTTTCCCATCAGTCCTGCCTCCTCTCTGCCAGGAGAGACCTCAGGGTTCCTTTCCTGCTTGCTCTGGGTTTATCTGTGCTCATCATCTGTATTCAGTAGCCCAGACTTGTTAATCAAAACCACAATTGGAGCTTGGTTGAGTTACTTTCTCTTGTACCCACTAGACTGCTTCTTATTCCCACAGGGAAGTGTTCCAACTTAGCCTGCCATGCCGGTGGGAAGGAGTGCAAGCTCCACAAGTTGAGGAGCTTTACTAACAGTTCTATGTTGTGATTGCAGCTGTTCCACCCATTCCAGACTGGCTATGATGTGTGTCTGGTCACAGATGTCCCCCAAAAGTTGTTCCAGATTATTCACTAGTTGTTCTGGCTATTTACTAGTTTCTCTAGAGGACTAATTAAATTCCACACCTCCCTATGTCACCATCTTGCCCCACCTCAGCTTTTGTTCTTTACTGCAGTTTTATTGAGATATATTCACACACAATGCAAACCATCTGAAGTATACAATCACTGACACACAGTATCATCACGTAGTTGTGCATACAGCCCCATGACCAATTTTAGAACATTTTCATTACTCCAGAAAAGAAATAAAGACAAAAAAGAAAACTCAAACCCTTCCACACCCCATACCCCCTGTTTTGGTTTTCTAAAGCTGCTGGAATGCAATATACCAGAAATGGGTTGGCTCTTTTAATGGGGATTTATTAGGTTACAAATTTACAGCTCTAAGTCCATGAAAATTTCTAAATTAAGGCATTGGGGGAAGGTACCTTCTCTGAGGAAAACCTACTGGCATGCGGATTCCTCTGTCACATGGGAAGGCACATGGCGACGTCTGCTGGTCCTTCTTTCCTGGTTCTGGTTTCAATGACTGTCTCCAAATGTCTCTGCACATTTCTCTCTAAGTTCTCTGGGCTTTTACCATCTTTTATCCTCTCACAGTGGACTCCAGTAAAGGATTAAGACCCACCTTGAATGGGCAGGGTCAAATCTCCATGGAAACAACCGAAGCAAAACGTGCCACCCACAATAGGTCTGCACCCAGAGGGATGGATTAAGAGAACGTTAGCTTTTCTGGGTTACATAACAGATTCAAACCAGCACACCCTCTATTATTGACCCATAGTATTGTTGCAGTACATTTGTTACTGCTGATGAAAGAGTATTAAAATATTACTAACTGTTGCCAGAAGTTTTTAGAAGATGCTCTTTATCAGGTTTCAGAAGTTTTCTTCCATTCCTACTTTGCCAAGATTTCCCCTACCCTTTCTTTTTATCACAAATGGACGTTGAATTGCTACTGTATCTTTTAGGCTTCCCAAATAGTTGCTAATCTCTCTTTTTGACAAAAAGAGTACAGGCTTCTGGCTCAGAGCCTTGGGCAGATGACAGTATACAGCTAGAATTCCATAACATTATTTGTATCATATTTATTTTATGGTTATTTTCTATTTATAGCAAATGATCCTAGCTTTCCTTTTATAGTAGAATATAAAGCTCTCTTCTTATGCAGTTATTTAAATTGAAATTAATTTAGCATTAATGTTCCACATATAGCAGTTTAAGTCCGATGTGAATGTGGCAACAATTGAAAAGATACAATCTGAAGATGCAAGTGTGATGTGTCGGTCTCCTAGGGCTGCTATGAAAAACTACTACAAACTTAGTGGCATAAAACAACAGGAATTTATTCTTTCTTTCACAGTTCTGGAGGCCAGAAGTCTGGAATCAATGTGTTGGAAGGGTTGGCTCCTTCTGGAGATCCTGAGGGAGAACCTGTTCTAAGTCTCTTTCCTAGTTTTGGTGATTGTTGGCAATTCTTGGCATTTCTTGGCTTGCAGCTGTAGCACTGCTGTCACATGGACTTCTCTGTGTGTATCTCTCTGTGTCCTCTCTTCTTAAAAGGACACCAGTTGTTGGATTTATAACCCATCTTAATTCAGTATGACCTCATTGTTTTATTGTTTTATTTTTTATTTATTTTTAATGCAATTTTATTGACATATATTCATATAGCATACAATCATCCAAAGTGTACAACCAGTTGTTCACAGTTATCATCATACAGTTGTGCTTTCATCACCACAATCTTTGAACATTTTCATTACTCCAAAAAATAAAATAAAAATTAAAATAAAAAAACAGCATCCAAAACACTTCATTCCCCTCCTCCCCGCATTGTTCATTTACTTTTTAAATACAGCTTTATTGTGATATATTCACACACCCCACAGTCATCCAGTGTGCAATTATTCACAACACTATCATACATTTGTGTGTTCATCATCAGAATCAATTTATGAAACTTTTCCTTACTCCAAAATAAAAATAAAAGAAAAAAGAACACCTAAAACTTTCCATCCCCTCCATTCCACCCTATTCTTCATCTAATTTTTGTCCTCATTTTTCCACTCAGAGTGCGAGCCACAAGGTTTTCACAATCACACAGTCACACTGTGGCAGCTATGCAGTTACACAATTGTCTTCAAGAATCACGGTCACTCCTTGTGGATCACACCCCCTTTATCTAGTGTATGGATGAGTAGAAAAATGGGGATAAAAACTAAAGGACAAATGGGGTGGGATGGGGGGATGATTTGAGTGTTCTTTTTTCACTTTTATTTTTTATTCTTGTTCTGGTTCTTTCTGATGTAAGGAAAATGTTCAGAGATAGATTGTGGTGATGAACGCATAACTATGTTATCATACTGTGGATAGTGGATTGTATACCATGGATGATTGTATGGTGTGTGAATGTATTTCAATAAAACTGAATTTAATAAAAAAAAAAAAGAATCAAGGTCACTGGGTTGCAGTTTGACAGCTTCAGGTATTTCCCTCTAGCCATTCCAACACACTAAAAACTAAAAAGTGATATTTATATAGTGCATAAGAATACTCTCCAGAGTGACCTCTCAACTCCATTTGAAATCTCTCAGCCACTGAAACCTTATTTTGTTTCATCTCTCTTCCCCCTTTTGGTCAAGAAGATTTTCTCAATCCCACGGTGATGGGTCCAGGCTCATCCCCAGGAATCATTTTCCACATTACCAGGGGGATTCATACCACTGGGAGTCAGGTCTCATGTAGAGGGGAGGGCAGTGAGCTCACCTGATGAGTTGGCTTAGCTGGAGAGAGAGGCCACATCTGAGGAACTAATGAGTTTCTCTTGGGGAGACCCTTTGGCATAATTATAAGTAGGCTTAGCCTCTCCTTTGCAGCAACAAGCCTCATAAGGAAAAAGCCCAGATCAAGGGCTCAGCCCGCCAAATTGGCAGAGTATGACCTCATCTTAACTTATTACATCTACAAAGACCTTATTTCCAAGTAAGCTCAGATTCTGAGGTTCCAGGTGGACGTGAATTTTGGGGGAACACTATTCAACCTACTACAGATGAGGAACACTGATATAAAGGATAAACAATATCAACAGTGTATTTTGAATCCAGTCTTTTTCTAAATGATTTTTTTATCTTCATTTTACTGAGATATATTCACATACCACACAGTCATACAAAACAAATTGTACATTCGACTGTTCACAGTACCATTACATAGTTGTACATTCATCACCTAAATCAATCCCTGACACCTTCATTAGCACACACACAAAAATAACAAGAATAATAATTAAAGTGAAAAAGAGCAACTGAAGTAAAAAAGAACACTGAGTACCTTTGTCTGTTTGTTTGTTTCCTTCCCCTATTTTTCTACTCATCCATCCATAAACTAGACAAAGGGGAGTGTGGTCCTTATGGCTTTCCCAATCCCATTGTCACCCCTCATAAGCTACATTTTTATACAATTGTCTTCGAGATTCATGGGTTCTGGGTTGTAGTTTGATAGTTTCAGGTATCCACCACCAGCTACCCCAATTCTGTAGAACCTAAAAAGGGTTGTCTAAATTGTGCGTAAGAGTGCCCACCAGAGTGATCTCTCGGCTCGTTTTGGAATCTCTCTGCCACTGAAGCTTATTTCATTTCCTTTCACATCCCCCTTTTGGTCAAGAAGATGTTCTCCGTCCCAAGATGCCAGGTCTACATTCCTCCCCGGGAGTCATATTCCACGTTGCCAGGGAGATTCACTCCCCTGGGTGTCTGATCCCACGTAGGGGGGAGGGCAGTGATTTCATCTTTCAAGTTGGCTTAGCTAGAGAGAGAGGGCCACATCTGAGCAACAAAGAGGCATTCGGGAGGAGGCTCTTAGGCACAATTATAGGAGGCCTAGCCTCTCCTTTGTAGCAACCATCTTCCCAAGAGTAAAACCTATGGTAGAGGGCTCAACCCATCAAACCACCAGTCCCCTATGTCTGTGGTCATGTTAGCAACCATCGAGGTGGGGCAGGCCAATACCCCTGCATTGAATCCAGTCTTATACACAGCTGTAGCATAGTGGTTAAGAATAATCTTTGAAGTCATGCTGCCCAAGTTTGCATCCCGGCTGTGTGTCCCTGCCTCAGTCCCCTTACCTGTAAAATTGTAAGATGAGGATTGTAATGGTACTCACATCACAGTGCTGGGAATTGAGCACACGGGGAGTATGGAGGAAATGTTAGGTCCAGCTACATGCAAAACAATAGGATCAAGAACATGGATTCTAGATTCCAACACTGGCCACTGACTCTCAGTGTTAGTCATCTTGAGAAGCTATTCTCCCCTTTCTGAGCTTGCTTTCTTATAGGTAAGATGGGCACCAAAAACTCACAGGCAGGTTATAGGAGTGGACGGAATCTAAGTGTCCGATTATGTGTAGTAGGCATCAAGAAATGCAAATATTGTTAGTGTGTTATAAAAAAGAAGAGGTTAGCAAGAACATTGGAATCACCATGGGAGTTTCTTACAAATGCAGATTTCCAGGCCTCAGTACCACTTATCCACCTAACAAATATTTGCTGGGTGTGTATTACATGCCAGATGCTGTTCTAGATGGTAGACATCCAGCAAGGAATGAAACAATGTCCCAGCCTTCCTATAGATTAATTACATTTTATTTGGAGGAGACGGTCAATAAACAAAACAAAGGAAGCACAGTAGAGAGGACAGAAAATGAAATGCTTGAGTAGGGAGTTGTGATTTGAAACACGGCAGCTAGAGAAGGCCTCATTGAGAAGAGACCTGTCAGCAAAGACTGGAAGAAGGTGGCAAGAAACTTTGTGGACATTCCTGGAGAGGACACAGCCCATGCAAAGGCCCTGAGGCAGGCCCGGGCCTGGCATGTTGGAGGAGCATCGAGGAGGCCTGTGGGGCTGGAGGAGGGAGCCAGGGGGACAGCAGGAGGAGGGGAGGGCAGGGAGGGGACAGGGCAGGGTGTGCAGGGCCTGGTGGGTCACAGGAGGACTTGGGCTTTTCCTCCCAGGAAGGTGGGAGCCATGGAGGGCTGTGGGCAGAGGAGGGACGGGACCCTACTCAAGTTTCAGAAGGCAAGTTTGACTGAATAGGTTTGAAAGCAAATATCTGGAAGACACATTTTTTTTTTTAAGTTGCGCTATAAATTTACTCTTTTAAAGTGGACAATTCTGTGGTTTTTAGTATATTGACAAGGTTGTGCAGAACACAATACACAATGCCCATAACATTTCCATCCAAAAGGACACCCCATGCCCATTAGCAGTCACTCCCCATTCCCCTTGCCTCCCTCAGCCCCTGGCAACCTCTGATCTACTTTCTGCCCATAGATTTATCTATTCTGGACATTTCATATAAATGGAATCAGACAATGTGTGGCCTTTTGTGTCTGGCTTCTTTCACTGAGCATCATGTTTTCAAGGTGCATCCATATTGTAGCATATATTGGTGTTTAATTCCTTTTTATGGCTGAATAACATTCCATCGTATGGATGCACCACCTGCTGTTTATCCATTTTCTCCATTGATGGACACAGGCAAATCCACTGAGACAGAAAGCAGATTAGTGGTTGCTGGGAGCTAAGGAGAGGGGAGAATGGGCAGTGATTGCTAATGGGTACAAGGTTGTAGTTTGGGGAATGAAAAGTTCTTGGAACTAGACAGAGGTGAATGCACAAAATGGCACTGAACTGTTAACTTTTAATGATTAATGCTTAATTTCATGTTATGAAATTTTTTTTTTACCTCAATTTTTTTTTTAATCTCAATTTAAGAAAAAAAGCATCTAAGGGTAGATCTGGCTTCAAGTGCAGCTTGTACTTTATCAGAAGAGGTTGTGGTTTCCTGGGAGGGGATCTGTGCCTTCTTTTCCCCCTTCTGTGCCTGACCCCAACCCAGGCTTTGCATGGCTGGTCTGGGGTCACTGTCCCCTACCCCCTTCACGCTTCCACCATCTTCATTTCTCTCTCTCCCCAGTTCCTGTGCCTTAAGAACATTCGCACCTTCTTGTCTACCTGCTGCGAGAAGTTTGGCCTCAAGCGGAGCGAGCTCTTCGAGGCCTTTGACCTCTTTGATGTGCAGGATTTTGGGAAGGTGCGCTGGGGCTGAGCTGCCAGGCATGGGAAGCCCAAAGAATTGGATTGCAACTCACTTCTATTGAAGTCTACACTGGGCAAGCTGAGGGCTCAGAGAGGAAGGACAGACGAGCTAGGACAGGCAGTACACAAGGTGGAATGAGCTCTGGGTTCGAGCCTCTGCCCCATCACTAGCTGTGTGACTTCAGTTACGGGGCTATGCCTTCTGAGCACCAAGTCGCTCATCTGTAACACAGGAACAACATCATCACACTCTCTCTGAATGGTTGTGAGGATTCAATCAAACAATGTGGGCAAGAGGTGGGGCTCAATTAAAGAGATGCCGACATGGGGGATGGGAAGGTGGAGAAAATCTTGAATTAGGCTCCAAGAGGCATGGGATCTGTATTAGTTTCCCAGCTGCTAAAACAAACACCATGCAATGGGTTGGCTTAAGCTATTGGAATTCATTGACTTCTCTCCCATGTCCAATTTCCTTTGCTTATAAGGACTTCAGCCAATCTGATGAAAGCTCACGCTCATCCAGATTGGGCACACCATAATGCATAACATCTTTTTACAAATGGTCCCCAGTAGGGGACCCCAGCATGGTTTAACCTCAGGGTCTGGTGCTGGGGGTCCCATGTGTGTGGGTGGGTGTAGGGTTTGCTGAGCAGCCACGCCCTTGTCACAGGTTATCTACACCCTGTCCGCTCTGTCTTGGACCCCAATTGCCCAGAATAAGGGGATCATGTGAGTACCCGTCTGAGCTGACAGCCCAGGCCAATTCTGCCCCAATCCCCACCCCTCCTTGAAGACCCCATCCCCACACAGCCCCCAAGCCTCTGGCTCACATTACCTGGCCCCCCAGGCCCTTCCCCACCGAGGAGGAGAGCGTGGGAGATGAAGACGTCTACAATGGCCTGTCAGACCAGATCGAGTGAGTGTCTGGGGCCTGGGAGGGTTAGGGGTCATCTGAGTGCCCAACTTAGGGGTCTTAGGGGTACGCGACCCTGTCCTGCATTGCCAAGGGGGGACAGGGCCCTGCTGTTGTGGTTGCAGGGGACACGACCTTGGCCCAGGAGGGGGCTGGGGGTGCCGAGGGCACTCTGCCACGGGGGTGTGGTGAACCTGACTCCGCATTCCTTAGTGACACGGTGGAGGAGGACGAAGACCTGTACGACTGCGTGGAGAACGAGGAGGCCGAGGGAGACGAGATCTACGAGGACCTCATGCGCTCGGAGCCGGCACCCATGCCAGTGCGCAGAGTGGAAGGCGCGGGGCGGGCGCGCGGGTGGTGGGGAAGCCCCGGCAACCCCGGCAACCCCGCGGACACCCGCTTCTCCTCCCTGCTCTCAGCCCAAGATGACCGAGTACGACAAGCGGTGCTGCTGCCTGCGGGAGATCCAGCAGACGGAGGAGAAGTACACCGACACGCTGGGTTCCATCCAGCAGGTGAGATCTGAACTCAGCCCTGCCCGGCGCATGCGGGGGAGCTGGGCGTGTCTCTGCGTGTCCATGTGTCCGGCTGCCTCTGAGCACGCCAAGACGCAGTCTGTTCCTAGTGGCTGGGGGCTCTTCCCTGTCTCCACTGCTTGGGCCTCTATGCGTCTCTCCATCTGTAGGTTTCTAGGAACATCAAAACTTCCTTTTGATGGCTGAATGATGTTCCATGGATAGACCAACTGTATATAAATTTTTATCCATTCATTAGTTGATGGACATTTAGATTGCTCCCAATTTCTGGCTATTATGAATAACGATGCTATGAAAAATCGTGTACAATTCATGTCCCCTTGTCTTATCTCTTTTTCTCTCTGTCTTTCATTTTCCCTCTGTGTGTCTCCTTATTTTTGTCTTTCTTTACCTATGCATTTCTTTATCCCTGCCTCTGACTCTTCCTGTATCCTTGCCTATGTCCGTCTGTCTTGCTGTTTATTATTATTATCCCTCTGGCTCTTTCTGTATTGTCATTTTCCTTTCTCCATCTCTTTTGAATGGTTTTATTGAGATATAATTCCCATACCATACAATTCACCTACTTACAGTTTACAATTGAATGGATTTTAGCATATTCACGTGGTTGTGCAAGCATCAGCATAATCAATTTTAGAACACTTTCCTAAACCCCCAATGAAACCTTGTACCCATTATCAGCTGCTCCTCTAAACGTGAAGTGTCACTGGTAGAGCTTACTACCACTAACATTGAATGACTCCACGGTTGCCCGCCACCATACCACACATTTGAAGAACCCGCATTCGTCAAAGTCTAGTCCAAGAAAGGAAGGAATCAAACCCCCCAAAATTGGTTTCAAGCCATCTTCATACCCAGTATGTCTTTCTTCATGAACGAGGCATTAATAAAACAATTATATAACTTTGTCGAAGTTAAATTATAGGCTAAAACCCTTTACCCCTCTATGGCTTACCCCCTACAGCTAGGATTCCAAGACGCCACATCACCAATCATAGAAAAATTACTTCACTTTCATGACCACACACTGATGATCATGTTTTTAATTAGCACCTTGGTGCTACATATCATCTCACTAATACTATCAACCAAACTTACCCACACTAGCACCATAGATGCCCAAGAAGTAGAGACTGTGTGAAAAATTCTCCCAGCCGTTATCCTGATATTAATCGCCCTGCCCTCACTATGAATCCTGTATATAATGGATGAAATCAACAACCCACTACTCACCGTCAAAACTATAGGCCATCAATGATACTGAAGCTATGAATATACAGACTACGAAGACCTTAACTTCGACTCATACATGATCCCCACTTCCGACCTAAAGCCTGGAGAACTCCGACTATTAGAAGTGAACAACCGAGTTGTTTTACCCATAGAAATATCAATTCGAATATTGATTTCGTCAGAGGATGTACTTCACTCATGAACTGTCCCCTCACTAGGACTCAAAACCGACGCCATCCCAGGACGACTGAATCAAGCCACCCTTACATCTTCACGTCCCGGCCTCTACTATGGCCAATGCTCAGAAATTCCCCCCCCCCCCCACTCTATCTCCTGGCAACCACTAATCTTCTTTCTCTCTTTACGGATTTACCTATTCTGGACATTTCATATAACTGCAACCATCCAATATGTGACTATCACTGTCTAGTTTCTTTAATTTAGCATAATGTTTTCTAGGTTCATCCATGATGTAGCACAAATCGGAACTTCATTCCTTTTGATGGCTGAATGATATTTCAAAGATAGACCTACCATATATATTTTTTCATCAGTTGATGGACATTTGGATTGTTTCTACTTTCTGGCTATTATGAATAATGCTGCTGTGAATATTCATGTACAAGTTTTTGTGTGAACTTTCTCCATCTCTCTTTATCTCTCTTTCTCTGTCTTTGTTTCTTTGTTTCTGCCATTCTCTTTCTCTCTCCATATGTGTCTCTCTCTATTTCTTTCTGTTTTTGTTCATCTCTTTCTGCCTCTGGCCTCCTTGGTCCTGTCTGTTGGTGGCTGGGTTGGAGGGAAGGCTCTTATCCTTCTCTCCTCTACCCATAGCACTTTCTGAAGCCCTTGCAGCGGTTCCTCAAACCCCAAGATGTTGAAATTATCTTCATCAACATAGAGGTGAGCCAGCCGACCCCCAGCTCTCCTGGGCCTCAGTCCCTGCCTTGGTCCAGGGGGGATGATCTGCCAGCCCTTCCCGGCCCTGGAGTGTGAGGGCTGAGAGTTGAGTAACACAGACACAGGGTGGATGGATGACCTCAGGCTTCCAGCCCCAGCCCTCACCCCTCCCTCCCAATAGGACCTGCTTCGAGTGCACACTTACTTCCTGAAGGAGATGAAGGACGCCCTGGTCAACCCCAATGCCCCCACCCTCTATCAGGTCTTCATCAAGTACAAGGAGAGGTGAGACCCAGCTGGCCAGACTGGGGCCCTGGGAGTCACACTGCTTTTTGCTGTGTGCTTGTGGACAAGCCCGTATCTTCTTCAATTCCTAGCTCTTGTGAGCTGTGTGGCACAGGAAGTCACTTAACCTCTTTGTGCTCTGCTTCCTGATCTGTAAAAATCAGTATGGTGCAGGAATGTGCTTCCTAGGATTGTGGAGAGAATGAAATTAAGGGATGCATTCAGTGCTTAGCACAGGAACTGGTATACAGTAGGTGCTCAATAAGTATTTATTAAATAAACAAACATTGAGCAGAGATGATCTACCAGGCATTGTGCTAAGCCTTTTGTGCAAATCTCGTTTACTGCTACAATAACCACATGTGGGAGGTGCTGTTGTTATACCCATTTTACAGATCACCCAATTGAGAAGTGGCGGGGGGCAGGGCTGACTCCCAGATTTCTCTGAACTTGGGGGGAGTCATCATCACTGGGTGGCTTGCTCTCATTTCACAGGTTCCTTGTCTACGGTCGCTACTGCAGCCAGGTGGAGTCTGCCAGCAAGCACCTGGACCGCGTGGCCACAGCCCGGGAGGACGTGCAGATGAAGCTCGAGGTGGGAGCTGGGTCACAGGGCAGCCTCTCTACTCCTTTCCAGCCACTGGTGGCAGCAGGAAGGAGGCTGAGCTGGGGTCAGCCTTGCTTTCTGCTGCAGCACTACCAGGGATCTGCTGAAGGTTTGGGGAGTGGGGTACTGACCGAGCAGCCAAGTGGGGAAATGGAATAGGACTGAGATCAGCCAGAAGCACTGAGCCCTGACCCTGGCTGTGCTTTGACTCTGGGCTGAGTTCTCGACCCCAAGCTGAGATCCCGACCATGAAGGGAGCCCTGACTCTATAAACTGAAACCAACCCTGGATGGAGCCCCAACCAGGGCTATGTCCCAACTCTGGACTGAGCTCCAACCCAGCTGAAGCCCAATTCTGGGATGAGCCCCAACTCCAGTCAAACCCTAACCCCATCTGAGCTCCAATTCTGGGATCAGCTACACCTTCAGGCTGAGCCCTGCCTGTTCTCAGCCAAGCCCTCATTCTGGGCTGAACCCCAACCTCAGCTGAACCCCAACTCTGGGCTGAGCCCTGACCCATGTAAAAACACCACCTTGAAATGGGCATCCTCCCTCCACCCATAATCCAAGCAAGACAGAACATCGGCCTCTCTGGTCTCTGCAGTGAGGAACCTCTAGACTTGTCTCTTTCTCCAGACAGTCTTGTTTGGGGGCCTTCCAGCTCCCATCTTAA
Source organism: Choloepus didactylus (assembly GCF_015220235.1). Lineage (NCBI taxonomy): Eukaryota > Metazoa > Chordata > Mammalia > Pilosa > Megalonychidae > Choloepus > Choloepus didactylus. Next base: position 6,060,128 of record NW_023637606.1, read on the forward strand.
ACTGCACCTCACCCCATGCTTCCTTCCTTCCTTATTACCTCCAGGGAGACATGAAGCTCAGGGCTTTAGTTTCAGGGTGGTGTGCTTTCTCTAGTCCATCTGCGCCTTTCCCCAACTACTGGTTCAGAGTGGGCACCAGCCTCACCCCATTCTCCGACCCTCCAGGAATGTTCTCAGCGAGCCAACAATGGGAGGTTCACCTTGAGGGACTTGCTGATGGTGCCCATGCAGCGCGTGCTCAAGTACCACCTCCTCCTCCAGGTGCGGGAGTGGGGGAGGCATGGGCGTGGCCCCTCTGGTGCCCAGTGTCTACGGGATGAGGGCAGGGCTGGCTTCTGGGGGCTAGGGCTCCAGAAACCCCTGGGATGGGTCATTCGGGCTATGCCCTAGCCTCCGGGGAGATCAGGATGAAAAAGGAGATGCCAGTGGACCAGGAGGGGCCAGGCCCGGTGAAGTCTGGCTCTCTGGGTCCATGCAGGAGCTGGTGAAACACACGCAGGACGCGATAGATAAGGAGAACCTGCGGCTGGCCCTGGATGCTATGAGGGTGAGTAGGGGGCTGGGGTGACACAGGGAAGCCATCACTTTGAAGTGGTGGAGTGACCCTTGCTCACACTCACACTCACGGGCAACCACCCCTTCCCACCACGCGGCAACAAGTCCATCGCCCCTGGGGACACTCACACGCGGTACAAGGACATACTGTGGATGCTCTCTCACTAAGTCTCCTGCCGGGCCCTAATGGGGACTGACCCTCTGTTCCGGGCCAAGAAGGGGATTGGGCCGGAGGAGGTGGGGGGCCCACACGCAGCTCTGCCCACCCCCCAGGACCTGGCGCAGTGCGTGAACGAGGTGAAGCGGGACAACGAGACGCTGCGGCAGATCACCAACTTCCAGCTGTCTATTGAAAACCTGGTGAGGGGGTGGAGCCGGGCGGGTCAGGGGTGCGGACGCGGTGGGGAGGGTGTCTGGACCCCCTCCCCCCTTGGTGGCCCGTTGCTAGATCCCCTGCCTGTTGTGCAGGACCAGTCTCTGGCCCACTTCGGCCGGCCCAAGATCGACGGCGAACTCAAGATCACCACGGTGGAGCGGCGCTCCAAGATGGACAGGTGGGCTAAGCCAACCTGGAACTGAGGTGCAGCCTGGGTGGGGCCCGGTTCCTAGACAGCCAGGTGGGCGGGGCCAATATGATTTGGAGTGGAGCCAGGTTCCTGGATAGATGGGTGGGCAGGGCCAACAGGTTTTGGGACAGAGCTAGATTCCTGGACAGACAGGTGGACAGAACCATCTGAACCAGGAGTGGCGCCTAGAAGGATAGGCAGGGAGGCTCAGGATGGGCGTGTGGGTGGGGTCAAGATGGTCAGGTGGGTGGAGCCAAGTTGACCTTGGAAGAGGAGAGGGTCAGGAGTCCTAGATGGGCAGCCGGCTGGGGCCAGGAAGGTGGCCGGACCAGGCAGGGAGCTGATGGGGACAGATGGGAGGAGCCGGAGGGGAGCACCTGACCATCCTCTCCCAGGTATGCCTTCCTGCTGGACAAAGCTCTGCTCATCTGTAAGCGTCGGGGGGAATCCTACGACCTCAAAGAGATCGTGAACCTACAGAACTTCCAGGTTCGGGATGACTCCTCCGGAGAGCGAGACAGCAAGAAGGTGAGACCTCGCAGCCAGAACTGGGGCCCCCAGTCCGGGCGCAGCTTGGGGCTCTCAGCTAGGCCTTTGGAATGCTGGTGTGTGTGTGTGTGAGTTTGTGTGCAATTGCAAGAGTACGAAGAAGTATGCATCAATCTACCTACTGTATCTTGCGTACTCTTCTGAGCAGTAAGAATAGAACAGAAAACTAACAGACATCGTCTCCACTCACATGGAGCTTACATTCTTGTTGGAAATAAGAAAAAGGTGGTGATGTGGTCTGAAAAGAAATAAAATAGGGTAGTGGGACTGACCAGGGCAGGGCGGGAGGGCTGTGCTGGTGACATTTGAGCTGAGACCCCTCTCCCCTCACTTCCTCCCACCCTTTCTCTTGACTAACCCCTCCTCTCCCTCTAGACCTCCTCCTCCCCCAGGGTACTGCTCCTCTGTTTCTCAGACCTCTGCCCCTCCATGCCTCCCCTATCACAGTGCTAATTGCTCTCTTGTCATTGCTTGATAGTCAATGGATGCTTCTTTAATAAACAGACAAATGAAAGACATGACATGTCTGGCATGCATTTCTGCAAAGGTGTGTGTGAGAGAGACTCAGATGTGTGTGTGTGTGTGTGTGTGTGTGTGTGTGTGTGTGTGTATGATTTTGGGATTGTAGGTGCATCCTGGGATTTTCTGGGCAGTCTTTTTCAAGGGTACCCATGGAGGGCTCCCCTAGAGGCAATGGTCTTCTGTGGGTCCCACCCTCTGTGGGGTAGGTGCTGTTGACCTGGCTCTTTTCCTCTTACAAGTGTAGGAGTCAGTGGGGTGGGGTCGCACCTTCTGTGGGTGGGTGTCTTCAGTCTGACCCTTGCTTCTCTGCAGTGGACCCATATGTTCCTCCTGATTGAGGACCAAGGTTCCCAGGGCTATGAGCTGTTCTTCAAGACACGGGAGCTGAAGAAGAAGTGGATGGAGCAGTTTGAGATGGCTATGTGAGACCCCCACCCCTCCATCTTTCTACCCTCAGAGGACCCTGTTGCATGGGTGCAGGACCTGGGAGGTGGTTCTGTGCACTGGTCCCAGCTCTGCCCTGACATTCTGTGGGAACCACTTCAAGCCTCAGTTTCCCCATCTGGGAAATGGGAGAAGCAGGCTCAAGGCTGTCTGCATCCTCAGAACTCCAAGACTTCTGCTCTTTTCTGTGCATGGAAAACCACGGAGGTGTGAGGCGGGCACCTGGAAGACCCCAAGAAGAGGCTATTTCCTCTGTGCAAGCTGCAGCCAACAGCCTTATCCTCTTTTCTTTGATCTCCCCTGTCCAGCTCCAATATCTACCCTGAGAATGCCGCTGCTAACGGGCACGACTTCCAGATGTTCTCCTTTGAGGAGACCACTTCCTGCAAGGCTTGCCAGATGCTGCTGAGGTGGGGGGTTAGGAGGAAAATATGGGGCAATGCCGCAGCAGATGACCCACTTAAGCTGGAGGTGGGGGAGGGTCCCTACTTTGGTCTTCAGCTTCTGCATCTCTGTCTTGCTCTGAAACAAGGGGTGTTGTAATGTGGGGGATTTTTTCGGCAATGTGGTTGGCTGGGTCAGTTAAAAATCACTGGCTCCCCTTTATCTCTTATCTCTACCCCAGAGGCACCTTCTATCAAGGCTACCGCTGCCATCGGTGCAGGGCTCCTGCACACAAAGAGTGTCTGGGGAGGGTCCTTCCGTGCGGTCGACACGGGCAAGGAGGTACCTGTGGGAGAAAGCGTGGGAGATGGGCTTGGATCTCTGTGGGAATTTCCTATCCTAACTATTCTCTTTCACCCCTTAGATTTTGCAGGAACTATGAAGAAGGTAAGACTTTATGCTGCTTTCTGGGCATGGAGAACCATGTGGGTGATGAGGGTAGGACTTGGGAGCTCACCGGTGTGCATGGTCCTTTGTGATGGTTGCTGTTAGGGGCTGAGGGACACCCAAGCTGGGCATGCATGGCCATGCCTGCTTTCTTGGTCTCTCCCTCCAGGATAAGCCACATCGCAGGGGTCAGGACAGAAAGAAGAATGAACTGGGTAAGTTAGCAGAGAAAACTGTGTGGAGCTGGAGGAAAACTTGTCTCTGCCCCACTGATGCTGACCCAGGGACAGATCTCCATAACCATATAATGCCCATATAATGTCCTGCTGATAAAGCTGCGATCCTTGTATTCCAGTCCCAGAAGCTCGAAGGAACGTAAACATAACTAATTCAGATTCTTTGTTTGCTTTGCTCAAATGCTGCCAAGCGGATGCACAGAGCATAACAATACTTGTTAACATTCTCTTTCTTTTCCATCTACTTTCTTATTCACTGCTTCTTTTTTTTCTCTTTCTGATAAACTCCTTGTGTAGGTTTAACTACCTAGGTTTACCTCTGAGAGTCCTCCTCAAACCACATGCCCCCCCCACCCCCAGTTGATTCTGCATCACAAAATCCTACAGAAGATGGAGTTTCAGTAAGGTTTACCCCACCTGGAGAAAAGGAGAGTAGAAGACACAGGTTTGACCAAGCCAGCATTCTCTGTAGCCACGTGGTAGAGGGACAAGGCTGGAGTCATTTTTATGCCAGTGATTTTTGTGGAATCACAACAGTGTTGGGCAACTTTTATTTGGCACCTAATCTATGCATGATTTGGGGCAAAAGATGGCTAGAACAGTTGTACTTCTTGCCCTCTCAGAGATCCCAGACCAGTAGGAAGAGACAGACTGGCTAAGTCATTACATTTGTGGCAGGAGAAGTAGAGGGCATTTCCAAGTATAAAACTGGGGTATCTGATGAGTTGGAGAGTTCAGGGAAGTCTTCCCAGAGGAGGTGACAATTCAGTGGAGACTTGAGGGATGTGTAGGAGTTAGCCAGGTGAGGAGGAAGGCAGGGGTGTTCAAAACAGAGGGAATGGCATGCTTAAAGAGAAGGAAGCAGGATGGCAAGGCGTAATGAAAGAACTGAGAGCAGTTTGGAGTAGTTGGGAGAAATAAAGTCTTTGCATACAGTCACACAGAGTCAGTTGAAAGACTCAGATTGTATACATAGTTGTGTGTGTATATGTATTATATGTATGTATGTATTTGACAATAGTAAAAAACTAGAAACAACCCAAATGTCCTCGATAATGGGAGGAAATATATTTGTGTGTGTATACACACTTGTATATAATTATATGTTATATGTGTATACATACATATATCTGTATGCTACTTTTTATTGAGATAGAAAATATATACAGTAAGAGATGTATACAGTGAATAAATCTTAAGTGTATGTCTCAAGGCATTTTTATCCATGCAACCAATACTCAGATCAAGATATAGAATATTTTTGTCACTCTAGAACTGCACTGTCCAATATAAATTAAAAAGAAAGTTAATTAAAATTTAATAACTGTGAAAATCCTTTTACTTAGTCACACAAGCCACATTTCACGTGTTCAATTGCCACCTGTGTGGCAAGTGGTCGCCATATTGGATAACACAGTTGATTATTGAACATTTTCATCATTGAAGAAAGTTTTATTGGGCTGCACTGTTCCAGAAGCACTTGCCAGTCAGTACTCAGCTACCTGCAAGAGGGAGGAAGTTTTTGACCTCTATCACTTTAGATTAGTTTTACCTGCCCTTGAATTTCTTATAATTGAAACCATACAGTATGTGCTCGTTTTGCATCTGGCTTCTTTGATTCCACATAATGCTGGTGACATTTATGATATGGTTGCTTGTAGCAATAGCTTGTTCTTTTTTGTTGCTGTATAGCATTCACTTGTATGACTAAATAACAATTTGTTTATTCATTCTTCTATTGAGGGCATTAGGCTTACTTCCAGTTTTTGGCTATTGCAAATAAAGCTGCTATGAACATTTTTATCCATGACTTTTGGTGGACATATGTTTTAATTTTTCTTGGGTATGTACTGGGGTGGAATTGCTGGGTCACAGGGTATACACATATTTAGCTTTAGTAGATGCTGCCAGTTTTCCAGAGTGCTTTCCCACCAGCAATGTATGAGGATTCCAGTTGCTCTACATTCTCACCACCACTTGACATTATCATTATTTTTAAATTTACTTGTGGCGAGACTTGGGTTTGAGGGTCCTTGGCTACCACAGTCAACCACCACCCTCTCTGCCCCCAGGCTTGCCCAAGATGGAGGTCTTTCAGGAATACTATGGACTTCCTCCACCCCCTGGAGCCTTTGGACCTTTCCTACGGCTCAACCCTGGAGACATCGTGGAGCTCACCAAAGCTGAGGCTGAACAGAACTGGTGGGAGGTACAGGCAGGGTCCTGAGAATGATGGGGCAGGTCCAAGTGTGGGACCCAGGGAGCAGGTGGCTTGGGGAGTGGGATCACAGTCCCACTGGGCTCTGGCAAGGGGGACCACTTGGGAGGTGACAGTTGGGGGTGAGTAATGTGGGCAAGGATTTCTGTGCCATCTTCCAGGAAGACAAAAGTACCTCTTTGGACCATCCAAGCCAGAGAGAGACAGATGGACAGGCCGACTGGCCACCAGGTAGAGAGATGGGCACACACACATGCGATGCCTGAAACCTCTCTCTGTTTTTCTCTTTTGGGTTTTTAGGGCAGGAATACAGCTACCAATGAAGTTGGCTGGTTTCCCTGTAACCGAGTCAAGCCCTATGTCCATGTGAGTGCCTCATGACTGGTGGAAGCAAGAGAAAGGGGGTCCAGAGAGAGTGTTGTGAGGGTTGACAACCCTGGAGATGGGGAGGAAGCTGCTCATCACAGCTGATCATTTCCTCTCTTAAGGCTCTGCCCATCCTGAGGCTGACTGAGCCTATAGTGAGGGCCTCGATGGGGATGATGTCATGGTCATTGATTTTACCTGCTGCTTTTTCCCTAATACAGGAGTGTGGTAGGGGAAGGAGCAGGGGTCCAGAAGGCACAGAGTCAAAACCAGTGAAGACACCATGCCTTCCCCTTCCTCCTTACCCAGTTCCTGATGCAATACATGTCCATCTCCCAGCCCCAGCCTCTACCATTCATAAACTTCCCTCTGGTCAACTTACTCCCTCACTCTTTACAATGACTTCAACTTTTTCCTGCTCTTCCCAAACCTCAGACATCCCTCTTCCTTCTTCCTTTGCAGCAATTGCCCCACTGCCAACTAACTTCACCCCTTAAATAGGAGTCTGCAGAGAGGAGCGCTCCAGTTTTTGTTGTAATTCTGTTTTTATGTAATTTCAGACTCTTGGAAAAGTTGTAAGAATAATACAAAGAACTCCTATATATCCTTTACCCAGTTCTGCCAATTGTTAGAATATCATCCCATTTACTCTCTCTCTCTCTATATATATATATCTATATATTATTTATTTTCTGAAACATTTAAAAGTAACTTCACAGACATGTTTTCCCTTTACCCTTAAACACTTCACCTTTAAATACTTCAGTGTGCATTTTCTAAGAACAAGTTTGCTCTTTTACATAACCCTTGCATGATTATAACACATGAAATTCACCATTGATATCATACTATTATTTAAGTCACAGTCCACTTTTAAATTTTGTCAATTTTCCAAAAAAAAAACAACAAAACTGTTTTTAGAGATTTTTCTTGTCCTGTTGTCTTCCAGGTTTCTCCATTTTAAAGTTGCATTATGACTTTCCAACTCTGTTTTCCTTCTACATTTATTAGTTGGTGTTTTACTTTAAGAGAGAGGTCCCTTCTACCCTCTTCATTTATTTGTATCAGGAAGAACTCATAGTGTCTTACTTTAAAATGGTTCCAGATCTCAGCAGGATGGATCCTTCAGGCTGGATTCCCTGTCCTTTGAAATCTTTCCATCGTTCTTTGGGAACTTCCGTACTTTCTGGCACAATATCAGGTTTATCTTGTAGGTTCCCTGCCCCAGTCTCGGGATTAACCATTTCTCCAAGAAGCTTTAGTCTTTTTAGTGGGGCATGGTATTCAGAAGCCAAGATCTGGTTGTCCCACCAATTTCTGCCTCCAAATATGGCTCCCTCCTTAAATCGACACCCATCCTATCCCCTTCTTTCCCATTACAACAAAGGATCTGAGAAAAAATAGAAAAAGCTGCAATTATCCCCTCCTTCTGAGGCCCCCATCCTTCTGGTACCACCCATCTCCCAAGATACTAATTTCTTATAGGTCCTTCTAGGGTTTCTTTACGCAAATACAAGTAGATAACAACGTAGATTCTCATTTCACCCGTGGTATACTCAAAAGGTTTGAAATACACTATTGTATTGTGCAGTTTGATTTTTTTTTTGCACTCAATACATCTTGAGATCTTTCCAAATCACTGTACACAGAATGTCCTCATTCTTCTTTAATAGCTGCATTCGTTTTGTTCTTAAACTTTAAATTTTGAAGTAATTTCAAAATTACAGGGAAGTTGCAAAATTAATACAAAATCCATACAGAGAATTCCAATGTACCCTGTCCCACTGCTGATACCTAGATCCACCAATTTTAACATTTTGTCACATATGCTATGTCATTCTGTTCCTCCATCTGTCTCTCCATCTATCCATATCTATCATCTATCTATCTATCTATCCATCCATCCATCTATTCATCCATTCATCCATCCATCCATCCACCCAACCTATCATCTGTCATCACCATATCATCATCATCATCATCGTCATTCTCTCTCAATTTTGTAAATGTTTGAGAGTAGGTTTTATACAATATGCTCCTTGAACACACAATATTTCCATGTATATTTCCTAAGAACAAGGATATTCACTTATGTAACTGCCTTAAGTTCAAGAATTCTGCATTCTTTTTTAATAGTGCATCGTGTGGCTGTACCTTAGTTGACTTAACCGGCCCGCTATTGATGGACATTGGACTGGTTCCCAAAGTTTGTGATTTCTTAAACAATACTGCAATGAATAACAATTTCCATATGTCAGTACTTGTAGGATAAATGTCTCAGGAACATGAATTCTGGGTCAAGGGGTAAATGCATTTTTAATATTGAGCAATATTTCCCAATGACTATCCATTAGGATTTTACCAATTTACTCTTTCATTGGCAATGTGAGAACCTTCCTGCTCTCCCACAACCTAACTAACAGCACATGAGATAAAACCTTTGGATTTTTGCCAACCTGATAGAAGACAAATATCCTTGACTTTTAAGTATGCTTATCCTGTTATTAAAAACAACCAAATCTGAGACCTTACCCTCTTTCAGCTTCTTCACTTTCTTTTCTCTTTTCCAGCCAACTTCTCTGGTTGCTGCTTTCTTTCTCCATTTCTTCTCCATTCACTCACTCTCAACCCACTCCCATCTGATGTGTGCCCCCAGTGTTTCACCAGAACATTTCTTATTAAGGTCACCAGACCCAAAAGGACATTTGAACTTTTGGCACTGTTGTCCACTTCCATATTCCAACTTCTGGGATGTAGTGCTTTTCTGGTTTTGCTTCTGTTCCTGGCTGATTCTCTGTCTCCTTTTGTCTTAGTTTGCCAGGCTGCTATGACAAATACCACACAATGGATTGGCTAAACAGGAATTTATTAGCTCATGGCTCTGAGGTTAGAAGTCCAAAATCAAGATATTGGCAAAACTTGCTTTCCCTGGAGTCTATAGGGTTCTGGATTCACTGCCAGCAATCTCTGGGGTTTCTTGGCTTGCATCTCTGCCTCCCATCACATGGTAATCTCTTCTCCTTTTGTCTGCTCTTCCAGTTTCTGCTGACTTCTGACTTCTCCCCGTGACCTCCAACTTCTGGTTTCCTGTTTTTCCTCTTTAAAAGGCTTCCAGTAATATGATTAAGATCCACCCTCATACAGCTGGGTCACGTCTTAACTAAAAAGAACATCTTCAAGGGATCTCATTTACAATGGGTTCACATCCACAGGAATATGGATTAAAAGTAAGAAAAAATCTAAGTGGAGGTACATAATTCAATTGATTACTCCTTTGAAAGCTCATCCTCTTCCACTTGGCTCTTAGATGTTGGAATTCCATAAGCTGTGGTTGTAGACTCTCTCTTCTTCTAACTTTATACTTTCTCCGTCGGTGACCTTGTACACTCCCATAGCTTAAATTGCCTCCTAAATGCAGATGACACCAAATTCCGCCCCCCCCCCCCCCATCTAGAGCTCTCCTTTTGGTATCCAGACTTGTATGTTCTCTCTTGGATGCCTCCAAGGCATTTCAAATTCAATATGCCCTGAACTGTCCCTACAGTCTTCCCTTTCAAGAACCTTTCTCATGAGATCACCATTCATCCAATTATCTAGGAAAGAAACTGAAAATTAATCCATGAAGGAGAGACCATCCCCTCTGTTTTGGTGATCTATTGCTCTGTACTATCTGCTTGTCTTAGTTTGCCAGGGATGCTGTAACAATGTACCACATATTGGTTGACTTAAACAACAGGGATTTATTGTTTCACAGTTTTGGAGGCTAGAAGTCCAAAATCAAACTGTTGGCAGAATCATGCTTTTTCAGAAGTGTGTAGTTTTCTGGTGTTGGCTTGCTGGCAATCCATAACTCAATCTCTGTCTCCATCACATGGGCGTCTATCTCCTTTTGTCTCCTACTCTTGTGTCCAAATTTCCTCTCTTTGTGAGGACTCTAGTCATATTGGAGGAAGGGCCACCTTTGTTCACTTTAGCCTTGTCTTATCTAATAACGTCTTCAAGGGTCCTATTTACAAATAGGTTCACATCCACAAGATCAAGGCTTAGCATTTGTACATGTCTTTGTGGGGGACATGATTAAATCCATAATACCACCCCAGAATTATTTGTTTTGCCACGAATCTGCCATTTGGGCAGGACTTGGTGGAAATGGTTTTTCTTTGTTCCTTGAAGTCTGGATCCCCAGCTGGGGTGGTTTGAATGGTTGAAGCCTGAAACAGCTGGTGGATGGCCAGACATCTCTTTTCATGTAGCCTCAAAGGTTCTCTCTATGTGGTCTCTCCAGCAGGGAGGCCTCAGGATAGTTGGACTTTTTACAAGGCAAACCAGGACTCCTAAATTTACTTCCAAGAGATAGAAAGTTTCTTTTTAACTTTGTATTGTGAATATTAAAATTTGCAACTTACCTGACAGTTGCAAAAATAATACGAAACCCATATACAAGACTCCAACATACCCCCCCACCTCAGATACCCAGATCTACCAAGTTTTAACATTTTGCCACATTTGCCATATCATTCTCTCTCTCTCTCATCCATCCATCCAACTATCCATCCATCCATCCATCCATCTATGTGTCTATTTATCTGTTTTCTAAACATTTGAGAGTAGTTTGCATACATCATACTCCTTGAACACTTAAAAATTCTGTGAACACTTCCTAAAAGCAATGATATTCATTTATGTAATCACCTTAAGTACAGTTATCAAGTTCAAGAAATTTAACAATGATATGAAGCTTACAGTCAATATTTCAATTTTTCATATTCCCAATAATGTCCTTTTGGATCTTTCCTCCTCCATTTTTAGATCCAGTCCAGGATGCTGTGTGGCTGCCAGTGTTTTATATTTTTTTATTTTTTTGACATTTTTGATGAATGTTTATTCTTGATTCTCTGTTGACTGCTTCTGGCGAACTGCGAATTTGTGGTTTTGCTTAGAGTTTACTTTTTTTTTTAATTCATTTTATTGAGATATATTCACATACCATGCAGTCATACAAAACAAAGCATACATTCAATTGTTCACAGAACCACCACATAGTTGTGCATTCATCACCAAAATCAATCCCTGACACCTTCATTTCCACACACACAAAAATAACAAGAATAAAAATTAAAGTGAAAGAGAGCAATTAAAGTAAAAAAGAACACGGGGTGCCTTTTTTTTTCCCTTCCCCCATTTTTCTACTCATCCATCCATAAAATAGGCAAAGGGGAGTGTGGTCCATATGCTCCTGGTGTTTTAAAGCCTGAGCTCAGAGAATGGCAAGGAGAGAGGATGTAAACCCCCCAATTAGGTGGGAAGAAAGTCAAAGAGGTTTTAGCCAATTTTAATTCACTGCACCCTCACTCCCCAGATCTCATAGATCATCATGCTTGTCATTTTTAATTCCTAAAATTTTCTCTATTCCCTCCACCTCTCTCCATTATCTTTACCACTGCCACCACCATATTTGAAGCATCAGAATCTTCTGCCTGGCAGTCTTGTTGTAGTCAGCTAACTGGTCTACCATATGTCTGCTCTGCTCACAGTCTTGCCCCCAACCTCCATTCTATTCACACATCAAAAGAGCAATCTTTCCATAATAAAATCTGATCATGTCTCAATGCAACATGGTATCTAGATTGGATCCAAGAATGGCAAAGGACATTAGTGACAAAACTAGTGACATCCCAATGAAGTTTGTAGTTTAGTTACAAGTAATGTATTAATGTTAAATTCTTATTATTTAATTGACAAATGTATCATGGTTATGTAAGATGGTAACATGTGGGGAAGCTGGGTGAGAGGTATACAAAAGCTCTCTGTACAAATTTTGCAACTTTTCTGTAAATCTAAAATTATTCTATAATGAAACATTTATTTAAGATAAGGAAAAAAGACCCCAAACTTATCATGTCCTCCCCACCCGCATTTTCAACTGACCCTATGTTGAAAATCTTCCTATATGTTCCCATTGCTTACCCTCTCCATGGCCTGGAAGACCCCAGATGACCTGTACCCCCCTGAACATCCCCTCTCAATTTGTCATCCTACTTATCCTTGCTTTCCACGCTCCAGCCTACCTCAGCCCCGAGTTCCTGCCCCCAAGCTGTTAGCATGAGCTGGGTCCTTTTTCCATCATTATTTAGTTAACAGGTTTTTCTCAAGACACCTTCCTTCCCCATGGAACCCCCCACTGAACTCCCAATCATAGTTTTGCATGACACATTTACTCATTCATTCAGCAAACCATTATTGAGCACCTGACACATACTGGTTGTTATGCCGGATACTGGGAGACAGGTGAATGAAGGAGGCAAAAATCCCCAATGAGACAATAATTAGATATTTATCTTGTTAGTTATTTACCATCTGAAGGTGGCAGTGACATGAATAAAAATACAGCAGGGAAGGGATTGGGGAATATTGATGGTGGTGGAGTATGTATATAAATTTAAATGGATGACTAGGGAAGGTAACATTTGAGCAAAGACCTGATGGAGAGAATGAGCACTTTTTTCACATTGACTCCGATCAGAGGTCATCAGATTTTTCTGAAAATTGTCAGATAGTCAGTATTTTGGCTTTGTGGGCCAGATTGTTTCTGCTGTGACAATTAAACTCTGCTGTCATAGCACAAAATCAGTCATTGACAATATGTAAATGAATGGGCATGGATGCATTTCACTAAAACTTAATTTATGGACACTGAAATGGGAATTTTGTATAGTCATAATATGCCAAAAATATTATTCTTCTTTTGAATTTTGTCAACATTAAAATATGTAAAAACCATTCTTACCTTGAGGGCTGTGCAAAAAAACAAGTGGTAGGACAACTGCTGATTTAACTGGTTTATATACTGGGCTAGTTTTCCAATAGATTCTGGGACTGTATAACCAATGAACAGCATGTGCTTGGCACATGGTAGGCATTCAAAAACTGCTAGTGGAATGAATGAATGAATGAGTGAAGTTGCCCATCTGGGGTCTTTGCCCTGAGCCTGGATCTCTGTCTATGTCCCCAGGGCCCCCCTCAGGACCTGTCTGTTCATCTCTGGTGAGTAGAGCCACTTCCTTCCTTTTGATCAACTCAGGGCCCTCTGGGGTGGGTGCCTGGGCTGGCCATGGGAGGGACTTCTAGACCAGTCAGCTATTCATTCTTTGAAACCTGGGCAGTGACTTCTGGATTTAGCCCTGGGTTGGGAGTTTCTGGGGAGGGGGCAAAAAAAGGAGGGTCCAAACAAAGGAGGGTCCCTGATCCTGGAAGATTATGGTCTCACTGGATGAAAAATGGTCACAATGGTGGTGATGATGGTAGTGATGATGGTGATGATGATGGTGCTGATGGTGATGATGGTGATGTTCATGATGTTGATGGTGATGGTGATGATGGTGATGATGATGATGGTGATAGTGCTAACAATGATGGTGGTGATGGTGATGATGGTGATGGTGATTATGATGGTGTTTTTTGATGATGGTGATGGTGATGGTGGTGATGATGATGGTGATGATGGTGATGGTGATGATGGTGATGGTGATGGTGGTGATGGTGATGGTGATGATGATAGGTAGTGCTAACAATGATGGTGGTGATGGTGGTGGTGATGGTGATGATGATGGTGATGATAGTGCTAACAATGATGGTGGTGATGGTGATGATGATGGTGATGGTGATGATGATGAGGAGGAGGATGATCGTGATGGTGGTGGTGAAGGTGATCATAATGATAACGGTGGTGGTGATGGTGATAATGGTGTTGATGATGGTGATGGTGGTGGTCAAGATGATGGTGGTGATGTGATGATGGTGATGGTGCTGGTTATGATGATGGTGATGATGCTGGTGGTAATGGTAATGGTAGTCCCCAGTTTCAAGCACCCAGTGCATGTAGAGCAGGGAGCAGTGAAGTTTTAGAGTGTGGCTTCTGGAACCAGCTGACCTGGGTTCAAATCCTAACTCCAACATTCCAAGCTGTATAACCTTGGGCTAGTAACTTAACCTCTCTGTGCTTCAGTTTTCTGCTCTGGAAAATAGGTTAATAACAGTATCTATTTCATAGGGTTGTTATGAGGCTTAAATAAGTGTTAAATGCTTAGCTCAGTGCCTGGCATGAAGCAGGCACTTTATATAGCATCACCTGTAGTTATTTTTATATTTCATCAATTCCAAGATGTGCATTTGTTTCTTCCCCTTTTAACGTCTTTGGCATTGGGATGGATCTTACAACCAAGAGAGTCTCAGTCTTCTGCCAAAGTTTATTGGCAGCAATTTTTCTTTCTTAGTGGCACATGAAAGAATGGTGCATTTCACAATTGTTGGAGTCTTAGACTTACTGCAATACGGTATTGCTATTATGACAATGTATCAGAGCACAATTAACTCCCACAAAAATATTTGAGGTAGACACTATTCTTATTCCCTTTTCCAGAGGAGGAAACCCAGCCTCAGAGAGGAGAAGTACTTTATTTAATGTCACACAGTGAGGAAGTGACAAAAGTGGTATCTAACTCCATAGCCTGTATTTTACTGCCTCCTGTTAGTAGTAATAGTAACACCAGGTATAATAACACTCCCATTTCCTGAGTGCCAACCATGGACTAGGTGCCTTAATAGCATTATTGCCAATTGTCAGAAATGTCCCCCCATTGTGGGTATTTTTGTTTCCCTTTTTGTCAGAGGAGGAAATTGGGTCTCAGTTTCCAAAGTCATAGCAAAGAAAGTGGCAGAGCCAGGATTCAAATCATGGTCCCTAAGGCTCGCTCCACCTTTCCATGCCACACTGTGGTCTCCAGAGCTGGGTCTAGGGTGAAGTGAGTTGTGCAAAATTTAAGGGGGTGCCAAAAATCTCAGTCATCAAAATAAATAATATTTTAATACAGCATTTAAAAAAAACATCAAAATCAAGGCAAAACAAAATCCAAGATGAGCAAAATATCAAAATTCTAATTAAAGACAGACTCCAACAGGGTTGGGAATAGGGTGAGGTGAGAAGGTGAATCTGGCAAGAGTACAGTCAGATCTTTTTTTTTTTTTTTTTTCCAATTTTGACATTTTGTCCCTAATGGATTTTTTTTGCATTCTATTTTTTTAAGTTGAGGAGAAATTTGTATAGCATTTTACAAATTGTCCATTTTAAAGTGGCATGTGGTACATTTACAACATTGTGCAACCATCGCTGAACATTTCACCAAAAGGAGACCTTATACCTGTTAAACAGTCAATCCCCATTTTCCCCTGTCTTAGCCCCTGGTCATCACTAATCTGCTTTGTGAGTTTATGTATTTATCTAGTCTGGATATTTCATATAAATAGAGCCACACAATTTGTGACCTTTTGTGTTTGACTTTTTTCACTTAGCATAATGTTTTTGAGGTTCACCTATATTGTAGAATGTATCAGTACTTCATTCCTTTTTATGGTTGATTTTGCATTCATTTTTATTTTTTAAAATATTGCATTAAAATATTTACCCTGATGACTGAGTGTTTGGGCTCCCCCTTAAATTTTGTGCCCCTTGGGGACATCTTGGGGACCCATCTTGGGGACCACAGAGATAGGCATACAGTGGGATCCCCGTAATGACTGTCAAAGTCATGGCCAAATTCCAGAGACCCAGCCAGATCCAAAGGACTGAGCTCTTCCCCCAAAATCCATGTGGCAAACTCTTGGGTGTGACTTACAGAAGTTTGATGGCCACTGCCCACTTAAACTCTGGTCACTGCTTTCCCAGGGCCCACCTTGGTGTCTAAGGGCTATTGGACCAGGTTGTCACTCAGAAAACCATGGACATGAAGCAGGCTTAAGTTGGGCATTGGGCACTGTGCATACCTCTTTCCTTGGTGCATCTTGGCAGGTATGCTGGCCCCATGGAGCGTGGTGGGGCAGAGAGCATCCTCACCAACCGTTCTGATGGAACATTCTTGGTACGGCAGAGGGTGAAAGACGCAGCAGAATTTGCCATCAGTATTAAGTAAGTCTTCCCTTCCCTTATGACCTGGGCCCTGAGGATGAAGCATCCAGTTTTTACCTTATGAGAGCATACAGTTATGACAGTACCTTTTATTGAGCATCTGTTGGGTCCTGGGTGCTTTTACCTTCTTAGTTTGTTTTTAATTGGGTTGAAAACCCCACAAGAAAGAGGTATGATTCCTAAGGGCTTTTAGCGTACTCAAGCAAGAGGCAGGAACACAATTTGAATCAAAGTCTTGTAGACTTTGCCCATGCCTTTTCTGTGTGTTGTGTGCTGCTTCTTGCTCATGGTGAACCATTCCCTTGTTGGTTTTGTAAGTTAGTGTAGTGATTTTAAAAGGGGATCTTAGTCTGCTTGGGTTAATTAAGGGCATGTCCCTGAAGATAGTCTTCATTTGCTTCTGCTAGGATCACCTACTCAGAACCATTCTTTTTTTTTTTTTTTTTTTTAAGTTAAACCATGCTTTATTATGACATTTAAGTCTGATTTTCTTATCTCTACCTGCTCCAAATTAACTTCTATAATAAATCTTGGTGTTTTCTTTCAATTCATTTTAAAAAGCTATTTTGACCTGCATGTATACGTAGCCTCAAAAGATAGAGGTTTTCATTTCATATTGAGTTCTTTCTACATGAATAGGATCATTCTGTATGGTTTTTTAAAAAAATTTTTTCTGTCTGCTCTGCTATTTCTGCCTGGGTCCCTGGACAGCCCCTCCATAAAAATGAGGCTCAAGGTACCCAGGGACTTGCCAAGGTCAGGACCACTTTTTTAGGTTAGTTTCTTCACTTTCTAGATTACAGAGTAGTTTAAATTCAAACCTCAAATCTATATAAGGACAGGCCCAAGGCTAGGAATTCTCAATGGTGACTTTTTCTGTTTCTGTTTTGACAAAGACAAGCCTTCTTTTTATTGGCCTCTCTCCACTGGTGGGTGGGATTTTTCTAGCCCTCCCATTTTCCTGAGGGTGCAGCTCTTTGACAATCCAGCCCTGTGGTGTATAGGTGGGTCCTATGGGCCCAGTAGATAAAATACTATGTTTCCACATGATTTTTAAGACATAAGATCCTTGGTTGCCGAGATCAACAAACCTCTTAGTGTATCTCTAGCATTGGTTCATGCTTACTGCTTGTTTTGTAGTTTCATCTTCATTTTTGGCCTCTGGGGTTTTTCCCTTACGTTTTTGAAACTCAGCAGTCTTTTTTCTCAACCTTTCTAGGGATTTTGTAACTGGAAGGTTTTTTTGATTATCTAGTCTACCATACTGGCAAGAATTGTCTCTCTTTGTGTTCTTTCTGTGAGCCACCAAATTGGTGGATTTGGAAATCTCTTCATAGCTATTCTAGAATGTTGCTTTCTTTGCAAGGTCTTATTAATTTCTCAACAACCTTAAGAGTCAGGAAAGAGAATTTCTTATTATACAGAGGAAGAAATGAAAGCTTAGAGCAGCAGAGGTCCCAGAAAGGACATCCTGTTGGGGCAGCAGGGGGCATCTTCAGACTTTGGGATCCAGTGGTCACCCCTTCTTTGCAGGAGCCAAGATTGCCTCTTCCATGGCTGGGGGTGTGGTCTAAGGCTGAGGCTGGGCAGGGAATGGGCCTGGGACCCCATACTCAGAGCCCAATGACCATCTGACCCTCTCTCTCTCATTCCAGGTATAATGTCGAGGTCAAGCACATTAAAATCATGACGGCAGAAGGGCTGTACCGAATCACAGAGAAGAAGGCTTTCCGGGGGCTTACGGTAAGAGCAAACTTCCCCCACCCCACTGCAGCCTCCTAGAGCCCAGGCAGGGTCCTTCCTGCAGCTCTGTCTTGGGGTACCCACCCTCCCACACTCAGAGCAGACCCCATATGGAACTCTGGGGCAACTGATCTTAAACTCATTCCACTGATGATCAAAAGTGAAAGTAATAGTAATAATGAATAACAGCATTTATTGAGTGCCAGATATATTGTAGATGGGATTTCCATTAGTCCCTTCCCCTCACCTTCTGAGTTCTGCTTCACAGATGAGTGAAACTGAAGTTTAATCCCCACATAGAGTCAAAGAATAGCAGAGCCCATACTCTGTTATATTTCAAGGCTTAGTGCTGCCGAACTTGCCTAATGACCATTACGCTCAGAATCAAGTACTTTTGAGTGTTTTTGTTTCTGATTGGTGTCCTATAATTTTTGGCCATCTTTTAGATATTTTGAACCCATTTGTGTAAGGCAGGGCTTCCACCCACAGCCTGTGGATCCCTGAGGGACTGTGAGTCCTCTGAAAGAAAATACAGAATTTTGCATATATCTGCATTTTGGGGGTGGTGGTGGTGGAAAGGGGGACTGTCCTATAGTCCATTTGATCAACAAAGGATCCTTGACTCCTGAAAAATTAAGACTGTTAATTCATTCCACAAATCATTTTCTCCCCTAAAAGTTTTTTTATTATACACTGTTTTTAAATGCATTGTATTGAGATATATTCACATGACATACAATCCTTCAAAAGTGCACAGTTGTTCATAGCTGTGCATTGATCACCACAATCAATCTTTGAACATTTTCATTACTATTCTGAAAATTTTTCTTCTAACTTTATTTCTGAAAAAATTTGGAAATGTTGCTGGACTAGTGTAATGAACATCTGTGAACTTTTAACCTACATTTAATAATTGTTCATATTCCATCTCTTTTGCTTTGTTCCTCTAAACACACACACACACACACACACTTTCACACTTATTCTGAACTATCTGAGAGGGGTAAGATCCATCACCCCTAAATATTTTGTATTAATATTCTAAAAGTAAAGGTATTCTTACTTCACCATAGCACCATTATCACACTCAGGAAGTTTAACACTGATGTAATACTATTACCTAATATACACTCCATATCCCCAAATCCTCCGTTGCCCCCATTAAATCCATTATGGCTGTACTTTTCCCCCTATGATCTAATCAGTGATCACACATTGCATTAGTTTTTTATCTCTTTATTCTCCTTTAGTTTACATTTACTACTTCTCCAGTAATTTTTTTTTTTCTGTCTTTCATGATATTGGAATTTTTGGAGTTTAGAGCTTCGAGACACAAAACATTTTGTTTTACAGAATATCTCTTAATTTTGACTTGCCTGATTCTTTCCTCACTATTAGAATCAGATTAAGTATTTCTGGAGGAAATATTCATATGTGCATCAGATCTGGGATCAGGATTACTACAGAGGCTGGCTCTTAGCTACTACACTGTACTCTGTACTGCCCCCCTGGGGTTGAATCCAAGATAATCCCCTTTCTGGCTGTGAGACCTTGGGCAAACAACTTAGCTTTTCTGTGCCTCAGTTTCTCCATTTATAAACAGTCACCTCTCAGGATTATTGGGAGAGTTCAATGATGTGTGGTAAGCATGCTGGCCAGAACATAGTAGAATTTGTTGTTATTAATTAAAAAATAAGACACTTGACACCCACATGGAGTTTGATTTGGTGAACTGGTCATTAGGCAAATGGATTATTTGATAAATTTATCATGAAGTGAATTGGCTGTTAGAAGAACTGGTTTTAAGCATTGTGGCCTATTTCCCATAAAATGGTCTTGCTTTCCAGGAAGGGAATGAGCTCCCCATCATGGGGAGCATTCAAGGAACCACTTGCCAGGGAGGCCAGAGGGGGCTTGCTCCAGGTGAGGGGTTGAGTGTGTCTCCTCCCAGCTCTGGCCCCTCATGGGCTGGAGTGTTGGGATAGCCTGGGCTGGCAGGTGGTATCAGCCTCTGCTACGCTGTCCCCCTGCCAGGAGCTGGTGGAGTTTTACCAGCAGAACTCCCTGAAGGATTGCTTCAAGTCGCTGGACACCACCTTGCAATTTCCCTTCAAGGAGCCAGAGAGGAGAGCCATCAGCAAACCACCAGGTAGGAAACCTCAGGCTGGGGGCTGCAGCCCCGACTCCTTCCCATCATGGACGGGAAGTTTAGAAATGTCATGGGTATCCCCTCACTTGGGCATCCAGAGATAATACCCATGAAACTGTGGAAAGCTCTCCTTTTCCTGTCTGTCCCTTTGCCCTTGAGAAATTTGCATATTCATTTCCTTAGATGGCAAGTGGGGCAGGTTTTAGTTTGCTATTTGGAATACTAGGACATTAGGAACCAGAGACTCCATCTGCACATTTTAAGCCTATATTTCTGTATCAATATCAAGGATTAATTAGTATTTATAGCCTTCTGCCACAAAAAGGCAACATCTTTAGTGTATGTTTACTTTCTCTTTCCTTTGCCTCTCTTACCCATCAGGTTTCTTGAAATTATCTAGAATATTGGATACAGTTTGTTATTAAACAATATGATATATATCCTAGGGATCCTTTTGTAACAATTGATTTAGCTTTGCAAAAACAGTATAAACAATTATTGAGACTCCAACTATATTTCTTGTTTTCCATGTTTTTCTCTATTTTTAAAATTCCTTTTTGGGATTTGTATTCCATTTTCCTGGAGTGCATTATTTTTTCATTTTTATTTTCTTAATTAGAGAAATTGTAGGTTTACAGAAAAATCATGCAGAAAATATGGAGTTCTCATGTACCTCTTCACACACACAGTTTCCTCTATTATTAACACTTTGCTTTAGTGGGGAAACTTTGTTAAAACTGATGAAAAATATTATTTTAATTATACTATTAATTATAGCCTATAGTTTATACTAGGGTTCACTGTTTGTGTTGTACAGTCCTGTGTTTTTTATATATACAATCTAGAATTTCCTCTTTCAACCACATTCAAATTATATTTCGTTGGTGTTGCCATCACCACCATCCATTATTAAAACTTTTCCATTACCCCAAACGGAAACTCTGTAACAATGAAGCATTAAATCCTCATTCTCTATCTCCATCTTGGCCCCTCTTAATCTGGTTAGTTTCTGACTCTACGAATTTGCTTTTTCTACTTATTTCGTGTTAGTGAGATTGTACAATATTCGTTTTTTTGTGTCTGCTTATTTCACTCAACACGAAGTCTTCAAGGTTTATACGTGTTGTTGCAGGTATCAGAGCTTCATTCCTTTTTTTTTTTTTTCCCTAAAAGAAACAGTTTTATTTAGATATATTCATATACCATACAATCCATCCAAAGTGTACAATCAACGGCTTTTAGTATCATGACAGAGTTGTACATTCATCACCATAAGCAATTGTAGAACATTTTCATTACTCCAGAAAGAAAACTCCAATAACCCTTAGCGGTCATCTCTCAATCCCTCTGTCTTCTCCAGCCCTACATAACCACTGATCTATTTCTGTCTCTATAAATTTATTTATATTTACATTTTATATAAGTGGAATCATACGATATATAGTAGTTTGTGTCTGGTTTCTTTCACTTAATTTTTTTTGTTTTGTAGTTTTTTTTTTTTAAATCAGAGAGATTGTAGGTTTACAGAAAAGTCATGTAAAAAAAACTTTTCCATATACCCCCCTATTATTGACACTTTGCATTAGCGTGATACCTTTGTTGCAGTTGATGAAAGAATATTAAAGTATTATTGTTAACTATAGTCCATAGTTTACATTAGGTGTACTTTTTCCCATATACCACCCTATTATGAACACTTTGTATTAGTATTATAATTATTATAATTATTGTTATAATTCATGAAAGAACATTCTTATATTTGTGCTATTGACCGAGTCCATCATCCACAACAGAGTTCACTGTGTTATACAGTCCCATGTTTTATCTTCTAACTTTCCTTCTGATAACATATGCAACCCAAAACTTCCCCTTTCAACTGTGTTCACCAAAATAATTCAGCACTGCTAATTACACTCATAATAATGTGCTATTATCACCACTATCCATTTCCAAACATTTACAATCAACCTAAATAGAAATTCTGCACTAATTAATCATCAGCTCCCTGCTCTCTACCCCTATTTTATCCCCCAGTAACCTATATTCTAGATTCTAACTCTGTGACTACTCTATTTAGTATCTACCTTTGATTAGTTGGTCCAAATTCTATGTCTCCTCTGACTTTTTAATGTGTTCTTTTGACTGGACCATATCTTCCAGTTTCTCAGTGTGGCTTGTAATTTTTTTGCTCATGTCTAGACATCTGATTCTTTTGATGAGTTTACTCCAAAGGTCAGTCTCTTTGTCTTGTTTAGCATTTTGTTGTTGATTGGCTTTGTGTTAAGGCTCTTCTCTGACATTTGGTCCATCAGTATTTCCCAGCCCATACAGAGCCAGGGACCCACAAAGGGGGTGCAGACCAGTTCCACAGGGCCCTGGGGAGAGGGTCAGGAAAGAAGTCCCAAAGCCTTTTTTGTCAGCTCCCTGAGGCTGCGCTTTCCTGGACTGCCCAGCAGATGGTGTGCTTCGGAAAGCTATTCCCCACAGCCCTAAGAAGGCAGTGTGCTTCTAAATGTCCACCAGCTCTGCCCCTATCAGAGGTGGGGTGAAAGCTATGGCATGGTGGTTCCTGTCTGGGGCAGGCTAAAACAGCAGCACCCAGTGGTCTAAATTCACAGGCAAAGAGCCATGATCTGCACTGGGGTGTGCCCTGCCCAGCTCTTGGGGAGGAGGGATTCCAAGTCCCCCTCCATCACAGCAGCCAGCCAGCCAGGGACTGGACCCCATCCATCCACAGCAGCCAGCCAGCCATGGACTGGACCAGAGGATGCTTGCCTGGAGAGTGGAGGATGGGCACCAACAGCTGCAGCTGAGCGAGCTACAGTTTTCCACTGTTTTTCTCAATCTCTTTGTCCTGCTCATCCCTGGATGCTGCTCAGTGCTCTGCTGGCCTCCAGAGCCCCAGAGCAGTTGATTCTGACAGTTTCTGCCTGTTTACTAGTTGTCCTTGGAGGAGAAGTGAGCCCCGCAGCTCTCTACTTCACAATCTTCCCCAGATGCCTATGGTACAATTTTCAAGGCTGCACTTTCTGTGTAGTGGTTTCACCTCCAGGGAAAAGCTTCCTTTCCTCTGTTTCCCTGGGGACCTTGACCTACTCTGTTTGTTTTGTGCAGAATTTTCTCCCCAGCTCCTATGATTTGTTTCAATTCTCCTCATCAGTCAGTGCACCTTTTTCCTTATGCTTTTCAGTTCTGGGACCCTCCTGTCTCACAGTAGTTCAGTTTAACTCCTTTTTTTTTCTGTGAGACTTTTCTGCCTCTGGATTCTTTCCTATTAGGGTATCTTACCCCAAGGAGCTAGATGGTGTCACTCCAGAAAAGGTGGGTCACTCCAGAAAAGGTGGGTCACTCCAAAAAAGTCCTTTTTGCATGTATGTGGTCCTGTCAAAGAGACTGGATTTACTAAGTGCACCTTTTGCCAATGGCTCTGCCGCAGTCTCTCTCTCTCTTTTTTCCCCCAAGGCTCTTTTTTTTTAAAAAAAAATCAGTTTTATTGAGATATATTCATATACCCTCATATAGTCATCCACAGTACCATCAAATAGTTGTGCACTCATCAATCACCACAATAAATTTTTGAACATTGTCATTATTCCAAAAAAATATATAAAAATAAGAATAAAAATACAAGTAAAAAAGAACACCTAAAATATTCCATACCCCCTCCCACCCTATTTTTCATTTAGCTTTTGTCTGCATTTTTCTATTTATCCATCCATACACTGGATAAAGGGAGTGTGATCCATAAGGTTTTCACAATCACACTGTCACCCCTTGTAAGATACATAGTTATACACTCGTCTACAAGAATCAAGGCTACTGGGTTGCAGTTTGACAGTTTCAGATATTTCCTTCTAGCTATTCCAATGCATTAAAAACTAAAGAGGGATATCTATATAGTGCATAAGAATGCCCTCCAGAGTGACCTCTCGACTCCATTTGAAATCTCTCAGCCACTGAAACTTTATTTTGTTGCATTTCTCTTCCCCCTTTTGTCAAGAAGTCTTTCTCAATCCCACAATGCCGGGTCCAGGCTTATCCTTCCTGGGGCTCTTTTTTTTTTTAAAAAAAAAATTCAGTTTTATTGAGATATATTCACATACCATACAATTGTCCATGGTGTACAAACAACTGTTCACAGTACCATCATAGAGTTGTGCCTTCCTCACCCCAATCTATTTTTGAACATTTTCCTTACACCAGAAAGAATCAGAATAAGAATAAAAAATAAAAGTAAAAAAGAACACCCAAATCATCCCCCCCATCCCAACATTTTTCATTTAGTTTTTGTCCCCATTTATCTACTCATCCATCCATACACTGGATAAAGGGAGTATGATCCACAAGGTTTTCACAATCACACTGCCACCCCTTGTAATCTACACTGTTACACAATCATCTTCAATAGTAAAGGCTACTGGATTTGAGTTTGGTAGTTTCAGGTTTTTACTTCTAGCTATGCCAATACATTAAAACCTAAAAAGTGTTATCTATATAGTGTGTAAGAATGTCCACCAGAGTGACCTCTTGACTCCATTTGAGATCTCTCAGCCACTGAAGCTTTATTTTGTTTCATTTCACTTCCCCCCTTTGGTCAAGAAGATGTTCTCAGTCCCATGATGCTGGGTCCAGATTCATCCCTGGGAGTCATATCCTGCATTGCCAGGGAGAGTTACACCCCTGGGAGTCAGGTCCCATGTCGGTGGGGGGGGGGGGGGGCAGTGATATCACCTGCCAAGGTGGCTTAGTTAGAGAGAGAGGCCACATCTGTACAACAAAGAGGCACTCAGGGGGAGACTCCTAGGCACAATTATATGCAAGTCTGGCCTCTCCCTTGCAGTAACAAGCTTCATAGGGGCAAGCCCCAAGATAGAGGGCTCAGCATGTCAAGCCGTCAGTCCCCTGGGGCTCTTTTGCATGAAGCATGACTTGCTTGTGCTCCTCCCTGGGTCTCTGAGGACTTGGGTGCCTGTGACTGGATGTGCGTGGGTTCTAACTGGCTCTACATCCACAGCAAGGAGGGACCTGGGTCATGCCTCCTCTATGTGACCCCCAAGCTGTGCAGAATTGAGGGAGGTGGGGGGATCTGGACTGGTGGGACCAGGAGGAAAATCCTCCTACTGCCTCTTGTGGATTATTTTCTTTTTCCTTTGATTTAGCATTTAGGAGTCACTCCCCAGTCTCTATCATCCCCCCAAGTTCTAGGCAGGTGGAATTTGTCCTTTTATTAGCTGATTCTGAGGGAAGACTTTTCCAGGGGACGTCTTCCATCACCATGTTGTAAATGGAATTTTTTTTCTTGATTTCCTCTTTATATTGTCCATTACTAGTGTATAGAAACACGGCTGATTTTGCATATTGATCTTGTACCCCACCACTTTGCGGAATTAGTTTATTAGTGCTAGTAGCTTTGTTATAGATTTTAAGGATTTTCCATATGCAGGATCATGTCATTTGCAAATAGGGAAAGTTTTAGTTCTTTCTTTCCAATTTGGATGCCTTGCATTTCTTTTACTTGCCTAATCACTCCAGCAAGAACTTCCAGCACGATGTTGAATAACAGTGGTTACAGTGGGCATACTTGTCTTATTCCTGATCTTAGAGGTAAAGCTTTCAGACTTTCACCATTGAATATGATGCTTGCTGTGGGGTTTTCATATATGCCCTTCATCATGTTGAGAAAGTTTCCTTCTCTTTCCAGTTTTCCGAAAACTGTTTTTATCAAGTTTTATCAAGTTTTTATCAAGAAGGGGTGCTGGATTTTGTCAAATGCCTTTTCTGTACCAATTGAGATGATCATATGTTTTTTTCTCCTCGTTTTGTTGATAGGGTGTATTACATTAATTGATTTTCTTATCGTGAACTTCCTTTGCATACCTGGGATAAATTCCACGTGATCATGGTGTATAATTCTATTAAGGTGCTGTTGGTTTCAGTTTGCTTCTATTTTGTTGCTTCTATATTTTATATTCACAAGAGATATTGCTCTGTAATTTTCTTTTCTTGTGGTATCTTTATCTGGCTTTGGTATGTTGGCCTTGTAAAATGAGTTAGGTAGTGTTCCATCCTCTTCAATATTTTTTGAAGTGTTTGAACAGGACCAGTGTTAATTCTTCTTGGAATGTTTAGTAAAATTCCCTTGTGAAAGCATCTGGTCCTGGGCTTTTCTTTATCGGGAGGTTTTTGATTACTGATTCATTCTCTTTACTTCTTATTGGTCTGTTAAGATCCTCTATTTCTTCTTGAGTCAGTGTAGGTAAGTTGTGTTTTTTTTTTTTCCTAGGAATTTGTCCATTTCATCTAGGTTATCTAATTTGTTGGTATACAGCTGTTCATAGTATCATCTTACTTTCTCTTTAACTTCTGTGCCTGGTGATAATATCTACTCTTTCATTTTGGATTTTAGTTATTTGCCTCTTTTCTCTTTTTCTTTGTCAGTCTAGCTACAGATTTGTCTATTTTATTAATCTTTTCAAAGAATCAACTTTTGGTTTCATTGATTCTTAATTCTCCATTTAATTTATCTCCATTTAAATCTTTTTCATTTCCTTCCTTCTGCTCACTTTGGGTTTAGTTTTCTCTTCTTTTTCTAGATCTCCTAGTTGTGAGATTAGGTCTTTGATTTGAGGTCTTTCTTATTGTTTAATGTAAATGTCTAGAGATATAAATTTCCCTTTCAGTACTGCCTTTGCTCTATCTTGTAAGTTTTGGTGTGTGATGTTTTCATTTTCATTTGTCTCAAGATATTTGCTAATTTCTCTTGTGATTTAATCTTTGACCCATTGGTTGTTTACTGGTGTGCACTTTAGAGTAGATTTTTCAGAAAAACCATGCAGATGGTATAATTTCTAAATTCTCATATGCCCAAAACAGTTTTAAAGAGGGATTTAAAAATTATTTATTGTTAAATGTTGTATAATTGACAAAGCAATATCAAAATAACATCAGGATTCCAAGTCAAAAATTGTTCCTATTATCACCCAATCAAACAAATATTTTCCTCTGTCTCTGTGTCACTTATTTGTCCTTCTGTGTATATGAACATTCAATTTTAGCATATTTTCAGGAATATTATAAATTAATTTTATAATCTACAGGTTCACTTTATACTGTGCTGTGAAACATTTTCCATGTCTTTTTTTGTCTTATCTCTCCCCACTCTTTCTTTAACAATACTTAGTCCTCTCAAGGTAATTAAGATGAACAGCCCAGAATGAATTTTTCCACTTTTTTCTTCTTGTTCCTTTTCATATACGTTTATATGAACCATTAAAAAAGTTCATAAATGGATTTATTTTCCATATTTGGATGTTGGCTGGGCTGGGAGAATGATGCCAGGAGGTAATTGGGTCTTCTCATTACATGGGGATCCCAAAATTTTGCACAAAGAAGCACTGAGGGGCCCTGTTTCCTGGAAATTTACTTCTGGTTGCAAGCACCCCCCCATCTTCCCCCGAGAAGGTGGGTATCTGTCCCAAGCCTTCTCCAACTCTGCTCTCTCATCCACAGCAGGAAGCATGAAGTATTTCGGCACAGCTAAGGCCCGCTATGACTTCTGTGCTCGGGACCGATCAGAGCTATCCCTCAAGGAGGGCGACATCATCAAGATCCTTAATAAGAAGGGGCAGCAAGGCTGGTGGCGAGGGGAGATCTATGGCCGGGTGAGGCACAGCGGGGCTCAGCAGCCTGGGCAGGGGATGGGGTGTGACGGAGCCATGGTAGGGTTGCAATGGAATTTTAGAATGGAGAAGGTAGAGAGTGGCCTTCAAAAAGGTCTTCCCTGTTTGGAGGGGAGGAAGGGACACAGAGATTTCATTCATTGATTCAACATGCATTTATTGAGCATCTACTGTGTGCCATGGAGACAAGGAGACAAGAATGAGCACAAACAATCACTGCCCTCATGGAACACATAGTCTAGTAAGGATGAGAGACCTGTAACCAAGAAGTTACAACACAATGGGTCAGAATTGTGATGCGGGATGTAAAGTGTGGGTCAGATGTGTTCTGAGATGCCAAGCTGATTTCTGAGGGATCAGGGAAGTTAGCCAAGTGAAAAGATGAGAGATGGGTTGGGTGAATGTGTTTCAGCTGGGGGGTCAGCATCAGCAAAGGCCCAGAGGTGAGAGAGTGATTGACATATTTGGAGAAAAAAGGGCAGGGGGGGATTTGTACCTGTCTTAGTCACTACAGTACCACCAGTGCTTGGAAGTGCACCTGACACACAGTAGGTGGTCAATACATATTGAATATGTGGAGAGGCAGAGCTGGGACTTCCACTGAGCTCTCTTGCCTCCCTGAATTCAGATTGTCAGGAATGAAGGGACCTTGAGGTTCCTAAAACATGGTTTCTTTTTTTCTGCCTAGTTCTTTATTTTTTGCTCCACAAAGGCAGAGAATCTCCTCTGTTTCATCCGCTGCTGTATTCAGAGCCTCTAGGATACTGCTTCACTTGTATCGGTTTCTCAAAAATATTTGTTGGAGAAGACAAGGGCACTGGTTAGGAACTTACATTCTAGGGGAGAAATGCACATGAAAAAATGACCTGGATAATTGCTTAAATTAACAGTTTTGTTAAGAACCATAGAGGGTAATTTTAGTGTGCAGTGGAGGATAATGAGGATTTGAGAGAACCTTTTGGGATGGGTGTTTAAGAAAGTATGTCTGTGAAAGATTCATCCATCCATTCACCATCCATCCTTTCATGCATTTATCCATCCGTCCATCCATCCCTCCCTCCCTTTGTCGATCCATCCACCCATTGATTAACCCATCTATTCATCCATTCAACAAATACTTATTAAATAACTACTGTGTGCCAGGCACTGTTCTAAGCTCTTGGAACTTCCTGGTGAACAGAACAGACAAAACTCCTTGCCCTTCTGGAGCTCATATTGTAGTGGGGGAGACAGAAAATAAACATGTGTATTAGTAAAACATTTAGCCAGTCAGATGGTGATAGGTACTATGGAGAAAAATACATCAAGAAAAGGGGAGGATAAAGAGTGCTGGAGTGGGCTGGGTTTTTGCAATTTTAAATAGTGTGTTTGGAAAAGGATAAGGACTGTTAAGGTGACACATGAGCAGAGACCTGTAGGAGGTGAGGGGATCAGCCAGGTGTATACCTGCCAAGTGCACTTTGTGGGTAGAGGTAATGGTTGGTGCACAGGCCCTGAGGTGGGAGCCGCCTGGTGGAAGAGCCTGCAGAGGCTGCCCTGACTGTTTCCCCATCTCTTTCCAGATCGGCTGGTTCCCGTCCAACTACGTAGAAGAAGATTACTCTGAGTACTGCTGATTTCTGGTGCCCTGGCAGAGAGATGGGACACTCCAGGCTCTGAGCCCACAATGAGCAGGCAGCTGGGCCAGGGGCTGTGACAGGCCCCAGCGGGCTGAGGGTCTGGGAAGGACCGTGGAAAGCCCGAGCCCAGCTGACTGGGCTCCGGGGATGCCTGTCCACCGTTAATTTATAACACACTGTTTTCCTCCTGGGTCCCCTCGAGAAGGTGGGGAGGAAGACAACTGCTTTTAATAAAAATGATGACTCGAGACATTGGTATTGTTCTGGAGGATCATGAAGGGGAAAAATGGGGAGGGGGCACAGATAAAGGCCCACTCCCCAGCCCCTACCTCCCAGTTTTATCACCTTGCCCAGACATTTATAATACGATCCGAAGGAGGAAATGGAATCCCCATTGTTCCAGTTTGCTAATGCTGCCATTTTGCAAAACACCAGAAATGGATTGGCTTTTATAAAGGGTTGCAGAATTACAGTCTGAAGGCCATAAAGTGTCCAAGGTAAGGCATCAACAATAGGGTACCTTCACTGGAGAAAGGCCATTGACATCCAGAAAATCTCTGTTAGCTGGGGAGGCACGTGACTGGTGTCTACTTTCTCCCAGCTTGCATTTCAAAATGGCATTCTCCAGAATGTCAGTGTTAGCTTTCAAAGGCTGTCTTTGAAATGTCTCTGTAAGCTGCTGCACTGTGTGGTTCTTTATAAAGTACTCCAGTAATTAAATCAAGATCCATGCTGAATGGGTGGGGCCACACCTCCATGGAAATAATCTAATTGAAGGTATTACCCACAGTGGATGGGTCATGTCTCCATGGAAATAACCTAATCCAAAGATTCCAACCTAATCAACACTAATACGTCAGCCCGCACAAGATTGCATCAAAGAACATGGCTTTTTCTGGGGGACATAATATATCCAAGCTGGAACACCCATGTAGCAGGAAAGAATTTTACACTCACAGATTCAGGACCACAAAAATCCATTTTTCCCTTATTACCATTAATTAATTAAATATTAATATTAATTATTTAACATTAATATTAATTACCCATTGGAGCCCCTCCCCCTGAGGCGTTCTGCTGAGTGGTAGAAATTTCATCTCAGTTGAGTTGGCATCTCCTCAGTCAGTTCTCCTGTAGATTATGTCCAAATTCAAGGGGACTTGTCACTGGGGTGTTGGGTAGATGGTCCTTGGTCATTATATTCTGCCTCTTTCTGAGATGTTACTGCTTCTGCTTAACTTTTGAGCCCTTTCCACTTTCCAGCTCCCTTTAGGCACATGTGAGAGACATCCACCTGTTTTCCTTTGAGTTCTGGGTCCATAGGGGTGTGGGGATATATATACTGGCCTGCCTGGGAAGGTCCTGGCTGTTGTAATTATTCATAACAATTATTCTGTTCTCCAAAATGCCCTGATTTGGATGACAACTTCTGTGGTCACCCTCTTAGGCTGGGCTCCTGTCTTAGCTTATCTGAGCTGCTATGACAAATACCACACAATGGGTTGGCTTAAACAAGAGAAATTTATTGGCTCACTGTTTTGAAACTAGAAGAATTCCAAAATCAAGATATGGGCACGGTTGGGCTTTCTCCTCAAAATCTGAAGTGATCTGCTGCTGGCTGGTGGCAATCCTGGGAGTTTTTTTTGGCTTGTAGCTCATCAGTGGAGAGAGATGTTCTCTCTTTTCTATCTGCCGTTTGGGTTTCCATTGACTTCCAGCTTTTCTTTGTGGTCTTCTCCAACTTCTGGCTTCTAGTTTCTTCTTTTTATAAGGCTTCCAGTAATAAGAACTAAGACCCACCCTTACACATTTGGGCCACACCTTAACTAAAAAGAACATCTTCAAGATGCCCTATTTACAATGGGTTCACACCCAAGGAATATGGATTAAAATCATGAGCATGTCTAAATTGGGGTACATAATTTAATCCCTGAGATAAGGATTTGGGGGTGAGTTGTGTATCTGGGAGTGGATCCCAGGTAGCAGCAGGAGGAAGTGGGGGAGGGAGATGGGGAAGGGAAGCAAACTGTGAGCACACCCTGTTTGGATGACAACTTCTATGGTCACTCTCTTAGGTTGGACACCACATGCTGCCATCTCTACAGAAAGAATGCCACCATATGCCAGTGGGGGAACTGGGGAGACTTTGCTGTATCCTGGACCCCAGGTGGCTCCACAAAACCTTTTTTCTCACATTACCTAAAGCTCTCATGGCTGGGAGTGGGCTGGATAGGGTACAGGGATCTGTCTCTGTATCTACCTCAGTGTTTAACTATATTCTTCTCTGCCACTCTTCTCCTGTACATTGGGGTACCCTCCTCTATTTCATTACAGGAAAAGCTAGCTTGGACTGATGAATATGCTTCCATGTTATTATTTATAACTGGAATTTTTTTTTTTTTTTGTATTGCAGCAATGTAGAGGGACTGGAACATACATTGCTGGTGAGATTGTAAAACAGCTACTTTGGAAAAACAAGTTGTTTAGCCAGGTTTTTTTTTTTAATTCATTTTTATTGAGATATATTCACATACCATGCAGTCATACAAAACAAAGCGTACATTCAATTGTTTACAGTACCATTATATAGTTGTGCATTCATCACCAAAATTAACTTTTGACATTTTCATTACCACACACACAAAAATAATAAGAGTAAAAATTAAAGTGAAAAAGAACAATTAAAGTAAAAAAGAACACTGGGTGCCTTTATTTTTTTTGCCCCCATTTTTCTACTCATCCATCCATACACTGGACAAAGGGGAGTGTGGTCCATATGGCTTTCCCAATCACATTGTCACCCCTCATAAGCTATATTTTTATGTAATAGTCTTCAAGATTCATGGTCTCGCTTGTGGTTTGATAGTTTCAAGTATTTACTGCTAGCTCTTCCAATTCATTCAAACCTAAAAAGGTTGTCTATATTGTGCATA
The DNA here is from genome assembly GCF_015220235.1 of Choloepus didactylus. Classification (NCBI taxonomy): domain Eukaryota; kingdom Metazoa; phylum Chordata; class Mammalia; order Pilosa; family Megalonychidae; genus Choloepus; species Choloepus didactylus. The sequence goes on from NW_023637606.1 coordinate 6,092,499, forward strand.
AGAGTACCCAGCAGAGTGACCGCTCGGCTTCTTTTGGAATCTCTCTGCCACTGAAGCTTATTTCATTTCCTTTCACATCCACCTTTTGGTCAAGAAGATGTTCTCCATCCCACGATGCCAGGTCTAAATTCTTCCCCAGGAGTCATATTCCATGTTGCCAGGGAGACTCACTCCCCTGGGTGTCAGATCCCATGAAGGGGGGGAGGTATAGCCAGGTTTTTAATGTGAGTCCTCAGGGCTTTGATTTTTGAAGCTCAAAACTCAAGATACAGAATCTTTAAATAGATTTTTGAAGTTCAAAATCTAGGAAGTGGTTTCTTTGGTAAATCTACGTGCTGCTGAAATAACCTTATGAGGGACTGTGCGGGAGGCTCTGCCCCCTCCCCGGGGACTTTCCCATGAGCCAAGCCAGGAATTTGCAAAAGGCATAGAAAAGGTGGCTGCCTGGACCGCTTAGTCCAGTGGCGCTGCTAAAGTTGAGGTCCTGAACTCATTCTTGGAGGTCTTGAACATAGCTGTCCTCTAGCACAGGCTGAACCATAACCCCACCTATGCGCTGAGCTCTCACCCTGGCCTTTAAGCTGCAGCACAGAGAAAATTTGTATCAGTTACCTAAGGCTAGGTTTTGCTGCATAACAAATGAACCCTCAAATCTCAGTGGCTTGCAGGCATGAAGCTTTAGTTTTCACTCACTTTACATGTCCTTTGTAATTTGGCTTCAGCTCTGCTAGAAAAGAAGTTTTGGGGGCCCAACTGGAGGAATCAAGCCACATGGCCACAAGTACTATCAGTAGGGCAGGGATGCTTAATCCTTACACAGAGAGAGGCAGTGAATATTTGCAACAATAAAAGAAACTACCTCAGAGACTTTACATCATTTGCTCATTGATTCATTCACTCATGTTTACAATAAGCAGTTACTGTTACCAGATTTGTGCCAGGTGAACCAAACAAGCACAGACCTGTCCGCAAGGTGCATATAATCTAATAGGGGACTCTAACAATCAAATAGGCAAGTATATTATGAAATGATGAGTTTTGTGATGAGGGAAGCAAGGGAGGCTGTGGGAGCAAAGAAGACATATCTAACCCAGTCTTAGTAGTGGAGTGGTCATGGAGGGCTTCCTGGAGGAGGAAACATCTAAGCTGGCATCTGAAGGATGAGTTGCCTAGGAAAATTGTGGGGTTGCGTTTTCAGGAGGAAGCACAAGTGAGGATGGGCCTGTAGGTCCTTGCAGCTGCAAGGGGTTCATTTTGCTTGAAGGGGGAGGGAGGGTGAGACAGGCTAGAGAAGACACAGGACCTGCCTTCTTATGTGTCTCCCCAGAGGGGCCAGGCAGAGAGAAAGACAGAGAGAGGGCAACTGGCTTCCTGAAGACTCCTTACTGGGAGGCTAGTTTTTGCTGGTGAGCTGGAGGGTGTGATGGATCAGCAGAGAGGCTCCAGGTATGCCCGGGGGTGGCTGATGATGGCGAACTGAGTTCAAGGGAACAGAAGAAGCCCTAATTGGGTGGCACAGAGGGGTTCAAAGGGACATGTAGCTGCCCTATAAAACCCTAATGTGAAAGTTCTCCACTCTGGCTGTCAGTCACATCCGGCTGCCTGTGGTATGGCTCACTTCCTGGACACACACATGCACTCACACACACAACTGATTCACACACACCCTGCCTTGGGTACTTACAAATGCTGATGAAGACATTCACATGTGAAATTGTTGGATACAGACTAGGATACATCTTCAAACATAGGCAGACAGAACCCTACTGGATCAAATAGGGACATGGCAAAGACACAGACAGTGGCTTGTACCCAAAAGCTCCAAATTAAAGCCAAGAGTGCCCCCTGGTGGACAGCAGCAATAGTGACCCAACCTCTGCCGATGACTGGGTTTCTGCTGGGTTAGGGAAGGGGGAGATGGGAAGGTATGTGTGTGCACATGTGTGGGTGAGTGTTTGTTCACAAAGCCTGTCCATATAAGCCCAGATTTGTGCGCTAAAAAGACTCTGGAGGCTTTTGGCTTCACAGATAACACCGTCACATTGTCCAATTTTACCTCCATTCATTCAATCTAGTGGTGGAAATTTCAGGCAACGCAAGCAGGGATGGGGCTTTTCTTGTAGGGCTCCTTCACATCTCATGGGGACTAACAGGTTAGCTTGGAGAGACGTTTGTCCTCAGGGATCCAGGACAGAAGCTTAGAAATTTGAGCTTTAAGCTGCAGGAAATGGGGAGCCACGGAGTAGGGGTGATTTAATCGGTGGGTGTTGATATAGCACTTGCCAGTTCTCATGGTGTAAATATTCCCACTGTGGCTGATTTCAAGCTGTCACCATCACCGCCTTTGTCTCTCGATTCCCTCACCTCCAATCCACCCAGTACAAGCACAGACACAGATAAAAGTTCTTACATAACTTGTAGTCCCTTCCCACCATGTTGACCTCAGGAAGCAGGATGGGGTAGGAGAGATGAGCCAGCATGTGGCCTCAGCTGAAATTTACTTTAGCCTGAGCCCACAAAAAGCTCTGGAGCATGGAAGGCACAAGAGATGGTCCAGCTTTGAAGCAAAAGGCCCACCTTTTAGTGCCCCCAGGACAATCAGTTGTTGGCTGTGGGCTGTCTCCAGGGGTGGTGTCTTAGTTTCCAGGCTGCTAAGACAAATTCCATACAATGGCTTTTGGGCTAAACAATAGGAATTTATTGGCTTGTGGTTTCAGAGGCTAGATAGAAGGCTTGTTTTCCCTTGGGTTGGTAGCAATCCTCAGACTCCTTGGCTTTTCCATCATGTGGGGATGCCCTTTCCTTTCTATTCCAGGTTCCCGCTGACTTTTGGCTTCAGGCTTGGGCCAGTTTGTATATATTATGTCCTTCAGAAAAAGCCATATTCTTTAATGCAATCTTGCAAGGGAAGACATTAATCTTTTGATTGAGTGTTTCCATGGAGATGTGACTCAATCAACTGTGGGCCAGACCTTTGATTAAATTATCTTCATGGAGATATGGACCCTGCTCATTCAGGGTGGGTCTTAATTAAATCACTGGAGTCCTATAAGAGAGACTTCTGGAGAGATGTTTGCTGACTTTTGGAGAGATGCTTGGAGTTGCAGACAGAAGGATGTTTGGAGATGCTAAGCTAAGAGATGCTAGCCCAGAGTTTGCTCTGGAGAAACTAAGAAAGGACCCCAAGATGACTGATGCCCAGGAGCTGAAGAGGCTAAGAGACACAAGCCCAGAGACCCTTTTGGAGAATGCCATTTTGAAACATTTTGTTTTGTATTCCAACAGCAGATGCCAGCCATGTGCCTTCCCAGCTGACAAAGGTGTTCCAGACACCATCGGCCATTCTTCATTGATGGTATCATCTTATTGATGCCTTAGTTTGGACACTTTTATTGTCTTAGGACTGTAAATTTGTAACTTAACAAATCCCCTTTATAAAAGCCAATCCATTTTTGGTATTTTGCATAATGGCAGCTTTAGCAAACCATAACAGGTCTCCTCCCTGTGGCTTCTATTTCCGAGTCCAATTTTCTTTGCTTATTGGGACTTCAGCCATAATGGATTAAAATCCACCCTTATTCAGATTGGATACACTTTAATAATAACATCTTCAAAGCTCCTATTTTCAAATGGGTTCACACCTACAGAACCAAGGGTTAGGATCTGAACATGCTTTATGTGGTGAACATGGTTCAGTCCCCAACAGGTGGGATTGTGAACCCTTGAGTGAAAGAATCACTTTCAGCCAAGGAAATTCTCCAGACAGGGGAGCATCTGAGAGCTGTTAGGAGCCATTGGTGTCAGCAACTGAGGCATGGTCAGCTAATGGAATCTTGGAAGGACATCAACAGCCTCCACTACAGCTGATGTATTCCAAGAGCATGAATAGTATTTGGCATACAGTAGAAGCTCAAGGAATATTTCTTAAATACATGAATGATGTTAATTGGCCCTCACAACAGTGTAGGGATCAAGTGCTAGATTCTGGAGTCAGGCTGCCTGTGTCGAAATCCAGGCTGTGCTGTTTATCTCTTTGTGACCTTGGACAAGTGACTTCACTTAACTCAATTTGCTCTTCCATGGGATGGTGACAATAATGTAGTGTCTACCTTGAAGGGTTATTTGTATGATGGAGATAATGCTCAGTGCTGGTTATGATGATTCTGCCAATTTACAGATGAGGAAATGAGTCACAGAGAGGCCATGTAACATGCCTAGTGTCACGTACATAGGATGTGGATGTGGTACAGCTGGGATTCTAACCCCGGTGTTTTTGACCCCCATCATGCTATTCATCCTCTCATTTGACTCCTAAAGGATAAGTAGGAGTTGGCAGGAGAAAGGAGAGCCAACCACCATTCTGGATTGATGGATACCATGAACAAAGGCTCAGAGGTGAGAGCAGTGTGGCCTGTGTGTGGATTCTAAGCAGCTTGTTTGGCTCGACTTTTTCATTGTAAACACATGGCATCTCCTTAGAAATCACTGTTGAGGTTGGGAGCTGATATGGTATTATAGTTAGGGAAAGTTACTTTAGCTGCAGTAACAAAGAACCCCCCAATCTCAGTGGCATCATGAATTTCTCACTCACATAAAGTCTAATATGGATATTCCTGGTTGAATGGCCTTCTACAAGGTCACTCAGCGACCCAGGATCCTTCCATGTTGCAGCCCCACTTTTTCCAGTTTCTTTGGGTCCACTCTGTTCAGCCAGTGGATGGGGACAAAGATGGTAGGGGAGGGCATAACCATTTCTTAATCACTTTGGTCTGGAAGTGGCACACACCACTTCCATTCATAATTTCATCGGCTAGAACATAGTCTATGTTCTCATCTTGCAAGGGAGGCTGATTCTTGTCATATAGAGTCATGCATGGGAGGAAAAGAAAATGGAATTCGATAACCTCATATTCTCAGCTATACCTGGGGACCAGCACACACCATGAAAAACATGTCCTTAATCTTAATCTATTCTTGTTGGGGTGAACCCAGTATGAATAGAACCTTTTGATGAGGTTGCTTCAGGTAAGGTGTGGCCCAACTGAATCGGGATGGGTCTTAATCCTGTTACTGGAGTCCTTTATAAGCAAAGTGAAATTCAGACACACAGAAAAAAAGCCACATGAAGTAGCCAGAAGTCAACATAACTCAGAGAAGTCAAGAGGAGCCGCCATATGCATTGCCATGTGACAGGAAAGCCCAGGACCTGGGATCACCAGCAGCTAACCCTGGAATGCCACAGTCTTTGGCAGAAAGCATCGCCTTGCTGATGCCTCCACTTTGGACTTCTCCTAGCTCAAAACCATGAGCCAATAAATTCCCATTTGCTTTAAGCCAATTCATTACACAGCATTTGTTTTTGCAGCCAGGAAATTAGAGAACACTTATCATATTTGTAAGGGCCAGGAGCCTCAAAAATGGACATGATTGATCCTCAGTGCCTGTGGGAATTATTCTATCCTTTCCTCCATGGATAAGATATAGGAAAAGGACAAAAAGGAGAAAATTAGGATTACTAGGCCCAAGCAGGAATCCTGCTGGCTTTGTCTGCCTTCTGGAGAGGGCATGGAGGAACTTGGTCACATAGTAGAGATCAAGGAGCATATTTTAAAAAAAATTTAATGTGGCAACATATATATAATATAAAAGTCTCCCTTTTAACCACCTTTAAGTGTACAAATCAGTGTCATTACTTATATTTACAATGTTGTGCCATCACTACCACCATCCATATCCATTGCCCCCAACTGAGACCTGAATCCAAAAGGACTGCTTCTTATCACATTGGCTCTAGGATTTTTCTTAAAATTGGGCAGTCTTCTTAAACCAGACACTTTAGAGTAATGACGTGGCAGATAAGCAGCAGCCCAAAGGCAGTGGTGTGCTGGCAAATGCTTAACAACCAGCTCTCCAGAAGCAGCACATCACTGTATAGTGTTTCCCCCATATGATATGATGGTTATAGAAAACCTGAAGGGCATAGATAAGAAAGTGAAGTAAGATAATTAAGAAATGATGAGTTTTGAGTATTATCTTTGTTTGAGATGTTTCAAATTTCATTGCAAGTTAGTATAGTTTAATTTGTAATAATGTTACTTAGCCAGCTGAAAAAATTCCAGAAAATTGAACAGTCAGCTCTCACAAAGTTATGACAAAGCAGTATACACCACTGATTATGCATTCCCGCCTTTTACCTTGTGACTTGTGATGCCTCCCTATAGGAAGAGTATATTTCTCTTTACGATGAGACTTGCATTAGCCAATGCAATATGAACAAAAGTGATCTAGGCATCATCTGAGTAGAAGCTTCTCAAGCACTGTGAGTTTTTGCTCTTTTCCATCTGCCACAAGAATGGCATGAACCATTTAGGGGTTTCTCCTAAAGTCTGGATCACAGATGGGAGAAGACACAAGGAGTCGATCCCATACATGAGAGATTCAGCATGATCAAGGAATAAATATTTTTTGTGTAAGCCACTGAAACTCTGGGTTTATTTGTTCTGCAGCATTCCCTGGTGGTAGTGGACTGATACAATCATATTGAATTTCTTCTCCAAGTGCTCATAGCCCACCTGTTTAATAAGCCAATCTAAAAGTTCATCTTTTCAATCATAAATATTTGGTGAGTGCTTACCATGTGTTGGGCACTGGTTTAGGGGCTGCAAATACAGCAGCCAAGTCTTGCCCTCATCAATTCTACATTAGAGACATATTAAAAACATAGAAACTAAGTTTGTGTATAATTTATCTTAGAGATTAGCTCCAGGGAGAAAAATAAAGCAGAGTAACAACTTAGAGAGTTCTTGATAGTGGTGGCTGTTATGCATCGAGTGGCCAAGAGAGGGTTTCGGATATTGCAGTGGAAGCCCTAGTGAATTGAGTAAGTGAGCTACAGAAAAAAGGGGGTGGGGTGGGGTGGGGTGAGGTAGGGAGCATGTGTTTCAGGCAGAGGGAAGAGAAGTGAGAGGTTTCCAAGGAGCGAATGAGCTTGGGGGAGATAAAGGAATAGCAATAAGGCTTGAGAGGCCCGAAGTGGGAAAGCAAGGAAGGGAAAGAAGAAGTGAGATTGGCAGGGGCCAGACCATGGTAAAAATTTGGGAATTTATTCTAACCTTAATGGGAAGCCAGCATCTCTGTGTATCATTGAATTCTGCATGAACGTATCTGGCTGAGGGGACACATGGGGGCTGAAACCTATCCTGAGCACCACTCTAAGCCATGTATCCTGGTGTGGGTCTGTATCTGTCAGAAGGATTTTTTTCTAATTTCCACCAAGACATTTTGCAGAGCAGCACTGGACGCCGTGGGAGGCTATTGGGGTATTCTCAGAAAAGGGGGTGATTCAGACTTAGATTGAAAATGGTTGGCTTGAAATCAACATGAGGTATCTGGCCTATAGTTTTCAGGATATGATCTTTGAAAACTGGGAAAGAATCTTTATATTTGTGGGTTCATGCTCCTTCTCTGTCCCTACGATGTTTAAAAAAGCAAGCAGCACTGATGTTTCCAAGTTCTGTCTGACTCTGTGGCTCATTCTCAAGATCTCTGCACCTTTGATAATTTTGGATCTCTTGTCACCCTGTCCCTGTGATAAAGGAGAAAACTGGTCAACAAGATTAGAAAACTTCTGCTTTCTCAGTTGCCTGTTGCCATAGAAATAGTGGCCCCAAATAAGGGGGCAGCCTCTTCCTTCTTCTTACACTCAGAAAAGGCTTCTGAGCCTGTTGTATTTGAGGCTCCTGTTTCCTTGGTCATTTTTTGTTGGCTTAGCTTGTAGGCTGTCATCTTCCTGAAGCCTCCTCTCTGCTCTTGCCATTCCCATGTTTTGGGCCCTGGATGCCAGTTTCCCATGGGTTGATGTTTCTTCTCACCTCCTGGCCAGTTCTTTCTAATTATTTTCTGTCTTCCCTCTTCTTCTGTCTTCTGCTTTAAATGTTCTGTTTGGGGCCCTCCTCTTTCAACACACACTCTCTGGTTGTTTTAGATAGGATAGAGATTGATAGCTGCTACAAAAAATGAACCCCCAACTCTCAGTTGCTTGACATAAGACATAATCCCTCATTTATTCAACAATCCAACAGATCCTGGTTGTGTGACCTCTCCAGGACAGCTTTCCAAGGACTCATATTTCTTCACCCTCAGCCCTCCACAGAGGTCCCCCACTGTATCCTCCATCTGGCTGACACACGGGGCAAGACAGAGAGAGTTGGAGGATCTGACAGGATGTTTTATGGGCCAGGCATGGAAGGGGGCATTCATCACTTCCACCTGCATTTCCATTGGCTGTCTCAGTCACATGATCATATCCAACTGCAAAAGAAGCTGGGAAATGCATCCTAAATATGTGCCCAGGAGGAAAAGGGAAATGGTTTGCTGGACAACTGGTAAGTCTCTGCCACACTAAGATATCTCATTCACACCATGGCTACAATTTCTATTTCTCTATGTGTGTTCTTCAAATATTCTGTCTCCCACTCATTTCTGAGTCTGGGTCTGTGATAGATTAAATATGGCTATATATTTCCCACAACTACTCTCATTAAAAGCTGGAAGCTCATTCTCCTTCCTTTGAATTTGAGCTGGTCTTTGTGACTTGCCTGATGGATGGAATATCTTGGACGTGCCAGCATGCCAGTTTCATGCCTAGACTTTAAGAGGTTGGGAAACTTTCTCCTTGCTTTCTTGGAGCCCTGACTGCCTTTGGAAGAAGCTTGACTTACTACAATGCTGCCATACTATGAGTTATCTCAAGCCATGTGGAAAAGTGATGTGTTGGCATTCCAGTTGACAGACCTAGTCAAGCATCCAGTTGACAGCCAGCATTTACACAACTGAAAGTCAAGCATTCAGTGCCTCCATTCCCAACTGTTCTCCTACAACAACTGCATGGGAGTCCCCAGGCAAGAACCATCAGCTGAGCCAAGTCAAGTCTCAGAATTCTGAGAGATACTAATACATTTTTTTTAAGCCACTCAGTTTTGGTGGTGTTTGTTATGCAGCAAGAGCTAACTGAAACAAAGTCCCTGGATGTCAGACAGGCATCTTAGTCTCAATGTTTTCAGAACACTGTGGTCAAGATGTTCTCCCCAAATGTACTCATCCCACTTGAGTGATGCAATCACCAATGCCCCAGTCACACAAACTAGAGTCTAAGCCATCATCGTCACCTTTTCCTCACCTCTCACTATAATCATTCATCAAGGCTTGTCCATTCTTGACAATGTTTCTTGAATCTTTTGCCCTGTCCAGGCTTCCACTCAATGATATTTTTCTTCTATGCTGTTCTGGTTTGACTGTATTATGTCCCCCAAAATGCCACTATCTTTGATGCAATCTTGTGTGGGGAGACATATTAGTGTTGATTAAATTGTAATTCTTTGATTGAGCATTTCCTTGGAGATGTGACCCACCCAACTGTAGGTGATAACTCTGATTAGATAATTTCCATGAAAGTGTGGCCCTGCCCATTCAGTGTGTGCCTTGATTAGTTTACTAGAGCACTATATAGGCTCAGACAGAAGGAGTGAGCTTGCTACAGCCAAGAGGGACACTTTGAAGATTGCACAGAAGCTGAGAGAGTAGCTGCAGATGACAGAGAGTTTGAAGACAGCCATTGAAAGCAGACTCTTGCTCCGGAGAAGCTAAGAGAGGACAAACACCCCAAGAGCAACTAAGAGTGACATTTTTGAGGAACTGAAGCCTAGAGAGGAACATCCTGGGAGAAAGCCATTTTGAAACCAGAACTCTGAGGCAGACACCAACCAAGTGCCTTCCCAGCTAACAGAGGGTTTCTGGACACCATTGGCCATCCTCCAATTAAGGTACCTGATTGCTGATGTGTTAACTTGGACCCTTTATGGCCTTAAGACTGTAACTGTTTAACCAAATAAACCCCCTTTTATAAAAGCCAATCCATCTCTCGTGTTTTGCATTCCAGCAACATTAGCAAACTGGAACACTGTTTTTTTGTGAAAAGGCAACATTAGCAAACCAAAACATATGCCTTTCTTCTCGCTCCTTCCAATCTCATCTCTTGCTAGTCACAGGAATATTTCTAAAATGCCTATTGGATGAATTAACTCCTTTGCTTACAAATTCCTCTGTGGCATTCTGTCCCATCATCCTCAGGATTAAGTCCAAGCTTCTAAAAGTGGCTTAGAATTCTTTCCCTGATCCTGCTGCTGGTTTTTGGAGAGGGTTCACTCTTGCCACACCTGCTTACCCCAGCCACCTCAATTTGTGGTTTTCTGGCTGTGCTGAGCTCAGAGCCTTTGCAGAGGCTGTTTCATCTGCATAGAATCTCTTTCACCTCCTTGTAACTTCAGCATAACCCCTGCCCACTTCCAGGCATAAGCATAGTCTCCTCCTGTTTGGAATAGGGATAAAAGCTCTCACTTCACAAGGTTGTTGAGAAAAGGCAAACCTAGCTCTCAGAGCTGTGTCTGGGTCAATATATTGCTTTTAGCATTGTTGATATCATTATCAGTTCAAGTAGCCCCTCTTCCAGGAAGCCTTCCCTGCTTCCTGCACCAAGGCTGGGTCAGGTGTCTCCTCTCTGCTCTGTTCCTAGGCTTTCCCGTCATAGATCTGATCACCTTGTATTGGTTGAATCACTCAATGATCTGTCTGTTTTCTCTTCTAGATCAGGAGCTGTGAGCTTCATGAGTTCAGGTCAAGGGAACACAGGTTGTTATCTGAACCATAAGGGGTTAGCCAAGTGTCTTAGTTTGCCAGAGCTGCTATGACAAATACTGCACAGTGGGTTAGCTTAAACAACAAGATTGATTGTTTCATGGTTTTGGAGGCTACAAGCCCACAACCAAGAAGTCAGCAAGGCTGTGTTTTCTCCTGGGTTCTAGTGATGGCTGTCCTGCATCACAAGGAGATATCACTTCCCTCTTTGTGTCTGCTCTCTTTTTTTCACTGACTTCTGGCTTCTCTCTATGGCTTTCTCTTACTTCTGGCTTCTCTGTGCCTGAATCTCCTATCTCTATAAAGCCTCCAGTAATAGGGCTTAAGATTCAATTTGGCCATACCTTCACTAGTAATGCCATCTTCAAAAGATCTTATTTACAAATGGATTCCCATCCACAGGAACAGGGATAAAGATGAAGAATGTGTCTTCTGTGGGGTATATGACTGTTCTGGTTTGCTAATGCTGCTGTTATGCAAAATATCAGAAATGGACTGGCTTTTATAAAGGGGTTTATATGGTTACAAAGTTATAGTCTTAAGGCCATAAAACATCCAAGATAAGGCCTCAACAATTGGGTACCTTCACTGGAGAAAGGCCATTGGCATCCAGAAAACCTCTGTTAGCTGAGAAGGCACGTGGCTGGCATCTGCTTGCTCCCAGGTTGTGTTTCAAAATGGTGTTCTCCAAAATGTTGCTCTTGGAGCATTTTGTCCTGTCTTAGCTGCAGCTCTTCTTCAAAATGTCACTCTCCGTTGCTCTGCGATCCCTCTGTCTGTGAACTCCTTTATATGACTCCAGTGATCCAATTAATACCCACCCTGAATGGGCGGGTAACACCTCCATGGAAATTATCCAATCAAATGTTTCACTCATGGTTGGTTGAGTCACATCTCCATGGAAACACTCAATCAAAGGATTCCAATCTAATCAACACTAATATGTCTGCCCCCCACAAGATTGTATCAAAGAACATGGCTTTTTCTGGGGGACATAATATATACAAACCAACACAATGACTCAGTCTTCAATATCAGGAGAAAGGTGTTGCAGGTAGAGGGAAAAGCATGTGCAAAGGCTCAGAGGAGAGAGACAAGGTGCATTTTGTTGCTGCTGGAGTGTAGGGAAGGGGATGTCAGTGGAACCATGACAGAATAGGCAGGGTGGAAGGGACCACATCACACAGTGTCATGCAGCCCCTTTTGAGGGCTCTAACTTTACCTAAGAGCCCTGGGGAGCCACTGAAGGGTTTTAAGCTAGGGAGTCATGGGGTCGGGCTTGGGATTTTGTTGCGTTTGCTGTTGGCATGTGTGGAATGGGTCATAGAGGGTTCAACTGGAGGCAGGGAGACCCAGGGTGAGGCTGGCGGACTTGTCAGGAAGGAGAGGATGCTGCCCTGAACCAGTGGCATTGGGGATGGAGAGAAGTGGATGAGTTCCAAGAGGTGGTAGGGGGAGAATGGACACCACTTAGTGACCGTGTGTGTGTGTCACGAGGAGAGGAGTGGAACAGAGGAAGGAAATTTCTGGCAGATTGATGGCAGCGCAGTAAAGCAAGAAGGTCAAGAACTCAGGCTGTGAAGTCAGGCTTCCTAATTTAGAAGCTGTGTGACCTCAGGCATGTTACTTACCTTCCCTGTGCTTTCACCTTTCTGCAATAATGGGAAAAAATAATGACTACATGAATACATTAGTATATATTTAGCTGCAAATAATAGAAAACTCAACCAGGAGTGGCTTAACTCATGAAGATAGTCCTTATTTATTTAAAAATGGTTATGAAAAATTTTTAATATAAGTAACAGAATAGCATAACAACTCTCATATAACCATCAAGATTTTATCACACTTGTTTTACCTATTTCTCCTTTTTTCTGTCTCCCTTCCTTACCCCTCTCTCCTTCTCTCTTTCTCTCCTTTCTTCCCTCCTGTCTTTCTTCCTCTCCATCTTTCTCTTCTTTCCCTCTTCCCGCTCTCCTCCCTTTATCTCTTCTTCAATTCTTGCCTTCCTTCCCCCTTTTCTATCTCTCTTCTCCTTACCTCCTTCTCTCCCCTCCTTCCCTCCCTCCCCTATCCCTCCTTCCTTCCTTCTCTCTCTGTCTCTCTCTCACTCCCTCCCTCTTTTCCTCTCTCCCTCTCCCTCCCTCTTTCTCTCTCTTCCTCTCTTCATTTCAAAGGAAATCCCAGAGTAGTTGTCATTACACTTCCTTCTGTATCTCTAAAAATGTGGGACATTTACTTACCTGCCCACAATGCTGTAACCTCAACAAACTCAGTCATAATCCCTCGGTAGCACATAAGAACCAGTTTACAGTAAAATTTCCCCAGTTGTCTCAAGAATGCCTCTTTACAGTGGGTCTGTTCAAATCAGGATGCAAACATCCTCATATGGCACTTGGCCATCGTGTTCCTTAAGTCTCTCTCTTTGTTCTGCCTTTTTAATTTTAGTTTTTAAATGATCACATGGTAAAGTTGACCCTTCAGGGTCTTTTATCTAAACCAGCCCCCTCCTTTGTTTCTCATGCAATTGACTTGTTTAAAGAACCTGATCAGATGTCCTAAAAATGTCCCATGTTCTGGACTTGGAATGTGCCCATGGTGTCATTCAACCACCAAACTAGAAGATGGCTCAAAAGGCTTGATTAGATTCAGGATTGACTTATTTTAGCAAGAGTATTCCATGGATGGGGCAGTAAACTTTAAAAGCACGTTGGGAGATGCATGCTATTGGGTTGTCCTTACTCTTAATTGAACAAGAGGTCTGGAGGGTTGCACCCCCTACTGACTGAAACAGGTTGTTCCAGTTTGAATCTATTATGTATCCCATAAAAGACTGTTCTTTTAATCCAATCATGTGGGTGCATACTTGTGGGTGGGACCTTTTTTATGAGGTTGTTTCCATGGAGATGTGACCCACTGAATTGAGGGTGGGATCTTTTGATTGGATTATTTCCATAGAGACATGACCCTGCCCATTCTGGGTGGGTCTTGATTATTTTACTGGAGTCCTTAAGAGAGCTCAGAGTCAAAACAGACACCAGATGCTGGGAGACACAGACAGAAAGATGTTTGGAGATGCTAAACTAAGAAATGAAGCCCAGAGTTTGCCCCAGAGAAGCTAAATGAGAACCCACAAATGCTTAAGGAGAGAGCCACTGGAATCAGAAGCTGAAAGCAATGCAACCTAGGAGCAAAGGACCAGCAGACGCCAGCCACGTGCCTCCCCAGCTGACAGAGGCACTCCGGACACCATTGGTCTTTTCCTCAGAGAAGTTATCTACCTCTTGATGCCTTAATTTGGACATTTTCATTGCCTTAGAACTGTGAATTTGTGAACTAGTAATCCCACCACTGTAAAAGCCAATCCATTTCTGGTATATTGCATTTCTGGCAGTGTTAGAAAACAGGAACGCAAAGTCTCTGAAGACTTTTAGCTGTGGCCTTGTCAAAAGGGATCTATAGCTGCTCTACTGTTGCTTTCTTCTTTTCCCCAGTGTGCCAGTTTTGATGTATTATGCCCCCTCAAATGCCATGTTCTTTGATGCAACCTTATGGGGGCAGACGTATTAGTCTTGATTAGGTTGGAATCCTTTGAGTGTTTCCATGGAGATGTGACTCAGTCAACTGTTGGCAACTTTGACTGGATAATTTCCATGGAGGTGTTAAACCACCCACTCAGGATGTGTCAGAATTAAATCACTGGAATTGTATAAAAGAGTTCACAGACAGGAGCTCAGAGCAGCTGTGAGTGACATTTTGGAGCTGCAACTTAAGACATTTTGAAGATGGCCTTTGAAAGCAGACTTTTGCTCTGGAGAAGCTAAGAGAGGACAAAATGCCCCAAGAATGCACAGGAGCTGCGAGAGAAGCTGGAACACAATCCTGGATCAGCAGATGTCAGTCATGTGCCTTCTGAGCTTGCAGAGGTTTTCCAGATGCCAACGGCCTTTCTCCAGTGAAGGTTCCCTATCTCTGATGACTTACCTTGGATACTTCATGACCTTAAGACTGTAACTCTATAACCAAATAAACATAAACCCCTTTATAAAAGCCAATCCATTTCTGGTGTTTTGCAAAACAGCTGCATTAGCAAACCAGAACACCCAGTGTCAACTTTTTTTTTCACCCATACACTTTTTCATGTGAACAAGCACACAAATCCCCCAAGTCTCAGAGGCCACACATCCAGCTCACCTACCAAACCAGTGGATCTCATTGAGGGTCCCAGGAGTAGGCTTGTGGTTGAGGGAAGCTTGACCATCAAGTCCTAACCCTGCCTCAGTGGACACTCCAACTGGTATTCCTTGCCAAAGAAATTTTCCAATTTCCAACCTCAACTCTCTTATTCCTTGAGAATTTAAGATGAACTATGCCAAGGTTCAACAAACTCCAGCCTTTGGGCCAAATCTGGCCCACCATATTTTTGTACTGAATAAGAGTGGTTTTTACATTTTTAATGGTGAAAGAAAATCTAAAGAAGAATAGTATTAGGTGACATAGAAATTATATGAAATTCTGATTTTATTGACCATAGATGAAGGAACACAGCCATGCCACATAAACACATTTTTTTTTGTGTTCTTTATGGCAGTTTTTTTCTCTACAGTAGCAGAGTTGAGTAGTTGCTATGCAAACTTTAAGCTCACAAAGTTGAAGATATTTACTATCTATATTATTCAGGATTCTCCAGAGAAACAGAATGGACAGGGCACACACACACACACACACACACACACACACACACACACACACAGACACACACATGTAAATATTACTATTGGAATTGGCTCACATGACCATGGGGATTGGCAAGTCTGAATTTCATTGGACAGACCACAAGTTGGAAACTTGATGAAGGTGACATTGAATTTCCCAGAAGTGGACTGGCTGAAGGAAAAATAGAAATTCTTCTTTTTGATTGCTGAAATTCTCAGTTCTGGTTTTAAGATCTAGAACTGATTGGATGAGGAGACTCTCATCCTTGCTAAATGCAATCTCCTTTGTTGATTGTAGATGCAATCAGCCATAGACACAATCAGTTGTAGATGCAATCAACTGACTAATGATACAAATCTGTCAACAAAAACCCTCATGCAACAATCAGGCCAGAGCTTGCTTGACCAAACAACTGGGCACCACAACCTAGACAAGCTGACACATGAAATTAACCATCACACTCTCTGAATCTTTACAGAAAAAGTTTGTTGACTCTTGAACTAAGGAGTCACAATGCTGGCTTTTGGCCATCCCCTTTGAAAATCTTGCATGAATGATATAGTAAGGTTTAGTTTCCTTGACTGCACAAGCAAATAACATGCAACAGATTGGCTCAAACAATGGGAATTTATTGCCACACAGTTTTTAGGCCAGGATAAAGTCTAAATCAGGGTGAGGCTTTCTTCCCAAAGACTGGCATTCTGGGGCTGCTGTTGGCCATTGTTGGTCCTTGTCTCCTCTGTCACAAGGCAATGAACATGGCGGCCTCTTCTGGCCTCTCTGTTCTCTTCTGGGTTCCATCTAGTTTCATGTTCTTGCTTCCCATGGCTTTCTCTCTCAATCTGAATTTTATTCCACTTATACAGCACCCCAGTAATGGGATAAAGACCCATTCTGACTGAGGTGGGCCACTTTTGATAGTGAGCTAATCACAAGGTCCTAATTACAGTTCACACCCACAGGAACAGGTTAAGTCTAACCACATGTTTTTCTGGGGTACATAGCTCCAAATCACCACATAAGGCAACATAATTGCCTCCTGCTGATACGTTCTTGACATTTAGGGGCTACAGCCATAAATGAGAGAGCCCACCCCACTATAACATCCTGTTACAATAATAATATATAAGAATAATAATGATAATGAAAATTATAACTGATCTGTAGTTACTTTGCTCCTATTATTCTGCAAAGCGCTTCTATGAATTATCTCATTTAATTCTCATGGTAACTATGCAAAGTAATATATAGTTTTAGTAGATGAGAAAATGGAAGGTCCAAGAAGCTAAGTCACATGTCAAAGTCACCAATTAAGTGGTTAGTTGAGCTGGGATGTAAAACTAGTTCTGCCTGGCAGAAGATCCAGAACTTTAAACTCACAGGATACATCACTCCTTATTTTGGCTGTGTCCTTCTGTGATCTCCCTCCCTCTAGGTTTCTCTATTTTCTAGATTCTTTGAGACCTACTTCCCTCCATTTCAGGCCTCAGGGGCCAGCACTTGGGATTAAAGTATGATTTATTATTTTTCAGTATGGTGAAAGCTTCTGGGTACTTCCACATACCCTTTTGGCTCTTTCCTGATTCTCTGAATGAGGTCTAAGGCAGAAATTTCTCTAGCTGCTTCTTCCGCCTTTTATGAGATGGAGTGATAAGTATTTGGGGAACTGGCTTGAAGCTCAGCCAGGAACTCTTGCAGAAATCATCAGCAGGGAGAGTATGTGGACATCAATGCTTGCAAACAGCAAGCATTTACTCAAAGTGTTACACATCTACCCAAGGAGATACTATGTAGATGCTCAAAAGAATATGGCCAACCTCCAAATATTGGATGAGGATTTCCAAGATGTATTTCTAATAAGTCAAGGTACAGTTAGGA
The DNA here is from genome assembly GCF_015220235.1 of Choloepus didactylus. Classification (NCBI taxonomy): domain Eukaryota; kingdom Metazoa; phylum Chordata; class Mammalia; order Pilosa; family Megalonychidae; genus Choloepus; species Choloepus didactylus. The sequence goes on from NW_023637606.1 coordinate 6,109,785, forward strand.
AACAGAAGCCACATCAGTTTTTCTTTTGTTTTAAAAAATTTTAAGGAAGTATGTATTTAGATTGTTGCTTAGCTTTTAAAATTTGAACAGATGTATCATTGTGAAATGAGAAAAACTGCATATGAAAATAAATTTAAGAGGCAAAATGTTATTGGGGGCACTTAAAATGCATGTCCTGAGTTCCCCTTATATAGCATGCATAATAAAATAATTTGGTAGAATCGTGGTTTGGAGCTGTTTGTACCCAAGAAAATCATGTTCTTAAAGTTAATCCATTCCTGTGGGTGTGAACCCATTGTAAGTAGGATCTTTTGATGAGGTTACTTCAGTTAAGGTGTGGTCCAGGGTGGCTCTTAATCCTTTTACTGGAGCCCTTTATAAGAGAATGAAATTCAGACAAAGACAGTGGAAGCAAGAAGCTGAAAGCAAGGAAACCTGGATGAGAATGGAGGAATCAGGAGATGCTGCAATGTGCCTTGCCACGTGGATCACCAATAGCTGGTCTTTGGGAAGAAAGCATCACTTTGATGCTTCCTTGATGTGGACAATCTCATGACCTCAAAATTGTAAGCTTGTAAGCTAATAAATTCCTATTGTTTAAACCAACTCATTTCATGGTATCTGCTTTAAGCAGCTTAGCAAGCTAAAATATGGGTGCTTTTTATTTTGGAGTCAAGTTCATCAACTTCACTGAGGAATAATTAATGCACAATAAACTGCATTTGCTCACAGTATAAAATTTGATGAGTTTTGACAACCACTGCCACAATCAAGATACTAAACATTTACATCACCCCTTAACTTCCCAGCCCTTTTTAATCCATCCGTCCCTCCACCCCTCATCCCTGGCAACCATCTGTCTGCTCCCTTCACCTCCCCTTCTGTACTTACATCTTGGTTTGCATTTCCTTGAATTTAATATAAATGGATGCTCATGGTATTTACTTTTTTGTGTCTATCTTTTTTTTTCCTTCAGCATAGTATCTTTGAGATTTATCCACATTGGAGATTGTAACAGTAGTTCATTTCTTCAATGTATAGATACTCACTTGTTGATGGACAATTGGGTTCTTTCCAGTGTTTGGCAAGTGTGAACAAAGTCACTGTGAACACTGTATGAGTGATTTTGTGAATGTTTTCATTTCTCTTGGGTAAGCCCCTAGGAAAAGGATGGCTAAAACATGGAAATACTTCCAATGTAGTTGTTACATAGGCCTGACTCTGCGCCCACAGCAAGCACCAGCTCTACCCTGGGATGCCTAAGATGTCCAATGATCCAGTTACTAATGGGTTAATGCCAGGCACCTGGTGGGGGGAGAGGGCAAGGAGCAATGGGGTGGGAGGGTGGATGGGTTGCCCTAAGATCTTGTTTTAGGACCATGGCCAGGGTCCATTCTGATTGGACAGTGGCTCACTTGTACTAATTCTCATAACTTAGGGCACTACCTGTGCAGGCAAGAGTTAACACAGCATGTCTGAGGCTGCTGTCCTTGGAAAGTCCTGCTTGCAAAGTTGATCTTTGGCTGGGATCTGGGAACTTGGATTTTAGGATGGTTCCTACCAGTTTAAGTTTCCTCATTGCTAAAGCTAAGATCATGCAATGGGTTGGCTATAAACAGTGGGAACTTATGGTCTTAAACAGCGGGAATTTATGAGGCTAGGAGAAGTCCAAATCAAGGCATTATCAAGGTGATGCTTGATCTGGCTTCCAGCAGTCCTTGGTCCTGGGTTCCTCTGTCACATGGCAATGCACATGGCGGCTTCTCCAGGTCTCTCCCTTCCCTTCTGGGTTCCATTGACTTTGAGCCTCTGGTTTCTCTTCCGTGGCTTTTCTTTCTTTGTGACCCTCTCTACAAGACCTTCAATGATAGATTAAAACTCATCCTGGATCACACCTTATCTGAAGTAACCTCAACAAAAGGACCTATTTATAAGGGTTCACATCCATAGGAATGGATTAAGCTTAAGAATATGTTTTATCTGGGTACATAGCTCCAAACCTGTGCCAGTTTGGATATATTGTGTCCCCCAAAATGCCATGATCTACAATGCAATCTTGTGGGGGCTGACGTATTAGTGTTGAGTAGGTTGGAATCTTTGGATTAGGCTGTGTCCATGGAGATGTGACCCACCCAACTGTGGGTAATACCTTTGATTAGATTATTTCCATGGAGATGTGGCCCCATTTAGCATGGGTCTTGATTAGCTCACTGGAGCCCTATAAAAGCTCACAAACAGAAGGACCTCAGAGCAGCTGCAGCTTAGAGAGTCATTCTGAAGACAGCTGTTGAAAGCTGATGCTGATATTTTGGAGGCAACCTGGGATCAAGCAGATGCCAGCCACTTGCCTTCCAAGCTAATAGGTTTTCTGGACACCAATGGCCTTTCTCCAGTGAAGGTATACTCATGTTTATGCCTTGGTTTGGACAGTTTTATGGTTGTACAACTGTAACATTGTAACCAAATACCCCCCCTTTATAAAAGCCAACCTATTTCTGGTGTTTTGCATAGTGGCAGCACTAGCAGCCCAGAACACTACCTTTCCCAGAATGCTTGTGCAAACAATGTGGTTTATGCTGAATCCATGCTTTTCTTCTGGGAAAAACCCCAGGCACTGAGTCTCTAATGAGCTTCTCTGGTAGATAACACTTTCACAACTCTTTGCTGGAGTGATTAAGTGTGTCCTGTGAGACTCCACTCCGGAGATGATCTTGGAAGCTGGCACCTGCTCTCCTCTGGACTTAGCCTCCTGCACCTCTCCCCTTTGCTGATTGTGCTTTGTGTCCCTTTGCTGTAATAAATCATAGCCCTGAGGACAACTATATGCTGAGTCCTGCAAATCCTTTCAGTGAATCACTGAGCCTGGGGTGGCCCTGACACACCATGCTGCCTACAAGGAGTCTTAGGAGTCCTAGGTAACCATACATGCTTCTGAGGAAGTTGTGATTCTACCCCTTAGTATCTGCCTCCCACCCAGGACCCCTGTGCCCTCTGCCCAGCAAGAAAGCAGCTCTCACTCCCTCACAAATCTTGCGGGTCTTCTTTCTCGTAGAAGGGGAGGTCTGGTGGATCAAAGGGCCATCAACTTCTCTTCCTTTCTTCCTAGCTTTCCTTCCAGTAACATATACAACCCTAGACCTCCCCTTTCCACCATACTCATATTCAACACTGTTAATTATGCTTACTGAATTGTGATACCATCACCTCTATCCATTTCCAAACATTTACAATGACCTTCATTAAAAGTTCTCTACACCTTAAGCATCATCAGCCCATTCTCTACACTCTTTCTGTCTCATGGTAACTTATACTCTAGATTTCAACTCCCAGAGTTTGCTCATTATAATTAGTCAGAGACCATACAATATTTGTCCTCTGTGAAGGCTTATTTTGTTCAACATAATGTCCTCAAGCTTCATCCATGTCGTCCCATGCATCAGGGCTTCATTCCTTACAGATGAATAACATTCCATCATATTTATATACCACATTTTGTGTGTCCATTTATCAGTTGATGGTCACTTGGTGTTCTAGTCTGATAATGCTTCTGGAATGCAAAACACCAGAAATGGGTTGGCTTTTATAAAAGGAGTTTTATTTGGCTACACAGTTACAGTCTTAAGGCCATAAAGTATCCAAGGTAACATATCAGCAATCAGGTACCTTAACTGGAGGATGTACCGTGGTGTCTGGAAAACCTCTGTTAGCTGAGAAGGCCTGTGGCTGGCATCTGCTCCAAAGTTCTGGTTTCAAAATGGCTTTTTCCCAGGATGTTCCTCTCTAGGCTGCAGTTCCTCAAAAATGTTCCTCTTAGTTGCTCTTGGGGTTTTTGTCCTCTCTTAGCTTCTCCAGAGCAAGAGTCTACTTTCAATGGCCATCTTCAAACTGTCTGTCATCTGCAGCTACTCTCTCAGCTCTTGTCCATTCTTCAAAGTGTCCCGCTTGGCTGTAACAAGCTCGCTCCTGTCTGAGCTTATATAGTGATCCAGTAAACTAATCAAGGCCCATGCTGAATGGGTAGGGCCACAACTCCATGGAAATTATCCAATGAAAGATCTCACCCTCAACTGAGTGATCACATCTCCAAAGAAACATCCAATCAAAAGTCTGCAACCCAATCAACACCAATATGTTTTCTGCCCACACAAGACTGCATCAAAGATAATGGCATTTTGGGGGACATAATACATCCAAACCATGGCGTTCTATCTACCCCCTGAACCCCAAAATGACATGATCTTTCCATATGCCAAATACATTAATCCCATCACAACATCAGAAAAATTTAAATCATTTCAGTAACAATAGGTAAGTAGAAGATCCCATCAAAATCAGTTACAGGTGTGGTCTGTCCAAAAGGAAAATTCCCCGTAGACTATGGACCTGTAAAGTTAGAACAAGTTATGTGCTTCCAATATACAAAGGAGGGACATTCATAGGATAAACATTTCCATTGTTACAAGGAGAATCTGAAAAGAAAACAAGGTTCACAGGAATAAAACAGTTCCTAAAACCCACAGGGCAAACTCCATTAGATTTCAAAGTCTGAGAGTCATTTACAGAATGATGTTGCATCCTTGGGTCTTGAGATAGCAGGAGTCTAACACTTCCAAAGGGCCTTTTCGGCAGCCCTTTCCTGTCCAAACACTGGGGTGAGTGCTCCAACATATCCACACATTGGGGAGACCACCTTCTCGGCCCCACCCTGCTCAAACATTAGGACAGCACCCATATTCCCTTCCATCTCTGAAGCACATGCTCAACCCCTTCAGAACAATGGGGTGGTGGCCAGGATCTCCCCAGTCCTCTGGGAATGTGCTCCACCCTCTTTGGGGCTTGGGGTGGCAGGACATTTCCCGAACATCGAGGTGGAAGGCCCATCCTTGACTTCCAGGAAAAACTCACCCTTTCCATGTGTGTGGGCTGCTCCACTCTCCCAGCCCAAGACTCTTGACTCCAGACCTCAACTTCCGTGCCTGTGCCTTTAAAGAAATTTTTCCTTCAATATGTTCCTTGTCTGTCTCCTCCAGTCCAACCAGCAGTGGCTTCATCTATAAAGATCTTGTAAAAATTCTGCTGGCTTTGCATGAAGCACACAGGGGTCAAAGCCATCAGACAATGGGACTTTCCACAAATCCTTTCTGGATAACTCCATCTCTAATTTTGGCTTTTACTGGAATGGCAGTTGGGTTCCATGTTTGGTTAAATCCTCATGTTGGGCTGTAGCTTCTGGGGTTCCACCCCCTGGAAGCCTGGAATTTTCCAAATGATCAGTTTCTGGTTTCTTTGTACCCAAGAGTTCATTTCTCAGTGCATCTCTGTCCTCTAGCATTTTACTATAAGCTGCAAGGAGAAGCCATGCTATATATTCAACTTTTAGTTCTGAAATCTCATCAGTCAAGTATTCCAGATTGTTCTCAAATTCTTCCTTCCATCTGACACTAGGACTCAATTTTGCCAAATTCTCTGCCACTTTAAAACAAGGATCACCTTTCTTCCAGTTTGCAACAACACATTCATCATTTCTGCTCAAGGTCTCATCAGAAGTATCTTTAGAGCCCATATATCCACAGTCTCTTCAAAGCAGTTTAGGCCTTTTCTATCAAGCTCCTCAGAATTCTTTCAGAATCTTCCCCTTATCCATTTAAAAAGCCACTCCAACATGTTTGGTTTGCAAACTCAGCAGCACCAGCACCCCACTTTTCTGGTACCAAAGTCTGTTCTAATTTGCTAATGCTGCTGGAATGTAAAACACCAGAAATTGATTGGCTTTTATAAAAGGGTGTTTATTTGGTTACACAGTTACAGTCTTAAGGCCATAAAGTACCCAAGGTAACACATCAGCAATCAGGTACCTTAACTGGAGGATGGCCAATGGTGTCCAGAAAAAAGCTTGCTCCTTCTGTCTGAGCTTATATAGTGATCCAGTAAACTAATCAAGGCCCATGCTGAATGGGCAGGGCCACACCTCTAAGGAAAGTATCCAGTGAAAAATCTCTCCCTCAATTGAGTGACCACATCTCCATGGAAACATCCAATCAAAAGTCTGCAACCCAAAAACACCAATACATTTCCTGCCCACACAAGACTGCATCAAAGATAATGGCATTTTGTGGGACATAATACATCCAAACCAGCACACTTGGGTTGGTTCCATCTTTTGGCAATTGTCAATAATGCTGCTATAAATGTCAGTGTGCTGGCTAAATTATGTAGTGTGGTACAGAAAATAAAGATTTTCTACCAAATAAACATCTCTACCTGTGGTCTCACACAGAAGTTGAAGTTTTAAAATACAGTCAACATCATCCTTTACCCTTTAGTCTGATTACCTTAGTCCTAACCAAGGCCATTTTTTTCATATCTCTAATTGAAGTCTGATCCCCTTTTCATCTTCTTTAACATTTGCCATATGGGATAATGTTGAAATTCATAGTTATTGAACACTAGCTCTGAGTCTCAGGTGTCACCCAGATACCTGAAGTTCCAGGGTCTGAAGCTTTTTGACAAGGGGGTGTAGACCTCTGAATTGGCAAAGAATCATCTCTTCAACAAATGGTGTTGGGAAAACTGGATGTCCATATGCAAATGAATGAAGGTGGTCCTCTACCTCACACCATACACAAAAAATCAACTCAAAATGGATAAAAGACAAAAATATAAGGGCCAGAAATATAAAACTCCTAGAAGAAAACATAGGGAAGTACCTTCAGGATCTTGTATTAGGCAATGATTTCTTAGACTTCACACCCAAAGCAAAAGCAACAAAAGAAAAAACAGATAAATTGTCCTTCATCAAACTTGAAACTTTTATGCATCAAAGGACTTTATCAAGTAAGTAAAACAAAAACCTACACAATGGGAGAAAATGTTTGGAAGTCATGTATCTGATAAGGATTTAATATCCAGAATATATAAAGAAATCCTGCAACTCAACAATAAAAGGACAAAAAAAAAAACTAATTTAAAAATGGGCAAAAGACTTGAATAGGCATTTTTTCAAAGAAGATATACAAATGGGCAGAATGCACATGAAATGATGCTCAACATCATTAGCCAGTAGGGAAATGCAAATCAAAACCATGAGATATCATTTCACATCTACTAGAATGAACACAATTAAAAAAACAGAAAACTACAAGTGTTGGAGAGCATGTGGAGAAATAGGAACACTTATTTACTGTTGTGGGAATGTAAAATGATGCAGCTGCTGTGGAAGACAGTTTGGCAGCTCCTCAGAAAGGTAATTATAGAATTACCATATGATCCAGAAATCCCACTGCTAGATATATACCCCAAAGAATTGAAAGCAGGGACTTGAACAGATACTCGTACACCAATGTTCATAGTGGCACTATTCACAATTGCCAATAGATGGAAGCAACACAAGCATCCTTCAACTGATGAATGGATAAACAAATTGTGGTATATATACACAACAGGATATTATAAATCCATATAAAGGAATGGAATTCTGAAACACGTGACAACGTGGATGAACCTTGAAGACATCATGTTGAGTGAAATACGTTAGACACAAATGGACAAATATTGTATGATCTCACTGATATGAGATAACTAGAATATGTAAATGTATAGACTAGAATCTAGTATATAAGTTACCAGGGGTTGGGTTGGGGGTAAGGAATGGTGAGTTAATGCTTAAATTGTACAGAATTTCTGTTCAAGATGATGGAATAGTTTTGGTAATGTATGGTGGCAATGGTAGCACAACAATGTGAATGGAATTAATGGCACTGAATTATATATTTGAATGTAGTTAAAAGGGGGAAATTTTAGGTTGTATATATGTCACTAGAATAAAAATTAAAAAAAATCAGTGGGACTGTACAACACAAATAGTGATTCTTAAGGTAAACCATGGACTATAGTTAACAGTATAATTATAAAAATGTGATTTTATCAGTTGTAACAAAAGTGTTACATTAATACAAGGTGTTAATAATAGGGTGGTATATGGGGACCCTGTATTTTATGTATGATTTTCCTGTAAATTGACAAATTTTCTAATAAAATTTAAAACTTCTGTACATCAAAGGACATTATCAAGAAAATGAGAAGACATACAGAATGGGAAAAAACAGTTGTAAACCATATACCTGATAAGGGCTTAGTATCCAGAACATATAAATAACTTTTATAATGCAGCAACAAAAGAAAAACAGCCCAATTAACAAAGGACTTGAATAGATATTTTTCAAAGAGGAAATACAATGGTCAATAAGCACATGAAAAGATGCTCAACATCATCAGCCATTAGGGATGCACTAATCAAAACCCCAATGAGATACCACATCACACCCACAAGGATGGCTATTATTATTATTTTTATACATTTTGTTGTGAAATTTAGCGTGTACCTAACAGAGACAGCTTTCATAGTATGATTTAGCAAGTAGAAAACAAACTTCAAAGAATGTTATTGGTTACAGTTCCACAATTTCAGTTATTTTCTTATTGTGAAATATGACATATATACAGAAAGGTTATAACTTTTAAAGTACAATTTAATAAGTAGTTACATAGGCAACTCAAAGAATGTTATGAGTTACATTTCCACAGTTTCAGTTATTTCCTTGTTGTGAAATATAAGATATATGCAGAAAGGTGAAAACTTTCAAAGTACAATTTAACAGGTAGCTTGCTATAGAGTAAATTTCAAAGAATGTTATGGGTTACAGTTCCACAATTTCAGTTATTTCCTCCTAGCTATTCTAATACCCTAGCATCTAAAAATAATTTATATAAAGATTCAGTATTCATATTTTTTTGTTAAATCCTATCTTGTCTGCTGCCACCACTTTCTCTCGTTTAATCACTTTCTTGATCTTCAGGGGTGTCTAGGCAGTGACCACCCTAACTTGTTCAAATTGAAAAGTGGTGGCAACCTTATAGGGAAGGGGCTGCATCTGATTGTTGTTCTTAAAGAGGCTGTTGCCTCTGGGTTTTGGGACTTGTCTGGCATAGGACCACTGTGGTGAATTAAAGTTTCTGAGAGATAAACTTAGTAAGTGAAACTTTTATAGAATCTCACATAGGGACCCAGGTATTTAGGGATTACTGTTGGTTAGGGCTTAGCATACTGTGGTTATTTGGGATATATAGCTGGTACCTGCATAATAGTAACCTCCAGGATAGCTTCTTGACTCTGTTTGAAATCTCTTAGCCACTGAAACCTTATTCCTTATTTTGTTACCTTTCTCTTGTTCAAGAAGGCATTTTTAATCCCTTGCTGCCAGGACCAGGCACATTCCTGGGAGTCGTGCCCCCTGTTGAATGGCTATTACTTAAAAATGGAAAATAACACACATTGGAGAGGATGCAGAGAAATTGGAACTCTAGTGCATTGTTGGTGGGAATGTAAAATGGTGCAACTACTGTGCAAAGCAATACGGCAGGTCCTCAAAAAGTTAAATATTGAATTACCATATGACATGATAATTCCACTTTCAGGTATATTTCCAAGGAAACTGAAAACTGGGTTTCAAACAGATACTTGTATACCAGTGTTTATAACAATGTTATTCACTATGGCCAAAAGGTAGTAACAACCCAAATGTTGTGTCCATCAACAAATGAATGGGTAAACAAAGTGTGGTACATACACATGACAGAATATTATTTAGCCATAAGAAAGAGTGAAGTTCTAAGACATGTTGCAATATGAATGAAAGTTTGTTTTTTTCCTTTTCAGATAAGTGGATACTTTTATTAACATGATAAGTTTTTGTTTGTTTGTTTTAATAGGTAAGGGTTTTGACCTCAAATACTTGTGACAGTCTGTTATCCAAAAGAACTTATAGCTGGACAACTTGTGAACCTTGAAGAAACCACTTCCCCATCTGGTTTAGGGTCCAGTGTGGACAGTTTCCTTCCCCAGTTCCTCAAGGGACTTTGCAAATACTTTTTCCATTTTATGCCCAGAACACTCTGAAATGCATCAGGGCATTATATCAACTCATCCCCTATTCTGGGTTCCATGTCAAATAAAGATGATTTAGGTTGTCCAAACAAACTGACCAGACAAGTTAAATCAGATAGTGTGCCACTGAAAATTTAAATCTTGAAAAAAATAAAACCCCTCTTCCTTTGGTCTCACACAGAATACTGTATGATGTCATTTTGTAAGAAATGTTTAGAAATAGCAAATCCATAGAGACAGAAAGTAGATTACAGGTTACCAGGAGGAAGAGGCGTGGGAAAGAGAAAGTATATGTTTGGCACATATGGAGTGTGTGTAAATAAAATTAATTTTAAAAAGATACAGAATCCTGAGGCTGGAATTCATTAGCTGGTCAGAGGAAGGCTGACTAGTCTGAGGATTGAGGGAATGTCCTCCCAGAGGAGCTGATGACCAAGCTGAGAACTGAAGAATGAGCAGGAGTCAGCCAAGCTTAGCAGAAAAAGTGAGTTGGGGAGAAGGAAAGCATGTACAGAGGCTCTCTAAGTATGAGGGCTCTGCAATCCAAACTGGGGACCCATTCTGGAGGCTGCACTTCCACAGCTCTAGGATACATTGTAACATTGTATTGTTTCTGCTAAACTGAAAGACCAGCCCTGACTTGGTTTATTTTACCCTCCTGTTTCCCCTAGTTGAGAAGTGAAATCTATGTCTCCTTAGGACATTCTTCTGATCCTTGGGTACTAAATATGGGAGAAGAGCCCTATCTTAGTTTGTCAGAGCTGCTGTCATGAACATCACACCCTGGCTGGCAAAGGAATTTATTGTCTCATGGTTTGGGAGGTCAGAAGTCCAAAATCAACGTCTTGGGAGACTATGACTTCTTGAGCTTGTAGCATTCTGATGCTGGCTTGCTGCAATCCTTGGGGTCCCTTGGCTTCCATCTCTCTCCATCATGGATGGTGATCTGACACCTTGGTCTGTTCCTGTGGCTTTCTCCACCTGACTTTGTCTTTAAAAAGGACTCCAGTCACATGGATTAAGATGCCCACTGATTCAGTCTGGGCTTATCTAACAGGATCTTTGAAGATCCTATTCACAAATGAGCCCACACCTTAACTCATTCTTGCATCTATTTACAAATGAGTTTATACCCATAGGGACATGGGTAAAGTCCCTGTGGGGGATATGATTCAATCTCCCACACTCAGTATCATATAGAGCTAGCAAGGGGTGGAGATGGGATTTGAACCCTCCGGCAATTTGGTTCTGGTCTGTGTTTGCGCCCTAGTGCATAAGGCAGCTCTGTTGAGCTTCCTTTCTGGTGAAATATGCTGCATTTTTGTGCTGGCTTTTTATTGCAGCCTCACCAGGCAGTGTTCTTCAGTGCACCAACAGGGAGTCCTTCAGTGCACCAACAGGGAGACAGTGATGAGTATTCCACCTTGCAAAGAGCAAAATGGGAAATGCAAAACAAATGGGGCTTTTCTTCCCAAGAACTTGGGCATATATTTCATTTATAACTTGTAGTAGATGTTGCTAGTGCCTGCCCACAACCATCAACCCTCAACACCATGATGCACATTAGCCTGTCTCCCATCTGCCAGCGCTTGCATTTTGTTATCAACTGTTTTTCTCCCTGGGTTCTGCTCTGTCTTCTAGGAGGCCAGGCATAAAATATCATGGAGTTGATGCCTTTTGGAAGCATCCACCAACCAATGACTGAAGATTTATTGATGAATCAATACCCCAGCTCCTTCACCTCTCAGGGAGACTCTGAGGCACATGCTCTCTGGTGTCCCCCCGAAGCTCCCTGTGAGAATAAGCTCCAGTAACTTGCTTGATAACACAACCATTGTAGGCAACTTCCTCCTCTGTGTCAATTCAATTCCCCCTTTTGCAGCTGGTGTTTCCTGGGGTCACCTCCCTGATAAACTACTTGCTCTTGAATCTTTGTCTAAGGGGCTGCATCTGTGTGACACTAACTAAGACATTACTTGGCTCCCATATTTATGTGATTGCATGTGTGTATTTGTGTTTGGTTTTGGGGAGCATGGGAATGCTTGGGAAGGGGCTGTAAGTAGTGGTTAGATACAGCAGAAAGTTGAGGGAAGTTGAAATGGTTAAAGCTCCAGATACTGGAGTCAGGAAATCCTGGGTTCAAATCTCAGTACTCTTAAGTTGAGTGATCTTGGACAACCACATCTCCTCTCCAAACTTCTCTTTTCTTTTTTTTGTAAAATGTTTGGGGGAAAATCCCTACCTCATGGGGTTGATGCAAAAATTCAACTAAAACTTGTTGACAATGTGCTGAGCACAGTGTCTGGTGTGAGCCAGCCATTTTTATGGGGAAGCCTGGGAAAGAGCACTTGAGTTTGGGAATTATTTTGTCATTGTAGGGGGAGGGGAGGAGAGAGGAAGAAGAGAAGAGAAAGGGATGTGATGGAATCTCATTTATTGTGTGCAATGAAAGAAGGCAATGAGATATGAGAGACAGATAGTGGGGAAAGAAAGAAGAGGGATGGCCTCACACATACCCTACTCAATGACAAGCAATTAGAGCAATTTCTCCTCATTTTTGAGAAAGGTGAAAGTAAGGGGCTTGCCACACTGCCTTATCATTTAGTGGCAGCAACTCAGCAAAAAAGGCTGTGACGTTCTGACAGCATTGGGCAACTCTGGCTCGCTCCACCCTCCCTGTTCCACAAACTCTGTTATTGGGAACCCAGGGGAAGAAGAAAAGTTCTTGCCTTTGGAACACAGATCCACAGCACAATGCGGGACTTCTGCCTGATCCTCTTCTGGGGTGAGTATGAGGCTGAATAGAGGGCTGGAGGTGGCCTAGGCTGGAAATAGACTACAGGGAGAAGTGATGGCTATGGGCTGCCCAGCCAAGGGCTCATAATTCTAGGCTGGACAATGAAAATACCTTCACTGGGGACCTTTGATAAAAATCATTCAACAAGGGGAATTTCATCTGTCAGGGCAGATTTTCTTCATAGCCATTCATTTGACACGCATTTTGGGTGCACCTACAGTGTCTCAGAAACTGCACCAGACCCTGGCACTACAACATTCTCATTTCTACAGGGCCAACATTCTAGAAGAGGGGGAAGGCAGACAGAAAAGAAGCTGCTATCAGTAATTGCAACCATTCACCTAGCACTGTTTTGCATTCTTTAAATCCACAAATGTATTCAACCTTCACAAAGTTTCTATGATATTGGGTCATTATTACTCCCATTTTACAGAGGAGAAAACTGAGGCACAGATTAAATAACTTGACTAAGACCATTTAGCCGGTAAGGGGTAGAGCCAGGCTATCTGGCTCCCAAGGGTGTATACTTTATGACTATTCTCTCTGAAATAATAAATAAACAGACAAAATTCAAGAAGGGATAGTGTTGTGAAAGAAGTTATCATAGAGTGACTGGAGGCTGTGTTGAAGGGGGTATCAGGGAATTCTTTTCTGAGGAGACCCGAGCAACCTGTTCTCTTATTTCTCTTTCTGTCTTGGCCGTGTTCTCTTTTAAGTTGCTGGTTTTCTTTATATATCCTGTACATTTTGGTTGTCTGCTCAAATTTAAGAATCTCAAATCTTAAATTTAAGAATTTAAGAATGGGGGGCATTTTCCATTGTACAATGCTGCTATACAGTGGGTATGTTTCCCCTATTTTAAAGAGAAGGAAATTGAGTCACAAAAGGATTCAATAACTTACCCAAGGCCACAGATTCAGAAATTGATGAAGCCAGATTTTAAACCAAGGCATTTTGACTCCAGAATCTGTAAGTTTACATGTAATGTAGTGTTGACTGAGATATAACACACTAAGCTGCCAGGCAACAAAGGTGTTTATTTGGAGTCTAGAATCCCAATTCAGAGAGTACAGATTCAGGTAGCAGCCCAGTGTCCTGTCTTGACACTTTCAGGCAAGAGTTCATAAAGAAAAAGATTAGATAATTATTAGTGATTGTGGATATTGGGGGTACTCCAATTGTCTTTCAGGTTAGATAGTTTACTGAGTTCTTTATCTCGTGGTTTGTTTATGGTGTCCAGATGCCCTTAGGGTTTTGAGGAACATTGTTGATTGAGGTTTTGCATACTTTGGCAGTTTGCATCATCTGGTTGAGAGTTGCAAAGGGTCACCCCCAGAATGACCTCCCAACTCCATTTAAAATCTCTTAGCCGTAGTAACTCTACTTTGTTTTACTTATTTTTACAGCTCTGTTGCATCTAAAATAACGTGCAAGAGAATTTCAATTAGTGACAATGAATGGGATTGCTAGGAGTCTGGGTGTGTGGAACTTGTTGACTATCAGGCTTCATTACAAGGAGCACATGGGGAGATGGTTTTCAGGCTTGTGGATTCAAAATGCAGGAACACAAAGTTGTTACTTTGGGATGTCAGCACTGATATTAGACATTATCAATCTTTATTCTGCCCTTGAAGTTAATCAGCAAAGAGTAGTGATAATGATGGTGATACTGGGTGAGGTGCTGATGATGACAGTGATGTTCATGGTGGTGATAATTATGATATGATGGTGGTGATGATGATGATACAATGATGATGGAGGGGAACTAAATGCTGAGGGTCTGCACTACTTTTTTTTATATCTCAATTGTATTTCTGTACTCCCCAGTTTATTTTGAAAACAATGTTTCTGATACATATCCAAATGAATTTGAAATTACAATTATCTCAGAGTACACAGAAATTACTCATATTCCCCTATAAATGAAACAGTGATAAAAGAACTCTTCACATATTATTTAAGGACTTTGACATAACAGAATTCTCTTTTTCCAGCTTTTTCAACTATTTTTTCCCCATCTAAGTCAATATGTAATATTTGACATTTGGCTTATATGTACATATAAACACATTTATCAAGGTGAGCATGAGATGAAATAGCATACAGTGTCCTTTCTGGATATAAATTTTCAGAGGCAAGGTGGTCCAAATGGGAGGAAAAATTGACTTCCTCATGAAATAAACTAGATAAACAAAAATTAAAAATAATGCTGAAGATTTATTCCATAAGTCATTCTCTTTCCCATTCTTCTAACATATAACTGTGCACTCTAGGTATATGTGAATCAAAATACTTTGAATCAAGATTGTGAACTCCTATGTCTAGTGATATTTAATTCAATAAAAGGCCCTGGTGTAAAAAGAGAGGTAGTATAGGTGAATAGAGGACATTTGTCCATCAAGTTAAAATATATAGACTTAATAAAGAGATAGATTATTTAAGTCTCAGTGGGCTCAGATATTGACTTGGGCCTGAAAGCAATGCTTTAATTACTTATTAAGATCATAATTAAGCATATTAGAATGCTAGCCATCACTGGATTAGTACCTTATGGTTAAACATTGGAAAGAAATAATTGTTACAAAACACACACAAAACATTATATTTTGTGGTTCTATTTTGTTTGTTCCACTATTTTTGTAATTGGGGCAGGAAAAGTGGTCCAATATGTTGAAGTGCATTTAATGTACCCCATAAACTGTCAGAATCAAAGATTTTAATCAATTCTTCTGCCAAACACAAATCGATTTCCATCTACAATGTTTTTTTAAAATAAACAACAATAAGCCAATTGAAAAAAAGTTGTGGCTTGAGCAATGAAGCATTACACTTTTACCAAACTGATAGACTGAAAAACCGAGAACATCACTGTAAAGTTGTTAATCGTTGTTGGCCTTTGGGAATGAATGGATGCAACTTTACTGTGATTTCTCCAAAAATGCCTTGCAGCACCTAACACAATGCTAGTACACAGTCTCAAAGTCAGAGTCATTCCCTTAATAGAGATCTTCAATAATAAGTTGTTTTTGTGGCTCCTACCTCCCAAGTAGTTCAATTTTTGCTGTGTAGTTTTTAACTTCATGACCTTTTCTATTCAAATCTCTCAGATTGCTTTCATCCATACATAGAATATAATAAAATGTGGCAAAGTATTCTTTGGGAACTTTCTGGGAAACATGATTCACAGGAATATCATGCTTCTTCTTGCAGTTTTGCCCTTGATAAGCAGGAGGGTTTCCCATCTCATAAGTGGATGTTGTAGCATTGTCTATCTTCCAGTTATGTGAAATATTTTGATCTGTTACAAGTTTTCTGAAAACTACCTCTGCAATGGGTGATTGACAAATGTTACCCAAACAGATAAACAGCACCAACTTGGGCGGTTGTCTGCCATCTTATTAGCAGCTAAGAGAGGCAGAGGGTGAGTGCACTACTTTTTAGACATATTTTAGTAATCATCCTACCTCTCAAGAAATCTTAACACTAGAAATATATTGGATATCTGTTTATATATTAAATCTATGTTCATCTCTGCTTTATACACAAAAGAGTAAGGTTTTTTCCATCTTTCCCCAAGAACAAAATTTTGTTTCTCTGGGGGGAGATACTGCCCTTGTTGAAAATGCATGCTTTAACATATAGTTTTTGAAAACCAACTATTTTTATAATTGAAAAAAATGGAGATGAAACAAACAGAAAGCAAAGGGCAGAAAAGGAAGAATATTTACTGTGACAATTATATGAAATAATGTGTTTGCCCCTCCATTGGATTTTTCATTTAAGTTCATCCAATCTGTTTCTCTGAGGTGAGGCCAGGAGTAATTTTTCAGGCTGATCCTCAAGAGCTTTTTATTGGTGCATCTTTTTTTTCTCTTCACAGGGTGTTGTGGCGTGCATGTCTGGGAAACACTCCTAGTATCCACATTGAGGTTACCAGAAGGTAAGTTGGCTGAAGAGAACTCACATGACTGATGAGGTGGGAAAATGTTTCCTGGTGAGGAGAACTCATCTATCATCCCCCCAGGTGGCTGAGCCACAGTTGGATACTTGCTGGGAGCTAATTGTGGCAGAGCAAAGGTTTAGATCCTGGTCTCCAGGTTTCCATTCCAGGCTCTTTCTCTTGTACCTTGGACTTGCTATGTGACCTCAGACAACTGACCTAACCTCTCTGATCTTCAGTTTCCTCAACTGTGAAATACAGACAACAGTGTTTCCTTTCTTACAGGGGATGCTGTGAGTCTTAAATTAAAAGAGGCAACTTTATAAGACACCCAACATATGGTAGGAGCTTCATGAATTGTAGCATAGTAGGAACGGGATGGATTTTACTCAAACTACAACTCAGACATGGGGAAAAATTGTGGCTTTATTTTCCACAAGGATTCTGATCTTCCACATAAGCCCCTGATGGGTAGAGGAGGAAACACATTGTTAATTACCATTGGTATCTCAGTCTCTGGGCAACTCAATCTATATTGTATGAAGAGTGCATCTTTCAAATCTTCTCACAATTCCCTTGCTCTTCCCAAGATGGTGCCTGGGTGTTTTGCACAGGGACAGTTTTGGGCTCTTGGAGTCAAGAGGTGGGGGGCAGCTAGGCTCTGGATAGGTGACTTGTCCTCCCTTTCTGGAAGTTTCTGAAGTGACCCACTACTGCCTAGCCCTGAGGTGAGATCGCAGGGCAGCGAGAATCCTGATGGGTCCCCCTCAACTCATTCCCCTCTTTATTGTACTTTCTGTATGATGAACATTTCCTCCATGTCATATCTGAGTCCTCTCTGCCCTACAGTGGAAAAGAAAACTCTATGCTTCAGTCCTCCAAGCCTGGCTCTTGAAATGTTCAATAAAATGGCTGTAAATGCTTCAAAACATCTTTTTTTCTTCCTCAAGGCTTTGATCCATCTCTCCTGGGTTTTGTTGCTTTCAGCTCTTGGCTTAAGTGGCTCATGCAGCAACTCTAGTGCTTTCCTCTAAGCTTCTCTGGGTGTTTCTCTTTTTGAGCTCTCTGACTTTTTTCTATCTTTTTATCCTCAGAAGGGATCCCAGTAAAGGATTAAGACCCACCTTGAATTGGGTGGGTCACATCTCAATTGAAACAACCTAATCAAAAGGTCTCACCCACAATAGGTCTGCCCCCACAAGATTGGATTATGAGAACATGGTCTTTTCTGGGGTATATTACAGCTTCAAACCAGAACACATATATTACACTCAATAAAAAGTTATAAAGATGCACATACACTTTGACACAGCAAGTCCTCATCCAGAAAGATATTCCAAAGAGATACTCATTCAATGCACACAAATATCTATATATATACCACAAGGTGAACATTTTAATACTGTACTGGTAAAAACTTGGAAGAAATTAAATATCTATCACTAGGAGATTGGTTGGATAAATTTTAACTAATCACATCTTCAAAGATCCTATTTCCAAATAAGGTCACATTCACAGAATGGGGGTTTAGGATTTGAATATATCATTTTTGGGGATCCAATTCAACCCATAAAAGTGGTTCAATAAATAGAAGTTTAATTCTTGTTCATTTGTGAGTTCAGTGCAGAAGTTTCTGGCCAGTGGGTGTGTTTCGTCCATGTTGTCACTCAGGGACCCAGGCTCCTTCTGTTTGGGGGCTCAGCTGTGCTCCTGTCTCAGGGTTTTCTGCAGACAGTGGAGAAGGCATACCTGCATTATAGAAACCTAGGCCTGGCAGTGACACATTCCCACCACTCACAGTCACATGGCCATACCTGGATGCAAGGGGAGCTGGAAAATGAAGTCCTTGGCAATACAGATGCTGTCTAGTGACAATTTCACACCAGGGAAATGGGGATATTGATTTTTTGTCTGTTCTTTCATAAGTTAGTTATCTCTGGCACACTTGTAGTCTATGGATTCAATGGAATACTATGCAGCTGTCAAAAATCATCAGTTAGGTTTCTATGTACTGACTCGGGAAAATGTCCAAGTCACGTTCTTTCTTTAACTTTTTGTTAGAGGAATATTTTTTCTTTTTCTTTTCCTCATTAAAGAAGTTGCAGCTTTGCAGAGCAATCTCTAGAACTATTTAAACCTTCAAAATTAGTGGAAATAGTGTAATAGCCTCCCCCATGTACCCATTACTCTGCTTCAACACTTTGACAAATTTTGCTGCCTTTGTTTTGCAAGATATATTGTTAAGCAGTCCAACAAAACTTTCTACAATGTTGGAGTTATTACAGATCTGAGTTATTCAATTCTGTAGCCACTAGTCATGTTGGCTGTTGAGCAGTTGGATTATGGCTAGCATGACTGAGGAACTGATTGTTTAATTTTATTTAATTTTAGCATGTTTAAGTATAAATAGCCATATATGATTAGTAGCTACCATATCAGACAATGTAGAAGAAAGTGTATATTGCATGATCCCGTTTATCTTAAGAACATTGTGTGAATTTGTAAATATGTTTATATTTAATAACATATTTACATGACTGAGTTTATGAATAGAATCTAGCATTGACGGATTCTAAGCTTTTGACAGTGATTACCTCTTGATATTAGGATAACAGAGGGGATACAGTCACTTTTATTTAAAAACAGTTTTATTGAGAAGCATTCACATAACACACAACACATCCAGTGGACTTTAGTATAGTGACAGAGTTGTGCATTCATCACCACAATCAATTTTAGAACATTTTCATTACTCCAAATAATAACACCCCATACCCTTTAGTAGTCACCTTTCAATCCCTCTATTCTATTCTCCTCAGCCCTACATAACCACTAATCTAATTCTGTATCTATAGATGTGTTTATATTTACGTTTGATAAAAATATATATACAAATATATATATTTATATATAAATTTACATTTTATATATACATACATTTACATAAATATATATAAAATATAAACATTTTATATGCATTTATATAAATGTATATATACATTTATATATAAAATATATACATTTTATATACATTTATATAAACACATTCATTTATATATAAAAATATATATAATTTATACATTTTATATAAATGTCATAGTATAAATACTATGACACATGTAATACTTTGTGTCTGGTTTCCTTCACTTAGCATAATGTGTTTTGTTTTTTAAAAATTAATATTTTTTCATTAGAAAGGATTTAGGTTTACAGAAAATCATGTAAAAAATACATGACACTTTTCATTAGTGTGGTACCTTTGCTACAACTGATGAAAGAATATTAAAATGATACTGTTAACTGTATTCCATAGCTTACATTAGGTATATTTGTCCGCATATACTATACTATTATTAATAACTTGTAATAGTGTCATACATTTGTTGTAATTCAGGAAATAATGTTCTTATATTTGTGCTATTAACCACAGTCCATTGTCCATAACAGGGTTCACTGTGCTATACAGTCCCATGTTTTATCTTCTAAGTTTCCTTCTAGTAACATATACAACCCAAAACTTCCTCTTTCAACCACATTCACCAACATAGCTCACCACTGTTAATTACACTGGCAATAATGTGCTACCATCACCAACATCCATTACCAAAGATTTATGACTATCCTAAATAGAAATTCTGCACAAATTAAGCATCAGCTCCCCCTTTTCTACCCCCATTCTATCCTCTAGTAACCTATATTCTATGTTTGAACTCTATGAGTTTGCTTATAATTAGTCATATCAGTGAGATCATATAGTATTTGTCTTTTTGTGTCTGGCTTATTTCACTCAGCATGATGGTCTCAAGGTTCATCCATATTCTCGCATGTATCAGGACTTCATTCCTTCTTACAGCTGAATGGTATTCTATTGTGTGTACAAACCACAGCTTGTTTATGCATTCATCAATTGATGAACAATTGGGTTGCTTCCTTCTTTTGGCAATTGTGAATAATGCTGCTATGAACATCGATGTGCAAATGTCTGCTTGTGTCCCTGCTTTCAATTCTTTGGGGTATATACCTAGAAATGGGATTGCTGGATGATTTGGCAATTCTATACTTAGCTTCCTGAGGAACTGCCAAACTCTTCCACAGTGGCTGCACTGTTTTACATTTCTACCGTCAGTGAATGAGTGTTCCTGTTACTCCACACCCTGTCAAAAACCTGTGGTTTTCTGTTTTTTAATAATGGCCATTCTAGTAGAAGTGAAATAATATCTCACTGTGGTTTTAATTTGCTTTTCCCTATTAGCTAGTGATGTTAACCACCTTTTCATGTGCTTTTCAGCCAGTTGTTTTTCCTCTTTGGAAAAGTGTCTATTCAAGTTATTTTTTTATATTTATATTTATTTTTTTTACTGTGGTATAAAGACACTTTAATTAAATCTCCTTTTTTTCCTATGTGATTATGTTATCAATTTGCTACATAATTAGATTCATTTATTTTTTAACTTTATCAAAAAATTAAAAAATAAACAATAAAAAACATTTCAAACAAAAAAAAAAAAACACACAAAGAAATAAAAAAAACAAATAACCTAAAATAACTACATTGCTTTCAACATGTTCCTACTATACCCCCCAAATTTACAAACCATAGTCATTCCTGAGCATTCCCAGAGCATTAAGTTTATCCCATAACTTGTCTGTTCTTATTAGATTATCGTTCCCCCTTCACTATTTGCTGTCTATCACTAGGTCCCCTACATTCTACAATATAAAACACTTATTTTACATTTTTCACAGAGTTCACATTGGTGGTAGCATACAATATCTCTCTTTTCTTGCCCATTTTTAAATTGGGTTGTTTGTCTTTTTATTGTTGAGTTGTAGGATTTCTTCATCTTTTCTGGATATTAAACCATTATCAGACATGTGGTTTCCAAATATTTTCTCCTGTTCAGTAGGTTGCTTTTTCACTTTCTTGATAATGTCTTTTGAAACACAAAAGTTTTTAATTTTGAGGAGGCCCCATTTATCTGTTTCTTCTTTCATTGCTTGTGCTTTGGGTAAGCAGTTCAAGAAACCATTGCCTAGCATATACTCTTGAAGATGCTTCCCTACATTTTCTTCTAGGAGACTTGTGGTCTTGGTTCTTATATTTAGCTCTCTGATCCATTTTGAATTAATGGATATGAGGTATGAGATAGGGGTCCTTTTTTAATCTTTTGCATATGGATATCCAGTTCTTCCAGCACCACTTGTTGAAGAGACTATTCTGTTCCAGTTGTGTGGACTTGGCAGCCTTGATGAATATCTGTTGGCCATAAATGTGAGGGTCTATTTATGAACTCTCAATTTGATACCATTGGTAAATATATCTATCTTTATGTCAGTGCCATACTGTTTTGGCCACTGTAGCTTTGTAATATGTTTTAAAGTCAGGAAATGTAAGTCCTCCAACTTCATTTTCTTCCTTTTCAAGATGTTCTTGGCTATTTTGGGGCCCATACACTTCCAATTATATTTGATAAGTGACTTTTCTATTTATGGAAAGTAGGCTGTTGGAATTTTGATTGGGACTGTGTTGAATCTGTAAATAAGTTTGGGTAGAATTGACATCCTAATGATATTTAATCTTCCAATCCATGAACACAGAATGTCCTTCCATTTATTTAGGTCTTCTTTGATTTCTCCTGGCAATGTTTTGTAGTTTTATGTGTACACATCCTTTCCATCCTTGGTTAAATTTATTCCTACATATTTGATTCTTTTATTTGCTACTGTAAGTTCAATTTTTTTCTTGATTTCCTCCTCAGATTTCTTCTTGCTAGTGTATAAAGTCACTGCTGATTTTTGCATGTTGATCTTGTATCCTGCCACTTTGCTGAACTTGTTTATTAGCTCTAGTAGCTTTGTTGTATATTTTTTAGGGCTTTCTCTGTATAGGACAATGTCATCTGTAAATAGTGAAAGTTTTTCTCCTTCCTTTTCAATTTGGATGAGTTTTATTTCTTTTTCTTGCCTAATTGCTCTAGCCTGAACTTTCAGCACAATGTTGAATAACAGTGGTGAAAGTGGGCATCTTTGTCTTGTTCCAGATTTTAGAGAGAAAACTTTCAGTCCTTCACCATTGAGAATGATTTTAGCTATGGGTTGTTTGTACATGTCCTTTATAATGTTGGCAATATTTCCTTCTATTCTTATCTTTCAATGTGATTTTATCTAGAAAGGATGCTGGATTTTGTCAAATGCCTCTTCAGCATCAATTGAGATGCTTACATGGTTTTTCCCTTTTGATTTGTTAATGTGGTGTATGACATTAATTGATTTTCTTGTGTTGAGTCACCCTTGCATCCCCAGGATAAAACCCACTTGGTCATGGTGTATAATTCTTTTAATGCATTGTTAGATCTGATTTGCAAGTTTTTTGTTGAGGATTTTTGTATCTGTATTCATTAAAGAAATTGGTCTGTAATTTTCTTTTCTTGTAGTATCTTTCTCTGACTTTCATCTTAGGGTGATGTTAGCTTCATAGAATGAGTTATGTACTGTTCCTTCCTCTTCAATTTTTTTTGAAGGGTTTGAGCAGGATTGGTATCAATTCTTCTTGGAATGACTGGTAGAATTCACCAATGAAGCCATTTGGTCCTGGGCTTTTCTTTGTTCGTAGGTTTTTGATGGCTGATTCTATCTGTTTACTTGTAATCCATCTGTTGAGGTTTTCTATTTCTTCTAGAGTCAGTGTAGGTTGTTCCTGTTTTTCTAGGAATTTTTCCATTTCATCTAAGTTGTTCAATGTGTTGACATACAGTTGTTCATCATATCCGCCTTTGTTCCTTTTTATTTCTGTGGGGTCAGTGGTAATGTCCCCCGTATCACTTCTGAATTTATTTGTTTGCATCTTCTTTCTTTTTTTCTTTGTCAGCCTGGCTAAGGACTTGTCAATTTTATTGATGGTCTCAAAGAACCAACTTTGGTTTTTTTTAATTCTGTTTTTTATTCTCAATTTCATTTATTTCTGTTCAAATGTTTATTGTGTCTTTCCTTATGGTTGCTTTCAGATTAGTTTGCTGTTCTTTTTCTGCTTCCTCCAGGTGTGAATTAGGGCTTTGATTTTAGCTCTTTCTACTATTTTATGTAGGCATTTGGGCTATAAATTTCCCTCTTAGCATTACCTTCCCTGCATCCCATAAGATTGATATGTTGTGTTCTCCCTTTCATTTGTCTCAAAGTATTTACTGATTTCTCTTGCAATTTCTTCTCTGATCCACTGATTGTTTAAGAGTGTGTTGTTTAACCTCTAAATATTTGTGAATTTTCTGTTCTCCACTTGTTATTGATTTTCAGCTTCATTCCATTATAATCAGAGAAAATTGTATAATTTCAGTCCTTTAAAATTTATTGAGAGTTGTTTTGTGACCCAACCTATGGTCTATCTTGGTGAATGATCCATGAGCAGTTGGGAAGAATGCATATCCTGCTGTTTTGGGATGTAATGTTCTGTATACATCTGTTAGGTATAGTTCAATTATCAAATTATTTAAGTTCTCTGTTTCCTTATTGACACTCTGTCTAGGTTTTCTACCTGTTTATGAGAGTCTTGTATTTAAGACTCCAACTAATATTGTAGATACGTATATTTCTCCCTTCAGTTTTGTTAGTGTTTGCCTCATGTATTCTGGGGCATCCTAGTTAGGAGAATTAATAATTATTATCATTATTTCTTCTTGGTGGATTGCCTCTTTTATTAATATATGGTATCCTTCTTTGTCTCTTCTAACAGTCTTGCATTTGAAGTCTATTTTTTCTGATATTAGTATAGCTGCCACAGCTCTTTTTTGGTTGCTATCTGCATGGAATATAATTTCCCAGCCTTTCATGTTCAACCTACTTGTGCCCATGGGTCCAAGGAGAGTCTCTTGAAGACAGCATATAGATGGATCATTCCTTTTTATCCATTTTGCCAATCTGTGTCTCTTGATTGGGGAGTTTATTCCAGTAGTATTCAGCATTACTACTGGAAAGTCAGTACCGCCTTCAACCATTTTATCTTTTGGTTTTTATATGCCATATCTTATTTTTTCTCTCTTTTTACCATTTTCATTACCCTTACTGCTAATCTTCATTTCTACATTTTCTTCCAAGTATCTTTCTCCTGTCTTTTCCTTTCAGCCTGCAGAAATTTTTTTTAGTATTTCTTGTAGGGCAGGTCTGTTTTTAACAAACTCTCAGTTTCTGTTTATCTGTGAATATTTACATCTCCCTCAGTTTTCTTTTTTAGCAGTATGAAATAATTTTATATATATGTTAATAATTTTAAATAATTTTAATAATTATATATATTTTCTATATTAAAATATTATAAAATATAAAATTTTATATATTTTATATATTTAGCCATATGAAATAATTTTATATATTTTATATATTGAAAAAAAGACTGGAAGAAAATGTACAAAATAGTAAAAGTGTGGTTATCTCTGTATAGTGGGATAACAAGATACTGACTTTGTTAGTTTTCTGAAATTTTCAAATTTTCCAGGAAATTAGCTATTTATTAAATCAGGAAACTGGTGAAAAAATTTAAACACATATGAAACTTCCTCATAATTATCAATGATTAGTAAGTTTGTCCTGTATGAAAGGGTTAAGTTTAGCTTTCACATAAAAGGAACATGGAATAGGGGAAATGGAGGCTCCACAGCAGAACTGGCTTAAACAGGCTCCATGGTAAAGGGAAGGAGAGAGAAAAAGCCATGATATAAGCCTAGAATCAGTGCCAGCTCCTTATATGGGAAAAATAACCAGGGTTACTGGAATGTAAAGGGATATGGGGTGTAATCAAAGGCAGGAACTTGGTGGGAAATTTAAACTAGTTAGCTCTCTTGAATGGGCTGTAACCTCTGGAGCACCCAGCCAATGGGGAAACAGGGGAGGGACGTGTGTATTCAGTGTAGGATATGACTATCGCCATGTTCTTTTTTTGGCATTCCTGCCATGTTTCTGGCTGTGTTTCTGTTCTTGCAATTTTGTGAATAAATTCTTTCCTTCTGCACAATCAGGTGAGCATTTATTCCTTTTTGCTTGTTTCTCACAGTCCAAAAGAGTAGACTGGATTAGTAAGTATGTTCAAAAGAGTAGACTGGCTACATGACCTCCATGTTTCTCCTCAATGGAAAAAAAACCAAAAAAATTTTATTCCAGATTCAAGTCAGAATCAATAGTGTTGGAAAAGCTTTAGTTACGTCCTATGCCCCAGAAGTTTCAGTAGCTGATTCCTAATCTTAATACAGAAATTCCAAGTTTTCATCTAAATTTTTTAATTAAACATAACTTTTAAAATATAACACCTTGCAATCATAGTATACTTTTCACATAAATAGAGACAAGAAGAGACATTAAATTTGGAGTTTGCCACAGAATAATTTAACCTGGCAGCCCCCATTAAGTTACTGATATTCTCTAATTTACTATGACTTGTCTCCCTCAGTTTTGAAACTTTTTCTGGATGAAGAATTCTTGCCTGGCAGCTTTTCTCTTTCAGTACCTTAAATATATCCTACCAGTGCCTTCTCACCTCCATAATTCCTGATGAGAAATCAGCATGTAATCTCATTGCAGTTCCCTCATATTTGACAAATTGCCTTTTTCTTGCTGCTTTGAGGATTTTCTCTTTGGCATTTGACATTCTGATTAGCATGTGTATCAGTGTAGGTCTATTAGGATTTATTCTATGTACATTTATTGCCATTATGTTGTATTTTTTGGGCATGTATATTTATGTCTTTCATAAGAGCTGATAATTTTTTGGTCATTATTTCCTCAAATATGCTCTCTGACCCTTACCCTTCTCTTCTCCTTCTGGGACACCCATGACACATATGTTTGTGTGCTTCAGGCTGTCAGTGAAATCTCTGAGACTCTGCTCAATTTTTTCCATTCTTTTCTCTATCTGTTCTTCCATCTGTGAAAGTCTGATTGTTCTCCCTTCTAGTTTGCTGATTCTTTCTTATTCCTGTTCAAATCCACTGTTGCATGTCTACAGTGAATTTTATTCTATTATAAATAAATGTGACTTTCATTCCCTTAAGTTCTGCTATGTTTCTTTTCATATTTTCAAATTCTTCTTTATGTTCACCTGGTGTCTTAATATACTTTATCTTTTTAGCCATATTTTCCTTCATCTCCTTGAATTGATTTAGTAGATTTGTCTGAACATCCTAGATTAGTTGTTCCCAATTCTGTGTGTCCTCTGAAGTTTTAATTTGTCCTTTTGACTGTACCACATATTCCTGTTTCTTAGTATGGCTTGTAATTTTTTGCTGATATCTAGGTTTCTGATTATCTTGATGACTTTACTCTGAAGGTCAGTTTTCTCCCTTGCCTGGGGTTTTATTGTTGATTGGCTTTGTGTTAAGGCTCTTTTTTGACACTTGGTTCAACTTATTCTAGACCTTTAGAATTGCTCATGTTTAACTGATCATCAGATTTTTTCAGCTCCTCTTCATCTGATTCTTTCCCTGGATATTCAGTAGAATTTTTAAGATTGCACCATTTGCCCAATTGTTTCACCCCCAGGGGAAAGCTTCCTTTCTTCTCTTCCTTTTCCAGGAATCTTGATCTATTTGTTTTTGGTTTACCTCTGTAGGCTATATTTTTTGTTTGTTTTTTGTTTTTTACTCTCTTTTATTGTCTCTTTATGTTTTTGTCTGGAGGGCAAATTCTGGGAGGACATCACCCTGTGGAAGACTTTTCCAAGTCAGTATTTCTCAGCCAAAACAGGACCAGGGGCCCATGAAGGGAGTGCAGACCATTTCCAAAGAGCCTGGGGGAAAGGGTCAGGAAAGACACCAAAAACCTGTCTGATGGGTCCCCAAAGCTGTGCTTTCCTGGCCTGCCCAGCAAATAGCACTCTTCAACAAACTTTTCCTGAAGGAGGCCCTGCTTCTTGGAACCTCCATTCCCTTTGTCTCTATTAGGGGGCTGGTTGAAACAATGGCTGAGGTGGCCTCTCACCAGGGCAGCCAAAAGCACAGTTCAAAACTGGGATGCAGCAAATTCAATTTGCCAATCAAAAGCCATGATCAGTACTTGGCTGTGCAGCCCCTTTTCTTGGGGAAAAGGGCTTCCACCTTCCTTTCCATCTGCAGCAGCCAGGAAGGGACCAGACTCCACAGTGAGAGTGGGAGGTGGGTGCTAACAGCCTTCACAGAGCAAGTTACTCACAGTTTTTTACCACAGCATCTCTGCCTCTGTCCCACTCCTCCTTGGAGTGTGTGCAATGTTCTCCTGACCTCCAGAGCTCCAGAACAGTTGTTTCAGACAGTTTCTGCCCATCCACTAGCTGTTTTTGGAGCAGGAGTGATCACTGGATCTCCCTCCTCTGCCCTCTTTCCTGGAAGTTCTATCTGACATTCTTTTTTAACCTATATAGATGTCTGCATTGTTTGAATCTTTTTACAATAAGCAATGAAAGCTTTGTAAAAAAAAGATAAAAAATGAAACAAAATGCACAAAAATCAGGATTACTATGTGTTTTAGGGCAGTTTCCCTTGAAGCAGAGTCTGAGATGGGGAGTATTATGTGAATAATTTATTGAGGGAGACTTTTCAGGCAGTTCCTGTAGGAGATAGAGCAAAGCATAGTAGGGCAGGGGAGGAGCTAGCTATCTAGAAGTGGTTTCAGGAGAAGTTCAGCACCAGCCCGATCCCCTGGGGAGCTCTGGAGTGTGAGTTGCATCATAGAGATTGACCTTCTCAGGTGCAAGGGAGCAGGCTTGCTGTTATACTCTTGTCAGTTATTGCTCCAAGACACTCAAAGCAGCTGAAGAATGGGTATATTGGCTTGGAAAAGTGGTAGGGGTGTGTGTGTGTTTGTGTGTGTGTCTGAGCCAAGAGCAGCTGCGAGCCCACCTCTTCTACAATAAGGTCTGAGGTCTCATGAGCCAATGTAGATAAGTCCCAGGAGGAGATTGAGTTTTCCTTTTTGCACTCCCTCTTTGCTTTTTCATTGGCACTCAGGGAGACTCAGGGCCTGGCTGGGTGAGAGGAAAACTCGTGGATCTGAAAAGGATGACAATTTCTGTGCCCTCTCCTTGCAGATAGGCAGTGGCAGTCAAAATGTTTGACTATTTCTGGTAATACACTTCCCAGTGGAGAAGGGAAGTAGATCTTGGGCAAGCATGGCAAGCTATTCATTTTCTCATCTGATTCATGGGTGTCAGGGAAACTTCTGATTAGGTCCCCTAATGGGACCGTGGTGAAGTTTAACTCCATGTAGAGTTGTTGAGTGTGTGGGTTTTGGAGTCTCACTTCTTCCTGGGTTTGAATCTTGTTTCTGGTACTCATTACCATGGTGACCTCAGGCATTTGAGTAGATTTTCCAGAACCTCATTTCCATGGCTAGAAATGAGGGCAAGAAGTGTACTAATCTCACACAGGGTTTCAGTGAGGATTAAATGAAATATGGTACAGGCAATGCTTTGAATGTTGCCTGGAACATAGTGTTGATGGTTCATTATCATTATTATTATTATTTTCCAGGTAGGAGAAACAAATTATCTGGTTCTCATTGGCTGGGCTGCAGCTGGGTCAAGGCTGGTAGCCAATGAGAAGCAAGGACAATAACCAAGATTCTTAAACTCTCTGCGTTTATCCCTACTACTATGCCACTTACACTTCCTACCCAGGGCAGGAGATGTGAATTCTGGGCATCAGTTTCCGTAACTGTAAGACAGAGTCATAACATTTACCTTGCAGTAGGTAAATGTTCTGATTTGCTCAACACTGGGGTGTTTCCCAAGACTGGGGACTCTCAGCTCTAAAAGCAGAGATGTCTTGGACGATCTAGGGACTTACCCTGCCTCGAAGCATTATTTGCAGGGACTGGAGAAAATGCGTTTAAGGAACTGGGTGCACGGGAGTTGCCTCTGAAACGGAACTACTTGTTTTATTTTTAGTAAGTCACTAGACTCTCTGAGTCTTCTTTTCTGTTTAGGACAAATTAAGTGACTTGCCTTGCCTTAAGTTGCTTTGCTGATGACCGAGGGTCATGTGCATGTAACTCGGAGTGGCCTCGGTCCTGGAACCCCACCTCCCTACCCTCCGTTCCCACACTCGCCCCCGCAGTCTGTCCGTCTGTCCTCTCCGCAGTAGCTAGAGGGCGCCTGTGAGCACCTGAGTCAAAGCCCGTCCCTCCTCTGCCTACAGCCCTCGATGGCTCCCACCGCACGTGGGATAAAAGTCCAAGTCCTCTCCGTGGCCCACCAGGCCCTGCACGATCTGCCCTGTCCCCTCCCTCCCCTCCTCTCCTTCGCCTCTCTCCCTCACTCCCTCCACTCCAGATACACAGGCCTCCTCGCTGCTCCTCCGACTTCCTGGGTAGGGGCGTGCCTCAGGGCCTTTACACTGTCTGTGCCCTTGGCTTGCAATGCTTTCCCCTTGCATATGCACATAGCTCCCTCTCTCACCTTTTTTCTTTTTAAAGTTAATGCTCATGTGTCACCTTCTCAGTGAAGCCTTCTCTAAACTCTCTATTTAAGCCTGTATCTCCTCCCCTCAGCCAACAAGATTATCAGCTCCGCTAGTGCAGAGACTTTTGTCTATTTTGTTCCACTGCTGAATCCCAGCCTGGCATGTAGTAGATGCTCAATAAGTGTTTGTTGAATGAATGAATAAATGAATGAATGAATGAATGGTTATTTTGAGCTTGGATGTTTTGGGATATTGCATGCTAACTGAAGTTTGACTGAATCTCAGTTGACTTGATTTTATTTCATTCTTTATTTGCATGAGAAAAAAAGTAGCATCTCACTTACTTCAAAAGGCTCAACAATAAGCTCCAATCCGTTAAGACCCCACTTAGTGCCAGACACCATACTGAACTTTTTAATTTTATCTCAGCAAACTTACAGAGAGGTGCTATTACTCTCCTCATTTTGCAGAAGAGAAAAGTGGCTCAGAGAAGGGAAGTAATATGCTCAAGATTACACAACTAGCAAGTGCTGAAACCCTGTTGATCTTTATGCTAGTGGCACTTTCAAATACTGGGGTAGTGTAGGCGTTCAGCTATGAGGTATTGAATAAATGGCAGATAGCAGTTGGCTGGATGCTGAGGTGTTTTGGAACTTGGAGACCTAGGTTCCTTTTAAAGCCAGTCTCAGCATTGCAGTCTCCTCCAAATAGTGTTCAAAATAATGTGCTTGTGTGCACATGTGCTTGGGTTGTGGGAGTGATTGATTGATTCATTCAAAAATATTTGTTGGGCACTTCATGTGTACCGGGCAAAAGCACTGGAGATGGGGTTTTATCTAAGGCTGACCTTTGTCCTGCCCTCATGAAGACTGCATTCTAATGTGAGAGGAAAAAGTATGGAAAAAAACCTTCCAGTCATAGAATTCCAATTTCTTTAGGGTGTTTAAGGAAAATTATGGCATTCTATGGGCTTGGGCAATAAAAGGGGGCTGAGTCTAAACCCAGAAAACTTTCTTGAGGAAGTGACATTTCCACTGATGCATAGGGATGTGTTGAAGTTACCCAGTAAAGGAGTCTGGGGTGAGAGAGGGCATGCCCAGTAGCTGGAGAAGGAGGTACAAAGGCCCTGAGGCTGGAAGGAGTTTGAAGAACTGAGAAAGTGTGGCTGATGGGTTGATGTGTGAAATGTGCTGAAAAGGTTGGCAGGGGCCAGGGCATACAAGTCTGGCTCATTCTTCTGGTTTTGGGGTGGATTTGAATTGTGAGCAATTGAACTAGAGGAAGAGGGTGATGCCTGCAATGGAGAGACGACAAGTGGTAATTAGCTGAAGTCTGCAAAGAGCCATGTTGCCTCCACAGATAAAAGAGGAACCTGGAAATGAGAAGAGAGATACAGTCTGAGGTGTTGCGCAAGGAAGGGAAATAGACATGGTGTTTGTAGTGGGGGAAAAGTCTTGCATCCAAGACCAATGCAACAAAAACAAGAGGGAGAAATGTTCATAATGATCTCTTGCATTTTGGTGGCACTTTATAAAGAGCTTCCCCATGCTTTCCCAGCCTACCAGTTGCTTCTGCTAAAAATATTGGCGTTATCCTTGACCCCTCTCTTTCCTTCAAACTTCATATCCAACACATTGGCAAATCCTGTGGGCATTACCTTCAAGCTAAAATCCAGAATCTCATCTTCTCCAGTGCTCCCACTTGGGGTGCACCCACCATCATCATTTGCCTGGGCCTGTGCAGTCAACTCATCCCTGTTCACACTGCTTCTTTCTCTCTCTAGTTCATTCTCCACCCAGTGGTCAGAAGGATCCTATTAACAACTAAAATGTGCCATGTCCCTTCTCTGCTCAAAACCCCCCATGGCTCCCATCTCTCCCTGTCAAAAAGCCAAAGTCTTCTTTGTTCTACCAGATGCTGTGTGAGATCTGAGTCTCTTCCCTTTTCTCATCTGCTCCTGCTCTTTGCTCTCCCACTCTGCTCCAACCACACCAATTTCCTTGTTATTTGTGAAATCACCATGCACAGTCCTGCCTCAGGGCCTTTGCACCCACTGTTCCCTTTACCTGGAATGATTTTCCCCACGTATCTGCATGGATCCCTCCCTCACTTCCTTTAGGTCTTTGCTCAAATTGCACCCCCTCAGTGAAACTCTCCCTGCCTGTACCTTTTACAATTGTACTTTCTTCCACTGCCCTTTCCTTCACCCCCTCCATCCCCTTCCTTGCTTCATTTTCTCTATAACTTTGGTTGTCATTTTACTTCTTTATTGTCTTCCCCAATCCCCCCCCACATTAGAATGAAAGCTCTGCAATGGCAGAAATTTTCATTGATTCCACAAGTTTTTATTGAGCATCTACTGTGTACTAGTCTCTGTTCTAAGTCCTGGGGACATGGCAGTGAACAAGATGGACACAAATCCCTGCCTTCAGGGAACTCACAGTACATCGGGAATGGTAGACTTGCAACAACTAATATAAAAAGTCTTTACACAGAATTATCTTGGAAATTGCCTGGAAATTTATTCCATTTTCAACCAGACCTCCTTTCTCACATTCAGCAGGAAGAAGCATGCACTTTGGATTTAAACAGATCTGCCTCTTCCACTTACCAGCTGTGTGCTCTTGGGCAAGTCACTTAACCTCTCCGAGCCTTGGTTTCTGCATCTGTACAATGGGAATTGCAATCGTTTCCTATCACTGCTATAACAAATTATCGTAGAGTTGATGGCTTAAAACAATGCAGAATTAACTTACAGCTCTGGAGGTCTGACTTCTGACATGGGTCTCAGTGGGCTAACATCAAAGCACCAGCAGGACTGTGTTAGGGAGGCTGCCTGCTTTCCTTGGCTCATGGCTCCCCACTCTATCTTCAAAGCCAGCAATGGCTGGTTGCATCTTTCTCACAATGCACCTCTCTGACACTGACTCTCCTGCCTGCTTCATTCATTTATAAGGATCCCTGGGATTAATTGAGCCCACCTAGATCACTCAGGATAATCTGCCCATCTCAAGATCAGGTGACTGGCAACTTTAATTCTATCTGCAAACTTAATGCCCCCTTGCCATGTTTATTGACAGGTTCTGGGAATTAGGATGTGGGCATATCTGGGGGGCCATTATTCAGCCTGCTGGAAGGATGATGTTTCACAATGATATTTCACCTCTCCTCTCACACCCAGGGGGCTGGCCTCATCCTCATGGAGCTCACAGTATGGTGGAGGAGACGGCCACTACAAGCCAATCACGCTAATAATCAATCAGTTACAGTTGTATCATAGGGAGTTATGGGGGAGTCAGGGGCGGCTTCCTGGAGGAAGTGGCATTTAAGCAAGACCTGAAGAATGGGTAGAAGCTGGCAAGGAAAGCAGAAGCAAGGGAGAACAGCATGTGCAAAGGCCCTGTGGTGGGAAGGATGAAAAAGGGAGACAGATATGAGCTGAGACTTAAAGACGTGCTTGGGCCTGGTCACTGGGGGGCCTTGTGAATCATGTTAAGTCGTCTTACTTGGATTTTAATTCTAAATTCAATAGGGAGCTTTATAAGCAGGAGTGGGTGATCAAATGTGCATTTGGAGATGGCTGCTTTGTGGAAAGGGACTTCAGGGGACAATGGGGATGGGTGGGGTGTAGAATCCAGCAGAATATCCTGACCAAAGCACAGCTGTGGAGAAGAGAAGTGGGCAGATGCTGAGCAATATTTAGGAGGGGAAATCCAGAGGGCTTGAGGATTTGGAGGCCAATTGGACATGGGGGTAGGGGGAAAACAGGTAAACTGAGGTACAAAGAGTGAAATCACCTGTTCAGGGATAGATGATTTAGGTTATAGCTTTTTGTCTGTCCTTTTGCCAATATCATAATTTTTCATTTTTAAAATTTTTGTAATGTATATATATATATATATATATATATATAATTCAAAATTTCCCATTTTATTCATTTTGAAGTGTGCAATTCAATACTTTTAATTACATTCACCATATTGTGCTACCATTACTAATATCTTTACTCCAACTTTTCCATGATCTCCAACAGAAACTCTGTACCCAATGCAATAATTTCCCTTTCTCCTCAGACCTCTGACCCCTGATAATCTGTAATCTACTCTCTGTCTCTATGAATTTGTTTATTTTAGATATTTAATTTAAGCAAGATCATACAATATTTTTGTGTTTGGCTTATTTCACTCAATATTATGTCTTCAAGTTTCATCCATGTTGTCACATGTATCAGAACTTCATTCCCTTTTATGACTGAATAATATTCCATTGTGTGTATATACCACATTTTATTTATCCAGCTGTTTCAGTTTGCTAAAGCTGCTGGGATGCAATATACCAGAAATGGGTTGGCTTTTACAATGGGGATTTATTAACTTGCAAATTATGGCTCTCAGGCCATGAAAAGGTCCAACTCAAGGCACCGACAGGATGATACCTGGACTCTGAAGACGGGCTGCAGGCATCTGGGGCTCCTCTGTCACATGGGAAGGCACATGGCCAGTGTCTGCTGGTCCTTCTCTCCTGGGTTTCATTGCTTCAGCTTCTGACTTCTCTGTGGCTTTTTCCCTAATTTCATCTCTGTGTGTTTCTCCGAATTTCATCTCTCAACCTCTGTATGTGTTTTATCCTCATAAAAAGAACTCCAGCAAGAGGATTAAGACCCACCCTGAATGAGGTGGGCCACATATAATTGAAATAACCTAATCCAAAGGTCCTGCCCACAATATGTCTACACTCACAGGAATGGCTTAAAAGAACACTGTCTTTTCTGGGGTCCTTAAGAGTTTCAAGCTACCACATCAGTCATCTGTTGATGGACACTTTGGTTGCTTCTACCTTTTGGCTATACAGTTTTGAGTGTTTTAACAGAAATTGCATGGTGATGAGTTAAACAACAAGGAAATTTATTTTTCTCTTTCTCATCAGTCTCCAACTCATAGGTGAGTCAAGGTGGGTGGGCAACCCTGCCTGAGACATCTTCCTGGTTCCCAGGTTCCTTCCATCTAATCACCTCTCCATCCCTAGGTGTGGGCCTCATTTCCCTGATGGAGGATGGCTCACTCCCTCTGTCTTCATTCTGGTCCTCCCAGGCAAAAGGGGAAAGAGGAATTGGGGAGCAGTCTCTTTTATTTGAAAGGCATGGCCAGAAGGTTCACACATCCTTTATACTACTTCCAGTTGGCCAGACCTTACCCACACCTGGCTGCAAAAGAAGCTGGGGGATGCAGTCTTTAATTAAAAGACTATGTTATTAAAATGAAGAGGGGGGGATGGATGTAGGGGGACAAATACCTTGAGGAACACTGTCAGAACTTGAACCCAGGCCTGTCTTGCTCCAGAGCCTGTGCTTTCTTTTTTCCATTCCACTATTTTTTAAAAATTTTTATTTAAAAATTCAGTTTTATTGAGATATATTCACATACCTTACAGTCATCCACAGTGTGCAAGCAGTTGTTCACAGTACCATCATATAGTTGTGCATTCATCACCACAACCAATTTTGAACATTTTCATTACTCCAAAAAATAAAAATAAGAATTAAAATACAAGTAAAAAAATAACACCCCAAACACCCCATTCCCCTACATCCTATTATTCATTTAAGTTTTGTCCCCATTTTTCTACTCATCCATCCATACACTGGATAAAGGGAGTGCGAGCCACAAAGTTTTCACAATCACAGTTGCGTCGTGTAAGCTATGTAGTTATACAACCATCTTCAAGAATCAAGGCTACTGGGTTGCAGTTCAACAGCTTCAGATATTTCCTTCTAACCTTTCCAACACACTAAAAACTAAAAAAGTTATCTATATAGCATGTAAGAATGCTCTCCAGAGTGACCTCTCAACTCCATTTGAAATCTCTCAGTCACTGAAACTTTATTTTGTTTCATTTCTCTTCTCCCTTTCGGTCAAGAAGATGTTCTCAATCCCATGATGCCTGGTTCATGCTCATCCCTGGGAGTCATGTCCTGCATTACAAGGAGATTTACACCCCTGGGAGTCAGGTCCCACATAGAGGGGAGGGCAGTGAGTTCTCCTGCTGAGTTGGCTTAGAGAGAGAGAGCCTGTGCTTTTGACTCTTGTACAGTTCTCTCTACAGCTTTGATGATATTCTAATGTGGTCTGTGGAATATAGCCTCAGCATCTCCCAGAGGCTTGTTAGAAAGGCAGAATCGTGGGCCCCTCCCCAGTCCTGCTGAAACAGAGTATGATATTCCAAGATCTCCAGGGGTTTCCAGGAGAAGCAAATGTTACTGGTCTGCAGATCACACATTGAATAGCAAGGGTCTAGATCAGCACTTCTCAAACTTTCATGTGCACACAAATCGCCTGGGGAGCTTATTAAGATGCAGATGATGATTCAGTAGGTCTGGGGCAGGGCCTGGGATTTTGCATTTGTGTCAAACTCTGAAGCGATGCTAAAGCTGCTAGGCTATCTTGGACCACACTTTGAGTAGCAAGCCTCGACAATCTTCAATGTCCCTGAATAAGCATATCAGTTGTCCTCGCTCTCTCAAGCTGGGACCCTTTGCATGCCCACTCTGGGACTTTAACCTTGCCCAACTTCTCCCTTCCACACTGCCCAGATGTGAACGAATGTAACGATTCCACCGTGTGCCCATCTCATGCGAAATGCACCAACACTTTTGAGAGTTACTACTGCACCTGCAAACAAGGCTTCCAGTCCAGCAACGGGCAAAAGAACTTCAGGGGCCCAGGGGTAGAATGCAAAGGTGAGTTCATGCCCCCTCAAAAACTTTCTGCATTTGGTAGGAAAATGAGGTGGACTCTGGCTGGGTAGCAGATGTAGTTGCTTCTTTTTATTTTTTCAAACATGATTTTTTGTCTTAAAAGTTTTATTTTGAAATAATTTCAAACTTACAGGACAGTTTCAAAAATAATACAGAATCATACAGTGAACTCCACCATGCCACCCTCTCCAGATACCCTTGTTCACCAATTTTAATGTTTTGCCACACTTGCTGTCTCATTCTATTATCTGTCATCTATCTATCTATCATCATCTATTATCTATCACCTATCTAATCTGTCATCTATCTAATGTCATCTATCTATATCCATCCATCCATCCATCCATTCATCCATCCATCCTGTCTATCTCTATCTATCTATCTATCCATCCATCTGTCATCTATCTATATCTGCCTATTTATCTATCTAATTTCTTATCTATCTATATTTATCCACCCATCTATTAATCCATCTATCCTGTCTATCAATTATCTATCTATCCACCTATTTACCTATCTAATCAATCATCTATCTATGATTTCTAATCTATCTATATCTATCATTATCATGTCTGTCCACAAACATGATTTTATTCTTTTTATTTCTGTGCATGAAAATAATTCCAGGTCACTATAAAAATTCCAGTGATTAAAGAAAAACCTTAGGATGAAAATAATAATCATGCTATATGCCACTATCTATAAATAACCACCAACTTCATTTGGGGACCCTCTTTCCAGTCACCCCTCAATGAGGATAATAAGAACATAGAACATTTAATGAGTGCCAGGCCCTGTGCTAAGGTTTTCAGATGCATTTTCACATTTAACTTGAATGTAGGCATTGGGATAATCTCCACTGGACAGATGAGGACTGAGGCTCAGAGAGCTGAAATGACTTGTGCAAGGTCATGCAACTGAGCTGGAATTTAAATGTAGGTAGACCTCTCAGACATGTCCCCTTCTTAATATACTTTAGCTGTAAGGCATTGGGGAAATTTATTTAATCTCTCTAAACCTCAATGTTTTCTTCTGTTAAATGGGTATATAAGAGCACCTACCTCAAAGGATAGTCAGGAGGATTAAATGTGAGAATATATGCAGTGTGCAAGGCACACAGAAGGTCTCAAGAGCTACTTTTAACACAAGTAATAGAAATTAAAATAATTCCTAGAATGAGCTTAGTTCTTTGTCTATATCTAGACCTAAGTTTTCCTCTTAGAAGTAAAGACCCAATTATGTCTGTGAAGGAGACCAGGAGTCAGCAAACTTTTTGGTAAAAGGCCAGATAGTAAATATTTGGGACTTTGCTGGCTGGTAGTCACAACACTGCCGTTGCCGTTGCAGTGTGAAATCAGCCATAAATGTTACGTAAATGAACGGGTGTGGCTGTGTTTCAGTAAAACTTATTTCTGAAAATAGATGGCGGGCTGAATCTGGCCCATGGGCCAT
Source organism: Choloepus didactylus (assembly GCF_015220235.1). Taxonomy (NCBI): domain Eukaryota; kingdom Metazoa; phylum Chordata; class Mammalia; order Pilosa; family Megalonychidae; genus Choloepus; species Choloepus didactylus. Next base: position 6,148,086 of record NW_023637606.1, read on the forward strand.
AGTTTGCTGACCTCTGGATAAGATAAATATATAACACAAAATTTCACATTTTAACCATTTTTAAGTGTATGCTTAAGTGGGATTTAATCACATTCACCACCATCCATTACCAAGACGTCTTCACCACCCCAAACAGAAGAAGCAATAACTCCCCATCCTTCTCTCACCTCAGCCCCTGGTAACCTCTCTTCTAATTTCTGTCTTCACGAAATTGCTTATTCTAGAAATTTCATATAAGTGGAACCATACAATATTTGTCCTTTTGCATCTGGCTTATTTTCCCTCAACATAATCTCTTCAGGGTTCATCCATGTTGTCACATGTATCAGAACCTTACTGCTTTTTATAGCTAAGTAACATTCAGCTTTCAAAACACCACATTTTGATTATCCATTCATCTGCTGATAGATTCTTTCATCATTGGACTTTAGTTCATGGGTCATTCACTGAGCTAAGTACCCTAGTGGGTCCTGGCTTTTTTGATTTGTGGAGAGGTGAGATCAACACTCCCATCTAGAAAATGATGGATACTAAACAGGGATTTCCCCCACTGTATATCTTCAAATCCACTCTTCCCCTGCTGCCCCCATACAGTGCCTGATGCATTAAGAGTATTCAATAATTATTTGTTGAATGAGGGAATGCATTATATTCTTTATGGCAACTCTGTATTTGATCATTCTGCTATAGAGAGACACTTAGGTTGTTTCTAATCCTTACTCTAGACAAAGCTGGAATGAATATTCCCATGAATTTATCTTTATACACAGTGGTGGTTCCAGATTCCTTTCTGGAAAGAAGAGAAACAATCTGCTGGGAGGGAGCTAAAGGAGACTTGCATTGAAGTTGCATTTGCAATGACAAGTGCATGGCAAGTGTTTATTTGGGGTGGCTTTGCAGAGCAGGGCTAAAGGAGACTTTGGGAGGTCCACCCCTTGGTTTCACAACTGCAAAATCATATGAGTACTTCGATGCATAAATTCCTAGAGGTGGATTTGTGGGGTGTTCTGGTTATATATTGCTGGGTACAGACCACCTGCAAACTTAATGGATGAAAACAGCAGCAGTCATTTACCTCACTCATGAGCCTGCAATTTGGGCTGGGTTGGTGAGATTGGCTTCTCTGTTCAACACAGTATGGTTGATTTGACTCAGTTGGGAACTAGTGGATCCACCTTGAAGAAGGCTCACCCAAAAGGCTGGCTAGTTTGAGCTGGCTGTTAGTTTGATGCCCAGTCTAGGCTCAGTTCAGGTTGGGCTGTGGGACTTTGTTGTTCTCCATGAGGACAGCTTCTTGTGACTGCTAACCTTTTCCACAGCATGGTGGTGGGCTCCAAGAGTGTGCATCCTGAGAGGTGGGAATGCATAATATTTTTATGACCTAGCATCACTTCCACCATAATCACAAGCATGCCCAGATTTGAGGGGCAGGGAAAATATACTCCCTAGTCACATCGTAAGAGGAGCCTATGGGGTGGAAGATAATGCTGCAGCCATATTTGTAAAACACGATCTGCTACATAGGATGAGGCAAATTTGTAACCCTGATTCTTTTCTCTGTCCAGATGTAGATGAATGTTCTCAGAGTCCCTCAACTTGCGGTTCTTTCTCGAACTGCACCAACATGCAGGGGAGATACAAGTGCAGCTGTTGGCCTGGTTTCTCTTCTCCAACTGGAAATGACTGGGTCTTGGGAAAGCCAGGCCGTTTTGCCTGTTCAGGTAATGCTCTCAGACATGGGGTCTTTGGTGGATACTGGCTGTTGGGTTGTCTGCTCACTTTCCTCCACTGCTCCTCAGACATCAGTGAATGTCTCAATGGTGGGGTCTGCCCGTTCTAACCATGATAACTTCTTGAGAAGCTATAGTTGTAGCTGCCAAGTTGTATTCGTCTCCAGGAACTCCACCTGTGAAGGTATAGGGGAACTTTTCTTCATTATTTACTTAACTAAGTAATTAAGGACCACTTCATTTGACAGTGATATAAGGTAGTAATGACTTGCTCAAGGATACATAACAAATTAGAGGAAGAGCCAGGATTTGAACTCCTATTAAGGGCCTACTGTGAGCCAAGTAGAGGGTCAGATGGTACTTGAGAGTAATGGGGAGTTCTTGTCCATAGAGGGATTTTTCCACAGGGGACATTCCCAATATCTTCAGGCATTTTTGATTGTCACAACTTGGGGGGAAAGGGAATGGTTGTTGATATCTAGTGGGTAGAGGCCAGGGAAGCTGCTAAACATCCTATAGTGCACAGGACAGACCCCAAGACTAAGAATTATCTTCCCCCATTTGACAATAGTGCTGAGGGTGATCCTGCTCTAGAGACAGCTCTGTCCTGAGTTTCAGAACTTCATCCTGAACATATTTGAATTAAGACTTGTAAGTTATTCTTTATCCTCCTTCCCTTTTCATATCAAATCTGTCATCAAGTCTTGGGGAATTTACCTGCTAAATGTCTCTTGAATTTCTTGACTCTTCTTAACCTTTGATTCAGGCTTTGTCGTTAATCTAGTAGCCTCCTCACTGGTCTCCCCCTTTCTCCAGTCTTGTCCCCTCAAATCCATCCTCTACACTGCAGCCAGAATGTTCTCACCAAAAGACAAGGGCTCCATCTTCCCCAAGTCTGGTGCAGCATTATTATTCTCCATTTTCATTTATAGGGAAGGTGACTCCATCAAACAAGGCATGGAATGATGAAGTCCTCACCACAACTCACCTGGCTTAGTATAAAAGATGTTCAGAGTCATCTCAGATTTTTCTAATCCATTTGTAGCAGTCAGCTACTGCTGAGTAACAAATCACCTTAAATATTAGTGGCTAAAATCAACAACCATTTATTTAGCTCATGATTCCATTTGTTGGAAGCTCAGGTTGGGCTCTGTTGGGTAGTTCTTTTGGTCTCCACTGGGTTTGCTCATGTTCCTATGGTCAGTTGCTGGTCAGCTATGCTGATCTTGGCTGGGCTGGCTCACATGTCTGGGTTTTGATAGGTTAGGCTGGGGTTTGTTCATATGGAAGAAGCAAGGGACCCGTGGGAATGAGCAGAAACACACAGGCCTCCTGAAGCCTAGGTGTGGAACTGGCACTTCATCACTTCTGCTGCATTCTGTTTCAAAGAGCCAGCCTAGATTCAAGGAGTGGGGACATAGATTCCACCTTTTGATGGTAGATACAAAGTTACATTGTATCCAATCCATGTGAGCACTGTGGATACAGGGAGGGGCAAAGGACTGTGGCCATTTTTGTAATCTACGATAATTATGTTTTTTTCCTGCAAATTTAGTGAGATATATTCATATACCATATAATCCATCCAAAGTATACAATCTGTGTCTCACCATGTTGTCACCTAGTTGTGCAATTATCATTACATTTAATTTTAAACCATTTTCATTGTTCCAAAAAAGAAAAATAACAGATAGACATAAAAAAGAAAACCTAAAACACCTCACACCCCTTATCTTCCCCTGTTACTGATTCCTGGTGTTGGTGTGGTACACTTGTTACCATTGATGAAAAGATATTAAGATATTACTGTTAACTGTAGTCAGTAGCTTACAATAGGTACTTTCCCCCCATACCAATCTATTATTAACTCTTTGTACAAGTGTTGTACATTTGTATTAGTTCTTGAAAGGACTTATTTATAAAATATTGTAGTGTTAATCTTAAACAATGTCCTCACTCAAGGCTCACTGTTATATAATCACATATTTTAACCTCTATCTTTCCTTTTGGTGACATACATGACTCTTAACAACCCCTTTCAACCAAATTTACTTACAATTCATCACTTTTACTTATAAACCCAATAATGAGCTACCCTCACCTCTATCCTTTTGCAAACATTTAAGTTTAACTTCATTATAAATTCTGTATATAATAGACAACCAGTCCTCTTTCTCTAGCTTCAATCTATCTCTTGGTATCCTATATTCTATGTCTTATGACTATGAGTTTACATATTCTAGTTAGTTCATATTAGTGAAGTCATATAATAGCTATTCCTTTGTGTCTGACTTACTTCACTCATCTCCTCAAGGTTAAACCAAGTTGCTACATGCCTCAGGACCTCATTCTCTCTTACTGCTGAATACTATTACATCTTACGTGTAGATCATATTTTGTTTATCCATTCGTCAGTTGGTGGACATTTGGATAATTTCCATCTTTTGGCAATTGTGAATAATGCTGCTATGAACATCGGTGTACAAGTGTCTGTTTGTGTTCCTGCTTTCAGATCTTCTGGGTGTGTACTGAGTTGTGGAATTGCCAGGTCATAGGGCAACTCAGTATTTAGTTTTCTGAGGAACCACCAAACTAATAATTATGCTTTAAAATTATTTACCACCCTTCTGCTTACATGCTGTTGGCCAGAATTTATTCTCAGGGCCACACTTCACTGCAAGAGAGGCTGAGAAATGTGTTCCATTGTGTGCCCAGCAAGAAAGGGAGAACTTGGAAATTGGTGAGCATTCCACCATCTGCCACTATTTAGCAACAAGCAGAAAGAATCTCTTGTCCATGGTCTCCCGTGCTAGTTTCCTCACTCGCCTTGACTCCAGATTTTCTCTTCCGCTCACCAGATGTGGATGAATGTGCCAATCCTCAAGCTTGCCCAGAGCATGCCGGTTGCCATAACACTCACGGAAGCTACTCTTGTTCCTGCAACCCAGGATTTGCATCCAGCAGTGGAAACTTGAGTTTTCAGGGCCCAGGAGAGAGGTGTGAAGGTAGGCAGAAGTGCCTGTTGGGAACTCAGGTCCAAGGCCTTTTTTTTTTCCCAAGGCTTTTTGCAAAGTCAGCTCTAGAGGGTGAGGATGAAACTTGGCTGAGTTCAGGACACTCATCTGCAAAGCTGAAGCCAATAACATTGACTCATTCACTAATTCAACAAATACCTCTTGAATACATATTATGCACTATTCTGGGTACTGGGGGTACAGTGGTGAGCAAACAGGCAAAAGTACTTGATTTCCTGGAACTTATCTATCAGGGTGTGATAAATAATAACAAAAATATGTGAATATATTCTGGGTCCGGTATAGTTAAATGAGATGAAGAAAAATAAGGTAGACTGAGATGCAATGTCTAGAAATAGCAAATCCTCAGAGAAAGAAAGTAGACTAGAGTTTACCAGGGGATAGGGCAAGGGGGAGTGTATGTTTGGTAGATATGGAGTGTTTGTAAATAAAAAGAGGGAAAGATAAGGTAGGAAAGATGGGTACGGAGTGCTAACTTTGATAGAGTGGTAAGAAGAGGCCACACTGAGAAGTTGACATTTGAGAAAAAATGTGAAGGAAGTGAAGGAGGGAGTTATTGGATACCTGGGGAAGGTGTTTCAGGAAGAGGAAGTGACAGTTATGAAGGCCTGGAGGCAAATCCCCAGCCAAAGGGCTAAACTCTTCCATGCATATTCTCATTCAGTACCCCCATCAACCTTATGATATCAGTGATGTTTTGTACCCATTTGACAGATAAGGAAACTGAGTCCCCAATAGTCAGTTGCTCAAGGTCAAATAGCTAGGAGTAGGAGAATCAAGATCTGCAGCTTGGGTTCCTAGGACTCCACACCTCATGCACACAAACCCCAAGCTCCTTTGCCTTTGAATGAAGTTCAAATGAGCCTGAAACCTCTGGTAACTCAGGGAGGGCTTGCATAGGGCTGAAACTGATTTAAATGCCAAACACCCAGAGTCTGAGACTCAAGGATATTCCAGAATCTGGGAAGCGTCATCTAATTTCCAGAGCCATACAGGACCTGGGTTTAAATTCCAATTTTGCCTTCCAGAAGAGATGTGAATTTGAGCATTTTTTTTTTTAAATTAGAGAGGTTGTGGGTTTAGGGAACAATCATGCATAAAACACTGGATTCCCATATACCATCCTATTATTAACACCTTGCATTGGTGTGGTATGTTTGATACAATTGATGAAAACACATTTTACAATTGTATTATATTAGTTATGGTCTGTGGTTTAACCTAGTGTTCACTGTTTGTATAGACTCTCACTTCTTGGTCTTAAAACTAATTACAAAGCCACAGTAATCAAACAGCAAGGCACTGGCACAAGGTCAGGCATATAGAATTGAGAGCTCAGAAATCAGCCTTCATGTTTATGATCAAATGATTTTTGACAAGAGGGCCAAGACTTCTCAATTGGAAAATAATAGTCTCTTCAACAAGTGGTGCTGAGAAAACTGGATCTCCATTTGCAAAAAAAAAAAAAAAAAAAAAAAAAGGAGGACCCCTGTCTCACACCATATACAAAAATCAACTCAAAGTGGATTAAAGACCTGAATATAAGAGCCAGAACTCTCAAACTCCTAAAAGAAAACATAGAGAAGCATCTTCAGCATCTTATTTGTTAGGCTTTTGTAGACCTTGAGCATTTTAAAAGCCTCAGTTTTCTCCTCTGAAAAATAGAGATAATATTAGTATACACCTCATAGTAATGCTATGAGCATTCAGTGAGCTGATGCCTGTAAAGGATTTATCTCAGAGCCTGCCAGAAAGAAAGCTCAATATGTTAGTAATTAATTTTTATTTTAGTTAACTTACATAGCCCTTGACATGCTTTGTGGATATGTTCTAAATGCTTTGTGGATATCAGCTCATTTATTCTTCTGATCAACACTTTAAGGTAGATACTATTGTTATCCCCATTTGACACAACTGAGGTACACAGAGATGAATTTTTTTCCCAGTGACAAAGCCCCTAAATGATAGGACCAGACTTTGAACTCAGGCTATCCATGCTTCAGAACCCTCCACTCTTTTGCCTCTCTGCTGCCATCATCATCTAAAAATATTTACTGTGGTAATGCATATGTAACACAAAATATTCTATTTCTACCATTTTAAGTATACAATTCAGTGGTATTAATTGCATTTATCATATTGTGCCACCATCCCCACCATTCATTACCAAAACTTTTTCATCTCCTTAAACAGAAAATCTGGACTCATTAAGCAATAACTCCCATTTTCCCTCCTCTAGCCCCTGGTAACTTCTAATCAACTTTCTATCTTTATGAATTTGCTTATTCTAGATATTTCATTTGAATGGAGTCATACAATATTTGTCCTTTTGTTTCTAGCTTATTTCAGTCAGTGTAACAGTTTCAAGTTTCATTCACATTGTAGCATGTGTCAGAACTTCATTCCTTTTTTTTGGCTGAATAATAGTCCATCATATGAATACGCCATATTTTGTTTATCCATTCACCTCCTGATGGACACTTGGGTTGTTTTGACACTTTTGATTATTGTGAATAATGCTGCTATGAACAGTGGTGTACAAATACCTGTTCCAGTCCTCCTTTTCAATTCTTTTGGGTATATATTGATATTATTTTTAATAACATAGTGATACCTTGGGGATGAATTGAGATTTATCAGGGAAAGAGGGAAGTAAGCAATTTCAATGCTGAGGGAACAGAAGAAGTGAGAATGAACCTTCCTAGACCTCCAGATTATTAATGCAATAGAATCATCAAGTACCAAGGGATTAGAAGTAGAAGATGAGAGAGGCAAGTTTAGCTAGGGTTCACAGGGCCTTGTACAGAGTTGGGGAACCTATCAGAGGACTTGCATGGAGTTTTAGTATCCCAGGCTTCTAAGACAGATACTACACCAACAGGAATTTATTGGCTTACAGCTCATAATCTGGATGGCTTGCTTTCTCCCAGGGCCGATAGCATTCTGGCTGGCCAAAAATGCTTGGGTTCCTTGGCTTTCCCATCACATGACAATGCCCTATCCTTTGTCTTCTGGGTTTTTGGCTCCTCCCAGTGGCTGTCTCTCCTACTATGTCTAATTTCTTCTGTTTATAAAGGAATCCATTAATCTGGATTGAGACCCACGCTCATTAAGTTGGACCACATATTAAATAAAATTAAAGTCTTCAAGGGGTCCTATTTACAATGGGTTTATACCCACAGAAATGGGACAAATTGAAGAGTATGTTTTCTTTTTTCTGGGGTAGTACGTAACTCAATCTACCACACATGGGTCATGAATATGCCTCTAAATATTTGTTCTCACTGTAGCAGTGACAATGTGTTTAAGAAGGCAAGACTGGAGCCAGGGAAACCACTGGCTTCAGTCGATGGTGACGCTTCAGCCTTAGCATCCTTCATTCTTCTGACTTAGACTGGTTTTCTGCCTAGATGTGGATGAATGTTCCACGAACGCGACTCTTTGTGGCCCCAATTCTATCTGCACCAACAGCCCAGGGGAATACAATTGCTCCTGCCTTCCTGGATTCTTTTCACCCTATCCTTGGATCTCTGAGAAACCAGAGGCTTTCCAATGTAAAGGTAATTCTTCCAGCCATGCTGAAGACTTCTTAATGGATATCAAACTACCCCAAAGCCTTATCAGCTAATAACAACAGTAGCGTGTTTTAGCTCATGTGAGTCTATGAGTTGAACACATGGTTTTTCTGTTTCACGTGGTGTCAGCTGGAGCTCTGGGATGGCTGGTAGGTCCAAAGTGGCATTGCTTTCATGGATAGCAGTTGGTGGTGACCTTTGGTTTGTAGCTCAGCCGGGACCCTCAGCTTTCTTCACAGGTCTTTCCATGTGACTGCTTGAACTTCCCCATAGTATGGCAGTTCAATTCCAAGGAGAGATATTCCAAGAGGAAGAAAGCAGAAACTGACAGTCCTTTTGAGGTCTGGACTTGTTTGGCTTGTTGGTTAGGTCAGGCTTTCTTGACTTTGGCATTGCTGACCTTTTGGGTTGCATAAATTCAGCCCAGAATATTACTTTTATCACAGTCAACCTCTTGTTCCTATATGCAATGTGTGCGTATAGGAAGTGGAAGAATTGGTAGAGGACATCTTTGGAGATTCTCCCATAATGCAGAACATGTTTTATATTCTTCAGTCCCCCAGAGAAAATACATGCATGCTTTCATTCACAATGTTTTTGAGTGTCACTAGCTGCTAATATTGTTAAAAGCAGAACAATATAGAGGTAAAGTTGAAAGGGACCTTAGAGATAGAGTTACACAGCTCTAGGGGCTCCTAAGAACTCATTCAGGTTTCCCAACAAAGATAAGAACTAGGCCAAGCAGGCAAGACCATTTTTACCTATTTTATTTTGGAAGTCTTTCTGAGCCCAAACATTTTGAAAACCATGCATCTAACTCAACTCCATAGGCAAACCATCTCTGACAATAGATTATATAGTCTGTGCTTGAATATTTCTGGAAGTGGGGAGCTCATTACCATTAAAAAAGCTAATTACTTGGTTAGAGTTCTTTTCAGTGGCACTAAGTGCAAAATTACTTAACTGTAACTTCCAACCATGGTTCATGCCTGCATACAATGGAGACTCCAAATTATTCTACATTCATTTCACAAGGGTGTCTCGTTCCAACTCTCCAGTGCAATATGCCATAAACCTGCTTGAGTCCCTAATGGACTTTGCTTGTTTACACCTCATGTTTATTAAGTTGGTATGAAACACGAAAAGTTTTATCCCTACCTCTTTCCTAATTTTTTTTTCCAGAATATTCTATTCCATAACCCCCACATTCCAAGGTTCAGAAACCCTCAGAGGGGGAGGTAACTTGTATTGACACAGTGACCTGTGTTGGCATTGTTGATGTTTTGAGCTGGATAAATTCATTGTCATGTCGGGCATCCTGTGTGTTGCAGACATTTTAGTGCTATCTGTAGCCTCTACCCACTCGATGGCAGCAATATCCATAAATATCTCCGGACACTGTCGAATGTCCCCTGGGGGACAAAATCATTCCCATTTGAGAACTATTAGTTTAACGCAATAGAAATTTCTCTCACTCTCATAGCAATCCAATATGGATGTTTTTGGTTAGTGGGCAGCTTTCCTCCACATGATGTCTTAGAGATCCAGTGCCTTTCCATCTTTTGGCTCATCTGTGCCTTAGGGTCTTGGAGCTCCTGCTTTCATCCAGTGGAGGGAAGGAGAGAGGAGAAAAACACACCCAATTCTTTACCACTTCAGCCTAGCTGTGACATACACATTTACATTCCAAGAGGGAAAATTGGTTGTGTGGCCCCACCTGGATGCAGGGGGTGGGCTGAGAAACATAGTTCATGGTTGGACCACTATTTTTCTTCTAATGACAACTCTATACTTTGGAAGGAGAAGCATGACTTTTGTTGGACCATTAGCCAACTCTGCCTCATACCCATTGTCTATACCATAGATACTGATGAGTGTGTTAAATGTGCCCCTTCAATTGAACATGTACCAACACTCCTGGGAGCTACTTTTGTACCTGCCACCCTGGCTTTGCACCAAGCAATGGACAACTGAACATCAAAGACAGAGGGGTGGAATGTACAATTCAGCAGATAGTTTGCTGTCCAGTCCTGGAAGGAAATATCGCATTGTTCCTCTGGGATTCTTTACATTTTTGAGTTCTTTGCAGACATTGATGAGTGCTCCCAAGATCCATCACCATGTGGCCCAAATTCCATCTGCAATAATACCCTGGGATCCTACAGCTGTAACTGCACCATGGGCTTTCGACCTGATCCAGAAGGATCCTGGAAAGATGGCAACTTCAGCTGCAAAAGTAATAATTTCCTTGTGTGTCTTTTCAATGGAATCCATGGCTCACTTTGGTAAAAATCCTCACCCTTCTCAACCTCTGGGTCCTCCTTTTGCAGTCACCTCATCCAGAGATTCTCTTTCTCTTTACTCACTCATTAACTCATTCATTATTTCACTCCTTCAGTAGATTATTTTTGAAGCATGCATTATTTATTTATTTTATTTTATTATTGGAGAAGTGAAGAGTATATAGAACAATTGTGCACAAAATACAGGATTCCCACATACCACCCTATTATTAACACCTTGCATTTATGTGACACATTTGCCACAATTGCTGAAAGTACATTTTTATAACTGTACTATCAATGATAGTCCACAGTTTAACTCAGGTTTCACTGTGTAGTGCAGTTCCATGGATTTTTTATTTTATTATTTTTTTATTTAAAATTTTTTTAACATTTATTCACACACCGTACAATTATCCAAAATATACAATCAATAGATAACATTACCATCATATTGTTGTTCACTCATCACCCTGACCTACTTTTTTTAAAAATTCAGTTTTATTGAGATTTATTTATATCCCATACAACAGTCCATGGTGTACAATCAGCTGTTCACAGTACCATCATATAGTTGTGCATTCATCACCCCAATCTATTTTTGAACATTTTCCTTATACCACCCTATTTTTCATTTAGTTTTTGTCCCCATTTTTCTACTCATCCATCCATACACTGGATAAAGGGAATGCGATCCACAAGGTTTTCACAATCACACTCTCACCCCATGTAATCTGCATTGTTATACAATTGTCTTCAAGAGTCTAGGCTACTGGGTTGGAGTTTGGTAGTTTCAGGTGTTTACTATTCCAATATGTTAAAACCTAAAAAGTGTTATCTATATAGTGTGTAAGAATGTCCACCAGAGTGACCTCTCGACTCCATTTGAAATCTCTCATCCACTGAAGCTTTATTTTGTTTCATTTTGCACCCCCCTTTTAGTTTCATGGTTTTTTTTTTAAATTATTCTGTTACCATACATACAACCTAACATTTCCCATTTTGACCTCATTCAAAAATATATTTTGGTGCTGTTAATTAATTCACAATGTTTTGCTGCCATCACCACTACCCATCACCAAAACATTTCCATTATTCCAAATAGGAATCCTGTACATTTTAAGCTGCAGATTCCCATACCCTAGACCCCCTTCTCCTGGTAATCTATATTTTAGATTTTGACTTTGTGAGTTTGCTTATTCTAATAACTTCATATCAGTGAGGTAATACAATATTTATCCCTTTGTATCTGGCTTATGTCTCTCAACATGATGTCCCTAAAGAAATCACATATCCAAATATTTTTTTCCAGCCCCCGGTGCTAGGCACTTTAGACATAATCCTGGATATCGTAGACATGATATTTGTCCTCATGTAGCTGATTGTCTAGGGAAGCAGGCAGACAGCACATATAATTATTTAATAATAACCATGATAGGGGCCACAGTGAACAATCACAGTGCACTTTGGAGTGACTATTGGGATATTTAATATGTTCCAAGCAAATGACATTTAAGCTGAAACTCAAAAGAAGAGTAAAAATTTTCTAGACACAGAATGGAGAGCAGAGTGTTGCAAGTAATAACATGTGTAAAGACACTGAGGTGAAGGAGGTGGAGAAATTGGCACGGATGAGGAACAAAAGAAAGTCCTGAAATTTAAACAGAGTGAGGGAGTGGTACTAGCTCCATCTGACAAGGTGGGCAGGGGTCAGATATCAGATTCTGCCAGGCCCTTTGTACTGTGCAAAGAATTTTGATGTTAGTTTTCCCCCAACAAAAATAGGGAACTTGAAAGGTTTAAATTATGGGTTATTTCATGCATTAAAAAAGAAGATATGTTACTTTCATGGAAGTGATGAATTCTAATAATAAAATGAATATTCCTGAAGCCCTCCCCCAACATAAGAACTAGAAAACCATCAGTGCTGTCATGTCTCTTGTATCTTTCCCATTTCTCCTTTCTGGAGGAAACCCTTGGAATTTTGCATTTATTATTACCTTATTTTAAATTTGTTTTCCTCCTATGTATATATCTCTAAACAATATCTTGATCAGTTTTGCTTGCTTTGGAGCTTTATAAAAAAGGTATCACACTATGTGTAATGTGTAATCTGTTATAATTTGCTCTTTTCTTATCTTATGGTTGAAGTTTGTCTGCTTTTGTTTGCTTCCTAGGAATTCTCTTCAAGTGTAAAGAAGATATAATACCCAACAATGAGCAGGTCCAGCTATGCCAAGGGAAAGCAGCAGTGAAGCCGGAATATGTAAGGTTGCCAGCTCTTGAGGTTTTACTAGAAGCTGCTTAGGACACTGTTTTTTTGTAGTTCTAACCACGGCCAACCAGCAGTGGCTTAAATCAGATATAGGTTTCTTTTCATCCTTTGTAACAGTCAATATAAGCTTCCAAGAACTGATGTTATGGTTCCATAATGCTCTGCTATCATCAACATAAGACTCCCACTTTGTGGTCCAAGGTGGCTGCTCCAGTCCCTGCCATCACATGTGCATTCCAGCTGGCAGGAAAGGGGGAGATGGGAAAGTGGAAGGCACAGTCTTTCCTGTAAGTGTATGTCCTAGAAGTTACATATATCACTTCTTTTCATACCTCATTGGTCAGAATTAGTAATAACATAGTCATACCTAGCTGCAAGGGAAACTGGAAAAGTAGGGCATTTGCCTATCTATAACTCAGGGATTCTTTTACTAAAAGAAGAAAGGAAACTATATTGAAAGATCACCACCAGTGATGGTATTGGTGCTGTATCTGAATAATATGGGATGCGTGATACACAGCCAGACCAGGCAAAGAGGTATTTGGAGTTCCTGATTCTTCAATGAAGTCATTCCCATGAGTAAAAAGACCCAATGACCATCTTCAGAAGTTGTTGTCACTAATATAAATCTGAGCTTGTAAGTCATCTTTGTAATTCCTACACACCATGGACCATTGTTTTTTTCTTCTTGTGGTAAAATACATATAATGTAAAATTCACCATTTTAGTCATTTTAAAGCATGCAATTAATTGGCATTTAGTAAATTAACAATATGTGCAAGTATTACAACTAATTCCAGAACATTTCTGTCACCCATAATAGAAACTTTGTACCCATTAGCAGTTACTCCCCATCTCTTCCCCACAAGCCCTAGGCAACCACTAATCCACTTTCTGTCTCTATGGATTTACCTATGATGGTTATTTCCTATAAATGGAATCATACAATTTTCATCCTTTTGTGCCTGGCTTATTTCACTTAGCATCATGTTTTCAAGGTTTATCCATGCGGTACCATGCATTAGAACTTTTTTCTGGATTAATATTCTCTTTGTGTCGCTGCTTTTTTCACATATTTCTCCCATCCATTGACCCCACTGAATAGTTTTGCTATTTGTCTATGTTTGCTTTTTTAAATTCATGGAAGAGACAGGCGAGTGATTCCAGTTCTGATCAAGTGTTGAGTTTTATTTCCCTGAGAATCCTAGAGACTCATCAGGGCCTCAGTGCAGGTTTGGTTGCCCAGCCCTCATACTGGGAGATCACGTGCTTGTAGGATAGATGGATCAATACTCAAAAATGCTCTTCTCTCTGGGGCATAGGATTCCTTCTGTGAACTGATGGACACCACCTTCGGCATTCTGGATGATGCCTGCCAAAACAAAACTGCCACCATTTCTCTGGAGGTAATGATAGACTCTTCATAATCATTTTTTGAGTTTTGAACATCGTGGGGACACTTTTGGTGCAGGAAGCCCTTTTTATAATTACAGGACAGGAGTTAACATTTAATTTATTATTATTGTAAGCTTTTCAAAATTGACATAAAGTAAAATGATTTTTTTGGGTGGTCAGTCTTCTGAGTTTTATCACAAGAGTTGATTTGCATAACCACCTCTACAATCAGGATATGGAATCGTCCATTGTCCCAAAACACTCCCTCATACTGCCCCTTTATCCCCTAATCTTGTAAATCTCCAATCTGTTCTCTGTCACTATAGTTTTATCTTTTCAAGAATGTCATATTAATGGAAACACATGATATGTAGCTTTTTTAATAGCAGATTTTTTTTTTTAAACATATAAATCCTGTAGTTTATTTCTGAATTTATCTAAGTAAATCATAAGAATGTCATCATTTAACACTCCATTAGAAGAGATGATCCGTGCTTCTCAGTCAGTGACCTATTTTTTGTATACAAAAATCCTTCTAATCCATGTGAGCAGGTTTTAAAAACAAAGACCAAACAGTGACATATAGTGGCTAGTCATTTAATCCACAGATGTTTGTTTTTTAATGTATGGTCTCTAAAAGTCAATAAAAATCTACCTTTACAGTATAACTACCCTGTATACCTCTATTGTTTTTTTTTTTTTTTTTTTTTTTTTTAATCATCATTTTATTGAGATATATTCACATACCACGCAGTCATACAAAACAAATTGTACTTTCGATTGTTTACAGTACCATTACATAGTTGTACATTCATCACCTAAATCAATCCCTGACACCTTCATTAGCACACACACAAAAATAACAAGAATAATAATTAGAGTGAAAAAGAGCAATTGAAGTAAAAAAGAACACTGGGTACCTTTGTCTGTCTGTTTCCCTCCCCTACTTTTCTACACATCCATCCATAAACTAGACAAAGTGGTGTTTGGTCCTTATGGCTTTCCCAATCCCATTGTCACCCCTCATAAGCTACATTTTTATACAACTGTCTTCGAGACTCATGGGTTCTGGGTTGTAGTTTGATAGTTTCAGGTATCCACCACCAGCTACCCCAATTCTTTAGAACCTAAAAAGGGTTGTCTAAAGTGTGCATAAGAGTGCCCACCAGAGTGACCTCTCGGCTCCTTTTGGAATCTCTCTGCCACTGAAGCTTATTTCATTTCCTTTCACATCCCCCTTTTGGTCAAGAAGATGTTCTCCGTCCCACGGTGCCAGGTCTACATTCCTCCCTGGGAGTCATATTCCACGTTGCCAGGGAGATTCACTTCCCTGGGTGTCTGATCCCACGTAGGGGGGAGGGCAGTGATTTCACCTTTCAAGTTGGCTTAGCCAGAGAGAGAGGGCCACATCTGAGCAACAAAGAGGCATTCAGGAGGAGACTCTTAGGCACAAATACAGGGAGGCCTAGCCTCTCCTTTGCAGCAACCGTCTTCCCAAGGGTAAAACTTATGGTAGAGGGCTCAACCCATCAAACCACCAGTCCCCTATGTCTGTGGTCATGTTAGCAACCATGGAGGTGGGGTAGGCGAATACCCCTGCATTCTCCACAGGCTCCTCAAGGGGGCACTACATCTTTTTTTTTTTTTTTTTTCCCCTTGTCTTTTTTCTTTTTTTTTTTTTTTTTTTTTTTTTAACTTTCCCTTCTTTTTTCAAATCACCTGTATGAAAAAAAAGTTAAAAAGAAAACAAACATACAATAAAAGAGCATTTCAAAGAGACCATAGCAAGGGAGTAAGAAAAAGACAACTAACCTAAGATAACTGCTTAACTTCCAACATGTTCCTACTTTACCCCAAGAAAGTTACATAATATAGCAACATTTCAGTGAACTTGTTCCTACTACAACCATCAGAAATTAACAGACCATAGTCATTTCTGGGCATCCCCAGAACGTTAAATAGCTTATCTGTTCTTCCTGGATTATTGTTCCCCCTTCCTTAATTGCTCTCTACTGCTAGTTCCCCTACATTCTACATTATAAACCATTTGTTTTACATTTTTCAAAGTTCACATTAGTGGTAGCATATAATATTTCTCTTTTTGTGCCTGGCTTATTTCGCTCAGCATTATGTCTTCAAGGTTCATCCATGTTGTCATATGTTTCACCAGATCGTTCCTTCTTACTGCCGCGTAGTATTCCATCGTGTGTATATACCACATTTTATTTATCCACTCATCTGTTGAAGGACATTTGGGTTGTTTCCATCTCTTGGCAATTGTGAATAATGTTTAATAGCAGATTTATAGAGCTAAATGCACATACATCAAAAATGTACAATCAGTATCTTCTAGTGTATTAACAGAGTTGTGCATTCATCACCACAATAAATTCTTGAACATTTGTACCTTGAAGAGGGTTCACTATGTTATACAGCCCCATGTTTCATTCTTTGCTTCCCTTCTAGCCATATACACGACTCTCAACTTTCCCTTTCAACCACAATCGTACCCACATATCATCGCTGTTAATTGCACACATTATCATGTACTGCCATCATCTCCATCTCCAACATTTGCAATAAACCTTATTGCATATTCTGCACAAATTAAACATGTCTGCCCTCATTTTGTCTTCTGGTTAAATGGATATTTAACACCATGAGTTTGCTAGTTATATTTAGTTCATATTAGTGTGGTCACATGCTATATATCCTTTTGTGTCTGACTTATTTATTTCACTTAACATATATGTCCTCAAGGTTCATCTATGTAATCACATGTATCATGCCTTCATTTCTTCTTACACCTGCAAAATATTCCATCACATGTATATACCACAGTTTGTTTATCCATTCATTGGTTGATGGATACCGGGGTTGTTTCCATCTCTTGGCAATTGTGAATAGTGTTGCTATGAACATCGGTGTGCAAATATCTGTTTGCATCCTTGCTTTCAGTTCTTCTGAGTATATACCAGGTAGCAGGGTTGCTGGATCATATGGCAGCTGTATACTTAGCTTCCAGAAGAACCACCAAATTGCTTTTCAGAGTGGCTTCATCATTCTACATTCCCACCAACAGCGAATAAGTGTACCTATTTCTCCACATCCTCTCCAACACTTGCAGTTACCTGTTTTTTTCTTTTTTTAAATAGTGGCTACTCTAGTAGGTGTGAAATAATAGCTCATTGTAGTTTTGATTTGCATTTCCCTAATAGCTAGTGAACTTGAATGTCTTTTCATGTGCTTTTTGTCATTTGCATTTCCTCTTTGGAAAAATGTCTGTTCATGTCTTTTGCCCATTTTTTAATTGGGTTGTTTGTCTTTTCAACACTGAGTTGAATATCTCTTTGATATTCTAGATATTAAATTTATATTGGATAGGTGGTTTCCAAATATTTTCTTCCATTTAGTAGGCTGCCTTTTCACCCTGTTGACAAAGTCCTTTGAAGCAAAAAAGTATTCAGTTTTGAAGAGGTCTGATTTAACTAGTTTTTCTCTTATTGCTTGTGCTTTGGGTGTAAGGTCTAAGAAACCACCACCTACCACTAGATCTTTTTTTTTTATTTTATTCATTTTTATTGAGATATATTCACATACCATGCAGTCATACAAAGCATACAGTCAGTTGTTCACAGTACCATTATATAGTTGTGCATTCATTGCCAAAATTAATTTTTGAATATTTTCATTGCCACACACACAAAAATAATAAGAATAAAAATTAAAGTGAAAAAGAACAATTAGAGTAAAAAAGAACACGGTATGCCTTTTTTTTTTTGCCCCCATTTTTCTACTCACCCATCCGTACACTGGACAAAGGGGAGTGTGGTACATATGGCTTTCCCAATCACATTGTCACCCCTCATAAGCTACATTTAAAAAATTCATTTTTATTGAGATATATTCACATACCATGCAGTCATACAAAACAAAGTATATATTCAATTGTTTACAGTACCATTATATAGTTGCACATTCATCATCAAAATAAATTTTTGACATTTTCATTACCACACATACAAAAATAATCAGAATAAAAATTAAAGTGACAAAGAAAAATTAAAGTAAAAAAGAATACCAGGTGCCTTCCCTTCCCCACCCCCCATTTTTCTAATCATCCATCCATAAACTAGACAAAGGGGAGTGTGGTCCATATGGCTTTCCCAATCACATTGTCACCCCTCATAAGCTACATTTTTATACAATCGTCTTCAAGATTCATGGGTTCTTGGCTGTAGTTTGATAGTTTCAGGTATTTACTGCTAGATGTTCCAGTTCATTAGAACCTACAAAAGGTTGTTTATATTGTGCATAAGAGTGCCCACCAGAGTGACCTCTTGGCTCCTTTTGGAAGCTTATTTCATTTCCTTTCACATCCCCCTTTTGGTCAAGAAGATGTTCTCCATCCCACGATGCCGGGTCTACATTCCTCCCCGGGAGTCATATTCCATGTTGCCAGGGAGATTCACTCCCCTGGGTGTCTGATCCCATGTAGGGGGGAGGGCAGTGATTTCACCTGCCAAGTTGGCTTAGCTAGAGAGAGAGGGCCACATCTGAGCAACAAAGAGGCATTTGGGAGGAGGCTCTTAGGCACAATTATAGGCAGGCTTAGTCTCTCTTTTGCAGCAACAGTCCTCCAAGGGCCAAGTCCTGTGGTAGAGGGCTCAACCCATCAAACCACCAGTCCCCCATGTCTGTGAGCACATCAGCAACCATCGAGGTGGGGCAGGCCAATAACCCTGAATCCTCCACTAGCTCCTCAAGGGAGCTCTGCATATTTTTTTCATGGTTTTTTTTTTCTTAATTAACTTTTTTTAAAATTAACTATATCAAGAAAAATTTAAAAAAATACAGTAAAAAATTTTCAAACAAACCATAACATAACAAGGGAGTAAGAAAAAGACAACTAACCTAAAATAATTACTTTACTTCCAGCATGTTCCTACTCTACCCCAAGAAAATAACCTAATATAGCAACATTTCTGTGAACTTTTTCCTACCATATCCATCAGAAATTAACAGACCATAGTCATTTCTGGGCATTCCCAGAATGTTCTATTTACCCATGATAGCTTATCTGTTCTTATTGGGTTATCATTCCCCCCAGCCATTAATTGATCTCTATTGCTAGTTCCTCTACATTCTACATTATAAACCATTCATTTTACATTTTTCAGTGTTCACGTTAGTGGTAGCATATAATATTTCTCTTTTTGTGCTGGGCTTATTTCGCTCAGCATTATGTCTTCAAGGTTCATCCATGTTGTCATATGTTTCACGAGATCGTTCCTTCTTACTGCCGTGTAATATTCCATCGTGTGTATGTAACACATTTTATTTATCCACTCATCTGTTGAAGGACATTTGGGTTGTTTCCATCTCTTGGCAATTGTGAATAATGCTGCTATGAACATTGGCGTGCAGATATCTGTTCGTGTCACTGCTTTCCTATCTTCCGGGTATATACCGAGAAGTGCAATCACTGGATCGAATGGTAACTCTGTATCTAGTTTTCTAAGGAACTGCCAGACTGACTTCCAGAGTGGCTGAACCATTATACAGTCCCATCAACAATGAATAAGAGTTCCAATTTCTCCACATCCTCTCCAGCATTTGTAGTTTCCTGTTTGTTTAATGGCAGCCATTCTAACTGGTATGCGATGGTATCTTGTTGTGTTCTTAATTTGCATCTCTTTAATAGACAGTGAAGCTGAAAATCTTTTCATGTGTTTTCTGGTCATTTGTATTTCCTCTTCAGAGAACTTTTTCATATCTTTTGCCCATTTTATAATTGGGCTGTCTGTACTATTGTCATTGAGTTGTAGGATTTCTTTATATATGCAAGATACCAGTATTTTGTCAGATACATGGTTTCCAAAAAATTTTCCCATTGAGTTGGCTGCCTCTTCACCTTTTTGACAAATTCCTTTGAGGTACAGAAATTTCTAAGTTTGAGGAGTTCCCATTTACCTATTTTTTTCTTTCATTGTTTGTGCTTTAGGTGTAAGGTCTAGGAAGTGACTGCCTAATATAAGGTCTTGAAGATGTTTCCCTACATTATCTTCTAGGAGTTTTATGGTAGTGTCTCTTATGTTGAGGTCTTTGATCCATTTTGAGCTAATTTTTGTGTAGGATATGAGGTAGGGGTCCTTTTTCATTCTTTTGGATATGGATATCCAATTCTCCCAGCTCCATTTGTTGAAAAGACTGTTATGTCCCTGTTCAGTGGCTTTGGGGGCCTTACCAAAGATCAGTCAACCATAGATCTGGGGACCTATCTCTGAATTCTCAATTCAATTCCATTTATCAGTGTCTATCTTTGTGTCAATACCATGCTGTTTTGACTACTGTGGCTTTATAGTAAGCTTCAAAGTCGGGGAGTGTAAGTCCTCCCACTTTGTTTTTCTTTTTTGGAGTGTTTTTAGCAATTTGAGGCATCTTCCCTTTCCAAATAAATTTGATAACTAGCTTTTCCAAGTCTGCAAAGTAGTTTGTTGGAATTTTGATTGGGATTGCATTGAATCTGTAGATGAGTTTGGGTAGAATTGACATCTTAATGACATTTATCCTTCCTATCCATGAACATGGAATATTTTTCTATCTCTTAAGGTCCCCTTCTATTTCTTTCAGTAGAGTTATGTAGTTTTCTTTGTATAGGTCTTTTACATCTTTGGTTAAGTTTATTCCTAGGTACTTGATTTTTTTAGTTGCTATTGAAAATGGTATCTTTTTCTTGAGTGTCTCTTCAGTTTGTTCATTTCTAGCATATAGAAACATTACTGACTTGTGTGCATTAATCTTGTATCCTGCTACTTTGCTAAATTTGTTTATTATCTCTAGTAGCTGTATTGTTGATTTCTCAGGGTTTTCCAGTTATAAGATCATCTGCAGAAAATGGCAGTTTTACTTCTTCCTTTCCAATTTGGATGCCTTTCTTTGTCTTGCCGGATTGCCCTGGCTAGCACTTCCAGCACAATGTTGAATAACAGTGGTGACAGCGGGCATCCTTGTCTTGTTCCTGATCTTAGAGGGAAGGCTTTCAATCTCTCACCATTGAGTACTATGCTGGCTGTGGGTTTTTCATATATGCTCTTTATCATGTTGAGGAAGTTTCCTTCAATTCCTACCTTCTGAAGTGTTTTTATCAAAAAGGAATGCTGGATTTTTTGAATGCTTTTTCAGCATCTATTGAGATGATCATTTCATTTTTTCTCTTTTGATTTGTCAATGTGCTGTAATACATTGATTTTCTTATGTTGAACCATCCTTGCATGCCTGGAATGAACCCCACTTGGTCATGGTGTATGATGTTTTTAATGTGTCTTTGGATTCAATTTGCAAGTATTTTGTTGAGGATTTTTGCATCTATATTCATTAGGGAGATAGGCCTGTAGTTTTCCTTTTTTGCAGCATCTTTGCCTGGTTTTGGTATTAGATTGATGTTAGCTTCATAAAATGAGTTAGGTAGTGTTCCATTTTCTTTGATGTTTTGAAACAGTTTAAGTAAGATTGGTGTCAGTTATTTTTGGAAAGTTTGGTAGAATTCCCCTATGAAGCCATCTGGCCCTGGGCATTTATTTGTGGAAAGCTTTATGATGACTGATTGGATCTCTTTGCTTGTGATGGGTTAGTTGACATCTTCTGTTTCCTCTCTGGTCAGTCTAGGTTGCTCATATGTTTCCAGGAAATTGTCTATTTCCTCTGCATTATCCAGTTTGTTGGCATAGAGTTGTTCATAGTATCCTCTTTTAATTTTTTTTAATTTCTTCAGGATTTGCAGTAATGTCCCCTTTCTCATTCATTATTTTGTTTATATGGGTCTTCTCTCTTTTTGATTTTGTCAGTCTAGATAAGGGCTTGTCAATCTTGTTGATCTTCTCAAAGAACCAACTTTTGGTGTTATTTATTCTCTCTATTGTTTTTTTGCTCTCTGTGTCATTTATTTCTGCTTTACTCCTTGTTGTTTCTTTTCTTCTACTTGGTGTAGGATTGGTTTGCTGTTCATTTTCTAGCTTCTTCAGTTGCTCCATTAGTTCTTTGATTATAGGTCTTTCTTCCTTTTTAATGTATGCATTCAGAGCTATAAATTTGCCCCTCAATACTGTCTTTGCTGAATTCCATAGGTTTTGATATGTTGTGTTCTCATTTTCATTCATCTCTATGTATTTAGCAATTTCTCTTATTTCTTCTTTAACCCACTGATTGTTTAGGAGTGTGTTGTTTAACCTCCAGGTATCTGTGAATTTTCTAAGTCTCTGATGGTTATTGACTTCTAATTGTATTCCTTTGTGATCAGAGAATGTGCTCTGAATAATTTAAATGTTTTTAAATTTATTGAGGCTTGTTTTATGGTCCAGCATGTGATCTATTATGGAGAGAGTTCCATGAGCACTAGAGAAGTATGTGTATCCTGGTGATTTGGGATGTAATGTTCTATATATGTCTGTTAAGTTCAATTCATTTATCAGATTGTTTAGGTTTTCAGTTTCCTTATTGGTTCTCTGTCTGGTTGATCTTTCAATAGGAGTGAGTGATGTATTGAAGTTTCCCACAATTATTGTGCAAACATCTATTGCTTCCTTTAGTTTGCCAATGTTTATCTCGTGTGTTTTTGGGCATCTTGATTGGGTGCATAAACATTTATGATTATTTCTTCTTGTTGAATTGTTCCTTTTATTAGTAGTTGTGACATTCTTTGTCTCTCATAACATCCTTGCATTTAAAGTCTATTTTACCTGAGATTAATATTGCTACTCCTGCTTCCCTTTTGGCTGTAGCTTTCATGAAATATTTTTTCCATCCTTTCACTTTCAACTTCTTTGCATCCCTATGTTGAATATGAGTCTTTTGTGAGCAACATATCAATGGTTCATATTTTTTAATCCATTCTGCCAATCTATATATTTTGATTAGGGAATTTAATCCTTTCACATTCAGTGTTATTACTGTGAAGGCATTTCTTGAATCAGCCATCCTATTCTTTGGTTTATGTTTGTCATATGTGTTTTTTCCTTCCCTCTCTTAATTTCTTTTAATGTACCCTTACTAAATATCATTAGTTCTGAACCTTTGTCAAATCTCTCTCTCCTTTCTTTGTTTCTATGTCAGTAGGATTCCCTTTAGTATCTCAGTAGGGCAGGTCTCTTCTTAGCAAATTCTCTCAGCATTGGTTTGTCTGTGAAAAATTAAATTACTCCCTCAAATTTGAAGGAGAGCTTTGCTGGATAAAGAATTCCTGGTTGGCAATTTTTGTCTTTCAGAATTTTAAATATGTCATACCACTCTCTTCTTGCTTCCATGGTGGCCACTGAGTAGTCACTACTTAGTCTTATGCAGTTTCCCTTGTATGTGGTGAATTGCTTCTCTCTTGCTGCTTTCAGAACTTGTTTCTTCTCTTCAGTATTTGACAATCTTATCAGAATATGTCTCTGAGTGGGTTTATTTGGATTTATTCTGTTTGGAGTTCATCTTGCATCTATGATTTGTGTATTTATGTTGTTTAGAAGGTATGGGAAGTTTTCTCCTAAAATTTTTTTGAATACTCTTCCTTGACCTTTACCCTTCTCTTCCCCTTCTGGAACAAAAATAATTCTTATATTCGTGCATTTTATGTTGTCCATCATATCCCTGAGGTCCACTTTGATTTTTTATTTTTCCCCATTCTTCCTTTTGTACTGTCACTACCAATTCTGGCCTCCTCCAGCTCACTGATTCTCTCCTCAGCTTCCTGTAATCTAGTATGTGTTTAGCTAGAATCTTTTAAATTTGATCAACAGTTTCTTTTATTTCCATAAGGTCATATATTTTTTTATTTACTCTTGCAAATTCTTCTTTATGCTCTTCTAGGGTCTTCTTCATGTCCTTTATATCCTGTGCCATGATCTCATTGTTTGTCATTAGTTCTTTGATTAATTGCTCCAAGTACTGTGTGTCCTCTGATTTTTTGGTTTAGGTGTTTGGGTTTGTGTTATCCATCTCTTCTGGTTTACTCTTGTGATTTAAAATTTTCTGTTGTTTTTGGCCTCTTGGCATTTGCTTATCTTATAGGGTTTTTTTTAGGATATGCAGATTTATTTAAGCAGTTAACTCTAATTTGTCAGAGCTACAGCTTGTTTGTGTGCACATTATCTGAGTTACCAGCAGATGGTGCCTGCGAGCTGCCTCTTACCCTGAAGCCAGTTCTCCCCCACTTTGTCTATGTGGTGAGTGGGGGTCTGAATCTTGTGGGAGGTCCAATCAGTGCCTCAAATTTCTGTGTGCTGCCAGCCCTGAATGCGGGGGTATGTGGCAGTTAGGGAGGGAGGGTGGCTTTAAGAATTAAATCTTCCAGGCATTCCTGGAGACTTAAAACTGTTGCAGGAGCCCAAACCTTTGGCTCCAGATCCCCACAGTCTGTCTCTGCCATGGACCCACAAGTCCCTGGTATTGGTGTAGGGCCCCAGGACTTCTGTGCAGGACCCGCCTCCAAGGGCCTCTGTGTGGGGAAGACTGCAGAGCATCACAGGTGAGCACAGTCTCCAAGGGAAGCTCTGGATAGCTGTGCCTCACAGGGGCATTCCCCACCCACTGAGCGGTTGGTTGTATGGGGCATGTTGAATTCCCCCTTCAGCAGACCTCTGCCTTCCTAGCTCTGGTTCAGTTAGCTGTGGGTCTGTGAAAGGCTATTATGCATGCCAGATACTGAGGCTGGTGCCTGAGGTTTGGATGGCATTTCCCACCACACTTGACTGCATGGTGTATCTTTGGGCCACAGTGCCATGCAGGTGTGTATCCAGCCCGCTGAAAACATGGCTGCATGCGGCATGGTAATTTCCCCATTTTCATGGACCTCCACCTTCCTAGCTCTGGGACAATTAGCTGCAGGTGTGCAAAAGGCTATTGTCCACACCAGATACTGAAGCAGGTTCCCAGGTGGGGAAGCTGTCCCCCCGTGCTCAACTGTGCAGTTCTTAACACCAGATCCACAACCGCTTATGGGATTGTTAAAGTAATCCCTCTCCAGATGCCAACCTCCAGTTTCTCCTGACTGTGGCCTCACTCATTCATTTCTGAGTGCAGACTCTCAGATTCACCAAGTGCACAGTCCCTGTGGATTTGGCAGAGCTTGTCCAGTCGGTGGAGCGCTGGAACTGGTATTCTAGAACACTTTCTATCTTTTATCTAATGTTTTTCATGAAGACATTTCTTGCCCTGACTCTCCTAATCCCCCATCTTCTGGGCCATCTCTTCCAGGAGCTTTATTGTGCTCTGTCTTATACTGAGGTCTTTGATCCACTTTGAGTTAATTTTTGTATAGAGTGTGAAGTAGGGGTCCTTTTTCATTCTTTTGGATATGGATATCCAATTCTCCCAATCCCATTTGTTGAACAGACTGCTCTGTGACAGTTCAGCAGATTTGGGGGCCTTATCAAAAATCAGTTGACTATAGATATGGGGGTCTATTTCCAAACTCTTGATTTGATTCCATTGATCAATGTGTCTATTTTTGTGCCAGAACCATGCTGTTTTGACTACTGTGGCTTTTAGTAGGCTTCAAGGTCTGAAAGTATAAGTTTTCCCACTTAATTCTTCTTCTTTTTAGAATGATTTTAGCAATTTGAGGTCCCTTTCCCTTCCAAATAAATTTGATTCTTGTTTCTCCAACTCTGCAGATTAGATTGTTGGAATTTTATTGGAATCGCATTGAATTTGTAGATCAGTTTGGGTAGAACTGGCATCTTAACGACATTTAGCTTTCCTATCAATCAACACAGAATATCTTTCCACCTCTTTAGGTCCCCTACGTCTGTTTTTTTTTTAAACAGTTTTATTCACATACCATACATTCCATCCTTAGTAAACAGTGAATGGTTCCTGGTATAATCACATAGTTATGCATTCAGCACCACAATCTATATGAGGACATTTCTATTTCTTCCACAAAGAAAGAGGAAGAGAAGAAAAAAGAAAAAATAAAACAAAGAAAAAGAAAAAATATGAAGAATAAAAAATAAAAGAAAAAATAAAAGTATAATAAAATACAATATAAAGGTCAGACAACACCACCACCACCAAGAATCCTATGTGTCTCCTTTATATCCCCCTCTTATAGACATTTAGTTTTGGTATATTGCCTTTGCTACAATTAATGGAAACATATTACAGTGTTACTGTTAACTATAGACTTTAGTTTGCATTGACTGTATTTTTCCCCAATACCATCCCATTCTCAACACCTTGTGAAGCTGATGTTTACTTGCTCTTCCTCATGTAAAAACATTCTTATATTTATATATTTAATCACCATAATGGACTAGTCCTCATTTCACTAAGTTAATACCATTCAGGTCTTTATCTTCTGTCTTTCCTACTGATGTCACTCATGCCTGTGCTTGTTTGGACATATTATGTCTCCCCAAAAGCCATGTTTTAATCAAATCTTGTGGGATATTTTGATTAGGTTGTTTTCATGGCGATGTGACTCATCCAACTGTAGATGATACTCTTTTTAATTAAATCCAGTTTTATTGAGATATAGTCACATATCATACAATCATCCATGGTGTACAGCGGTTCATAGTACCATCATATACTTGTGCATTCATCACCCCAATCCATTTTTTAATTTTTCTTTACTCCAAAAAGAATATAAACAAGAATAAAAAATAAAAGTAAAAAAGAACACCCAAAGCATTCTATCTCCCCATCCCACCCTATTTTCATTTAGTTTTTCCCCATTTTTCTACTCATCCATCCATACACTGGATAAAAGGAATGTGAGCCATAAGGTTTTCACAATCACACAGTCATGCCATGTAAGCTATATAGTTATGCAATCATCTTCAAGAATCAAGGCTACTGGGTTGTAGTTTGACAGTTTCGGTTATTTCCTTCTAGCTATTCCAGTCCACTAAAAACTAAAAAGGGACATATATATGCACATAGGAATGCCCTCCAGAGTGACCTCCCAACTCCATTTAAAATTTCTCAGCCACTGAAACTTTATTTTGTTTCATTTCACTTCCCTCTTTTGGTCAATAAAATTTTCTCAACCCCATGATTCAATGTCCAGGCTCATCCCTGGAAGTCATGTCCTGCATTTCCAGGGAGATTTACACCCCTTGAAGTCATGTGCCGTGTAGGGGCAAAGGCAGTGAGTTTACCTGTCAGTTGGGCTTAGAGAGAGAGAGGCCACATCTGAGCAACAGAGGTTCTCTGGGGGAGACTCAGACACAATTATAAGTAGGTTTAGCCTCTCCTTTGCAGTAGCAAGCTTCATATGAGTAACCCCAAGATCAAGGGCTTGGCCTACTAAATTTTTAGTCCTCAATGTTTGTGAGAATATCAGACTTCCAACATTTCTGCCTTTTCTCCCAGTTCCTCTGGGGGACCCTGCAAAAATGTTTTTATTCTCCACCCAAATTACTTTGGGGGTTATTGGTATTTCACACTAACCTGTACAGACCAACCAGATCTCACTTCCTATTCAGAGTTCCATGTCATTACGGTGTTTGAATAAACTGACCATACAGGTTAAATTATTTAGTGTGTTGCAGAAAATATAGCTCCTGCACCAAATAAACATCTTTTCCCTTGGTCTCACACAGAAGTTGAAGTTTTAACACATGGGCAATTTCATCCTTAACCCTTTGGCCTGATTTGCTTTAGTCCTAACCAGATCCACTTCATTCATGTCTGCAATTAAAGTCTGAGCACTTTTTTAGTTTTTTAACAGTTGCTGAATGCACTAATACTGACATTCATATCTGCCAAACTCTAGCTCTGAGTTTCAGGTGTTACTCAGATACCCAAAATTCCAGAGACCAACCAGGCGATAGACAAAGAGTTCAGCATCTCAGAATTTGGAGGTAGCCATTACAACTCAGGAATAGATGTGACTGCTGTAAGAGCTTACAATCTAGGGACCTTTACAATAAGTGTTCCCCTGAAAAGCCATGCTCTAAGATTCCATTCTCAGAGTTTAAACATTGTGGTTAGTCTGTATTAGTGAGTCATTATAAAGTTTGTCTTTTTGTTTCTGGCATACTTCACTCAAATTACTGCCCTCAAGATCCATTCACCTAGTTGCATGTCTAACAGCTTCATTCCTTCTTCCAGCTGCTCAGTATTTTATTGTATGCATACATCATAGTTCACCATTCTGCTCATCAGTTGATGTAGCCTTGGGCCACCCCCAAC
Source organism: Choloepus didactylus (assembly GCF_015220235.1). Classification (NCBI taxonomy): domain Eukaryota; kingdom Metazoa; phylum Chordata; class Mammalia; order Pilosa; family Megalonychidae; genus Choloepus; species Choloepus didactylus. The sequence goes on from NW_023637606.1 coordinate 6,176,559, forward strand.
CATTGCAAATCGTGAGTACTGCCACCATAAACACAAGTGTGCAGATGTACACTCGTGTCCCTGCTCTCAGATCTTGCAAGTGTACAATGCATAATGAGGTTGCAGGATCTTATGGCACCCATATACTTAGCTTCTTGCGGAACTACCACATAGTTCTCCAGAAGGGCTACACCATTCTACTTCCCCACAACAGTAAATAACTACATCCCCCTCTCCATGTTTTCTCCAGCACTTGTATCCCATTTTATATATTTCCCTGCAATTTTATAGAGTTATATTCACATACCATAAAATCACCCACAGTGTACACTCAATTGTTCCCAGTAGCATCATATAGTTGTGCATTCATTACCACAATCAGCACTTGAACATATTCATTACTACAAAATTTTTTAAAAAGAATAATAAAAAAGATAAAAAACAAAAAAACCCCATACAATACAGTATAATAATAAGATCAAACAAACAACAACACCACTACCAAGAATCCAATACCCCTCCCTTATAATTCCCTCTTACAGACATTCAGCTTTGGTATATTGCCTTTGTTATATTTAATGAAAGCATATTACACTGTTACTACTAACCATAGACTCCAGTTTGCTTTGATTATATTTTTCCCCAATACAGTAACATTTCAACACCGTGCAAGGTTGACATTCATATGTTCTCCCACATGTAAAAAAATTTTTATATTTGTACATTTAGTCACAATCACTGACCACTCTAAGTTTCATTAAGTTATATGGTCCCAGTCTTTATTGTCTGTCTTTCCTTCTGGTGTCATACATGCCCCTAACCTTCCTCTTTTAACTGTACTCACAGTCATCTTTGTTCTGTGTACTTACATTATTGTGCTACCATCACCCAATATTGTACCCCAAACCTCTCTCTCCTGTCTTTTCCTATCTGTCTGTAGTGCTCCCTTTAGTATTTCCTGTAGAGCAGGTATCTTGTTCACAAATCTCTGTGTCTGTTTGTTTGAGACTTCTTGGTTGGCAGTTTTTCTCTTTCAGTATCTTAAATATATCACTCCACTTGCTTCTTGCCTCCATGGTTTCTGTTGAGAAATCCACACATAGTCTTATTGAGCTTCCCTTGTATGTGATGGATTGCTTTTCTCTTGCTGCTTTCAGATTTCTCTCTTTGTCTCTGACATTTGATAATACGTTTTCTTTGTGTCTTGGAATAGGTCTATTCAGATCTATTTGTTTAGGGTATGCTGTGCTTCTTAGATCTGTAGTTTTATGTATTTCATAAGAGATGGGAAATTTTTAGTAATTATTTCCTCCATTATTCTTCCTGCCCCTTTTCCCTTTTCTCCTGGGACAGTCATGACACATACATTCAAGTCATTCAATTCCCTGAGATGTTGCTCATATTTTTCCATTCTTTCCCCTATCTGTTCTTTTATGTGTGTAGGATTTCAGATGTCCTGTCCTCTGGTTCATGAATCTTCCTTCTGTCTCTTGAAATCTGCTTTGTTTGTCTCCATTGTGTTTTTCATTTCTTGTATTGTGCCTTTCATTCCTATAAGTTCTGCTAATTGTTCAAACTTTTGAGTTCTTCCTTATGTTCATCCAATGTCTTCTTTATATCCTTCGTTTCTTTACCATATTATCCCTCAAGTCATTGATTTGATTTTTGAATTGATTTAGCATATTTGTTTCAAGATCTTTAATTAGTTGTTCCAATTCCTGTATCTCAGTTGAAGTGTAAGTTTGTTCCTTGGACTGGGCCATATCTTCATTTTTCCTAGTGTGATTTGTCATTTTCTGTTGTCTGGGCATCTGGTTTCCTTGATTACCCCAATCAGATTTTCCCAGACCAGAGGGGCTCAGTTCTTAGGAGGAGAATGTATTCAATATCAGGTTTCCCTGAGGGTGAGTTCTGGGAGATTGACAGACCTTCCTGTGGGGCCTCTAGACTCAGTGCTTTTCCTATCCTGCCCAGCAGGTGGTGCTTGTCAGCCCATAGCTCTCCCCTGGTGTAAAGAGATGTGGTCATTTTAATTCTCAGAGTACCCTATCCTGGCAAGGGGCCAGTGGTGCCACAAGCCAAGTTTAAGTTGTTTCTGTTTTCCCCACCCCCCTGCCAGGCCCTGGGGTCTGAATACTCTGAGGGAGGGAGACCATTTGAACTGGGCATTACCCCCCTTTTATTAGGGAAGATATGCCATTTAGGGAGTTAACTTCTACACTTGAATTCCTCCCTTGTCTCTCTGACTCTGTTAACTCCACGTTTGCCTGGGTCAGAGCTGACAATTGAAAATGCCCGAGGCTTTCTCTAATGAGCTACTCAGGCTGAGAGGGAAAAAAAAAAGGGAAAAGAGAACAAGCCCCTTTTTTAGAGCCAGTCTCCAGCCCCCAAGTTTCACTGTTCAATCAGCTTTGGTGCCTGGCTCTCTGTGCCCTTTTTCTTGGGACACAGCTATTTTGCAGTATTCTGAAGTCAGCTGCCTGCAAAATCTTCTGTTTTTAATTATTTATGTATTTTTTTCCATCAGCCCATCCTCCTCTCTGCCAGCAAGAACCTCAGGTTCCTTTTCTACTTGCTTAGTGTTTATCTGTGCCTGTGGCTTGTATTCAGTATTCCAAATTTGTTAATTAAAACCACAGTTGGAGGTTTGTTGAGTTATTTTCCCTCACTCCAGGTAACCTGCTCTTTTTTCTCCACAGGGAATTGTTTCAACTCAGCATTCCATGCCAGTGGGGGAGGGGAACCAGTTCTGCAGTTTGGGGAGTTTTACTTGCAGTTCAGTGCTGTGATCTCTGCAATTCCATTCATTCAGGCTGATGTACAATGTGTGTTCAGTCATGGATGTCCCCCAACTGTTGTTCTAGACTATTTACTAGTTGTTCCTGGCTATTTACTAGTTGCTCTAGAGGACTAACTAATAGTACCATGCTGTTTTGACCACTATAGCTTTGTAGTATAGTAAAGTCAGGTAGTTGAGACCCCCCATTTTATTCTTCTTTTACAAGATATTTTTGGTTATTTTGGGCACCCTGCTCTCCCAAATAAATTGGTTATTGGTTTTTCTGTTTCTGCAAAGTAGGTTGTTTGGATTTTAATTGGGGTTGCATTGAATTTGTAAATCAGTTTAGGTAGAATTGACATGTTAACTATATTTAACCTTCCAATCCATGAAAATGATATGTCCTTCCATTTATTCAGTTCCTCTTTGATTTCATTTAGCAATATCTTGTAGTTTTCTGTGTATAGGTCTCTTGTGGCCATGGTTAAGTTTATTCCTAAGTATTTGATTTTTTTGGTTGCTATTGTAAATGGAATTTTTTTTCTTGATTTCCTCCTCATGTTGCTCATTACTGGTGTAAAGGAACACTACAGATTTTTGCAGGTTGATCTTGTAGCCTGCCACTTTGCTGTATTCATTGATTAGCTGTCGTAGCTTTGCTGTAGATTTTTCTGGATTTTCTACATGTAGGATACTTACATCTGCAAACAGTGAAAATTTTACTTCTTCATCTCCAATTTGGATGCCTTTTATTTCTTTTTCTTGTCTAATTACCCTAGCTAGAACTTCTGGCACAACATTGAATGGTGCCAGAACAGTGATGACAGTGGGCATCCTTGCCTTATTCGTGATCTTAGAAGGAAAGCTTTCAGTATTTCCCCATTGAGTATGATGTTAGCTGTGGGTTTTTCATATATTGCCTTTATCATATTGAGGAAGGTCCCTTATATTCCTACCCTTTTGAGTGTTTTCATCAATAAAGGATGTTGAATTTTGTCAAATGCCTTTTCTGCATCAAGAAGATCATGTGTTTTTTCCCCTTTCATTTATTGATGTGGTGTGCTACGTTAATTGATTTTCTTGTGTTGAACCAGCCTTGCATACCTGGAATAAATCCCACTTGGTCATGTTGCATAATTCTTTTAATGTGCTTCTGGATTTGATTTGAGAGTATTTTGTTGAGGAATTTTGCATCTATATTCATTAAAGAGATTGCTCTATAATTTTCTTTTCTTGTAGTATCTTTATCTGGATTTGGTATTAAGATAATGTTGGCTTCATAGAATGAGTTTGATAGCTTTCCCTCCTTTTCAATTGTCTTGAGTTTGAGCAGGACGGTATTAATTCTTTCTTGAATGCATGGTAGAACTCACACATGAAGCCATCTGGTTCTGGCTTTCCTTTTTCATGAGCTTTTGATGACTGACTCAATCCCTTTCCCTGTGATTGGTTTGTTGAGGTCATCTAATTCTTCTTAAGTCAATGTTGGTTGTTCATGCTTTTCAAGGAAATTGTCCATTTCATCTAAATTGTCTTGTTTATTAGCATATAATTGCCCATAATATCCTCTCATTATCTCCTTTATTTCTGTGGGGACAGATGTTATATATACTTTCCCATTTCTGATTTTATTTGCATACTCTCTCTTTTTTTTCATTAGCATAACTAAGGGTCCTTCTATTTTATTGATTTTCTCAAAGAACCAACTTCTGGTTTTATTGATTCTATTGTTTCCATGTTCTCAATTTCATTTATTTCTGCTATATTCTTTGTTATTTCTTTCTTTCTATTTGCTTTGGGGTTACTTTGCTAGTCTTTCTCTAGTTTCTTCAGGTGAACAGTTAATTCCTTGATTTTTGCTCTTTCTTTTCTTTTAATGTAGGCATTTATGGCAGTAAATTTCCCTTCAGCACCTCCTTTGCTGCATCCCATACATTTTGATATATTGTGTTTTCATTTTTATTTGCCTCAAGATATTCACTAAGCTTCTCTTGTAATTTCTTCCCTGACCCACTAGTCATTTAAGAGCCTGTTGTTTAGCCTCCACATATTTGTGAATTTTTGGGCCTTCCACCTGTTACTGATTTCCAACTTCATTCCATTATGATCCAAGAAAGTGTATATCAATATTTTTAAATGTATTGAGACTTGCCTTTTAACTCAGCATGTGGTCTATCTTGGAGAATGGTCCATGAGCACTTGAGAAAAATGTGTAAATTCCTGTTGTGTGGTGTAGTGTTCTGTAAATTTCTAAGTCTAGTTCATTTATTGCACAATTCAACATCTCACTTTCCTTACTGATCCTCTGTCTAGATGTTCTGCCCACTAATCAGAGTGGTGTATTGAGGTCTCCAACTATTATTACAGAGGAGTCTACTTCTCCCTTCAGTGTTGTCAGTGTTTACCTCATGCATTTTGGGGCAGTCTGGCTCAGTGCATAAATATTTGTGATTGTTATGTCTTCTCAATGAATTGTTCCTTTTATTAATATAATTGTTTTTTTTTAATTTATTTACATTTGAAGTCTAATTTGTATGATATTGATACTGCTATCCCTGCTTTTTTATGTTTTTTTTGTGTGTGTGAAATATCCTTTCCAACCTTTCACTTTCAAGTAATTTTGTCCTTATGTCTAAAATGAGTCTCGTATAGACAGTATGTAGGTGGGTCCTGATTTTTAATCCATTCTGCCAGCTATATATTTTTATTAGGGAGTTTAATCCATTAACATTTAATGTTATCACTGTAAGGGCAATAATTTTTCTACCATTTATTCTTTGCATTTTATATGTCATATCTTATTTTTCTCTCTCTCTCCTCTTACCCTCCCTGATATTCTTCCTTTCTACACTCTTCTTCAAAAGTCTCTTTCCTGTCTTTCCTATCAGACTGTAGCACTCCCTTTAGTGTTTCTTGTAGAGTAGGTCTCTTTTCACAAATTCTTTCAATGTCTGTCTGAAAATAGTTTTAAACTCTCTCTCATTTTTGAAGGACAGTTTTGCTGGGTATAGAATTCTTGGTTGGCAGTTTTTCTCTTTCAGAGTCTTAAATATATTATACCACTGCCTTCTTGCCTCTATGGTTTCTGTGGCAAAATCTGTACACTGTCTTATCAAGCTTCCCTTGTATGTGATGGATCACTTTTCTCCTGCTGCTTTCATAATTCTCTCTTTGTCTTTGACATTGGACAATCTGATCAGTAAGTGTCTTGGAGTAGGTCTATTAGGTCTATTGTGTTTGGGGTACACTGCACTTCTTGAATCTGTAATTTTATGTCTTTCATAAATGTTTGCAAATTGTCAGTGATAATTTCCTCCAATGGTCTTTCTATCCATTTTCCTTCTCTTCTCCTTCTGGGACACACATAACATGCATATTAATGTGCTTCATGTTGTCACTCAATTCCCTGAGCTCCTGCTCATATTTTTCCATTCTTTTCCTATCTGTTATTTTGTGTGTATGACTTCAGATGTCCTGTCTTCTAGTTCACTGATCCTTTCTTTTCCTCTTCAAATTTGCTGTTGTATGTCTCCACAGTGTTTTTCATCTCTTCTGTTGTGCCTTTCATTCACATAAGTTCTGCCATTTGTTTTTTCAAGCTTTGGAATTCTTCTTTATGGTCACCCAATGTCTTCTTTATGTCCTTCATCTCTTTGGCCACATTTTCCTTCACCTCATTGATTTGATTTAGAGGATTTGTTTGAATCTTTAATTAGTTGTTTAACTCCTGTATCTCAGTTGAAGTGTTAGTTTGTTCCTTTGGTTGCCCATATCTTCATGCTTCCTAATATGACTCATGATTTTTTTGCTATGTAAGCAAAAAAATTGATTCTGGAGATCATTTTCATGCTTTTACCCAGGATTTTCTTGTTGGTTGGCTTTGTTCTCTATTGTTCTTTGGCATTAAGTTCAACTTATTCTAGACCTCTGGTATAGCTTCTGTTTAATTGACCAGCATTCCAGCTCTTGTTTTCCTTGTTCTTTCTCTGCCTATATGGAATCTTTTTTTTTCAGGGGGTCTCCCCAGATATAATAGACCCTAATCAAGTTTTACCAGTCCAGACAGGTCCAGGCCTTGGGAGGAGTATGTCTCAAGTTTCCTTCAGCATGAGACCCAGCAGGTTGTCAGGCCCTCCTATGAAGCCTCTAGACTCTGTGCTTACCTATCCTGTCCAGAAGGTGGCACTTGTCAAGGAGATTTGGTGCCTCTAGTTATCAGCAGCCCCTGTCCCTTCTGGGGGTATGGTTTACTCAAAGTGTTTCTGTTTCACAGCCCCTGGTGTCTTGAGTCCTTTGAGTGAGGGCTGCCACTTGAGCTGGGCCCTGCTGCCCTTTTCTTGTGGAAGATATGCCTTTTAGGAAATTATTCCCACCACTTGACACATTGCTTTGTCTCTCAGACCTATGTTAGCTATGCCCTTGCCTGAGTCCAGCTGCCATATGAAAATATCTGAGGCTTTCTCTAGTGAGCTACTTAGAATAGTTTTTAAAAAGAAGAAAAGCTAAAGAAAAGCCAAAAAAAAAAAAAAAAAAGGAAAAGGAAAGAAAACAAGGAAAAATTCCTTTTTAGAGCCTTTCCCCAGCTGCCAAGTTTCATTAGTCAAGGGCCAGAGTTGGTACCTGGTTCTGTGCACACCCCTTTTGGGGCACAGCCCATTTCCAATACTCTGAGCTCAGCTGACTCCAAAAACCTCCATCTTTACACTTTTAAATTTTATTTTATTTTATTTTTTCTGTCAGCCCTGCCTCCCCTCTGCCAGAATTCAGGCTGCAGTTGTAGCTTAGCTGAGTTACTTTCCCTTGCTCCCAGTAGAGACTACTTAAGGATACACCCTTTAGAAAATTATCTCCTTCACCTGACTAGTTACTCTTGGATGTACATTAATTCCACCCTTGCCCATGGCTGTGCTGAAACCTGAGAGTTCCCACAGCTCTGATGGGGTATTGAAAAGTAAAAGAATGAAAGAAACAGAGAGAAAGAAAAGAAAAGAAAATTGTTTTCAGAGCCAGACCCCAGATCCCTGTGTTTGCCAATCAAGATCTGGAATTGTACCCATTCCTATGTGCCCCATTTTCTTGGGCCCCTCCCCTTTTCCAGTATTCTGAGCTCCTCAAAGTTCAAAAGTCTCTCTGAGTTTGTTGTTGTTGTTTGCCCACCTCCTCACTGCTGGGGCAAAACCTCCTTGTTCCTTTCATGCTTGCTCTTGATTTATCTGTGCTCAGAGCTTTTTTTCAGCAGTCTGAATTTGGTAATTAATTCTGCAATTGGAGCCTGGTTGAACCACCCCCTTGCTCCCAGTGGAGGCTGCTTCTTTTTCCCTTGGGTATCCCAATCCAAGACAGCCAGCTGTGTTAGTGGGGGGGGGGCACTAGCCCCATGGCCAAGGAAATTTACAGTTTTTTGCTGGGATCTCAGCCATTACATTTATTCCAGACTGGTGTACAATGTGTGTCCAGTCACAGAAGTCCTCCCAAATGTCAGGGGAGGGTGAAGAATTTAATTGAAGAGTTAGACTTAGAGAGAGAAAGTCCACATTTGAGCAACAAAAGAGGTTCTCTGAAGGTGGCTCCCAGGCATAAATATAATTGGGCTTAGGTTCCCCTTTACAAGCATAAGAGAAAGCCTCAAGATCACAAGAGCAAGCCTCAAGATCTAGGGCTTGACTTGAAGTAGGGGGTTCCAAAGTTCATATAGCATATGGTATGTCCACAATAATCCATCTGTATCTCACATTAGCATCACTTAGTTGTAAAGTCCTCATCACTCTCAATATAAACAATTTTCATGACCCCAAACTCCACATAGCTCTTTCTAGCCTTTAATTATTTGTACCTAGTAATTGTGGTACTATTAAGGTATTCCTCTAAATCATAGGCCATAGTATGCAATATTTGTCCCAAGTAATTGTGTATTCCTAGTAAGGTATTCCTAGTAATTATAGCCCCTAGTATGCAATAGGTAGATTTTTCCCATATACCATTCTGTTGTCAAATCTCTGTACTAGTGTTATATCATAGAAATATGTCATATGAACACCTATCCATGTTTTTGTGCAGATCTATGGGATATATTCCTTTAAACAACCCCTTTCAATCCTTTTGCCTTCAGTAGAGCTGTGATACTTATAATAATCCCATTAAAAATCATCACCTCTATCTATTCCCATACCTTTGAATTCACCCTCATTAACATATCTAAACATATTAGATTATCATTCCTCCTCCACTAGCTTCTGTCTATCACTAGGTCCCCAATATTCTCCATTATAAGACACTGTTTTTATAATGTTCAGGGAGATCATAGTAATGGTAACATACAATATCTCTTCTTATCTCTCCTGAAATAAGTGTCTGACTTATTTTGCTCAGCATTAAATCTTCAAGGTTCATCCACGTTGCCATATGTTTCAGGACCTCATTCCTTATTACTGCTGCATAGTATTCCATTGTATGTATATACCACATTTTGTTTATCCCCTCATCTGTTGAAGACACTTGGATTGTTTCTATCTCTTGGCATTTGTGAACAATGCCACTATGAACATTGGTGTAGAAATGTCTGTTCATGTCACTGCTTTCAGACCTTCTGGGTATATACTGAGAAGTGGAATTGCCAGATCTTAGGGTAGTTCAGTATCTAGTTTTCTGAGAAAGCACCCATCTGTCTTCTGCAGTGGTGGTACCATTACACATTCCCACCAGCAATGAACAAGAGTTCCAATTTCTCCACATCATCACCAGCATTTCTTGTTTCCTGTTTGTTTAATGGCAGCCATTCTTATTTGTATGAGACTGTATCTCATTGTGTTTTTTTTACATACCATAAAATTACCCAAAGATCCAAAGTGTACAATCAATTGCCCATGGTACCATAATACAACTGTGCATCCATCACCACAATTAATTTTTTTTGAATTTTTAGAACATTTTCATTACTCCAGAAAAGAAATATAGACAAAAAAGGAATCTCAAATCCTCCATACCCTTAACCACCTCCCCTCCATTACTGACTCATATTTTGGTATAGTACATTTGTTACTATTGATGAAAAAATGTTAAAATACTACTAAGAATGTTAAAATACTACTAAGTATAGTATATAGTTTGCAATAGGTATTTTTTTTCCCTGTATGTCCTGCTATTATTAACTTCTAGTTATAGTGTCATACATTTGTTCAAGTTCATGAAAGAGATTTCTAATATTTATACAGTTAATCACAGACATTGGCCACAATGGGATTCACTGTTTTATGCATTCCCATCTTTTAACCTCCAACTTTCTTTCTGGTGACATATGTGACTTTAAGCTTCCCCTTTCCACCACATTCACACACCATTAAGCACTGTTAGTTATTCTTGCAATGCGCTACCATCATCTCTGTCCTTTTCCACACACTTGAGTTCAACCTAGTTGAACATTCTGCTCATAATAAGCAACCACTCCCCATTCTTTAGCCTGATTCTATATCTTGGTAACTTACATTTCATGTCTATGAGTTTACATTTTATAATTAGTTAATATTACTGAGACCCTGCAATGTTTGTCCTTACATATCTGACTTATTTCACACAATATAGTGTCCTCAAGGTTTCTTCATCAACCCATTTTTAAGATGATTTTGTTCACACACCATACATTCCATTCTAAGTAAACAATTGATGGCTCCCTGTATAGTCATGTATTAATGTATTCACCACCGTCACCACTCTATATAAGGACATCTCTTTTTCTTCCATAAATAAAGAGGAAGAGTCAAAGAAGGCAGAGAGACAAAAGAAAAAGAGGGGGAAAAAAAAACCATGACAGCTAGGAAGTAAAATGAAACATAGCATTAAACTAAAGCAGAATAAAGAGTCAGACAACCTCACCAATGCCTTTGTTACTTTAAAGGAAGCATAATACTATGTTTCTGTTAATTATAGTCTCTAGTTTGCATTGATTGTATTTTCCCACAATACTGCCCTATTTTTAACATCTTGCAAGATTGACATTCATTTGTTCTCCCTCATGTAAAAATATATTTGTACATTTTATAAAAATTGTTGAGCACTCTAGTTTCACTGAGTTATACAGTCAGAGTCTTTATCTTTCCTCTTTCCTTCTCGTGTCCCACATGCTCCTAACCTTCCTCTTTCAACCATACTCACAGTCGTCTTTGTTCAGTGTACTTACATTGCTGTGCTACCATCACTCAAAATTGTGTTCCAAACCCCTCACTCCTGTCTTTTACTGTCTTTCTGTAGTTCTCCCTTTAGTGTTTCCTGTAGAGCAGGTATCTTGTTCACAAACTCTGTCATTGTCTGTCAGAGAATATTTTAATTTCTCCCTCATATTTGAAGGACAGTTTTGCTGGATATAGGATTCTTGGTTGGTGGTTTTTCTCTTTCAGTACCTTAAATAATATTGCACCACTTCCTTCTTTCATCTGTGGTTTTTACTGAGAAATCCACACAGTCTTATCAAGCTTCCTTTGTATGTGATGGATCACTTTTCTCTTGCTGCTTTCATGATTGTCTCTTTGTCTTTGATGTTTGATAATCTGATTATTAATTGCTTGGCTTAGACCTATTCACATCTATTCTGTTTGTGGTATGCTGCACTTGTTGAATCTGTAATTTTATGTCTTTCCTAAGAGAAGGGAAATTTTCATTATTTCCTCTGTTATTGTTTCTGCCCCTTTTCCCACCTCTTCTCCTCCTGGGACACCCATGACACACACATTTATGCATTTCATGTTGTCATTCAATTCCCAGAGACATTGCTCATATTTTCCCATTCTTTTCTGTATCTGTTCTTTTGTGTGTGGTATTTCAGGTGTCTTGTTCTCCAGTTCCTGAGTGTTTTCTTCTGCCTCTCGAGATCTGCCATTGTATGTCTTCATTTTGTCTTTCATCTCTTGTGTTGTGCCTTTCATTTCCATAGATTCTGCCAGTTGTTTTTTTGAACTTTCAATTTCTACCTTATGTTCACCCAGTGTTTTCATTATATGTTTCATCTCTTTTGCCATATTTTCCCTAAACTTTTTGAACTGATTTAGCATTAGTTGTTTCAATTCCTGTATCTCAGTTCAAGTATAAGTTTGTTCCTTTGACTGAGCCATAAGTTCATTTTTCTTAGTGTAGGTTGTAGTTTTCTGTTGTCTAGGCATCTGGTTTCCTTGGTTACCCCAATCAGGTTTTCCCAGACCAGAGCAGGCTCAGATCTCAGAAGGGGGCAATATTCAGTATCAGGTTTCCCTGAGGGTGTGTCTTAGAAGATTGACATACTCTGTGAGGCCTCTAGCTGCTGTGCTTTTCCTAATCTGCCCAGCAGGTGGTGCCTGCTGACTGTTGCTTCTGACTGGTGTAAGGAGGTTTGGCCCATTTAAACTTCTGTTTTGGCTGTTTTCCCTCAGGCTCTGGAGTCTGGTTCTGAATGGGAGGCTGGTAGTAGGGCTGGGCAACACCTCCTTCCTCTTAGGGAAGATACAACCCCTAGGGAGTGATCATCAGCATTTAAATAGGTTCTTTTTCTCTCTGACTCTATCTCCACCCTCATCTGGGTCACAGCGTTGTAAACTGAAAATGGCTGTGGCTTTCTGCACTGAGCCACCCAGGTTGAGACAGAGAAAAGGGACAGAAAGCCTCCACTCAGAGCCAGCCCACAGCACCCCTCTCAAGTTTCTCCCACTGGCCAGGGATAGCACCTGGTCCTCTGGGCTCATGCTCGCATGATAGAGAAGTCTTATGGCTCTTTAAAGTCAGTCATCATCGCTAAAAACCTCTGTCTGCTTGTTGCGGATTTGTAGCTTGTATTCCACATTTGTTAATTAAAACCCCAGTTGGAGCTGGACTGAGGTATATTCACTTGTTCAGAGAGTGCTGCTCTCCATCACAAGTTTTGCAGTTCAGGCTGCCATGGAGGGGAGGGGGATCCTGGCTCAGGTTGCAGTTTTTACTTCCAGATTTTATGCTGTGATCTCAGGCATTGCTTCCAATCCACGTTGGTGTATGATGTGTGGACATTCACAGTTGTCCCCCAGTGGTTATTCCAGAGTATTTACTTGTTGTTTCTGGCTGTTTATTAGTTTTTCCAGGGGGGCTAACTTCCACTCCTCTCTATGCTGCTGTCTTCTTGGTCTCCCCTCATTGTGGTTTTGATTTGCAATTCCCTAATAGCTAGTGAAGATGAACATTTTTTTCATTTGTATTTTAGCCATTCGTATTCCCTCTTTGGAAAAATGTCTTTTCATGTCTTTTTGCCCATTTTATAATTGGGCTGTTTGTACTATTGTTGCTGAGTTGTAGGAGTTCTTTTTATGCAAGATATTAGTCTCTTATCAGATATATGGTTTCCAAATATTTTTTTCTCATTGAGTTGGCTGCCTCTTCATCTTTTTGACAGTTTCTTGAGGCATGGAAGCTTTTTGATTTTGAGAACTTCACATTTATCTATTTTTTCTTTTGTTGCTTGTGCTTTGGGTGTAAGGTCTAAGAAGCTACTGCCTATTCCTAGGTTTTGAAGATGTTTCTCCAATTATCTTCTAAGAGTTTTATTGTGTTGTCTCTTATATTGGGGTCTTTGATCCTTTTTGAGTCAAGTTTTGTATAAGGTATGAAACAGGGTTCCTCTTTCATTCTTTGATTATGGATATCCAGTTCTCTCAACCCCATTTTTTGAAGAGATTGATCCATGCTAGTTCAGTGGATTTGGGGGCCCTATCAAAAATCAGTTGACCATAGATCTGGGGATCTATTTCTGAACTCTCAATTTAGTTCCATTGATCAGCATGCCTATCTTTGTGCCAATACCATGCCATTCAAAGTCTGAAAGTGTAAGTCCACCCACTACATTCTTCCTTCTTAGGATGGTTTTGGCAAAAATATAAGGCCCCTTTCCCTTTCAAATAAATTTGATAACTAGCTTTTACATGTCTGCAAAGTAGGTTGTTGGAATTTTGATTGGACTTGCATTGAATCTGTAGATCTGTTTGCATAGAATTGACATCTTAATGATGTTTAGCCTTTCTATCCATGAGCACAGAATATCTTTCCACCCATTTATGTCTTTTTCTATTTCTTTCAGTAAATTTCTGTAAATTTCTGTGTAGAGGTCTTTTATGCCCTTAGTTAAGTTTATTCCTAGGTACTTGATCTTTTTAGTTGTTATGGTGAATGGAATTTTTTTCTGATTGTCTCTTCAGTTAGGTCATTACTGACTTATGTGCATTAATATTTTAACCCACTACTCTGCTGAATTTGTTTATTAGCTCAACTAGCTTTGTCATTGATTTCTCAGGGTTTTCCAAATATAAGATCATACCATCTGCAAATAATGACAGTTTTACTTCTTCCTTTCCAATTTGGGTACCTTTTATTTCTTTGCTTAGAGAATTGCTCTGGCTAGAACTTCTAGCATAATGTCAAATTATGATAGTGACTGTGAGCATACTTGTCATATTCCCAATCTTAGGGGGAAGGTTTTCAGCCATTGAGTATTTTGCTGGCTGTGGGTTTTACAGATATGTCCTTTATCATATTGAGGAAGACTCCCTCAATTCCTACCTTTTGTAATGTTTTATCATAAAAGGATGCTGAATGTCAAATGCTTTTTCAGCATCTGTTCAGATGATCATTTGGTTTTTTTCTTTTGATTTGTTCATTTGTTGATTTAGATTGATTTTCTTATGTTGACCCACCCTTGCATGCCAGGAATGAACCCCACTTGATAATGGTGTATAATTCTTTTAATGTGCCTTTGGATTTGATTTGCAAGGATTTTGTTGAGAATTTTTGCATCTATATTCATTAGGGAGATTGGCCTACAGTTTTCCTTTTCTGTATTTTCTTTATCTGGTTTTGGTATCAGAGTGATATTAGCTTCATAAAATGAGTTAGGTAGTATTCCTTTTTCTTCAATTTTTTGAAAGAGTTTGAACAGGAATGGTGTCAATTCTTTCTGGAAAATTTGGTAAAATTCCCCTGTGAAGTCACCTGGATTTTTTTTTTTTTTAAAAACATTTACAATAACCTTATTAAAAAATCCTGCACAAACTAAGCATCACTTCCTGTTTGGGTTTGCTAAAGCTGCCATTATGTAAAATTTCAGAGATGGATTGGCTTTTTTTAAATGCAGTTTTATTGAGATATATTCACATAACATACAATCCTTCAAAATGTACAGTCAATTGTTCATAGTATCATCATATATTTGTGCATTGATCACCACAGTCAATCTTTGAACATTTTTGTTACTCCAAAAAATAAAATAAAAATTAGAATGAAAAAGAACACCCAAAACATTCCATTACCCTCCTCTCACCAGTTAATTTACTTTTTTTCACAGTCATTCATTGTTTTTTTAACTTTATCAAAAAATTAAAAACAAACAATAAAAAAAAACATTTCAAACAAAACCAAAACAAGGGAATAAGAAAAAACAAATAACCTAAAATAACCACATTGCTTCCAACATGTTCCTACCTTACCCCAAGAAAATAAACAGACTGTTACCCAACAAAGAAATAAGTGGCCTTGGTTTTTATTTGTAGGTAGATTTTTGATGACTGATTGGAACCCTTTGCTTGTGATTGGCTTGCTGAGGTCTTCTGTTTCTTTGTGGGTCAGTCTGTGTTGTTCATATGTTTCCTGGAAATTGTCCATTCACTCTGAATTGTCTGGATTGTTGGCATACATTTGTTCATAATATCCTCTTATGATTTTTTTTATTTCTTCAGGATCCATAGTTATCTTCCTGTTCTCATTTCTGATTCTGTTTATTTGGCTCTTCTCTCTTTTTGACTTTGTCAGTTTAGCTAAGGGGCTGTCAATCCTGTTGATCTTCTCAAAGAACCTACTTTTGGCTTTTTTAATTCTCTCTATTGTCATTTGTTCTCCAGATCATTTATTTTTACTTTAATCTTTGTATTACTTTTCTTCTACTTGCTTTAGGGTTAGTTTGCTGATCATTCTCTAGACTTTTCAGTTAGGTCTTTGGTTTTAGCTCTTTCTTGCTATTTGATGTATGCATTTATAGCTATACATTTCCCTCTCAGCACTGCCTTTGCTGCATCCCATAAGTGTTGATATGTTGTGTTCTCATTTTAATTCATCTCTAGATATTTACCTATTTCTCTTGTAATTTCTTCTTTGACCCACTGGTTGTTTAGTAGTATGTTGTTTAACCTCCATATATTTCTGAAAGATCTGGTTCTTTGATGGTTATTGATTTCTAGCTGCATTCCAATATGATCAGATCATGTGCTTTGAATAATTTCAAACTTTTTAAAATTTATTAAGGCTTCTTTTATGCCCCAGCATATGATCTATCCTGAAGAACATTCCATGGCACTAGAGAAGTGTGTATCCTGGTAGTTTAGGGTGTGACTGTATATGTGTGAATATATATATATATATTTATATATATTAGTCTAATTCATTTATCATATTGTTTAGGTTCTCAATTTCCTTATTGTTCCTCTGTCTAGTTCTATCTATAGAAGAAAGTTGTATATTGAATTCTCCCACTGTTATTGTAGATATGTCTATTTCTGCCTTCAGTTTAGCCAATGTTTGTCTCATGTATTTGGGAGCTCCTTGATTGAGTGCATAAAAATTTATGATTGTTATTTCTTCTTAGTGAAATGTCCCTTTTATTAGTATATAGTGTTTTTCTTTGTCTCTTATGACATCTTTGCACTTAAAGTCCATTTTGTCTGATATTAGTTTAACTACTCCTGCTTTCTTTTGGTTGCAGCTTGCAGAGAATATTTTTTCCATCCATTCACTTCCAGTCTTTTTGTGTCACAGGATCTATGATGAGTCTCTTGTAAATGGCATATTGATGGGTCATACTTCTAAATCCATTCTACCAGTCTGTATCTTTTAGTTGGAGAGTTATATTCATTTACAGTCAAGGTTATTACTGTGAAAGGAGTTCTTGAACCAGCCATCTTATCCTTTGATTTTTAGTTGTTAGATCTATTTTTTCCCTCTCTTTTTCCTTTGTTACTCTTACTAATACTCTTCACTTCTGTTCCCTTCTCCAGACCTCACTCTCTTTTATTTTTTTCTCAATTGGTAGAGCTCCCTTTAGTATTTCTTGCAGGGCAGGTCTCTGGATAACAAATTATCTCAGTATTTGTTTGTGAAAATTTTAAACTCTCCCTTAATTTTGAAGGAAAGCTTTTTTGTGATAAAGAATTCTTGGTTGTCATTTTTTCTCTTTCAGAATCTAAATATGTCATACCACTGCTTTCTTACCTCCATGGTGCCCATGGAGTAGTCAGTACTTAGTCTTATGTTGTTTTCCTTGTATGTGATGAACCACTTCTCTCTTGCTTCTTTCAGAACTTTCTCCTTCTCTTTAGCATTTGGCAATCTGATCAGGATATGTCTCAGAATGGGTTTCTTTGAATTCATTCTATTTGGAGTTAGTTGGGCATCTTTAATTTGCATATTTATGTCATTTAGAAGGGTTGGGAAGTTTTTCTTAACTATGTCTTGAAACACTTTTCCTAGCCCTTTACTCTTCTGGTCTCCTTCTGGGACACCAATGATTCTTATATTTTTGTGCTTCATGTTGTCCTTCATGTCTCTGAGATCCATTTCAAATTTTGTGATTTTTTTTTCCATTTGTTCTTTGTGTTTTCACATTCCATTGGTCTGTCCTCAAGTTCATTTATTCTTTCTTCTGCCTCCTCAAATTTTGTTGCTGTGTCTCTAGTATATTTTAGTTTGATCACCAGTACCTTTTATTTTCATATTATATGCTATTTTTATTTGCTCTTTCAAATTCTTCTTTATGCTCTTCTAGAGTCTTCTTGAAGCATTTCATGTCTTTAGCCATCTTGTTGAAATTGTTTTGCAGATTTGTGTGTACTTCTTTAATTAATTGCTCCAAATTTCGTGTCTTTTCTGGCTTTTTAATTTGTTCATTTGGTGTGTCCATGTCTTGTGGATTCTTCATGTGCTTTATGATTTTCTGTTGGCTTCAGGACATTTGTTGGCTTCAGGACATTCAAGCAAATGTCCTGAGGTTACTCTGGGAAATGCCAGATTGTTTTTGTATGTATATATAATTTGGCAGAGCTATGGCTTGCTGGGTGCAGTTTTCCTCTACTACCGTCAGGTGGTGCTTTTGAGCCCCTTTTACTCTCAAGCTGGTCTTCTATGAACTGCTTCTATGTGTGGGTGGGTCCAAGCCTGGTGGGGAACCAATCAGTGCACCAGTTCTCCATGTGTACTGGGGACTGCCTGCCCTGGAGCTGCAATGTGGGCCCTGTGCAGTTATGCAGGTAGTCTGCTCAAGGCCACCTTCCAGAGCAAATGTGCCCTGCTCCCTGCTGCCATGCATCTGTGAGCCTCTAGAGTATGTGTATGGGGCTCCTGATGTCTCTGTATGGTGCCTTCTCCTATCCCCACTTCTTGCTAGTGCACACCCTGGACTTCCATGGGAGAAGAGTAAGTACTGCCTCCTGGGTTCCCTCATGGGAGCTCCCAGCCATATGGCTGTGGAGGATCAAATCCCCAACTAACTGCCAATGTGGGTGCATAGGAGTGGAGAGCCACTGCTCACTCCCTTACCTGGCAGCCATCTGGCCACTGCTGGCCTGGGACATGGTCCTGGCCAAACAAACTCACCCCATCCCTTGGAATGCCATCTCTCCACATTTTTCTTTTTTGTTTTCCATGACCCCACCACATACTGCAGTGGTCTCTCTCTGGCTGGTCACAACCCGAAACCACAGACCTGGGTGTCCTTCAGCCCTTCTCTAGTTTCTTTCATGGAGAAGCCCACTCCACCTCACCTACTCCACCATCTTCACAGAAGTCAGGACTTCATTTCTTTTTACAGCTGAATAATATTCCACTGTATGTATAAACCACATTTTGTTATCCATTCATCAGTTCATGGACACTTGGGCTTCTTCCATCTTTTGGCAATTGTGACTAATGCTGCTATGAACACCAGTGTGCAAATATCTGTTCCAGTCCTTGCTTTAAAATTTTCTGGGTATATATCTAGTAGTTGTATTGCTGGGTATTATGGTAATTCTAAATGTAGCTTCTTGAGGAACTGACAAACTGTCTTCCACAGTGGCTGCACCATTTTACATACCCACAAGTAAAGAATGAGTGTTCCTATTTCTCCACACCATTTCCAACACTTGCAACATATTGTTTTTTTAAAATCGTAGCCATTCTAGTGAATGTGAGATGATATCTCATTGAGGCTTTGATTTTCAATTCCCTGGTAGTTGGTGATGTTGGGCATGTTTTCATGTGCTTTTTAGCTGTTTGCATATCCTCTTTGGAGAAATCACTTTTCAAGTCATTTGCCCATACTTTAATTTAGTTTGTCTTTTGTTGAGTTGAAAGATTTCTTTGTCTATTCTGGATATTAAACCCTTATTGGATATGTGGTTTCCAAATATTTTCTGGAATACTAGTGTATTGTTTCATTTCATCATAACTTATTTAATCAATATGCTGGACATTTAATGAGGCCTTCCCACTTTTTGCTATCACAAACCATACTAAAACAAATATTTTGGACAATATGTTTCATAATTAAAAATTTTTCTGGAAAGATTAATTTCTGTATGAAATATTGCTGGGTTGAGGGGGATGCAAAATTTACACTCTTATAGGTGCTGATTTATTGCACTTCATAAAGGCTACATTAAGTTCCATATCCAATGGAACTCTGCATGTAGTTTTCAATTCTCCACTCATGTAGGCTCACAATACACACTTTACTGATAAGAGAGAGAGTACACTTGTTATTTCATTGATGAGAGAGAGAGAGTAAGATAAAGGAAAAGGAAACTATTTTTTTATTTTATTATTATTATTATTATTATTATTATTATTATTATTATTATTATGCAGAAAACAGCTAAGAGTATTGGCTCTGTGCTTCAACAAATACCCACTCAGTCCAACTTTACCAAGGAACAGACATCCACCCTGGCCACAGTCTTGCTGGAGAGTGTGGAGAGTACCATGTTGGCAACATTTCTGAATCCATCAGTGAATGCCAGTCAGACTATTCAGAGTGACTTTTTAGGTAAGGCATAGCCTTCATGTCAGATTCATGCCTGGGTGCTGCTTCTGAGGGGTGACCTTGGCATTGTGATTCTCCATGACTTTCCCACCCACACATTTTCCCAACTCTTCAAAACTCTGAACTCACAACAATGCAAGTCTAATCAGGTTAACAGCTCCCATTTATTGAGTGCTTGGGGAGTGTCAGATGCTGTGCAAAAAGTGTGTCATTAATTTATTCAACAAATATTTATTAACTGGCTAATATACACCAGAGGTTAAGGTCTGACCATCATTTTCTTTCTTCAAATATTTCCAGCTTTCCTTTCTGGGTCCATGGTAGTACTGTACTTCCTGGATGCTTTGGAGTTATATGGGATCTTGTGACTTTTTCAGGCCAGTGAATTGTAAATGGAGACTTCTCGAGCTTTCTGTCCCTGAGCTGAAGTAACTTGCAATCTTCCAGATCATGGATATTCTCTCTTTCTTGGTCCCAGAGTGAGGACACAGAGAGCACAGCCCCAAGTCAGCCTATGATGGACACCAAGTGTTACTGAGAAATAAATAGATATCATTAAGGCTCTGAGATTCGGAGGTTGTTTGTTACTGCTGCGTGACTGATGCTGTCCTGACTGATAGAGCTATAGCATTACAACCCCCAATGTGCTTAATGGATGACCACTTGGGAATACTTGGTGCTGTAGGACTTTTATAGAAGCACCCCATTCCTGGTTGTCATAACAGTCACATAGATCTATCCTAACAATGTCTAGAAATCTAAGAGTTGTAAGTACAATATTTGGTGGACTGCCACCAGTAGTGAACAAACTGCCCTTAAATATCTTATCTTTTACTGAGGTGGTTCAGACAACAATCAAACTGGCATCTGGTATACCACATGGACATAATGGTGTTCAGAAAAAGGAGCAGACTTAGGGGGTTAGATAGAGTTAGGATTGTGTGTGTGGGAGTTGTTATTTAATAAAAGGTGTTGAGGAGAAGTCTCATTGATAAGGTAGTTTTGGGGTAGACACCTGAAAGAAGGGGGCGTATCTTGGAAAAAAGTAAGGATATGAACCCATGGGGATTTCAAGGAACAATGAAGAGTTCACTTGGCTGAAGTGGAGTAGGGGAAAATTAGAGCAGTAGGAAAGGATTTCATAGATTTTATTTGGAGTAAGATGGGGTGGAAGCATTGGAGAATTTTGAGAATAACCAGCACATCATCTGGCATATATTTTTAAAAGCTGTTTCTAGTTATATAATCTATTTTATTCCTATGAAGACCTGATGGGATTGGTCCTGCAATTATTGCCATATTACAGGTGAAAAATCAAATGCTAAGAGAGGTTAAGTCATTGCTCACATTTACACTATTGGTGAATGGCAGGGCTGGGACTCTTAGCTCCATATGACTTCAGAACCCAAGCTCTGTCTAGCATGCTGAGCTTGCCCCATTCCTTCTTATTTTCTATGATTTTGAAAACTTGTCTAAATTTGTAGTGGTCAGAATATCACCACCCTGTCTTCTTCTACCACAATGGACTTCAATCCTATCTTTCTGTGATACAGTTTCCATCCCTAAGTTGTGAGATCTCAGTCCTACAGCTCCAGTTGTGTTTCCCACTGGTGCTATCACCCATCCCCATCATTCATTAGAGAGTTCAAGAGGTGTCCCATGATGAATTGGCCTTTCCATTCTTCTCTTTGCTTGCAACTATGGATATGCACTTTTGATAGAGAGAAGCCAAACTCAAGACTCACTCTGGGTGACCTCTTGCAAATTCTTCATTTATCCTTTTAGACATTGAAAGCAAAGTTATCAAAGAAGAATGCATTGAAGAAAATATAGCCTTTAATTTGAAAGCCAAAGGAGATGCCATGAAGATTGAATGTTCCACAATAGGGGAGTCTGGTTCCTCAGGTACAGACCCACTCCCAAGGTTACAGGAGAATGGTTGTGGTACATTCAGTGAGCACATATTTAGTGATCACCTCCTAGGTGCTAGGATCTATGTGAGATGGTGGGGAACAAATGATGGTCAAGGCAGAAATGGCCATAACCTCAGGGAGTTTTCCATCTGATAGGGAAGTCAGACATTAAAAAAATAATCTCATGACACTAGAATATTTACACCCCTATAGTTCAATATGACAGCCACTGGCTATACATGGCTACTGAGTGCTTGAAATGTGGTTGAGACGTGCTGTAAATGCAAAACACACACTGGATTTCAAAGACTTAGTATACAAAAAAATGCTTGTAAAATATGTCATTAAAACATTTTTTATGTTTATTACATGTTGAAATGATATTAATTTGGCTATATTGGGTATATATATTAAAATTAATTTTACCTGTTTCTTTTTACTTTAAAAATGTGGCAAGTAGAAAATTTTAAATTACATATTTGGCTCACATTATGCTTCTGTTAGACAACACTGATCTGTATCAGGTTTGGCAAACTTTTTCTGCAAAGTTCTAGGTGACAAATATTCAGGTTTTGCAGATCTTACCATCTCTATTGCAACTACTTAACTCTGTCATTATCAAGTGAAAGCATTCATAGGGTGAAAGCATTCATAGACAATAGATGAATGAATGGGTATGGTTGCATGCCAATAAAACTGTATTTATAGAAGCAGGCAGTGGGCCATTGCTGGCTCCCATAGATATAATTGACATTGTGATTAATGCTCCAGTGAAAAAGCCCAGGGTGCAATGAGGAAGACATGTTTAAGCTATGTTTTGAGGAATCAGTGTGTGTGTGTGTGTGTGTGTGTGTGTGTGTGTGTGTTGGGTCATCTGTAATTACCACTTAGCAAATATTTCCCATTTCTTTTCATTTGGGGGAATTTGCAGGAACTACTGGGGTGGCTTTTGCCTCCTTCCAGGGCATGGAGTCTATTTTAGATGCAAGCTTCTTCCAAGATTCCCAGGCCCCCTTGACCTACTCTAAGAGGCAGCTGAAGATGAATTCTCATATTGTCAGAAGCATTTTGACTGGGGAGAAGAAAGACGGCTTCTCAGATCCAGTTATCTACACTCTGGAGAACATCCAGGTTTGTGATGAGGTCTCCACTGAGCCCCTGTTGATCAATTGGGAACTCACCTGCCCAGTAGGCTTAACTCCCTTTTTTTTTCATTAAAGTTAATAGATATGTATTTATTTTTTATTTTTTAATCTTCATTTTATTGAGATATATTCACATACCACGCAGTCATACAAAACAAATCGTACATTCGATTGTTCACAGTACCATTACATAGTTGTACATTCATCACCTAAATCAATCCCTGACACCTTCATGAGCACACACACAAAAATAACAAGAATAATAATTAAAGTGAAAAAGAGCAATTGAAGTAAAAAAGAACACTGGGTACCTTTGTCTGTTTGTTTGTTTCCTTCCCCTATTTTTCTACTCATCCATCCATAAACTAGACAAAGGGGAGTGTGGTCCTTATGGCTTTCCCAATCCCATTGTCACCCCTCATAAGCTACATTTTTATACAATTGTCTTTGAGATTCATGGGTTCTGGGTTGTAGTTTGATAGTTTCAGGTATCCACCACCAGCTACCCCAATTCTTTAGAACCTAAAAAGGGTTGTCTAAATTGTGCGTAAGAGTGCCCACCAGAGTGACCTCTCGGCTCCTTTTGGACTCTCTCTGCCACTGAAGCTTATTTCATTTCCTTTCACATTCCCCTTTTGGTCAAGAAGATGTTCTCCGTCCCACGATGCCGGGTCTACATTCCTCTCCAGGGTAACTCCCATTTTGAATGGGGATCCACCAAAGGTGGAAGCTTCCACATTTCTAGAAGATCAATCTCATTCTTGAAACCACCTCTATAAGAATGCGGTCTCCTATTTTTATATGCTGTTCTTCCATTCAGCAATAGGAGCTGTATCGGCTAGATTAAGTAATGTGGGTGCAAAAGGTTAGCTGGTGGATTATTTACCCTGGCTATGACAATGTTGAGTCGAGAGAGAGATCTGGAATCCAAGCCCTTCCTCTGTTTTCATGAATCTAAATTTGCTATTTGGAGTAATGAGACTTAATACAATTCTCCTCTTCCAATAATATTCCCCAATATACCCAACCAGTTATAGATATTTTTCTTAAATTTACCATAGTCTTACCTCTGATTTTTACCCAAATATGTTTTTCTGATAAATTAAGGTAATTATTTATAATTAACTTGATGGAATGTTCTGGAGAGATCCCCATCAATTTACACACTTCATTCTAAGCCAACACCATGTACAGTCTCATCTCTTACTTCCTACTCTTCTGTCTTGCACTTTCTCCCTCCCCCGCCCCCAATCTCACTCTCTCACTCTCTCTGAGTCTCTTTTACTGCTCTCAAGCCATCCTGGCCTTATTTCAGTTCTGGAAATGCATCAGTTTCCTTCCTGGCTCAGGACACTTGTATATGCTGTCCCTTCTGCTCAGAATACCCTGCCCTCATCCAATATTCACCCAAAATTTTTCATCTGGATAATTCTTATACATCTTTAATGTCTCAAACATAACTTTTCAGGTGGATTTCCTGCCCCCTCACTGTACCCTAGCATATCCATTTAACTTCTGTTACACATTATTAAGGCACAATGTTATTTTATAACTGTTAATAACAATATTTCTCTGTTTATTTGTTTTTCACATGTTTCTCTTCCCCCTGCACTATGATCTCTTTGGAAGGAGGGTCAATGTTTGTTCTATTTGCCTGTTTTCCATGGATAGTGCAGATCAAAGCATGGATAAGTGCTTAATCAAAACATGTTGAGAGAATGAGTGAATAAATAAATGACTATGTGAAGGTCTCATCGTGGATTTGGTGAAAGTAGTTTTCCTCTAGCAACCAGAGTATGGCTGCCACATTAGAATGGCCATCACTGCCAATTGAAATATCAGCATTTTTCTCCATTCCCTGCAGAACATAACCCTCATCTTCTTGCCTCAATTGGCTCCTGAGGTTGGTCATGTTGAATCCATTTGGGGAGGATTCTCAGGTGACCAGGTTCCTTGATATTCCAGCCAAAGCAGAAGTTTGAGAGCCCCATCTGTGTTTCCTGGGACTTGGATACGGAGGGCGGGAGGTGGACATCCTCAGGCTGTGTGATCCTTGAGGCTTCTGAGAACCACACCATCTGCAGCTGTAAGCGTTTGGCGAACCTGGCCATCATCATGGCCTCTACAGAGCTCACGGTCAGTACTAGTGGGCTGTGCTTTGGCTCCATGAGTGTCTGGCCCCAAATCTAGTGGGAGAAAATATTTACTGAACATCTGTATATACACATTTCAGTGCTGGGTGTAGTGAGAGGCAGTCATGGGGACCAAAGGGGTGTGTGATATACCTTTGCCATTGGGGAATTCATGGTCTGGTTGGGAATCATGAAATTCATATAGAAAATGAGAAGTACTGATCTTAGAGGGGCTGGGCACAATATTGATCTCAGATCCTATTTACTGAGCACTGCCTGTGTGTTGAGCCCTTTAGTTTCCATTAGCTCTAATCCTTATCAACATACTGCAAATTTAGTTTTTTAAATCCATCTTACAGAACAGGAGATGGAAGGTCAGCACCCTCTCTAGTTGTGAGTGGTGGAGGTAGGTTTCAAAACTCGTACGGGTCCAAGTGTCATTCTCTTTCCACTAAATTACACAAATGGAGCAAAAGGCAGTACTGTACAAATTTAGAGATGTTTAGTTCAATTCTCTCATTTCAAAAATGGTTAAAATAGAAAATGATAAGTAACATTTAAATAATGTATAATATGTCTCTGGTATATTGTAAGTAATTTAAATATTTCATTTAATCCTCCTCAGCAACCCTTAAGAGAGTTAGTGTGATTATTCCCTTTTAACAGATGAAAAAACAGGCACAGAGCAGTTAAGTGTTTTTCCAAAGCTCATACATCTAGAAACTGGCAGAATTGCGTCTATTCTCTAAACTACTACATCACAGTATCATAGAGGGGATCCTATGAGATGGGGCCTGGCATGTGTTTAACACACAGAAAGCACTCAAATAAATTTTAAAAATTAATTATGAGCAATGACATAGGGGAAGGATTCAACTTGTTCTTTTCCATTCCCAGAAATTGGTGAATCTTTAGATATCTGCATATCAGTTCAGGTTCAGTGCAAGAAACAGAAACCATTCAAGGTACTTCAAGAAGGAAGGGATTTATCACAGGGAGTCATTTGCTCACAAAATCATTGAAACAGATGGAGAATTTGAAATCAGTGGACAGCCACTTGGATTTTGGCTTCAAGGTCACCCCATTACAGCTGTGATTTGGAGACCAGAAACTGCTTCTTCTACGTTGCCCCGCGTTCATGAAATTGGCAACTGGACAGTTGGAAGGAAGAGTCTAGCCACTGCTGATTCCTGACTACTGACCCTATCTGGTTGCCAAAACTGCTGCAGGAATGGGGTGTCTCCCTGTTATCTTCCATGCATCTGCCTTCCAAAATCTCATGGTTACATCTCCTTGTACAGTGTAAATTACATCCTGGACCCATCCTTAGCCCCAGTGGATTCTGGGAAATGTAGTTTGCAGACATTCTGCCCCTGCAATTACATGAGGTGGGCAATAGGACAGGGTGGTGCATGGGTGGTGCCAGATGTCAATGGATGGCAAGGGCTGATGATGGACAATATTTTGTATGGTCTGAATATTTGAGAGAGAAAAGGGCTTCAGCCCTTTCTGTTCAAACCAGGGTGCTGGATCGTTCTATTAACTTGCTGGGGATATTGACCACCTCTAAGGCCAACTGTGGATCTCCTTGCTGACAGATGGAGTACTCCTTGTACATCATTAGCCATGTGGGCTTGATCATCTCCCTGGTGTGCCTCGTCTTGGCCATTGCCACGTTCCTGCTGTGTCATTCCATTCGCAACCGCAACACCGACCTCCACCTGCACCTCTGCGTGTGCCTCTTCCTGGCCAAGATTCTCTTCCTCACTGGTGTAGACAAGACGAACAACCAGGTCTTTTATTCCCCAGGTTCTGCCCCCATACACCCTCCAACCCTATTATCTCCACATCTGCCTCTGCTCATCTCTACTCAACCCCCACTGTGCTCCTCTTGACCTCAGGAGTTTGCACTTGCTGCACCCTCTGGCAGCAACGCTTTTCTCCCAGATTCTCCTCTGGTTGACTTCTTGTGATAGATATCAGTCTTAACTCACTTTTATGATCATTTTATGTAAAGTGGAACTTCTTATAGTTTTTCTGTAATCCAGTTATTCTCAGCTGGGGTGATTCAGTTCCCCAGGAGACACTTGACAATGTCTGGAGACATTTTGGGAATCACAACTTCTGGGTAGGGGGTTGTTACTGCAGTTTAGTGGGTAGAGACCAAGAACACTGCTGCTAAACATCCTGTAGTGCATAGGTCCGCCCCCACCACTAAGAAATATCTGTCTCCAAATGTCAATAGTGTTACAGTTGAGAAATCCTACTGCTACCTATCCATTTATTTTGTTTTATCCCCCAGCACTTTTCTGATTATTGATTATTGATCATTGATTATTTGTTGTTTGGCTTGCATTTTCACATCTACCAGTGGACTGTGTGCCCCATGTGAATAAGGATTTTGGCCAGTTCACTTCCTATAACCAGGCTAGACACATAGTATATGTCTAGGGTTTCCCAAAAGTAATACTTGACATTTTGGGTAGAATCATGGTCCTTTATGTAAAACGGACCCTCTCCTTGTTGGTTGTTTATCTTCCTTGAACTCTTTAGAATGAAATAGCAGGAGTGCCCCTCATCTGTTTGACCAGTGGTTGGAAAACTTTTTCTGTAAAGTGCTGCATAGTACTTTCGGCTTTTTGCATGATATCATTTCTTCAGTATAAACTACTCTTCCTGCTGTTGCAGAGAAAAAGCAGCCACAGATAATTCATAAAAAGGTGTGGCTGTGTGCCAATAAAAGTTTATTTACCAAAACACACAGCCAACCCATGGGGTATAGTTTCCTGATCCCCCATATTTCCAAACATCTTTTAAAGTTGAATGATCAAGGAGGCAGTTTCCCCAAACACTTTCAGTTGTAGGACTGAAAGTCATGCATTGTGGGAAACCTCAATCCCAGGCAACTCAGAATGGTTGGACAGCCTGCCAAAGGGGTGTTATCACTTGCTGTTTAGAACCACTATATATCTCTAAATATTTGTGGGATGGGTAATGGGCCAAGTTTGAGGAACTCCAATGAAGGCAGTCATGCCTCTGTCTTCCTCCTTTCAAATGTGCTCCCTGCATGGGGATCCTGAGTGTGCATATTTCCTTTCTCCAGTTGGGCTGTGCCATTATTGCAGGCCTTTTGCACTACCTGTTCCTTGCCTGCTTCTTCTGGATGCTGGTGGAAGCTGTCATGCTGTTCCTAATGGTCAGGAACCTGAAGGTGGTGAATTACTTCAGTTCTCGCAACATCAAAATACTGCACCTGTGTGCCTTTGGCTATGGACTCCCAGTGCTGGTGGTGGTTGTCTCTGCCAGTGTACAGCCACAGGGCTATGGGATGCATAATCGGTGAGTGATGTCCCTTTCCCTGAAGACTTTTATGCCAGGGTTGATGACAATTACTTAAATAAGGAGAGCAATAATAGAAGAAGTAGAGGTGGCTACCATTGATTGGGCTATTTGATTTATTTTTGGTCTCAGGGATGCCATGTACAGCAGCACAGTTCGTGCATGACACAAATCCTGAGGACCCTATTTATACTGTAGTATAGGCAAAAGGCACTGCTGTACCCAGGAGACTTAATTGTACCATTTTAAAATCATGGACTTGGATTCATTCTTTTTGGATTTCAATCCTGGCTCCACCATCTTTGACTGTGCTCCCTTGGTCAAATTATTAAACCTCTGTGTGCCTCCTTCTCCTCATCTATAAAATGGGGCTCTTACTGCCTACTTCATTGTGTTGCAATGAGGATTAAATGAATTATTATCTGGAAAACATTTAGAACAGTATGGAACATAGTAAAGCAAGTATAAACAAGATAATTTTTATTACCACCACCATTATCACCTTTTCCCATTATAAACCTAGGTGGGTTTATCACATGGTTTCATAGGAGATGATTTTTGATAGTACATTGGTGAACACTATTTTAAAAAAAATGTTTCTGAATTTAGTTTGCCGTGTATTAAAATATTACCAGCCTACCAGACTCATGATTTCACAGATGTGACTGTACTGTATAAACAAAAAGATGAGTCAATTTGGAGGAAAAACAAATGTAAATGACAGAACAGATTTTATGTGGCAGGGTCTAGACTGTAACATGATGTTACATCATTAAATCCTATGATATACCCTTGAGATAGTGTTATTATCCCAATGTACTGGTGAAGAAACTGAGGCTCAGAGTAGTTAAAAGAATTTTCCACCATAACACATTGTGAATGGGACCAAAAGAGACTTGAATCTGGATCTTTCCAGTTTTGGGGTCCCAATGACTACCCCTGTGCTGTAGGCACTTACTTGAGCTGTGTTTGTGGAATTAAGTACCCATGTTCCTCCCTGCATGATCATGGTTTATACTTCAGGTGAGTTCAGGAGACAAGGAGGGAGAGGAATTCAAATTCAATAAGCACTCATCATAACATAAATCCTGTAAGATTTACATATTATATTCTCTCTGACAATTCTCAACCAAAATCCTATGGGTTAAGAATTAGTGTCTGCACTTACCAAAGAGGAAATTGAAGTTTCATAGAGTTGTAAAACTTTTTGGGGGTCACATTGCTTTTAAGTATCAGAGATGAGGCCTGAGTGTAGATGTGACCATCTTTTCTGGAGATGGTGGTGTCTAGGCAAGACCACCATGATGAATTCTGATGTTGGTGTGAGCAGGCTGAGCCCTGGTAAAGACCAAAGAAGATGATAGCATTGGGGCTGGAAAATTCATGGAAGGCTTCCTGGAGGAGGTAGAACTTGAATGGGACTTCAGAGTTCTGAAATGTACACAGGTAGAGAGGAGAGGGGTGACAACACAGGTGAGGGCAAAGACTGTTACTGGGAGAGTTCAAGCAGGTGCTAGCACAGACTGACTGGATTGAAGGGAAGGGAAAGTCGGGCTGGGATATGGAATTTGGAGAAAGAAATTGCATTGACAAGGATTTCAGGTTATTCAAGGAAGCAGTTGAGGGTGGTGGGAAATGAAGCAGACAGAGAAGGATGCAGTATAGGGTGTGTTTTCATGAGCAGAAGACTGCTTTTGACAATTGGGAACCTCTGGGAGACTGCATTAGGGTTAAGGTTAGGAAAAGGGGTGGGTTATGGTTAAGGATAGTGTTAGAATTACTTAGGGGTAGGTTTAGGGTTAGGACAAGGGGTAGGTTATGTTTAATGTTAGAGTAAGTTAGGGTTAGGGCTAGAATAAGGTGTGCGTTAGGGTTATCATTAGAACTAAAGTTAGGGTTAGGATTAGGAATTGGGGGACTACAGAACATGCACCTCAGTTAACTCACCCAAGTGATGAGGGAATTGGGTTATATAAGGTAGGGTTATGGTGTGAACTAGGGTGAGGGTTGTTGTTAGTGCTAAGGTTGGCATTAGGGAGAGAGCAAAGAACATGCATCTCTTTATCCCACCCAAATGATGTGGAGTTGTGGCATTTTTCCCCCAATTGCATCCCATCAGTCATTGGTTGAGAGCTTCTCCCAAGGAGAAATAATTCTCCAGGGCTTTAGTTTTCTACCCTCAGGGAGGGATACAAGTTGGCTACCTTTACTGAGGCTATAAATCCTAAAATTGTATGGACAACATATTCTCTATGATGCAAACATTTTCTGGTACTTAAGTCTAATGCTCCAGGGAGAGAACACCTGGTTGACCTATCTTTATTCTTTACCTTCTCTTATTGGGTGGAAAGCATACTTCTACAAAAGAAACGTTAGGATACTGTCACTCAACATGGAATAATTGTTGGGTGGTGAAAACGGAAACAGACAATTCAGGCAATTTATTGCTTAATTCTGTTTCTTTTGTCTCTCATCCTTTTTCCCTTCTTTCATCACTCCTTCCTTTCATCTTTCCTTCCTTCCCTCTCTGTCTTTATCATTTTAAAAATAAGCAAAGAATTTCAGGTCTATGCTGGTCCTGGGGGCTTGGGGCATAAAGAAATGAACAAGAAAGCCGAGGTAAAATTCTCATTCAAGCCATAGTTTAGAAGGGGGAGACAGTTTACAAGTAAACAGACAGCTAAACAATATAAGTTATGATAGTGACAGATGATATTTTAGGAAGCAGCATGAAGGGGTGGGAGTAGACTACTTTAGCTAAGGACAATCAGGAGTGGCTTCTCAGAGGAGGTAACATTTGAACTATTTAACTCACAAGGGGTATCAGTGGAGTTTTGGACAAATGGAAAAGGAATCACAAAGGCTCTGAATTGGGGATGAGCTGGATCTAGGATATTAGATGAAGGTTTCAGGCACATTTGCCCAGGAAAGAGGTCTGAAAGAAGAGTCACTTCAGACCAAAGGAAATCAAACCTGGACCTGCTCTATCAGAATTTTCATCAGAGTCTCACCTCCCTATATTCTCTTGTTTCCGTGCCTTTGTTGGGACATGAGTAACTGTAGAGTCATGACTTTGGGGCAATTGATAACTTCTGTTTCTCTCCATAGTTGCTGGCTAAATACAGAGACAGGACTCATCTGGAGTTTCCTGGGGCCGGTTTGCACAATCATATTGGTAAGAAAATTTCTTGGTGAAGTGTGTTCTGTAGGAGACCACAGGAAGGGATTGGGAAGTGTCAGCTGAGGTGGTCACTAGTTCTCCTAAAAAATTCTCTATTCTAATCTGTGATTCTTGAGATTTCCAAATTAGAGTGACTTCTCCATGCCAAGAAGCTAATGCTCATGAGAGGGACAAAATTTTAACTTTGTTTTTCAATATGATTGGTCTACCAGCCTCTTTGAAGTACAGATGTTAAATGAGAGAAAAGGTAGAAGGAGATCAAGAGCCACTGAGAGGGGAGAGAGTGAGAGAGGGAAATGATAAGAGGGAGACAAGGGGAAGCCCAGGGCTCTTGAACACCTTCTCCTTGCTTCCAATACATACACCACAGTCCTGCTAGATGTTGATTTCTCAACTCTCTCTCGTGGCCACTTGTTTCCCTGTGTCATTTGTAATTTTGAATTGTAAGGGAACATTCAATGGATCTGATCTTGGGGGTTCTGAGGGTGTATTCCTTCAGAGACATTAGCTTTTACTTCTGTGATATTCCTTGGAGATACTATCAACCTGAAACCACTTTCAATGAATTACTCATCTCAGGGCTCCCCCAGCTATGAAAGTAGTGTCAATTTGAACTCCTAACTCATGGGAGATCAGAGCTGTGCTTTGCATTACTTCTTTACTCTTCTCTCTTTTCTTGTCTCTTTTCTCTTCTCTTTCTCTTCTTTCTGTTCTTCTATTCTTCACTTTGTTCCCTTTCCTTCTCTCCTCTCTTTGCTGCTCCTCTCCTCTTCTGTTCTCTTCCCCTCCCTTCTCTTTTCCTCCTTCCTTACCCCTTGCATGCCATCCCATCCCCTCCCCTCTCTTATATACTTTTTTCTTTTATCTTCACTAGGATCAAAATCCTAGGCAGAAAAGTTTCTTTCCTCTTTCTCTTAGCCAGGATTTTTAAATGCAATTTTATTGAGATATATTCACATACCATACAGTCATCCAAACCATACAATCAATTGTTCACCGTATCATAACATAGCTGTGCATTCATCACCACAATCAATTTTTGAACATTTTTGTTACTACAGAAAATATGAATAAGAATAAAAACAAAAAGTAAAAAAGAACACCCGAAACATCTCATATTCCTTTTCCCTCTATTATTCATTTACTTTCTGTCCCCCTTTTTTTCCTACTCATTTGTCCATAAACTGGATAAAGGGAGTGTGAGCTACAAGGTTTTCACAATCACACAGTCACACAGTATAAGCCACATAGTTATACGATCATCTTCAAGAATCAAGGACAGTGGATTGCAGTTCAAAAGTTTCAGGTATTTCCTTCTAGCTATTCTAGTACATTAAAAACTAAAAGGGGATACCTATATAATGAAAAAGGGGTACCTATATAATGAATAAGAAAACCTCAAGAATGACCTCTCAACTGCATTTAAGATTGCTCAGCCACTGAAACTTTATTTTGTTTAATATCTCTTCCCCCTTTTCACCAGGAAGGCTTTATCAATCCCATGATACTGGGTCCAGGCTCTTCCCTGGGAGTCATGTACCACATTGCCAGGGAGATTTTTGCCTCTGGGAATCATATCCCACCTCGGGGAGAGGGCAGTGAGGTTACCTGCTGAGTGGACTTAGAGAGAGACAGGCCATATCAAAGCAAAAAAAAAAAAAAAAACAATAGGTTCTCTGGGGAGACTCTTAGTTACCATTATAAGTAGGTTTAGCCTTTCAGTTGTGTATAATTGACCAGGTTATACACAAACAGCCCAACATCTCAGAATTTAGAGATAACCATTACAACTCATGAATAGATGTGACTGTTGTAAGAGCTTACAATCTAGGAACCTTTACAATAAACCTTCCCCTGAAAACATATGGTCTCAGATTTAATTATCAGAGTTTGCACATCATAGTTAGTCCATATTACTGAGGCAGTATAATGTTTGTCTATTCAATTCTGGATTATTTCACTCAACATACTGCCCTCAAGGTCCATTCATCTAGGTGTACACCTCACAACCTCATTTCTTCTTGTCACCACTCGGTATTCCATTGTATGAATACACCACAGTTCACCATTTCATTTATCAGTTGTGTACCATTAGGCCACCTCCATCCATTGCAATTTGTGAATATGGCTGCCATGAATATCAGTGTGCAACATCCACTCATGTCTCTGCCCTTAGTTCTTCCAAGTATATATCCAATAACAGGGTTTCAGGACCATATGGCAACCCCATAGTTAGCTTCCTGTGGAACCACCACATTGCCCTCCCAGCTGGGCTGCATTATTCTACTTCCCCACCAACAAGGAATAGTACATCCCTTTCCACGTTTTCTCTAGCACTTGTAACCCTCTATTTATTTTTTAACAGTTTCTTTTACACACCATAGAATCTACCCTAAGTAAACAATCAGTGATTCCCAGTATAATCACATAATTATACATTCACTCCCATAGTTTATATGAGGACATTCCCATCTCTGCCCCAAAGAAAGAGGAAAAGGAGAAAAATAAATGAAGAATAAAAATACAAAAGATAGAAGAAAAATAAAAATAAAATACAATGAAAAGTTCAGATAACATCACCACCACCAAGAATCCCATATCACTCTCTTATATCCTCCTCTTACAGACATTTAGCTTTGGTATATTGCCTTTGTTACAATTAATGGAAGCATCTTTCAATATTACCATTAACTGTAGACTCTAGTTTTCATTGATTGTATTTTTCCCCTATACCTTCCAATTTTCAACACCTTGCAATGTTGACATTCATTTGCTCTCCCTCATTCAAAAACATTTTTATATTTGTACATTTAATAACTAACATTGACCACTCTAGGTTTTGCTAAGTAAATACAATCCCAGTATTTATCTTCTATCTTTCCTTCTGGTGTCATACATGCCCCTAGCCTTCCTCTTTCAACCATACTCACGCTCATCTTTGTTCAGAGTACTTACAATATTGTGCTATCATCACACAGTAGTGTGCTATCCATTTCTGGATCCATAAAATCAATCCTGTTGATCATTCCGCACTCGTTCAGCATCAAAAGCCCAATCTCTAACCTATCTCCTGATAACCTGTGTTCTCAACTCTCAAATTTTGCTCATCATTGTTGGTCCATATTAGTGAGACCATACAGAATCCATCCTTTTCTTTCTGGCTAATTTCACTCAATGTAGTGTCTACTGTCTACCATTTTGTCTTTTGGATTTTATGTCTATCTTACTTTATTTTTATTTTTTCCCTCTCTCTCTCTTTACCTTTACTGATAGTCTTCATTTCTACACACTTCTCCAAACCTCTCTCTCTTGTCTTTTCCTATCTTCCTGTAGTACTCCCTTTAGTATTTCTTGTTCACAAACTCTCCGTGTCTCTTTGTCTGAAAATATTTTAAACTCTCCCTCATTTTTGAAGAAGAGTTTTGCTGGATATAGAATTCTTGGTTGGCAGTTTTTCTCTTTCAGTATCTCAGATATATCATAACATTGCCTCATTGCTTCCATGGTTTCTACTGAGAAATCCACATAGCCTTATTGAGCTTCCCTTGTATGTGATGGATCACTTTGCTCTTGCTGCTTTCAGAATTCTCTCTTTGTCTTTGACATTTGATGATCTGGTTATTATGTGCTTGGATTTGGTCTACTTGGATCTATTCTGTTTTGGGTATGCTGTACTTTTTGGATCTGTAATTTTATGTCTTTCATAAGAGATGGGAAATTTTCAGTGATTATTTCCTCCATTATACTTTCTGCCCCTTTCCCCTTCTCCTGTGACACCCATGACACATATAGTTGTGTGCTTCATGTTGGCATACGGTTCCCTGAGACACTGCTCATATTTTTCCATTCTTTTCCCTACATATTCTTTTGTGTTTAGGATTTCAGATGTCCTGTCCTCCAGTTCATGAATCCTCTCTTCTGCCTCTTCAAATCTGCTTTTGTATGTCTCCATTGTGTTTTTCATGTCTTCTATTTTGTCTTTCATTCCCATAAGTTCTGCCAATTGTTTTTTCAAACTTTCAAGTTCTTCCTTATGTTTGCCCAATGATTTTTTTATCTCCTTCATCTCTTTTGCCATATCTTCCCTCAACTCGTTGATTTGATTTTTGAATTGATTTAGGAGATTTATTTGATTAGTTATTTGTAGCTTCAATTCCTGTATCTCAGTTGAAGTGTAGGTTGTTCTTTTGACCGGGGCCATGTCTTCATTTTTTATAGTGCAGTTTATAAATTTTTATTGCCTAGGCATCTGGTTTCTTGATTACCACAATCAGATTTTCCTGGGTGTCAGGAGGAGGCCATATTCAGTATCAGATTTCCCTGAGGGTAAGACAGAAATTTGTCAGACTTTCGTGTGAGAGTTCTAGGTGGTGTCCTTTTCCTATCCTGCCCAGCAGATGGTGCTTGTCAGCCCGCAATTCCCCACTGGTGTAAAGAGGTGTGCTGCATTTAATTCTCAGTGGGTCATGTCCTGGCCATGGTCTGAGGGTGTCAGAAGTCAATTTTAAGCAGTTTTTGTATTTTTTCCCCTCCCAGGCCTTGGGGGTCTCCGTTCTCTGAAGGAAGGCTGCTACATGAGCTGGGCCCTGTCCCTCTCTTTTCTCAAGGAAGATAAACCCTTTAGGGAATTGTCTCCACTTGAGTATTTCCTTTGACCCTCTATCTTAATTCTACCCTTGTCTGCATCAGTGCTGACAACTGAAAATGCCTGATACTTTCTCTAATGAGCTACTTATAATGAGAGGAAAAAAGAGAAAAAAGTAAGAAGTCCCCTTTCCAAAGCCAGTCCTCAGCCCTCCAGTTCACCAGGCAAGAACCAGAATTGGTACATGGTTCTGTGTGCACCTTTTCTTGGGACACAGCCCTTTTCCATTATTCTGATCTCAGTGGACTCCAAAGCCTCTATTTTTATTTATTTATGTATTTTTTTCCATCAGCCCTGACCTCTGCCAGGATAAACCTCCAGGTTCCTCACCTGCTTGCTCTGGGTTTATCCATGCTCATAGCCTGTATACGGTAGTCCAAATTTGTTAATTAAAACCACAGTTATAGCTTGGTTGAGCTAAATTTCCTTGCTCCCAGCAGGGACTACTTCTTTTTCCCACAGCAAAGTTTTGCAACACAGCCCGCCATGCTGGTTGGGTAAGAGCACCAGCTTCACAGTTTGGGGAACTTTACTTACAGTTCTTTGCTGCAATCTCAGCCATTCCACCCATTCCTGACTGGTGTACAATGTTGTCCAGTCAGGGGTGTCTCCCCATCAGTTGTTCCAGACTATTTTCCAGTTGATCCTGGCTATTTACTATTTGCTCTAGGGGATTAGCTAAATTCCACACCTCTCTATGCTGCCATCTTGGCCCACCTCTCTTTGTCAGGATTTTGTTTTCTTGTTTATGCTTTCAGGGATGGTGTGGTCCTGCTTTTATTTAGTGGTTTCCCCTTTTTGTGTGGAGTCAAGGGCTTGCCCTGTGTTCCAGTAATCACCATTAAATCCCCAGACTTTAGATTCTGGTTTCAGAAAATACCCTGAGGAAAACTACAGTGTCATTTCTAGCTCATGACTCTGGTTTCATAATTGTTCTTCATTCATGGCTTCTGGGATTTCCTTTACTTTCTTACAAGCT
Organism: Choloepus didactylus; assembly: GCF_015220235.1. Taxonomy (NCBI): domain Eukaryota; kingdom Metazoa; phylum Chordata; class Mammalia; order Pilosa; family Megalonychidae; genus Choloepus; species Choloepus didactylus. The sequence continues at coordinate 6,213,698 of NW_023637606.1, forward strand.
CAGCTATAAATGGAAGGGGATATCTATTGAATTTTAGCAAGCATTTTTGGTGTTTTTTTGTGAAAGAGTTTTTTAGAATGATTTTCCTAAAATTAAAAACTGACCTTCATATTCCTCAGCATGAAATCTGTCTGTGGTTTCTCCATTGCCTAAAAGCCCACCTCCCTTAGCATAGTGCTCAAGGTCTTTCCCTGTGTGGCCCTGCCAACTTCCATAGTTTTCTTTTCTGCTCTTTTCCTCATGCCTGTCTCTTGTTGTACCAATGAACTTCCTGCTCCCAAAAGGCACCAAGTTCTCTTCTCTAGGATCTCCTCACATGGGTGGCAGCCATGGGGCTCAAACCATGAATGTGAAACACTTAGCACAATGTTTGACAAACATTTGTGCCAGTGTATATGTAATGATGGAAATAATAATATTTTATCCTGTCCATCCCCAAATCTTCAGGGACATTTGACTCCTCTGAAAGTATTACTAATTTTGAAAAAATAAATGCATTACCCTAAGGCAGTGGTTCTTTACCAGGATATTCTGTTCCCACCAACTCCACCCCAGGGGACACTTGGCAATGTCTTGTAACACATTTGTTGTCATAACTGGGGCATGTGTGTGCTCTTGGCATCTAGTGTGTAGCAGCCAGGGATGCTGCTAAATGCCTTACAGTGCACAGAATAGTCCCCACCACCAAGAGTAGTCCATCCCCCAATACTGATAGTACCCTGTTGAAAAACTGTCCTGGGGCTCTGTGTGTCCCAGTCTGAGATGCTGAGGTTGGGCCTTACAGAGGATGACCTTGACTTCCACTGCAGGTCACAGTCTGTGTCCTAAACCTTGGTCTTGATCCTAACTTCCAGGGGCATCCCTTCTGCTTGACTTTGTAGATCAACTCCATCCTCCTCACTTGGACCTTGTGGATCCTGAGGCAGAAACTTTCCAGTGTCAATGCCGAAGTCTCAACGCTCAAAGACACCAGGTGCGGTCCCTCTTCCTTTCCTACCTCTTACAGTCATCTTTCTTCCAGAAAGTTTTGTGGAATGCCAGGTCCTATGCCCAAAGATGAGGCCTCCTTAGAATAGCAGTGTCTAGGACTGCAACAAGACTTGGGCTCAAACCCCAGCACTACCACTTGTTTGCTGTGTGACCTTAGGCAAGTTACCTTCGTATATTATACCATCAATACTCTTTTCCTTTGCATACATTTAGATGTTTATCTACAAAAAATAGAACAATAATATTTTATTTTCTATACCTATTTTTTCTGTTAATATATATGATGTCATGAGTATGTTCCCACTTAATCAGAAATTCTTCTATAATATCATTTTTGGCATGATATTTCAGTACAATGATGTAGCACAACTTATTTTAATTATCCCTTATTCATGGATATTTAAGTTGTTTCTGTTTTTTTTTGTTTTTTTTTCATTGTTTTTTTGTTTTGTTTTTGCTTTTATAAGCAATACTCCCTTGAATACTCTTGTAGATAAATCTTCTTCTACATCTGTGGTTATTTAATTATGAAATATGAAATTGCCTTAGTCAAAGGGCAGGTGAATTGTAACATTTTAAATACATAGTGCATGTTATTTTCCAAAAAATTGGTTCCTATTTAATTGACCATCAGAATTGTGTGAGTGCTTGTTTCTCTGCAGCTATGCCTATGCTGAGTTTGATCCTTATTTTTGTTGCGGCACTTTAATATGTGACGTAGCTATCTCATTATATTTGCTCATATATATTATTTTATGTAAGAGACATGAGGCTTTTTCACATTCTTATAGACCATTTGCATTTCCTATCTTTATCACCCTACTGTTTAAGAACCTATTAGAATCAGACATTTTCTGAGTTTTACTGTCAGTGACATAATGATGTCCTTTGCTTCTGTTACTCTCAGTGTCCAATCCACTGTCCATTAAAATATTTTTTTGGAAAAGTTAATGCAAAAAGTTAAAATGAAGTTAATTCTTGCTACATATTCTGGTTTGCTAAAGCTGCCTTTATGCAAAATACCAGAAATGGACTGGTTTTTATAATGGGGATTTATTAGTTTCCAAATTTACAGCTCTAAGGGCATAAAAGTGTCCAAATTAAGGCATCAACCAGAGGATTGAAGAAAGACTGATGGCAATCTGGAACACCTCTGTCAACTGGGAAGGCACGTGACTGGTGACTGCTGGTCCTTTGCTCCCAGGTTCTGGTTTCAAAATGGCTTTCTCCAAAATGTCTCTGAGCTTCTGTCTCTTAGCCTGTGTGCATCCTTTCTTGAGATTCTTTCTCTTTTGGCTTCTCTCTTTCTCAGCTCCTGTGCCTCTTCACTTGTTCTCCCAGGGCATTTCTCTCCAAGCATCTGGGGGTCCTTTTTTAGCTTCTCCCAGGCAAAGTCTGGGCTTCATCTCTTAATGCCTCCAAACATCTTTCTGTCTGTGTCTCCAAGCATCAGCATCTGTGTTGGCTCTTGAGCCCTCTTAAGTACTCCAGTGAACTAATCAAGACCCACCCAATGGGTGGGGTCCACACCTCCGTCGAAATAATTTACTCAAAGAACTCACCAACAGTTGGGTGAGGCACATCTCCATGGAAACAAGCTTTCCACCATAATCAAAAGACTAATACATCTGCCCCCATTAAGGAACATGGATTTTGTGGGGGACATAATAGATTCAAACCAGCACACAACATTAAAAAAAAGCAGTAAAAAGGGAAAACATGAAAAGCAATTTCCCAGGTCTCCCCCATCTGGAGCAAATATTATCGCTTGAATTATGCTTCCTTCCAGAATAGTCTATGCCTGTAAATTCTCCTTCTTTTTATAAATGATAGGATGCTGTGCATATCATTCTGTATTTGTTCATCCACATGTTGTATAACATTTCATATCAATACTTATGGCTAATAACAACTAACAGTAATGCTTATTTTGTGTCAGTTTTAAGCACTAAAGGTCTTTTCATCTCATCATTCAATCTGTAGAACAAGCTGATGGCATAGATATTTCATTATCCCTATATCAAAGTGAGGAAACTGAGGCACAAGGAGGTGACATAACTCACAAAGTCTGTGAATTATTGTTCAGAAATTGAATGCAGTGGTCTGTACCTTACCCACTACAGCATATTGTCATCCCCCTTGCATTTTACAATGTGACTGTAATCCGCCTTCTGTCTCTGTGGATTTGCCATTGGGGACATTTCATATAAATGGAATCACATACTATGTGCATGGCTTCTTTCTCTTAGCTTAATGTTTTTTTAACGCATTTTTTATGGTGAACTTTAACATATATACATAGCAATGATAACTTTCAAAGTATGATTTAACAAGTAGAGAGCAAATTTCAAAGATTATCATGGGTCACGGTTCCACAATTCAGCTATTTCCAGTATTGTAAAATATACCCTGTGTAAAGAAAGGTGTTAACTTTCAGTGTACAGCTCAGCAAGCAGTTATACAGGTAATTTCAAAATTTGTTATGGGTTACAGTTTCACAGTTTCAGTTCTTTCCATATTATGCAATATAGGGTATATACAGAAAGGTGAAGAATTTCAAAGCACAATTCAACAAGTAGCTATGGAGCAAATTTCAAAGGATGTTATAGGTTACACTTCCGTTGTGTTATTTATCTCCTTTCAGCTACTCCAACCCCCCAGCATCTAAATATATATATTCCAATATTCATAAACATTTGTTAAATTTTATCTTGTTTGTTGCTACCCATTCCTCTCACTTACTCTCTTTCTCCAACTCCAAAAGTGTCTACACAGTGAGCACCCTAACTTGTTCATATTGAAAAGGGGTGTCAACATGATGGGGAAGGGGGTTTCATCTGATTGTTGTTCTTAAAGAGACCATTGCCTCTGTGTTTTAGAGCTTGTCTGGCAAAGGAACATTGGTGGATTTAAGTTTCTGAGAGATAAAACTTAGTGAGTCAATCTTTTATAGAATCTGAGGTAGGGACCTAGGTATTTGGGGACTATTTTTGGCAAGGGCATGGCATACTGTGGCCATTTGGGATGTCTGGCTGGAGTTTGCATAGGAGAAACCTTGAGGAGAGCCTCTTGACTCTATTTGGGATCTCTCAGCCACTGTGACCTCAGCTTGTTACCTATCTTTTTATTTCCACTTTTGGTCAAGCAGGCATTTTCAATCCCTCGCTGCCAGGGCCTGGCTCATTCCTGGGCATCATGTCCCATGTTGACAGGGAGATTTATTTCCCTGGGACATATGTGCCTTGTGGAGGTGAGGTTAATGCATTTATTTACTGAGTTGGGCTTAAAGAGAGAAAGGCTCATCTGAGCAACAGTGAGGTTCCCTGGAGGTGCTTCTTAGGCGTAATTATAGGAGGGCTCAGCCTCCCATTTACAATCCTAAATTTCACAAGAGCAGGCCTCAAGTCAAGGGCTTGATTCATTAAGTAATGGGTTCCTAATTTCACTTAATATATATTCTATCCCAAGCTAAATGGTCAGATTCTAACATTATCTTCACTTTGTTGTACAATCCTCATCACTCTTAAATTTAAACAATTACAATACATCCCAGAGCTCTTATCAGCTGCCAATAATTCACCCCTAGTGTTATTGTAGTGTTGGTGACCCTTATGATCATATCTGTACATATTAGTTTATCATTCCCCCTTCACTAGCTTCTATTTCTAGGTGCCCTATATTCTACATCATAAGACACTTATTTTACATTTTTCACAGAGTTCACATTAGTGGTAACATACAGTATCTCTCCTTTTGTGTCTGCCTCATTTCACTCAGCACTATGTCTTCAAGGTTCATCCCACTGTCATATGTTTCATGACCTCATTCCTTCTTACTGCTGCATAGTATTCCATGTGTATATACCACATTTTGTTTATCCACTCATCTGTTGAAGGACATTTGGGTTGTTTCCATCTCTGGGCAGTTGTGAACAATGCTGCTATGCACATAGGTGTGCAAATATCTGTTCATGTCACTGCTTTCAGATTTTCCAGGTATATAACAAGAACTGAAATTGCTGGATCATAGGGTAACTCAATATTTAGTTTTCTGAGGAACTCCTGAACTGTTTTCCAGAGTGGCTGCACCCTTATACAGTCCCACCAGCAATGAATGAGAGTTCCAATTTCTCCATATCCTCTCCGGCATTTGTAGTTTCCTGTTTGTTTAATGGCAGCCATTCTTATTGGTGTGAGATGATATCTCATTGTGGTCTTAATTTGCATCTCCCTAATGGCCAATGAAGCTGAACATTTTTTCATGTGTTTCTTGGCCATTTGTATTACTTCTTCAGAGAACTGTTTTTTCATGTCTTTTGCCCATTTTGTAATTGGGCTGTCCATACTATCATTGAGTTGTAGGATTTCCTTATATTTACAAGATATCAATCTTTCATCAGATACACGGTTTCCAAATATTTTTTCCCATTGAGTTGGCTGCCTCTTCACTTTTTTGACAAATTCCTTTCAGGTACAGAAGCTTTGAAGTTTGAGGAGTTCCCATTTATTTTTTCTTTTGTTGCTTGTGCTTTGGGTGTAAGGTCTAGGAAGTGACCTCCTAATACAAAGTCTTGAAGATGTTTCCCTACATTATCTTCTAGGAGTTTTATGGTACTGTCTCTTATATTGAGGTCTTTAATCCATTTTGAGTTAATTTTTGTGTAGAGAGTGAGGTAGGGGTCCTCTTTCATTCTTTTGGATATGGATATCCAGCTCTCCCAGCCCCATTTGTTGAATAGACTGCTATGTCCCAGTTCAGTGGTTTTGGGGGCCTTTTCAAAGGTCAATCCACCATAGATCTGGGGGTCTATCTCCAAATTCTCAATTTGATTCCATTGATCAATATGTCTACCTTTTTGCCAGTACCATGCTGTTTTGACTAGTGTGGCTTTATAATAATTTTCAAAGTCAGTGAGTTTAAGTCCTCCCACTTCATTTTTCTTTTTTGGAATGTTTTTAGCAATTTGAGGCATCTTCCACTTCCAAGTAAATTTGATAGCTAGCTTTCCCAATTCTGTAAGGAATTGCATTGAATCTGTAGATGAGTTTGGATAGAATTGACATCTTGATAACATTTAGCCTTCCTATCTATGAACAAGGAATATTTTTCCATCTTTTTAGATCCCCTTCTATTTCTCTTAGTAAAGTTATGTAGTCTTCTATATATAGGTCTTTCACATCCTTAGTTCAGTTTATTCCTAGGTATTTGATTTTTTAGTTGCTATTGAGAATGGTACCTTTTTCTTGAGTGTCTCTTCAGTTAGGTCATTTCTAGTGTATAGGAACATGACTAACTTATGTGCATTAATCTTGTATCCTGCTACTTTGCTAAATTTTTTTATTAGCTCAAGTAGCTGTGTCATTGATTTTTCAGGGGTTTCCAGATATAAGATCATATTGTTTGTAAATAATGACAGTTTTTCTTCTTCCTTTCGAATTTGGATGCCTTTTATCTCTTTGTCTTGCTGGATTACTCTGGCTAGCACTTCTAACACAATGTTGAATAGTAGTGGAGACAGTGGGCATCCTTGTCTCATACCTGATCTTAGCAGGAAGGCTTTTTCAGTCTCTCACCATTAAGTACTATGCTGGCTATGAGTTTTTCTTATATGCCCCTTATCATATTGAGGAAGTTTCCTTCAATTCCTACATTTTGAAGTGTTTTTTTCTTTTAATCAGAAAAGGATGCTTGATTTTGTTGAATGCTTTTTCAGCATCTGTTGAGATGATCATTTGATTTTTCCTTTTTGATTTGTTATTGTGTTGTATTTCATTGATTGATTTTCTTATGTTGGACCATCCTTACATGACTGGGATGAACCCCACTTCATCATAGTGTATGATTTTTTTAATGTGTCTTGAATTTGCAAGTATTTTTAATGTGTTTTCAATTTGCAAGTATTTTCTTGAGAATTTTTGCATCTATATTCATGAGGGAGATAAACCTGTAGTTTTCCTTTCTTGTAGCATCTTTACCTGGTTTTGATATTAAAGTGATGTTAACTTCATAAAATAAGTTAGGTAGTGTTCTAATTTTCTTCATTGTTTTGAAAGAGTTTAAGTATGATTGGTGTCAGTTCTTTTTGGAAAGTTTGGTAGAATTCCCCTGTGAAGCCATCTGGCCCTGGGCGTTTATTTGTGGGAAGCTTTTCAATGACTGATTGGATCTCTTTGCTTATGATTGGCTGGTTGAGGTCTTCTGTTTCTTCTCTTGTCAGTTAGGTTGTTCATATGTTTCCAGGAAATTGTCAATTTCGTCTATATTATCTAGTTTGCTGGCATACTGCTGTTCATAGTATCCTCTTATAATTTTTAAAATTTCTTCAGGGTCTGCAGTAATGTCACCTCTCTTATTTTGTCAATCTAGCTAGGGGCTTGTCAATCTTGATCTTCTCAAACAACCAACTTTTGGTTTTATTTATTCTATTGTTTTTTTTGTTCTATGTCATTTATTTCTGCTTTAATCCTTGCTATTTTTTTGTTCTATTTGGTTTATGATTAGTTTGCTGTTCATTTTCTAGCTTCTTCAGTTTTTCCATTAGTTCTTTGATTTTAGCTCTTTCTTCCTTTTTAATATATGCATTCAGAGCAATAAATTTCCCCCTCAATACCACCTTTGTTGCATCCCATAAGTGTCAATATGCTGTGTTCTCATTTTCATTCATCTGTCTATATTTAGAAATTTCTCTTGCTATTTCTTCTTTAACCCACTGATTGTTTAGGAGTGTGTTGTTTGAACTCCAGATATTTGTGAGTTTTCTAAGTCTCTGATGATTATTGACTTCTAATTGTATTCCATTGTGAGCAAAGTATGAGCTTTGAATAATTTCAGTCTTTTTAAGTTTATTGAGGCTTGTTTTATGGTCCAGCATAAGATCTATTCTGGAGAAAGTTCTGTGAGCACTAGAGAAGAATGTGTATCCTGGTGATTTGGGATGGAATGTTCTATATATATCTGTTAATTCAAATTCATTTATCAGATGGTTTAGGTTTTCAATTTGTTTATTGGTCCTCTGTCTGGTTGATCAATCTATAGGAGGGAATGTTGTATTGCAGTCTCCCACAATTTTTGTGGAAACATCTGTTGCTTCCTTCAGTTTTGCCAATATATGTCTCATGTACTTTGGGTCACCTTGATTGGGTGTGTAGATACTTACGATTGTAATTTCTTCTTGTTTAATTGTCCATTTTATTAGTATACAGTGACCTTCTTTGTCTCTTGTAACATCCTTGAATTTAAAGTCTATTTTATCTGAGATTAATATTGCTACTCCTGCTTTCTTTTGGCTGCAGCTTGCATGGGGTATTTTTTTCCCATTCTTTCACTTTCAATTTCTTTGTTTCTCTGGGTCTAAGATGAGTCTCTTGTAAGGAACATATTGATGGTTCATATTTTTTAATCCATTTTGCCAATATATATCTTTTAATTTGGGAGTTTAGTCCATTCACATTCAATGTTATTACTGTGAAGGGGTTTCTTGAATCAGCCATCCTATCCTTTGTGTGTCTGAGTATTTCCCCCTCTTTATTTCCTTTAATGTACCCCTACTAAATCTCTTTAGTTTTGAACCCTTCTCCATACTTGTCTCCCCTTTCTTTGTTTCTTTGCCAGTAGGGCTCCTTTTAGTATCTCTTGTAGGGCAGGTCTCTTGTTAGCAAATTCTCTCAGCATTTGTTTGTCTGTGAAGATTTTAAGCTCTCCCTCAAATTTGAAGGAGAACACTGTGGATAAAGAATTCTTGGTTGGCAATTTTCCTCTTTAGAATTTTAGATATGTCATACCATTGCCTTGTTGCCTCCCTGGTGGCCACTGAGTAGTCACTGCTTAGTCTTTTGTTGTTTCCCTTGTATTGTGGTGAATTGCTTCTCTCTTGCTGTTTTCAGAACTTATGCCTTCTCTTCAGCATTTGACAATCTGATCAGAATATATCTTGAAGTGGGTTTATTAGGATTGACTCTGTAGTTCATTAGGCATCTATGATTTGCATATTTATGTTGCTTAGAAGGGCTGGAAGTTTTCCCCAACAAGTTCTTTGAATACCTTTTCCTTTACCCTTCTCTTCCCCTTCTGGAACACCAATGATTCTTATATTTGTGTGCTACATGTTGTCCATCATACCCCTGAGTTTCATTTTGAATTTTTTTTCTCATTCTTTCTTTCTCCAGTTTGCTTATTCTTTCCTCACCTTCCTCTAATTAGTACTGTGTGTATCCAGATTCTTTTAAATTTGATCAACATTTTCTTTTATTTCTATAAAATCATCTACTTTTTTATTTACTCTTGCAAATTCTTCTTTATGCTCTTCTAGGGTCTTCTTCATGTCCTTTATATCCTGTGCCATGATCTCATTTTTTATGGTTACTTCTTTGATTAATTGCTCCAAGTATTGTGTCTCCTCTGATTTTTTGATTTGGGTGTTTGGGTTTGGGTTATCCATCTCTTCTGGTTTCTTCATATGCTTTAGAATTTTCTGTTGTTTTTGGCCTCTTGGCATTTGCTTATCTTGATAGGGTTCTTTTATGGTATGCAGGCTTATTTGAACAAGTATTTATAATTTTTCAGAGCTACAGCTTGGTGGAGTGCACTTTCCCTAAGTTACCAGCAGACGGCGCCCCAAGCCACCTCTTACCCCCATCCAGTTCTCCCCAACTTCATCTATGCAGCAAGTGGGGTCTGAATCTTGTGGGGCTCCAATCAGTGCATCAAATTTCTGTGTGCAGTTGGTGCTGCCAGACCTGAAGGTGGGGGATGTGCTGTGTGCAGTTAGGGAGGGAAGATGGCTTCAAAACTCAAATCTCCCAGCCATTCCTGGAGACTTAAAGCTGTTGCAGGTGCCTACCATTTGGCTCAGACTCCCCCAGTCCCTCTGCTGTGGGCCACCAGTCCCTGGGATTGGTGTAGGGATTTCTGTGTGGGACCCACCTCCAAGCCATACTTTCCATTGGCCTCTGCAGAGGGAAGACTGCACAATGTCACAGGAGAGCAGAATCCACAAGCATAGCTCAGGGTGCACAGGGGCATTCCCAGCCTGCAAAAAAGCTGACTGTACAGGTCATGGTAATTTCCCCTTCCTGCAGACCTCTTCCTTCCCAGCTCTGGGACAGTTAGCTGTGGGTGTGTGAATGGCTATCATCCACACCAGATACTGAGGTGGTTGCCCAGAGCATGGAAAGCACTCCCCACGGTGCTTGATTGCACAGCTCTTGCTGCTGGATCTGCAGCCACTTTTAGGGATTTTTAAACTAACCCGCCTCCAAACTCTGACCCTAGTTTTCTCCCACTGCAGTGTGGCTGCCATTTCCCCAGCAGCCTCACTCACTCATTTCCAAATGTAGACTCTCAGTTTCACCTAGTGCACAGTTACTGTGGATGTAGCAGACCTTGTCCAGCTGGTACAATCCTGGAACTGGTATTCTGGAGCACTGTCTGTCTTTTGTCTAGTGTTATTCACAGAGAAGTATTTTTCTTTGTGTCTCCTAATCCATATCTTGGATCCCTTTTTTTTCATCCCTCCAGCAAGCCTGCCTCATGCCTGACAGCCAGTTTGGAGTACTGTCAGTACTGTCTCTTATATGGAGGTGTTTGATCCACTTTGAGTTAATTTTTGGGTAGAGTGAGAGGAAGGGGTCCTCTTTTTTTCTTTTGGATATGGATATCCAGTTCTCCCAACCCCATTTATTGAAGAGACTGTTCTGTCCCTGATCAGTGGATTTGGGGACCTTATCAGAAATCAGTCAACCATAGATCTGGGGGTCTATTTCTGAATTCTTAATTTGAATCCATTGATCAATATGTCTATCTTTGTGCCAATCCCATGCTCTTTTGACTACTGTGTCTTTATAGTAGGCTTCGAAGACAGGAAGTGTAAGCCCTCCCTCTTTGTTTTTCTATTTTAGAATGCTTTTGGCAGTTCTAAGCCCCTTTCCCTTTGAAATAAATTTGATAACTGGCTTTTCCAAGTCTGCAAAGTGGGTTGTTGGAATTTTCATTGGAATTGCATTGAATCTGTAGATGAGTTTGGGGGGTAGAATTGACATCTTAATGACATGTAACCTTCCTATCTGTGCCAGTTTGAATGTATTATGTCCGAAAAAATGCCATTATCTTTGATGCAATCTTGTGTGGGCAGACTTATTCGTGTTGATTAGATTGGAATTTTTTTAGTGTTTCCATGGAGATGTGACTCAATCAACTGTGAGTGAAATGTTTGATTAGATAATTTCTATGGCGGTGTTAGCCTACCCATTCAGGGTGGGTATTAATTGGATAACTGGAGTCCTATTAAGGAGTTCACAGACAAGGACCTCAGAGCAACTGAGAGTGACATTTTGAAGACAAGCCACAGCTAAGAGAGGACAAAACTCCCCAAAAGCAATATTTTAGAGAATGCCATTTTGAAATGCAACCTGGGAGCAAGCAGATGCCAGCCATATGCCTTCCCAGCTAACAGAGGTTTTCCTGATGCCAATGGCCTTTCTCCAGTGAAGGTATCCTTTGTTGATGCCTTACCTTGGACACTTTATGGACTTAAGACTGTAACTTTGTAATCAAATAAACCCCCTTTATAAAAGCCAATCCATTTCTTGTATTTTGCTTAATGGCAGCATTAGCAAACTGGAACACTATCCATGAACATGAAATATCTTTCCATCTCTTTAGGTCCCCTTCTATTTCTTTTAGTAAAGTTAAGTAATTTTCTGTGTAGAGTTCTTTTACTTACTTGGTTAAATTTCTTCCTAGGTACTTGATTTTTTTTTAGTTGCTGTTGTGAATGGAATCTTCTTCTTGAGTGTCTCTCCCATGAGGTCATTTCTAGTTTATAAGAACATTACTGACTTGTGCTTTAATCTTGTATCCTGCCACCTTGTTGAATTTGTTTATTAGCTCATGTAGCTGTGTCATTGATTTCTCAGGGTTTTCCAAGTATATGATCATATCATCTGCAAATAATGACAGTTTTACTTCTTCCTTTCCAATTTGGATGCCTTTTATTTCTTTGTCTTTCCAGATTGCTCTGGCTAGCACTTCTAGCACAATGTTGAATAAAAGTGGTGTCAGCGGGCATCCTTGTCTCATTCCTGATCTTAGAGGGAAGGCTTTCAGTCTCTTGCCACTGAGCACTGTGCTGGCTGTGGGTTTTTCACGTATGCCCTTCATCATATTGAGGAAGTTTCCTTCAATCCTACCTTTGGAAGTGTTTTTATAAAAAAAAAAAAAGATGCTGGATTTTGTCGAATGCTTTTTCAGCATCTACTGAGATGATCATTTGATTTTTCCCTTTTGATTTGTTATTGTGTTGTATTACATTGATTGATATTCTTATGTGGAACCATCCTTACATGACTGGGATGATCCCCACTTCGTCTTGGTGTATGACTTTTTAAATGTGTCTTTGGATTCGATTTGAAAGCATTTTGTTGATAATTTTTGTGTCCATATTCATAAGGGAGATTGGCCTGTAATTTTCCTTTCTTGTAGCATCTTTGCCTGGTTTGGTATTAGAGTGATGTTAGCTTCATAGAATGAGTTAGGTAGTGCTCCACTTTCTTCAGTGTTTTGAAAGAGTTTAAGATTGGTGTCAGTTCCTGTTGGAAAGTTTGGTAGAATTCCCCTGTGAAGCCATCTGGCCCTGGGCATTTATTTGTGGGAAGCTTTTTGATAACTGACTAGATCTCTTTGCCTGTGATTGGCTGGTTGAGGTCTTCTGTTTCTTCTCTGGTCAGTCTAGATTGTTCATGTGTTTCCAGGAAATTGTCCATTTCCTCTACATTATCTAGATTGTTGGCATGCAGTTCTTCATAGTATCCTCATATTTTTTAAAATTTCTCTGGGATCCACAGTCATATCCCCTTTCTCATTTATTATTTTGTTGATTTGGGTCTTCTCTCTTTTTGATTTTGTCAAAGAAGCTAACTGCTTCTCCATCTTGTTGATCTTCTCAAAGAACCAACTTTGGGTTTTATTTATTTTATTTATTTTTGTTCTCTATGTCATTTATTTCTGCTTAATCCTTGTTATTTCTTTTTTCTGCTTGGTTTATGATTAATTTGCTTTCACTTTTTAGCTTCTTCAGTTGTTCCATTAGTTCTTTGGTTTTAGCATTTTATTCCTTTTTAATGTATGCATTTAGAGCCATAAATTTCCCCCTCAATACTGCCTTTGCTGCATCCCATAAGTTTTGTTATGTTGTTTTCTCATTTTCATTCATCTCTAGATATTTAGCAATTTCTCTTGCAATTTCTTCTTTGACATGCTTATTGTTAGGAATGTGCTGTTTAACCTCCAGATATTTGTGAATGTTCTAGATCTTTGATGGTTATTCACTTTTGTTGCATTCAGTTGTGGTCAGATTATGTTCTTTGAGTAATTTAAATCTTAAATTTATTGAGGCTTGTTTTATGCCCCAGCATATGATCTATCCTGGAGAATGTTCCAGGAGCACTAGAGAAGAAGGTATATCCTGGTAATTTGGGATGTAATGCTCTCTATATATCTATTAAGACTAATTGATTTATCACATTGTTTAGGTTTTCAATTTCCTTATTGGTCCTCTGTCTGGTTGATCTATCTGTAGGAGAGAGTGGTATACTGAATTCTCCCATGATTATTGTGGAAACATCTATTGCTTCCTTCAATTTTCCCAGTATTTGTTTCATTTACTTTGTAGCACCTTGATTGGGTGCATAAACATTTATGATTGTTATTTCTTCTTGTTGAATTGTCCATTTTATTAGTATATAGTGTCCTTCTTTGTCTCTTATGACATTCTTGCGTTTAACGTTTATTTTTATCTAAGATTAATATTGCTGCCCCAAGTTTCGTTTGGCTGAAGCTTGTATGGAATAGATATTTTCATCCCTTCAGTTTTAATCTCTTTTTGTCACTGGACTAAGATGAATCTTTTGTAAACAGCATATTGATGGTTCTTATTTTTTAACCCATTCTGCCAATCTATAATTTTTAATTGGGGAGTTTAATTCACTCATATTCAGTTTTAATTCTGTCAAGGTGTTCTTTAATTAGCCATCTCATCCTTTGGTTTTTAGTTTTCAGATCTATTTTTCCTCTTTCTTCCTTTATTTTCTTTAAGTTACCCTTATTAATACTCTTTAGTTCTGTGCCTGTCTCCAGAACTCTCTCTCCTGTCTTTTTTCTCAGCCAATAAAGCTCCCTGTAGTATATTTTTAGGGCCAGTGTCTTGTTAACAAGTTCTCTCATCCTTTGTCTGTGAAAATTTTAAGCTCTCCCCCAAATTTGCAGGAGCTTTGGTGGATAAAGAATTCTTGGCTGGCAGTTTTTCTCTTTGACAATCTTAATATGTCATACCACTGCCTTCTTGCCTCCATGATGCCCACTGAGTAGTCAGTACTTAGTCTTATGTTGTTTCCCTTTATGTGTTGAATCACTTCTCTCTTGCTGCTTTTGGAACTTTCTTCTTCTCTTCAGCATTTGACAATCTGATCAGAATATGTCTTGGAGTGGGTTTATTTGGATTTATTCTATTTGGAGTTCATTGGGTATCCCTGATTTGCATATTTATGTCACTTAGAAGTGTTGGGAAGTTTTCCCGAACAATGTTTTTGAATATTAGTCCTAGCCCTTTACCCCTCTTCTTCTGGAATACTCATGATTCTTATATTTGTTCATTTCATGTTATCCATCATTTCCCTGAGATCCATTTCAAATTTGTTTATTTTTTTCACCATTCATTCTTTTGTGCTTTCACTTTCTCACTGTGTTGTTTTTATGATTATAAAAATAGTAATGTTTATTTCAAAGCAATTTAGAACCTGTATAAATTTATATCTAAAAAGTACCTAAAGACTCTATACCTAGAGATTCCCATTGCTAATATATCATTTTTTTATTAGACACATTGTGTTTTTACAGAAAAATCAGGCATAAATACAAGATTGCATGTACCATCCTTTTAGGAACACCTTGTAATGATGTGGGTATGGTACTGTTCTGGTTTCCTAATGCTGCCAGTTTGCAAAACACCAGAAATGGATTGGATTTTTAAAAGGAGGTTTATTTGGTTACAAATTTACAGTCTTAAGGCCATAAAGTGTGCAAGGCAAGGCATCAACAATAGGGTACCTTCACTGGAGAACGGCCATTGGCATCCAGAAAACCTGTTAGCTGGGAAGGCATGTGGCTGGTGTCTGCTTGCTCCCAGGTTGCATTCAAAATAGTGTTCTCCAGAATATCAGCTTTCAATGGCCATCTTCAAAATATCTCTCAGCTGCAGCTTTTCTCTAAAATGTTTTTTAGTTTCTGTCAGCTCTCTGCTTGTTTCTCCTGGGTGTTTCTGTCTAAGCATCTCTCTTAGCTTCTCTCATCTCCTGTGGGTCCTCCTTCTCCTGAGGGCAAATTCTGGATGTCATCTCTTAGCTTTTCATCTCCACACATCTTTCTGTCTGCATCTCAAAGTGTCTGGGTCTGTGTCAGCTCCAGTGATTTAATTAAGACCCACCCTGAATAGGTGGGATAACACCTTCATGAAAATTATCCAGTCAAAAGTCTTGCCCACAGTTGATTGAGTCACATCTCCATAGAAACACTCAGTCAATAGGTTCCAATCTAATCAATTCTAATATGTCTGCCCCCACAAGATTGCATCAATGAACATGGTGTCTTGGGGGACATAAAACATCCAAACCAGCACAGGTACTATTGTTACAATTGATGGTAGCACATTTTTATAATTGCTATTAACTATAGTCCATGCTTTATTTTAAGTTTCAATTTCAGTATCACTGTAGATTGATTTTCATTTTCCTGATGTCTATTATGTTGAGCATCTTCTCATGTGATTCTTGGGTATCTATATATTTTCTTTGGAGAAATGTCTATTCAATACCTTTTCCCATATTTTTTATTAGAGAAGTGGGTTTACAGAACCATCAAGCATAAAATACAGGATTCTCATACACCATCCCACCATCAACAATTTGCATTGATTTGAAGCAATTGTTACAATTGATGATAACACATTTTTATAATTGTACTATCAGTTAAAATCTACAGTTTAACTTAGGTTTTACATTTGTGTAATGTAGCTCCATGGATTCTATTAAAAACTTTCATTCTGTTACTATATATGCAATCTGACCTTTCCCCTTTTATTAACATAATCATATTAAGATATATATCTCCATGGTGTTAATTGCATTCACAATGTTGTGTTACCATCACCAGTATCCATTACCAAAACGTTTCCATCATTTCAAACAGTAGCCCTGTATATTTTAAGCCTCAACTTCTCATTCCTTATCCTAGCACCATCCCCCAGTAACCCATATTCTATTCTGAGACACTGTGAGTTTGCTTATTCTAATTGCTTCCAATCAGTGAGATCATACAATATTTGTCCTTTTGAGTCTTGCTGATTTCACACAACATGATGCCCTCAGGATTTTTCCATATTATCGCATATATTAGGACTTCATTCCTTTTTATGACTGAATAATATCACATTGTGTGAACACACCACATTTTGTTTATCCATTCATTGATTGGGCAATTGGATTGCTTCCAATTCAATTTTTGAAAATTGTAAATAATACCACTATGCATATTGGTGTGCAAATATATGCTTGCATCCCTACTTTCAATTCTTCTGGGTATATACCTAGTAGCAGGGTTTCTAAGTCATACAGTAATTCTATACTTAGATTTCTGAGGAATCACCAAATTGTCTTCCATCGTGGCTGCACAATTTTACACTCCCACCAATGAGTGAGTGTCCCTATTTCTCCACATCCTCTCCAACACTTATTTCACACTTTTTAACAACTGAAGCCTTTGCCTCCTTTTTAATTGGGATGTCTTTTTGTTAATGACCAACAAAAATGCCTGCAGGATTTGACTTCTTGCACCTGCTTTTGGAGACTCTATCTTGAGTTCATCCTCACCCAGGAGGGGCTCACATGGGAGCAGCCTCACATAATACCTGGGAGGGTGGCCCACCAGGAGAACCCAGAATCTCATCCTTTGCAAATCTTCTTCTGCAGGTTATTGACTTTCAAAGCCTTTGCCCAGCTCTTCATCTTGGGTTGCTCTTGGGTGTTGGGCCTTTTCCAGATTGGAGTCATGGCCAGCGTCATGGCCTACCTGTTCACCATCATCAACAGCCTACAGGGGGCCTTCATCTTCCTCATTCATTGCCTGCTTAACCACCAGGTGTGTGGTCAGCTCTCCTGCCTCCCCATCCCCTCTTCCATGGGACATTCTGTGCAGGGCTCACTTCCTGAATCTGGTTGTGATTTGTCTCAGTGTAATACATCTCCACCTCCAGGTTCGTGAAGAATACAGAAGGTGTTTCACCAGGAAGACCAAGCCCAGCTCTCAGTTCCAGACCTCAGGGGTCTTACTGTCATCCCTGCCCTCCACATCCAAAACGGTAAGACACTGTGTGTTCACCCAGGTGCCTTAGTGGGAGCTGAGACATCCACATTTGTTATCACACTAAATGAAGCGTGGGGATTAGGAGTGGGGGCCTGGGAGCCAGGCTGCCTGGGGTTAAATCCAGCTGTTCCCCTTAATTGCTGTGGAACCTCATGTAAGTTACTTAACCAGATACTCATACAGATATTTAAAAAAGACACATATTAAAATTTATACTTTACTGCTTACTCAATGAGAGGAACAAGGCAGATACTATAACTGTCTTAAAAGGTGATCTGGAGAACAGATCTATCATGCATATCTATCTATCTATCTATCTATCTATCTATCTTATCACCATTCTAATCTATTTATATCATCATCTATTGAATCTATTTATCTATCAGCTACCTATTTCATGAATGTACCTATCTATATATCTATCTGTGTATTGATCACATATCTAGTGCTCTATCTATATCTATCTAATCTATCATCTATCCAATCATCTATCTTCATCTATATAATCTATCAATCTTTCTATCTTATCTATCATCTATCTAATCCGTCTATCATTTTAGTAATCTATCATTTTACTAATCTATCTGTCAATCTGTATATCAATCAGATATATCTGCCTGTTCAATCTATCTAAATCTATATCTATCTGTATGTCTTTCTATCATCTATCTGATCTATCATGTATCTATGATTATCATCTATGTATCTATGTATCTTTATATCTATGTATGTATATACATATGTAGGTATGTATCTATCTATCATCTATGTCTATCTATCTGTCTAATCATGTATCTATTCATCTATGTATCAGTCATCTCTCCATTATATCTATGTATGTATATAATAATCTATCATCTATCTATGTCTATCTCCTTATCCATATAATATATATTCATATATGTACTATATAGAGTTTTTATACATTTTTAGTTATTGCTAAGATTTATATGTAAATCTATTTCTGTGGGTTTATATATGGAATATATATATATACACACACACATGCATTTTTATATGGGCTATGTATGAAATTTTGAAATGATTGTTCAAATGGAGGCAAAAATTTTTTTCATGGGATTATTTAACCATGCTGCCAGTTTTCTACAATTAAAGGTTTGTGAAAAAGCTCCCATAGATCAGAATCACATAAACTGGAGTGGTGTTCTCTAGACAATGCACAGTTTTCCACTGAGGCACAAATTTTTCTCTACACATGTGATCTTATTCGATTGCATGGATTAAAATGCCACCTATTAGCAAATTAGCAGATTTTAAATCTGTAGCCCTACCTCCTCCCCTGAATTCTAATCTCATAACCAATTACACAACAAATGTCTCTACTTAGATGTCTAATAGATAACTCAACTTTTTAAATACATTTTATTGTGAACTTTAACATATATACCTAACAATGATAACTTTAAAAGTACAATTTAACAAGTAGAGAACAAATTTCAAAGAATATCATGGGTCACAGTTCCACAACTTCAGCTATTTCCATTATTCTAAAACATAACATACATATAGAAAGGTGTTAAGTTTCAATGTACAGCTCAACAAGCAGTTGTATAGGTAATTTCAAAAATTGTTATGGGTTATAGTTCCACACTTTCAGTTCTTTCCTTATTATATAATATAAGGTATTACAGGAAGGTGAAGACTTTCAAAGCATAATTCAACAAGTAGCTACAGAGCAAATTTCAAAGGTTGTTGTGGGTTACAGTCACACCATGTCATTTACCTCATTCGAGCTATTCCAACACCCCAGCATCTAAAAAAAATACTTATATAAATTGTCAGTATTCATAATCCTTTGTTAAATCTTCTCTTGTCTGTTGCTATACCTTCCTCTTGTTTAATCACTTTCTTGAACTTTAGGGGTGTCTAGGCAGTGACCACCCTGACTTGTTCATATTGAAAGGGGGTATTGACAGTATGGGGAAGGGGGGCTACGTCTGATTGTTCTTCAAGAGGCTGTTGCCTCTGGGTTTTAGGACTCGTCTGGCATAGGAACACTCTGGTGGATTTAAGTTTCTGAGAGATAAAATTTAGCAAGTTAATATTTTATAGAATCTCAGATAGGGACCTAGGTATGTGGGAACTACTTTTGGTAAAGTCATGGCATACTGGATAACTCAAATTTAACATATTCAAACCTTAACTTCTGATCTCCCAAGTTCAGTGGGAGATCAATGGATGGCGCCTCCTTCTTCCCATTGCTCAGCCCGAAACCTTGAGGTCATTTTTTAAAATGCAATTTTATTGAGATATAGTCACACTCCATATAGTACATCCAAAGTATACAATCAGTGGCTTTCATTATCATCATGTAGTTGTGCATTCATCACCACAATCAATTTTAGAACATTTTCATTACTCCAAAATAAAGAAAAAAAATAAAAGTAAACTAAAAAAGAACACCCAAAACATCCATACTGCTTATCTTCCCCTATTATTTATTTACTATTTTGTCTTTATTACTCATCTGCCCATACATTGCATAAAGGGAGTGCCAGTCAAAAGGGTTTCACAATCACATGGTCTCTTGATAAAAGATATATAGTTACACAATCATCATCAAGAATCAAGGCTACTGGATTACAGTTCAACAGATTCAGGTATTCCCTTATAGCTATTCTAATACATTAGAGACTAAAAAAGAGTATCTTATAATGCACAAGAATAACCTCCAGAATGACCTCTCAACTGTATCTGAAATCTCTTAGCCACTGAAACTTTATTTTGGTTCATTTCTTTTCCCCCTTTTGGTCAAGAGGCATTCTCAATCCCTTTTTGTCAAGGCCAAGCTCATCCCTGGGAGTCATATCCCATGTAGGGGGGATGGTAGTAAGTTTATTTGCAGAGTTGACCAAGAGAGGTCACATTTGAGCAACAAAAGATGTTCTCTAGGGGTGACTCAGGCATAATTATAAGTAAGTCTAGCTTCTCCGCTGCAGGGGTAAGTTTCATAAAGGTAAGCTCCAATATTGAGAGCTTGACTTCGTATTTTTAGAGTCCCCAATGATTGCAAGAATATCAGGAATTCCCCAGATGGGAAAGTTTAATATTTCCACATTTTCCCTCCATCAATCAAGGGGACTTTGCAAATATTTTTTATTTTCTGCCTCAAATACTCTAAGATGTATTGGGTTATTATATTAACCTGTACAGAATAAAAAGATCCCATTCCTTATTCTAGGTACATTGTAATTATGTTGTTGAAATAAACTGACCATACAGGATAAATTAGTGTCCTACAGAGAATATAAATTTGTACCAAATAAACTTCTCTTGAATAACAGGTAACAGTCAGGATAGAATGACTGCTATAAGACCTTACAATCCAGGACTCTTCACAATAAGCCTTATAGAACATTCTGTATGCCTTCATTATCAATTGCCCAATCTCTGTGCATATTCTATTCCCTTGATAGCTATGCTCTTGAATTCAATTCTCAGCTTTTGCTCTTTATTGTTAGTTTATATCAGTGAGGTCTTAACAATATTTGCCTTTTTTTTTTCTGGCTTATTTCACTCAACATAATGTCTTGAGGTCATTCTCAGCTCCACTCTCCTCCTCATCCTCTGTCTCCCTTCAGTCCATCAGCAAATCCTGTTGACTGTGTCTTCAAAATTTATCCAGAATATGATCACTTCCCTTCTCCTTCATGGGAACATGCCCCATTGTCTCTTGCCAGGATTATTTTTTATTTGTTGGAAAATTTGTACGTTTACAGAACAACTATGCATAAAATACATAATTTCCATATTCTACCCTATTACTAACATCTTACATTAGTGTGGTACATTTGTTACAATTTTTATAATTGTCTTATTAACTAGTCTATGGTTTAACTTAGGGCTCACAGTAAGTGTTTTGCAGTTCCATGTATTCAAAAAATTTTATTCTAGTTCCATATATACAACTAACATTTCCCCTTTTCTCCCCATTCAGATATCTATTTCAGTGCTACCATCACTACCATCCATTACCAAAACATTTCCGTTTTTCCAGATAGAAACTCTGTACATTTTAAGCCTAACTCTCTATTCCCGATCTGTACCCTGTGCCATGGTAACCTGTATTCTAGATTAAGAATCTATGAGTTTCCTTTTTCTAATCATTTCTTTTCTGGATATTGAAATACCTTCATAAAAGCTCTCCTTACTTCCATGTTTGCCTTCTCTAACCCCACTTTTGGTCTGTTCTCCCTGAAGCCACCAGAGGGCGTATGTGAGCACCTGAGTCAGGTCTCAACCCTATTCTGCCCAAAGCCCTGCAGGGCTCCCACCTTACTGGGGTAAAAACTAAAGTCCTCCCCTTGGCAAAGCAGGCCATGCATGACTGGATCCTCTTTATCTCTCTGACATCGTCTTTTATGACCCACGGCACCTTCCACTCTGCTTCCCCCACAGTGGCCACTACTCAATTATTCAAACACACCAGCTTTGCTTTCCCTTAAAACCACTGCACTGTGTCTTCCTCTTCCGTGAATGATCTGCCTCAATGGGTCAGCTCCCTCCCCTCCATCACGCTCTTCAAGTCTCCATTCAAATCACACCTTCTTGATGGAGTTTCCACCACAACTCTCCTCCTCATCTGCCATTCCTGTGCCCTACTGCCTCCATTCATGATTTTAAAAGAAATTTATATTAATTTCCACATTTCAACATACTATAATTTACTTATTTTGTTTTTCATTTATGGTTTGCTCTCCCTGTCTGATTTTATTCACCATTGTTTTCCAAGAACCTAGAATGCATACTAGACACAAAATAGATCCTCCAGAAATACTTTTTGAGTAAACAAGGAATACATAACTCAGTTTCCTAATTTGTAATATGGGGATATGACAATTCTTACTTTGAAGTGCTGTGCCAATGATTAGATATGTGTCTTAGTCTGTCAGGGCTGCTATGACAAATACCACACAAAGGTTGACTAACACAACAGGGATTTATTGTCTTATGGTTTTGGAGGCTAGAAGTTTGCTTCTTTCCAGTGTCAATAGCATTCTGGTGCTGGCTATACACAATGCTTGGGGTTTCTTGGCTTGAATTCTTCCTGCTGCACGTGATGCTGTCCTCTCCTTTCTCTCCTGGGTTCCTGCTAACTCCTGGTTGTCCTTTTAAAGCCTCCAGTAATCTGGACTAGGACACACACTCATTTGGATGGGGCACCACTAAACCAACAATAACATCTTTAAGAAGTCTTACTTACAATGGGTGCACACCCACAGGAATGTGGATTAAGAATGTGTCTAATTTTGGGAACATAATTCAGTCTACCAAAGATGAGGTAGAGTGTAAGGTGTTTACACAACTTCTTAAGCTCTGTGAGATATTGTTTGTCCTATTTCCATCAGGAGGAAACTGAAAATCATAGACTTAATTTCAGTTGTTTCAGAATGAGCCACAGAATTCATCATACTGGAAATATTGCCTAAATGCTAGATTAAATATACTTTTGTCATCATGTTTTAAAAATAATATTTTTATTGTATTTTTAAATGGCAAAGTTACTACAGGTGTAGAAAATTTTAGGAAACAGTTGTAAGCAACAAAAAAGACAATTGAAATGATTCTTTATGCCACCACACGAGGGCATCCATTAGTTACATTTGGCTGCAATTAACTAAGATCTTATTATTAGTGGCTTAATTAAATAGGGAATTATGTTTCTTGCAAGAAAAGAAGTCCAGAGTTAGATGTTGCTGGTGTTGGTTCTATTGCTCAGTGGTGTTGTAAAGGAGCCACACTCTCCCTAGTTTTCTATCTCACCATCAACAGGCTGGCTTTTCATCATATCGTTTTCATGGTTGCAAGACAGCTGCCACAGCTCCAGACATCATACCCATGTTCAAGGCTGGAAGAAGAAGGCTGGGGCAGAAACAGCCAATTTTCCTTTCATGCCTCTCCCTTTAACAGGAACAAACAGTTTCCCAGAAACTTCTCAACAGATTTTCCTTTCAGCTAATTGACCAGAACTATGTCATATGGCCACTGATGGCAGTAGAAGAGTCTGAGGAAAAAACAAGCATTTGGCTTTCTAGCTTCAAAAGTGAGAGATATCAATGGTGAAGGAGTTGAGCTTTTGGGTTTGACAATAGTGCCTGTCAAACCAGGGATAATCACTGTTAATATTTTAATGTTTATCTTTCTAGTCTTTTTTTGTTATACATATCTACCTTTAATATATATGACCTATATTCCTATTGATATGTCCCCTGGAATCACATTGGTACTAATACTGCCACTAATGAGGAAATTCTCTTTTCTCCCTCACAGGGTTAAAGTCCATTCTTACTTTCAAACATGTGATGGATCAACATTTGCAGAAATCAGACGCCAGCAGGAGTCTGCCCTTAAATCTTCTCTTCAACATTCTGAGCAATTCAGAACATGGATGGGTGGGGTTCTCTTCCCAGAGTTTCTTGCTCTGGTGAGAAACAATGAGTTCTACCCCAGATTATTGCTTTACTGCAACTTACAATGGGTGCACACCAACAGGAATGTGGATTAAGAATGTGTCTAATTTTGGGAACATAATTCAGTCTACCAAAGATGAGGTAGAGTGTAAGGTGTTTACACAACTTCTTAAATGTAGAAATAACAGACACCAGTTCAATGGCACAAGCAAGAACATCTGGCTACCAGTTTATTTTCTCCTAAGCCAGTTGATGCATGGTTCTGGGAGTTTCCAACACCCATCATGGTTCCTGATTACAGACTAGCACTTAGTACATAATTTATCTTTCTTATGACAAGTACTTGTCTTGCTTTTTAAGTTAAAGGTCAGTAAAACTCTAATGAGGGCCCAAGGGGATCAAGAAAGCACATAGCCATTTAGGCTACCTTGGTATAAACATTTAAAATAATTGTGTTGAAAGGAGGAGCCTTTGATGGAGCAGAATTCTAGCATTTCATGGAGGTGGAAGCACTGGATGACAAGTGCTTTGTTTCCCCAGGGCCTTTAGGTTGCCAACATCTCCTTCTTGTCGTGGATCTTCTGTATTTCTTGCTAGTATTCACTGTGCTCACAAAGTTATCAGCAGCCCTCCTTACTCTTCACCCCCCGTACAATCTGGAAGACCAGGGAGGGAAGATGGAGATGAACATTTAGAAGGTGGACATCCTCATTCCCATGGATGCTCTAAAACCTCACTCTTCACAGTGTGGACAGCGGACCAACCTCATCTCTGAATCAGAACTTGCATGTTAATCACATCCCAAGGACATTCGTGGACATAAGAATGTTTGAGAGTTCTGTCATCTCAGTTGTCCCAGCTGAGGCCAATGTGAAGCTGACCTTAGTCATTTGAGTGAGTCCAGTGAAAACCAACAGACGTGCACCACAAATTCATAGACTTCAAAACAATAACATGACATCATTGTTTGAAGGCACTGAGTTTAGGGGATGACTTGTTACAAAGCTTTATTTGCTGCAGTAGCTAACAGATACATCTGGTGGATTGCCAATGATTTGCATTTTTTGCAATAATTTGGAATGTAACAGAGGATTTGGAACTTCATTTCCTCATTGCTATCAGCATCTATAACTTCCATCCTGCTTGAATAAAATCTCTGAAAATGGGTTGCACAAATCTTTATCTCCACAGTAGTGTTACATGTTGGATTAAAACACAGTTGCCTTAAGAATCCTGTATTTTGAAGATAATTGGATAAAGCTGGGACTCCACAACAGGAAATTTCCTTGCTGTAAACATCAAGTTATACTTGTTATGTTCCTTCACCTCTGTGGTCTCCTATGAATCCACTAGAGGAAGAAAATAAAAAAAAGCATGACTCTCAAATCCCATAAATATAATGTGAAATAGCTTTTTCCCTCTTATAATCCAATTAATTTATGGTACCTATAAAAATAGAGATCCATTCATTCGATAAATATTTATTAACCACTTTTGCCCCACAACACAACAATAGTAGAAAAAAATTTAAAAATGGAAAAGTAAGTGTATTAAAACTTATAACATTATTTTAAAATTAAACAAACAAGAAACTACAAATCCTGGAGAGGATGTAAAAATTAAATATTTTATTTAAACCCAAATCAGAATTTATTATAATTTTACTTCCTTAATTTTGATGGAAGAAAACACATCAATAACATGTTCATCATTAAGCCCTGGATAAAAACTAACCATTTTAAAAAACATAAAAACATGTATTTTTGGGGTGCACATTTTTTTATTTGCCTCCAGCTTCATCATGACCTTGCATAGCACTGTGGGATCTGTCTTTATTTAAAATTTGGATATTATTTATCATGGATTTTCTTACAATGATTGAGATTTTAAAAAATATTGCAACAACCCTGTATTTATCTTGATTAATTAGTTTTTTTTCAATGAAAATATGCTGGTCTTTAATAAGCAAAAGGCAATCTTAGATTTCTGCTATGTTAAAGCTAAATAAATCTACAAAAGATCTATTCAAAGATGTCAAACTACTATCCTTGTTCCCTCCTCACATAAGTAACTATCTCTTCCTCTTTCCTATAAAAATGACAGCACACTCTACACACTATTTTTCGCTGAATATGTCCTGGAGTTTACTGCAGCATGTAGAGATAGTCCTTCCTTCTGTTTACAGCTGTTTGGTACTGCTTTGTGTAGGTGTACGGTAGTTTATTCAACCAGTTCCCCATTTATGGCTATTTGGATCTAATCTGTTTGGCTATTTGGATTGTCTCTGCTTTTGCAAATAATGGCACAATGAATTTATACAATAAGAGTAACCTTCATGGAATATCATTGAAGGAGAGAGGTGCAAGCTATTTCCAACAACAAATGAGGGGAAATAGCAAAAACTTGTAGCAAATTATCTAAGGTCCTACAGATGCAGAGAGACAAAAGCTGCTCCCACTATTCTTATAATAACCTACAAAACACTATTTCACAAATTTCCATTTCTAGGCTATACAAAATGTCCATAATTTTTGGTTAAGGTAGAAATGGTCTTAGGAATCCAACTCAAGATCATCTTATTGTATATATAAGGCTGCAGAGTTATCTCCAGGACATACTCTTTTTAATGCAAATTTATTGGGATATATTCACATACCATTCAGTCATCTGAAGTGCACAATCTGTTGACCACAGTATCATCACCATAATCAATTTTGTTGTGCCTTCATTACCATAATCAATTTTTGACATTTTCATTACTCCAAAGAATAAAAATAAGAGCAAAAATAAAACAAAAGTAAAAAAGAACACCCAAAACATCTCATACCCTCCCCTCTACCAATTATTCATTTACTTTTGTTCCCGTTTTTCTACTCATTTGTCCACACACTGGATGAAAGGAGTGTGGGCCACAAGGTTTTCACAATCCATGTTTACATCATGTAAGCTATATAGTTATATGATCATCTTCAAGAATCAAGGCTACAGAATTGCAGTTTGACAGTTTTCAGGTATTTCCTTCTAGCTTTTCTAAAACACTAAAAACTAAAAAGGGATATCTATATAATGAATAAGAATAATTTCCAGAATGACCTCTTGACTCCATTTGAAATCTCTTAGTCACTGAAACATTAAATGTCCCTCAAGGGAGCTTTGCAAATACTTTTTATTCTCTGCACAGATTACTCTGGGATGTACTGGGGCTTCACGCTAACCTGTACAAAATTCAAGTTTCTGTTTAATTATGGTGTTTGAATAAACTGACCATACAAGTTAAATTATATAGTGTGTTATGGAAAATACAGATTTTGTACCAAATAAACATCTCTTCCTTTTGTCTCACATAGAAATTGAAGTTTTATAACACAGTCAATATCATCCTTTATCCTTTAGTCTGATTTACCTTAATCCCAACCAAGTCCATTTTGTTCATATCTCTAATTTAAGTTTGATCTCTTTTTCAGTTTTTTCAACAGTTGCTATATGGGGTAATGCTGAACTCTGGCTCTGAGTCTCAGACGTTACACAGATACCCAAAGTTACTGGGACTGACTACATTGTACACAAACAGCCCAGCATCTCAGAATTTAGAAATAACCATTCCAACTCATGAATGGATGTGACTGCTCTAAGAGCTTACAATCTAGGAACCTTTACAACAAGCTTTCCCCTAATAACCTCTGTTCTCAGATTCAATTCTCAGAGTTTGCACATTATGGTTAGTCCATATTAGTGAGGCCTTATAATGTCTTTTTGATTCTGGCTTATTTCACTTAACATGCTGTCCTCAAGGTCCATTCACTGAGTGGCATCCTTCACAACTCCATTCCTTCTTGCTGCTGCTCAGTATGCCATTGTATGTAAGCACCAGTTCCCCATTCCATTTATCAGTCGATGTACTTAGGCCACCTCCATCCATTGAAAACTGTGAATACTGTCACCAAAAACACCGGTGTGCAAATGTCCATTCATGTCCCTGTTTTCAGTTCTTCTAAATATATACCCAATAAAAGGGTTGCAGGACCATATGGTGTGTAGCTACATACATGAAGGATTCTAGGAGCTTACATGCTGAGAGCAGGGGTGCTGCAGAGCATGTCCCTGTAGCCTCACCCAAAGGTTAATATATACCATCTAAATAATAGAGGTCCATGGAAACATGTACATAAAGCTTAGTGTTCCATATCCTCAGGAACAAAGCATCCTAAATAACATCAACAATGTCATGAGGGAGTCTTGCTTGGAGATGTGAAGTCTGGCCAGCTTCAACTTTGAGGGAAAACTTTTAATTATGACAAATGCATTTTGGGCTTTAAAAAGGAAAGCTCCTCTTGGATTCCCTGAAGACTTCACCTGCAAGGTGGACACACTTTGTATGGCTGACGAATTCCCTTTCAGGGTCCCAGCGACTGCTATAGAGTAAAAGGCTTCCCAGCATGTTGCTTTTAAACCCATGGATGATGATGCTGTCTGACTGGTGATGTATTCTCATTCTTTCTCTTTTGTTCTATTTCTGTAATGTTTGAGCTAGTCATTTAATTCTTATTTAATTTCTTTAATAGTTTCTTAATTTTGCTAATACCAATAAAATTAGCTTTTGAATTCTAAAGTAGTGTGAGAGCTTCTATTTCTTTCGTTCAAATCTGATCCTGTCAATTAAGCAAAACATTATTTGGCATAGTCAGCAGGATTTGATCGAAAGAATGGAGTTCTGGAAAAAAGATTTTAAAACAAGAAGTGAGAACCTTGAGGTCCCTTGGTGGGAAGTGGCTCTGTATAACATTCTGGCAACAGCTTGAGCCCCAGAGCTGGTCTCTGTGATGGGTGGTTGCAGACATTGCCACAAGCCGAGCCTGCAGAGGTAGTGGACTGTTTACATAAAGTCCCAGTAGAAAAGGGAAGGAATCTATTAGTTTGGGACACAAAGGATGGATTCTTTTAGCTGCATATTGAAAGGTTCATGAGGAAAAACAATCAGAAATAGAGAAATTAGCTCAACAGGAAAAATTACTTGCTGATTTGCAAAGTAGAAATGCAATGTTATGATGTCAAAACCAAATCTTAACTGATCAAATACTTGCTTACTGCTCAGTGGCCAAAAAAGTGGCAGTACGAGTGGCCAAATACAAATATAAGAAAAGAAGGGGCAAGGTGACTAAAGTTCACATGGCTATTGCCGAGGCTGGAATTAATTGTGATTCTGATGACTGGGATGGAGAAGTCTGGGATGACTCTCCCAATGAATTATCTGGTGTTGAAATTGAGGACTCCAAGGAAGCAAAGCCTATCTTTAGAAGGTGACCAGAAGAACCAGGAGTGGTCAACCTGGAGTCAGAAAAGATGTAATAGAGAATTTCTCTCAACAGGAGATTAATGACATTTTAACTCGATTCTCACAAAAACCTAATGAATCACTTATTGCATGGGTGGTTTGACTGTATGTGGGTGGTGCCATGGATATTCTATTGGATTCCACAGATTGTAAAAATTTTGTCCACATTACAAATGAGATTGCTGTAAAAACAGCAATGGGAGAATTCAGGGGTGGCAATGATGGTAATGAGGGTATTTCATTGTTGGCTATTGTTGCACAGGGATGTGGAAATAAACACCCATCTGAACATTCTTGGCCTAATGCTGACCATCCCTGGTATACCCTAAAGGATTGTGTACAGTGATTAAAGGAAGAGGATATGAAAGCAGCAATTTTTCTAGGACAGACTAATACGGCTTATGGCCTCTCTGTCGCAAAGAGAAATCTGTTGATTAAAACTGCTCCTCCCACATATAAGACTATTATTATGACTCTCCCGATGGGATGTATTGCTGATTCAGTGTCAGGGGTTTGGAAAAACTATGAGAGTTGGGAGATTTAGGGGACTGGGGAGTGTCCCATTCTCCCCCAAGACTGGAGCAGGCCAGATGTAATAAAAAGGTTAATGAGCCAAGATTATCCTGAAAAGACATGTTTATGCAGTTAATTAAAGCTGGTATACCTAGGGAGAAAAGTGATGATGCTCCTACACCTGAATTAATTGATTGGTGTAGAAGAAAAGGAATTGATGTGTGGAAATTAGCAATGAGAAGAATGTATGGTCCTAACGTTAGTGAGGGTAAGGATACAGAACCTACCACTTCCCCCCTTAATGGGAAGAGAGGAGCCTTTAATCCAGTTTAACAGTAAACCTGCCCATTGGTCACCCTTGTATCCTCAGGAGGCACTGAAAAATTTGCCCTTGAATTGACAGACAGGCCAAGCCCCTGTGAAGCAGTGAGCTAAAAAAGACATATGCCCACATGCAAAAGTTATCATTTTCTGGAAGAATGGCTCCACACAAATTGTAACTGCATCATTAGACACTGGGGCAGAGCCCTCTTTAATTTTTGGAAATCCAACTATGTTCAAAGGAAAAAGGGTATTAATCACTGGATTAGGAGGGAACAAAATACTGGCTACACGAATGGCTTTAAATCTGAAAATTGGTCAATTGCACAGATGAAGTTATTCTGTAATGATTGTTCCAATCCATGAATATGGATATCTTAGCAGGAATGGCCTTGACTCTTCCAGATGTCCATTGTCAATTTGGAGTTAAAGCCTTTAAAGTAGTATACCCTGTATTAATAGGGAAATTACCAATAGTCTCAGGAAAGCTCCCCAAGCCAGAGGGTATAGTATGTCTGAAACAATACCATATTCCTGGATGTCATGCCAAGATTTAGGCTACTATTCAAGACTTTGTACAGGCTGGAGTATTAATACCTATAACCTCTAAATAGAATAATCCTGTACGGCCTATAAAGAAAACTGATGGAACTTGGCAAATGACCGTTGATTATAGAGCCCTAAATAAAATAACTCCACCACTCACTGCTGCTGTCCCTGATGTTGTAACATTAATTGGACAAATTCAAAACCATCCAGGGACATGGTATGCAATGAATGACCTGGCAAATGCTTTTTTCATCACACCCAATGATGAGGAATTCTGGCCTCAGTTCGCTTTCATATGTCAAGGCCAACAATATTCATTTACTAGATTGCCCCAAGGGTATGTTCATAGCCCTACAATTCGCCATAAAATAGTAGCTGAAGATTGAGATGAATTGGTACTCAATCCCGACTACAAATCAGTCATTACATTGACGATGTTCTATTCAAGGGCCTAATGATCAAACTGTTCACGAGAGCTTAGAAAAATGTATGATGCTGATGAAAAATCATGGATGGGAAATAAATCCTTCAAAAATTCAAGGCCCACCCAAATTGTAAAATTTTTAGGAATACAATGGGCAAAAGGTCATCAAGAAATTTTACCAAAAGCTAAACAGAAAATTTTAGAATTCTAGAGTCCCACTTCAAAACAGGAAGCTCAATGTTTTATAGGGTTGTTTGGATTTTGGCATAAACATGTTCCCCATTTGAGTCATATCTTAAGCCCCTTATATAAAGTTACCAGGAAAAAGTATATTTTTGAGTGGGGATCTGAACAAGAAACTGCCTTCCAGGTGGCTAAACAAGCAATTCAATAAGACTTAGACTTGTGGCCTGTGCAATCTGGAGAAGTAGAATTCCAGGTCTCTGAAACTAGTAACTGTGCCAACTGGAGTTCATGGCAAAAACAGGAAGGGAAATGGGTGCCTCGGGTTTTGAAGTAGGAAGTTGCCTGGAGCTGATCTAAAGTACACCCCTTTTGAAAAACAGCTGCTTGCTTGTTATTGTGCATTACTAGAAACAGAACAGTTAACTGCTAGTCATCAACTAGTATTACAACCTCAAATTCCTATTATGGGGAGGCGGGGCAAGATGGCAGACTGGTGAGCTGTATGTTTTAGTTACTCCTCCAGGAAAGTAGGTAGAAAGCCAAGAACTGCGTGGACTGGACACCACAGAGCAATCTGACTTTGGGCATACTTCATACAACACTCATGAAAACGTGGAACTGCTGAGATCAGCGAAATCTGTAAGTTTTTGCGGCCAGGGGACCCGCGCCCCTCCCTGCCAGGCTCAGTCCCGTGGGAGGAGGGGCTGTCAGCTCCGGGAAGGAGAAGGGAGAACTGCAGTGGCAGCCCTTATCGGAAACTCATTCTACTGATTCAAACTCCAACCATAG
Organism: Choloepus didactylus; assembly: GCF_015220235.1. NCBI lineage: Eukaryota > Metazoa > Chordata > Mammalia > Pilosa > Megalonychidae > Choloepus > Choloepus didactylus. The sequence continues at coordinate 6,245,643 of NW_023637606.1, forward strand.
ATAGACTGAGATCAGACACCAGAGAATCTGAGAGCAGCCAGCCCAGCAGAGAGGAGACAGGCATAGAAAAAAAACAACACGAAAAACTCCAAAATAAAAGCGGAGGATTTTTGGAGTTCTGGTGAACATAGAAAGGGGAAGGGCCCTGAGGCACATATGCAAATCCTGAAGAAAAGCTGATCTCTCTGCCCTGTGGACCTTTCCTTAATGGCCCTGGTTGCTTTGTCTCTTAGCATTTCAATAACCCATTAGATCTCTGAGGAGGGCCCATTTTTTTTTTTGTTGTTGTTGGTTTTTTTTGTTTTTTTTTTTAATCCTTTTTTCTTTTTCTAAAACAATTACTCTAAGAAGCCCAATACAGAAAGCTTCAAAGACTTGCTATTTGGGCAGGTCAAGTCAAGAGCAGAACTAGGAGAGCTCTGAGACAAAACGCAATAATCCAGTGGCTGAGAAAATTCACTAAACACCACAACTTCCCAAGAAAAGGGGGGTGTCCGCTCACAGCCATCATCCTGGTGGACAGGAAACACTCCTGCCCATCGCCAGCCCCATAGCCCAGAACTGCCCCAGACAACCCAGTGTGACGGAAGTGCTTCAAATAAAAGGCACACACCACAAAACTGGGCGTGGACATTAGCCTTCCCTGCAACCTCAGCTGATTGTCCCAGAGTTGGGAAGGTAGAGCAGTGTGAATTAACAAAGCCCCATTCAACCATCATTTCAGCAGACTGGGAGCCTCCCTACACAGCCCAGCATCCCAGAACTGCCCTGGGGGGACGGCACTCACCTGTGACATAGCACAGTCATCCCTCAACAGAGGACCAGGGGGTGCACGGCCTGGAAGAGGGGCCCACTTGCAAGTCTCAGGAGCCATATGCCAATACCAAGGACTTGTGGGTCAGTGGCAGAGACAAACTGTGGCAGGACTGAACTGAAGGATTAGACTATTGCAGCAGCTTTAAAACTCTAGGATCACCAGGGAGATTTGATTGTTAGAGCCACCCCCCCCCCGACTGCCCAGAAACACACCCCATATACAGGGCAGGCAACACCAACTACACACGCAAGCTTGGTACACCAATTGGGCCCCACAAGACTCACTCCCCCACTCACCAAAAAGGCTAAGCAGGGGAGATCTGGCTTGTGGAGAACAGGTGGCTCATGGACGCCACCTGCTGGTTAGTTAGAGAAAGTGTACTCCACGAAGCTGTAGATCTGATAAATTAGAGATAAGGACTTCAATTGGTCTACAAATCCTAAAAGAACCCTATCAAGTTCAGCAAATGCCACGAGGCCAAAAACAACAGAAAATTATAAAGCATATGAAAAAACCAGACGATATGGATAACCCAAGCCCAAGCACCCAAATCAAAAGACCAGAAGAGACACAGCACCTAGAGCAGCTACTCAAAGAACTAAAGATGAACAATGAGACCATAGTACGGGAGATAAAGGAAATCAAGAAGACCCTAGAAGAGCATAAAGAAGACATTGCAAGACTAAATAAAAAAATGGATGATCTTATGGAAATTAAAGAAACTGTTGACCAAATTAAAAAGATTCTGGACACTCATAGTACAAGACTAGAGGAAGTTGAACAACGAATCAGTGACCTGGAAGATGACAGAATGGAAAATGAAAGCATAAAAGAAAGAATGGGGAAAAAAATTGAAAAAATCGAAATGGACCTCAGGGATATGATAGATAATATGAAATGTCCAAATATAAGACTCATTGGTGTCCCAGAAGGGGAAGAAAAGGGTAAAGGTCTAGGAAGAGTATTCAAAGAAATTGTTGGGGAAAACTTCCCAAATCTTCTAAATAACATAAATACACAAATCATAAATGCTCAGCGAACTCCAAATAGAATAAATCCAAATAAACCCACTCCGAGACATATACTGATCACACTATCAAACACAGAAGAGAAGGAACAAGTTCTGAAAGCAGCAAGAGAAAAGCAATTCACCACATACAAAGGAAACAGCATAAGACTAAGCAGTGACTACTCAGCAGCCACCATGGAGGCAAGAAGGCAGTGGCACGATATATTTAAAATTCTGAGTGAGAAAAATTTCCAGCCAAGAATACTTTATCCAGCAAAGCTCTCCTTCAAATTTGAGGGAGAGCTTAAATTTTTCACAGACAAACAAACGCTGAGAGAATTTGCTAACAAGAGACCTGCCCTACTGGAGATACTAAAGGGAGCCCTACAGAAAGAGAAACAAAGACAGGACAGAGAGACTTGGAGAAAGGTTCAGTACTAAAGAGATTCGGTATGGGTACAATAAAGGATATTAATAGAGAGAGGGAAAAATATGACAAACATAAACCAAAGGATAAGATGGCTGATTCAAGAAATGCCTCCACAGTTATAACGTTGAATGTAAATGGATTAAACTCCCCAATTAAAAGATATAGATTCACAGAATGGATCAAAAAAATGAACCATCAATATGTTGCATACAAGAGACTCATCTTAGACACAGGGACACAAAGAAACTGAAAGTGAAAGGATGGAAAAAAATATTTCATGCAAGCTACAGCAAAAAGAAAGCAGGTGTAGCAATATTAACCTCAGATAAAATAGACTTCAAATGCAGGGATGTTTTGAGAGACAAAGAAGGCCACTACGTACTAATAAAAGGGGCAATTCAGCAAGAAGAAATAACAATCGTAAATGTCTATGCACCCAACCAAGGTGCCACAAAATACATGAGAGAAACACTGGCAAAACTAAAGGAAGCAATTGATGTTTCCACAATAATTGTGGGAGACTTCAACACATCACTCTCTCCTATAGATAGATCAACCAGACAGAAGACCAATAAGGAAATTGAAAACCTAAACAATCTGATAAATGAATTAGATTTAACAGACATCTACAGGACATTACATCCCAAATCACCAGGATACACATACTTTTCTAGTGCTCATGGAACTTTCTCCAGAATAGATCATATGCTGGGACATAAAACAAGCCTCAATAAATTTAAAAAGATTGAAATTATTCAAAGCACATTCTCTGACCACAATGGAATACAATTAGAAGTCAATAACCATCAGAGACTTAGAGAATTCACAAATACCTTGAGGTTTAACAACACACTCCTAAACAATCAGTGGGTTAAAGAAGAAATAGCAAGAGAAATTGCTAAATATATAGAGACGAATGAAAATGAGAACACAACATACCAAAACCTATGGGATGCAGCAAAAGCAGTGCTAAGGGGGAAATTTATAGCACTAAACGCATATATTAAAAAGGAAGAAAGAGCCAAAATCAAAGAACTAATGGATCAACTGAAGAAGCTAGAAAATGAACAGCAAACCAATCCTAAACCAAGTAGAAGAAAAGAAATAACAAGGATTAAAGCAGAAATAAATGACATAGAGAACAAAAAAACAATAGAGAGGATAAATATCACCAAAAGTTGGTTCTTTGAGAAGATCAACAAGATTGACAAGCCCCTAGCTAGACTGACAAAATCAAAAAGAGAGAAGACCCATATAAACAAAATAATGAATGAAAAAGGTGACATAACTGCAGATCCTGAAGAAATTAAAAAACGTATAAGAGGATACTATGAACAACTGTATGGCAACAAACTGGATAATGTAGAAGAAATGGACAATTTCCTGGAAACATATGAACAACCTAGACTGACCAGAGAAGAAATAGAAGACCTCAACCAACCCATCACAAGCAAAGAGATCCAATCAGTCATCAAAAATCTTCCCACAAATAAATGCCCAGGGCCAGATGGCTTCACAGGGGAATTCTACCAAACTTTCCAGAAAGAACTGACACCAATCTTACTCAAACTCTTTCAAAACATTGAAGAAAATGGAACACTACCTAACTCATTTTATGAAGCTAACATCAATCTAATACCAAAACCAGGCAAAGATGTTACAAAAAAGGAAAACTACCGGCCAATCTCCCTAATGAATATAGATGCAAAAATCCTCAACAAAATACTTGCAAATCGAATCCAAAGACACATTAAAAAAATCATACACCATGACCAAGTGGGGTTTATTCCAGGCATGCAAGGATGGTTCAACATAAGAAAATCAATCAATGCATTACAACACATTAACAAGTCAAAAGGGAAAAATCAATTGATCATCTCAATAGATGCTGAAAAAGCATTTGACAAAATCCAACATCCGTTTTTGATAAAAAACACTTCAAAAGGTAGGAATTGAAGGAAACTTCCTCAACATGATAAAGAGCATATATGAAAAACCCACAGCCAGCATAGTACTCAATGGTGAGAGACTGAAAGCCTTCCCTCTAAGATCAGGAACAAGACAAGGATGCCCGCTGTCACCACTGTTATTCAACATTGTGCTGGAAGTGCTAGCCAGGGCAATCCGGCAAGACAAAGAAATAAAAGGCATCCAAATTGGAAAAGAAGAAGTAAAACTGTCATTGTTTGCAGATGATATGATCTTATATCTAGAAAACCCTGAGAAATCGACGATACAGCTACTAGAGCTAATAAACAAATTTAGCAAAGTAGCGGGATACAAGATTAATGCACATAAGTCAGTAATGTTTCTATATGCTAGAAATGAACAAACTGAAGAGACACTCAAGAAAAGGATACCATTTTCAATAGCAAATAAAAAAATCAAGTACCTAGGAATAAACTTAACCAAAGATGTAAAAGACCTATACAAAGAAAACTACATAACTCTACTAAAAGAAATAGAAGGGGACCTTAAAAGATGGAAAAATATTCCATGTTCATGGATAGGAAGGCTAAATGTCATTAAGATGTCAATTCTACCCAAACTCATCTACAGATTCAATGCAATCCCAATCAAAATTCCAACAACCTACTTTGCAGACTTGGAAAAGCTAGTTATCAAATTTATTTGGAAAGGGAAGATGCCTCGAATTGCTAAAGACACTCTAAAAAAGAAAAACGAAGTGGGAGGACTTACACTCCCTGACTTTGAAGCTTATTATAAAGCCACAGTTGCCAAAACAGCATGGTACTGGCACAAAGATAGACATATAGATCAATGGAATCGAATTGAGAATTCGGAGACAGACCCTCAGATCTATGGCCGACTGATCTTTGATAAGGCCCCCAAAGTCACTGAACTGAGTCATAATGGTCTTTTCAACAAATGGGGCTGGGAGAGTTGGATATCCATATCCAAAAAATGAAAGAGGTCCCCTACCTCACCCCACAAAAATTAACTCAAAATGGACCAAAGATCTCAATATAAAAGAAAGTAGCAAAATAAGCCAGGCACAAAAAGAGAGATATTGTAGATATTGTATGTTACCACTAATGTGAATTCTGTGAAAAATGTACAATGTTTTATACTGTAGAATGTAGGGGACCTAGAGATACCAATTAGTGGAGGGGGAATGATAATCTAATAAGAACAGATAAACTATGGAGGGTAATCTCAATGTTATGGGAATGCTCAGGAATGATTAAAAAAAAATTCCTATTATGAATTGGATACAAAATTCTCCTAAAACCCATAAGATAGTTCATGCCCAGGAGAGTAGTATTATCAAATGGAAATGGTATATTTAAGATCATGCTAAACTGGGTTCCAAGGGGATAATGGCTTTAAATGAATTAGTGATGGGCATGTCAGACTCAGAGACAGAATTTCAACTGATGCCCCCTGTTATTTCAGAATCTCCTGTGAAGTGGGGAAGAGGTTATAGTGACCTGTCTTCAGAAGATTTACAACATGCTTGGTTCACTGAGGTTGCAGCTAAATATATAAGATCTGTTAGACATTGGAAAGCTATGGCCTATTATAATCTGGCCACACAGAAAACTTTAATAATTACAGGGAAAGGGCAAAGTAGTCAATATGCTGAGTTATTTGCTGTATATCAATTATTAAAGCAGGAGCATTTATGACAATGTCATATTTATATTGACTCTGTTGCTATTGGTCTGGCTATCTGGATGCCAACATGGGCAGCCAATAAATGGAAAATACACAATAAGGAAGTTTGGGGAAAATTGATATGAGAAGAAATCTGGGAAATATTGCAAAGTCACAGTTTATCATGTTAATGCATATACTATGACTAACACATTAGAATGTTTTTTCAATTTTTAATGATGCTGAGACTGACATTTCTGCAGCAGAAACAACTAAAGAGCTTACAGGTTTGGCACAATGGGCCCACAAAAAGTGTGAGAATCTTGGCAAAAAAACTACTTACAAGTGTACTTTAGATAGAGATATTCAGCTTACTATGGAAATCATCAAAACAATAATAACTCAATGTCCAGTATGCCAACAGCTTAAACCTAGGACTTTACACCAGACCATTAAAGGCAACTAGAGAGAGGAAAATTGCCTGGACAAATTTGGCAAATAAATTATATTGGACCACTACCAAAATATAAATGTTGTCAATATATATGTACTGCAATAGACACTTACTCAGGATATCTAATGGCATTATCCACCAGTAAAGCAAACCAAACTGCTACAATCTGCATTATAGAACTAATAATTTTATATTATGGTATTCCTTTACAAATTCAGAGTGATAATGGATCACATTTCAAAGGCAAATTAGTGCTGCAGTTTGTGCAGAAACACAATATACAGTGGATCTTTCATATTCCATATCATCCCCAAGCTAAAGGTCTAATTGAAAAAAATGAATGGTCTGTTAAAACAGCAATTAAAACAACATGGCAATTATTCTTATGAAAAATGGAAGGACAATTTATATAATAGTCTATTAATTTTAAATAACCATCCAATTGTAGAAGGAGAGACACGTTTAACACATATGATTACCCCTAACCTTCAAATTAAAGCTGTTCAAACAACTGCTAATCCTACTTTTGTGTATTCAAAACTAACAAACAAGGGCAACAGCCTTTTTGAGCCACTCCTGGGGCAGCTGGATTTGATCTCTTCTCAGTAAAGAATAGGTGCCTTAAAATAAGTCATATTACTACCATTAACACTGGGGTAAGTATTCAAATGTGGCCTGAACATTTTGGATGGATAGCTTCTCAAAGCAGTTTGGCACTGAAAGGTTTACAAATTATGAGAGGAATAATAGATAATGATTATCAAGGAGAAATAAAAATAATAGCTTATAATTGTGGGGATTCTAATTGAATTATTCAAAAAGGTGTGACAGAATTGCTCAATAGTTAATCTTGTCTTAAAAAACAGGCATATTTTCTGAAGAGAGTCCACCCACCAAGTCCGCTTTTAGAGGGACACCTGGATTTGGTTCTACTGATTACGTCACTAGTGCCAAAATGTGGCTCAAACGCCCTAAAATGCCGATGCTGGCTGGAGAAATAATTGCTCAAGGACCTGATAGTACAGTGTCAGTAATGATTCCAGGACAAGAAAAATGGATCAATGTACTTATAACTGATTGTTCTTTTCTTGAATAGTTTTATCTTTATTGATGTGTACCTGCTTTGGTGTCTGGAAATACACTGCTAGAATGGGCACACTCTGTCTCCAGAATCTACAATTAATTTCTACTGTTGAGTCTGACTATATTTCCAGCTGCCACCAGAGAAGGTCTTGCCTAGATAATCCACCCTGTTAATTTCTTAAAATGAACTTGGTTAAATAATTGAACTCAGTATCAATCTCACTGGGTCTCCAAGTTTTTAATGAAACCTGCAAAGATATCTTTGCTGAAGTTAAAACAGAAAATTAATCAAACAGTAACTCCCCTAACACACAGAGTATGAAATTGTTTATACTGGTAACAAGCTTTTCCCCTTATGTGTAAAACACACAGGATATAGTAATGTAACTATAGGATTTTTGCCCAAAATTGCTTTGTTCTAACATCACTAGTAAATTGTAAAATTTCACCAATACCTCTCATGCTCATGTAACTGGTACCATGGGGAGCTTTATGAATATGTAAAAATTATTAATGGAGATATCTCCTTCACAACTGGGCCAAACTATGCTCCGGGGGGTGGTCATATTTACCTGCAACTATCCACCCTCATCTGCCTTCCCCACCTAATATCTGGGAAGCCATTCTTACCCACCATCAAATCAAAAGAACTGCATGGTGGTTTTATCCTTTAAGCATTTTCCTACCACAAGCCTCTACCATAGTTCTTAGTAAACAAGTAGATGCCTTAAGCTTGCACATAACTGCTGTTTTAAATGCCTCTCAAAAAGTATCACTTTATCCCCTGAAGAAACAGCACAAATGTGGACAGTTGCATTACAAAATAGAATGGCTTTAGATACGTTAATAGCAGCTAGAGGCGGTGTATGTGCTATGCTACAGACTAAATGTTGTGCATACATACCTAACTATTCCAAGAATATCACTAATGCAATGCAACAAATGAAAAAGCATATTGCTCAAATACAACAGATAAGCAACAATCCTATCGCTCAGTTGTTTTCTGCTCTATCTGCTAAGTGGTGCACTGCTCTATTTGCTGTGGGAATTAGTCTCCTTTGTAAAATAATTTGCTTTAATTTTTATTATTGCTGTTGCCTTTGTCTCCAGAATGCTTATCTCTTATTCCTCATCCCATTTATAAAATCAAAATTGCTTCTTATGAGTGACAACAGGGCCAAGGACTGAATGTTTAACTACATACCTGAAAGATTCTGGGAGCTTCCATGCTGAGGAGCAGGGGTGCTGCAGAGCATGTGTCTGTGGCCTCACACAAAGGTTAATATATAACATTTAAATAATAGAGGTCTGTGGAAATATGTACATAAAGCTTAGTGTCCCATATCCTTAGGAACAAAGCATCCTAAATAACATCAACAAAGTCATGAGGGAGTCTTGCCTTGGAGATGTGAAGTCCGGCCAGATTCAACTTCAAGGGAAAACTCTTAATCATGACAAATGCATTTTGGGCTTTAAAAAGGAAAGCTCCTCTTGGATTCCCAGAAGACTTTGCCTGCAAGGTGGACACACTTTGTATGACTGATGAATTCCCTTTTGGGGCCCCAGGGACTGCTGTAGAGTGAAAGGTTTCCTGGTGTGTTGCTTTTTAAGCCCATGGCTGCTGCTGTCTGGTGATGTATTCTCATTCTATCTCTTTTGTTCTATTTCTGTAATGTTTGAGCTAGTCATTTAATTCTAATCATTCAATTTCTTTAATATTTTCTTAATTTTGCTAATACTTTTGAATTCTAAATTAGTGTGAGTGTCTATTTCTTTTATTCAAATCTGATCCTATCAATTAAGCAAAACATGTGGTAACCCCATTCTTAGCTTCCTGTAGAACCACCACAATGCCCTCCAGATGGGCTGCACCATTTACTTCCCCTACCAACAGTGATTAGGTACATCCCTCATTCCAAATTTTATCCAGCATGTGTATCCCTCTCTTTATTTTTAAATCATTTTATTCACACACCACATGATCCATCCTAAGTGAACAATATTGTTTTTCAGAATAATCACATAGTTATGCATTCACTAGCACAATCTATATGAGGGTATTTCCATTTCTTCTGCAAAGGAAAAGGAAGTGGAGAAAGAAAATGAAGAATAAAAAATAAAAGATAGAAGGAAAGTAGAAATAAAAAAAAATAGAATGAAAAGGCTAGACAAAAACAACATCAAGAATCCCATAGCATTCCCTTATACCCCTCTCTTATAGATGTTTAGCTTTGGTATATTACCTTTGCTATAATTAATGGAAACATCTTACAATGTTATTGTTAACTATAGATTCTAGTTTGCATTGTATTTTTCCCCCATACCATCCAATTTGCAATACCTTGTGATGTTAACTTTCATTTTTTCTCCCTCAAGTTGAAAACATTCTTATTTTTGTACATTTAATCACCATCATTGACCACTCTAGGTTTCACTAAGCTATACAATCCCTATTTTTATCTTCTATCTTTCCTTCTGGTGTCATACTTGCCCCTAGCCTTCCTCTTTCAACTGTACTCACACTCATCTCTGTGCAGAGTACTTACAGTTGTGCTACCATCAGATAGTAATGTGCTATCAATTTCTGTATGTATACAATCAATCCTGTTGAAACTTCCATACTCCTTCAGCATCGAATGCCCAATATCTAACCTCTTTTTATCTCCTGATAACCTGTGTTCTCAGCTTTAACTCTCAAAGTTTGCTCATAAATGTTAATTCATATTAGTGAGACCAGACATTATCTGCCCTTTTGCTTCTGGCTAATTTCACTCAATATAATATCTACTGTCTACAATTTTTTCTTTTGGATTTTGTATGTCTATATTACTTTGTTTTTATTTTTTCCTTCTCTCTTTTTTATCCTTACTGATAACCTTTATTTCTACACTCTTCTCCACTGACTATTAAGTGTCTTGGAGTAAGTCTACTCGTATCTATTCTATTTGAGGTATGCTGTGCTTCTTGGATCTATAACTTTATGTCTTTCATAAGAGATGGGAATTTTTCAGTGATTATTTCCTCCATTATTCTTTCTGTCCCTTTCCCTTCTCTTCTCCTTCTGGGACACCCATAACATGTATATTCATGTCCTTCATGCTGTCCTTCAATTCCCTGAGACCCTGTTTATATTTTTCCATTCTTTTCCCTATCTGTTCCTTTGTGTGTAGGATTTCAGATGTTCTGCCCTCTAGTTCATGAATCTTTTCTTCTGCCTCTTCAAATCTGCTGTTGCATGTCTCCATTGTGTTTTTCATTTCTTGTGTAATGCCTTTCATTCCCATAAGCTCCACCAAATGTTTTTTAAACTTTTGAGTTCTTCCTTTTGTTTGCCCAATGTCTTCTATATATCCTTCATCTCTTTTGCCTTATCTTTCCTCAATTTAATGATTTGATTTTTGAATTGATCTAGCATATTTGTTTGAAGGTCTTTAATTAGTTGTTTCAATTCCTCTATCTCATTGTGATTTGTAGCTTTTTGTTGTCTAGGCATCTGATTTCCTTGATTACCCCCAGATTTTTCCAGACCAGATGGGCCCAGATCTCAGAAGGAGGGTGTAATCAGAATCAAATTTCCCTGAGGATGAGCTCCAGCAGTGAGGCCTTTAGACTCTCTGCTTTTCCTATTCTGCCCAGAAGGTGGTGCTTGTCAGCCTGCAGCATCCCTGCTCAGGATGAGGGTCATCAGAAGACAAGCTTAAGCTCTTTCTGTTTTTGTTTTTGTTTTTTCCTTTTTCCCTGGGCTCTGGGGTCTGAATTCTCTAAGGGAGGGCAACCACTTGAGCTGGGCCCTGCCCCCCTTTTCTTAGGGAGAATAAGCCCTTTAGGGAATTATCTCCTTAGCTTGACTTCTCCCTTTGTCTCTCTAACTGTCTTAACTCCACCCTTGGCTGGGCCAGTTCTGACAATTGTAAATACCTGAGGCTTTCTCTAATGTGCTACTTAGAATGAGAAAAAAAAAAGAAAAATGAAAGAAATCCCCTTTTCAGAACCAGTCCCAAGCCCCCCACTTTTGCCAGTCAACCAGGGTTGGTACATGCTTCTATGTGCCCCTTTTCTTGCATGCAGCACTTTTCCAGTATTCTGAGCTCAACAACTCCAAAAGCCTCATTTTATTTATTTATTTATTTATTTATTTATTTATTTATTGATTGATTAATTGATTGATTGTCAGCCCTGCCTCCTCTCTGCTGTGAGAAACCTCAGGTTTCCTTTCCTACTTGCTCCAGGTTTATCTATGCTTGCAGCTTGTATTCAGTAGTCCAAATTTGTCAGCTAAAACTGCAATGGAGCTTGGTTGAGTTACTTTCCCTCGCTACTAGTAGACTGCTTCTTTATTTCACAAGGAAGTTTTCCAACTCAGCCTGCCATGCCAGTGGGGGAGGGGCATAGCTCTGCTGTTTGGGAGCTTTACTTACAGTTCTATGCTGTTGTGCCAGTTTGAAGGTATTATGTCCCCCAGAAAAAGCCAAATTCTTTGATGCAATCTTGTGGGGCAGACAGAATAGTGGGGATTAAGTTGGAACGTTTGAATTAGGTTGTTTGCATGGAGATGTGCCCCACCCAGCTGTGGGTGGTGACTTTGGTGGGATACTCCCATGGAGGTGTGACCCCACCCATTCAGGGTGGGCCTTGATCAGTGGAGCCATATAAAACATGCTGACTCAGAGACTGAAGAGAGTGCAGCTGTGAGTGACGTTTTGAAGAGAAGCAAGCTTGCTAGAGAGGAACGTCCTGGGAGAAAGCCATTTTGAAACCAGAACTTAGGAGCAGACGCCAGCCACGTGCCTTCCCAGCTAACAGAGGTTTTCCGGACACCATTGGCCATCCTCCGGTGAAGGTACCCGATTGCTGATGTGTTACCTTGGACGTTTTGTGGCCTTAAGATTGTAACTGTGTAGTGAAATAAACCCCCGTTTTATAAAAGCCTATCCATCTCTGGTGTTTTGCATTCTGCAGCATTAGCAAACTAGGACAGCTGTGGTCTCAGACAGCTGTATGATGTGTGTTCCATCATGGACATGCCCCAACGGTTGTTCCAGACTATTTGCTAGTTGTTCCTGGCTATTTACCAGATGCTCTAGAGGACTAACTAAATTCTATACCTCCCTATGCTGCCATCTTGCCCCACCTCTGATTAATTAATTTTTGATGTCCCCTTGAATTTTGTGCTTAAGACAATTTCCTCCCTCCCCACCTGGTCTTAGCTCTGATCTTGAACATTTGGGTGAAGATTTACAGGATGTTTTCCAGGGAATGAGACAGTATATGTGGCATTCTTTGCTTAAAAACACCCTATTATTAATTGTCTATCTACATGTAACAGAAAAAATGTAACATGGTCATGCCAGGTGTCTCATAGTGATATAGGTATAACTCTAAGTGTAGGATACCTTTATACCTAAGAGCAGGTACGTCCATGCTATTTTGAAATCTTTATTTTTCCCATGGACCACATAGTGAACATCTTATCCACTCATCAAACCTTCTAGAATATTGTTTTTTGATGGTTCCATTGTAATCTCAGGTATAAATGCGTCATAATTTAATTAACCCAAGTTTGCATCATTTGCAACTTTTCAGTGTTTTAAACAATGCTGTAATGAACGTCTTTGAGTTTAATTTTAAACATTCAATTATTTAAGCACTTTAAAAATGAGTAGTAAGTCATCCATGGGAGAAAGCTTATATGCCTTCCTTAATATCCGGTTGTAGAAAAAAAATTAGGAGTACCCAAACTGCCAAAACATTCTCAAACTGTCAAAAAATAAACCAGGAAAACATGGTAATTTGAAGTGACTTAAGGTCTACTCATGGAAAAGCTTACCATCACCATTTCTAAGTAATCTGCTTGCCTCCCTGCATTAAGGTTTCCACTCTATCATGCTAAAATTATTGGCCATTTATTCATTATCCTCAGCATGTTGGGGTGTATTCAGGTGTTTGTACGCTTCCTCTCCAGCTATCTTATGAGTTCCTTACCTGAATTAATTCTGTGTTGCTGTTACTGAGCAGAAGACTGGGTTCACTGATTGGGTCAATCATGTTTGTTGAATGAATACATCAAGAAAATAGACTATGTCAGAAAACATCATAGTAATAGGACACTATTCTGATATTTTGCTAACAGCAGGTGCTGATTCTATTACTAGCACAACTGTTTCTATAATGACAATAGGTGATGTAGGTCAGTTTCCCTAAAAGCAGAGCCTATGACCAGGATTTTGAGGCACATGACTATTGAGGGAACAGAATGAGGGGAGAGGAGTGAGGGAGGTGGGATGGGGCAGGGGAAGGAACTGGACAAGGTTGTGGTCTCAGCAGAGCCCAGCTTCAACCTGGTCACGTGGTACACTCTGGAGCATATATTGTACCTTAGCATTGGTTCCACATTTGAGACAAAGAATCCAGCCCTGAAAATTTTTGTAAAATATATTTTTAAACTGTAAACTTTCCATTGTAGTAACATATACACAACTCAAAATTTCCCTTTTAAACCACATTTGAGTGTACAATTCAGTGGTTTTAGTTACATTCACAATATTGTGCTACCATCATCAATATCCAATCCCTCAACTTTTCTGTCACCTCAAACAGAAACTCTGTACCAATTAAGCAATTACTCCACCTTCCCATTCACTACCCTACCCCTGGTAGCCTGTAGTTTACTATATGTATTTATGAAATTTGCTTATCCCAGGTGTTTCATTTAAGTGAGAGCCTATAATATTTGTCTTTTTTTGCTGGCTTATTTCATTCAACATGATGTATTAAAGGTCCACCCATGTTCTAGCATGGACGAGAACTTCATTCTTTTTACAGATGAATAATATTTCATTGTGTGGCTGGACCACATCTTGTTTATCCATTCAACAGTTGATGGACACTTGGGTTGCTTCTACCTTTGGCTGTTGTGAATAATGCTGCTATGAACATTGGTGTACACATATCTGTTTGAGTCCCTGCTTTAACTATTATTGGATATACATCAATAAATAAGATTGCCAGTCCAGCATTTTTTATCTCATGTCACACATCATTGTCTGTGCCTGCTCCGGTGGGGATGGGGAGGTGTGGAACCTCCTGGGTTCTGCTGAAAACAGTTTTGTGGAGAAATTGGCAGCTGGATAGCGGTTGCCCTGACCCAGTAAAGGGGATTAGGGTGGAGCACCACCAATGTCTTCCACTCTATCCCATCCCCACATCCATCAAATACAAAAAAAGGAAGTTATTTAACCACTTGGATACTTGTTTGAAGCTCATTGCAACGAGATTTTGAACTGCATTAAAAATTTATTACATATGATTCTGTGTACTTTGTGGATACTCCAGTAAGCCTTATTCTTACTGAAATATCTTTAATATTGTCCACCATCACCATTTTGCTTTTTTGAGCCTAGAATGCAGTGGGTTTTATATTTCCAAATGTACCTTTCATAAAGGGCTTATAAGCTTAGAAATATGAAAAGTATTAAAGGAGACATTTCTAATGCTCGTCTTAGAAGGGGCCTATCTTATTTTTAATATTCTAAAATGCACTATACCAAATATTACTTGCCATTTCCCTCAATATTATTTCTCTTTATAATCCATTTTAACTTATTTGTGTGTCACACTTTGTTACATTTATTAATAATCCCATCTTTGAGAAAATTATCCACTTTATGTGTAACTTGTAACCCTCAAGCTGCATCTGGATATGCTACCAATATGATTTTACTGACTCAAATGTCGTAATTCATGTATGTAGCTTTTTGAGTTCAGAAAGACCATCCCTTGGTGTTGCTAAAGGAGTGTCTTTATAAGGGTAGGAATGTGTTTCATGTTTCTGTACTTTGTTTGCCAGGGCTGCTATGGGCAAATATTACAAACTGATAAGTAACAGGAAAATTTGTACCCTGATTTTGAGGCTAGATATCCAAAATCAAGGTCTCAGCAGGGCATGCTTTTGCTGGAGTAGGTAGCATGCTGGTACTGGCTTTTGCAATCTTTGGGGTTCCTTGGCAGTATCTCGCCTCCATCACATAACTCTCTACCTCTTTGGTCTCCTCCTGGGGCTTTCTCTGACTTCATCTGAATTTCCTTTGCTTATAAGGACTCCAGACATGTGGAATAAGGCCCACCCTGATTCAATTTGGCCTCATCTAAATAGGATCCTCCAAGTTCCTATTCACAAATGAGTCCAAGTCTTAACTCATCATAATATCTTCAAAGAGATGAAGACTTGTGCATGTCTTTTGTGGGGTATATGGTTCCATCCCCAACAGGTCTCTTCATCAAAATCCATCACAAACTCTGCTGAAGTATCTGTCCTGCTCTGCACAGCTATTTTCCCCCATGGCCAGATCAAGTCCACAGAATGCCCAGGTTCACACTGGCCTGTAGTGTAAGAACCAGGTCCCCTATCCAGCTTGAGGCTGATGTTCTCCTGAGTCCCAAAGATATGGTGGTTGGGGACAGGTTGCACTTGTGTAGCATCTGCAGCATCCTTATGTCCCTTCACTTATAGGGGCTCAACGCAGACACTTAGGTCAGCTTGATGCAAAGACACTCTCCACCATTCTCATTGTCATCTCTCTCCCTTCCCTTTGCTGGAAACCTCACAAAGCACCCATGCATATCAATTCCTGCAGGTGGGTGTACCAAAGGCATAATAAGGGTGTTTCTCAATTGTTTGTCAAAAACATCTATATTCTAGCTCTGGTCCAGGCCCAAATACTCTGAACACATAGATAAAACTAAGGTGACTTGGAAATGTTAAGGAATTACAGAAAATCTCATATTCATTCCTACCCATATTGAGTATCTACTCTCTAGGTAAGGGGCTAAGATACTAAGCAAGATGTGCGTTGTCCTTCTTTTCATGGAACTTATATTCTAATGGAGAGGAAACACCATAAGCAAGTACATGAATATATACATTTGCTGGATGTCTTCTGTTGCTTCCTCCAAATCCCTGGGAGGTGATATCTCTGGAATATAACAATGGATTTTCTTGGCTTCTGGCTCCTGTTGGTTTTGGTCAATGGGATGTACCAGCAGAATATCAGAAAAAGGGAGAAGAGTGAGGTCAGAGTATTGTCTCCTTACTCGTTCCTTTCAGATCACCATGGATGGTCTGTAGACTGAATAAAAGACCACAGCAACCAACATGACCTGGAACAGTAAATCCTATCAATTACAATTTCTTTCTCCTTTTCCAGTCTGATATTTTCCCAATACCATTATATGTAATTCCTAAACATCTTCATCCTATCCTGATATTTTATTTCCAGATCAGATGAAGAAAGAGAACATATAAAGCTTTAATTATAAAAGGTTTTGGAATTAGTATTAAAGTTTTTGCATGAAATACAACATGCCTTGTTCTCCCCCACCAACATTTTGCATGTTATAATGACTATGTAATCATTATTATAAATAAAACAAAAAGCCAAGTTTGTCTGGGCTTATGGCAAACAAGATCCAACAAAATTTACAGTAATTATTTGATGAATTACAACAAATGCACCTCACTAATGTAAGGTGTTAATTTTAGGGTGGTGTGCCAGTTTGGATATATTGTGTCCCCCAGAAAAAGCCATGTTCATGTTCTTTGATACAATCTTGTGGGGCAGATTGATTAATCTTTTTCATTAGGGTGTGGCCTCTCGATTGGTTGTGTCCATAGAGATATCACCCACCAACTGTGGGTAGTACCTTTGATTAGACTATTTCCATGGAGATGTGGCCCTGCCCATTCAGGGTGGGTCTTGATTGATTTGCTGGAGCACTTTAAAAAGAGCCATGCAGGCCTAGACAGGGCTTCAGCCATGAGGGACACTTTGAAGAATGCACAGGAGCTGAGAGAGGAGCTGAAATGCAACCTAGGAGCAAGCAGATGCCAGCCACGTGCCTTCCCAGCTTACAGAGGTTTTCTGGATGCCAATGGTCTTTCTCCAGTGAAGGTACCCTATTGTTGAAGCCTTACCTTGGACACTTTATGGCCTTAAGACTATAACTGTGTAACCAAATAAAACCCCTTTAGAAAAGCCAGTCTATTTCTGGTGTTTTGCAAGACAGCAACATTAGCAAACTGGAACAGGTGGTTTATGGGAACTCTGCATTTTATATATTTTGTGCATGGTGTTTCTGTAAACCTACAACTTATCTAGCAAAAGCTCTTATTAATAAAAATTTATATATTTTTAAAAGTTGTGGAACTGGATAATGGTAATTGCATAACATAATGAAAATACAAAAACCATTGTACTATTAACTATAATCCATCATTGAAAACAGGTTTCATTGTGTAGTCTTAGGTTTTTCTTGAACTTTTTCATCTAGTAACATATATACAAAGTAACATTTCCCCCTTTAACCACATTTCCATATACAATTCAATACAGCTAAATACATTCACAGTTTGTGCTACCATCATTTCCGTTACCAAAACTTTCCAATCAACCTCAATGGAAATTCTCTAAAATTTATGCATTAACTCCCCATTCCCTACCTTCAGCCCAGCCCCTTACAATCTGTATTCCAGGTACTGATTCTATGAGTTTTCTTAATCTAATTATTTCATATCAGTGAAATCATATAATATTTGTCCTCTAGTGTCTGTTTTATTTCATTCAACATGATATCTTCAAGGTTCATCTCTGTTGTGGCAAGAATCAGAAATTCGTTTTTTTTAAAGCTGAATAATATTTCAATATGTGTACATACCACATTTTGTTTATCCCTTCATTAGCTGATGGACACTTGGGTGGCCTCTATTGCTTGACAGTGGTGAATAATGCCTCTTAGTTCCAGAACATTTTAATCCCACAAAAGGAAACTCCAATCCCATTAAGTAGTCACTACCTGTGCTGGTTTGGATATATTATGTCCCCCAGAAAATCCATATTCTTTAATGCAATCTTGTGGGGGCAGACTGATTAGTCTGTTGATTAGGGTGGAATTTCTGAATTATTTCCATGCAAGTGTGGACCTTGCACGTTCAGGGTGAGACTTAATAAGATCATTGGAGTCCTTTAAAGAGAGCTCACACAGAAAGCAGGGAGGACAAAACACCCTAAGAGCAGTTGAGAGACACTTTTGGAGACAACCATTGAAAGGAGACACTTGGAGATGCAGACAGAAAGATGTTTGGAGAAGCTAAGATGCACAGGAGCTGAGAGAGGAGCTGAGAAACAACCTGGGACCAGCAGACACCAGCCCTGTGCCTTCCCAGCTGACAGAGATGTTCTAGATGCAATTGGCCTTTCTTCAGTGAAGGTATCCTCTTGTTGATGCCTTAATTTGGACACTCTTATGACCATAGAACTGTAAATTTATAACCTAATAAATCTCCTTTATAAAAGCCAATCCATTTTTGGTATTTTGCATAATGGCAGCTTTAGCAAACTGGAACAGATTTCAGTACCAGAGAAGTGGGGTGCTGAGTTTGCAAATACCAGACATGTTGAAATGGCTTTTTAAATAGATAAGGGGAAGATTCTGGAAGAATTGTGAGGAACTTGATAGAAAAGGCCTAGATGGCTTTGAAGAGACTGTTGTTAGACATACAGACTCTAAAGATACTTCTGATGAAGCCTTAAAAATGATGAATATGTCATTGCCACCTGGAAGAAAGGTGGTCCTCATTTTAAAGCAGCAGAGAATTTGGCAAAATTGAGTACTGGTGTTGGATGGAAGGCAGAATTTGAAAATGATGAGCTGGAATACTTAGTTGAAGAGATCCTCAAGCTAAATATGGAAAATGCAGCCTAGCTTCTCCTGGAAACTTACAGTAAAATGTGACAGGAAAGAGATAAGCTAAGAACTGATCTCTTAGATACAAAGAAACCAGAAACTGCTGGTCTGGAAAATTATAGGCTTCCAGAAAGTGAAACCCCAGAGGCAACAGCCCCACATGAGGATATAATGAAATCTGGAACCAGCCAGCCATTTTAGTACAAGCCAGGATTGGAGATGGAGTTATCCAGAAGGGATTTGTGGAAATCCTATTGTCTGATGGTTTTGACCCTGGTATGCTGCATGTCAAGCCAACAAAATTTTTTGTGAGCTCTGTATAAATGGAACCACTGTCAGTCTGGACTAAAAGGGACAGAAAAGGGACAGATTGAAGGAATAGTTTCTTCAGAGAAAGCACAACCATGAAAGCCAAGGTCTGAAGCCAAGAAATCTCAGACAAGGAGAATAGAGCAACCCATGTCATTGGAAAGGGTGAGTTTGCCCTGGAGGCAGAGGGTGGGCTTTCTGTCTTCATGTTTAGGAAGAGTGCTGCCACCACCCCAGGCCTCAAGAGAGTGGAGCACATTCCCTGGGGATTGGAGAGAGCCTGGCCACCACCCCACTGTTCTGAAAGGGTTAATCATTTGCCCAAGAGATGGAAGAGAGTTCGGTGCTACCCCAATGCTTGACGAGGGTAGGTCAAAGAAGAAGGTTGTCTCCCCAGTATGTGGATATGTTGGTGCACTCACCCTAGTGTTTGGAGAGAAAAGGGCTGCTGTAAAGGCCCTTAGAAAAGGTTGGACTCCTGCTCTCTCAAGCCTCAAGGATAAAACATCATTCTATAAATGACTCTGACTGAAATTTAAGGATGTTTGTGCTGCAGGTTTTAGGAACTGTTTTGGACATTTGAACCCTGTTTTCCTTCCAGTTTCTTCCTATGGCAATGGGAATATTAATCGTATGACTGTCCCTCCTTTGTATATAGGCAGCAGATAACTCGTTCTTAGTTTCACAGGTCCACAGCCAGAGGAGAATGTTAGGACTTTGTACTTATCTATATTGTGATGGAACTCTTTTTGGGGTCCAGGGGGTGGAATGTGCCAGTTTGGATATATTATGTCCACAGAAAAGCCATATTCTTTAATGCAACCTTGTGGGGGCAGACTGATTAGTCTGTTGATTGGGGTGGAATCTCTGATTGAATTATTTCCATGGAAGTGTGGACCCTGCCCATTCAGGTTGGGTCTTAATTAGATCAATGGAGTCCTTTAAAGAGAGCTCACACAGAAAGCAGAGAGTACAAAACACCCCAAGAGCAGCTTAGAGAGACTTTTGGAGAAAGCCATTGAAAGTTGATGCTTTGAGATGCTTGGAGACCCAGAAAGAAGGATGTTTGGAGATGTTAAGCTAAGGATACACAGGAGCTGAGAGAGGAGCTGAAACGCAACCTGGGACCAGCAGATGACAGGCACGTGCCTTCCCAAATGACAGATGTGTTCTAGATGCCATCAGCCTTTCTTCAGTAAAGTTATCCTCTTGTTGATGCCTTAGTTTGGACACTATTATGGCCATAGAACTGTAAATTTATAAACTAAAAAATCCCCTTTATAAAAGTCAATCCATTTCCAATATTTTGTATAATGACAGTGTTAGCAAGCTGGAACACTATCCACTCCCTTCTCCCAGCCCCTGACAATCAATCTTCTGCTTACTGTCTTATGGATTTGTCTGTTCTGGGCATTTCATATAAATGGAATCACACATCATGTGACCTTTTGTGTGTGGCTTCTTTCATCCAGCATAGTGAATACAAGGTTCACCCACATGGTAGCATGTTTCAATACTTATTTCCTTTTTATGGTTGAATGATATTGAATTGCATGGATAGACCATATTTTGCTTATGTATTCATAAGTTGATGGGCATTTAGGCTGTTTCCACTTTTTAGATATTCTATTCTGAGTAATGCTGCTATGAATATTTGTATACAACTTTGTTTGAAAGCCTTTTTTTTCATTTGTTTTGGGCTTATATCTGAACTGGAACAGTAATTTCTTTTTCATTGTTTACAGTTGGTCATGGATAGCCCCAACCCATGTGTGTTGGTTTGCAGCTATGTACCCCAGAAAAACATGTTCTAATCTTAATCCATTCCTGTAGATATGAGCCCCTTGTAAGTAGGACATTTTGATGAAGCTACTGCAGTTAAGATGTGGCAAAACTCAATCAGGATGGATCTTAATCCTATTACTGAAGTCATTTATAACTGGAATTAAATTCACACAGACAAAGAGAAATTCATGATAAGCAGAAGCTGAAGGTCAATGTAACCTGGGAGAGAAAGGAGAGGCCAGGAAAGGCTGCCCATGTATATTGTCATGTGACAGAGGAGTCAAGGACCAAGGATCATTGGCTGCCAGTCTCAGGATGCTAGTCTTGAGGAAGAAAGCATTGCCTGGATGACACCTTGATTTGGACTTCTTCTAGCCTCAAAACTGTGAGCTAATAAATTTAGGCCAACTATTGCATGGTATTTTCTTTAGCAGCCAAGGAAAGAAAATACCATGTGATATTTAGGCACTTGATTATTTGGACTTGATCTAAGTGATCTAATTGATCCATAGATGATTTATTTATGATTTTCTTTTTTTAGTTTTTAAACAGTTTTATTCACACACCATACAATCCATCCAAAGTGTACAATGAATGGCTCTCAATATAACCACAGAGTATACATTCACCACAATGAATTTGAGAACAGTCTTATTCTGAATTTTTAAAAATCCCATAGCCTTTATACATACACTCTCACTACCATCGATTGGCTTTGGTATAGTACCTGTGTTTCAATTGATGAAAGAATATTAGGTTAACTATAGTCTTTGTTTTGCATTAATTGTATTTTTCCCACATACCACCCTGTTATTAACACTTTGTAATAATGATGTAACTTTAGTTCTATTACACATAAGAACTTTCTTATATTTGTACAATTAACCACAGTCATTTTCCACAAAATGTTTTCCTATGCTATGTTTATCCTCTAGCTTTCCTTTTAGCAATGTACCTGACCCTAGGCTTTCCCTTTCAACCACACTGTTAATTATACTTACAGTATTGTGCTACCATCACCTCTATCCATTTCCAAACATTTAAATCAACCTTATGAAAAATTCTGCACATCTTAAGCATCATCTGCCCATTTTTACCCTCTTTCTATCTTCTGATAACTTATACTCTAAATTTTAATTTTCAGAATTTTCTCATTGTAATTCATTCATATTAGTGAGATTATACAATATTTGTCCTTTTGTGTCTGGCTTATTTTGCTCAACATACTGACCTCAAGGTTCATCCACATTGTTGAATGAATCAGGACTTCATTCCTTCTTACAGCTGTATAGTATTTCATCATATGTATATAACACATTGTTTATGTAATCATCAGTTGATGACACATGGTCTGTTTCCATCTCTTGTAAATCACAAATAATGCAACTATGAACGTCAGTGAGCAAATGTCTGTTTTGGGTACTTGCTTACAGTTCTTTCAGGTTCTTGTAAGGTAAAACTCTTTCACCCTATTTCATGTCAACCACATACTGGATACCACCATTTCAAGGTGTGGGGGTTATGCTGAGAACAATTCTGTTCAAGTGACTGGCAAAGGAGGAGGTGGTATGTGTTTGTGCTCTGGGTCCACATGTTTGTAAAAGGATGGTGTTTCCTTCTTTTCTTGAAATGTGGCTTCTTCTTCTGTCATTGTTGATAAGAAAGTTTGGTTTCTGGTTAGAATGAGTACAGCTAGGATAATATCATGGTGTTTATTAATCGTTGTCTTGGCAGAAAATTGGCTGGCATGGCCAAATGGCTTAAATGAGAGAAATTTAATAAAGTGACTCCTTAAATAGGTGTTGGAAGGCTAAGAGAAATAGAGGAGTGGGGGCACACTGGGAATATCAAAACTGGGAGCTCTGACCAATCTGTGGTTTGAAGGGGCAAGGAGAGGGAGCAATTATAGCAATCTGGAAAGGGTTTCAGCCTGCAGCAGAAGAATCCAACCACCTCCTAAATGAGAACATCCTGTAATGGGGTGGGGGAAGCTGGGAAAATAAATTCCTCCATCTCCATCTCTTCCAGTCCTCCTGCGTTCTTCCAGGGCTTACTCTTGGTCAATTCCAACTGGAAGACAGAGCACAAGAGGGTCTGTTCATGCAGTAGATACAGGATAATCTCCTAGGGTACAGAGCAGGCTGGAGAAGGATGGAGAGAAGATTCTTTCACAATATCCCCAAGTCAATTGTTACATGCTTGTTAAAGATTAGGAGGTGACCACACTGTTGCTTAGACTGAGGATTTGCTCCCTTGGCTGGTGAAATGAACTGGGATTCTGTGATGGTGGCAGATATTGGTGACAGTGCACAGTTCTTCAGTGGCAGGTAAAACACCTGAAAATAGGTTCTGCTTGTGTTATCTCTGTTTGACAGGTTCTGCTTTTGTTATCTCTGTTTGTTTCTCTGTGTCACTCAGTGTTGCATTTAAACTTTATTGTTTCTCTGTGTCACTCAGTGTTGCATTTAAACTCTAAGAGAGAGACAAAGTTTGAAAGGATTGGTCAGTCAATACGTAAAATGGAGAAAACCTCAACGGTAGACTTTTTTGCTTGGCTGCCTCATAGGTTTTGGTTGGCATAGTGATCAATCCCTGGCCAAATCCAGCTGCATTTGGGAGGTGAAATCAAAATGGCCTGATAACAAGCAATGAGCTGCTTCCAGTCTGATTAGTGTTGTGTATCTATTAGTTTTATCTGCATAACAAACCACTCTGAATCTTAGTTGCTTTTAACTATAGCCATTTTATTTAGCTCATAATTTTGTGGGTTGGCTAGGCAGTTCTTCTGGTCTGGGCTGGCTCTGTTGGTCTCTCATGTGTTTATGCTCAGTTGGTGGGCTGGCTGGTGACTGGATGACTGAGCATGGCCTCAACCACACATCTGGTGGTTGGCAGGTTGGCAGCCAGAGTAATGGATTGTTAGCTAGCAAGACTTCATTGTTTTCCACATAGTTTCTCATCCTCCAGCAGGGTTATCTTGAGCTTTTTCACATTGTGCACAAATGCAGCAAGAGAGAGAAAGCCACGTGTGTAACCAGTTTTCACATCTTTGTTTCCTGTTGCCCCATTGGCCAAAACCAGTCTCATGGCCAAACTTAGTGCCAGCATGGGAAGGACCACACACAGAGATGGGGAATGCTTTCATCTCATCATGCAAACAATCAATCACATGCAGAATTGGGCTGTGAGCACAAGGAGTACTCAGAATTTCAGGGACTTCTCTTGGGTCCAGGCATTTCAATATAACATTTAGGGAGTTTTCACTTAGGAACAGCAGACAACAGGCCTAAACTCCCTTTCATTTGCCATGCCGAAGATGAGGCAGAATACAATTTTTTTTTAAACTGAAGTGAAATTCATGTAAAAAAATTAAACCTTTCAAGTTTGTTTTAATTTCCTAGGACTCCTTAGAAAAGGACCATGAACTTGGTGGTTTAAAACTAGAGAAATTTATTCTCACATATCTGGAGGCCAGAACTCTGAAATCAGGGTGTCAGCATACTACATCTGAAGTTTGTAGGGAAGAATCTGTTTTGTGTCTCTCTCCCAATTTCTAGCTGTGATTCCCAGAAATCCACTGTGTTTTCTGCCTGAGTCGTCTCCTGGCTTTCTTCCTTGTGTCTCTGTCTGGGTCAAATTTTCTCCTTATCAGGACACCAGTAATATTGGATTAGGGCCCAACCTAATCCAGTTTGACCTCATCTTAACTAATAACTTCTCCAAAGACCCTATTACCAAATAATGTTACATTCACAGGATGTGTGGTAGGCTTGAACATGTCTTTTTGAGGGAGACAATTAAACCCATAAGAAAAGTGAAAAATTCAGTTGCACTTAGTAAAATTTGCAATATTGTACAACCACCTCCTCTCTCTGCTTCCAAAATATTTTCCTTACCCTGAAACCCATTAAATGGTTGCCCCCACAATTCCTCCCTTCTCCCAGACCCTGGAAATACCAATCTGTACTCTGTCTCTAGATTTACCTATTGTGAATATCTCACGTAAGTTGCGTCATGCAATATGTATCCATCTTTGACATAGCCAAATGCTTTTTGAGGTTCTTACATATTACAGTATTCATCATTTCTTTCTATGGTACTTCATTCCTTTTTTTGCTAAATAACATTCCATTGAATGTATATATTACAATTTTGTTAGCATTCATCTGTTAATATTCATTTGGAGTGTTTCTGTGTTTTTATCTATTGTGAATTGTGCTGCTATGAATTTGCAAGAACGTGTATTTGTTTGAGTACCAGTTTTCAATTTCTCTGTAAATATATGGTTAACAATTTGAGGAACCACCAAGCTTTTTTTCCCACAGTGTCCAAACAATTTTATGTTTGCATCAGCAATGCATGAGGGTTCCAATCCCCCCACATTCTTACCAACACATTACTTTTTCCTTTTTTTATTTTAGCCTTCTTGGTGGGTGTGGTGTGGTTCCTCAGTGTGATTTTTATTTGCATTTTCCTAGTGACTAATGATGTTGCAGGAAACATTTTTTTTTCAGAGCATGATGAGCATTTATTAAATATTATTTTTCTTTATTTAAAGGCAGGCATAGAGATGGACAGTGAACAGTACTTAGCCTTTTTTAAAAGGTAGCATACATTTCTTACCTGAATGCAGTTACAATAACAGCTACAACAGCATTAGCTATACAGATATGCTCATAAGACCAAGGTATACAAGTTTAAAACCACTAGGTTGGAAAAAGAATTCAGAGCCCAAAATGGGGTATTTCAGTATGTCTTCTACATTTTTTTTCTCATTTTTATTGAGATTGTTCAGATACCATACAATTATCCAAAGAGCCAAAGTGTACAATCACTTGCCCCTGGGTAACCTCATACAGCTGTGCATCCATCACACTTAATTTTTGTTCAATTTTTAGAAACTTTTCATTACTCCAGACAAGAAATAAAGTGAAAGATGAAAAAAAAATAAAAAAGAAAAGAAAAGGAAACTCTAATCCTCCCCTATACCTAACCAACCCCCCTCAATTGTTGACTCGTAGTATTGATATAGTACATTTGCTACTGTTTATGAAAAAATGTTGAAGTACTACTAACTGTAGTATATAGTTTGTAATAGGTATATATTTCTTCCCTATATGCCCCTCTATTATTAACTTCTAATTGTATTGTCATACATTTGTTCTGGTTCATGGAAGTGATTTCTAGTATTTGTACAGTTGATCATGGACATTGCCCACCATAGGATTCAGTTTTATACATTCCCATCTTTTGACCTCCAACTTTCCTTCTGGTAACATATATGACTCTGAGCTTCCCCTTTCCACCTCATTCACACACCATTCGGTGCTGTTAGTTATTCTCACATCTTGCTACCAACACCCATGTTCATTTCCAAACATTTAAGTTCATCCTAATTGAACATTCTTCTCATACTAAGCAACCACTCCCCATTCTTAAGCCTCGTCCTGTATCTTGGTACCTTATATTTCATGTCTATGAGTTTACATATTATAATTAGTTCCTATCAGTGAGACCCTGCAATAATTGTTCTAATGTGTCTGGCTTATTTCACTCAGTATATTGCCCTCGAGGTTTTGTCATCAACCCATTATTTTTTTATATGGTTTTGTTCACTCACCATACATTCCATCCCAAGTAAATAATCAATGGTTTTCTGCATGGTCATACATTTATGTGTTCACCACCTTCACCATTATTTATATAAGAGCATCTACATTTCTTCCACAAGGCAGGAGGGAGAGTCAAAGAAGGTAGAGAGGCAAAAGAAAGAGGAAAAAAAAAGACAGCTAGGAGGCAGCAAAAGGAAAGATAACCTTAAATCAAAGTAGAATAAAGAATCAGACAATACCACCAATGTCAAGTGTCTAACATGCCTCCCCATCCCCCCCTCTTATCTGCATTCACCTTGGTATATCACCTTTGTTATATTAAAGGAAGCATAATACAATGATTCTATTAGTTACAGTCTCTAGTTTATGCTGATTGCATCCCTCCCCCAGTGCCTCCCCATTTTTAACACCTTGCAAGGTAGACATTTGCTTGTTCTCCCTCGTAAAAGAACATATTTGTACATTTTATCACCATTGTTGAATACTCTAGATTTCACCAAGTTACACAGTCCCAGTCTTTATCTTTCCTCCTTTCTTGTGGTGTCTCACATGCTCCCCACCTTCCTCTCTCAACCGTATTCATAGTTACCCTTGTTCAGTGTACTTACATTGTTGTGCTACCATCTCCCAAAATTGTGTTCCAAACCACGCACTCCTGTCTTCTATCACCGTGTAGTGCTCCCTTTAGTATTTCCTGTAGGACAGGTGTCTTGTTCACAAAGTCTCTCATTGTCTGTTTGTCAGAAAATATTTTGAGCTCTCCCTCATATTTGAAGGACAGCTTTGCTGGATACAGGATTCTTGGTTGGCGGTTTTTCTCTTTCAGTATCTTAAATATATCACACCACTTCCTTCTTGCCTCCATGGTTTCTGCTGAGAGATCTGCACATAGTCTTATTAAGCTTCCTTTGTATGTAATGGATCGCTTTTCTCTTGCTGCTTTCAGGATTCTCTCTTTGTCTTTGACATTTGATAATCTGATTATTAAGTGTCTTGGCATAGGCCTATTCATATCTCTTCTGTTTGGAGTACGCTGCGCTTCTTGGATCTGTAATTTTATGTCTTTCATAAGAGATGGGAAGTTTTCATTAATTATTTCCTCTATTATTGCTTCTGCCCCCTTTCCCTTCTCTTCTCCTTCTGGGACACCAGTGATACGTACATTATTGTACTTTGTTTCATCCTTGAGTTTCCGGAGATGTTGCTCATATTTTTTCATTCTTTTCTCCATCTGCTCCTTTGCATGTAGGCTTTCAGGTGTTTTGTTCTCCAGTTCCTGAGTGTCTTCTTCTGCCTCTTGAGATCTGCTGTTGTATGTTTCCATTGTGTCTTTCATCTCTTGTGTTGTGCCTTTCATTTCCATAGATTCTACTAGTTGTTTTTTTGAACTTTTGATTTCTGCCGTATATATGTCCAGTGCTTCCTTTACAGCCTCTATCTCTTTTGCAATATCTTCTCTAAACTTTTTGATTTGATTTAGCATTAGTTGTTTAAATCCCTGTATCTCAGTTGAAGGGTACGTTTGTTCTTTTGACCGGGTCATAACTTTTTTTTCTTAGTGTAGGTTGTAATTTTCTGTTGTCTAGGCATGGTTTCCTTGGTTATCCAAATCAGGTTTTCCCAGACAAGAACAGGCTCAGGTCCCAGAGGGAAGAAATATTCAGTATCTGGTTTCCCTGTGGGTGTGTCTTAGAAAATTGCTCCACCCTTTGATGCCTCGGGTCACTGTGCTTTTCTGCCCAGCAGGTGATGCCTGTTAGCCTATAATTCTTGACTGGTGTGAGGAGGTATGGCCGTGTTCCCCCCAGGCTCTGGGGTCTGGACCTGAATGGAAAGGGCCCCACCCCATTCCTCCTAGAGAGGACAGACCCCTCAGGTGGAGGTCATTAGCATTTCAGTGGTCTCGCTCTCTGCTTGTGGTGTCTCCACCCTTCCCAGAGTCACAACCCTGGAAACTGAAAATGACTGGGGCTTTCTCCACTGAGCCAAAAAAGAAACAGATAGTCCCCTTCAGACCCAGTCCAAGGCGACCCTCCGGCTCTCCCAGGTCAGTCGTCACCCAAAGCCTCTGTTTTCTGGGGATGCGTACCTGTAGTGAGCAGTTCACACTCGCTACTTAAAACCCCAGTTGGAGCTCAGCTGAGCTATATTCGCTTGCTGGGAGAGAGCTTCTCTCTGGCACCACGAGGCTTTGCAGCTCGGGCTATGGGGGAGGGGGTCCCACGACTTGGTTCCGCAGGTTTTACTTACAGATTTTATGCTGTGTTCTTGGGCATTCCTCCCAATTCAGGTTGGTGTATGATGAGTGGATGGTCTCGTTTGTCCCCCTGCAGTTATTCTGGATTATTTACTAGTTGTTTCTGTTTTTTTGTAGTTGTTCCAGGGGGACTACTTAGCTTCCACTCTTCTCTATGCCGCCATCTTGCCCCCTCTGCAGGAAACATTTTAAGTGTTACATTACAGGGCTCTCTGATAGCCAACCTACACAGTCATGCCTGGGAGATTATTTGAATTTTTGCATTGTCTGTAATCTATAAAAATAAATGGAGTCAAATTCTTCTGCACTGTTCCATGCAAAATGACTCTCTTCAAACCTTGTCTCCACATTAAGCTAATTCATTAGCCTCCAACTAAGTTGTCTTAATTGCCTTTCTCCCAAATGTTCTGCTGAGCTAATGGATTTATCAGTTTTTTCAAGACAGATTGTAAAAAACTGATTTCATTTCACCTTTCTATTTCTAGTTATGTCACTGACTTGTTGAGTCATATTTGGTAAGCTCACAATCTCTCATACTGCCTGTTTTTAACCTATAGATAACAGTTTATAAAGAGCTTATAGGCATTTTAGCTGGACAAAGATGTAGATAGAGCAAATAATAGTTTCATTTACCAGAAGACTTTTATCTGTACAAAGCTAAATGAAAACTTTATCTTACTGAAGTAAAAATATTTTTGTCCATTTGGATCTTTGCTGGATTGAAAGCTCTCTTTAAAAACTGGGATATTTGAGTTTCATCTTTTGTGTTCCCAGTGACCAACATAATATAGTATAATGAGGTCAGGTGCTCTTTACCTGGTTAATAACCTAATGGAATCCATGGGGGCATGTCAGCCTGTTGGTGAACAGAATGGAAGAGTCATGAAGATTGCTGAGAACAAGCTTTATGCCACTGCCCACACTGTCACCTGTGTAATCTGTGATTTATGGCATAGAAACTGTCACTTCTGCTTTCTTAGAATGGCTCCCCTTTTCCTGCAGGTAGAACAGCTAGTTGGAAGTTGAAAATGTAGACAGTTCCAGCCTGTGAACTCTGTCTTGGAGACTGCTGGAGGAAGCTTCTCTTGCTGGCTTTGGGAGCCCTTACAGCAGCCAATTTGTGCAAAATTCTGCAGGGGGAGTGATATGTTTCTGACAGCTTCACCTGGCCTGGGGTCTGGCTCATATGTGGATTCACTTAATAAAGGCCTGCTGTGAAATCAATCAATACTCTATGACATGGAGTGTCATGGAACCATGGAATCATACTTACCAGAATGTGCTTGAGTTTTGTGTTTAGTATTCTCAAGTAATTTGTGATTTTCTAAAAGGCAAATACAACGTTTATTCATTTCTGCATTATTATTACATAACATGGGACTTGGCACACAATAGATGCTCAATAAATTAATGAATGAGTGAATTTTGAAAAAATAGGAAACAAAAATAGGATGCTAACATTAGGAATAATAAGGACGTGTTTCATAAATGCAATATAATCAAACAAGAAGGAAATCTTTAGGAGTAATTTTGGGCTTGCCAGGCTAGAGTTTATTTTCCATATTTGTGCTGTATCTTACCAAGATTCTTCTGATATCAATGAGATAAAAATTTCAGGACACCAGGATGAAGAACAGTTAATAATTTTACCCATCAAGTAGATAAATGTAATTATGTCGGGTGCTCCTCTTCCAAAGAGAAAGAATATGGGTATGTCCCTTTCTTAAAGTAGTAAACTAAAAAGTGATTTAGTAATAGTGAACTAGGTAATGCACAAATATGCTGATGTCCACTAAGAACTTTACCAATTACGGGAGCCTCTTTGAAGTTTGATCCATTTCTTGGAATTAATAGGAGTTGCCATCACTCTCTGTTACTTGGTTTTCCCCTTTGTATACTGCTGGCTTGAAGCTGTTATGTGCTCCAGAAAAGGCCATGTTCTTTTAATCCATCCTGGTGGGTGTAGACCTATTGTGGGTGTGAAATTTTGATTAGGTTCTTTCAATTGAGATGTGACCCATCTCATTCAAGGTGGTCTTAATCCTTACTGGGATCCTTTATGAAAGGATAAAAATGCCAGAATAAACCAAGAAAGATTAGAGAGAGATATACCCAGAGAAGCTTAGAGAAAAGCCCCTGGAGGAGCTGAGAGAGCCACTGAAACCAGAACCTGAAAGCAATGAGACTTGGGAGCAAAAGAGCAGCAGATGCTGGCCATGTGCCTTGTTATCTGACAAAGGAATGCTGGATGCCAGCAGTCTGACATTTTTAAATTCAGTTTTATTGAGATATATTCACATACCATACAGTCATCCATGGTGTACAATCAACTGTTCACAGTACCTTCATATAGTTGTGCATTCATCACCACAATCTATTTTTGAACATTTTCCTTACACCAGAAAGAATCAGAATAAGAATAAAAAATAAAAATAAAAAAGAACACCCAAATAATCCCCCCACCCCACGCTATTTTTCATTTAGTTTTTGTCTCCATTTTTCTTCACATCCATCCATCCACTGGGTAAAGGGAATGTGATCCACAAGGTTTTCACAATCACACTGTCACCCCTTATAATCTACATTGCTACACAATCATCTTCAAGAGTTAAGGTACTGGGTTGGAGTTGGTAGTTTCAGGTATTCACTTCTACCTATTCTAATACATTCAAACCTAAAAAGTGTTATCTATACAGTGTGTAAGAATGTCCACCAGAGTGACCTCTCAACTCCATTTGAAATCTCTCAGCCACTGAAGCTTTATTTTGTTTCATTTCACATCCCCCTTTTGGTCAAGAAGATGTTCTCAATCCCATGATGCCAGGTCCAGATTCATCCCCTGGAGTCATATCCTGGGTTTCCAGGGAGATTTACACCTGTGGGAGTCAGGTCCCATGTAGGGGGGAGGCAATGAGATCACCCACCAAGATGACTTAGCTAGAGAGAGAGGCCACATCTGAGCAACAAAGAGGCTCTCAGGGGAAACTCTTAGGCACTATTATAAGCAGGTTTAGCCTCTCCTTTACAGTAACCAGCTTCATAGGGGCAAGCCCCAAGACAGAGTGCTTGGCATATCAAGCCATCGGTCCCCAATGTTTGTGAGAACATCAGCAACAATCCAGGTGAGGAAGCCCAACACCTCTGCATCCTCCCCCAGCTCTTCAGGGGAGAGTATATTTTTATTTTCCACCCAAATTACTTTGGGATTTGTTGCTATTTCATTCTAACCTATACAGAGCTACCATGGCTCACTTCCTATTTAAAGTTCCATGTAATTGTGATGTTTGAACAAACTGACTGTAGAAGTTATATTGCTTAGAAAATATAGATCCTACACCAAATAAACATCTCTTCCCTTGGTCTCGCATGGAAGTTGAAGTTTTAATACACAGTCAGTTTCAACCTTTACCCTTTGACCTGATTTGCCCTAGTCTTAACCAGATCTGCTTCATTCATATCACTAATTGAAGTTGTCAGCAGTCTGATTTTAGAGTCCAAATATCATCCTGTTGATGCCTTAACTGGGACATTTTCATGGACTTAAAACTGTCAATTTGTGAACTAGTAAATTCCCATTTTCAAAGTCAACCCATTTCTGATATATTGCATTCTGGCTGCTTTAGCAAACTGAAACAGATTTTGGTACCGAGAAGCGGGGTGCTATGATTTCAAAATTTAAAAAGAAAATGCTAGAACGGTTTTCTTTTTAATCTTCATTTTTTTGAGATATATTCACACACCACACAGTCATACAAAACAAATTGTACATTCGATTGTTCACAGTACCATTACATAGTTGTACATTCATCACCTAAATCAATCCCTGACACCTTCATTAGCACACACACAAAAATAAGAAGAAAAATAATTAAAGTGAAAAAGAGCAATTGAAGTAAAAAAGAACACTGGGTACCTTTGTCTGTTTGTTTGTTTGTTTGTTTCCTTCCCCTATTTTTCTACTCATCCATCCATTAACTAGACAAAGGGGAGTGTGGTCCTTATGGCTTTCCCAATCCCATTGTCACCCCTCATAAGCTACAGTTTTATACAATTGTCTTCGAGATTCATGGGTTCTGGGTTGTAGTTTGATAGTTTCAGGTATCCACCAACAGCTACCCCAATTCTTTAGAACCTAAAAAGGGTTGTCTAAATTGTGTGTAAGAGTGCCCACCAGAGTGACCTCTCGGCTCCTTTTGGAATCTCTGCCACTGAAGCTTATTTCATTTCCTTTCACATCCCACTTTTGGTCAAGAAGATGTTCTCCATCCCACAATGCCGGGTCTACATTCCTCCCCGGGAGTCATATTCCATGTTGCCAGGAAGATTCACTCCCCTGGGTGTCTGATCCCACATAGGGGGGAGGGCAGTGATTTCACCTTTCAAGTTGGCTTAGCTAGAGAGACAGGGCCACATCTGAGCAACAAAGAGGCATTCAGGAGGAAGCTCTTAGGCACAATTATAGGGAGGCCTAGCCTTTCCTTTGCAGCAACCATCTTCCCAAGGGTAAATCCTATGGTAGAGGGCTCAATCCATCAAACCACCAGTCCCGTATGTCTTTGGTCATGTTAGCAACCATTGAGGTGGAGTAGGCCAACACCCCTGCATTCTCCACAGGCTCCTCAAGGGGGCTCTACATATTTTTTTCCTTGTTTTTTTTTTAACTTTTTTTTTTTAAATCAACTGTATGAAAAATAAAAAAATAAAAATCATTAAAAAAAACATACAGTAAAAAACATATCAAAGAGACCATAACAAGGGATTATGAAAAAGACAACTAACCTAAGATAACTGCTTTACTTCCAACGTGTTCCTACTCTACCCCAAGAAGGTTACCTAATATAGCAACATTTCTGTGAACTTGTTCCTACTATACCCATCAGAAATTAACAGACCATAGTCATTCCTGGGCATCCCCAGAACGTTAAATAGCTTATCTGTTCTTCTTGGATTATTGTTCCCCCTTCCTTAATTGCTAGTTCCTCTACATTCTACATTATAAACAATTTGTTTTACATTTTTCAAAGTTCACATTAGTGGTAGCATATAATATTTCTCTTTTTGTGCCTGGCTTATTTCGCTTAGCGTTATGTCTTCAAGGTTCATCCATGTTGTCATATGTTTCACGAGATCGTTCCTTCTTACTGCCGCGTAGTATTCCATTGTGTGTATATACCACATTTTATTTATCCACTCATCTGTTGAAGGACATTTGGGTTGTTTCCATCTCTTGGCAATTGTGAATAATGCTGCTATGAACATTGGCATGCAGATATCTGTTCGTGTCACTGCTTTCCGATCTTCCGGGTATATACCGAGAAGTGCAATCGCTGGATCGAATGGTAACTCTATACCTAGTTTTCTAAGGAACTGCCAGACTGACTTCCAGAGTGGCTGAACCATTATACAGTCCCACCAACAATGAATAAGAGTTCCAATTTCTCCACATCTCCTCCAGCATTTGTAGTTTCCTGTTTGTTTAATGGCAGCCATTCGAATCGGTGTGAGACGGTATCGCATTGTGGTCTTAATTTGCATCTCTCTAATAGCTAGTGACACTGAACATTTTTTCATGTGTTTCTTGGCCATTTGTATTTCTTCTTCAGAGAACTGTCTTTTCATATCTTTTGCCCATTTTATAATTGGGCTGTCTGTACTATTGTCATTGAGTTGTAGGATTTCTTTATATATGCAAGATATCAGTCTTTTGTCAGATACATGGTTTCTAAAAATTTTTTCCCCTTGAGTTGGCTGCTTTTTTACCTTTTTGAGAAATTCCTTTGAGGTGCAGAAACTTCTAAGCTTGAGGAGTTCCCATTTATCTATTTTTTCTTTGTTGCTTGTGCTTTGGGTGTAAAGTCTAGGAAGTGGCTGCCTAATACAAGGTCTTGAAGATGTTTTCCTACATTATCTTCTAGGAGTTTTATGCTATTTTCTTTTATATTGAGATCTTTCATCCATTTTGAGTTAATTTTTGTGTAGGGTGTGAGGTAGGGGTCCTCTTTCATTCTTTTGGATATGGATATCCAACTCTTCCAGCCCCATTTGTTGAAAAGACCATTATGACCCAGTTCAGTGACTTTGGGGGCCTTATCAAAGATCAGTTGGCCAAAGATCTGGGGGTCTATCTCCAAATTCTCAATTCGATTCCATTGATCTATATGTCTATCTTTGTGCCAGTACCATGCTGTTTTGGCAACTGTGGCTTTATAATAAGCTTCATATAAGTCCTCCAACTTGGTTTTTCTTTTTTAGAGTGTCTTTAGAAATTCGAGGCATCTTCCCTTTCCAAATAAATTTGATAACTAGCTTTTCTAAGTCTGCAAAGTAGGTTGTTGGAATTTTGATTGGGATTGCATTGAATCTGTAGATGAGTTTGGGTAGAATTGACATCTTCATGACATTTAGCCTTCTTATCCATGAACATGGAGTATTTTTCCATCTTTCAATGTCCCCTTCTATTTCTTTTAGTAGAGTTATGTAGTTTTCTTTGTATAGGTCTTTTACATCTTTGGTTAAATTTATTCCTAGGTACTTGATTTTTTAAGTTGCTATTGAAAATGGTATCTTTTTCTTGACTGTCTCTTCAGTTTGTTCATTTCTAGCATGTAGAAACATTATTGACTTATGTGCATTAATCTTGTATCCTGCTATTTTGCTAAATTTGTTTATTAGCTCTAGTAGCTGTATCGTCGATTTCTCAGGGTTTTCCAGATATAAGATCATATCATCTGGAAGCAATGACAGTTTTGCTTCTTCTTTTCCAATTTGGGTGCCTTTTATTTCTTTGTCTTGCTGGATTGCCCTGGCTAGCACTTCCAGCACAATGTTGAATAACGGTGACAGCGGGCATCCTTGTCTTGTTCCTGATCTTAGAAGGAAGGCTTTCAGTCCCTCCCCATTGAGTACTATGCTGGCTGTGGGTTTTTCATATATGCTCTTTATAACATTGAGGAAGTTTCCTTCATTTCCTAACTTTTGAAGTGTTTTTATCAAAAAGGGATGTTGGATTTTGTCGAATGCTTTTTCAGCATCTATTGAGATGATCATTTGATTTTTCCCTTTTGATTTGTTAATGTGTTGTAATACATTGATTGATTTTCTTATGTTGAACCATCCTTGCATGCCTGGAATGAACCCCACTTGGTCATGGTGTATGATTTTTTTAATGTGTCTTTGTATTCGATTTGCAAGTATTTTG
Organism: Choloepus didactylus; assembly: GCF_015220235.1. Lineage (NCBI taxonomy): Eukaryota > Metazoa > Chordata > Mammalia > Pilosa > Megalonychidae > Choloepus > Choloepus didactylus. The sequence continues at coordinate 6,281,954 of NW_023637606.1, forward strand.
TTGAGGATTTTTGCATCAATATTCATTAGGGAGATTGGCCGGTAGTTTCCCTTTTTTGTAGCATCTTTGCCTGGTTTTGGTATTAGATTGACGTTAGCTTCATAAAATGAGTTAGGTAGTGTTCCATTTTCTTCGATGTTTTGAAAGAGTTTAAGTAAGATTGGTGTCAGTTCTTCCTGGAAAGTTTGGTAGAATTCCCCTGTGAAGCCATCTGGCCCTGGGCATTTATTTGTGGGAAGATTTTTAATGACTGATTGGGTCTCTTGGCTTGTGATGGGTTGGTTGAGGTCTTCTATTTCTTCTCTGGTCAGTCTAGGTTGTTCATATGTTTCCAGGAAATTGCCCATTTCCTCTATATTATCCAGTTTGTTCCCATACAGTTGTTCATAGTATCCTCTTACAATTTTTTTTTAATTTCCTCAGGATCTGCAGTTGTCACCTTTTTCAGTCATTATTTTGTTTATATGGGTCTTCTCTCTTTTTTATTTTGTCAGTCTAGCGAGGGGCTTTTCAATCTTGTTGATCTTCTCAAAGAACCAACTTTTGGTGATATTTATCCTCTCTGTTGTTTTTTTGTTCTCTGTCATTTATTTCTGCTTTAATCCTTGTTATTTCTTTTCTTCTACTTGGTTTAGGATTGGATTGCTGTTCATTTTCTAGCTTCTTCATTGATCCATTAATTCTTTGATTTTGGCTCTTTCTTCCTTTTTAATATATGTGTTTAGTGCTATAAATTTCCCCTTCAGTACTGCTTTTGCTGCATCCCATAGGTTTTGGTATGTTGTGTTCTCATTTTCATTCGTCTCTATATATTTAGCAATTTTTCTTGCTATTTCTTCTTTAACCCACTGATTGTTTAGGAGTGTGTTGTTTAACCTCCAGGTATTTGTGAATTTTCTAAGTCTCTGATGGTATTGACTTCTAATTATATTCATTGTGGTCAGAGAATGTGCTTTGAATAATTTCAATATTTTTAAACTTATGGAGCCTTGTTTTATGTCCCAGCATACGATCTATTCTGGAGAATGTTCCGTGAGCACTAGAGAAGTACGTGTATCCTGGTGATTTGGAATGTAATGTTCTATATATGTCTGTTAAATCTAATTCATTTATCAGATTGTTTAGGTTTTCAATTTCCTTATTGGTCTTCTGTCTGGTTGATCTATCTATAGGAGAGAGTGATGTGTTGAAGTCTCCCACAATTATTGTGGAAACATCAATTGCTTCCTTTAGTTTTGTCAGTGTTTCTCTCATGTATTTTGTGGCACCTTGATTGGGTGCATAAACATTTATGATTGTTATTTCTTCTTGTTGAATTGTCCCTTTTATTAGTATGTAGTGGCCTTCTTTGTCTCTCAAAACATCCCTGCATTTAAAGTCTATTTTATCTGAGATTAATATTGCTACACCTGCTTTCTTTTGGCTGTAGCTTGCATGAAATATTTTTTCCATCCTTTCACTTTCAATTTCTTTGTGTCCCTGTGTCTAAGATGAGTCTCTTGTATGCAACATATTGACAGTTCATTTTTTTTAATCCATTCTGCGAATCTATATCTTTTAATTGGGGAGTTTAATCCATTTACATTTAATGTTATAACCGTGAAGGCATTTCTTGAATCAGCCATCTTATCCTTTGGTTTATGTTTGTTGTATATATTTTCCCCTCTCTATTAATATCCTTTAATGTATCCATACCGAATCTCTTTAGTACTGAACCTTTCTCCAAGTCTCTCTGTACTTTCTTTGTTTCTCTGTCTGTAGGGCTCCCTTTAGTATCTCCAGTAGGGCAGGTCTCTTGTTAGCAAATTCTTTCAACATTTGTTTGTCTGTGAAAAATTTAAGCTCTCCCTGAAATCTGAAGGAGAGCTTTGCTGGATAAAGTATTCTTGGTTGGAAATTTTTCTCACTCAGAATTTTAAATATGTCATGCCATTGCTTTCTCACCTCCGTGGTGGCTGCTGAGTAGTCACTACTTAGTCTTATTTTGTTTCCTTTGTATGTGGTGAATTGCTTTTCTCTTGCTGCTTTCAGAACTTGCTCCTTCTCTTTCATATTTGACAGTGTGATCAGAATATGTCTTGGAGTGGGTTTATTTGGATTTATTCTATTTGGAGTTCTCTGGGCATTTATGATTTGTATATTTATGGTGTTCAGAAGATTTGGGAAGTTTTCCACAACAATTTCTTTGAACACTCTTCCTAGACCTTTACCCTTTTCTTCCCCTTCTGGAACACCAATGAGTCTTATATTCGGACATTTTATACTATCTTTCATATTCTGAGGTCCATTTTGATTTTTTTGAGTTTTTTCCCCATTCTTTCTTTGTGCTTTCATTTTCCATTCTGTGATCTTCCAGGTCACTGATTCGTTGTTCAACTTCCTCTAGTCTTGTACTATGAGTATCCAGAATCTTTTTAATTTGGTCAACAGTTTCTTTAATTTCCATAAGATCATCTATTTTTTTATTTAGTCTTGCAATGTCTTCTTTATGCTCTTCTAGGGTCTTTTTGATATCCTTTGTATCCCGTACTATGGTCTCATTGTTCATCTTTAGCTCTTTGAGTAGTTGCTCTAGGTGTTGTGTCTCTTCTGATCTTTGAATTTGGGTGCTTGGGCTTGGGTTATCCATATCATCTGGTTTTTTCATATGCTTTATAATTTTCTTTTGCTTTCGGCCTCGTGGCATTTGCTGAACTTGATAGGGTCCTTTTAGGATTTGTAGACCAATTGAAGTCCTTATCTCTAATTTATCAGATCTACAGCTTCATGGAGTACATTTTAACTAACCAGCAGGTGGCGTCCATGAGCCACCTGTTCTCCACAAGCCAGTTCTCCCCTACTTTGCCTTTGTGGTGAGTGGGGGAGTGAGTCTTGTGGGGTCCAATTGGGGTACCAAGCTTGCGTGTGTAGTTGGTGTCACCCGCGCTGTATATGGGGCATGTGTCTGGGCAGTCAGGGAGGGCAGGTGGCTCTAATAATCAAATGTCCCTGGTGTTCCTGGAGTTTTAAAGCTGCTGCAATAGTCTAATCCTTCAGTTCAGTCCTGCCACAGTTTGTCTCTGCCACTGACCCACAAGTCCTTGGTATTGGCGTATGGCTCCTGAGACTTGCGAGTGGGTCCCTCTTCCAGGACGTTCACCCCCTGGTCCTCTGTTGAGGGATGACTGCCGTCCCCCCAGGGCAGTTCTGGGCTGCTGGGCTGTGTAGGGAGGCTCCCAGTCTGCTGAAATGATGGCTGAATGGGGCTTTGTTAATTCACACTGCTCCACCTTCCCAACTCTGGGACAACCAGCTGAGGGTGCAGGGAGGGCTAATGTCCACACCCAGTTTTGTGGTGTGTGCCTGTTATTTGAAGCACTTCTGTCACACTGAGTTGTCTGGGGCAGCTCTGAACTATGGGGCTGGGGATGGGCAGGAGTGTTTCCTGTCCACCAGGATGATGGCTGTGAGCAGACACCCCCCTTTTCTTGGAAAGTTGTGGTGTTTAGTGAATTTTCTCAGCCACTGGATTATTGCCTTTTTTTTTTTTTTTTTTTTTTAATTCTCAGAGCAATACATGTTTATTGCAGAAAAATAGAAAATACAGCTTGGGAAAGAGAAGAAAATAAACACCACCCAGAGACATAATTAGGTCTATGTATATTACTTTTATATGCATCTCTCCATCTATTTATTTATTTATTTTTTTATCTTCATTTTATTGAGATATATTCACATACCACGCAGTCATACAAAACAAATCGTACTTTCGATTGTTTACAGTACCATTACATAGTTGTACATTCATCACCCAAATCAATCCCTGACACCTTCATTAGCACACACACAAAAATAACAAGAATAATAATTAAAGTGAAAAAGAACAATTGAAGTAAAAAAGAACACTGGGTACCTTTGTCTGTTTGTTTCCTTCCCCTATTTTTCTACTCATCCATCCATAAACTAGACAAAGTGGAGTGTGGACCTTATGGCTTTCCCAATCCCATTATCACCCCTCATAAGCTACATTTTTATACAACTGTCTTCGAGATTCATGGGTTCTGGGTTGTAGTTTGATAGTTTCAGGTATCCACCACCAGCTACCCCAATTCTTTGGAACGTAAAAAGAGTTGTCTAAAGTGTGCGTAAGAGTGCCCATCAGAGAGACCTCTCAGCTCCTTTTGGAATCTCTCTGCCACTGAAGCATATTTCATTTCCTTTCACATCCCCCTTTTGGTCAAGAAGATGTTCTCCGTCCCACAATGGCAGGTCTACATTCCTCCCCAGGAGTCATATTCCACGTTGCCAGGGAGATTCACTCCCCTGGGTGTCTCATCCCACGTAGGGGGGAGGGCAGTGATTTCACCTTTCAAGTTGGCTTAGCCAGAGAGAGAGGGCCACATCTGAGCAACAAAGAGGCATTCGGGAGGAGGCTCTTAGGCACAACCATAGGGAGGCCTAGCCTCTCCTTTGCAGCCACCATCTTCCCAAGGGTAAAACTTATGGTAGAGGGCTCAACCCATCGAACCACCAGTCCCCCATGTCTGCGGCCATGCTAGCAACCATCGAGGTGGGGCAGGCGAACACCCCTGCATTCTCCACAGGATCCTCAAGGGGGCACTACATCTTTTTTTTTTCTTGTTTTTCTTTTTTTTTTTTTTTAACTTTCCCTTCTGTTTTAAATCAACTGTATGAAAAAAAAGTTAAAAAGAAAACAAACATACAATAAAAGAACATTTCAAAGAGACCATAACAAGGGAGTAAGAAAAAGACAACTAACCTAAGATAACTGCTTAACTTCCAACATGTTCCTACTTTACCCCAAGAAAGTTACATAATATAGCAACATTTCTGTGAACTTGCTCCTACTATATCCATCAGAAATTAACAGACCATAGTCATTCCTGGGCATCCCCAGAACGTTAAATAGCTTATCTGTTCTTCTTGGATTATTGTTCCCCCTTCCTTAATTGCTCTCTATTGCTAGTTCCCCTACATTCTACATTATAAACCATTTGTTTTACATTTTTGAAAGTTCACATTAGTGGTAGCATATAATATTTCTCTTTTAGTGCCTGGCTTATTTCGCTCAGCATTATGTCTTCAAGGTTCATCCATGTTGTCATATGTTTCACGAGATCGTTCCTTCTTACTGCCGCGTAGTATTCCATTGTGTGTATATATCACATTTTATTTATCCACTCATCTGTTGAAGGACATTTGGGTTGTTTCCATCTCTTGGCAATTGTGAATAATGCTGCTATGAACATTGGCGTGCACATATCTGTTCGTGTCACTGCTTTCCGACCTTCCGGGTATATACCGAGAAGTGCAATCGCTGGATCGAATGGTAACTCTATATCTAGTTTTCTAAGGAACTGCCAGACTGACTTCCAGAGTGGCTGAACCATTATACAGTCCCACAAACAATGAATAAGAGTTCCAATTTCTCCACATCCCCTCCAGCATTTGTAGTTTCCTGTTTGTTTAATGGCAGCCATTCTAAGCGGTGTTAGATGGTATCTCATTGTGGTCTTAATTTGCATCTCTCTAATAGCTAGTGAAGCTGAACATTTTTTCATGTGTTTCTTGCCCGTTTGTATTTCCTCTTCAGAGAACTGTCTTTTCATATCTTTTGCCTATTTTATAATTGGGCCGTCTGTACTATTGTCATTGAGTTGTAGGATTTCTTTTTATATGCAAGATATCAGTCTTTTGTCAGATACATGGTTTCCAAAAACTTTTTCCCATTGAGTTGGCTGACTCTTTACCTTTTTGAGAAATTCCTTTGAGGTGCAGAAACTTCTAAGCTTGAGGAGTTCCCATTTATCTATTTTCTCTTTTGTTGCTTGTGCTTTGGGTGTAAAGTCTAGGAAGTGGCCGCCTAATACAAGGTCTTGAAGATGTTTTCCTACATTATCTTCTAGGAGTATTATGGTACTTTCTTTTATATTGAGATCTTTGGTCCATTTTGAGTTAATTTTTGTGTAGGGTGTGAGGTAGGGGTCCTCTTTCATTCTTTTGGATATGGATATCCAACTCTCCCAGCCCCATTTGTTGAAAAGACCATTATGACTCAGTTCAGTGACTTTGGGGGCCTTATCAAAGATCAGTCAGCCATAGATCTGAGGGTCTATCTCTGAATTCTCAATTCGATCCCATTGATCTATATGTCTATCTTTGTGCCAGTACCATGCTGCTTTGGCAACTGTGGCTTTATAATAAGCTTCAAAGTCAGGGAGTGTAAGTCCTCCCACTTCGTTTTTCTTTTTTAGAGTGTCTTTAGCAATTCGAGACATCTTCCCTTTCCAAATACATTTGATAACTAGCTTTTCCAAGTTTGCAAAGTAGGTTGTTGGAATTTTGATTGGGATTGCATTGAATCTGTAGATGAGTTTGGGTAGAATTGACATCTTAATGACATTTAGCCTTCCTATCCATGAACATGGAATATTTTTCCATCTTTTAAGGTCCCCTTCTATTTCTTTTAGTAGAGTTATGTAGTTTTCTTTGTATAGGTCTTTTACATCTTTGGTTAAGTTTATTCCTAGGTACTTGATTTTTTTAGTTGCTATTGAAAATGGTATCTTTTTCTTGAGTGTCTCTTCAGTTTGTTCATTTCTAGCATATAGAAACATTACTGACTTATGTGCATTAATCTTGTATCCCGCTACTTTGCTAAATTTGTTTATTAGCTCTAGTAGCTGTATCGTCGATTTCTCAGGGTTTTCTAGATATAAGATCATATCATCTGCAAACAATGACAGCTTTACTTCTTCTTTTCCAATTTGGATGCCTTTTATTTCTTTGTCTTGCCGGATTGCCCTGGCTAGCACTTCCAGCACAATGTTGAATAACAGTGGTGACAGCGGGCATCCTTGTCTTGTTCCTGATCTTAGAGGGAAGGCTTTCAGTCTCTCACCATTGAGTACTATGCTGGCTGTGGGTTTTTCATATATGCTCTTTATCATGTTGAGGAAGTTTCCTTCAATTCCTACCTTTTCAAGTGTTTTTATCAAAAACGGATGTTGGATTTTGTCAAATGCTTTTTCAGCATCTATTGAGATGATCAATTGATTTTTCCCTTTGACTTGTTAATGTGTTGTAATACATTGATTGATTTTCTTATATTGAACCATCCTTGCATGCCTGGAATGAACCCCACTTGGTCATGGTGTATGATTTTTTTAATGTGTCTTTGGATTTGATTTGCAAGTATTTTGTTTAGGATTTTTGCATCTATATTCATTAGGGAGATTGGCCGGTAGTTTTCCTTTTTTGTAGCATCTTTGCCTGGTTTTGGTATTAGATTGATGTTAGCTTCATAAAATGAGTTAGGTAGTGTTCCCTTTTCTTCAATGTTTTGAAAGAGTTTGAGTAAGATTGGTGTCAGTTCTTTCTGGAAAGTTTGGTAGAATTCCCCTATGAAGCCATCTGGCCCTGGGCATTTATTTGTGGGAAGATTTTTGATGACTGATTGGATCTCTTTGCTTGTGATGGGTTGGTTGAGGTCTTCTATTTCTTCTCTGGTCAGTCTAGGTTGTTCATATGTTTCCAGGAAATTGTCCATTTCTTCTACATTGTCCAGTTTGTTGCCATACAGTTGTTCATAATATCCTCTTATAGTTTTTTTAATTTCTTCAGGATCTGCAGTTATGTCACCTTTCTCATTCATTATTTTGTTTATATGGGTCTTCTCTCTTTTTGATTTTGTCAGTCTAGCTAGGGGCTTGCCAATCTTGTTGATCTTCTCAAAGAACCAACTTTTGGTGATATTTATCCTCTCTATTGTTTTTTTGTTCTCTATGTCATTTATTTCTGCTTTAATCCTTGTTATTTCTTTTCTTCTACTTGGTTTAGCATTGGTTTGCTGTTCATTTTCTTGCTTCTTCAGTTGATCCATTAGTTCTTTGATTTTGGCTCTTTCTTCCTTTTTAATATATGCGTTTAGTGCTATAAATTTCCCCCTTAGCACTGCTTTTGCTGCATCCCATATGTTTTGGTATGTTGTGTTCTCATTTTCATTCGTCTCTATATATTTAGCAATTTCTCTTGCTATTTCTTCTTTAACCCACTGATTGTTTAGGAGTGTGTTGTTTAATCTCCAGGTATTTGTGAATTTTCTAAGTCTCTGATGGTTATTGACTTCTAATTGTATTCCATTGTGGTCAGAGAATGTGCTTTGAATAATTTCAATCTTTTTAAATTTATTGAGGCTTGTTTTATGTCCCAGCATATGATCTATTCTGGAGAAAGTTCCATGAGCACTAGAAAAGTATGTGTATCCTGGTGATTTGGGATGTAATGTCCTGTAGATGTCTGTTAAATCTAATTCATTTATCAGATTGTTTAGGTTTTCAATTTCCTTACTGGTCTTCTGTCTGGTTGATCTATCTATAGGAGAGAGTGATGTGTTGAAGTCTCCCACAATTATTGTGGAAACATCAATTGCTTCCTTTAGTTTTGCCAGTGTTTCTCTCATGTATTTTGTGGCACCTTGATTGGGTTCATAGACATTTATGATTGTTATTTCTTCTTGTTGAATTGCCCCCTTTATTAGTATGTAGTGGCCTTCTTTGTCTATCAAAAAATCCCTGCATTTAAAGTCTATTTTATCTGAGATTAATATTGCTACACCTGTTTTCTTTTGGCTGTAGCTTGCATGAAATATTTTTTCCATCCTTTCACTTTCAGTTTCTTTGTGTCCCTGTGTCTAAGATGAGTCTCTTGTATGCAACATATTGATGGTTCATTTTTTTTGATCCATTCTGCGAATCTATATCTTTTAATTGGGGAGTTTAATCCATTTACATTCAACGTTATAACCATGAAGGCATTTCTTGAATCAGCCATCTTATCCTTTGGTTTATGTTTGTCATATTTTTCCCCTCTGTCTATTAATATCCTTTATTGTACCCATACCGAATCTCTTTAGTACTGAACCTTTCTCCAAGTCTCTCTGTCCTTTCTTTGTTTCTCTGTCTGTAGGGCTCCCTTTAGTATCTCCAGTAGGGCAGGTCTCTTGTTAGCAAATTCTCTCAGCATTTGTTTGTCTGTGAAAAATTTAAGCTCTCCCTCAAATTTGAAGGAGAGCTTTGCTGGATAAAGTATTCTTGGCTGGAAATTTTTCTCAATCATAATTTTAAATATATCGTGCCAGTGCCTTCTCGCCTCCATGGTGGCTGCTGATTAGTCACTACTTAGTCTTATTTTGTTTCCTTTGTATGTGGTGAATTGCTTTTCTCTTGCTGCTTTCAGTACTTGCTCCTTCTCTTCTGTGTTTGACAGTGTGATCAGTATATGTCTCGGAGTGGGTTTATTTGGATTTATTCTATTTGGAGTTCGCTGAGCATTTATGATTTGTGTATTTATGTTGTTTAGAAGATTTGGGAAGTTTTTCCCAACAATTTCTTTGAATACTCTTCCTAGACCTTTACCCTTTTCTTCCCCTTCTGGGACACCAATGAGTCTTATATTCGGACGTTTCATATTATCTATCATATCCCTGAGGTCCATTTCGATTTTTTCAATTTTTTTCCCCATTCTTTCTTTTATGGTTTCATTTTCCATTCTGTCATCTTCCAGGTCACTGATTCGTTGTTCAACTTCCTCTAGTCTTGTACTATGAGTGTCCAGAATCTTTTTAATTTGGTCAACAGTTTCTTTAATTTCCATAAGATCATCCATTTTTTTATTTAGTCTTTTAATGTCTTCTTTATGCTCTTCTAGGGTCTTCTTGATTTCCTTTGTCTCCCGTACTATGGTCTCATTGTTCATCTTTAGTTCTTTGAGTAGCTGCTCTAGGTGCTGAGTCTCTTCTGGTATTTTGATTTGGGTGCTTGGGCTTGGGTTATCCATATCGTCTGGTTTTTTCATATGCTTTATAATTTTCTGTTGTTTTTGGCCTCGTGGCATTTGCTGAACTTGATAGGGTTCTTTTAGGATTTGTAGACCAATTGAAGTCCTTATCTCTAATTTATCAGATCTACAGCTTCGTGGAGTACACTTTCTCTAACTAACCAGCAGGTGGCGTCCACGAGCCACCTGTTCTCCACAAGCCAGTTCTCCCCTGCTTAGCCTTTTTGGTGAGTGGGGGAGTGAGTCTTGTGGGGTCCAATTGTTGTACCAAGCTTGCGTGTGTACTTGGTGTTGCCTGCCCTGTATATGGGGCGTGTTTCTGGGCAGTCAGGGAGTGGGGGTGGCCCTAACAATCCAATGTCCCTGGTGATCCTAGAGTTTTAAAGCTGCTGCAATAGTCTAATCCTTCAGTTCAGTGCTGCCACAGTTTGTCTCTGCCACTGACCCACAAGTCCTTGGTGTTGGCGTATGGCTCCTGAGACTTGCAAGTGGGCCCCTCTTCCAGGCTGTGCACCCCGGGTCCTCTGTTGAGGGATGACTGTGCTATGTCACAGATGAGTGCCATCCCCCCAGGGCAGTTCTGGGCTGCTGGGCTGTGTAGGGAGGCTCCCAGTCTGCTGAAATGATGGCTGAATGGGGCTTTGTTAATTCACACTGCTCCACCTTCCCAACTCTGGGACAATCAGCTGAGGTTGCAGGGAAGGCTAATGTCCACGCCCAGTTTTGTGGTGGGTGCCTGTTATTTGAAGCACTTCTGTCACCCTGGGTTGTCTGGGGCAGCTCTTGGCTATGGGGCTGGCGATGGGCAGGAGTGTTTCCTGTCCACCGGCATGATGGTTGTGAGCGGACACCCCCCTTTTCTTGGGAAGTTATGGTGTTTAGTGAATTTTCTCAGCCACTGGATTATTACCTTTTGTCTCAGAGCTCTCTTAGTTCTGCTCTTGACTTGACCTGCCCAAATTGGAAGTCTTTGAAGCTTTCTGTTTTGGGCTTCTTAGAGTACTTGTTTTAGAAAAAGAAAAAAGGATTAAAAAAAAAAAAAGGGCCCTCCTCACAGATCTAATGGGTTATTGAAATGCTAAGAGAGAAAGCAACCAGGGCCATTAAGGAAAGGTCCACAGGGCAGAGAGATCAGCTTTTCTTTGGGATTTGCATATGCGCCTCAGGGCCTGAGCTCTGCCCTTCCCCTTTCTATGTTCACCAGAACTCCAAAAATCCTCCGCTTTTATTTTGGCGTTTTTCGTGTTGTTTTTTTTCTATGCCTGTCTCCTCTCTGCTGGGCTGGCTGCTCTCAGATTGTCTGGTGTCTGGTCTCCGTCTATCTATGGTTGGAGTTTGGATCAGTAGAATGAGTTTCCGATAAGGGCTGCCACTGCAGTTCTCCCTTCTCCTTCCCGGAGCTGACAGCCCCTCCTCCCACGGGACTGAGCCTGGCAGGGAGGGGCGCGGGTCCCCTGGCCGCAAAAACTTACAGATTTCGCTGATCTCAGCAGTTCCACGTTTTCATGTGTGTTGTATGAAGTATGCCCAAAGTCCGATTGCTCTGTGGTGTCCAGTCCACGCAGTTCCTGGCTTTCTACCTACCTTCCTGGAGGAGTAACTAAAACATACAGCTCACCAGTCTGCCATCTTGCCCCGCCTCCTATTGCCTTTTGTCTCAGAGCTCTCTTAGTTCTGCTCTTGTCTTGACCTGACCAAATTGCAAGTCTTTGAAGCTTTCTGTATTGGGCTTCTTAGAGTAAATGTTTTAGAAAAAGAAAAAAATTTAAATAAAAGGGCCCTCCTCACAGATCTAATGGGTTATTGAAATGCTAAGAGACAAAGCAATTAGGGCCATTAAGGAAAGGTCCACAGGGCAGAGAGATCAGTTTTTCTTTGGGATTTGCATATAAGGCTCAGGGCCTGAGCTCTGCCCTTTCCCTTTCTATGTTCACCAGAACTCCAAAAATCCTCCGCTTTTATTTTGGAGTTTTTCTTGCTGTTTTTTTTGCTATGCCTGTCTCCTCTCTGCTGGGCCAGCTGCTCTCAGATTCTCTGGTGTCTGGTAACAGTCTATCTATGGTTGGAGTTTGGATCAGTAGAATGAGCTTTTGATAAGAGCTGCCACTGCAGTTCTCCCTTCTCCTTCCCAGCACTGATGGCCCCTCCTCCCATAGGACTGAGCCTGGCAGGGAGGGGCATGGGTCCTCTGGCCACAAAAACTTACAGATTTCACTGATCTCAGCAGTTCAACATGTTCATGAGTGTTGTATGAAGTGTGCCCAAAGTCAAATTGCTCTGTGGTGTTCAGTCCATGCAGTTCCTGGCTTTCTACTTACTTTCCTGGAGGAGTAACTAAAACATACAGCTCACCAATCTGCCATCTTGCCCCTGCTAATTGTTATAGAATGGTTTTAAAATAGGATAAGGGGAAGATTATGGAATAATTGTGAGGAGCTTGATAGGAAAGGTCTAGAAAGCCTTGAGGAGACTGTTGGTAGAAATATGGATGCTAAAGAATGATGAGACCTTAGAAACTGTGAATGTGTCATTGCAAAGTGGAAGAAAGGTGACCCTTGTTTTAAAGTGGCAGAGAGTTTGGCAAAGTTGAGTTCTGGTATTGGACAGAAGGCAGAATTTGACAGTGATTAGCTGGTGTATTTAGCTGAGGAAATTTCCAAACTAAATGTGGAAAATGCAGCTTGGCTTTTCCTTGCTGCTTATACTAAAATGTGAGAGGAAACCTGAGAACTGAACTCCTGGGTACAAAGAAGCCGTAAATTGATGGTTTGGAAAATTCTGGGTTTTCCAGAAAGTGAGACCAAAAGGCTAGTGCCCCAATCCTAGCTTGTACTGAAATGGCTGACCAGTTCTGGTCAGTCATTTCAGTACAAGCTAGGATTGGAGATGGAGCTTCCAGGAAGGATCTGTGGGAAGTCCTGTTTTTGATGGTAGGGACACTTGTGTGCTGCATGAGGAACCAACAAGCTTGTTGTGGGTCCTGTAAAAATGGAACCACTGCCAGATAGGATTATAAGGGGCAGATAAGGGACAGATTGAAGGAGAAATGACTTCAAAGGCAGCAACATGAAAACTGAGGTCTTAAGCAAAGAAACTTTGGGCAAGGATAGGGGATCCACCCATTTACAGGGAGAGGGTGTTTTCCCTGAAGGTTGCGGAGGGCAGGCCATCTGCCCCATTGTTCAGGAAGACTGTTGCTGTCTCATTCCCTGGAGATTGGGAAGAGACTAGCCACCACCCCACTGTTCTAAGGTGGTTGAGAGGTTGCCCTGGAGATTGAAGAGAGTCTGTGTGTCACCCTGATGCCTAAAGAGTGTGGAGCTCAGTACAAGTTGGACTCCCCAATGCTTGGAAATTTTGAACCCCTCACCCCAGTGTTTGGAGAGAGCAGGGCTGCTGTGTTAGCCCTTGGAGAGGATGGGACTGCCACTATCTCAAGACCCAAGGATAAAATGTCTTTCTGTAGATGACTTCCAGACTTTGAAATCTAATGGAGTTTGCCCTGCAGGTTTCTGGAACTGTTTGGTAACTCTGACCCCTGTTTTTCTTCCAATTTCTTCCTACGGGGATGGGAATGTTTATCCTATGACTGTCTCTCCTTTGCATACTTGACACAGATAACTTGTTCTAAGTTTTGCAGGTCCACAGCCAGAGAGGAATTTTGCCATAGGACCTACCATGCCTATAACTGACTTTGATGAGACTTGTACAGTTTCAAGCTTTTTTGATACTGTGATGGAATGAGTGTATTTTGTATATGGAAAATACATGTCTTTTGGGGGTTCAAAGGGTGGAGTGTGTTGGTTTGAAGCTGTTATGTAATTCAGAAAAGGCCATATCCTTTAACCCATCCTTGTGGGAATAGACCTATTGTCACTCACTCCACAGTCATCCACAGTGTATATTCAATTATTCACAGCACCATCAAACATTTGTGGGTTCATCACCAGAATCAATTTTTGAATTTTCCTTACTCCAAAATAAAAACAAAAGCAAGAAAGAACACCTAAATCTTTCAATCCCCTCCATCCCATCCTATACTTCATCTAATTTTTGTCACCATTTTCCATTCATCTGTCCATACACTGGATAAAGGGAGTGTGGGCCACAAGGTTTCCACAATCACACAGTCACACTGTGCAATCTACATAGTTATACACCCATTTTCAAGAATCAAGGTCACTGGGTTGCAGTTCGACAGTTTCATTTATTTCCCTCTAGCCATTCCAAACACACTAAAAACTAAAAGGTGATATCTATATAATGCATAAGAATACCCTCCAGAGTGACCTCTCAACTCCATCTGAAATCTCTCAGCCACTGGAACCTTATTTTGTTTCATCTGTCTTCTCCCTTTTGGTCAAGAAGATCCTCTCAATCCCACAGTGCTGGTTCCAGGCTCATCCCCAGGAGCCATTTTCCACATTGCCAGGGGGATTTACACCCCTGGGTGTCATGTCCCATGTAGGGGGGAGGGTAGTGAGTTTGCCTGCTGAGTGGGCTTAGAGAGAGGAAAGCAGGCCACATCTGAGCAACAAAGAGGCTCTCTGGGTGGAGGGGAACTTCTAGGCACAATTATAAGTGGGCTTAGCCTCTCCCTTGAAGCAACTTGTCTCACAAGGGAAAGCCCCCAGATTGAGGGCTCAGCCCACAAAATTGGCAGGCCTCAATGTTTGTGGAAAAATCAGCAATAACCCAGTTGGGGAAGTCCAATATTTTCACATTTCTCCCCAGTTCTTTGGGAGGGCCTACAAATAAACTTTTACTCTCTACGCATGTCATTCTGGGTAGTATCAGGATTTCACCCAAGCCTGGACAAACTCAGCAAATCTCACTTCCCTTTCACAGCTCCATGCACCTGTGGTGTTTAAACAACCTGATCATACAGCTTAAAATATCTTATGTGCTACAGAAAATGTAGATACTGCACCAAACATCTCTTCCCTTGGTCTTGCACAAAAGCTGTAGTTTTAAAACCCAGTCAGCATCGTCATTTACCCTTGGGGCTGATTTGCTTTAGTCCTAACCATATCCACTTAATTCATATCTCTAACTGAAGTCTGAACTCTTTTTCAGCTCTTTCAACAGTTGCCATATGGGATAATACTGACATTCATAGCTGCCAAGCTCTAGCTCCAAGTCTTGGGTGTCACACAGATATGCAAAGTTCCAGAGACCAACCAGGTTGTACACAAGGAGCTCAGCATCTCAGGATTTAGAGATAACCATTACAACTCAGGAATAGATATGACTGCTGTAAGAGCTTACAATCTAGGGGCCATTACAATAAGCATTCCCCTGATAAGCTGTGCCCTAAGATTCAGTTCTCAGAGTTTACACGTTATAGTTAGTCCATATAAGTGAGGCATTATAATGTTTGTCCTTTCTGGTGTGCTTCACTCAAAATGCTGTACTCAAGATCCATTCACCTAGTTGTGTGTCTCACAGCTTCATTCCTTCTTGTAGCCACTTGATATTATATTGTATGCATACACCATAGTTCACCATTCTGTTCATCAGTCAGTGTACCCTTAGATGACCTCCATCCATTGCAAATTGTGAATACTGCCACCATATACACTGGTGTGTAAATGTCCATTCATGTCCCTGCTCTCTGATCTTCCAAGTATGTACCCCATAGTGAGGTTGCAGGACCTTGTGACATCCACCTACATAGCTTCTTATGGAACCACCATACTGTCCTCCAGATAGGCTACACCATTCTACTTCCCCACCAACAGTGAATACATACATCTCTCTCTCCAAGTTCCCTCCAGCACTTGTGTCCCTCTATTTTTTCCCTGCAATTTTACAGGGATATATTCAAATATCATACAATCAACCACAGTGTACAATCATTTACAGTATCATCATATAGTTGTGCATTAATCACCACAATTAGCAATGACATATATTCATTACTCAAAAAAAAGAATTGAAATAAATAAATAATAAAAAAGATAAAAGAAAAAGTAAAAATAAGATAAAATACAGCAATAAGGTCAGTCAACAACACCACTACCAAGAATCCTGTACCTCTCCCCTACCCCGCCCCCACAGACATTTAGCTTTGGCAAATTGCCTTTGTTACATTTAATGAGAGCATATTACAATGTTACTAGGAACCACAGGCTCCAGTTGCATTGATTGTATTTTTCCCCAATACCACCCCCTTTCCAACATCTTGCAAGGTTAACATTCATTTGTTCTCCCACATGAAAAATATTTTTACCTTTGTATATTTAGTCACTGTCACTGACCAATCTAGGTTTCACTAAATTACACAGTACTAGGCTTTATTGTCTATTCTTCCCTGTAGTATCATACATGCCCCCAGCCCTCTTTCAACTTTACTCACAGACATCTTTGGTCAGTGTACTTACAATACTGTGCTAACATCACACAGCACTGCACTCTCCATTTCTGGAGCTACACAATCAATCCTGTTGAACATTCTATAATCCTTCAGCATCAATTGCCTGATCTCTATCCTCTTTCTATCTCCTAACAACCTGTGTTCTTATCTTTAACTCTCAAAGATTGTTCATTAATGTTAGTTCATATTAGTGAGAACATACAGTATTTATCCTTTTGTTTCTGGCTAACTTTGCTCAACATTAAGTCCTCAAGGTTATCCATGTTACTATATGTTCCATGACTGTTCTGTCTTACAGATGTGTAATATTATATTGTGTGTATATACCACAATTTGTTTATTCACTCATCCATTGATGGACATCTGGGCTGTTTCCTTCTCTTGGCAATTGTGAATAATGTCACAATAAACATTGGTTTACAAATGTCCATTCAGATCTTAGCTTTCAGTTCCTCTGAGTATATTCCTAGAATTGTGGGACCATATGGCAATTCTATACTTAGCTTTCTGAGGAACTGCCACACTGCCTTCCAGAGTGGCTGCACATTCTGCATTCCCACCAACAGTGAATAAGTATGCCTGTTTCTCTACATTCTCTGCAGCACTTGTAATTTTCTGTTTTGTGGATAATGGCCATTCTGGTAGGTGTGAGATGATATCGCGTGGTTTTGATTCCCATATCCCTGATAGCCAGTGAAATTGAGCATCTTTTCATATGCTTTTGAGCCATTTGTATTTCCTTTACAGAAAAGTGTCAATCCCTGTCTTTGCCCATTTTTTAATTGGATTGTTTGTCTTTCTCTTGCTGAGTTGTAGGATCTCTTTATATATTCTGGATATTAAACCCTTATCTGATATGTGGTTTCCAAATATTGTCTCTCATTACATAGGCTGCCTTTTTATTTTTCTGACAAAGTCTTTTGATGTACAAAAGTGTTTAATTTTGAGAAGATCCCATTTATGTATTTCTTCTTTGATTGCTTGTGCTTTGGGTCTCAGGTCTAGGAAACCACCTCCTATCACTAGATCTTTAAGAAATTTCCCTACATTTTCTTCTAAGTTTCTTATGGTCTTAGTGCTAATGTTTAGATCCTTGATCCATTTTGAGTTAATTTTTGAGTAAGATGTGAGATAGGAGTCCTCTTTAATTTTTTTTTTTTTTTGGATATAAATATCCAGTTCTCCAAACACCATTTATTGAAGAGGCTGCTTTGTCCCAATTGCTTTGGCTTGACTGCCTTATGAAAGATCAGGTGTTTGTAGGTGAGAGGGTATATTCATGAACACTCAATTCAAATCCATTGGTCAGCATATGTATCTATATGCTGATACCATGCTGTTTTGAACACTGTTGCTTTGTAGTGTGTTTCAAAGTCAGGTAATGTGAGACCTCCAACTTCCTTCTTCTTTCTCAAGATATTTTTGGCAATTTGCGGCACCTTGCCCTTCCAAATAAATTCAGTTATTGGTTTTCCTATTTCTGCAAATTAAGTTGTTGGGATTTTAATTGGAATTGCATTGAATATATAAATCAGTTTAGGCAGAATTGACATCTTAACTGTATTTAGTCTTCCAGCCACAGACATGGTATGTTCTTCCATTTTTTTCATATCCTTTTTGATTTCTTTTAGCAGTTTCTTATAGTTTTCTCTGTATAGGTGGCCTTGGTTAAGTTTATTCCCAAATACTTGATTCTTCTGGTTGCTAATGTAAATGGATTTTTTTCCTGATTTCCTCCTTCTGTTGCTCATTGCTTGTGTACAGGAAAACTACTGACTTTTGCATATTCATCTTGTAGCCTGCCACTTTGCTGTATTCATTGATCAACTCTAGTAGCTTTTCTGGATTTTCTGCATAGAGGATCACGTCATCTGGAAACAGTGAAAGTTTTACTTCTTCTTATCCAATTTGGGTGCCTTTTATTTCTTTTTCTTGCCTAATTGCTCTATCTAGGACTTCCAGCACAATGTTGAATAACAATGGTGACAGTGGGTATCCCTTATTTGTTCCTATTCTTAGTGGGAAAGCTGTCATTCTTTCCCCATTGATTATGATGTTAGCTGTGGGTTTTTCATATATTGCCTTTATCATATTGAGAAAGTTCCCTTCTATTCCTACCATTTGAAGTGTTTTCATCAAGAAAGGATGTTGAATTTTGACAATGCCTTTTCTGCATCAATTGAGATGATCATGTGGTTCTTCTATTTTGATTTATTGTTGTGTTTTATTACATTAATTGATTTTCTTATGTTGAACCAGCCTTGCATACCTGGAATAAATCCCACTTGATCATGGTGTATAATTCTTTTAATGTGCTCCTGGATTCAATTTGCAGGTATTTTGTTGAGAATTTTTGCATCTATATTGTTTTAAGAGATTGGTCTATAATTTTCTTTTTTTGTAGCATCTTTGTCTGACTTTGGTTTTAGGATAATGTTGACTTCATAGTATGAGTTAGATAGCTTTCCCTCCTCTTCAATTTTTTTTGAAGAGTTTGAGCAGGATTGGTACTAATTCTTTCTTGAATGTTTGGTAGAATTCACATGTGAAGCCATCTGGTCCTGGGCTTTTCTTTTTTGGGAGATTTGTAATGACTGACTCAAATTCTTTACTTGTGACTCATTTGTTGAGTCAAGGTGGGTCTTAATCCTTCCTGGAGTCCTTTATGAGATGATAAAAGGAATACAAAAAACTGAGAGAACTTAGAGAGAGATATACCCATAGAAGCTTAGATAAAAGCCCCTGGAGGAGCTGAGACAGCCACTGAAATCAGAAGCTGAAAGAAACAAAATCCAAGAGTGATTGAGCAGCAGATGCTGGCCATGTGCCTTGCTATCTGACATAGGAATTTCAGATGCAAGTAGCCTGTCTTCAGAGTCCAAGTATCATCCTGTTGATGCCTTAACTGGGAAATTTTCATGACCTTAGAACTGTCAACTTGTGAACAAATAATTTCTCATTTTCACAGCCAACCCATTTCTGGTATTGTATTCTGGCAGATTTAGCAAACCAAAACCAATACCATCACTATTTCCAAATTTCCTGATGCACTTGAGGATAGTCCACGCTGGGAAAGTGCTATTTAAGTTTTTCTCATGAAAAGAGAACTAAAGGACACTGCTTTATGAAAATCCCCCACCAACCCCACCAACCCTCTCTTTCACCCTGAAGACTCCCTGAGAAACTGGAGCTCATTGTATAAGAGGCAACATATTTCCTCTTTGGTTAGCTCTGAGAAAAATCCAGACTGGATGACAGTCTTGGGGGGTAAGTAGGAATGGGTTTAATGTCTTCCTATAGAAAACAGACCATGTTTCTTTTGTGATCTTGGGTCTAGAAACATGCTCTGGCTCCAGAATATCCAGGAGACCTTGAATGCTCTGTTGCTTTCTTTCTTTCAAGCTGCTCTATAGGCATGTATCTCATTTTCATTTCTCCACTTCTCTCAGGGCAAGGAATGTGAGTGTTTTTACGTGATAGTGTGGAATATACTGAGATGATGTAGCACAGTGAAAGGAGTTGGTGATTTGTGAATTTAGGGCATTAAGGTGGATTAAAACGATGAAACTTCAAGAAGCAGAACCTGAAGCAAACTTGGCCTATAATCAATTTGTTATTAAAAATGAGGAGAATGAAATTTGAAAAGATTAGTGAGTTGACCAATATCACATAGTGAATTAACTTGGCATGATTTTTCACATGCCACATGTCTCACCCTCAAGGTAAACATATCAGCCTATTAAATGCGAATTTCACAGGGGAAAGACAGTATGTTTTATTCGTGGCCAAAGTGATGATATCAACAGTTCAGTGTTTTTCAACAAACTGGTTATGACTCATTGAAGGGGTTGTCATGAAACCAAATTAATGGATAACAACCAGCATTGTGAAAGAAATCAAAGCGACTAAAATGATAAAATATCGATGGTTCATGTAGTAAACATTGTTTTGGAATTCAGTTTAGTTTCTATCTCTTTCTCTCTCTGTCTCTTTCTCTCCCATGTAAAAAGTGCCTTTAACTGTGTGTTGTGATGAAAAATCTCTCCAAATCAGTATTGCTAGATGCCTCTGCTGTTCTGGAAAAATATTGTTACCTCTTTTGTGCAATATACTTTAGTTAAACTGGTATCAAATGAGGCCTCAAAAAGCTACTGTTAAATAATATTCCATGGTGTGTGTGTGTGTGTGTGTGTGTGTGTGTGTGTGTGTATAAACTTTCGTTATTCCATTCACTCGTCAATGGACAAGTGTTGCTTCCATCTTTTGGCAACGGTGAATAATGCTTCTGGAACATCAGTGTGCAAATATCTGTTTGAGTCCCTGATTTCAATTCTTTTGGGTATATACTTAGTAGGGGGATTGCTTGCTCATATGGTAATTCTACACTTAGTTTTCTGAAGAACTTCCATGGACTATAGTTAATTGTACACTTATAAATATGTGCTTCTGACACTTGTAACAAATTTTCCACACCAATGCAGGGTTTAATAATAGGGTGGTATATGGGAATCCTGTATTTTATTTATGACTATTCTATAAACCCAGAACTTTTCTGATAAAAAAAATTACAAAAACCAAAACAAGACAAATATACTCTTCCGGAAACTATTTCTTTACCATATACCTCAGAGTAGGATTTTGGAGGAAAAGAGAAACACAAATCAAAAAAGACCAATTTTATGAGAAAGGAATGTATCCAGAAAGTGACCATATAATTTCTCCAAGGGACACAGGATTCCCATTTAAAGAATTTCATTTAAAATCAGGCAATATTGTCTACTGCAGAGCTTTCAAGATGGTGGCGGCCCATAGGTTATTTAAGGAAAAAGTGAATTTGAATGTCTTCAGATAGAGGCCATGGTCTCTACTTCTCCAAAGTCATCATTGCCCACCAACGGCCTCATTTATGCTTCATGTCTAGCTCCCTGGAGGCACTGGCACTCATGACTTTGGTGTGGCAGCTGTACATGGGCTTTGGATTCAGGAGACTTTGTCCAAATCTTAGTTCTGTATTTTACTAGCAGTGTGACCTTGAGCAACTGCTATGTTCTCTTTGAACTTTAATTCTTTTATCTGAAAAGTGGGAGAATAATGATAACATCTATATCATAATGTGGTTGTGTACTTTCAATGAGATGGTAGTTTCAAAGCACTGAATAAGGTACTTGGTCCACAGTAGAAGTTCCACCAAAAAATTAAGCAGTGATGATGGAAGGGATAATAGAAATCTTTTTGGAAAATATGATTTAAAGCCAAGGTTCCAGTGCATAATATTCATCTCACCTCATCAGGGTAGTCAGGAATCTGGGATTTCATTGCAATAAGACTTCTCAGATCACTCATTCATTACTGTGGGAGCATCACAGAGACCTTGTAAATTCTCATCAATCCTGGGAGAAGGATGAGTCATGAGCACACAAAATCATGGTTAGAACTGGAATCATGAAAGGGGCATGAGAAATCGCCATGATGACCATCATCACTGTCATAGCTATTACTATCATTCACCATAATCACGGTCATCACTACCAATGCTGCCACAACTGCTATCACCACCATCCCCACCAACCCCACCTCCACCATGATCATGACCACCACCATCACCACCAGCAGACATTCCAGTTGGTTGATATGTTTCTAAGACTCTTTTAAAGTAGTTTCCATTTAGGTTACCCTTTATTATCCTCCCTTTTAATGAAGAAACTGTGAAGATTGTCTTGTGGAGTTTCCCAAAGGCTGGATGTGTCTAATTGCAATAGAACAGGATTTTAAATCACAGCATTACCTTCCATCAAATGCAAATATTGTTTCCAACTTTTTGAATGTTATTATTGTTTCCCATAAGAAATTCTGCTCTGATTATTCTTGGATGATCTTCTCTTTTGGCATTTCCCTGAAGTTGAATTGTTGGGTTGAAAGATATGCAGAAATTAAAGGGGTTTTATAAACAGCAGCCATGTAGCTTCTACATTTTGTGACCATCAGGAGGTGGTTTTCATGGGGCTTTTTGATTCTAGGAGCTCTCATCACATCCTACTTGAGTTTCTCAGATTGTTGCTGCTGGAGTCTCAGTGCTATGGGAAGCTGGTGCCTGAACCTCTTTGCAGGTGAGTGGAATAAATAATTTCCCTGATTTCTCCCCATGCTCCTGCATCTTACCTCAAGATGGCACTTTCTCCAGAAATGGCAGTGTGCACCTGTACCATTAGGAATTTTTATACTAAGTCTCTTAGGTTGGACTTCCCTAAAGCAGATCCTGAGATAAGATCTTGTGTGTAAGTAGTTTATTTGGGAGGTAATCCTAGGAAGTGCAAGTTAGGAGCAGAGGATGATAGACAGGGATGCTAGAAGAGCCAATGAAGGGTGGGATAATGAGATGTCTCCTCTGTGGGTAATTGGCACTTGATCCTAATGGGGACCCTCCAAGAAATAGTCTGTCATGTGCCTCAAAAGGACAAGGAAGCTGGGATATTTATCCAACAGTCCAGTTATGGATTGGATCATGTCCTCCACAAAGACATGTTCAAGTCCTAACCTGGTCTTGTGAATGTGAACTCATTTGTAAATAAAATCTTTGAAGATGTTATTAGTTAAAGTGAGGCTAGACAGAATCAGGGAAGTCCTTATTGTGCTATTACTGGGGTCCTTATAAGCAGGGGTCACATGGATGCAGAGAGAAGTCAGAAGGAGACAGATAGCTATGTGAGAGAGGTATAACTGGATTAGATTGTTGGGAAGCCACCACCATAATATTGCAGACTTCAGAGAAAGCATGATCCTGTTGACACATTCATTTTGAACATCTAGTCTTCAAAGCTGTGAGACAATAAATTCCTGTTGTTTATTCCAACCAGCCAGTGGCATTTGTAATATCAGCCCTGGTAAACAAAGACACCCACCATTAATCACTGTTTGACATATAATATAGTGTGATTCAGACATTTCTGACCGTCTCCCCAAGGACTACAGAAAAATGTCCTCTAGTAGAGAGGAGCAGGAAGTTATCTACCTACCTAGGAAACCCTTCGGGAGTAGACTAGTAGACTAGTGAAAGCATCTGCTGCCCTGACTGACCAATGAGAGGGTCCATGCTGGAATGCTATGGATCAGTATGTTACAGTGGACTGGACTTACTCACCCTTCCACTGGGCTTTAGGATTTGGGGTGCAATAAATATACCATAGGATCAGTCAGATACAGTTTAAGGCTAGAAGGTCTGTTAGGAGATCTTACAGGTATGTTCCAGTTGCTAATGCTACTATTATGCAGAATACCAGAAATGGATTGGCTTTTATAAAGGGGGTTTATTTGGCTCCAAATTTGCAGTCTGAAGGTCATGAAAATGTCCAAATTAAGGCATCAACATGAGTATACCTTCACTGAAGGAAGGCCAGTGGTGTCTAGAAAACCTCTGTTAACTGGGAAGGCAAGTGGCTGGCATCTGCTGATCCCAGGTTGTGTTCCAGCTCCTCTATCAGCTCCTGTGATTTCTTCAAAATGTTGTTCTTGGGGTGTTTTGTCCTCTATTAGTGTCTCTGGGGCAAAAACTGGGCTAGCATCTCCAAAGTGTCAGCAAAAGTCTGCTTTCAGTGACTGTTTCCAAAATGTCGTTCTCAGCTGCTCAGAGGTCCTTCTGTTTGTGAGCTCTTTTATAGGACTCCAGTGATTAAATCAAGATACACCCTGAATGGGCAGGGCCTTTATCTCCATGGATATAATCCAATCAAATGGTTCACTCATAGTTAATTGAGTCACATCTCCATGGAAACACTGAGTCAAAAGATTCCAACCTAATAAACACTAATACATCTGCCCCCACAAGATTGCATTAAGGAACATGGCTTTTTGGGGGACAATACATCCAAACTGGCACAAGGTGCATGGTATCCAGTATTTTATAACAGTGAGGGAAACATTTCTATAAATGGATGGATAGTAAATATTTATGGCTTTGTATGCCCTTTGGTCTCTGCTGCAAGCACTGGACTATGTAGTTGCAGCATGAAAATAGCCATAGGCCAGATGAAAATGAATAGGCATGGCTCTGTGCCAATAAAACTTCATTAATAGATGCAGAAATGTGAATTTCATGTACTGTTCATGTGTCACCCATCATCATATCTCTTTTGATTTTTTTTTGAACATTTTGCAAATGTAAACATCATTCTTGGCTTGTGAACCATACAAAAATAGTCAGTGCTCCAGATTTGGCTGAAGGGCCACAGTTTGCCAATTCCTGCTCTATGGGAATCATATTTCTACCTGTGATAAAAGCATTCTGAGAGATTTTGCTGATACCCAAGGGTTATTGACTTACAAAATGGCAATGTCAAATGACTCAACCTCATATTATGTATAAATCCTTAAATATAATATTTTAATCAGAACTCATGATAATAAGCAGAGTAAACATAATCAAGGAAGCAGAAGAGGAAGGCTTTGATCTTATCTTATCCAAGGGCCTTGTCTTGTTCTTTGAAAATGCTCACTGGCTATGGACAGACCCTTTAACCCCGCATTCCAAACAATAAAAATCCAGATTACCTAGATTTTATTTGTCATTGCTATACCATCTGGGGGCTAGTGTTGGTTACAAAAGCATTCCCTTGGAATGAAAGGGATGAGAGAAAATCCATTTTTCAAGTGCATGGCCATTCACATCCTGTCTGCCTTGAGAGAGTGATATTAGACAACCCAGGAGGAAAGATGTGAGAAAATTTCCCACATTTCTGATTTCATTACCAACTCTATCTTTATATGAAATGACTACCTAATAACATGGCAGCAGAAATGGCTCATCCTCAAAACATTCTTATCCATCTTCAGTATGCCACAATTTGATAAAAAGCACTTGGATCCCCAGATTCTCACACTCTGATCTTCGTATCTCCTCTTACTTTAGGGAACATTCTAGTGACTAAGTGGTTGTCCAATCTGGTAGGCACCAGTCACATGTGGTTACCGAGCACTTGAAATGTGGCCCATCCCAAGTGAAAGGCACGTGCCATAAGTGCACATACACACTGGTTTTTGAAGTTTTGACATATACACACACAAAAATAAAATAACTTATTAATAATTTTTAATCTTATTTTATAGACTCCATATTGAAATGACAAAATCAAGGCTGTATTGGGTTAAATAAAATATATTAAAATAAATACCACCATTTGTCTTTTCTTTTTAAAGTGTGGCTACCAGA
Source organism: Choloepus didactylus (assembly GCF_015220235.1). Taxonomy (NCBI): domain Eukaryota; kingdom Metazoa; phylum Chordata; class Mammalia; order Pilosa; family Megalonychidae; genus Choloepus; species Choloepus didactylus. The sequence continues at coordinate 6,307,369 of NW_023637606.1, forward strand.
ATATTTAGAAGTAAATATGCAGCTTGCATTATATTTTCTTTGGACAGTGCTTGGTTAGAGGTATGTAATGGTAAAGATAAACTGTTGAACATAGAAAGGAGACTCCAAAATTGGCCTTTTGGTTCTTGACTTGGAGGAAAAGGTGAAGTAGCTGCTGGATTTTCAGAAATTGAGACATACAAGTACCATGAGGTGTTCCTCTCATGCCCTGATAACATATGATGGCCTTTGTGACACTCGTGCTTGTGTCCTGCCTGGAGGAATCTGGAGTGAAGTAGGATGTATGACTGGACTGGGGACAAGAGGCCCCTCTCTAGCTCAGGCTTCCCCAGGACATCCCCATCTGAACTATCTCCTCCTTTTTCTGTTCCAGGTGTCAGTGTCCTGCTGGCTCTGACAGGTGTGGAAGGGATGAACTTTGGAGGTAAGTCTACTCACAGCCAAAGAGCAAGGAAAAGGAAATTGGAATCTAGAACTTTCCTCCAGTGCAGGGAAGGAGCTCTTTTCAGTAGAGAGAGCATTTAGGTCCTGATGTTTTCTGCCTACTGCTTTAACTGCCAAGGACTTTTCCTTCTTCCTTTATCATCACCATTATCAACTTCTTTTATTTAGCTCTTGCATTGCACCAGAACATCTAATTACATGCACCATCCCATCTAATCCTCATAAATTTCCTCTACTATTTACCAATGTCTCTTGAGGCAAGGGGCTTGTTCAAGGTCACATTGGCTGGTGGGTTTTGGAGCTAGGGGAATCTCTGTTCTTTCTTTCTAAAAAACCTCTGCTACAGGTAATACCATGTCTGAGGTTGGGGACCAGCAGAAGAAGACACTGAGAAAAGGACTTGAAAGCAAGTCACTTATCTGAGAAGTGATTGTAGGAAACACCAGCTGGGAGTGGGAAGTGGGATGGGAGAGGAAGTTGTTAATGCAGAGACCATTACCAAGCTACCATGTGAGGAAATTGAGCCTGAATTCCTGTGAACATTATGGATATATTGTGGAGCATGCACCTCAGAGTTTTTTTCTCAAGTGTAAGAAAGCTGATGTTTTTTTAATACAAAGGCTTATTTCAATCATTGTTTTAGTGAGGTAGGGGCTTCCTGGGTCTTGGGCATTCCTGACTGACCACATGGTGAGAAAGAGGACATTGCTGACCATAGAAAGCCCTCAATCAAATAAATGTAATGTTTTCAGTTTTACATTTGGTTGTTGGGCAAAAGTGGTGAGGGGGTGGGACAGTGCCGTGTTCCATGAGCTGTTGTGTTCAGTCATGGGATAAGTATCAAAAGAATGCCTACAGAGCTATTCCTATGAGGACTTCTGACCACTGTGTCCAATACTTTGTGGGTGAACATTGAGTATTTCTTGAATGAATGCATGAGTAAATAAATGAATGTTTCTGTGTTGCCTGCAGCTTTGTCTCCATGCTCTGAAAATGATGACTGTGACACACATAACCATTATTTATATAAAGATGGATCTAAGTCCAGGTCTGCAAGGAAATACATCATCATGTCCTCAAAGGAATGTAAAGGTAAGATGCAATCCTCACACATCTTGTAGATTGGAAGGGGTTGGGGAAATCCTGCCATGCCCTATTGTCTAAGTTTTCCAGGGATTTTATGACAAACACCATACACTGTTTGACTTAATAGGAATCTATTGGCTCACAGCGTGGGAGGCAAATATCCAAAATCATGGTGCTGATAAAGCCATGCTTTCTTCTGGAGACTGTAGCTCTCTGGTGGTGGCCAACCTCCATCACATGGTGATTCTTCTTTCTTCTCTGGCCTCTTCTGACTTCTGACTTCTTTCTATATCCAATTTCCTTTTATTATAAGGTCTCCAGGAATATGGATTAAATAATCCTGGTTGAATTTGGCCTCATCTAAACTGGATCTTTGAAAATCCTAGATACAAATGAGCCCACCCCGTAACTAATATTAACATCCTCAAAGGTCCTAATTACAAACAAGTTCCCATGCACAGGAATGAGGATTCAGATTTGAAAATCTCTTTAGGGGTACATGGTTCCATCCCTTAAACCCCAACACTCTTCCATAGAAGTGTTGGTATAAAAATATCACAAAATGGAAAATGTCAGGGCTGGCTCAATAGCTTCAGAGAAGTCCCTCACCCTTGTACTCCTCCCAGCCTTATTACGGCATCCACTGGATTTTCTGCAAAGGAAGATAGAAATCCCAAGACTCTAGACTCTTGAAGTCTCAAGCACTGGGGTCTTCTTCCCTGAAAACTCCACAGGGCAGGGATCATATATGTGTTGTTCATCACTGTATCCTATAACAGAGAACAATGTTATCAAACAGTAGATGCCAATGGAAAGTGTTCACTAAAGGAACCAATGAAAGAATGATTATCTTGGCACTTGTGTTTCCCTTTTCAGCACTCTCATTTGCTCTAGCCAAGATTTTCTTTATATAGTTGCATTGCCTTATCCAAGAAGAGAAGACATTATTGGTGGATTTATATACAATGTTGGACAATGAATATCCTGTGGGTAAGAGAAAAAAGTATAATTATAGAGAATGAAGAAGAGTATTTCTCTTGATTCACAGATATTGATGAGTGTAAGAAAAATTGCAAGCCAGAAGTCTACTCTGAATATAAAAGCGGAAGTTTCTGCTGCATCCATGTGGTAGAAAATGTGAAATTCTACTTCTTCAGTGGTATTGTTTTCATTAATCATCCAGAGATATATGGTAAGAACCTCGAAATACTCTTAGTGTCATGATAAAGGAGGGGAGGGAGACTTTGAAAGCTGTATCAATTTCAGTGATGGTAAGAGAGCAGGGCTCTGTTATGGACTTGCCCTTCATCCCTCTGTTGTCTTTGGTGATATTTTCATGGACGGACCTATCCAAGGTCATGATGTCAATCACCATCTCTAGGTAGATGACTTACAAAATTTTATCTTCAGTGGGTCTCTTTCTTGGGCTTCCAAAAAGACTTCTCTAATTTTCTACTCAACTTCTCTACTTGTTTGTCTCCTATTCACTTTAAAGTTAAAGTCAAAGTCTATATATCCTTATATACACTAAAAACCATAAGTGCAAGGTGATGTCATCAACATTGTGGCATAAAAAACTACTGAAGACTTCTCTTCATAGATTCAACAACAACAACAAGGACAATTCTGATTTGTTTGAAACTCTGGAGAAGGATATAGCCTGGAGGAAAACCCTGAAAATGCTGAATTGAAGAAAGAGATGAAGTATCAGGTAGAAATTTTCCATCCCAGACCAGTCAGTCATCTCCCCTACCCCTCACTTGTTCTCCTTGTGGGAAAGGCACAGAATCAGCATACCAGAACCTCCCACCAGGGACACAGATTTAAAAATCTCACAGCAGTGAAAAATATGCTCATGGTTTGAAGACCTGGTGGACAGGGTAGGACATTTCAAGGCCCAGATCAGTGAGGTACAAAGAGACTGAGAAAACGTGGACAGAGACACGTTTCCTGCCCTGAGTCTGAAAGCCCTTCCCCCACCCTTGAAGGAAGAAGCAGCCGGCAGCTGTTTCCTTGCCTTGGAGACAGCTGGAGTGCTGGGTCAACTGAGAGAGTACTTTGCCATAGGTGGATCCCCATATTGAGCCAGATTTTGTCCAGCAAAGTGAGGGCATAGGATTCCTGCAGTTTCAGCCCGGCTGGGTCACACAAAGCCTGTGCTCAGAGGCAAAGCAGCCTCTGAGAACCATTAAGTTGCCAAACAGTGCCATCTGCTGGACAGTTTGGAAAGTGCAAGGGAATAAAACACTTTTTTTAAAAGAGGCTTCAGACCCTTTCTTAGGAGGACAGGAGCTGGTCTACATGCCTTGTATGGAAACCTGGCCCTGTTTGGACTGAGAAATAGGGAAGACCCAACTGTTAAAGCAGGGCCCTGAAACAAACCCAGGTCTCAATAGCTGGTGGAAAATAGAGCATCACTTGTAGCCAGCAGATTTGTATTACCACACACAATAAACTTGCTGTGGTCCCCAGTGCCTACCTCCCATCCTTGTGGCAGGCCATGTTGGGTGTGTGATTTTGGGGAGAAGACTGGGAGACAAAGCCAATCTGAAAACTGACCAGGGAGAGAAAAAAGAAAAGACAGAGATCAAAGTCAACCAACAAGGAAACCTTAGGTAAAAGAAAACAACCTACAGAATAAACCAGTCAAGAAAATTGGATGCCTAGATGCCAGCAAAAAATCATGAGCCACATCAGGAAATGGGAATATGTGGCCCAGTAAAAGGAAGAAACTAACATTTCAAGAGCTGAAACAAATATTTTAAATCAAATCAATGATGTGAGGGAGAATGTGACAAAAGAGATGAAGGATATCAAGAAGACACTGGGTGATCATAAGGAAGAATTTATAACTTGAAAAAACAAATGGCAGAATTTACGGGAATGAAAGGCACAATAGAAGAGATGAAAAACACAATGGAAACATACAACAGCAGACCTGGAGACACAGAAGAAAGGATCAGTGAGATGGAAGACAGGACATCTGAAATCCTGCACACAAAGGAATAGATAGGGAAAAGAATGGAAAAATATGAGCAGGGTCTCAGGGAACTGAATGACAACAGAAAGTGCACAAATATATGTGTTATAGGTGTTCCAGAAGGAGAAGAGAAGGAAAAGTGAGAGAAGGAATAATAGAGGAAATAATCAATGAAAATTTCCCAACTCTTATGAAAGACATAAAATTACAGGTCCAAGAAGCACAGTATACCCCAAACAGAATTGATCCAAATAGACCAACTCTAAGACACTTACTATTCAGATTTTCAAATGTCAAAGACAAAGAGAGAATTCTGAAAGTAGCAAGTGAAAAGCAATCCATCTCATAAAAGGGAATTTTGATAAGACTAAGAGTGGATCACTCAGCAGAAACCATGGAGGTGAGAAGGCAGTGGTATGACATATCCAAGACACTGAAAGAGAAAAACTGCCAACCAAGAATCCTATATCAGGCAAAACTGTCTTTCAAAAATGAGGGAGAGCTTAAAATATTTAAAGATAAACAGACACTGAGAGATTGATGAACAGGAGACCATCTCTATAGAAAATACTAAAGGCAGTGCTAGAGACAGATAGGAAAAGACAGGAGAGAGGTTTGGAGAAGAGTGTAGAAATGAAGATATAAGGAGACAGAAAGAGGGTCAAGATTGGGCATTTGATGTTGAAGGAATACAGAATGTTCCACAGGAATGATTGTGTAGATCTAGAAATGGATAGCACAATACTCTGTGACAGCAGCATAGTATTGTAAGTACACTGGAAAAAGATGGCTGTTAATACGGTTGAAAGAGGAAGGTTAGGGGTCTGTATTACACCAGAATGAAAGATAGAAGATAAAGACTGGGACTGTAAAACTTAAAGAAATGTAAAGTGGTCAATGAGTGTGACTAAATGTATAAATATGAGAATGTTTTTGCATGAGGGAGCAGCAAGGAATGACATTTTGAGGTATGCAATGAAGTGAATGGACCATGAGGACAGTAGGTTGAGTGAAATAAGCCAGAAAAGAAAAGACAAATATTATAATACCTGACTATTATGGACTAATAGTAACGTGTAAGCTATGAGAACTGAATCTGGGAGCATGGGTTATAAGGGGAAGGCTTATGTAAAGCTTGCTAGATTGTAAACTCTTACAGCAGTTACATCTATTCATGAGTTGTAACAGTTATTTCTAAAATTTGAGATTCTGAGCTGTTTGTGTGTGACATGCTCAGTTCCTGGAGCTTCAGGTGTCTGTGTGGCACATGGGACTCAGAGCCAGATTTTGGCAGCTGTGTCAACTGTTAGTGAGGCTGAAAAGGAGATCAGACTTTGATTGGAGAAATGAATGAAATGGACTTGGTTGAGATTGGGGTAGATCAGACTAAAGGGTAGAGGATGATATTCACCATGTTTTAAAATTTTGGCTTCTGTGTGGGACCAAAGGAAGAGATAGATATATGATGCAAAATCTATATTTTCTGTAGCAAAGTATATAATTTAACTGGTATGGTCATTTTACTCAAATGCCATAATTATATGGAAACTTGAAGAGGGAGTGATACATCATTGGTTTGCACAGGTTAGCATGAAGCCCCAATACAATCCAGAGTAATTTGGGCAGAGAATAAAAAGTATTTGCAAAACCCTCTTGAGGGACTGTGGAAAAATGTGGAAATATTAAACTTCCCCAGCTGGGAATTCCTGATATTCTCACAAGCATTGGGGACCACCAGCTTAGTAGGCTGCACTGGCGATCTTGGGGCTTGCCCTTATGAAGCTTGTTACTGCAAAGGAGAGGCTAAGCCTATTCATAATTGTGCCTAAGAGTCACCCCAGAGGGCCTCTTTTGTTGCTCAGATGTAGCCTCTTTCTCTAAGCCAACTCAGCAGGTAAACTCACTAATTCACTGCCCTTCCTGCTACATGGGACATGATTCCCAGGGTATAAATCTCCCTGGCAATGTGGAATGTGACTACCAGGGGTGAGACTGGACCCTGCATCATGTGACTGAGCAAGACTTCTGGATCAAAAGGGGGAAGAGAATTGAAACAAAATAGTGTCAGTAGCTGAGAAATTTCAAAATGAGTTGGGAGGTCACTCTGGAGATAACTCTTATGCATTATATAGATGTCTCTTTTTATATTTTAGTTTATTAGAATAGTTAGAAGGACATATCTGAAGCTGTTGAACTGCAATCCAGTATCCTTGATTATTGATGGTGATCATATAACTATCCAGCTTATATAGTGTGACTGTGTGATTGTGAAAACCTTATGGCTCACACTCCCTTTATCCAGTGTGTGGAAAATTGAGTAGAAAAATGGGGACAAAAAGTAAATGAATAATATGGAGAAAGGTGGTATGGGACATTTTGGATGTTCTTTTTACTTTTATTTTTATTCTTATTTTTATTTTTTTGAAAATGAAAATGTTCAAAAATTTTGGTGATGAAAGCACAACTATATGATGATACTATGAACTGTTGTACACGTTGGATGATTGTATGGTATATAAATATATTTCAATTAAAAAAAATAAAAAAATGTAAATGAGTGGGAGAGGATTGGTATGGGATACTTTGAGTGTTTTCTTTTGCTTTTATTTTTATTCTTATTTTCATTTTTTTTGGAGTAATGAAAATGTTCAAAAATTGATTATGGTTTTGAATGCTCAACTATATAATGGAACTGTGAACAACCGTACACTTTGGATGACTGTATGATATGTGAATATATTTCAATAAAATTAAAGAAAGAATAAAGCTCTAATTAGGAGTGGTAAAAACAACAACAACAAAATTGTAAGTATTCTGGAACCTCTGATTCCAAGCCAATGCTCAGGTTCATTCATGCTTTCCTTCTTTCTTTCTTTGTAACTTATTTCTGACAATGAGAAACCTGGTTTGCACTATCCATAATCTAATTACTTATTTATTCAACCCTAGTAAAATTCAATGTTTTTAGTTAGATAGAGTGAATTCATGTCCTGGCTTTACAACTTACAGGATGACATTTTGTTAATCTCTTAACTTCTTCATGCCTCATTTGTAAATGGGAAAAATAATAGTACTCATTGAATTAGTTATCTGTTGCTGTGTAAAAAATTTCCCAAGATTTTGCAGCTTAAATCCACACATATTTATTATCTCACCATTTCTGTTGGTCAGGAACCTGGGCATGTCTTAGCTGGGACTTCTGCTTTAAGGTCTCTCACATCTGCTATCAAGGTGCTGTTTGGAGCTAGGGTCTCAGCTGAAGGCTTAATTGTGAAGGATCTGTGTTCAAGCTCTGTCATGTGCTTGCTGGCAGTATTCATTTACTTGAAGAACTTAGTTCCATTGTGGTGGTTGGTGGGAGTTTCCTTCAGTTCCTTAGAAACATAGGAGTTTTTAGCTTGTTTTATCATGGCAAGAACGTGAGAAGAACCTGAAAGAGAACCTGAGAAAGACAAAAATCACTGTCTTCTACAACCTAGTCTCAGATGAGACATCCCATCATGTGTTATATTTATCTATATCATATTCATCTATTCATCAGATAGTGAGTCACTAGGCTTACAGGTTCCATCCAAATTCCCTTTTAAAATTCATCCATAAAAGACATTTTAGACTTCTTAGGAGGGAATTAATATGGGCTGGGGAGCATCAAGGAAAAACCTAACTTGTGGATGATAGGAAAAGGAATGTGATGTGGGCAATCCCATTTCCCATATTCCATTTTAACAGCTACCTTTCTGTCCTAGAGGACATCAGTGAGTTGACACGGCCACCTTCACCAGTGACCCAGAGTTCATCAGTGAATATTTTGGTGAGTGTGGCAGAGCCTGGGTTTGGGAAACAGCTGGTATTGCTTACTATGCTATTCTCTTGTTCAAACACTACCATGACTCCCTATGACTTATGGGATAGAGCACTTCTCTACTGCGAATGATTTTTTTCCTCACCACATGGGATATTTGCAACATCTGGAGACATTTCTGGCTGTCAGAATGAAGGGGAAGCTGAGCTGTAGATATCTACCAGACTGAGTTCTGGGATGATGCTATATACCCTACAATGCACAGGACACATCCCCAAACCAAACATTACCTGGCCTCGAATGTCAACAGTGCTGATATTGGGAAACTCAGCGGTCATTCAATGACCTCCATCAAACATCTAGAGCTTCAACCCCAATCCTTCCAAGCTTGTCTTCCCATGTAATTCATTCATTGTAGGTTTTAGATCTCATGTGCTAAGCCTTCATGTTCTCATAAGTCAAATGGGGCTAATCATATGCCCTTTGCAGGACTGCGTGTGATAAATGAGGAAACATGAACCAGGTTGATAGTACAGAGTCTGGCACCTTAATAATTTTTGTTGCTTTCTGGGATCACCCAAACACACCTACCCTTATTTCTGATTTCTTAACTTTCAGTAACCTTCTACCTAACTAGTTTTATTTCTTTGAAAGAGTAATGTGAATGACAATGAACGCAAAAAGGACATTCCTATAACAAATTCCAAACCACTTCCACATGTGGTATTGATTGGAGAGAATGAGAGATCTCCTTCTGCAGGAAAGCACATAAATTCTGTCTTTGGCAGAGGTAAGAAACACTGAGCATGCTCCTACAATGGCCATGATAGATGGCTGTGCTTCTTGGCATTGTCAATGTCTATGAATTCTAAAACTAGCTTTCAGCATTATAGATTTTGCTCCCAGTAGTTTTACATGAGCAGGGCTCTGCTTTCAAAATATCAATGCAAGGTACAAGGGGATAAAATCAGCTTTTTCCCCCTTTCCAACTTACCCTGGTCTGGTGAAAATGATTTGCAACCATGACCAGCATGGCTGGATCAGAAAGACCTTAGCTCCGTTACATATGGTACTAGGACAATCTACAGTTAAGTGCAGATATTTGGTCCCTAGTTTACACTCCCCATTCCTATGGGAAAGCTCTCCACTGGAGTTCTTCATGCCCCTTCATTCCAACAAATCCCAATGAAGACCATCCTTATCCACCTAAGAGTTTACAACAGTTTTTATTTAATTGTCGAAAGGGAAGAAAGAGAACATCTCCAATTCCTATTCTTTAGGAGGCTCCTTTACCACTATTACTGGTAATCATTTCAAAGAACCAGCTTTTGGCTTTGTTGAGTTTTTTTCTCTTGCTAGTCTATTTTCTTTTTTGATGATTTATGCTCTTATCTTTAGTATTTCCTTTCCTTTCCTTTCTTTGGGTGTAGTTTGCTTTTCCTTTTCTAGCTTCTTGACTAGATCTTTAAAATTATTGCTTTGAAGCCTTTCTTCTTTTCTACCATATGAATTTGGGCATATAATTTGCCTACAAATTAGAGCTATACATTTACTCTAAGCCCTGATTTAGCAGCATCCTGCAAATTTTCATATATTGGGCTTTCATTATCATTCAGCTGAAAATATTTTAAAATTTTCTTTGTGGTATATCTTTGGGCCCATGGACTAATTGGAAGTTTGTTGTTTCATTGTCAAATATATGGGGCTTTGAGGTTTCTTCTTGTTGACTCCAAATTAATTCCACTGAGTTTTTATTAGAGTATATGGTTCTGTAGTATGGCTATCTCATCCATTAATCTGAGTTGTATAACAAGTGTAAGTTTCTTAGACCTTTCAGATTATTTCACTCCCCCTTGCCTAAGATGTCAAAGGGAGTGCCAACTGCTCTACCTTGCCTTATGTGAATGTAGGTGAAACCACCAATATCAGATCCTCCAAAGAAGGGGGTCCTTCAACAAGTTTCTTAGGCATGAGAAACAAAGAAAGCAGGGCTCACTTTCTTAATGTTTCCAGTCTATAAAACCAAGAGATGTATGGAGACAACCAAAAAAAAAAAAAAAAAAAAGAGAACTATTTTGGAACTATTTTGGAAGCTGGAAATAATATATTGGATAGCAACTGCACACATACTTCCTCAAGTGGTACAGTGTCTAAGATTGTTTCTTTTCACCTCCAAATTCTACACACTCTTGTCTTATTTCTGGGTGACTGGGCCAAATTTGCAAAGTTTTTAAAATGTAATTTCATTGAGATGTATTAACACACCATACAATCCATCCCAAATATACAACCAACGGTTCACAGTATCATCACATAGTTGTGCATTCATCACCATGACCAATTTTAGAACATTTGCATCACTCCATCAAAAGAAATAAAAAGAAAAAAGAAAACCACAAACATTCCATATCCCTTATCCCCCCATTATTGACCCCTACTATTGCACTCTACAGAATTTTAAGACTTACAATAATGGTAGATTAACAATAAAGTTAGGTTGTTGTCAGAGATAGCTATATAGATAAGTGGAAAAAAATAAAATATCCAGAAGTATATCCATACAAACTTGCAACATTTTTGAAGTAGGGAGAGACTACATGGCGTTTTCTTCCCCCATGAAAAATCTTTTAATTTATGGATTATTTAATGCATTAAAAAGAACATATGCTACTTTCACAGAGATGATGAAGTATAATAATAAAATGAATATCCACAAAGTTATCCCCAACATAAGAACTAAAAAACCATCAAGACTTTTGTGTCTTCCTTATGTTCCTTTCCCATTTCATCTCCCTGTCTCCACTCTGGAGAAGCCACTTGGAGTTTCCTGTTTATTACTTTACTTTTAAAGGTACTTACCTCCAATGTATATATATATCCCTAAACAATGCCTTGCTTAGTTTTGCTTGCTTTGGAGTTTTATAGGAATGATATCATACTATGTATAATGTGTACTCTTTTCTGAAATGTTTTTTCATTCAATATCATGTGTCCCAGAATCCATCACGTATTCTGCAGGTGTAGTTTGTTCCTTTTCACCATTGTGTGTTATAGCCATGGATAGGATTTAAGAGGGCTGTTGTAATAAGAGTTGACTTTAATCATATCTTCCTGTGGTTGAAGTTTGTCTGCTTTTGTCCTATTCCTAGGGATGGTATTCAAATGGAGACAACATAGGTTATCCAACAACAAGCATGTACAGCATTGCCAAAGGAAAGCAGCAACAGAGCTACAATCTGTAAGTTTACTAGCTCTTGAGGTTTTGTTAGAAGCCATTTAATTAGGATATTATTGTTGAAGTTTTAACCGTGGCCCAAAGAGATGTGGTGTGACCAGATAGTGATTTATTTCATCCTCTGTTACAATCTGAGTATAAGCTACTAGGATGACTCCATAATGCTCTGCCATCATTAACACAAGACTGTTGTCCAAAATGGCTCGTCCAGCCCCTGTCATCACTTCTTCCTTTTTTAAATTCAGTTTTATTGAGATATATTCACATACCATACAATCATCCACAGTGTACAATCAGTTGTTCACAGCAACATCATATAGTTGTTCATTCATCACCACAATTTGTGAACCTTTTTGTTACTCCAAAAAAATAAAAATAAGACTAAAAGTAAAAAAGAATATTGAAAACATCCCATCCCTCCATCATTCATTTAATTTTTGTCCCTATTTTTCTACTCATTTGTCCATACAATGGATAAGGAAGAGTGAGCCACAAGTTTTTCACAATCATACAGTCACATTCTGTAAGCTACATATATATGGTTATATAATCATCTTCAAGAATCAAGGCTACCAGGTTACAGTTCAACAGTTTCAGGTATTTCCTTATAGCTGTCCAATACACTAAAAACTAAAAAAGGGTATGTATACAATGCATAAAAATAACCTCCAAAATGACCTCTCAACTCCATTTGAAATCTCTTGGTCACTGAAACTTTATTTTGTTCCAATTCTCTTTCCCCTTTTGGTCAAGAAGTTTTTCTCAATCCTATGATGATCGGTCCAGGCTTATCCCCAGGAGTCATGTCCCATGTTGCCAGGAAGATTTCCACCCCTGGGAGTCATGTCCCACATGGGGGGTGGGGGAGGCAGTGAGTTAACCTGCAGAGTTCTCCGCCATTGCTAATCAATTACAGCTGGCAGAAAAGGGAGATGGGGAAGTGAACTGCACAGTCCTTCCCTTTAATTGTATGTACTAGAAGTTACTTGTATCATTTCTGCTTCTACCTCAATGGTCAAAAATTAGTAACATGGTCACAGTTGCACTGGAAACTGGCAATGTAGGATATTTGCCTGTCTACCACTTAAGGATTCATTTATTAAATGTTTGGGCAAAGAGGTGTTTTCATTCCCTGACTCTCTAGGAAGTCTTCCTCTTGAGTAAAAAGACTCAAAGATCATCTTCAGAAACTGGTGCCACGGTTGAAATCTGAGCTTGCAAGTCATCTTTGGAATACCCATACATTTTGAACCACAGTTCTTTTACTTATTGTGGTAACATAAAATAAAATTCATTTTAAACATTCTAAAGTGTACATTTTTTTTGGCATTTAGAAACTTCGTAAGATGTGCAAGCATTACCACTATCTAAATGTTCAAGAACATTTTCATTACTCCATAAGGAAACCATGTAGTCATTACCAGTTATTTTCCATTTCTCCCCCCCACAAGCCCTAGGCAACCACAAATCTTCTTTCTATCTCTATGGATTTACGTATGATGGATATTTCCTATAAATGGAATCACATATTTGCCCTTTTGTGCCTGGCTTATTTCACTTAACTTCATGTTTTCAAGGCTTATCCATGTTGTACCATGGGTCCGTACCTCACTCCTTTTTGTGGGTGAATAATAGTCTCATTGGGCCACTGTCCCCCCCCCCCACATATTTCACCATCCATTGAAGCAAACTGAATGGTTATGCTGTTTGTTGATGTTTGCTTTTTTAATTTATGGAAGAGAGAGGGGAGTGATTCCAATTCTGATCAAGAAGTGAGTTTTTACTTCCCTGAGAATTCTAGAGACTCAGGAATCCTTCAGAACCTTGGTGCAGATTTGGTTGTCCAGCCCCCATACTGGGAGATCAGGTGCTTGTGGGATAGATGGATCAATATTCATAAAGACTCTTCCCTCTGGGGCATAGGGTTCCTCCTGTGCACAAATGAACATGGCCTTCAGAATTCTGGATGAAGCCTCGAGCAACCAAACCACCACCGTTTCTCTGAATGTAATGATGGAATCTTCTTAATCATGGTTTGAATTTTGAACATGTTGGGGGACAATTTGGTTGCAGAAAGCATCTTTAAAATTAATGGGATGTGAGTTAACATTTAATTAAACATAGCTGTAAACTTTTCAAAATCAACATACAGTAAAATTGACTTTTTTGGTTGTACAGTTCTGTGAATTTTATCATGAGCAGATTTGCATAACCACCTCAACAATCAGGAAATAGCATAGGTCCATTATTCCAAAACACTCCCTTGTGCTGCCCCATTATCCACTAGTTCCTGTGAATCCCCAAACTGCTCTCTCTCACTATAGTTCTGTCTTTTCAAGAATATCATATAAATGCAACCACACACTATGTAGCCTTCTGAGTCTGGCTTCTTTCACTCAGCATAATGCATTTGAGATTTATCCATATTATGTGTATATTGATAGCTCTATTATGATTATTATTTACCATTAGTGACATTTAGTACATTCCTAATATTGTGACACCATCACCAGTGTCTACTTCCAGAACAATTCCATCACCCCAAAAGGAAATCCTTTGCCCTTTAAGCCCCTGGCAACCACTACTCTACTCCCCATTATCCCCTCTCTCAGCCCCTGGCAACCACTACCCTACTCTACTCCCCATTATCCCCTCTCTCAGCCCCTGGCAACCACTAGTCTAATTTCTATCTCTATGGATTTCCCTATTCTCAGCATGTCAAATAAAACGGAATCATACAATAATTGTCCTGTTGTGACTGGTGTCTTTCATTGAGTATCATGTTTTCAAGTTTAATCCACATTGTAGGGTGGAGCAGCACTTCATTTTGTTTTATTGCTGAGCATTATCCCATTGTATGGATGGACCCAAGTATGTTTATCCTTTCAGCTCTTGAAGGACATGTGGATTTTTTCCAGCTTTTGGGGATTGTGATAGAATTGCTCTAGAGATTCATGTACAGGTGTTTATGGAAACTTAAGATTTCTTTTCTCCAGGGAAAAACCTTGGTGTGGGATTTCTAGGTCATTGCAGTTCTAGCTATCAAAACAGTTTTTCTTAAGTCCCTAAGTTGTACTTATGGATTTTGCTATTAGATTTATAATTCTGATTATTTTTGTATGGAAATAAGAAAACTTTTCATTTATAATTAAATTAAACTTAATTCCTTAGTTTAACATATTAGTTATTTACTCATAGGTTATTAAGATTCAATTTCCATAAAGGATTAGCCCTGTTTAGAAACAAAGTTAATTTCAACTAATATTTATGGTATATTTATAAATATTCAATCACCCTAATTACTCATTGAGAAAAATTTACAAATCCAACAAATGACATCTTTAGGTGGTTGCAAGATCATAAATCGTATCAATCAAGCAGTAATAAATTCAGACTCTAAAGTTTCAATGTTTTTTTTTAAAATAGGCACTTTCTCTTAAAATGCTCATATTAAAACCACAAGTCAAATTGCTGTTTAGCTGTTTGTATACCCTCTTTGGAGAAATGTCTGTTCATGTCTTTTGACCATTTTAAAACTTGTCCTTTTATTGTTGAGTTCCTTATATATTCTCAATTGTAAAACCTTATCAGATATGTGGTTTCCAAATATCTTCTGCAAAACTATTCCATGATTTATTTTCATCATAATTTATTAAATCAATCCGTTGGATATTTAATGAGACTTTCCCACTTTTTCCTATCACAAAGAATACTGAAACAAATATATATGGGCAATATCCTTACAGAATTTAAAATATTTCTGGAAAGGAAGTTGCTGGGTTGAAGGTATTCAGAATTTACACTCTTATAGGTGCTAATTTGTTCCACTTCATAAAGGCTATATTAAGTTGAATTTCCAATGGAACTTTGGATGCACCTTTTAACTATGCAGGAGTGTAGACTCCCAATCCATTTTCCTGATAAGAGGGAGAGGACACTTGTTATTAAGCTGATTACAGAGAGAAAGAGAATGAGAGGAAAGGAAGCTTTTTTTCTTCTTGCAGAACATGACTGAGAGCTTTGGCACTGTGCTTGAACAAATACATACATGGTCCACCTTTATCAAGGAAGTGACATCTACCCTGGCTACCATCATGCTGGAGAGTGTGCAGAGTAACATGTTGGCTGCTTTTCTGAAGCCATCAGTGAATGAAAGTCAGACAATTCAGACTGAACATTTAGGTAGGGCATATCTTTCATGTCAAGGTCATGCCTGTTGCTTTTTCTGAGGAGTGACCTTGACAATGTTGTTCTCTATGACTTTCCCACCTAATCATTTTTCCAACTGTTTCATAATCCAGAACTCATAGCATGGAAGTCTAATCAAGTTAACATTTCCCATCTATTGAGTTACTTGGGGATGCCAGGTGCTGTGCTAAGTGTGTTATTAATTTATTTAAGAAATATTTGTTGGTTGCCTACCATAGGCCAGGGGTTAAGGTATGATCATCATTTTCTATGTTCAGCTATTTCTAGCTCTCCCTTCTGGGCCCAAGGTAAGACTGTACTTCCTGGATACTTTGGAGTTACATGGGATCTTGTGACTTTTTAAGGCCAATGAATTATGAATGAAAACATCTAGAGCTTTCTGCCCCTGTGCTACTGTAACTTGCAATATTACAGATCATGGATGTTCTCTACGTGTTGGTCCCAGAGTGAGGACAAAGAGAGCAGAGCCCCAAGCCAGCTTACAATGGACAATAATAAGAAACAAACAGATATCTTTAAGGCTCTGAGATTTGGGGGTAATTTGTTACTGCTGCATGACTGATGCTGTCCTGACTGATACAGCTCTAGCCTTACAATCCTCAGCATGCTTGACTGGTGAGTACTTGGGGATACTGGGTGCTTAGGCATTTTCTAGCAGCACCCCACAATTGGAACATAGCTGTATCCTAGTAGTGCCTGGAAAGCTAAGAGTTGGAAGTACAGTATTTGGTGGACTGCCACCAGTAGTAAATAAATCTGCCTTACAAATCTTACCTTTCACTGAGGTGATTCAGGCAACTATCAAAGAGACACCTGGTATACCAAGTGGCCATAATTATATTGAGAAAAATAGGGGTTAGAGTGGGTAAGGATAGTGGGAGAGGTTTGCTATTAAATAAAGTGTGTTCAGGGGAAGTTTCATTGATAAGGCTGTTTTGGGACAGTCATCTGAAGGAAGGGGGTATATAAATATCTGGGAGAAGAGCAAGGGAACGAACACAAGGTGATTTCAGGGATCAGTGAAGAGGTCACCGGGCTGAAATGGAATGGGGGATGATGAGAGCAGTAGGAAAGGATTTTGTAGATAAATGTTGGGAATTTGGATAATATTTGGAATAAGATGGGGTGGGAGCTTTGGAAGGTTTTGAAGATAAACAAAGCATCATCTGGCTTATATTCATTTTTTTCTGTTAATTACAGTCTCTAGTTTGCATTGACTGTATTTTCCCCCCAATCCCACCCTATTTTTTAGCACCTTGCAATGTTGACATTCCTTTGTTCTACCTCATGTAAAAACATATTTGTACCTTTTATTACAACTGTTGAGCACCCTAGGTTTCACTGAGTTATACAGTCCCAGTCTTTATCTTTCCTCTTTCGTTTTGGTGTCCCACATGGTCCTAACCTTCCTCTTTCAAACATACTCACAGTCATCTTTGTTCAGTGTACTTACATTGTTGTGCTACTATCTCCCAAAACTGTTTTCCAAACCTCTCACTCCTGTCTTTTCCTTTCTGTCTGCAGTGCTTCCTGCAGTGTTTCCTGTACAGTAGGTGTATTGTTCACAAACTCCTTCATTGTCTGTCAGAGAATATTTTAAGCTCTCCCTCATATTTGTTTTTATTTTTATTTATTTATTTTTGGTTATTTTTTTTTTCTCTCCCTCATATTTGAAGGCCAGTTTTGCCAGATGTAGGATTCTTGGTTGGCGGTTTTTCTCTTTCATTATCTTAAATATATCACCCCACTTCCTTCTTGCCTCCATGGTTTCTTTTGAGGAATCCTCACATAGTCTTGTCATGCTTCCTTTGTATGTGATGGATTGCTTTTCTCTTGCTGCTTTCAGAATTCTCTCTTTATCTTTGATGTTTGACAATCTGATTATTAAGTGTCTTGGCATAGGCCTATTCAGATCTATTCTGTTTGGGGTACACTGTGCTTCTTGGATCCATAATTTTATGTCTTTCATAAGAGATGGGAAATTTTCATTGATTATTTCCTCTATTATTGCTTCTGCCCCTTTTCCCTTCTCTTCTCCTTCTGGGACACCAATGACACATACATTCCTGCATTTCATTTTGTCCTTAAGTTCCCGGAGATGTTGCTTATATTTTTCCATTCTTTTCTCTATCTGTTCTTTTGTGTGTAGGCTTTCAGGTGCCTTGTTCTCCAGTTCCTGAGTGTTTTCTTCTACCTCTTGAGATCTGCTGTTGTATGTTTCCATTGTGCCTTTCATCTCTTACATTGTGCCTTTCATTTCCTTAGATTCTGTCAGTTGTTTTTTCAAACTTTCAATTTCTACCTTACGTATGCCCAGTGTTTTCATTATACACTTCATCTCTTTTGCCATATCTTCCCTAAACTTTTTGAATTGATTTAGCATTAGTTGTTTAAATTCCTGTATCTCAGTTGAAGTGTGAGTTTGTTTCTTTGACTGGGCCATAACTTCATTTTTCTTAATGTCAATTCAGTTTTCTGTTGTCTAGGCATCTAGTTTCCTTGGTTACCCCAATCAGGTTTTCCCAGACCAGAACAGGCACAGGTCTTAGAAGAAGGCAATAGTATCAGATTTCCCTGAGGGTGTGTCTTAGAAGATTGGTACACCCTGTGAGGCCTCAAGTTACTGTGCTTTTCTGCCCAGCAGATGGCACCTCTCAGCCTGTAGCTCCAGACAGGTGTAAGGAGCTTTTTTCCCCCAGGCTCTGGGTTCTGTTTCTAAATGGAGGGTGGGTAGTAGAGCTGGGCCCCACGTCTTTCCTCTTAGGGAAGATACAGCTCCCCCCCTACTAGGGAGAGGTCATTAGCATTTGGATAGACTCTCTGCCTGTGCTATCTCCACCCTTGTCTGGGTCAGAGCACTGGAAACTGAAAATGGCTGAGGCTTTCTCCACTGAACCAAAAAAGGGACAGAAAGCCCCCTTCAGGGCCAGTCTGTGGCTACTATCCAGCTCTTCAAAGTCAGTCATCACCAAAAGACCCTGTCTGCTTGTTGGGGATTCATAGCTTGTACTGAGCAGTCCACACTTGTTAATTAAAACCCCAGTTGGAGCTCAGCTGAGCTATATTCGCTTGATGGGAGAATGCTGCTCTCTAGCACTGCAAGGCTTTGCAGTTTAGGCCATTGGGGGAGGGGGCTGTCGGCTTGGGTCTGCAGTTTTTTCTTAGAGACTTTATGGTGCGATCTTGGGCATTCCTCCCAATTCAGGTTGGCGTATGATGAGTGGACAGTCACGTTTGTCCCCTCACAGTTATTCCAGATTATTTACTTGTTGTTCCTGGTTGTTTATTAGTTGTTCCATCCTCTCTATGCTGCCATCTTCTTCTGTGGCTTATGTATTTTTAAGCTTGTTCTTGTTATATGATTATTGCCATGAAGAGCCAATGCGATTGTTCCTGCAATTTTCCCATTTTACAGGTGAAATATCAGATGATAAGAGAGGTTAAGTCATTGCTCACATTTACACAATTGGTGAATGGCAGAACCTGAGCTCTGTCCAACATTATTTGGTGTGTGTGTGTGTGTGTGAGGCTCAGGCTGAGCCAGATGGTCTAGGTAGGCCTAGTGTAGCTCATTTGGAGTCTGTGGCTAGTTCCTGTCCATTGGCCTGGCCCAGTTGTCAAGGAAGGTGGAAAGGAGAGTGTGCCAGTGTGTGGTCTGTTACAGCAAAGCACCCTGCCTCCAGATTAGCAGGTAGGTCCATTGGGAATATTTGAATAGCTGAGGAATGTCTACTTCCAAGAGAAGATTTCTAAGCCCTCCTTCTGCTGCATTAGGCTCTAGGCAGGGCCCTGGGGATGAAGAGGTAGTTACATGCTCTGCCCTTGGGAAGTTCAAGATTCAACTGTGATGAGTGAGTCTCATTTCCCATGCTGTGGTCTTGTTCCTTCCCTTTCCCTATGGCTTTGAAGAACTTTTCTGAATTTGTAGTAGCCAGAATATCAACATGCTATCTTATTCTACTACATTGACTTCAATCCAATCTTTACCTGATACCGTTTCCCTCCCTAAGATGTGAGAGCTTAGTTCTAAAGCTCCAACTATTTTCCATTGGTGCTATCATCCTCCATCACTCATCAGAGGGTTCAAGAGGTGTCCCACGGTGAACTGGCCTTTCCATTCTTTCCTTTGCTTGCAACTATGGATATGCACCTTTAATGGACAAAAATCAAACTCAGGAGTCACTTTCTGGGTGACCTCTTGCAAATTCTCCATGTATCCTTTTAGATATTGAAAGCAAAGTCATCAAAGAAGAATGCACTGAAGGGAATATATCCATTAATTTGAAAGCCAAAGGGGACGAAATGAGGATTGGATGTTCCACTATAGAAGAATCTGGATCCTCAGGTACAACTCCACTTCCCAGGATCCAGGAGAATGGCTGTGGTACATTCAATGAACAAATATTTGTTGAGCACCTCCTAGGTGCCATGACTCTGAGAGATGTTGGAGAACAAATGATGGTTGAGTCAGAAATGGCCATGACCTCAGGGAGTTTTCCATCTGATAGGGAGGTCATCATTAAATAAATAATCTCATGACACTGGAGTATTTACATCTCTGCTGTCCAATATGGTTGCCATGGGCAACATGCAACTATTGAGTCCTTGTAATGTCTCTGAGATGTATTGTAAATGCAAAATATACACCAGATCTATTTCTTTGTTCTACAAAAAATGTGCCAATTAGAAAATTTAAAATTGTATATGTGGCTTACATTATATTTCTATTGAGAGGAAGTGCTCAGTTTATTTTGATGGAGGATCTTCCAGTGGGTCCTTCAGCAGGTCCATGGAAACTTTGAGCCTGGAGATGGTGAACAAAGCCTTAGTGATACAGTGGTGGCTGTTGGGTGTGGGGAAGGATCAGGTCTAGGACACATCTCAGAGAGTATAACATTTATAGGGCAGATAGTAATGAGAAATCCCAACAATGAGACTGAACAGGAATAATGATAAACATGGGAGGCAAAATTATTTCCCAATCTTGCATTGGATTTTCCCTTAAATACATAACTCTAATTTCTTTTTAAATGTGTTCAGAGAGCCAGGAAATATTGTCTCAGAATTATTTTCATGATTCTAGTGAAAGTCACTTCCTGGGAATATTTTGGTATTTCAGCTTTCAGATCCCACCGGTGAAGTTCATGGGATGTTAAACTGTGTATTTGTATTTGTGTGTGTGTGTGTGTGTGTGTGTGTGTGTGTGTGTGTGTGTGTGTGTGTGTATTGGGCCATCTATAATTACTACTTAGCAAATGTTTCCCATTTCTTTTCATTTGGGGGAATGCACAGAGACTTCCAAGGTGGCTTTTTTCTCCTATGAGTGCATGGAGTCTGCTTTAGATAAGAGCTTCTTCCAAGACTTCCAGGCACCCTTGACCAACTCCAAGAGGAAGCTGAAGATGAATTCTCGCATCATCAGCAGCATCTTGTCTGGGGAGAATAAAGATAACTTCTCAGGTCCAGTTATCTACACTCTGGAGAACATCCAGGTTTGTGTTGAAGTCTCCACTGGGCCCCTGATGATCCACTGGGAACTCACCTGCCCCAGTAGGTTTAAATCCTGTTTTGGATGGGGATCCACCAAGGCTGGAATCTTCTACATTTCTAGAAGGTCAATTTCATTCTCCAAACCACCTCTAGAAGAATGAGCTCTCCTATTTCTATGTTTTGTTATTCCATTCAGCAGTGGGAGCTATATAGGCTAGATTAAAGTATGGTGGATGCAGGAGCAATTGCTAGTGGAATAATTACTTTGGCTATGACGATGCCAGTGGTGGAGACAGATGTGGAATCCCAAGTCCTTTGTTTTAATGAACTGAACATTTGCTATGTGGAGTAATGAGACTTGATTCCATTTTCTCTTCTCTATAACACTTCCCAAAATACCGAACCAGTCATAGAAATTTTTCTTAAATTACCCATCTTCTCACCTCTGTATATTTTTCAAATGTTTTTCTTTTCTGATAAACTTCTGGTAAGTCTTTAAAATTAACTTGATAGAATGTCCTTGAGAATACTCCATCAGTTTACACATTTGATTCTAAGCAACCCATGCCCAGACTCATCTCATAGGTCTTACTCTTCTCTCTCTCTTTCTCTCCCTGTATCTCTCTGCTCTCAAGCCATCCTTTCCTTACTCAGTTCTGAAAATGTATCAGTTTCCATCCCACCTCAGGTTATTTGTACATGCTGTTCCTTCAGCTGTAAACTCCCTTCCTTCACCCAGTACTCCCATGTAAACATTATTAATCTGGATAACTCCTATACATCTTTCATTTCACAAATACCATATTTCAATTGTCTTCAAGTTCCCCCAATGCACACATAGCATATATTTAAAATTCCTATTTCATATTCATAAGGCATAGTATTATTTTATAACTGTTATTAGCAATATTTCTGTTTATTTGTTTTTAATACGTTTCTCGTCCCTCTGCACTATGTTCTCCTTGGAGGGAGGGACCATGTTTGTTCTGTTTGCCAGTTTCTCATGGACAGTGTGGATCAAAGCACATATTAGTACTTAATAAATTCATGTTGAATGAATGAAGGAATAAATGAATGACTCTGTTGGAGGTTTCTTCATGGATTTGATGAAAGGTGTTTTCCCATAACAACCATAGTGTGGTCACCCTGTTAGATTGGCCATCACTGCCAATAGAAATACCAGTATTTTCTCCATTCCTTACAGAGCATAAACCTCACCTTCTTGTCTAAAACATTTCTTGAGTTTGATGACATTGAATCTTTTTGAGGAGGATTCTCAGATGACCAGGATTTTTGAAATTCCAGCCAAAGCAGAAGTTTGAGAGCCCCATCTGCATTTCCTGGGACACGGATGTGCAGGGTGGGAGGTGGACATCCTCAGGCTGCGTGATCCTCAGTGCTTCCAAGACCCACACCGTCTGCAGCTGTCAGCTTTTGGTGAACCTGGCCATCATCATGGCTTCTGAGGAGCTCACAGTCAGTACTGATGGGCTGTGCTGTGGCTCCACGAGTGTCTGGCCCCAAATCTAGTGGGAGAAAATATTTACCGAACATCTGAATATGCACATTTTGGTGCTAGGTAATAAGGGAGGGAATCATGGGGACAGAAGCAGGGTATTGTGGAGAGCCGTCTCCCGGGACGGGCATAGCGCATGCGCTGTAAACCTGCTCCAAAGTCCCCCCGCCCATCGAGTGGTGCCAAGATGGCGCCCACATCCTGCTTCCGGCTTCTGATGTATGTAACCACCCGCTGTATTCACCAATCATGCTTGTGTGCGTGGCGTTAGCCCATTGGATACACGCAAGGTTTATAAGAAAGTTCCCGGGCAAAGCTCGGGGAGACAGCCCACAAGGAGCCGTACCTGACGGCCGCATCGAGGTTGTTCTCCCCCGAGGTGTCTCGCCCCGGGTGGAACCTGTAAAGATGATGATTGCCTAGTCCCATTAAAAGTTTATCTGCTTTACCACCGCGAGTCCTGAGTGATCACAAGTGCTCCGGGTAAGACGTTGTCCGCACCCTCTCTCCCCTTATCTCTCTGGTCCCCATCGCCGGCCGACCGAGGACTCGAGGCGGGGCGGGGCGGCGCCGGACAAGTGGTGGCCCGTACGGGGAACTCATTCGCGTTCCCCTCGACCCGACGGAGACGTGCTCCCGGGATCCGTGGTTTGACCTCCGCGACTGATCACCGCGAGAAGGTAAGCACCCCCTTTTTTCGTGTGAGGACTAGGGCCCGTGGGCGTTCAGGTAGCCCCGGGGACTCGGAAGAGCTCTCCGAGTGATTACAAGATAGTGCCGACTGCAAGCATGGGGCAGTCTGAAAGCTCACCCCTATTAACCCCCTTAAAGACCCTTTTGAAGCAGCGGGGTATCTCAGTTAAGAAAAGTTCTCTCCAACGATTCCTTGATGATGTGGCCACTTTTGCCCCCTGGTTTCCTTGTTCTGGCAGCCTTAATCTGCCCTCTTGGATGAAACTTGGTCGTGATATAGACCGAGCGCGCCAAACGGGTGTCTGTTTGGACCCGATTCTAGTCCTTATATGGGAGACTGTTAAGGGCCATATCGCTCCCTCCACGTCACAGTGGAAAGGCCCTGACCCGGTGCTCGGCTGGGCCGGAGGCTCTGTTTGTGTTTTTCCCCAGGAACCAGGACGTCAACCAGTGTGGGTTCCGGAAAGACTGGTGGGAACCGTGGCATCACCTGGGGAGGCCGGGGAGCAGCTGTCAGAAACGCCAACGAATATACGGCCTGGGCCATTGGACCAAGCCTCCGGCCTTCAGGGACTTGAGAACATTAGGAAATTGAAGCCTGTTAGTTTCGACCTTTCCACACTGGGCGAGACTGTAAAAAATCTGTGGGACCAAGTCACCTCTTGGTTCTCTTGGCCCAATTTGACTAATTGGATTCTCTTGATGGTGGGACTATTGGTGGGATTAGTCATTGTTAAATCTTTGCTAGAACGCCTGTTTCAAGCGCGGCAGTACCGTGTTACCACTATGATGGCTATGTCCTCCACCTTTGATACCCCCAACAGCGACCATTCTGATGGCCATACCCCATCCTGGCCGCCTCGGGCGGGGCACTCGGGAGCGAGGTTTGTAGCTAAGCGCGCAGCTATGTCCCGGGTATAACGGGCGACGCCAGCAGTCATAATTTTTGTCTCAGGTAGGTCCCTAAGGCAGAGTCATAGTTGTGGCCAGACTTGACTCTAGCCAATGCATAGGGACGCCTAGTGACGCCTCCGACTCTGGTTAATGCTATCCCTGCCCCCGCCTTTGTCCCCCAGTTGCAAGGCAAAGCACTGCAGGGAGAGTCATGTTGTTTCCAGCTCACGGACTCTCCTGTCTCCATATGAGGTGAGCATTCTGGTCGGTGCTAGAGGCTCCGCCGCTAAATGGCTGAGACCTAGTCCAGACTCCCCAAAGCACCGGAACAAATTGTGAGCCATCTGGGTTCACGGGAGCACACTCATCACTGGGGACACTGGGTCGATATAAATAATAAAGGGGGAGATGTGGAGAGCCGTCTCCCGGGACGGGCATAGCGCATGCGCTGTAAACCTGCTCCAAAGTCCCCCCGCCCATCGAGTGGTGCCAAGATGGCGCCCACATCCTGCTTCCGGCTTCTGATGTATGTAACCACCCGCTGTATTCACCAATCATGCTTGTGTGCGTGGCGTTAGCCCATTGGATACACGCAAGGTTTATAAGAAAGTTCCCGGGCAAAGCTCGGGGAGACAGCCCACAAGGAGCCGTACCTGACGGCCGCATCGAGGTTGTTCTCCCCCGAGGTGTCTCGCCCCGGGTGGAACCTGTAAAGATGATGATTGCCTAGTCCCATTAAAAGTTTATCTGCTTTACCACCGCGAGTCCTGAGTGATCACAAGTGCTCCGGGTAAGACGTTGTCCGCACCCTCTCTCCCCTTATCTCTCTGGTCCCCATCGCCGGCCGACCGAGGACTCGAGGCGGGGCGGGGCGGCGCCGGACAGGGTATGACATACCTCTGCCCTTGAGGAATACACGGTCTGGTTGTGAATCCTGGAAATTCATATATAAAATGAGAAGTACAATATTGATCACAGATCCTATTCACTAGCCCCTGTTGTGTGCTGAGACTTTAGTTTCCATTTGCTCTAATCTTTATCATTTAGGCTCCATGTTTAGTTTTTTTTTAAAACCTATGTTACAGCATAGGAGCCTGAGGCTAAGCACGCTGTCTAGTCATGAGTGGTAGGGGCAGGATTAGAACACTGTAAGGTATTTTCTCTTAACTACTATGTCCCAGTATCATAGAGGGGAATCCATGAGATGGTGTCTGGCATATCTTCAACATATCCTTAACATCCAGAGAGCATTGAAATATATTTGAAATATTAATTATGGACAATGGCATAGTGAAGGACTCAGCTTGTCATATTCTTCTCTGAGAATCTGAGAATTTCTGGATATCTGCATATCAGTTGAGGTCCACTTCAGGAAACAGAAACCACTCCAGGTATGTCAAGCAGGAAGGGATTTAATACAGGGAATCAGTAGCTTACAACATCAGTGAAACAGTGAAGATTTTGAAGTCAGTGGATAATGACTTGGATTTTGGCTTCAAGGTGACCCCACTACAGCTGTGATTTGGAGATCAGAAACTGTTTCTTCCATGTTTCCCCATTTCCATGAAATTGGCAACTGGACAGTTGAAAAGAGAAGTCCAACCACAGCTATCTCTTGAGTGTTGGTCCTACCTGGTTGCCAAAACTGCTGCAGAAAAGTGTATCTGTCTCCCTGCTCTCTTCCACCTGTCTGCCTTCAAAAATGACATGAATACACCTCCTTTTAGAACTTAAATTACATCCTGGACCCATCTTTAGCCCCAAGGGATTCTGGGAAATGTAGTCTGCAGATATCGTGTCCCTGCAATACATGAGGTGGGACATATGACAGGAGTGGGAATGGGTGGTGCCGGGTGTCAATAGATGGCAAGGGATGATAATGAACATTAGATTGTTCACTCTGAGTGTCAGGGGGAGAAAAGTTCTTCAGCCCTCTCTGTCTGGGTCAGGGTTCTGGGTCATTTTTTTTTACTTCCTGGGAGATGTTGATCCATCTCTGAGGCCTACTGTGGATCTTCCTGCTGACAGATGGAGTACTCCTTGTATGTCATTAGCCAATTGGGCCTGACCATCTCCCTGGTGTGCCTCGCCTTGGCCATTGCCACATTCCTGCTATGTCATTCCATTTGCAACCGCAACATGGACCTCCACCTGCACCTCTGTGTGTGCCTCTTCCTGGCCAAGATTCTCTTCCTCACCAGTGCTGACAAGACCAGCAACCAGGTCTCATATCTGCCAGGCTCTGCCCCCATGTACCCTCCAGCCCCATCACCTCCACATCTGCATCTGCTCATCCATATCCAATTCCCTCTGTGCTCGTCTCAACCTGAGACGCTTTGCAAATGCTACACCTTTTGGCAGTAACACTTTTGCCCCAGTTCTTCTGCTGGTTGACTTCTTGTGATAGGTATCAGTCTAAAATCACTTTTATGATCAAATTATATAATGTGGTCCCTCTTATTGTTTTTCTCTAATCCAGTTATTCTCAACTGGGGAGATTCTATCTCCCAGGTATATTTGACAATGTCTGGAGACATTTTGGGAATCACAAATGGTAGGTAAGGGTTTGCTACTGGAATTTAGAGGATAGAGACCAAGGACACTGCTGCCAAACATACTATACTGTATAGGTCAGCTGCCATTAAAATGAAATGTCTGTCACCAAATATAAGTAGTGCTACAGTTGAGAAATTCTGTTGATATATATCAGGATATTTTATTTTATCCCTCAGCACTTCTTTGATTATTGATTATTGATCATTATTTGTTGTTTGACTTGTATTTCCACATCCCCAGATGAATTTGAGCCCCATGTAGGCAAGAATTTTTTTCACTTTCTATAACCAGGCAAGACACACAATAGATCCTCAGGGTTTCCCAAAAGGAACACTTTTGATATGTTGGGTAGGATTTATGTAGAATTGACCCTCTCCCTGTGGGTTCTGTATCTTCCCTGACCTCTTTAGAACTAAATAACAGGGTTGCTCCTCATCCTTTTCAAGAGTGGTTGGCAAAATTTTTCTGTAAATGCTAGATTATAAACATTTTTGGTTTTGTGCTCCACATAGTTTGTCTGACTCATTTACTTAATCTGCTGTTTCAGAGCAAAAGCAGACACAGATAATTCATACATATATGTGCCTGTCTGCCAATAAAACTTGATTTACAAAAACAGGCAGCCAATCCATGGAGTATTTTCTAATCACCCATATTTCCAAACATCTCTTAAAGTAGGGTGATCAAAGGACCAGCTTCCCCAAACGCTTTCAGTTGTAGCACTGAAAGTCATGCATTGTGGTCTACCTCAGTCCCAGGCACCCCAGAGCGGTTGGACAGCCTACCAAAGGGGTGTTATCACTTCCTGTTTAGAACCACTATGTATCTCTAAATATTTGTGGGATGAGTAAATGACAAAGTTTGAGGAACTCCAATGAAGGCAGTCATGTCTCTGCCCTCCTCCCCTTAAGTGTGCTCTCTGGGTGGGGATCCTAAATGTGCACCTTTCTTCTCTCCAGTTGGGATGTGCCATTATCGCAGGCCTTTTGCACTACCTGTTCCTCGCCTGCTTCTTCTGGATGCTGGTGGAAGCTGCCATGCTGTTCCTGATGGTCAGGAACCTGAAGGTGGTGAATTACTTCAGTTCTCGCAACATCAAAATGCTGCACCTGTGTGTCTTGGGCTATGGACTCCCAGTGCTGGTGGTGGTTGTTTCTGCCAGTGTACAGCCACAGGGCTACGGGATGCATAATCGGTGAGTGATGTCCTCTCCCTGAATGCCCTTCCGCCAGGGTTGGTGATGACAACTACATGAATAAGGAGAGCAATCATCGAAGCAGAAGATGTGGCTACCATTGATTGAGCTCTTATTAGATTTATTGGTCTCAGGGGTGCCATGTAGAGCAGCACAGATTGTGCATGACACAAATCAGAGGACACTATGTATACTCTGTAGTATGGGTGAATGGCACTACTCTACCCAGGAGACTTGATTCTAAATTTTTAAAATCATGGACTTGGAGTCAATCTGCTTGGATTTGAATCCTGGCTCCACCATCTTTAACTGTGCTCCCCTGGGCAAGTTATTTAACCTCTATGTGCCTCCCTTTCCTCATCTGTAAAATGGGGCTAATAACAATGCCTACCTCATTGTGTTGCTATGAGGATTAAATGGATTATTATCTGGAAAACAGTTAGAACAAGTCTGGCATATAATAAAGCAAATATAACAAGATAATTATTATTATCTCCAGCATTACATCCTTTGTTTATTCTAAAGAGAGGTATGTTTATAACATGGTTCCATGGGAGATGATTTTATGTAGCACACTGGTGAACACTAATTTTTTAAAATATCTGCATTTAGTTTACAGTGCATTAAATATATCACCAGCATAAAACCATCATGATTTCACAGACCTGATGATATGGTATAGGTAAAAATTGAGTCAATTTTGAGGAAGGTCATATGTAAATGACAGAACTGGTAGTACATGGACAGGGTCTAGTTTGTAACATTCTATGGTCATTAAATCCTATCTATGATATACCCTTGAGATTGTGTTATTATCCCAATTATCATGTGAAGAAAATGATGCTTAGAGTAGTGAAAAGAATTTTCTACCATTACACAGTGAGAAAGGGGCCAAAGAGACTTGAATCTGGGTCTCTCCAGTTTTGGGGTCCCGCTGATTACCCCTGTACTATAGGCACTTGGTTGAGCTGTGTTTGGGGGATTAAGTACCCAGGTTCCTCCCTGTAAGATAATGGCTTATACTTCAGCTGAGGTCAGGAGACAAGGAGAGAAAAGAATTCATATTCAGTGGCACTCATCATAACGTAAATCTTGTAAGACTTAGATATTATATTCTCTGATAATTTTCAACCAAAGTCCTATGGGTTAAGAATTAGGGTCTGCATTTATAGAAGAGGAAATTCATTTTCAGTGGGGTGGTGGAACTTGCTGGGGGTCACATTGCTGGTAAATGTCAGAGCTGGGGTCTGAGTGTAGATCTGACTGTCTTGTCTGGAGATGGTGGTGACTATGCAAGGCTGCCATGATGAAGTGATGTTGGTGTAAGCAGGATAAACCCTCACATAGACAAGAGGAGATGATGGCATTGGAGGCTGGGAAGTTTACGGAAGGCTTCCTGGAGGAGGCAGAACTTGAATGGTTCTTCTGAGCGCTACTGAAATGTTCCCAGGCAATGAAGAGAAGGGGTGAAAACACAGCTGAGGGCAAAGCTTGTTCCTGGGAGAATTCAAGCAGGTTACAGAGCAGACTGACTGAACTGAAGGGAAGGGAAATTGGGAGTGGGTATGGAATTTGAAGAATACCTTCTCTGCTTGGGAATCACAGAAAGTAATAGCAATTGAGGATTTCAGGTTATCCCAGGAAGCACTAAGAGGGGAGTGCAGAAGTGAGGCAGGGAAGAGAAGGAGTTAGTGTAGGGTGTGTTCATGAGATGTCTGTTCTTGGAAACTGTGGACCTCTGGGAGGCTGCATTCATGTTGTGGTTGGATAATGGGTGTGTTTATGTTTGGGTGAGTGTTAGAATTATTTAGGATGTGTTTTAGGGTTAGGTTAAGTGGTGCATTAGAGTTAGGGTTAGGGTTAGTGTTATGATTACAGGTAGGTTTAGGGTTAGGGACAGAGAGACTACGGAACATGTTGCTCAATTTTCCCATCAAAGATATGAAGAAGCCGGGTGATATAAGGTAAGTGTAGGGTTTGAGTTAGGGTTAGGCTTAGAGTTACGGTTAGTGTTAGAGTGGGCATTATGGGCACTGCGTAGAACATGCATTTCTTTATTTCATCCAAGCGATATAGCATAGTTAGATATTTTGACCATTACTTCCCAGTAGTCAATGGTGAGAAATAATTATCCAGGGCTTAGTCTGCCACCCTTATGCAGAGTTGCAAGTTAACTGAATGTATATGGACAACATCTTTTCCATGCTGCAAACTTTTTCTACTTTTTTATCCCTTTACTACTCGTCTCACATTCCATGCTGAGACCACCTGGTTGTCTTAACTTGACTCTTTTCTTTCTCTTATTGGGGAGAGGCTTATTTCTACTAAGAAAATATTGGGTTACTCTTTCTGAACATGGAAGATTGGTTGTTGGGTGGTGAAAAGAGAAAATATCCATTAGAAACGATGGTAAAAGACAATTCTGGCAATTCGATATTTATTTCTCTTTCTTTCTCTCATCCTTTCTTCCTTCTTTCCTCACTTCTTCCTTCCCTCTTTCCTTTCTTCCCTCTCTGTCTTTATCTTTTAAAGAAATAAGCATAGAACTGTACATGCCAGTGGTGGGGGCTGGTGACATACACAGATGAACAAGATAGGTGAATTCCAAATGTTCAGTTCAGAGTTTAGCAGGGGCAGAGAATTTACAAGTAGACAAACAACTGAACAACAGAAGTTGTAACAGCAATAGATGATATTTTAAGAAGCAGCGTGAATGGGTGGGAGCAGGATACTTTAGCTAGGGAGGGTCAGGAGTGGCTTCTCAGAGGAAATGACATTGGACCATTTCACTGACAACGGGTATCAGTGGAGAGCTGGACAGAGGGAAAAGGGGTTACAAAGGCTCTGAACTGAGGATGAGCTGGATCATGGATACTAAATGATGATTTCAGGTATATTTGCCCAGTAAAGTGGTCACTGCATTCCAAAGTAAACCAATCCTGGACCTGTTCTATCATAGGAATTTTCATCAAAGTCACACCTCCCAATATTCTGCTTCAATGCCTATGTTGGGGCATGAGTAACTGTAGAGGCATTACTTTGTGGCAAGTCATGATTTCTCCTATTTCTCTCCATAGTTGCTGGCTTAATACGGAGACTGGATTCATCTGGAGTTTCCTGGGGCCAGTATGCATAATCATCATGGTAAGCAAACTGCTTGCTGAAGTTTTCTGGAGGAGGACCCAGGAGAGGCATCAGGAAGTGTCAACTGAGATGGTCACTCGCTCTCCTCAAAAGTTCTCCATTCTATGATTCTTGAGATTTCCAAATTAGATCATAATTTATTTAAACTTTGAATTCTTCATGCCAAAATGCAAATGCTCCTGGGAGGGAAACACTTTTATCTGTCCTTTATTCTTCAATAACATTGGTCTAGCAGTCTCTCCTAAGTATAGATGTTAAATCAGAGAAAAGGCAGAAGGAGATAAAGAGCAATTGGTGGGAGAGGGAGTGAGAAAAGGAATTGGAGGGAGGGAGACAAGGGGAAGCCAAGGGCTCTTGAACACCATCTCCTGCTAGATGTTGATTTCCTGACACTCACACATGGTTACTTGTTTCCTTGTGTCATTTCTAATTTTGAGTTGTGAGGACACATTGGATGGATCTGAATCTTGGGGATGCTGAGGGTATATTCATCTATGATATTTCTTGGAGATCTGATCAAACTGAAACCACTTTAAATGAATTTCTCACCTCAGGGCTTTCCCAACTCTGAAGGTAGTGTCAGTTTTTAAAAAATTCAGTTTTGTTGAGATATATTCACATACCATACAATCATCCATGGTGTGCAGTCAACGTTTAGAGTACTATCAAATAATTGTGCATTCATCACCCCAATTTTTGAACATTTTCCTTACACCAAAAAGAATAAAAAATAAAAGTAAAAAAGAACACTGAAATCATTCCATTCCCCCATCTCACCCTATTTTTCAGATAGATTTTGTCTTTTTGTCTGTTCTTTTGCGTGTATGATTTCAAATGTCCAGTCTTCCAATTCACTGATCCTTTCTTCTGCCTGTTCAAATATACTGTTGTATGTCTCCATTGTGTTTTTCATCTCTTCTATTGCGTCTTTCATTCCATAAGTTCTGCCAGTTGCTTTTTCAAGTTTACAATTTCTTCTTTATGGTCATTCAGTGTCTTTATATCTTTCATCTCTTTTGCCACATTTTCCTTCAGCTCCTTGATTTGGTTTAGGAGATTTGTTTGAACATCTTTTAATCAGTTGTTTCAATTCCTGTATCTCAGTTGAAATGTTAATTTGTTCCTTTGGCTGGTCCATATTTTCATGTTTCCTTGTTTGGCTTGTAATTTTTAGCTGTCTAGGCATCTGATTTTCTTGGTTAGTTTATTCTGGAGCTCATTTTCACTCTTTTACCTAAGGTTTTCTTATTTCTTTATTCTCTATCATTGGGCATTCAGTTCAATTTATTCTAGACCTCTAACTCTCAATATTTAGTTGATCAGAATTTTTCACCTCTTGTTTTTTCAGTGCTTGCTATGCCTGTATGTTATGCTTTTTTTGAGAGGGTCCACGCAGATATGGTCAACCCCAATCAGGTTTTCCCGTCTAGAGAGGCCCAGGTCTCAGGAGGAGGATATGGAGTGTCCCTGAGAATGAGACGTTCCTGTGAAGCCTCTAGACTCTGCTCTTTTCTTATTCTGTCTAGCAGGTGGCACTTGCCAGCCCACAGCTCCTCACCAGTATAAGAGGTGCCACAGGTGCCTTTAATTCTATGAAGACCCTGTCCCTTCCAGGCTGAATGAAGCTGGTTTCTTTTTACCAGCCCCTGGGTCGTGAGTTATTTGAAAGAGGGCAGCCACTTGAGCTTGCCATGCCCCTCTTTTCTTGGGGAAGTTATGCCCTTAAGGGAATTGTCTCCTACACTAGATCCACTGCTCTGTCAGACCTATCTTAGCTCTCTGTTGCCTGGGTCCAGAGGCCAGGTGCAAATATCTAAGTTTTTGTAAAGAACTACTTAGAATAGTTATTTAAAAAAATGAAATCCCTATTCAAAGCCTTTCCCCAACCCCCAAGTTTTGTCAGTCGCAGTATAGACTACTTAAATACATGTGCTTTAGGCTATTATCTCTTTCACGTGAATAGTTACTCTTTGCAGCTTTAATTCCAGAGCTCTGAGGGGCTACTGAACTGTAACGAGATAAAGTGTCAGAGAGCAAGAAATGAAAGGGGAAAGAAAAACAAAACAAAACAAGCCTTTTTGGAGCTGATCCCCAGCTTCCCAGGTTTGCAAATAAGAGCCCAATTTGGTGCCCGTTTCTATGTGCTCCTTTTTCTTGGAGCCCAGCTCTTTCCCAGTATACGGAACACCTCCAACTCCCAAAGTCTCTGCTTTTTCTTCTTCTTCTTCTTCTTCTTTCTTTTTTTTTTTGCTGTTATTGTTAGCCCCGGCTCCTCTCTGTCAGGCCAAAGATCCCTGTTTTTTTTTTTTTTTTTTTTTTTTTTTTTTTTTTTATCTGTGCTTGGAGCTTTTGTTCAGCAGTCTGAGTTTATTATTTAATTCTGCAAACAGGGCTCAGTTGAGCCCCCCTCCTTGCTCCCAGCACAGATTGTTTCTTTTTCCATCCAGGAGCCAGTTCCAGGACAGTCTGTCATGCCTGGGGGGAGGGGCACCAGTCTCCTGGCCAGGAAAATTTATAGTTCTTTGCTATAATCTCGGCCATTTCATCCATTCCAGAATAGTGTACAATGAGTGACTGGTCACCAAAACTCCTGAAAAGACTGTTTCATACAGTTTCTGGCTCTTTACCAACTGCCCTAGAGGAGTGACTAAATTCCACACCTCACCACTCAGCCATCTTGCCCTGCCGTCTTGTGTCAATTTGAACTGGCTCCTGGGAAGTCAACCTGTGCTTCACTTTGCTTTGCTTAGTTTTCCTTCCCTTCCCTTTCCTTCCCTTTCTTTCATTTCCCTTACCTTCCTTTTTCTTCTTTTCCCTTCCCTCTTCCCTTCTATTCCCTTCCTTTCCTCTTCCTTCTCTTCCTTTCTCTTTCATTGTCTCCACTCCACTCTTCTCCCCTCCCCTCTCCTCCTTTCCTCTTATCTTCTCTTCCCCAACATCCTATTTGCCTCTTTGATTCTGCCCTCACCCTCCCTACCCCTCTCTCCTCTCTCTTATTTACTTTTATTTCTCCACTAGGATCCAAAGCTGAGAGAGAAAACTACCTTTTTTCTCTCTCTTTGCAACTATTTAGTTTTCTCATTTATGCTTTCAGTGACAGTGTGGTCCTTCTTTATTTGGTGGTCTCCCTAATTTGTGTGGAGTCAAGGACTTGCCCTCTGTCCCCATGAATGACCATTAAATCTCCAGACATTAGATTTCCAGTTTCAGAAAATACTGTCAGTGAAGGTATGTTGTCAGTTCTAGTTCTTGACTCCAGTTTCATAATTATTCTTTTGTGGCCTCTGAGCTTTTCCTTTACTTTCTTATAGCAGGGCTATACATTTAAGAGGATGTGTGTTGAGTTTCATTCTGCGTGTGTGTGTTTTTAGTGGGAGGGCTTTTCATGGTGATCTTTCTAAGACACAAAACTGACATTCATACTCTCCAGTGTGAATCCCTTCAGTGGTTTCTCCATTGCCCTCATGGTGAAGCCCACCTCCTTTAGCCTAGTGCTCAAGTCTGTTCCTCTGCGGCCCTGCAAACTTCCCGTTTCCTTTTCTGCTCTTTTCCTCATGCCCAGTTTCTGGTTGTACCAATGAATTTCCTACTTCCAAAAGATACCAAGTTCTCCTCCCCAAGATGTCCTCATGTGGATGGTGGTTGTGGGGCTGAATCAATGCATGTGAACACTTAGCACAATGTTTGACTAAATATTTGAATATATGCAGAATAATGGAAATATTTTTATCCTGTTGACGCCAAAACTTCAAGGACATTGTTCCAAGTTTCCTGGAAAGTTTTAATAATTTGGAAAAAAAACCCCAGAAGATTCTGCCCCCACTAGCACCCCAGGGGACACTTGGCAAATTTGGTTGTCAGAGCTGTGGTGTGTGTGTGCTCTTGGCATCTAGTGTGTAGCAGCCAGGGATGCTGCTAAATGCCTTACAGAGCACAGAATAGTCCCCACCACCAAGAATGGTCCATCCCCAAATACCAATAGTGCCCAGGTTGAGAAACTGTCCTGGGGCTCTGTGTGTCCCAGTCTGAGATGCTGAGGTTTGGCCTTAACAGAGAATGACCTTGACCTCCACTGCAGGTCACAGTCTGTGTCCTAAACCCTGGTATTGACCCTAACTTCTTAGGGCATCCCTTCTGCTTGACTTTGTAGGTCAACTCCATCCTCCTCACTTGGAACTTGAGGATCCTGAGGCAGAAACTTTCCAGTGTCAATGCCGAGGTCTCAACGTTCAAAGACACCAGGTGCAGTCCCTCTTCCTTTCCTACCTCTTACAGTCTTCCTTCTTTCTTCCAGAAAGTTTTGTGGAATGCCAGATCCTATGCCCAAAATAGAGGGGTGATGAGGCCTATTTAGAATAGCAAAGTGTCTAGGACTGGAACCAGACTGGGGCTCAAACCCCAGCACTAACCCTTATTTTCTGTGTGACCTTAGACAAGTTACTTAACTTCTCTGGTGCTCGGTGTCCTCATCTATACACTAGGAATATTAATATGCTCAATTTATGAGGCTTATGAAGCACTCAGCCAAGTAATAAGGAAAAGTGAGTGCTACATGTATTACAGGTATCAATTCTCTTTTCCAGTGTTCTCCTGTGCATATATAGATGCACATTTACAAAAAAAAGGAACAATAATATTTTATTTCCTATAACTGTTTTTTCTCTTAACGGATACTATGTCATGAATATTTTCCCTATAATATCACTTTTACATTTTATTTCAGTATAATGATGCAGGACAACTTATTTAAATTTCCCCTTATTCTTGGATATTTAAATTCTTTTTTTTTTCTTTTTTGCTATTACGAACCATACTGCCTTGAATACCCTTGTAGATAAATCTTCTTCCACATCCATGGTTATTTAATTATAAATTGTGAAATTGCCTGAGTTAAAGGAAAGGTTGAAATGTAATATTTTTTTTATTAAACAGTGTACATTATTTTAAAGTAAATTAGTTCAATTTATGTCACCAACACAATCAGTGAGAATATTTGTTTCTCTGCAGCTGTGCCAAACCTAGGGTTTATCCTTATTTTTTGTCTTCGCATTTTAAGAAATGACATATACTATGCCATCATTTTCATTTCATATGTATTATTTTATGTAATAGATGAAAGACTTTTTCACATTCTTACAGACCATTTGGGTTTCCTAACTTTGTTAATCTGCTATTTAAGAACCTACTAGAACCAGACATTTTCTAGGTTTCATTGTCAGTAACGTTCTGATGTCCTTTGCTTGCTTTCTTCACAGTGTCCAAGTCATGGACCCCTGAATTTTTTTTTTAAATTAATGCAAAAAGTTAAAATGAAGTTAATATATGCAACGGTAAAAACAAAAAAGCAGTAAGAATGCAAAAACATGAAAAACAATTCCCGTATTCTCCCTGTCTCCCCAACCTGAAGCAGCCATTATCACTTGAATTATGCTTCCTTCCAGAATATTCTATGCCTACACATTCACCTTCCTTGGATACATGATAGAATGCTGTGCATACCATTTTTTATTTTGCTTTATTCACTTGAGTTACAACATTTCATATCATCACTATGGCTAACAATGACAATAATGTTTATTTTATGCCAGTCAGTTTTAAGCACTAAGGGTCTTTTCATTTCATCATTCAATATGTAGAATAAGCTCATAGCATAGGTATTTTATTATCCCTATATCAAAGTGAGGAAACTGAGGCACAGGGAGGTGAAATAATTCACAGAGTCTGTAAATGATTCGGTGAGAATATGAATGCTGTGGTCTGTACCTTATCCACTAGAGCATATTTTCATTCTCATCGCATTGTACATCATGCCTATAATCTGCTTTCTGTCTCTATGGATTTGCCCATTGCAGACATTTCCTATATATGGAATCACACACGATGTGTCTGGCTTCTTTGACTTAATATAATGGTTTCAATACTCATCCATGCTGTAACTTGTATCAGTATTTCATTCTTTTTTATGGCTGAATAATATTCCACAGGTGGACAGACCACATTTTGTTGATCCATTCGTCAATTACTGGATATTTTGGGTAGTTTCAGTGGGGGAATGAGGAGTTACTGTTTAATGTGTACATTTCACTTTTTAAAATTTTATTGTGGTAACAAATATATACAGTATTAAATTTGCTATTTTAACTATTTTTAAGTGAACAATTCCATGGCATTAATTACAGTTACAATATTGTGCTGCCATTCCCATCATCCATTACCAAAACTTTTTCATGACACCAACGGAAGCTCTGTGCTTATGCAAACACCCTGCATTTTCCTCCTCCTTCCCCCCGGCCCTGGTTAAACCCTAATCTACTTTCTGTCTCTATGAATTTGCTTATTCTGCATATTTCATATAAGTGGGATTATACAACATTTGTCCTCTCTTTTCTGGTTTCTTCCATTCATCATAATGCATCATGTTTCCTCCATGTTGCAGCAGGTTAAAGAACTTCATGTTTTTTGCAGCTGAATAGCATTCCATCGTATGTGATACCACATTTTTAAAATCCATTCATTTGTTGATGGACACTTGGGTTGTTTTCACCTTTTCTTTTGGCTAGTGTGAATAATGCCACAATGAACTTTGGTGTACAAGTACGTGTTTGAAACCCTGCTTTCAATTTTTTTGGTCTATATCTAGAAGTGGAGTTGTCAGATCATATGTTAGTTCAATGTTTAATTATTTGAGAAACTGAAAAACTGTTTTCCCAAGTGCACCATTTTCTATTCAATCAAGAATGGTCATCCTTGCCAGTCCTTGTTTTCTTTTTTTTTTTTAATGATAGCCACCCTCGTGGTTGTGAAGTTGTATCATGTTGTGGTGTTTTCTGATTATAAAAATATAATAATGTGCATTTCAAACAATTTAGAACATACAGAAATTTATATTTAAAATTTACCCAAAGATTCTATATCTAGAGATTTCCATTGCTAATATGTCATTTTTTATTAATCAAGTTGTAGGTTTACAGAAAATCATGCATAAGGACAAAATTCTATATGCCACCCAAATGTTAACACCATGAATTGGTGTGGATGTGAACTATTGTTACAATTGATGATAGTGCATTTTTATCATTGTACTATTAAGTATATAATCCATGGTTTAACTTAGGGTTCAGTTTCAATATCTTTGTGGGTTGATTTGCATTTTCCTGATGACTAATATGTTGTGCATCTTCCCATGTGATCCTTGGACATCTATGTCTACTTAGGAGAAATGTGTTTTCAAACCCCTTGCACATTTTTTTTTAATTAGAGACGTTGTGGGTTTACAGAACTATCAGGCATAAAATACAGGGTTTCCCATATACCACCCCAGCATTGGTTTGGAACATTTGCTACAATTTTGACAGCACATTTTTGTAATTGTACTATTAGTTAAAGTTCATGGTTTAATGTAGGGTTCACAATTGTAATGTAGAGCCATAGAATCTTTTAAAATATTTTATTCTGTTACGATATGTGCAATCTAACATTTCCCATTTTAATCACATTAAGATATATATTTCAGTGCTGTTAGTTGTTTTCACATTGTTGTTCTACCTTCACCACCATCTATTACCAAAACATTTTCTTCATTCCAAATAGGAACCCTGTACACTTTAAGCCTAAACTTCTCATTCCATAATTCCACACTGTCCCACAGTAACCCATATTCTAGATTCTGACTCTATGAGTTTGCTTATTCTATTTGTTTCAAATCAATGAGATCATACAATATCTGTCCTTTTGAGTCTTATTTCACTCAACATGATGTCTTCAAATGTATCCATATCATGACATGTATAAGAACTTTTTACAGCTGGGTAATATATTTTACAGCTGGGTAATTCCTTTTTACAGCTGGGTAATATTCCACTGTATTAATACATCACATTTTGTTTATCCATTCATTGACTGGGCAATTGGATTGCTTCCATCTTTTGGAAATTGTAAACAATGCTGGTATGAACATTGGTGTGCAAATATGTGTTTGAGTACTTTCAATTCTTCTGGGTATTTACCTAGTAGCAGGATTGCTGGGTCATATAGTAATTCTATACTTAGTTTTCTGAGGAATTGTCAAATTGTCTTCCACAGTGGCTGTACCATTTTACATCTCCACCAGGAATGAATGAGTGTTTAAATTTCTCCACCTCCTCTCCCATGCTTGTCATTTTCCCTTTTATATAATAACTGTCTTTGCCCATATTTATATTGGGTTGTTTTCTTTTTATTAATGACCAGGTAAACATGCCTCTAGGATTTCTCTTCCTGCATGTGTCCTTTGGAGACTCTATCTTGAGTTCATTCGCACCCAGGAGGGGCTCACCTGGGAGCAGCCTCAGATGATTCCTGGGAGGGTGGCCCCCCAGGAGAACCCCCACATCCCAGAACCTCATCCTTTGCAAATCTTCTTCCACAGGTTACTGACGTTCAAAGCCTTTGCCCAGCTCTTCATCTTGGGCTGCTCTTGGGTGTTGGGCATTTTCCAGATTGGAGCCATGGCCAGTTTCATGGCCCACCTGTTCACCATCATCAACAGCCTGCAGGGCGCCTTCATCTTCCTCATTCATTGCCTGCTCAACCCCCAGGTGTGTGGTCCACCCTCCACCCTCCGACCTCCCCATCCCCCCTTTCATGGGACATTCTGTGCAGAGCTCACTTCCTGAATCTGGTTGTGATTTGTCTCAGTCTGATATGTCTCCACCTCCAGGTGCAAGAAGAATACAGGAGGTGGTTCACAGGGAAGATCAAGCCCAGCTCTCAGTCCCAGGCCTCAGGGGTCTTACTGTCATCCCTGCCCTCCACTTCCAAAATGGTGAGAGACTACGTGATTGTCCAGGTGCCTTGGTGGGAATTGAGACATCCACATTTGTTATCACACTAAATGAAGGGTGGGGATTACAATGGGGGCCTGGGAACCAGACTGCCTGGGGTTAGATCCCAGCTGTGCCCCTTAATTGCTGTAAATCTTGCATACATTATTTAAGCAGATACTCATACAGATATAAAATAATGAACACACATTAAAAATTTTATTTTATTACTTAATGAGAAGAATCAGGCAGATGCTATATCTCATTTAAATAATAATCTGAAGTAGGTATCTAGATAGCTATCTATATATTATGTATCTCTACCATATCTATATCTATCCTATCTGTATATATCATTTGATCCACCTTATCTATGTATCATCTATTCTATCTTTCTAGCCATCTATCCATCCATCCATCATTTCATCTATCACCCCCCATTCTCTCTATATCCCAGTCATTTCTGTTATATCTCTGTATCTCTCTAATCATCTATCTCTCTACTTATATCTATTTCCAGCTGCCTAGATATCTGTAATATAATATTTATATATGTAATATAAAGATTTTAATATATTTTTAGTTATTTTTATTTATTGTGATTTAGATGTAAATCTATTTATATGTAGACATATATGGCATATATATATAGACATGTGTATTTATATATGGGATATATATGAAATTTTGAATGAATGAGCAATGGGAGGCAAAACTGTTGTTTTTCATGGAAGTATTTTGCATTGCTCTTAGTTATCTACAATTAAGGAGTTGTGAAATAGTTCCCATGGGTCTGAATCATATAACCTGGAGAGACACCCTCGAGACAATGCATAGTTTTCCACTGAGGTACAAATTTTTATCTACACAAGTGATCTCATCCAATTGCATGGATTAAAATGTCACTACTAGAAAAGGCCCCCAATCTGCAGCCCTGCCTCCTCTCCTGAATTCTAGGCTCATAACCAATTAGACACCTAATGTCTCCACTTAGATGTCTAATAGATAACTCAAAATAACATACTCAAACCTGAACTTGAGATCCCCCACCTTCCATCTCAGTGTATGGTGCCTCCTTCTTTCCATTGCTCAGCCTGAAAGCTTGAAATCATTCTTGACTCCACTCTTCTCCTCACCCCATCTCCATCAGTCCATCAGCAAATCCTGTTGACTGTTTTCAAAATCTACCTAGAATCAGACCCCTTGCCTTCCTCTTCACTGCTTCCACCTGGAAAACACTCCACTGTGTCTTGCCAGGATTAATTATTTTTTATTTTTATTAGAGAAGTTGTGGGTTTACAGAACAACCATGCAGAAAACAAGTAATTTCCATATACCACTCTTACTAATACCTTGCATTGCTGTGGTACATTTGTGACAACTGATGAAAGCACATTTTCGTAACTGTCTTATTAACTGTTCTATGATTTAGTTTAGGGTTCACAGTTTGTATTGTGCAGCTCCCTGTTTGTTTGTTTTTTTAATTTATTCCAGTTCCACATATACAGCATAAAATTTCCCCTTTTTTACACATTTCCACTTTTCTCCCCATTAAGATATCTATTTTAAGTGCTGTTAATTATGTTCATAATATTTTGCTACCATCACCTCCATCCATTACCAAAACATTTCCATCATTCCCGATAGAAACTGCACATTTTAAGTCTTAACTTTCTATACCCTATCTCTACCCTGTCCCCTGGTATCCTTTATTCTAGATTCTGGCTCTGTATGTTTGCTCAATCTAATCATTTCTTTCCAGGATATTGAAATAGTCTCTCTCTAAGAGGCCTTCTCAAAACTCCACCTTTGGTCTGTTCTCCGTGAAGCCACCAGAGGGGGCCTGTGAGCACCTGAGTCAGGTCCTAACCCTCTTCTGCCCACAGCCCTCCAGGGCTCCCACTTCAGTGCGGTATAAAAGCCAAAGTCCTCCCCTCAGCCCACCAGGCCCTGCATGATTGACCTTTTTATCTCTCTGACCTCATCTTTGATAACCCACGCCACCTTTTCACTCTGCTCCCCTGAGAGTGGCCGCTGCTCAATTCTTTAAACAGGTTTGCTTTCCCTTAAAACCTCTGCGCTGACAGTGTGCTTTGTCCTGAATGACTTGTCTCAGTGTGCACCTGGCCAGCTGCCTCGCCTCCCTCACCTCCTTCAAGTCTTCATTAAATCACACCTTCTCGATGGAGTTTCCATCAAAACTCTCCTCATCTGCAATTCCTTCTCCCTAGTCTCTCCATTCATAATTAAAAAAAAAATTTTTATAACACGTTCCACATTTTAACATACTATGATTTACTTACTTATTTTTTTATTTATGGCATGCCTCTCCCTGTTTGATTTGATTCACTGATGTTTTCCATGCACCTACAACACATAATAGACATAGTAGAGGTCCTCATGTAATATATGTTGAGTAAACAAGAAATCATTACCTCAGTTTCCACATTGATAAAATGGGAATCTGACACTTATCTGTAAGTGGTGTGCTGTGATTAGATGTGTGTCTCAGTCTTCCAGGGCTGCTAGGACAAATACCATACAATGGGTTGGCTAAAACAACAGAGATTTACTTTCTTACGGTTTTGGAGGCTGGAGGCTTGCTTTTTTGCTGGGGTCAGTAGCATTCTGGTGCTGGCTGATCACAATCCTTGGGGTTCCTTGGTTTAAATCTCGTCCCTCTGTCACATGGTGCTGTCCTCTCCTATTTCTCCTGGGTTCCTGCTAACTCCTGCCTGTCATTTAAAAGCCTGCAGTAATCTGGACTAGGACACATCCTTATTTGTCTGGGGCACAACTTGACTAAAAATAACATCTTCAAGAAGTCCCAGTTGCAACTGGCTCACACCCAGAGGATGCGGATTAAGTTTAAAAAGATGTCTGAACAGATGAGCTAGTATGTATAGTGTTTACATGTCTTCCTAGGACATAGTAAGAACTCAATATTAAGTCTTGCAAAACCTGGTGGGTAAATATAATTAGCCCTCTTGCATCATGAGAAAATTGAGAATCATAGAGGTTAAGTTCAGTGGTTTCAGAATGACCCACAGAAATTGCAATATTGGAAATATTGACTAAATACTGGATTGCATATCATTTTACCAACATGTTTTAAAAAATAACTTTTATTATATTTTTAAATGACAAAGTTACTCCTTATGTAGGAAATTTTAGGAAACAATTGTAAGCCACAAAAATGACAATTGAAATGATTCATTGTCCCACCACACGAGGCCAGCAGTTAGTTACTTTGGCTGCAAATAACTAAGATCTTACTTACCAGAAGCTAAATTAAATAGGGAATTATGTTTCTTGTAAGAAAGGAAACCCAGAGTCAGGTGGCATGGCTTGGTGTTGTTATAAAAGGCCCACACTCTTCCTTGTTTCCTATCGCACCATCAGTGTGCTGGTTTTTCATCATATTGTTTTCATGGCTGCAAGATGGCTGCCTCAGCTCCAGACATCTTGGCCATGTTCAAGGCAAGAAGATGAGGGATTGGGTAGAAGCAGCCAAGTCTCCTTTCATGCCTCTCACTTTAACAGGAACAAAGGCTTTCCCAGAAACTTCTCAACAGATTTTCTTTTCACCTAATTGACAATAGTATGGCCACTTATGATTTTAGAAGAGCATGAGAAAACGTGTATTTGGCTTTCTGGCTTCTAGTGTGGGAGATATTAGTGAAAGCGTTGAGAATGGCTTTGGGTTTGACAATATGGCCTACCACAGCAGGAACAACCACTGTTAACCTTTTAATGTTTATCTTCCTAGACTTTTTTTTGTTATATTTGTCCCCCTTTACCTTTATAAGACCAATAATCTTATGGATATGAACCCTGTAATAACATTTGTACTAATGCTGCCACTGACTGAGGAAATTTTCTTTCTCCCACACAGGGTTAAAGTCCATTATTACTTCAAATATGTGATTGATCAATATTTGCAGACATCAGATGCCAGCAAGAGACTACCCCGAAGTCTTCTCTTCAAAGTTCTGGGCAATTCAGGGCACGATGGGCAGGGCTCTCTCTTCCCAGGGTTTCTTGCACTGCTAAGAACAATGGGTTCTGCCCCAGTTTATTGTTTTACTTTCTATGTCCTATGACTCTGTGTATTTCCAGAGATTTTAGGAAATAACAGAAACCAGTTCAGTGGCACAAGCAAGAACATCTGGCTACCAGTTTATTTTCTCTAAAACCTGTTGGTGCATGACTCTGAGAGTTTCTCTCCATCACAGTTCCTGATACAGATTAGCACTTAATAGATATTTTTTTCCTTCTTATGATAAGTACTCATCTTGCTTTTAAATAAATGGTCAATAATCTCTCATGAGAGATCCAGGGGACAAATAAAGCATATATCCATTTATGCTAGTTCGGCACAAACACTTAAATTAATTATGTTGTAAGGAGGAGGAGACTTCTAGCATTTTGTGGAGGGTTGAAGCACCGGATGACAAGTGCTTTGGTACCCTGGGGTCTTTCAGGT
Source organism: Choloepus didactylus (assembly GCF_015220235.1). Classification (NCBI taxonomy): domain Eukaryota; kingdom Metazoa; phylum Chordata; class Mammalia; order Pilosa; family Megalonychidae; genus Choloepus; species Choloepus didactylus. The sequence continues at coordinate 6,351,900 of NW_023637606.1, forward strand.
CACCAACATCTTCCTTGCTTGCAGGAACTTTTTTATGACTTGCTAGTATTCACTCTGCTCTCAAAGTTACCAACACTCTTTTTTACTCTTCATCCCCCAAACCTTGAGTGCCATGAACAAAAGGAGGAGATGAACATTTAAAATGTGGACATCTTCACTTCCACGGATGCTCTGAAAACCTCACTACTCAATGTGTAGACAATGGACCACCCTCATCTCTAGATCAGAACCTGCATTTTAATAAGATCTCAAGGGCATTCGTGGACATAAGAATGTTTGAGAAGTACTCTGTTCAAATGTACTTCTGTTGGGACATGCAGATAGCAGGGCTTGGCTTTAAAACCAGAAAGGAAAACATCCTCCTGACCTTGATCCTTTGCACCTGCCATTCCTTCTTCCTAGAACAACCTTCCTCAAAACATGGGCGATTTCTACCTTTACTTTGAGTCAGCTTAGCCATCACTTCCACCAGGAAGCCTCCCTTGAATATTACTTGCCATTTCCTCCTGAATATTATATCTCTTCATAATCCACATTCAGCCTTTTGTGAGTCATTCTTCAGTGACTTTAATTCATTAATAATCCTAACTTTGAGAAAATTATCCATTTTTTATGTTACTTGAATGCTCATTCTACATCTGTGGATGCTGTGAATAAATAATGTTTTATCAACAATATTTATCAACAATGTCTTAATTTACGTATCTAGCTTTTTGATCACAGAAAAATTCACGCTCAGCCTTGCTGAAGGAGTGTCTGATATCTCAGTATGAATGTTTTTATTTCATGTTTCTCTACTTTGAGCTTGTCTTTGTTTGCCAGGGCTGCTATGACAAATACCACAAACTATTGGCTTAAACAATAGTAACTTACAGTCTCCTGGTTTTGGGGGTTAGACATCCAAAATCAACATCTCAGCAGGCCTTGCTTACTCCAGAGCCTAGTGTGCTGGTGCTTGCTGTCACAACCCTTGGAGTTCCTTGGCTCATCTCGGCCTCTGTTACATGGTGCTCTGTTTCCTTGGCCTCCTGGAGCTTTCTCTGCCTGACTGCATCTGTATTTCCCTTGTTTATATGAACTTCAGTCATACAAAATAAGGCCCACCCTGATTCAATTTGGCCTCATCTAAATAGGATCCTCCAAGTTTCTATTCACAAATGAGTCCATGCCTTAACTCATGATAGTATCTTCAAAGAGATTAAGACTTGAACATGTCTTTTGTGGGGGTACGTGGGTCCATCCCCATCAGGCCTCAACATCAAAATATACCACAAGTTCTGCCCAAGTATGTGCCCTGCTCTGCACAGCAATTTTCTTCCATGTCCAGGTCAAGTCCACAAAATGCCTAGGTTCACACTGACCTGTGGTGTAAGAAGCAGGTCCTCTCCAGCTTGGGGCTGATGTTCTCCTAAGTCCCGAAGCTATGGTGGTTAGGGACAGGTTACACTGTTGTAGCATCTGCAGCATCCTCATACATACATACAAAAAGGTGACTTTTTACTTTTTATTCTAGTTACATACAGCCTAACATTTTCCCTTTTAACCACATGTACATATAAATTTAGTGGTGTTAATTACATTCACAATGTGCATCTGTCACCACCATCCCCTACGAAAACTTTACAATCAACCCCAATAGAAATTCTGTATAATTTATCCATTAACTACCCAATCCCTACCTGCAGTCCAGCCCCTGGTAGCCTATATTCTGGATTCTGACTCTTTGAGTTTGCTCATGGTAATTATTTCATATCAATAGATCATACAAATTTTGTCCATTTGTGTCTGGTTTATTTAATTCAACATATCTTCAAGGTTTATCTATGTTGTAGAATGAATCAGAACTTCATTTCTTTTCAACACTGAATAGCATTCCATTGTGTGTATTTACCACATTTTATTTATAAATTCATCAGCTTATGGACACTTGGGTTGTCTCTATCTTTTGCCAATTGTGAATAATACCACTTAACTCCAAAAGAGACCCTAATCTCAACAAACAGTAACTACCCAACTTTTCCCCCCTCTAGCCCCTGGAAATCAATAATCTGTTTTTTCATTATGGACTTCCCTATTCTGGACATTTCATATAAAAGGAATCTTGCACCATGTGACCTTTTACATGGGTCTCCTTTCATCCAGCCTAGTGAATACAAGGTTCATTCACATGGTAGTTACCATGTATCAGTACTTTCTTCCTTTTCATAACTAAACAATATTGCATTGCATGGATGGACTATATTTTGCTTATCTTTTTGTAAGTTGGTGGGCATTTGGGCAGTTTCCACTTGTTGGCTTATATGAGAAATGCTGCTATGAACATTTGTGTTCAAGTTTTGTTTGAAAACCTCTTTTCATTTCTTTTGGGCTTATATCTAATGTGTTTATATAGTTGGACATGGATAGTCCCTATCCCTGTGTACTGCTTTGGAGTGATGCAACCCAGAAACATATTTTAATCTTCCTCCTTTCCTGTGGATGTGAACCCATTGTAATTAGGACATTTTTATGAAGCTACTTCAGTTAAGATGTGGCAAAACTCAGTCAGGATGGGTCTTAATCCTATTACTGAAGTCATTTATAAGCAGAATTATGTTCAGAAAGACAAAGAGAAACAGCAATTAGGCAGAAACTGGCCAAATCAACCACTTGTGGACCCAGGGGAGAGAGACAGATATTCCAACACTGACATGAGTGCAGGATGAAGAGTCTAAGAAAACATGGTCAGAAACTGTAACTCCAGCTGAGGCTGCAGGTGCCCATCTCCCACCCTCAACAAAGTAGTGGTGAGCAGCCTGATCCTTGCCTGGTGGAAAGCTGTGGATGGAGTGGCTTCAGGAGCCCTCTTCCTCAAGTAAAGAAAGGGGCACAACCCCACACTGACCTAGATTTTGGACAATGAAGTGAGAATATGGGAACTCCGCAAGTACAGCCCCACCCAATGAGACACTGCTGGGCCCCAAAGAGTGCAATTTGCAAGGGCAAAAATTTAGGGCTTTTTAGAGCCTCTCCAGATCCTATCCCAGGACCATAAGAACTGGTCTACCCTCTCTGCATGGGCATCCAGCCCTTTTTGGCTGGGAAATGCTGTCAATTCAACAGTCAAAGCAGTGTGCTAATACAAACTGCAGCAACAATTACATTCCAGGCAAGAGAGACAAACCGATCTTTGGAATAGACCTGTTTAAATAATCAGATGACCAGACATCAGCAAACAACCACAAGACATACTAAAACACAAGAATAGATGGGCCAGTCAAAAAAAAAACAAATTAAAAAGTTGGAGGAGACACAGAATTTGGAACAACTAATCAAAGATGTCCAAACAAATCTCCTAAGTCAATTCAAGGAGTTGAAGTAAAATATGTATAAAGAGATAAAGAATATTAAGATATTAGGTAAGCATAAAGAAGAATTTGAAAGATTATCCAGAAAAATAAGATTCCACAGCAGCAGATCTGAAGAGAAGTAAGTATGAGAAACCTAGATGTCAGACCAACTGAATTTGAACAGACAAAAGAACAAATGTAGAAAAATGGAACAATTTGAGCAAGGAATCAGGGAAATGACGGATAACATGAAAACCAAAAAAACATGTGATCATAGCTGTCAAAGAAGAAGAGACGGGAAAAGACCTAGCAAGAATACTTGAGGAAATACTGGCTGAATATTTGCCAACCCTGATAAAAGTCTTGCAAACCCTTATAGAAGATATGCAAATCTAAGAAGTCTAACCTTCTCCAAAGAGAATGAATCTGAATAGACCCACTCCAAGACACATATGAATCAGACTTTCAAAAACCAAAGAGAAGGAGAAAATTCTGAAAGCAGCAAGAGAAAAGCAATTCACCAGACACAAGGGAAGCCCAAAAAGGCTAAGTGATATTTCTCATCAAAAGCCTTGGATGCGAGAAGGCTGTGGTGGGATATACTCAAGATAATGAAAGAGAAAAATGCCAGGAAAGACTTCTCTATCCAGCAAAGCTGTCCTTCAAAACCGAGAGTGAGTTTAAAATATCCACAGATAAACAGAAGCTAAGAGAGTGTTCAGAAGGAATCTTCTCTACAGGAACTGCTTAAGGGAGTTCTGCCAGTTGAAAAGACAGGAGAGAGAGACTTGCAAGAGGGTACCAGAAATGAAGAATATTAGTAAGTGTAACTAGAAGGACAAAAGAGAGAAAAATATATAGATACGACAAATAAAAAGCAAATGATGAAATGGCTGAAGTAATTACTACCTTTATAGACATAATATTGAATGTTAATGGATTAAACTAGCCAATCAAAATACACAGATTGGCAAAACAGATAAGAAAATACGCTCCAACTATATGCTTTTTACAAGAGACTCATTTGAGACACATACAAAAAAGGTTGAAAGTGAAAAAATAGAAATAGATATTCCACACAGGCAGTAACCAAAAAACAGCTGGGGTAGGTATACAATATACAGACAAAGTAGACATTAAATGCAGAAATGTTATAAGAGACAGAGAAACGGAATTCACTAGGAAGAAATAAAAATCATAAATATTTATCCACATAATCAAAGTGCCCCATCGAACATGAGGCAAACACTGGCAAAACTGAAGGGGAAATAGGTATCTCTACAATAATAATTGAATACATCACCTAACAGCTCTTGTCAATAGACAGAACATCTAAACAGATGAGATATAAGAAAATAGAGAAATTGAATATATGATAAAAGAACTAGACCTAACACAAATATACAGAATGTTCTTTGCACCTCCAAACAGAAGAATATACATTCTCCTAAAGTGTTCAAGTATCATACTCCAGGATAGACCACATGTTGGGTGACAAAAATTTAAAACAATTGAAATTATATGAAGTACATTCTGGTACCATAATGAAATGAAGCTGGAAATCGATAACAGGTGGAGAACTGGAAAAGCTGCAAATATATGAAAGTTAAACAACATACTCAAACAATCAGTAGGTGAAAGAATAAATGCAAGATAATTCCACAAATATCTCAAGATAAATGATAAAGAGAACACAGCATATAAAAACTTATGCAATCACTCTCATTATCATATCTGATATGAGGGTGATCTTAATGGTATGGGAATGGTTAGGTGTGACTATGGTTATATTTATATATAAATGACACATTGAAGGCAAACATGTTTGTAAATGGTTGTATAAAGGCATGTAACCCACAGGGTAACACCACAAACCTAAAAAAAGTGTTTGTATGATATATTTATAACATGACACTGGGGCAGAGGGTTAAAACAACAGAGTGGTATGGAAAAACCACCCATCACGTATTAAAGACTATATTTAATAGAAATATCTTACCAACTCTACAACAATACTAGGGATGAATAATTAGCAGATGATAAGAGCTCTGGGTTGTATTATGTTACAATAATTGTTTTAAGTTGAGAGTGATGATGATTGTAAAACCAAGTCAAGATATGTAAGAAAATGACGATTTATCTTGGCATAGAATATACTTTAAGTGAAGTTAGGAATCCACTACTTGATAAATCGATCCTTTGACTTGAGGCTTGCTCTTGTGAAATTGAGGGTTGTAAATAGGAGGCTGAGTACTCCTATAAATATGCCTAAGAGGCACCTCCAGGGAACCTCTTTGGTTGCTCTGATGTGGACTTTGTCTCTCTAAGCCCAACTTTGCAAATAAATACATTAATCTCCCCACCATGAGGGACATGACTCCCAGGGGAATTAGTCTCTCTGGCAACATGGGACTTAATTCCCAGGAATGAGTCTGGCCCTAGCAGGGAGGGATTGAAAATGCCTACTTGACCTAAAGGGAGAAAACAGAAAGGTAATAAGCTGAGGTCACAGTGGCTGCAGGACCCCAAATAGAGTTGAGAAGCTATCCTGGAGGCTTCTCTTATGCAAGCTCCAGCTAGACATCCCAAATGGCCACACTATGCCATGCCCTTACCAAAAGTAGTCCCCAAATACCTGGGTCCCTACCTGAGACTCTATAAAAGATGTACTCACTTAGTTTTATCTTTTAAATCCTCCAGAGTGTTCCTATACCAGACAATTCCTAAAACCCAGAGGCAACAACCTCTTTAAGAACAACTATCAGATGTGGCCCCCTTCCCCATACTGTCAACACCCTTTTCAATATGAACAAGTTAGGGTGCTCACTGCCTAGACACCCCTGAAGATGGACAAAAAGATTAAGTGAGAGTAAGGGGTAGCAACAAACAAGATACGATTTAACAAAGGTCTATGAATACCGAACCTTTATATAATTATATTTATATTTATGGATGTTAGGGTGTTGGAATGAATGGAAGGAGGTAAACAACATGGTGGAACTGTAGCCTATAGCATCCTTTGGGATTTGCTCTATAGCTGCCCATTGAATTGTGCCTTGAAGGTCTTCAACTTTCTGTATATACGTCATATTGCATAATAAGGAAAGAAACTGTAAAACTGTAACCCATAACAATTTTTGAAACCACCCATATGACTGCTTGTTGAGCTGTACATAGAGAGATGACACCTTTCTGTACATATGTTATAATTTACAATAATGGAAATGACTGAAGTTGTGGAACTGTGACCCATGACATTCTTTGAGATTTGCTAACTACTTGTGAAATTATACTTTGAAAGTTATCACTGTTATGTACATATGTTAAAGTTCACAATAAAAAAACACTTATGAGATACAGCAAATAAAATGCTGAGAGGGAAAATTATAGCCCTAAACATGGATAGTGAAAAAGAAGAGCTAAAATCAAAACCCAACTGGACACCTGTAAGAACTAGATAAACAACAAAAAATGAATCACAAAACAAGCAGAAGGTAAGAAATAATAAAGATTACAGTACAAATAAATGAAATTGAGAATAAAAGCAATAGAGAGAATTAACAAAACCAAAAGTTTGTTTTTGAGAAAATCAATAAAATTGAAAAACCCTTAGCTAGACTGACCAAGAGAAAAAGAGAGATGAAGCAAAGAAGTAAAATTAGAAATGAGAGGGGAGACATTACCATTGATCCCACAGAAATAAAAAGGATCATAAGAGCATACTACAAACAACTGTATGCCAACAAGTTAGACAACATTGATGAAATGGGCACATTCTTAAAAATATGTGAATATCCTTCAATAACTCTTGAAAAAAATAGAAGATGTGAAAAGATAGATCATTTACAAGAAAAGAGACTGAAGCAGTCATCAAAAACCTCCCCAAACAGGAAAGCCCTGGACCAGATGGCTTCACAGGTGAATTTTACCAAGGATTTCAAGAAGAATCAATACAAATTCTGTTCAAAGTCTTCCAGAATCTGAAGAGGAAGGAATACTTTCTAACTCATTCGATGAGCCAATATCACCCTAATACCAAAGCCAGATGAAGATACTACATGCAAAAAAAAATTAAACCATGGTATAAATTGATTTCACTATCATAGACAACAGACAAGGAGAGAGTTCTGAAAGGTGCAAGAGAAAAGCAATGTGTTACGTACAAAGGAGTCCAATATAGATTGAGTGCTGATTTCTCTTTAGAAATCATGGAGGAAAGAAGAGAGTGGGGTGAAATGCTGAAGGCTAACAAATGCCAATAAAGAATTTTATATCTGGTGAGATTCTCATTCACAAATAGAGAAAGATTAAGATATTCTCAGATAACTAAAATCTGAGCGAGCACATCACCACTAGACATGACCTATAAGCAATGCTAAAGGGAGTTCTTCAAACTGAAACAAAAGGACACAAGATAGTCGTTCAAAGCATCACAAAGAAAAAAAGACCTGTTTATAATTACCATTTGGGTAATTATAAATGCCAGTATTATTGTACTGTATTGTTTCTTATGTAACTCCATTTCTTATTTCCTACAGGTGCTAAAATGGAACAGCATAAAGAGCATTGATAAATCCAGGTTTTGAGACATACAATGTACAAAGATAAGTGGTAACAAGCACAAAAAATGGTGTGGAGACACGGGCATAGTAAAAGTATTTGTAAATCCTATTAAAGTTAATTTGGTATCAAACCAAATATAATTATTATATATTTAGGATGTTAAACTTTAGCCCTATACTAACCATAAGGAAAACAGATGAAAAATATATCCAGATAGAAATGAGAAGGCACTCAATATGGTTCAAAACAAGAAAGCAAATAAATATAGAAGCAGGCTTTAAAGGAAGTGAGGGGAAAAATTAAAAGACTTACAAATGCTAAATAGCAAAATGGCAGAAGAGAGACCATATTATCAGTGCTAACTTTAAATGTAGATGGATTAATTCATCCAGTCGGAAGACAGAGATTGGCTGAATGGATAAAAAAGCATGACCCAACTGTTACGGCTTGCTAATGCTGCCCTTTTGCAAAACACCAGAAATGGATTTGCTTTTATAAAGGAGGTCTATTTGGTTACAAAGTTATAGTCTGAAGGCCATAAAGTGTCCAAGGTAAGACATCAACAATTGGCTGCCTTCACTGAAGGATGGCCATTGGTGTCCGGAAAAGCTCTGTTAGCTTGGAAGGTATGTGGCAATTGTCTGCTTACTCCAGAGTCCTGGTTTCAAAATGACTTTCTCCCAGGCATTCCTCTCTAGGCTGCAGTTCCTTGAAAATGTCACTCTTGGTTGCTCTTGGGGCATTTTCCCTCTCTTAGCTTCTCTGAAGCAAAAGTCTGCTTTCAACAGCCATCTTCAAACCGTCTTTCATCTGTAGCTCCTCTCTCAGATCCTGTGCTTTCTTCAAAGTGTCCTTCTTGACTGTAGCAAGCTTGTACCTTCTCTCTGAATTTTTTTATAGGCTCCAGTGAACCAATCAAGGCCCACACTGAATGGGCAGGGCCATGCCTCCATAGAAGTTATCCACTCAGAGTTATCACTTACTGTTGGGTGGGTCACATCTCCATGGAAACAATCAAAGAATTACAATGTAATCAACACCAATATGTCTGCCCACATAAGACTGCATCAAACATAATGGCACTTTGGGGGACACAATACATTCAAACTGGCACACCAACTATATACTGTCTGCAAGAGACTCACCTTAAAGATAAAAGTAGGTTTACACTGAAAGGATGGAAATTATATGCCATGCAAATAATAACCAAAAAAAGAGGGCTGGGATGGCTATACTAATAGCAGAACATAAAGGACTTTAAGTAAAAAACAGTTAGAGGGACACTATTGGCCATTCCATATTCATAAAGGGGACCATTCAACAGGAAGATGTAACAAACATAAATAAATTTGCATGTAACAATAGAGCCCCAAAACATATGAAGCAAGTACGATGGATTTGAAAGTAGAACCTGGCAGTTCTACATTAATAGTAGGAGACTTTATCACCTCCCTCTCAATAACGGATAGAACATCTATCTAGTTAGAAGAACAAGGAGAAAGTACAGGACTTGAATGATACACTAAACCAACTAGACCTAACAGGCATATATAGAAAAATGCATGAACAAAATCAGAGTACACATTCTTTTCAAGTGTCTCCAGGATAGACCATATGTTAGATCACAAAACAAGTCTCAGTAAATTCAAAACTATTGAAATCATACAATGTATATCCTCCAAATACATTGGAATGAGGCTAGAAAACAATAAAAGAGAGAGCAACAGAAAATTCTAGCTTGTGTGTTGAGTACCAAACAAATGATGAGTACCGGGAAAAAATTTTCACATCAAAATGCGTCAAGTACCAAATTCAATGAGTTTCAAAGCAGTGGAATAATGAGGTACCACTGTATATCCTATATTTCACAATAAGGAAAGAACTGAAACTGGAACTGTAACCCATAACATTTTTTGAAATTATATAACTGCTTGTTGAGTTGTACTTTGAAAGTTAACAACTTTTGTAAATATATTATATTTTACAATAATGAAATTATTGGAACTGAAATTGTGGAACTGTAACACATAAAATTCTTTGAAATTTGCTTTCTAACTACTTGTAAAATCATACTTTGAAAGTTATCACTCTTACATATAGATTTTAAAGTTCACAATAAAAAATGCATAAAAAATACTGGACATAGGACTTGAATAGACATTTCTCCAAAGATGATACACAAACGCCTACAAAGAACATGAAAAGATGCTAATCATCATTATCTATTATAAAAAGGCAAATCCAAACCATGAGATATCATTTCACACCTACAAGAATGGCTACTATTAAAAAAACAGAAAACAATAAGTGTTGGAGAGGATGTGTAGAAATAGGAACACTCGTTCATTGCTGGTGAGAATGTAAAGTGGTGTACCCACTGAGGAAGGAAGTCTGGCAATTCCTCATGAAGTTCATATGCAATTAGCATAAACATGGAAATCCCTCTAACAGGTACATACACAGAAGAATTGAAAGCAGGGGTTCAAATATTTCCATACTGATGTTCATGGAGGCATTTATTCACAACTGCCAAAAGCTGGAAGCAACCCAAGTGTCTTACAGATGGATAAACATGTCAATAAATTGTGGTACATACCTGTGACAGTGTTATCCAATATAAACAAGGAATGAAGTTCTGATGCATGCAGCAACGTGGATGAACCTCGAGGATGTTCTGCTGAATGAAATAAGCCAGACACAATAAAACAAATATTGTATGATCTCACTGATATGAAGTAATTAAAATAGCAAACTTACAGAGTTAGAATCTAGAATATAGGATACCAGGGGATAGATTGGGAGTACAGAATGGGGAGTTGATGCTTAATTTGTACAAAATTTCTATTTAGTTTGGTTGTAAAGATTTGGAAATGGATGGTGGTGATGTTAGCACATTTTTGGGGGTATAATTAACAGCAGTGAATTACAGGCTGAATATGTTAAAAGGGGAAATTTTAGGTCATATATGTTACTACAATATAAATTATATGATAAAATAGGACTGTATAACACAGTGAACCCTACTATGGATGATGTACTATGGTTCATAGTATAAATTAAAGAATGTTCTTTCATGAATTATTACAAGGTACAGCACTAATACAAGGTATTAATAATAGGGAGGTATATGGAAAAATACACCTAATGTAAAATATGGACAATAGTTACTAGTACTATTTTAATAATTTTTCATCAATTGTAACAAAAGGAACTACCATTGAAAAAAGTAGTAGTTATTAAATAATTGCTATCATCAATTTTAACAAATGTTCCGCACCAGTGCAAGGTGTTGGTGGCAGGAGAGTGTGTGGGAATCCTGTATTTCATGCATGATTGTTCCATGAACCCACAACATCAATAAAAAATATTTAAATAAAAAAATAACAGAAGACTGGATGGTTGCTTTCAGGTCGTGTGGAGAGATGAGACCACACTTACCTGACTACCGACTCTCCTTCCAGGTTCTTTGCCCAGCAAAGGCGCTCACAGGTTTGTGGTTTTATCCCTGATGAACCACGAAAACCCAACCATGCTCCCGAGTCCAGGACACTGCACTTCCTAGGCTTCCCCAACAGCCTTTTTGAATCCTGTTCCTGTAACCTGAGAGCGTGTGTGTTTCCATGGTAACCTACTCCCTGCGTTCCCTGATTCACGCTTCCAATACAGCAGGTGAGGCGTCACTGGAAATGAGACAGACCGGAATTTGCTCTGCTTCCTCTCTCCAACTGTGCATGGGTGGGAACTCAAGCACTGGAAGAGAGGTTCCGAGTCTGGACAGACTGGAAGCTGTGGAATGGAAACCCGAACTGAGGACTGGGAACTGATTTACCACCCAATGTTTGGCTCTTCCTGAGATGTCCCATGGAGGTTTCTGACCCAGAGCCTCCTTCTCACATGGGATTGTCTCAGTGTCTGCAACTTTGAGAAGACCTTTTGCATTCCTTTTTATGCCTGAATAACTTATACATATATTGCAGCCCAAGAGGGCCATGCCAGTCTAAAGGCCAAGGAAGACAATGAGTATTTTCTGATACATGAACTTTTATTTGGGGCTTACTTACAGGGTGAGAAGTCATGGAGAGATCTTGATGGCTCCCTCAGGTCAGGCAGGCATTGCATCCACAGGAAAGTCAGCCACACAATGCAAAGAGGACAGAAAGCCTTTTATAAGGGCTTAAGACAAAGGCCTTCCTAAGGATGGGGGGAGCACAGATGCAGGAACAGGTTACTCTGACCTGGGGGGTGGTGCAGGAAGGACTAGAATAACACTTGAACAATTACATTTTGCTCTTTTTGTGAGACTAAGGGCCTCTCACTTCCTGCCTGCTTCCCATAAAGTTACATTTTAAGGTCAATTTACTCTTTTTCTCTTTACTGGCTCACAAAGATAAGTTAAACATTAGCTGCGTAGGTCACGCAGACCGCTGTGCACCAAAGATCTGCAGGCCTGTTTTGTTCAGGCCTTGGGTTGCCACAATCCACCCCTGCACAACAGTTTGTGTTGACCATAGGACAGACTTTACATCCATAATTCACAATACAAAAAACAACACAGTAATAATATACTGATTCAGAGGGATAATAAACTTATTAGCAAGTGGTGCTATGGCCAGGTTAGTGAGTTTTACCATTTAACACAAGTACTGCCTGGGCTAAAAAAGCTAAAGGATAACACTACCAGGCATTCTGCTCTATTCTATATCTGGTTTTTACCATTTTTTTCAACCTTGATCACAGAAATAAATTTCCCTTTCCACCAACTTTCTGCAACTTTCTATATTCATTCAGGTTTTGTTCCATATACCCTATTTTTTATTCTGATACAACCAGTCATTTAGGAAAAAAACAACTTCCTTTTCCTTCAATAATAAAAAAAGAGATGTCCCTCGTACCCTCTACATTCAAGTCATCAAAATAATTCTGGAAATTGTTCTTAAACGTTTCACAACATATTATTACCAATAACATTACACTTGTTAGAAGGCTAAATACTGAAAACATTGTAGTCAATACATTATTGAAATAGTAACACATTTGTTTTAACAAGAATTAACAACACATGAAAGCATTAAATTGGACAGTTGAGTGGTTTAACTATATATATATACACATATATACATATATACATATATATATATATATGTATGTATGTATGTATGTATGTATGTGTGTGTGTATATATATATATATATATATATATATATATATATATATATATATATGAACCGAGTCTTCATAGTAGATAGAAGGGTTCCAGGTGAAGGGGTTTTAAATACCACATTTCCTCCCCCTGCAGGGAGCCCCTCAGTGTCAGATCTACAGTTATTTTCCTATGTAATTCTACTATCCATGGGCTTAGGATTCTCAACCAACATGGTTGCATGGGTCAGAACCAGAGCCAACTGACCTTATTTTTCCTGATTTCTAGTGTTTGTGGCACAGGCAAGAGAGAGTTATTATCATTGCCCCATTGTGGCTTGAAGGCAGCCAGCCCCTTTATCTGGAGTTTACGCTGACCCAGTCCTCGAGTCCATTGTTTCTATCATCCTTTAAGTGTTTAGCCATATCCATGGTGGTGAAGGCATATTTTGTCCCTTTGGACAGAGGAAAGGGGCCAATATAGTTTACTTGCCACCAGGTGACAGGAATCTGGTGTCCTCAGTGCCCAGTCTTCTGGCACAGGCATTCAGCCACTTCATGCGTTGTTGGTGTTAGTCTGTGGAATTTTGCTAGGGCATCCACTTCTGTGTTACCTGGTAATGAATTGGTGTTATGGGCAGAGACATGAAAAACAGTTACCTTATATTTGTGGCAGGCAGTCCAGATGTCTTCCCACCAGACGGTGTCAGTACTGGGCTGGACAGTCATGGCTGTCCAGGTAGCAGATTGTCCATGTGCCAATCCATGCAGAGTGAGGTGTATTTCCTTGTCCATCAATGGTGGGCAAGGGAGGAGCCACCTTGGGAGGATCAACAGGAAACAGGGCATGCTGCTCTTTCACATAGGAGCCTGGTCCTAAAATTTCATGCATCTCTGTTTTTAAAGAGCCATTATCAAAGATGCCACATCATAGGAAGTAGACTTTCCATTTTGTCAGTGTGATCACCTGAGCACTCCCCAAGTGGGGCTTATTTATAGTGTCCCATATCTGCATATTTGTATGGGTATGGTCTTCTGTAAGGTCACTGGGCACCTGAGTTAGACCTTCAACACTCACAACAGAGGATTAGAAACTGTGCACAATTGCTCTTTTAAAGGGCTATATGTGAGTCCTGTGCCCTTCCATAGCTGGGACCAGAATCTAACAGGTACACATTTAGCTTGTTGCCTTTGCCACAAACCCCACCCAAAGTCAATATTAGCACTGGCCACATCCAAATCATAGGATATATTGAGGTCCACCACCCTTAAAGTCTTTGCTTGCATAATAGTTTATTTAGTCTTTTTAAACACAGCCCTCTGTGGAAAATCCCATTCCCACTCTTTTTCTTTTCTAATTAGGGTATACAAAGGTTTTTAAATTCATACTAAATAGAGTATAAACACTTTCCAATAACTTAACAACACAAGAAAAGCCATCAACTGTTCAGAAGTAAGCAATGAGGGATAAATTTGCATTTTAACAGCAACAGCTGAAGGAATAGCCTTAGTTTTACCCAAGCAGACAATACCCAAGAACTTTGATAGAGTAGTCAGGCTCTTCCAGAGGTTTCCACATTTGAAAGTATCCTTGTGGAAGCACAGCAAACATCCATTGTTATTTTCCCCACATGAAGCCTAACACAGGTTGATTGGAAAAAAATCTAAAAATATTCTAAATAACATATTAGCAAGGTTTAACACAAAGTTAAACAGGAGCAACCAGTTTGCTAATGGCTCTCTAGTTTTTTTGTTAGTATTGGTTACTATTATCTCCTAATTCCCCTGGGGAAAATTCCCAGGATGAAATGAGCACCCTCTGATCAGAAGCTGCTGCCACTGCCCCACCTTCCTCCCTCCATGGGGCATCAGGGTGCTGAACTTCCTCTGCTTTAACCCTTTGTTGGAACAGAGGTTGAGTATGCCCACTTTCCTTAGTATCAATTTCCCAGTCAGACAGGGGCTCATCATCTTTTGATGAGGAATCTGCAGGGTCCCACACTTTACGTTTCCAGTCAGGGGAAGCCAGGATATGCCTAACTTGTCCTTTGGGCAGCTTATGCCCTCTTACTCTAGTGTGCTGGTGTGCCAATATTTCTAAACATTTATCCAGAGCATCTTTCAATTCTGCTTGTGCTAGCCTCAAATCCTGTTCTAGCTTTAATTTACCTCCCAGGTGGCTTATGGCCAACTTTGCTGCCAAAGCTTCCTCAGTAGCAGCACATACCACCTCTAACAATGGCCAGCCCACCACAGCCACAATTTGGTGGCCCTTTTTTTTTTTTTTCTGAATCCCCAGTGGTCCTGTGGCCTGATACAGGATGGCTATTTTTCCAGCCAGAGAGTCATAAACCTTTCCATACTCCCTTGGCAGATTCCACTCATCTAGGAGGGTAGTCACCCCTCCCTACAGACATCCATTCCACTGGGAGGGTGGGCAGCCCTTCCCACATAGATGTTGCAGGCCTCCCCAGTATCCTGCCTGGGGTCTTCTCCTTTCCCCTCCCCAAGTTCATGTCATCAGTACCCAGGATCTCCCTAGTCTCTGGCTGGTGGCTATTTAATTCTCCTGGCTGGCTCGCCAATTGTCACAGCCCAAGAGGGCCATGCCAGTCCAAAGTCTAAACAAGACAATGAGCATTTTCTGATACATGAACTTTTATTCAGGGCTTACTTACAGGGTGAGAAGTCATGGAGAGATCATGACAACTCTCTCAGGCCAGGCAGACATCACATTCACAGGAAAGTCAACTGTGCAATGCAAAGAGGATAGAAAGCCTTTTATAAGGGCTTAAGACAAAGTCCTTCCTAAGGGTGGGGGGAGCATAGATGCAGGAACAGGTTACTCTGACCTGGGGGGTGGTGCAGGAAGGACTAGAATAACACTTGAAAAATTAATTTTGCGAGACTAGGAGCCTCTCACTTCCTGTCTGCTTCCCATAAAGTTACATTTTGAGGTCAATTTACTCTTTTTCTCTTTACTGGCTTACAAAGATAATAGGTTAAACATTAGCTGCCTAGGTCATGCAGATGGCTGTGCACCAAAGATTTGCAGGCTTATTTTGCTCAGGCCACGGGTTGCCACTATATATATATATATACATACATATACATACATATATATATATATATATATATATGTATGTGTGTGTGTGTGTGTGTGTGTGTGTGTGTGTGTGTGTGTGTGTATGTATATATATAATATCAATTTGTTTGGCATTTATCCGTTAATGTTCATTTGGGATGTTTCCGTGTTTTGTCTATTGCGAAATGTGCTGGTATGAACATGAAAGGTCATGTATTCAAGTATCAATTTCAATTTCTCTTGTAATTCTATATTTAACATTTTGAGGAACCACCAAATTTTTTTCCCTCAGTGTCTGAAAAATTTTGTTTGCATCAGCAATGCATGAGGGTTCCAATTCCCCTATATTATTACCAACACATTATTTTCCTTTTTTTTAAATTTTAGCTTTCCTGGTGGGTGCAATGTGGTTCCTCAATGTGGTTTTGATTTGCATTTTCCTAGTGACTAGGAATGATTTTGTATCAAACATTCTGAGAGTTACAAAGCAGGGCTGTCTGATGGCCAATCTATACAGCCATATCTGGGAAATTATTTAAATATATTATTGCATTGACTGTAATTTAAAAAAATAAATGGAGTCAAAGTTCTTCTGCACTGGTCCATACAAAAGGACTCTTTTCAAACCCAGTCTCCAAATTGAGCTAATTCATTAGCCTCCTCCTCTATGGTGTCTTAATTGCCTTTCTCTGAAACATACTGCTGAGCTAATGGAGATATTGGTTATTTCAAGACAGATATTTAAGACTGATTTCATTTCACCTTTCTACTTCTACATATGTCACTGACTTGCTGAGTCTTATTTGGAAGCTCACAATCTCTCACTCCCCCTATTTTCCCTCCAGATCATATGGTTTATAAAGAACACATAGATATTTTAGTTGGACAAAGATTTAGATATACCAAATAATTGTTTTATTTACCAAAGACTTATCTTTACATACCTAAATGAAAACATTATTTTATTGAACAAAAAATATTTTGTCTATTTGGTTTTTCACTGGATTGAGAGCTCTTTGAAAACAGGGACATTTGATTTCCATCTTTTTGTGTTACCAGTGTTCAACATAATATAGTATAATGAGGTCAGGTGTGCTTTACCTGGTTAATAACCTAATGGAATCCATGGAGGCACGTCAGCCTGTTGGTGAGCAAACTGGAAAAGTCATGCAGATGGCTGAGACCAAGCTTTATGCAACTGCCCACACTGTCAACTGTCACTGTCACCTGTGTAATCTTTGACCTGTTACTTCTGCCTACTTAGCTCCTGTTTCCTACAGGCAGACCACCTAGATTGATATTGGGGGTGAAAAACATTCCAGCCTGTGAAATATGTCTTGGAGACTGATGGAGAAAGCTTCTCTTGCTGGCTTGGAAAGCCCTCATAGCAGCTGACTGGTGCAAAAGTCTGCAGGGGGAGTGATGTGTTTCTGACACCATTGCCTGGCCTGGGGTCTGGCTCATATGGAGATATGCTTAATAAAGCCATGCTGTGAAATCAAATAATACTCTATGACATGGACAGCCATGGAACCATGGAATCATACTTACTAGAATGTGCTCAAGTTTTGTACTTAATATTCTCAACTAATTTGGTATTTTCTAAAAGACAAATAAGACATTTACTCATTTCTGCATCCTTAATACATAACATAGGAATTGGCACACAGTAGATGTCCAATAAGTTAATGAATGAGTGAATTTTGAAAAAATGGGAAACAAAAATAAAGATACTAATGTTGGGGATAATAAGGGTATGTTTCAAAAATATAATAAAATCAGAGGAGGAGGAAATTTTTTGTTTAATTTTGTGCTTGCCAAGCTAGAGTTTATTTTCCATATTGTGTTGAGTCTTACTAAGATTCTTCTAATGGAAATGAGATAAAAATTTCAGAACACCAAGATAAAGAGAATAGTCAAGAATTTTGTCAGTCATGTAAATCACTGCAATTATGTTGGGTGGCTCTATTCCAAAGACCAAGAATATGGTTATGGTGTTTCTTAAAACGTCAAACTAAGAAGGATTTGATAATGGCAAACGAGGGAATTCACAAACCTGCTGACTCCCTACTACCCTCTGGACTTCAACTATTGCAATAAGAATTTTATCCATTACAAGGCCTCCTCAGAGTTTGATCCATTTTCTTGGAATTAATAGTTATCAGCACTCTCCATAACTTGGTTTTCCACACTGGATGCTATCATTGTTTCCAAGTTTCCTGATGCACTTTAGGATGGACAGCTCTGGTAATGTACTATTTAACTTATTTTCTTAAAAAGAGAAGTAATGGACCCTGTATTATGCAAATTCCCAAACAACACCCTCAGTTCTCTCAGCCACCCAAAACACTCCTTGAGAAACTGGTGCTCCAGATAAGAAGCAATGTGTTTCCTCATGGGTTAGCTCTGAGAAACCAACAGACCGAGTGACCAGGAAGAACTTTAAATCTTTGGGGGTAAGTAGTAATGAGTTTATTGTCTTCCAATATAAAATAGAACATGGTTCAATTGTGATATTGTATCTAGACACAGGTTCTGGCTGTGAAATTTTTAAGGAGACTTGCTACATGCCCCGATGCTTTATTTTTTGAAAGCTTCTCTATAGGCTTCTATCTCCTTTTAATTTTCCATTTCTCCTTGGACAAGGAAATTAAACATTATGTGACAGTGTGGAATATACTGAGATGTGGTAGCAAACTGAAAGGAGTTGGTGAATTGTGAATTAAGGGGTTTAAGGTGGATTACAATGATAAAGCTTCAAGAAACAGAACCTGAAGCAAATGTAGCCTGTCACCAATTTGTAACTAAAAATGAGGAAAATGAAAAGATTTATTGAGTTGACCAATGTCACACAGGAAATTAGTATGACATGGTTTTTCACATGCCACATGCCTCACCTCAAAATAAACAAATCAGCTCATTAAATTTCATGTTTACAGTGGAAGAATTTTATGTTTTATTAATGTTCAAAGTGAAGAGATCAAGAGGTCAGTGTTTTTCCCCCAGCTGGTTGAGACTAACCGAGAGGGGTTTTCATAAAACCAAATCAGTGAATATCAACCAGCATTTTAAAAGAAGTGAAAAAGACTAAATGATAAATTATCAGATGGTTCATGTAAGAACACTGTTTGGTTAAACTCAGTTCAGTTTCACTATGTTGTCTTCTTTCTCTGAAATTCCCTTTCGGAATCTCTCTTATGTAAACTACTTTTTACTGTGGTTTATACCCCCAAATCTCTACAAATTAGCATTGCTAGCTATCTCTGCTGTTCTGAAAAAAATAGTATCATCTCTTTTACTTAATATACTTTGTTAAAATGGTTTCAAAAGAGGCTTCAAAAAGCAATTGCCACATAATATTCCATTGTGTGTATATATTACCTTTTGATTATCCATTCAATTGTTGATGAATACTTGGGTTTCTTCCATCTTTTGGCCATTGTGAATAATGCTGCTGCAGACATCAGGGTGAAAATATCTTCTTGAGCCCCTGCTTTCAGTTCTTTTGGGTGTATACTAATGGGTTTGCTGGGTCATGTGGTCAATTTAGCCTTAGCTTTCTGAGGAACTGCCATGGACTGTATACTTACAAGAATGTGTTTTCATGAACTGCAGCAAATGTTACATACCAATGCAAGGTGTTAGTAACAGGTTGATATTTGGGAATCCTGTATTTTATGCATGATTGTTTTGTCAGCCCACAACTGCACTAATAAAAAATACAATAAAACTGAAACGAGACAGATGAACTCATACGCATGGGGTTTCTTTCAATCCAGAAGGTGACCAAGCATAATTCTTCAAAGGGACACAGAATTCCCATTTAAAGAATTTGATTAATAATAAGGCAATGTTATCTACTGCAGATATTTCAAGGTGGTGATAACCTAGTTGTTCTTTTTAAAGGAAAAACTGTATTTTGAAGGTCTTCAGATAGAGGCTGTGGTCTTCACCTCTCCAAAGGTCATCACTGCCCACCAATAACCTCAATTATTCTACATGTCTACTCCATGGAGGCATTGGCACCTATAATTTGGAGTGGCAGCTATACATGGGGTTTGGGCTCAGGCAGACTTTGTCCAAATCTTAGCTATGTATTTTATTAGCAGTGTGTCTTTGAGTAAGAAATACAATATCTTTGAACTTTAATTCTTTTACCTGAAATGTGGGGGGATAGTGATAACATCTATATCATAGAGTAGTTATATACTTTCAATGAAATGATAGTTTTAAATCACTTAAAAATTGCTTGGACTATAGTAGAAGTTCCACAAATAAATTAGGCAGTGGTAATGGAAGGGACAAGAGAAGTCTTTTTAGCAAAGTTTGATTTACACCCAAGGTACCAAAGCATAAGGTACATAAGCCTGTTCAGGGTGGTCAGAAATCTGTGATTCCTCAGCAATGGGACTTCTCAGATCAGTGCTTCATTACTGCAGGGGCATCCCAGGACCCTTGTTAATTCTCACCACCACTGGGAGAAGGACGAGTCTTCAGCATGGAAAATCCTGGTTATAATGAGAGTCATGGAAGGAGCATGAGCCATCTCCATGAAACCAGCATCACCATCATCACCATTACTATCATGTTCACCATCATCACTGTCAATGCAACCAACACCACTGTCACCACCATCGCTACTATCACTACTACTACCATCATCACCACCAGCACCATCACAAGCACTACTACCACAATACCACCACTGTGACTACCAACACCAACACCACTACTACCACCATAATGACCAACAGGAACATCATCAACATCATGACCACCATCACCACCACCTATGCCACCATTACTACCACTAGCATCACTATTACCACCACCCTTCTGCAAATGCCATCACCAACACGAACACCAACACCAACATCACCATAGACACCATCACCACCACCATCACAAGTACCACCACCACCACCACGATCATGACCACCACCACCATCACAACCACCATTACCAATGCCAATACCACCAAAACAAGCACCACCACCACAAACAACATTGCCACCAACAACCCAACTGCCATCACCAACAGTGGAACCACTATCACTTCAAATACCAGAACCATATCTACCATCACCAACACCGCCACTGTGACCTCCATAACCAACACCACTACTACCACCATAATGACCACCGTGACCACCAACATCAGGACCATCACCACCACCCCCACCACCAAAACTATTATAAACACTAACATCATCACTACCACAACTGCCATCACCAACACCAACACTACAGCCAATAATACCACCATGGACACCATAACCACTGACATCAACATCACCACCACCATCACAACCAGCACCACCACTGCTACCACAATCAACATGACCGCCACCATCCTCAACAGCACCATCATGCCCAACACCACTGTTCCGGTTTGCTAATGCTGCCATGTTGCAAAACAACAGAAATGGATTGGCTTTTATAAAGGGGGTTTATTTGGTTACAAAGTTACAGTCTTAAGGCGATTAAGTGTCCAAGATAACGCATCAACAATAGGGTACCTTCATGGAAGGAAGGACAATGGTGTCCAGGAAAAACCTTTGTAAGCTGGGAAGGCACATGGCTGGCATCTGATGATCCCGGGTTGAGTTCCAGCTCCTGTCTCAGTTCCTGTGCATTCTTCAAAATGTTGCTTTTGGGGTGTTTTGTCCTCTCTTAGCTGTAGCTCTTCCAAAATGTCATTCTCAGTGGCTCAGAGTTCCTTCTATCTGTGAATTCCTTTATATGACTCCAGTGATTCAATTAACCCCCACCCTGAATGGGTGGGGCAACACCTCCATGGAAATGATCCAAACAAACGTTTCACTCACAGTTGATTGAGTTACATCTCCATGGAAACACCCAAAGGAGTCCAATCTAATCAACACTAATACATCTGCCCCCTGTAAGACTGCATCAAAAACATGGTGCTTTGGGGGACAAAATACATCCAAACTGGCACAACCACCAACACTAACACAGCCAACACTAACCCAACACCATCACCATCACCACTAAAAACATCTCAACCACTCCATTACCCAAGTTGCTACCACAATCACCACCACTACCATCATGACCACCAAAGTCACAACCATCATGACCACCAATAGCACCATGACTGCCGATACTGCTGCCACCACCAGCCCCACCACCACTATCAACAGCATACTGCCACCAATGCTACCACCTCCATTATGACCACCACCATCACCATGACCATCACCATCACTACCACCACCTATGACTATCATCACTATCATCGCTATCATCATGAGCACCTCCACCTTCACCACCATAATTATCAATCACCATTACCACCACGATCAGTGAGTTTACCTGCCAAGTTGGCTTAGAGATAGAGAGGCCACATCTGAGCAACAAAAGAGGTTCTCTGGGGGTGAGTCTTAGGCACAATTATCAGTATGTTAGCCTCTCCTTTGCAGTAACAGATTTCATAATGAAAAGCCCCAAGATCAAGGTCTTGGCCACTAAGCTGGTAGTCCCAAATGTTTTTGAGAATATCAGGAATTCCCCAGCTGGAGAAGTTTAATATTTATACCATTTTACCCAAATAACTCAAGGGGGCTTTTTGAATACTTTTTATTCTCTGCCCAAATTACTCTGGGTTGTATCTGGGCTTCATGCTAACCTGTACAAACCAACAAGATCTCATTTGCTAGTCAAAGTTCCATGTAATTAGGGTATTTGAGTAAACTGACCATACAAGTTAAATTACATAGTGTGCTACAGAAAATAAAGATTTTACACCATATAAACATCACTTCCTTTGATCCCATCCAGAAGGCCAAGTTTCAAAACAGTTAATATCATCCTCTACCCTTTAGTCTGATCTTCCCCAATCTCAACCAAGTCCATTTTGTTCATATCTTCAATCTTTTTCTCAGCCTCTTTAACAGGTGATTCATGGGGCAATGCTGACACTCACAGCTGCTGAATTCTGGCTCTGAGTTCCAGGTGCCAAATAGAAACCTGAATCACCACAGATCAATCATGTCACATACAAACAGTTCAAAATCTCAAAATTTAGAAATAACTGTTACAAATCATGAATAGATGTGACAGCTCTAAGAGTTTACAATCTAGAAATGTTTAAATAAACTTTCTGCTGATAACCCATGCTCCCAGATTCAATTTTCAGAGTTTGCATATTATTATTAGTCCATATTAGTGAGGCATTCTAATGTTTGTCTTTTCATTTCTGGCTTATTTCACTCTATCTACTGTCCTCTCAGTCCATTCACCTTGTTGCATACCTCAAAACTTCATTCCTTCTTGCTACTCCCTCATGCAAAAACATTCTTATATATCAAACTCATTGACTGCTCTAGGTTTCACTAAGTTATACAGTCCCAGTCTTTATCTTCCATCTTTCCTCCTGGTGTCATACATACCCCTAACCTTCCTCTTTCAACTGTATTCCTGGTCATCTTTTTTCAGTGTATTTACAATATTGTGCTACCCTCACACAGTATTGTGCTATCCATTTCTGAATCTACACAATCAATCCTCTAGAACATTCCACACTCCTTCAACATCAAATGCCCAATCTCTACCCTATTTCCATCTCCTGATATCTTCATTTCTACACTCTTCTCCAAACCAATCCCTCCTGTCTTTTTCTATCTGTCTGTAGCACTCCCTTTGGTATTTCCTGTAGAGGAGGTCTCCTTTTTATGAACCTGACAGTGTCTGTTTATCTTTAAATGTTTTAAACTCTCCCTCATTTTTGAAGGACAGTTTGCTGCATATAGGATTCATGGTTGGCAGTTTTTCTCTTTTAGTATCTTGAATATATCATACCACTGCCTTCTCATCTCCATGGTTTCTGCTGAGAGACCTGCAGTTAGTCTCAGTGAGCTTCCCTGGTATGTGATGGATTGTTTTTCTCCTGTAGCTTTCAGAATTCTCTTTTTGTCTTTGACATCTGAAAATCTAATTAGTAAGTGTCTTGGAATAGGTCTATTTGGATCAGTTCAGTTTGGGGTACACTGTGATTCCTGGACCTGTAATTTTATGTCTTTCATAAGAGACGGGAAATTTTCATTATTTCCTCTATTGTACTTTCTGACACTTTCCCCTTCTCTTCTCCTTCTGGAGAATATAGCACATATATTTGTGCATTTCATATTGTCATTCAGTTCCCTGAGACCCTGCTCACATTTTTCCATTCTTTTCCCTATATGTTCCTTTGTGTGCAGAACTTCAGAATTCCTGTCCTGCAGCTCACCGATCCTTTCTTCTGCCTCTCCAAGTCTGCTGTTGTATGCCTTCATTGTGTTTTTCACCTTTTCTATTGTGCCTTTTGTTTTTGCAAGCTTATGAATAAGTTATGCCATTTGTTTTTGCAAGCTTATGAATTCTTACTCATGATCACCCAGTGTTTTCTTTATCTCCAACTCTTTTGTCACATTCTCTCTCAACACGTTGATTTTATTTAAAAGGTTTGTTTGAACATCTATAATTCTTTGTTTCAACTCCTGAATCTCAGTTGAGGTGTTAGTTTCTTCCTTTGGCTGGGCCATATTTTCCTGCTTCCTGATGTGGCTCATGATTTTTTTCTGTCTAAGCATCAGATTTTCTTGATTAGTTTATTCTGTAGGTTGTTTTATCACTTTTGCCTACAGTTTTCTTGTTTGTTGACTTTGATCTCTATTTTTCCTTGTTTCTTTCCCTGGTCAGATGTCAGAATGGCTCTAACCCAGAGTCTTCTCTCCAAAATCAGGCACCCACCGTGGCCTGCCACAGGGATGGGAGGTAGGGACTGGGCCCTGCAGCAAGTTAACTGTGTGTGGTAATAGTACCAAATTATTTTGAAGTAAATCTTAGTCATCACATTATTTTACCTACAAAATTTTAATATGGATCTCTAAAATATTAGGACCCTTTTAAAAATAGTCACTTTATCATACCCATATCTTTCTTTAGGCTAGCCACTGAAATGACAGTTGAGGAAATGGAGGGTGACTTATCCATAAAATACTAACCATTGTTCCTTAATATCATCAAATATCCAGCTTGTAACCTTTTTAAGAAAACTATTTGTTTGAATTGGGATTTATTAAGACATTGCAATTGGTGGACATCATTCTAAATCTCTTTTAATCTAGTATCCACCTAGATTACCCTTAAATTTATCCCTTTTAAGACAAGCTGGGAAGTTTGTCCTATAGAGTTCCCCACAGACTGGATGTAACTGGTTGCAGTAGAACAGTATTTTAATTACCAGCAGACAGTCCATATGATGCATCTGTTGTTTCCCATTTGTTGTTATTATTGTTTCCAATAGGAAATTCTGCTATGATCATCCTTGGATGATCCTTTCTTTGAGATTATTTCCTTGAGGTAGAATTATTGTGTTGACAGATGTGCAGAAATTGAAGGGTTTTATAAACACCAGCCATGTGACTTCTACACTTCGCAACCATCAGGAGCTGGTTTTCATGGGGTTTACTGATTCTAGGAGCTCTCATCACATCCTGCCTGAAAAAGTTTCTTGGATTGTTGCTGCTGGTGTCAGTGCTATGGGAAGCTGGTGCCTGATCCTCTGTGCAGGTGAGTAGACTAAATAATTCCTCTAATTCCTCCCCATGCTACTGCATCCTAACTCAAGATGGCACTTCTCTGGTAATGACTGTGTACACCTGTACCACTAGAAACTTTCACACTGAGTCTCTTAGGATGGACTTCCCCCAAGTAGACCCCGAGGTAAGAACTTGGGTATAAGTAACTTATTTGGAGATAATCCCAGGAACTGCAAGTGAGGAGCAGAGGATGAGAGACAGGGATACTAGAAGAGCCAATGAAGTGTGGTTTAATGATGGGTTATATTTATGGGTAATTGGCTTTCAATCCTGAGGACTCTCTAAGAAATAGTCCGTCTTGCTTGTGCCTCAACTGAGCTGTTCTATAAGTGCACATGTACACTAGATTTTGAAGACTTAATACGCACTCAAAGAATATAATTTATTGTATTAATAATTAATATTTTTAATATATATATTAATATATATTCCATATTGAAATAACATCTTGGCACTATATGAATCAAATATATTATTAAAATTAATCTCACCTTTTGACTTTACTTTTTAAAATGTGGCTATCAGAAAATTTAGAAATATATATGTTGCTCATATTACATTTTTGTTGGGCAGTGCTAGACTTGGAGGAAAAGCTGAAGTAGCTGCTGGATTTTTCAAAATTGGAACATACAGGTGTCATGAGTTGTTCCTCTCATATCCCGATAATATATGATGACCTTTGTGACACTCATGTTTGTGCCCTGCCTGGAAGAATCTGGAGTGAAGTAGGATGAATGACTGGGCAGGGGGAGAAGAGGGCCCTCTCTAACCCAGGCTTGCCCAGGACATCCCCATCTGAACTATCCCCTCCTCTTTCTGTTCCAGGTGTCAGTGTCCTGCTGGCTCTGTCGGGTGTGAAAGGGAAGAATTCTGGAGGTGAGTGTACTCAAAGCCAAAGAGTAGGGAAAAGGAAATCAGGCTCTATAACCTGCTTCCAATGCATGGAAGAAGCCCTTTTCAGTGCAGCCAGCACTAAGTTCCTGCTGCCTTCTGCTATCTCCTTTATCTCCCAAGGAATTTTTCCTCTTCCTTTATTGTCACCATAATCAACTTCATTTATTTAGCCCCTTCATTGCACCAGGCATGAAGCTAAGAAAATTACATGCTCGATCTCATTTAATCCTCATAACTTTCTTGTAAAAAGGTACTGACCTTATCCACAATTGACCAATGACCCTCAACCCTCAGTGGAAGTGAAATGTGAGGGGAAATTGTTAATGCAGAGACCATTATCAAGCTACAATTTGAGTAACTGGGGCTTGAATTTCTGGCAAAATATTGGATATAATATGGAGCATGTACCTCAGAGTTTTGCCCCCAAGCGGAAGTAAGTTGGCTTTTTTATAAACTGACTTATTTCAACTGATTTAGAAATGAGTGTGTGTGGGGGGATTCCAGGGGATTTGGCATTATGCACTGGCCCCATGGTAAGGAAAGGGGACCCTGGTGGTCAGAGAACACCCTTAGTCAAAGAAATGCAAGTGCTCAAAGTTGTTAATTTTGGCTGTCGGGCAAAAGTGGTGACGGTATTCCCAGGTACCAAAAGCTTCTGTGCTGAGTCGTGGGATAACAGTAAAAAGGAAGCCTACAGAGCTGTTCCTACAAAGATCTCCTTCTGACCACTGTGTTCATTAACTTGTAGGTGCTCAATGAGTTTTTCTTGAATGAATGCATGTGTAAATAAATGAACGGAACTCTGTCCCCTGCAGCTTTCTGTCCTTCTTGCACGGAAAACGCTGACTGTCATAACAGTACCCACTGTGCTTGTAAAGATGGATTCCAGTCCAGGTCTGGGAGGAAATACTTCAGTGAGCCCTACGAGAAATGTGAAGGTAAATATACAATCCACACTCATTTTGGGGTCTGGAAGGGGTCGGGAACAACCTTCTATGCCCTATTGTCTAAGTTTTCTGGGGCTGTTTTGACAAATATACACTGGTTGGCTAAGCAACAGGAAACTTGCTCATGGTGTGGGAGGCTAGAGTCCAAAATCAGGGTGTTGGTAAGCCATGCTTTCTCCTGGAGTCTGTGCTGTTCTGGTGATGGCCATCCTCCATCACATGGTGATTCTTCTTTCCTCTGACTTCTGGCTTCTACTTCCCATGTCTAGTTTCCTTTTTTTATAAGGCCTCCATTCATATGGATAGAGGCCCATGCTGATTGAATTCTGTCTCAATAAACAGGATCTTTGAAGAGCTCACACAGAAATTAGCCCACCCTTTAACTAATAATAACATCCTCAAAAGTCCTTTTTACAATTTGCTAAAGTTGCTGGAATGCAATATACCAGAAATGAGTTAGCTTTTTCAATGGGGATTTATTGGGTGTCAAATTTACAGTTCTAAGGCCCTGAAAATGTCCAAATTAAGGCATCAAGAGGAAGATACCTTCTCTGAGGAAAGTCTCCCCACATCCAGGGATCCTTTGTCACATGGGAAGGCACATGGCGATGTCTGCTGGTCCTTCTTTCCTGGTTCTGGTTTCAAAGGCTGTCTCCAAATGTCTCTAGGCAATTCCCTCTCAGCTTCTCTATGCTCTGTTTCTGTGGTTCCTTCTTGCTTCTCACAGGGCATTTACTTTCTTAGCTTCTCTGAGATCTCTGAGTTTCATCTTCTTTTATCCTCTCATGGAGGACTCCAGCAAGGGGATTAAGACCCACCTTGAATGGGCTGGGTCACATTTCTATGGAAACAACCTAATCAAAACATCCCAACCAACAATAGATCTGCACACACAGGGACAGATTAAGAGAACATGGCCTTTCATGGGGTACATAACAGCTTCAAACCAGCACCATCCTATTTACAAATGAGTTCTCATGCACAGAATGCAGGTTAAGATTTGAACAGGTCTTGCTGGGGCACATGCTTCCATCCCTTACACCCAAACACTGTGTTACATAGAGGTATTGGTGTAAAATATTACAAATTGGAAAATATCAGGGGTGGCTCAATAGCTTCAGAGAAGCCCCTTGCACTTATAACCCTCTTACCCTCATCATACCATCCACTGGTTCTTCTGCAAAGGAAGGGAGAAATCCCAAGACACTAACTCTAAAGCACTGAGGTCATCTTCCCTGCAAACTCCATAGGGCAGGGATCATATATGCTTGTTCATCACCATGTCCTAGAACAGAGAACAATGCAGGCACATATTAGACACCCAATGAAAAGTGTTGACTAAAGGAACAAATAAGTGAGTTATTATCTTGACACTCTCATTTGCTTCAGCAAAATGGTGAAGCAGAAAATGGTCAAGTATAAAGGGTGTATTTATTTATTAAACTTTTAATTTTTAAATGATTTTAACTTAAAGAAATGTTTGGCAGTGAGTTCCATAAGGCCATCCATCCATTTAACCTAATGTTAACAGCTTATATGACTGTAGTACTGTCTTAGTTTGCTAATGCTGGAGAATGCAAAACACCAGAGATGGATAGGCTTTTATAAAACGGGGGTTTATTTCACTAAACAATTAGTCTTAAGGCCACAAAGCATCCAAGGTAACACCTCAGCAATCGGGTACCTTCACCGGAGGACGGCCAGTGGTGTCCGGAAAACCTCTGTTAGCTAGGAAGGCAGCTGGCATCTGCTCCAAAGCTCCGGCCTCAAAACGGCTTTCTCCCAGGACGTTCCTCTCTAGCAAGCTTGCTTCTCTTCAAAACATCACTCCCAGCTGCACTCTCTTTCTTCCCCCAAGTCAGCTCATTTATATAGCTCCACCGATCAAGGCCCACCCCGAATGGGTGGGACCACGCCTCCATGGGAACATCTCATCAAAATTATCTCCCACAGCTGGGTGGGGCACACTCCAAGAAAATCTAACCAGCACCAAAACGTCTGCCCCACACAAGACCACAAAGATAATGGCATTTGGGGGACACAATACATTCAAACTGGCACAAGTACCATGATCAAATCCAGGAAATAAATATTGGTTCAGGCTATTGAATTTATTGACATTTCACCAATTTGTCTCCTAATGTCATTTTTCTGCTCCAAAAATGCTTCCTGGGTCCCACATTGCATTTAGTTATCATTTCTCCCTTGTCTCCTTCAATCTGTGCAGCTCCTCATTCTTTCCTTATATTTCATACCCTGACACTTTGATAATACATTATACTCTTTTGCACTTTGCATTTTCATTTGTGTATCCAAGGTATCACTCCAAATCAGTTCATAGAGAGCTTCCCCATTCTTCTTTTCAGCTGTCTAGTCCTCCTTTGTGTGAATGCACCATAGTTTATTCAACTATCTCTTATGTATGGGAATTTAAGTAGTTTCCCATATTTGTGGGAGATGTGTCTTTAGGGTAGAGTCTTAGAAGTGAGATGGCTGAGTGAAAAGGTTTGTACACAGATTCTCCAAAGTCACTTGAGGTTTTGCACCAGTTTGCATTCCCTCCTGCATTGTATGAGCACCTCTTTCCCCACAGTTTTGCCCATGGAATGCATTGTTGTACTTTAAAGTTTTGCCAGTTGGCTAGGTAAGAAATGATATCTCAATATCGTTTTCATTTTAGCCTCTAATTAGGAATAATCTTGAATTTTTTGATAGTTTAGAGGGCCATTTTTACATATTTTTATGTCAATTGTTTGCTCCTGTGTTTCTCTACATTTTTTTCTGTTGGGCTTTCAAAAAGCTGTCTCTCAATTTTTAAACTAATAAATCACAGGTATTAGCCCTTTGTCTGCAGTATATATAGCAAATATTTTATCCCAGTTTGTTAACTGTCTTTTGAATTTGCTTATATAATACTGTTTTTGCCTTGCAGTTAATTTTAAAAATTTTTATGTAGACAAACTCATCAAGGGACTTGAGTCATAATTAGAAAGATTTTCCATATACTGCATTTGAACAGGAAGTCACTAATGTTTAATTCATGTGCTCGTATGGCATCATTTTTATATTAAATCTCTTATCAACCTAGAATTTATTCTTCAGAATGGTATAAAGTATGGGTCTCATTTTATCTCATTAAAATCTACCCTTACCCCAGCAACTTAGAAACCACCTTTATCATATACTAGAAGTTCATATGCCCTTGGTGGTATTTCTGGACTTGGATTTTATCTTTTAGTCTATTTTACTCTTCATGCAAAGGAATAAGGTATGTATAGTTCCAGAGAATAAAAACAGGTATTGTTTTCTTGATTCACAGATATTGATGAGTGTGTGACTGGGCTGGCAAATTGCAGGCAGAGAGCATACTGCAAAAATACAAATGGAAGTTTCTACTGCAGCTGTCTTATAAAATATCTTCTCTTTGACTGGTTGGCTAGTTTCATTGACTTTGATTATACAGAGTGTTATGGTAAGAACCTTCTAATATTCTTTCCACCATGCAAAAGGAAGGGGGAGAGGCTTTGAGAACTCCACCAACTTCAGGCTATGTTAAGAGAGCAGGGCTCTGTCATGGCCTTGTCCTTCATCCTCCATTGTCTCTGTTGATATTTTCATGGAAGTTCCCATCCAAGAGCATGATGTCAATCACCATCTTTAGGTAGATGCCTTAGAAATTTTTATCTCCAGTCTGGGTCTGTTTGCTGGGCTTTCAAAAACACTTCTCTAATTTTCAACTGGACTTCTCTACTTGTTTGTCCCTCACTCACTTTAAATTCAATTTCTATGTCTATATATCTTGATATACAGTAAAAACGATAGGTTAATGAAGTACCTGTGATTCTAGTCCAATGTCGGGGTTTATTCTAGCTTCTTTTCTTTTCTTATTTGTAATTTCTTTGTCTGACAAGGAAAAACCTGGTTTGCACTATCCACAAACTAATTCCTTATTTCTTCAATCCTAGTAAAAATTCAATGTTTTGAGTTAGATTGACTTGAATTCAAGCCCTAGCTCTATCGTTTGCTGCATGAATATTTGTTAATGTACTGACTTCTATATGCGTCATTTTTAAATATGAAAAATAATAGTATCCACTGTATTAGTTATCATTTGCTGTGTAAAAAAATTCCCAATATTTTGCAGCTTAAAACCACAGATATTTATTATCTCACCATTTCTGTGGGTCAGGAATCCGGGCACAGCTTAGCTGGTACCTCTGTTTCAGGGTGTCTCATATCTGCAGTCAAGGTGTTAGTTGGAGCTGGGTTCTCATCGGAAGGCTTAACTGTGGAATGATCTCCATTTAAGCTATCTTCGATGGTTACTGGCAGGGTTCATTTCCTTGAAGGACTAGATTCCTTTGTGGTGGTTGGCAGGAGGCTGCCTCAGTTCTTGGATATGCAGGACTCTTTAGCTTGTCTTATCATGGCACGCATGTGAGATGGGCCTGAAAGAGAGTAGGAACATGACAAACGTCACCATCTTCTATAACCTTGTCTCAGAGAGGACATCCCACTACATCCCATTATCCCCATTATCTTTTCTGTATTCTATTCATCTGTCCACCAGAGAGTGAATCACTAGGAGTGTAGGTTCCATCAAAATTCCCTTTTAAATTTCTACTGTAGAAGACATTTTACACTTCTTAGAAGGGAATTAAGATGGACTGGCGAGCATCAAGGAAGAACCCAACTTGTAGATGGTAGGAAGAAGGAATGTGAGATGGGCCCTTTCCTTTCCCATATTCCATTTTAATGGCTACCTTTCTGTCCTAGAGAATATCAGTGAGATAACATGGTCACCTTTGTCAGTGACCCAGAGTTCATCAGTGAACATTTTGGTGAGTGTGGCAGAACCTGGGCTTGGAAAACATCTGGTTGCACTTACTAAGCTATTCTCTTGCTCATACACTACCATGGCTCCCTATGACTTTCAGGATAGGGCATTTCTCTACTGGGAGTGATTATTTTTCCCTACCACATGGGATATTGCCAACATTGGGAGACATTTCTGGCTGCCACAATGAATGGGAAATTGTGCTGAAGATATCTACTGGACTGAGTCCTGGGATGATGTCATACATCTTACAATGCACAGGACAGATCCCCAAACAAAACATCATCTGGTCCCAAATGTCAACAGTGCTGTTCAAGAATCTGCATCAAACACTTAGCGCCTCAATCCCAATACTTCACACCTTACCTTTCCCCATGAAATTCATTCTTTGTAGGTTCCAGATGTCTCATGCTCTAAGTCTTCATGTTCTTATAAATCAAATGGGGCTAATGATATGAACTTTGCAGAGCTGTGTGTGATAAATGAGGAAACACAAATCAGGTTGATGGCACAGAGCATAGCACCTTAATACTTTTTGCTGCCTTCTGGGATCACCCAATCACACCTACCCATATTCCTGGTTTCTTAAATTTCAGAAAACTTCTAGCTAATTAGTTTTATTTCTTTGAAAGAATAATGTGAATGACAATGAACACAAAAAGGACATTGCAATAACGACTTCCCAGCCACTTCCACGTGTGGAGTTGACGAGACAGAATGAGAGGCTTCCTTCTCCAGGAAAGCACAGAAATTCAGTCCTGGGCAGAGGTAAGAAACACGGAGCTAGCTCCCCGAATGGCCATGATAAATGACTGTGCATCCTGGCATTGTTATCTTTCTTCACTTTTGAGGATTTAAACTGTTAGACCCTCTTAGGTGGATAAGAATGGTCTTCATTGGGGTTTGCCAGAATTAAGGGGAATGAAAGACCCCAGTGTAGAGTACCATAGTATCAGTTATTTCCTTAATTGAAAGATAACATATATACAAAAAAGTGAGAACTTTCAAATTAAATTTAACAAGCAGTATATAGTAAATTTCAAAGAATGCTATGGGTCCCAGTTCCACCATTTCAGTCCTTTCCTTCTAGATATTCTAATAGTACATCAACTAAGAAAAAGAAAAATTATTTCAAGAACATCAACCCGTTGTGTCCCTGTTCCCATAATGTCAACAACTCTTTTCCAATGAACAAATGAGGGTGGTCACTGCCTAGACATCCCTGAATTTGGGAAAGTGATTAAACTAGAGGAAGGGGTAGCAACAGACAAGACAGAATTTAACAAAGGATTATGAATACTGAATCTCTATTACTTTAAATGAATTTTCCATATATATATATATATATATATATATATATATATATATATATATCCATAAACAACACCTTGCTTAGTTTGGCTTGCTTTGGAGTTCTTTAAGAATGATATCACACTATGTATAACGTGTACTCTTTTCTGAAATACTTTTTCATTCAATACCATGTCTCTCAGAATCCATCATGTATTGTGTCACTGTACTTTGTTCCTTTTCACCATTGTGTGTTAAGGTCATGGGTAGGATTTAAGAGGGGTGATGTAATCAGATTTGGCTTTAATCATATCTTGCTGTGGTTCAAGTTTCTATGCTTTTGTTCTATTCCTAGGAAGTGTATTCAGAGGGAAAGAAAGCATGATATCCAACAACAAGCACATACAACGCTGCCAAAGGAAAGCAGCAACAGAGCTAGGAACTGTAAGTTTCCTAGCTTCTGAGGTTTTCCTAGAAGCCATTTAATCAGGATACTACTGTTGAATTCTAACCAAATGGTCAAAACAGCAGTGGATTAAACTGCACAGATATTTATTTTAACCTCTGTAACAACCTGAGTATAAGCTGCTAGGATG
Organism: Choloepus didactylus; assembly: GCF_015220235.1. Taxonomy (NCBI): domain Eukaryota; kingdom Metazoa; phylum Chordata; class Mammalia; order Pilosa; family Megalonychidae; genus Choloepus; species Choloepus didactylus. Next base: position 6,386,182 of record NW_023637606.1, read on the forward strand.
TCTCCATAATGTTCTGCCATCCTCCTCACAAGACTCCTATTTGGTGGTCCAAGTTGGCTCGTCCAGCCCCTGACATCACTTCTGAATTCCAGCTGGTGGAAAAGGGATGGGGAAGGGAACTGCACAGCCCTTCCCTTTAAGTGGATGTACTAGAAGTTACCTGTATCACTTCTGCATCTACATCATTGTACAAAAATTAGTAACATGTTCACACCTAGCTGCAATGGAAACTGGAAATGAAAGACATTTGCCTGCCTATCATTTAAGGTATTTTTAAAATTAAACATCCAGGCAAAGAGGTGTTTTCATTTCTTGACTCTAAGAAGTTATCCCCATGAGTGAAAAGACTCAATGACCATCTTCAGAAATCGGTGTCACTATTAGAAATCTGAGCTTACAAGTTGTCTTTGGAATACCACTGGCTCTGACCACTGCTCTTTTCCTTCTTGTGGTAACTTAAGATAAAATTCACCATTTTAAAACATTATAAAGCCTTCATTTTTGGCATTTTGTCCTTTCTTAAGATGTGCAAGCATTACCACTATCTAAATTTTCAAGAACATTTTCATTTCTCCATAAGGAAACCATGTTCCTATTAGTGATTATTCTCCATTACCCTCTCCACAAGCCCTAGGCAACCATGAATCTACTTTCTGTCTCTATGGAATTACTCATGTTGGATATTTCCTATTAATGCAATCATATAATATTTGTCCTTTTGTGCCTGGCTTATTTCACTTACTATGTTTCTGAGGTTTATCCATGTTGTACCATGTGTCAGTACCTTACTCCTTTTTGTGGGTGAATACTATTTTCATTGGGCCACTGCTTTTTTTTTTCATATATTTCACCATCCATTGAAGCAAATGAATAGTTATGCTGTTTGTTTATGACTGCTTTTCTAATTCTTGGAAGACAGAGGTGAGTGATTCCAATTCTGATCAAGTAGTAAGTTTTCATTTCACTGAGTATTCTAGAGACTCACCACACCTCAGGAAGCACTGAGAACCTCTGTGCAGGTTTGGTTGTCCAGCCCCCATACTGGGAGATCACATGCTTGTGGGATAGATGGACCAATACTCACAAAGAATCTTTCCTCTGGGGCATAGGTTTCCTTCTGTGCACAAATGAACACGGCCTTCAGAATTCTGGATGATGCCTGGAGCAACCAAACCACCACCGTTTCTCTGAAGGTAATGACGGAGTCTTCTTCCCTAATCATGTTTTGAATTTTGAACACCTTGGGGACACTTTGGGTGCAGAAAGACTCTTCATAGTCAATGGGATATGGGTTAACATTTAATTAAAAATAGTTGTAAACTTTTTAAAACTACCATACAGTTAAATTGACTTTTTTGTTTGTACAGTTCTGTGAATTTTATCATGAGAAGATTTGTATAACCACTTCAACAACCGGGAAATAGAATAGGTCCAGGTCCATTACCCCAAGACACTCCCTCATGCTGCCCCATAATTTCCTACTTCCCGTAAATCCCCAATCTGTTCTCTCTCACTATAGTTCTGTCTTTTCAAGAATGTCATATAATGCAACCACACACTATGTAGCCTTCTGAGTCTGGCTTCTTTCACTCAGCATAATCCATTTGAGATTTATCCATATTGTTGTGTATATCAATAGCTCCATTATGATTATTTACTATTAGTGACATTTAGTACATTCCTAATATTGTGACATCATCACCACTCTCTACTTCCAGAACAATTCCAACACCCCAAAAAGGAAATACTGTGCCCTTTTAATCAGTCACTCCTCATTATCCCCTTCTCTCAGCCCCTGGCAACCATTAATCTACTTTCTATCTCTATGGATTTTCCTATACTTAGCATTTCATATAATTGGAATCATACAGTAATTGTCCTTTTGTGACTGGCTTCTTTCACTGAGCATCATGTTTTCAAGTTTAATGCATATTGTAGGGTGGATCAGCACTTCATTCCGTTTTATTGCTGAGCATTATCCCATTGTATGCATGGACCCCAGCATGTTTATCCTTTCATCTCTTAAAGGGCATGTGGATTTTTTCCAACTTTTGGAGATTGTGATAGAATTGCTCTAGAGATTCATGTACAGGTGTTTATGGAAACTTAAGATTTCTTTTCTCTAGGGAAAAACCTTGGTGTGGGATTTCTATGTCATTGCAGTTATAGATATCAAAACAGTTTTTCTTAAATCTTAAGTTGAACATATGGATTTTGCTATTAGATTTATAATTTTGATTATTTTTGTATGGAAATAAGAATACTTTTCATTTATAATTAAATTAAACTTAATTCATTAGTGTAACATATTAATAAAATATACATTCATTCATAGGTTATTCAGATTAAATTTCCATAAATAATTGTCCCTGTTTAGAAATGTAGTTAAATTCACACAAATATTTATGATATATTTACAAATATTCAATCTCCCTAATTATTAAATGGGGAAGATTTGCAAATCTAACAAATGACATCTTCAGGCTCTTACAAGCTCATAAATTCTATCAATCAACCAATAATAAATTCAGACTCTTTAAACATTCAATGTTTATAAATAAGCACATTCTCTTAAAATGCTCATATTAAAACCACAGATCAAATTGCTTTCTAGTCATTTATATATCCTCTATGAAGAAATGTCTATTCATGTCTTTTAACCATTTTAAAATAAGTAGTTTGACCCTTTATGGTTGAAATGTAGGATTTCTTTATATATTCTCTATTGTAAAACCTTATGGGAGATGTGGTTTCCAAATACTACCTTCAAAAATATTCCATTATTTATTTTCATCATAATTTATTTAATCAATCTGCTGGATATTCAGTGAGGCTTCCCCAATTTTTCCTATCACAGAGAATAGTGAAACAAATATATTTGGACAATATCCTTACACATTTAAAAATACTTCCTGAAAGGAAATTGCTGGATTGAAACATATGCACAATTGACACTCCTATAGGTGCTAATTTACTGCACTTCATAAAGCTTATGTTAAGTTGAATTTTCAATGGACTTCTTGATGCACTTTTTCACTGGGCAGTAGTGTATATACTCCCCATCCATTTTCCTGATAAGAGAGGACACTTGTTATTTCGTTGCTGAGAGAGAGAACGAGAGAGAGAGGAAAAGAAAGCTTTTTTTCTTGCAGGAAACGGCTGAGAGCTTTGGCACTGTGCTTGAACAAACACACACATGGTCCACCTTTACCAAGGAAGAGACATCCACCATGGCCACGGTCTTGCTGAAGAGTGTGGAGAGTATCATGTTGGCTGCTTTTCTGAAACCATCAGTGAATGCCAGTCAGACAATTCAGAGTGAATATTTAGGTAGGGCATATCCTTCATGTCAAGGTCATGCCCACATACTTTTTCTGTGGTGTGACCTTGACAGTGTTATTCTCCATAACTTTCCTACCTAACCATTTTCCCACCTGTTTCAAATACCTGAACTCACAGCCATGCCACTCTAATCATGTTAACATCTCCCATTTACGGAGTTATTTCTGGGTCCCAGGCACTGTGCGAAGAATGTGTCATTAATTTATTCAAGAAATATCTGTTGATTGCCTACTACATGTCAGCTCTCCCTTCTGGGCTCATGGTAGGACTGTACATCCTGGCTGATTTGGAGTTAGATGGGACTTGTGACTTTTTCAGACAAATGAATTGTGAATGGAAATGTCTAGACCTTTCTGTCCCTGTGCTATCATAACTTGCAATATTCCAGATCATAGACGTTCTCTTTGTTGGTCCCAGAGTTAGGACACAGAGAGCAGAGCCCCAAGTCAGGTTACTATGGACACACAGCACTAACGGGAAATAAACTGGTATCATGAATGCTCAGAGATTTGGGGGTTGTTTGTTACTGCTGCATGACTGACCCTGTCATGACTGATACAACTTTGGCATTACAGCCCTCAGCATGCATGATCATTGACTCCTTGGGCATATTGGGTGCTTTCAGCATTTTCTAGCAGCACACCACTTTTATAACGTAGCCCTATCCTAACAGTGTCCAGAAAGCTAAGAGTTGCAAGTACAATATTTTGTGGACTTTCACCAGTAGTAAATAAATCTTTCCTTAAACACCTTATATTTTACTGAGGTGATTCAGACAACAACCAGACACCTGGTATATCAGGTGGACACAATTATATTGAGAAAAACAGAGAAGACTAAGGGTAGGTTAGAGCAGGTGAGGCTAGGGTGCGAGGATTATTATTGAATAATGTATGTTCAGGGGAAGCTTCATTGATAAGGCAGTTTTTTGGCAAACATCTGAAGGAAGGGGGCATACAAATATCTAGCAGAAGATCAAGGGAATGAACATAGGGTGATTCAGGGATCAACAAAGACTCATATTGCTGAAATGAAATAGGGGATGATGAAAGCAGTAGGAAAGGATTTTGTAGGTAAATGCAGGGAATTTGGATAATATTTGGGAGTAAGATGAGGTGGGAGCATTGGAGAGTTTTGAGAATAAACAACGCATCATCTGGCTTATATTTTTATAAGCTTACTCCAGTTATATGATCTATTTTATTCCAATGAAGGACCAATGTATTTGGATCTGCAATTATTGCCATATTACAGGTGAAATATCAGGTGCTAAGAGAGGTTAACTCGTTGCTCATAGATACTCAATTGGTGAATGGCTGAACTGGACTCTTAGCTCCATCTGACTTCAGAACCTGATCTCTGTCCAACATGCTGAGGTTGCTCCAGTTCCTTCCCATCATTCCCTATGGCTTTTAAAAACTTCTCTAAATTTGTAGTGCCAGAATACAACACCCTGTCTTCTTCTACCACAGCTGACTTCAAGCCCATCTTTACCTGATACTGTTTCCCTCCCTAAGATGTGAGAGCTCAGTCCTAAAGCTCCATCTGTGTTTACCCATTGGTGCTATCATCCCCTTATCTTTCACCAGAGGCTTCAAGACGTGTCCCATGATAACTGGTGTTTCCATTCTTCCCTGTGCTTGCAACCATGGGTTTGCACCTTTGATGGACAGAAATCAAACTCAGGAGTAACTTTCTGGGTGACTTCATGCAAATTTTCTGTGTATCCTTTCAGATATTGAAAGCAAAGTCATCAAAGAAGAATGCTATGAAGAGAATATAGACTTTAATTTGAAAGCCAAAGGGGACACGATGAAGATTGGATGTTCCACAATAGACGAATCTGGATCTTCAGGTATAGATACACAACCCAGGATCCAGGAGAATGGCTGTGGTATATTAAATGAACAAATATTTACTGATCACCTCCTAGGAGCAATGCTCTGAGAGATGTTGTGGAACAAATGATGATGGTGGTAGAAATGGCCATGACCTCAGGGAGCTTTCCATATGATAAGGAAGTCATCATTAAACAAACAATCTCACGATACTGGAGTATTTATAGCTCTGCTGTTCAATATGGGAGCCATGGGCAACAGGTGACTACTGAGCACTTGGAATGTCTTTGAGATGTGATATAAATGCAAAATACACACCATCTTTTCCTTTGTACTATGAAAAATGTGGCAACTAGCAAATTTTAAATTACATAAATTGCTCAAATTATATTTCTACTGAGAGGAAGCACTCAGATTATTATGTTGGGGGACCAAGAAGTCCAGGAACGTTGTGCCTTGAGATGGTGAACAAAGCCTTGGGGATACTGCGGTGTCCGTTCAGTGTGGGGCAGGAGCAGGTCTAGGACACAACCTTGAAGGCACCAACATTTACAGGGAAGACAGGGAAGGGAACTCCCACCAGAGACCAAAGAGAAATAATGATAAATATGGGAGGCAAAATTATTTCCCAATCTTGAATTGGATTTTCCCTTTAAAAAACATAGCTCAAATTTCTTTTTAAATGTGTCCAAGTTTTGTCCATGGAATATCACCTCAGAATTATTTTTATGGTTCTGATGATAATCACTGTCCTGGAAGTGTTTTGGTATTTCAGCTCTCAGAGCCCACCAGTAAGGTAAAAGTGTGAGATGTTAAAGTGTGTATGGTTTGTGTGTGTGTGTGTGTGTGTGTGTTGGGCCATCTATAATTACCTCTTAACATGTTTCCCATTTCTTTTCCTTTGGGGCATCTTGCAGGGACTTCCGGGGTGGCTTTTGCCTCCTTTGAGGGCATGGAGTCTGTTTTAGATGAGAGCTTCTTCCAAGACCTTCAGGCCCCCTTGAACAACTCCAAGAGGAAGCTGAAGATGAATTCTCGCATTGTCCGAGGCATCTTGACTGGCGAGAAGGACAATTTCTCAAATCCAGTTACCTACACTTTGGAGAACATCCAGGTTTGTGATGAGTTCTCCACTGAGGCCTCTGTTGATCCATTGAGAACTTGCCTGTCCAGTAGGCTTAACTCCCATTTTGATGGAGATACACCAAGGCTGGAAGCCTCCACATTTCTAGAAGGTCAATATCATTCTCAAAACCACCTCTATAAGAATGAGCTCTCCTATTTCTATGTGTTGTTGTTCCATTCAGCAACAGGAACTATATAGGCTAGATGACTTAACGTGGACAATGGAACATTTACCAGTGGAGTATTTACATTGGCTTTGAGAATACCAATGATAGAGACAGATATGGAATCCAAACCATTTCTCATTTTCATGAACCTAACGTCTGTTATTTGGAGTTATGAGACTTGATTCCACTTTCTCTTCTCTATAATACTTCTCAATATACCCAACCAGTCATAGAAGTTTTCTTAAATTACCCATCTTCTCACCTCTGTATATTTTTCAAATATATTTTTCTTTTCTGGTAAACTAAAATAAGTCTTTATAATTAACTTGATTATTATTATTATGGAGAATATTCCATCAAGTTACACATTTGATTCCAGACCAACTCCATACCCAGCCTCATCTTCTACTTCTCTCTTTCTCTTGCTGTATCTCACAGCTCTCAAGCCATCCTTTCCTTATTTCAGTTTTGAAAATGCATCAGTTTCCTTCTTACCTCAGGTTATTGGTAAATGCTGTTCCTTCTGGTGAAAATACACTGCCTTCACCAGTATTCCCATGTAAACATTATTCATCTGAATAACTCCTATTCATCTTTCATGTCTCAAAAATCATTTTTCAACTGTCTTCGTGTTCCTCCACTGCACTCTAGCAGATTTTTAAAATTTCTATTTCACATTCTTAAGACACTGTTATTTCATTACTATTATTAACAATATTTCTCTGTTTATTTGATTTTCATTGGTTTCTATTCCAACTGCACTATGTTCTCCTAGGAGGCAGGGACTGTGTTTGTTCTATTTGTCAGTTTCCAATGGACAGTGTGGATCAAAGCACATATTAGTGCTTAATAAATTCATATTGAGTGAATGAGTGGATAAATGAATGACTCTGTGGGAGGTTTTATTGTGGATTTGATGAAAGGTGTTTTCCCCTAACAACCAGATTGTGGCTGCCCCATTGGATTGGCCATCACTGCCAAGAGAAATACCAGTATTCTCTCCATTCCCTACAGAGTGTAAATCTCACCTTCCTGCCTCAAACAGTTCTTGAGTTTGATGACATTGAATCTATTTGAGGAGGATTCTCAGATGACCAGGTTCTTTGATATTCCAGCCAAAGCAGAAGTTTGAGAGCCCCATCTGTGTTTCCTGGGACATGGATGTGGAGGGCGGGAGGTGGACATCCTCAGGCTGCGTGATCCTCAGTGCTTCCAAGACACACACCGTCTGCAGCTGTAAGCGTTTTGTGAACCTGGCCATCATCATGGCTTCTACAGAGCTCACGGTCAGTACTGATGGGCTGTGCTCTGGCTCCATGAGTGTCTGGCCCCAAATCTAGTGGGAGAAAATATTTACTGAACAACTGCACATACACATTGTGGTGCTGGATTGTGTAGGAAGGAGTCATGGGGACAGAGGGGGTTTGTGACATACCTCTGCCCTTGGGGAATACATGGTCTGGTTGTGAATTCAGGAAACTCACACATAAAATGAGAAATAATGATCCTATAGAGACTAAGAACAATATCATTCACAGATCCTATTTACCAGCATCTATTGTGTGCTGAGCCCTTTAGTTTCCATTAGCCATAGTCTTTATCATTTAGCCTCCACGTTTAGTCTTTTTAAAACCAATGTTACCGAATAGAAGACTGAGGGCCAATACCCTGTCATCATGAGTTCTGGAGGTGGGATTCGAACCCAGTGCAGTCTATTCTCTTATCTACCACGTCCCATATCATAGAGGGGAACCCATGCCATGGTTCTTGGAGTAACTTTAATATCCTTAACACCCAGAAAGTACTCAAATATATTTTAAAAATTAATTATGGACAATGGCATAGTGAAGGACTCAGCTTGTCATGTTTTACTCTGAAAAACTAGTGAATCTCTGGATATCTGCATATCTTGTGGGGTTCAGTGCAAGAAACAGAAAACACTCAAGTTCTGCCAAGCAGAAGGGATTTAACACAGGGAATCAGCTCCTTATAATATTGCTGAAACAGATGGAGGTTCTGAAGTCAGTGGATGGTCACTTGGGTTTTGGCTTCAAGGTCACCCCACTACAGCTGTGATCTGGAGATCAGAAACTGCTTCTTCTATGTTTCCTCACTTCCATGTAATTGGCAACTGGACAGTTGAAAAGAGAAGCTCAGCCACAGCTAACTCTTGACTGCTGGCCCTACTTTGTTGCTACAACTGCTGCAGAAAAGAGTGTCTGTCTCCTTGCTATTTTCCACCTGTCTGCCTTCTAAAATGTCATGGATTCATCTCCTTGTAGAACATAAATTACATCCCGGATCCATCCTTAGCCCAAAGGGATTCTGGGAAATGTAGTTTGCAGATATCCTCTCCATGCAATACATGAGGTGGGACACAGGTCAAGGGCAGGATGTGTGGTGGATGTCAATGGATGGCAAGGGATGATGATGGACAATATCTTGTTCACTTGTGTCAGAGGGAGAAAACGTCTTCAGCCCTTTCTGCCCAAGCCAGGCTGCTGGCTCATTCTTTTTACTGCCTGGTGGGTGTTGTTCCTTCTCTGACGACAACTCTGGATCTCCTTGCTGACAGATGGAGTACTCCTTGTACATCATTAGCCACATGGGCCTGACCATCTCCCTGGTGTGCCTCGCCTTGGCCATCGCCACATTCCTGCTGTGTCGTTCCATTCGCAACCGCAACACCGACCTCCACCTGCACCTCTGCATGTGCCTCTTCCTGGCCAAGATTCTCCTCCTCACCAGTGTAGACAAGACCAACAACCAGGTCTCATATTCCCCAGGCTCTGCCTCCTTATCCCATACAGCTCTGTCATCTCCTTATTTGCCTCTGCTAATCCCTACCCAACACCCTCTGTGCTCGTCTCAACCTCAGGAGATTTGCAATTGCTGCACCCTGTCAGAAACACTTTTCTCCCAGCTCCTCCTCTGTTTGACTTCTTCTTGTGATAGATATCAGGCTAAATTCACTTTTATGATCGAATTATATAATGTGGTCCTTCTTATCAGTTTTCTCTCTCCAGTGATTCTCACCTGGTGTGATTCTGTCTCTCAGGTTATATTTGACTATGTCTGGAGACATTTTGGTAATCACAACTGGTGAGTGGGGGTGGCTGTTACCAGAAATTAGGGAATAGACACCAAGGATGCTACTGCTAAACATCCTATAGTGCTTAGGTCAGCCCACAATACAAAGAAATATCTGTCACCAAATGTCAATAGAGTTACAGGTGAGAAATCCTACTGATACATATCAGTATACTTTGTTTTATCCCCCAGCAGTTATTTGAATATTGATTATTGTTCATTAATTATTTGTTGTTTGTATTTTTACATCCATCAGTGGACTGTGAGCACCAGGAGAGCAAGGATTTTGGCCAGTCCACTCCCTATAACAAGGCTAGACACAGAGTAGAGCTTTGGGTTTCCCAAAAGGAACAGTTTTGAAATTTTGGTAGTATGATGCAATTTTATGTAAAACTGACCCTCTTCCTGTGGGCTGTTTATCTTCCCTTACACCTTTAGAACTAAAGGACAGAGGTGCCCCTCATCCTTTTGACCAGTGATTGACAAATCTTTTTTGCAAATAGCTAGATAGTAAATATTTTTGGTTTTGAGCACCATATGGTTTCTGTCTGTTTCAACTACTCAATCTGCTTTTGCAGAGCAACCTTAGTCCCACCTCAGTCCCCAGCAATCCAGAATGGTTGGACAGCCTGCCAAAGGGGTGGTTTCATTTCCTGTTTAGAACCACTATGTATCTCTAAATATTTGTGGGATGAGTAATGGATCAAGTTTGAGGAACTCCAATGGAGGCAATCATGCCTCTGCCTTCCTCCTTTCAAGTGTGCTCCCTGCATGGGGATCCTGAGTGTGCATTTTTCCTCTCTCCAGTTGGGATGCGCCATTATCGCTGGCCTTTTGCACTACCTGTTCCTTGCCTGTTTCTTCTGGATGCTAGTGGAAGCTGCCATGCTGTTCCTAATGGTCAGGAACCTGAAGGTGGTGAATTACTTCAGTTCTCACAACATCAAAATGCTGCACATGTGTGCCTTTGGCTATGGACTGCCAGTGCTGGTGGTGGTTGTCTCTGCCAGTGTACAGCCACAGGGCTACGGGATGCATAATCGGTGAGTGACGTCCCTTTCCCTGAAGACCCTTCTGCTAGGATTGATGATAACAATTACATGAATAAGGAGAGCAATCATGGAAACAGAAGCTGTGGCTACCATTGAGTTATTTTATATATTGTTGGATTCAAGGCTGCCATGTACAGGAGCACAGCTTGTGCATGACACAAATCCTGAGGACACCATGTATACTGTAGTGTAGGCAAATTGCACTACTGTATCCAGGAGACTTGATCGTACAGCTTTAAAATCATAGACTTGGAGTCAATCTGCTTGGATTTGAATCCTGGCTTTACCACCTTTAACTGTGCTCCCTTGGGCAAGTTATTTAACCTCTATCTGCCTCCCTTTCCTCATGTATAAAATGGGGCTAATAACAATGCCTACCTCCTTGTGTTTCAATGAGGATTAAATGAATTGTTATCTGGAAAACATTTAGAATAGTATGGCATATAGTAAAGCAAATATGAACAAGATAATTATTAGAATCACCATCATTACATCCTTTGTCCATTCCAGAAAGGTGTATGTTTATAACATGGTTCCATGGAAGAAGATTTGAAGTTGGACACTGGTGAACACTAATTTTTAAAAATATTTCTGCATTTAATTTACAGTGTATTAAGAATATTACCAGCATACCAGACTCATGATTTCACAGACCTGACTGTATGGTATAGGTAAAAAGTGAGTCAAATTTGAGGAATAGCAAATATAAAAGACAGAACTGGTTGTATGTGGACAGGGTCTAGACTGTAACATGCTGTAATATATTAAACTCTTTGATATACCCTTGATATAGTGTTATCATCCCATTTAGTATATAAAGAAAATGAGGCTCAGGGTAGTGAAAAGAATTTTCCACCATTACACAGTGAGAAAGGGGCTAAAAGAGACTTGAATCTTTGTCTCTCAAGTTTTGGGTCCCCCTGATTACCCCTGTGCTATAGGCACTTTGTTGAGCTGTGTTTGGGTCATTAAGCACCCACGTTCCTCTCTGCATGATAATGGTTTATACTTCAGGTGAGGACAGGAGTCAAGGAAGGAAAGGAATTCATATTCAATGAGCACTCATCATAACATAAATCCTTAAGATTTACATATTATGGTCTCTCTGATAATTTTCAACCAAAATCTTATGGGTTAAGAATTAGGGTTTGTATTTATAGAAGAGGAAATTAATTTTCTATCTGGTGGTGGAAGTTGCTGGGGGTCACATTCCTACTAAGTGTCAGAGCTGGCGTCTGAGTGTAGATGTGACCGTCTTGTCTGGAGATGGTGGTGTCTAGGCAAGGATGCCATTATGACGTCTGATGTTGGTGAGAGCAGGATAAGCCATGGAGTAAAACAGAGAAGGATAATGGCATTAGGCGCTGAAAAGTTCATGTAAGGCTTCCTGGAGGAGGGGGAACTTGAATGAGCCTTCAGAGCTCTACTGAAACGTACCCAGGCTACAAGGAGAAGGGTGACAACACAGGTGAGGGCAAAGCCTGTTCCTGGGAGAGTTCAAGCAGGTTATAGAACAGTCTGACAGTATTGAAAGGAAGGGAAATTGGGAGTATGTATGGAATTTGGAGAATACTTTCTATGCTGTGGAAATACAAAGAGGAATAGCACTGACAAGGATTTCAGGTTATCCCAGGAAGCACCAAGAGGGGAGTGTGGAAGTGAGGTAGGGAAGAGGAGGAGTCAATATAGGGTGTGTTCATGAGAAGATGACTGCTTTTGGCAGTTGTCCTCTGGGAGGCTGCATTCAGGTTAAGGTTGGGTAAGGGGTGTATTAGGGTTAGGGTTAGTGTTATAATTACAGTTAGGATTATGGTTAGGGACAAGGAGACTACAGAGCATGTTCCTCAGTTTTCCCATCCAAGGTATGAGGAAACTGGGTTATATAAGGTAAGGGCAGGGTTTGAGTTAGGGTTAGGGTTACAGCGGGCATTACAGGCACTGTGTAGAACATGCACCACTTTATCCCACCCAAGTGACATAGTGCTGGGATATCTTTTGACCCTTCCCTCCCATTAGTGAATGGTAAGAAATAACTCTCCAGCAGTTTAGTCTGCTACCCTTATGCAGAGATTTAAGTTGTCCATCTTTACTGAGAGCTGTAAGTCCTGAAGTTACATGGACAACATCTTTTGCATGATGCAATTTTTCTACCTTTTTATAACTTTACTACTCAAGACTTACATTCCATGGAGAGAACATCTGGTTGTCTTAATTTCATTCTTTTCCCTCTCTTAGTGAGGGGGGGGCATATTTCTACCAAGAAAATACTGCAGTCCTGATACTTAACATGGAAGATTGTTGGGTGATGAAAACAGAAAATAGCCACTAAAAACATGATGAAAAAAGACAATTCCCTCTCTTTACCTTTTAAACAAATAAGCATAGAATGGTATACACCAGAGGTGGGGGCTGGGGACACAGAGAGGTGAAGAAGACAGGTGTAGTCCAAATTGTCATATAGTTCAGAGTTTAGCAAGGGAAGACAGACAATCTACAAGTAAAGAGACAACTGAACAATAAAAGTTATGATAGCAATAGGTGATATTTTAAAGAGCAGTGTGAAGGGGTGGGAGTAGGATACTTTAGGTAGGGACAGTCAGGAGTGGCTTCTCAGAGGAGGCTACATTTGAACTATTTGACTGACAGGGGCATCAGTGGAGTTCTGGGCAGAAGAAAAGGGATTACAAAGGTTCTGAATTGATGATGAACTGGATCAGGTACTAGATGAAGGTTTCAGGTACATCTGCCCAGTAAAGTGGTCTGAAAGAAGATTCCCTGTGGTCCAAATGTAACCAAACCTGGGCCTGTTCCATCATAGGAATTTTCATCAGTCACGTCTCCCAATATTCTCCTGCTTCGGTGCCTGTGATGGGGCATGAGTAACTGTAGAGTCATGACTTGAGAGCAAGTGACTTCTGTTTCTCTCCACAGTTGCTGGCTTAATACAGAGATGGGATTCATCTGGAGTTTCCTGGGGCCAGTTTGCATAATCATTATGGTAAGTAAATTGCTTGGTGAAGTGTGTTCTGGAGGAGGACCCAGGAGAGTGATCAGGAAGACTCATCTGACATGGTCACTCCTCTTTTTAAGAGTTCTCCATTCTAATCTGTGATTCTTGAGGTTTCCAAATTAGAGTGTAATTCACTTAAGTTGTGAATTTTTCATGCCAAAATGCAAAGGCCCTGGGAAGGACCGAATCTTATCCGTCATTTGTTTTTCAATATGATAGGTATAAATATAGTCTCTCCTAAGTACAGATGTTAAATGAGAGAAAAGTTAGAAGATTAAGAGCAATTGGGAGGGGATGGAGTGAGAGAGGGGAATGATGAGAGGGAGACAAGAAGCCCAGAGCTCTTGAACACCTTCTCCTTACTTCAAATGCAGTCGCCACAGTCCTGCTAGATGCTGATTTCCTGACTCTCTCTCATGGTTGTTTGTTTCCCTGCATCATTTGTAACTCTGACCTTGAGGTCACATCGATGGATCTAAATCTTGGAGTTGCTGAGGGTATATTCCTTCAGAGACATTTGTTCTTACTTCTGTGAGATTCCTTGGGGATATTATCAACCTGAAACCACTTAAAAATGAATTTCTCACCTCAGTTTTTCCCAACTATGTAGGTAGTGTTAATTTGAACTCATGGGAGGACAACCTGTGCTTTGCATTGCCTCCCTTCTCTTCCCACTTCCCTTATGTTCCCTTCTCTTTCTTTTGCTTCTCTTATCTTCCCTTTCCTTCTCTCCTCTCCTTTTTTCTCCCCTCCCCTCCTCTCCTTTCCTCTTCTCTTTCCATACCTTCTATTTGCTCTTTGTTTCTGTCCTCTACTTCCCTTCCCTCTCTTCTTCACTTTTCTCTTATTTCTCCACTTGGATCCAAAGCCTAGACAGAAAATTAGCCTTTTTTCCTCTCTTTGCAAGGATTTTGTTTTCTTGTTTATGCCAAAAGTCATCAAGAACTCTCCCCCAGGTTCTCCTCACATGAGTGGTGGTTGTGGGGTTCACACCATGCATGTGAAACACTAGCACGTGTTGACCAAACATTTGAGCCAGTATATGTGCAATGATGGAAATAATGGTAATACGTTCATCCTGTCCATCCCCAAAGCTTCAAGGACATTTGACTTCCTGAAGGTTTTAATAATTTGGGAAAAAACCCAGGAGATCCTCTTCCCCCTCACCAGCACCACAGGGGACACTTGGTAGTGTCTGATGACACATTTTGTTGTCAGAACACGGGATGTATGTGCTCTTGGCATCTAGTGTGTAGGAACCAGGGATACTGCTAAACATCTTATAATGCACAGAATGGTCCCCACCACCAAGAATGGTCCATCCCCAACTACTGACAGTGTCCTGATTGAGAAAATTGCCTGGGGCTCTGTGTGTCCCTGTCTGAGATGCTGAGGTCAGGCCTTACAGAAAATGACTTTGTCCTCTTCCGCAGGTCACAGCCTATGTCCTAAACCCTGGTCTTGATCCTAACTTCCTGGGGGCATCCCTTCTGCTTGACTTTATAGGTCAACTCCATCCTCCTCACTTGGACCCTGTGGATCCTGAGGCAGAAACTTTCCAGTGTCAATGCCGAAGTCTCGACACTCAAAGACACCAGGTGCAGTCCCTCTTCCTTTCCTACCTCTTACAGTCTTCCTTCTTCCAGAAAGTTTTGCGGAATTCCAGGTCCTGTGCCCATAATAGAAGGGTGATGAGGCCGGCTTAGAATAGCACAGGGTCTAGGACTGGAACAAGACTGGGGCTCAAACCCCAGCACTACCACTTATTTGCTGTGTGACCTTAGGCAAGTTACCTAACTTCTCTGATGCTCAATGTCCTCATTGATAGACTGGGAATATCAATATTCTCACTTTAGGAGGGTTATGAACCACTCAGCTGAGCGATAAGGAGAAGTGAGTGCTGTATATATTACAGTTATCAATTCTCTTTTCCATTGTTCTCCTGTGCATACCTATAGGTGCACATTTACAAAAAAATGGAACAATAACATTTCATTTCCTGTAACTTTTTTTTCTCTTAATGGATACTATGTCAATATACTATGTCAATCAGAAATTCTTCTACAACATAATTTTTGCATATTATTTGGTACAATGATACAGCACAACTTATTTAAATTGCCCCCTTATTCTTGGATATTTAAATTATTTGTTTTTTTTGTTCATTTGTTTTTTGCTGTTATATACCATATTGCCTGGAAAACCCTGTTGATAAATCTTCTTCCACATCTGTGGTTATTTTGTTATGAATGGTGAAATTGCCTGAGTCAATAGGAAGGTTGAATTGCAACATTTTTATTATATAGGGCACATCATTTTCATGAAAATTTTCTCAATTTATGTGACCAAAAAAAATTTGCAAGAGTACTTGTTTCTCTGCACCTGTGCCAATCCTAGGGTTTATCCTTATTTTTTGTTTTGGCATTTTAGTAGGTGACATATACTATATCATCATTTTCATTTCATATATATTAATTTATATAATAGATGCAAGACTTTTTCACATTCTTAAAGACCATTTGTGTTCCTAACTTCATCAATCTGCTATTTAAGAACCTACTAGAACCAGACATTTTGTAGATTTCATTGTTAGTCATGTACTGATGTCCTTTGGTTGCTTTCCTCAGTGTCCCACCCACTTTCCACCAAATTTTTTTAGAGAAAACTTAATGCAAAAGGTAAAACAATGTCAATACATGCAACAGTTAAAACAAAAAAGTAACAAAGGGAAAACATGAAAAGCAATTCCCGAGGTCACCAGACCTCTCCCACTTGAAGCAACCCTTATCACTTGAATTATGCTTCCTTCCAGAATATTCTGTGCCTACACATTCATCTTCCATGGATAAATGATTGAATGCTGTACATATAATTTTTTATTTTGCTTTGTCCACTTGATAACATTTCATATCAATACTTACGGCTAATGACAATTAACAATGTTTATTTTGTGCCAGATAGTTTTAAGCACTTTAAAGCCTTTTCGTCTCATCATTCAATCTGCAGAACAAACTCATGGCATAGGTATTTCATTATCCCTATATCAAAGTATGGAAACTGAGGCACAGGTATGTGAAATAACACATAAAGTCAGGGAATGATTTGGTCAGAATTTGAATGCAGCGGTCTGTACCTTACCCACTACAGCATGTTGTCATTCTCATTGCATTTCACAATGTGACTGTAATCTGCTTCCTCTCTCTATGGATTTGCCCATTGCAGACATTTCATATAAATGTAATAATACACTATGTGCCTGGCTTCCTTCAGTTAGCATGATGTTTTCAATACTCATCCACTCTATAGCTTGTATCAGTATTTCATTTTTTTTAATGACTGAATGACATTCCATTGTGTAGACAGAACACATTTTGTTGATCCATTCATCAATTGTTGGGCATTTGGGTAGTTTCATTAGGGGAACAGAGAGTTACTGTTTAATGTGTGCATTTTGCTTTTTGAAATTTTATGTGGTAACAAATATATAATATCAAATTTGTCATTTTAATTATTTTTAAGTGTACAATTCCATGATATTAATAACATTTATAATATTGTGCTGTCATTCCCATGTTACCAAAACTTTTTTCATGACCCCCCAAAAAATTCTGTACTTATTAAGCAAATTAAGCAAACACTTCCCATTCCCTCCTCCTTCCTCCTGATCCCTGATAAATGCTAGTCTACTTTATGTCTCTATGAATTTTCTTAGTCTGCATATTTCATACAAGTGGGATTGTGCAACATCTGTCCTTCCTTTTCTGGTTTATTCCATTCAATATAATGTATCAAATTTCATCTATGTTGCAGCATGTAGAAGAATTTCATGCTGTTTTGCAGCTGAATAACATTCCATTATTTGTGATACCACATTTTTTAATCCATTCACCTGTTGATGGACACTTGGGTTGTTTCACTTTTCCTTTTGTTTATTGTGAATAATTCCCTGATGAACCCTGGTGTACAAATATGTGTCTGAGACCCAGCTTTCAATTCTTTTGGGTCTATACCTAGAACGGAATTGCCAGGTTAGCCAGCATCTCCTGAGGAGTTCATCAGTCACCTTCATCGGAGTTGCCAGTTTGCTGAGTATGTCTATTCCAACTATGCATTCTGGAACTGGGGAAATAACCACAGAATGAGTCTGGGGACCCACTGGACCCACTGTGAGACAAACCTGAGCTAAAATTCCATCAGTCACCTAATCTCCATAAGCCCCTCCTCTGACTGGTGGACCAGAGTGACATTTCAGGTCTCCTGGAATTAATGTTATTTTTGAATAAGTGTCTAATAATCCTGGAAATATCTGATCATTTTCTTTTCCCCAATGCACAGCTACCCTGGTAAAAGACTGTAGGCTCCCTGGGGAAGGCTGGGAGGAAGATTAACAGTATAAATTTTTGGCAGTGTAACCCAGCCTTCCCCTTATTCAGGGGGCTCTGAGTCTGTAAACTCTCTCGTCTTGGAATTGATTAAGGGGCTGTGACTCTCTGTTTTTGTAATTCAAGTTAGACATTTGTTCACTTGACCTAGAATTCTTCTACTTATACCAATCAAACAAGAATTTAGTAGACTGCCCATCTATTTTACTTCTAGGTACTCCATGAACTACTAGCCAGTGCTGTGAGTCTCTGTGAGTCACACTATTTTGACTGCTGCTTCGAGCCTGTTTTCCATTATGTTAGCCACACCCACCTTGTCTTTTGGCGATTAACTGCTGCCATGTGGCTTCTGCCAACTCAGGATGTGATTACCCCATTGTGTTTAAGGATTCCAGCTCAGTGACAGCAGTTCCCACAATAATATCTGACCTACAAAGAAGGGCAACTACAGAGCTCTTCAGGGATGATGGGCCTAGTCTCATGAATTTATTCCTCACAGTCTTGGTAAAAGGTGTGTCCTCTGGACATTCCAGGAGTGTGTGAGCAGGTCTCCCATGATAAATACCTTCTAACATTCCAATCTCTCTAAGCCTTTGGATCCGCTCCTCTACATTATACCAGGGCAGTTCTGGCATTCTAACCTCAGGTAATGTCAGCCACCTTTTGATCCATGTTTCAGCCAGCCACACAAACTGTTGATGCCCTTTCTAACCCCTGAAACTATAGCATTGTATGCAGAATCTCTGCTTAGTGGGCCCATATCAATAAATTCAGCCTGATCCAACTTCATATTCCTTCCACCATTATCCCACACCCTTAATATCCATTCTCACACATATTCCTGATTTATGTTTATATAAATTGTAAAACTCATGCAGTTTTTTTTGAAGTAGAGCGTACTTCCTCATGGGTCACATCTGTACCTCACCCTTCGGGGCCTGTTGGAACTTTAGCCTAGTTATAGGTCTTGAACTAAAGACTGGTGGTGGGGGTGGGTCATGAAATGAATTAGGAGTATCCCTCAAGCCAATTACCTCAGGAAATTCCATTGAGGTTTTATCTCCTGAAACAGGATTAATCTCTCCAGATGGAGAAGTGAGGGCTGCTTCCTCAGGGGAGGTGATTATTAAAGTTTAGAAGGCACTGAAGGGTTAATCTCTTTAGATGGAGGTTGGATGGCACACCCCTCATGGCAGACTGGAGGTGGGGAAGCTGTTTCCTCAGGGCAGGCTGGAGGTTGGGTAGCAGTCTCCTTAGAGCAGAGGTGTAGGGGCTGTTTCCTTAGGGCAGAGCATTACAAGTATATCTAGCAAAGACAGCAAAATCCAGGTTTCCAGTGTCCTCACTGCCATTATTATCAATCTGTATGTCCCCATCCCATGTTTCAGCCTTTACTTTAACAGCAAATACCCTGAAAGGCTGAGATTTTAGTTTACGTTGTAAATCTGCTACTCACAAAATGAGACTCTGGGCCTGGTTATCAGAAATCTCAACTCTGCAGACACAGGAAATAAGATTTTCTTTCAGGGCACACATAGAAACCTTTACGTATGTCATATAGCACTTAAGTTTCAAATTTGAAGCCTTTAGCTCATCCCTTTCTCTTCTAACTTTATCCACCATTATCTGAGAGCAACTAACCATCACTAAACCTCTTAACTCTGCAAAACTCTGTTAAGGTGTCAAAAACACTGTCACCCAGAGCACTGCTTCATACAAGAGTATGATTAGGAGAATGGAATAGTGATATATTGTGTATCTCCACTGCCAACTCACATCATAGTCTATCAGTGCCATCTTAACAACTGGAAATGGAGTCATTAGTGCCACTGAATCTAATCAGTAGAAAACCAATTGTAAATGCTCATTTTAAAATTCTGTTTCTCAAGAACCACTCCCAGTGCTAAGCTGCATTAGTTAGGGTTCTCTAGGGCAACAAAACCAACAAGAGATATCTGTAAATACAAGATTTTATAAAAGTGTCTCATGCAACTGTGGGGATGCACAAGTCCAAATACCGTAGGGCAGGCAGCAAACTGTCAACTCTGTTGAAGGTGCTGGATGAACTCCTCAGGAGGTGCTGGCTAGCTGAAGAAGTAGTGAAGGTCCTCTCTCTTTCTCCCTTAAAAGTCTTCAACTGATTGGATTAAATCCAGCTGATTGAATTCTCTCAATGCAGAAGACATGCCCTTCATTGATGTAATCAGTCACAGGTGCAGTCAACTGACTGATGATTTAATACATCAGCCTTCTGGTTTATTAACCAGCCACAAATGACCTTGCAGTAATGGTGAGGCCAGTGCTTGCCTGACTAGGCACCTGGACATTGGTGATTAATATTTTTGAGAGACTGCCAAACTGTTTTCTATAGCAGCTGCACCATTTTCTGTTCCTATCAAGAATGTATATCCTCGCCAGTCTTTGTTATTTTTTTTAATATAATAGCCACCCTCGTTGTTATGAAGTGGTATTCTCATTGTGTTATTTTTCTGAGTATAAAAATAATAATGTTTATTTCAGCAGTTTAGAACCTATAGAAATTAATATTTAAAAAATTACCCATAGACTCTATATCTAGAGATTTCCATTGCCAATATATCATTTTTTATTGGACAAATTGTGGGTTTACAGAACAATCATGCATAAATCCAGAATTCTATATACCATCCTAATATTAACACCTTGTATTGGGGTGGTACAATTGTTAAGATTGATGAGAGCACATTTTTATCACTGTATTATTAAGTATATTCCATGGTTTAACTTACAGTTCAGTTTCAGTATCGTGGTTTGATTTGCATTTTCCTGATGACTAATATGTTGCACATCTTCCCATGTGATTCTTGGGCATCTTTCATACCCTTTGTCCATATTTGATTAGAGAAGTTGTGGGTTTATGGAACAATCAGGCATAAAATGCATGATTCTCATACACCACCCAGCATTGGTTTGGAACATTTGCTACAAATGTTCATAGCACATTTTTGTAATGGTACTATTATTAAAGTTCATGGTTTAACATAGGATTCATAATTGTAATGTAGTTCCATGGATTCTTTCAAACTATTTTATTCTGTTGACATATATACAATCTGACATTTCCCATTTTAATATTAAGATATATATTTCAGTCCTGTTAATTGGATTCAGAATGTTGTCCTACCCTCACCACCATCCACTGCCAAAACATTTCCATAATTCCAAATAGGAACTCTGTACACTTTAAGCCTCAACTTCACATTCCCCAACCCCATGCTGTCCATAGTAACCGAAATTCTAGATTCTGACTCTATGAGTTTTCTTCTTCTAATTGTTTCAAATCAGTGAGATCATACAATATTTGTCTTTTTGAGTCTTATTTCACTCAACATGTCTTCAGGATTTATCCATGTTTTGACATGTATCAGAGGGCTTCATTCCTTTTTACAGCTGGGTAATATTCCATCATATGAATATACCACATTTTGTTTATCTATTCATCAACTGGAAAATTGGGTTGCTTCCATCTTTCGGCAATTGTGAATAAGGATATGAACATTCGTGTATACATACTTGTTTGAGTACTTACTTTCAATTCTTCTTGGTATTTACATAGTAGCAGGATTGTCAGGTCATATGGGAATTCTATATTTAGCTTTCTGAAATCATCAATTGTCTTCCACAGTGGCTGCACCATTTTATATGTCCACTAGCAATGAATATGTGTTTCAATTTCTCCACCTCCTTTCCCACACGTGTTACTTTTCCTTCTATATAGTAACAGTCTTTGCCTGTATTTACATTGGATTGTTTGCTTTTTGTTAATGACAAGTAAAAATGCCTCCATGATTTCTCTTCCTGCATGTGTCCTTTGGAGACTCTACCTTGAGTTCATCCTCACCCAAGAGGGGCTCACATGGGAGCAGTCTCAGATGATACCTGGGGGTTGGCCCCCCAGGAGAACCCCAGCATCCCAGAACCTCATCCTTTGCAAACCTTCTTCCACAGGTTACTGACGTTCAAAGCCTTTGCCCAACTCTTCATCTTGGGCTGCTCTTGGGTGTTGGGCATTTTCCAGATTGGAGCCATGGCCAGTTTCATGGCCCATCTGTTCACCATCATCAACAGCCTGCAGGGTGCCTTCATCTTCCTCATTCATTGCCTGCTCAACCACCAGGTGTGTGGTCCACCCTCTGACCTCCCCATTCCCCCTTCCATGGGACATTCTGTGCAGAGCTCACTTCCTGAATCTGGTTGTGGTTTGTCTCAGTCTGATATGTCTCCACCTCCAGGTGCGAGAAGAATACAGGAGGTGGTTCACAGGGAAGATCAAGCCCAGCTCTCAGTCCCAGACCTCAGGGGTCTTACTGTCATCCCTGCCCTCCACATCCAAAATGGTGAGAGACTGCATGTTCACCCAGGTGCCTTACCATGAGCTGAGGGCATCCATATTCATTATCCCACTAAATGAAGGTTGGGGATTACAAGTGGGGACCTGGTAGCCAGACTGCCTGAGGTTAAATCCCAGCTGTGCCCCTTAATTGTTTTGAAACTTGTGGAAGTTATTTAACCAGGGACTTGTACAGATATAAAATATTAGGCACATATAAAAAATTGTATTTTACTACATAATCAATGATGAACAAAACAGATGCTTCATCTTGTTTAAAAGTTTATCAGAAGTACACATCTGTCTATGTACTATGTATATCTACTTATCAAGCGTAACTATCTATTATCTATATATTCCATTTGTGTGATTCTTTCAGTCTATCTTATCTATGTATCATCTATCCTATCTACATCTATATATGTGTGTATGTATCTATCTAATCATCTATCAGTCATGCCCACATTCTATTTATCCCAGTCATTTCTCTTATATTTTTGTCTCTCTCTTATCATCTTTCTCTATGTTTATTTCTATCTTTATCTGTCCATGTATCTATCTACACATATAATATATATTTGTGTATGTAATATATAGATTTTATACATTTTTATTTTTTTCGTTTTTGCTATGATTTAGATGTAAATCTATTTATATACAGACATATGTAAATATATAGATACACATACATACTTATATATGGGATATATATGAAACTTTGAAATGAATGAGCAAAGGGAGGCAAAACTGTTGTTTTTCATGGAGTCATTTTGCATTGCTCTCAGTTACCTACAATTAAAGATTTATGAGATAGCTCCTATATTCAGAATCATATTACCTGGAGAAACGTCCTCTAGAGAAGGCATAGTTGTCCACTGAGGCACTTATTTTTCTCTACACAAGTGATCTCATCCAATTGTTTAAAATG
Organism: Choloepus didactylus; assembly: GCF_015220235.1. Taxonomy (NCBI): domain Eukaryota; kingdom Metazoa; phylum Chordata; class Mammalia; order Pilosa; family Megalonychidae; genus Choloepus; species Choloepus didactylus. The sequence continues at coordinate 6,409,485 of NW_023637606.1, forward strand.
CCACTTATTAGGAACAACCCCCAAATTTTGAATCTGTAGACCCACCCCCACTCCTGAATTCTAGAATCATAACCAATTACACACAAAATGTCTGAACTTAGATAATAGATAACTCAAATTTAACATATTCAAACCCAAATTTTGATCCCCCACCTTCCATCTCAGTGGATGGCGCCTCCTTCTTTCCAGTATTCAGCCTGAAAGCTTGCAGTCATCCTTGACTCTACTCTTCCCCTAACCCCACTGTCTCTATCAGTTCGTTAGCAAATCCTGTTGACTTTCTCTTCAAAAATCTATCAAAATCTGACCACTTCCCCTCCCCTTCACTGCTGCCACCTGGAACATGCTCCATTGTCTCTTGCTAGGATTAATTATTTTTTATTTTTATTAGAGAAATGGTGGGTTTACAGAACAACCATGAATAAATAAATAATTTCCATATACCACCCTATTATTAACAACTTGCACTGGTGTGGCATATTTGTTACAACTGATGAAAGCGCATTTTTATAATTGTCTTATTATTGAATCTAGAGTTTAATTTAGTGTTCACAGTTTTTATTTTGCAGTTTCTTGAATTTTTAAAAAAAGTTTATTCTAGTTCCATATATACAACTAACATTTCCACTTATCTCCCCATTGAGATATCTATTCCATTGTTGTAAGTTATGGTTACAATGTTGTGCTACCATCACCACCATCCATTACCAAAATATTTAATCACGCCTGATAGAAACTCTGTACATTTTAAGGCTTATCTCTCTATTCCTTATCTCTACACTGTTCCCTGGTAAACTGTATTCTAGACTCCATGCAATTGCTTATTCTAATTCTTTCTTTCCAGGATACTGAAATAACCTTATAAAGGGTCTCCTGCTTCTACCCTTGCCTTCTCTAGCCCTGCCTTTGGTCTGTTCTCCCTGAAGTCACCAGAGGGCGCCTGTAAGCACCTAAGTCAGGTCCCTCCTCTGCCCACAGCCCTCCATGGCTCCCACCTCACTGGAGGTAGAAACCAAAGTCCACCCTTAGGCCTACCAGGCTCTGCATGATTGGACCCTCTTTATCTCTGACCTCCTCTTTTATGACCCACACAACTCTGCTCACCTGACAGTGGCCACTATTCAATTCATTAAACCCAGCAGGTTTACTTTCCATTAAAACCACTGCACTGACAGCTTGCTTTTCCCTGAATGATCTGCCTCAGTGTGCACCCAGCCAGCTCCCAGCCCTCCCTCAACTCCTTCAAGTCTTCATTCAAATCACACCTTCTTGATGGAGTTTCCACCAACTTTCCTCCTAATCTGCCATTCCAGCCCCCTACTCCTTCCATTTATGATTTTTTAAAAAGTTATATCAATTTCCACATTTTAACATATTATAATTTATTTTTTTTCATTTATGTCATGCATCACCCTGCTTGATTTGAATTACCAGCATCACCCTGCTTGATTTGATTTACCAATGATTTCCAAGCACATACAACACATAACAGACACAGAATAGGTCCTCAAGTAGTATCTGCATGTGAACAAGAAATCAATACCTCAGTTTCCACATTAGTAAAATGGGGATATGACACTTCTTACCAGGAAGTGCTGAGACGTGATTAGATGTGCGTCTTAGTGTGCCAGAGCTGCTAGGACAAATACTACACAATGGGTTGGATAAAACAATAGGGATTTATTGTCTCTCGGTTTTGCAGGCTAGAGGTTTGCTTCTTTGCGGGTTAAGCAGAGATCTGGTGCTGACTGATCATGATGCTTGGGGTTCTCTGGCTTGAATCTCTTCCCTCTGTCACATGGTGCTATCCTTTCCTTTCCCTCTTGGGTTCCTGCAAGTCCTGCTTGGGCTGTAAAAGCCTCCAGTAATATAGAGTAGGATGCATGCTCTTTCAGCTGGGGCACAACTTAAGTAAAAATAGCTTCTTCAAGAAGTCCTGTTTACAATGGGTTCACACCCAGAGGATGTGGATTAAGATTATAAACATGTCTGAACAGATGAGCTAGTAGGTATAGTGTTTACACGTCTTCTTAGGACATAGTAAGAACTCAAGTCTTGCAAAACCTATTAGATATAATTAGTTCTATTTCCAATATGAGGAAACTGAGAATCATACAGGTTAAGTTCAGTGGTTTCAGAGTGAGCCACAGAAATTGCCATATTGGAAATACTGCCTCAATATTGGATTATAAATCATTTTACCAACATGATTTAAAAAATAGTTTTGTTGTATTTTTTAAATGACAAAGTTACTACACATGAAAGAAATTTTAGGAAACAGTTGTAAGCCACAAAAAAGACAATTGAAATGATTTATTTTCCACAACATGAGGACATCAGTTAGTTACATTTGGCTGCAGATAACTAAGTTCTTTATTACCTGAAGCAAAATTAAATAGGGAATCATGTTTCTTGTAAGAAAAGAAGTCCAGGCTGTATTGCTCAGTGGTGTTTTGAAGGACCCACACTCTCCCTAGTTTTCCACTACACCATCAGCATGCTCACTTTCCATCATATCGTTTTCATGGTTGCAAGATGGCTGCTACAGCTCCAGACGTCCTGGCCATGTTCAAGTCAAAAAAAAGAAGGATGGGGCAGAAGTCGGCAAGTCTCCTTTGTACCTCTTCCTTTAACAGGAATAAAGGGTTTCCCAGAAACTTCCCAATAGAAAGATTTTCCTTTCACCTAATTGACCAGAACTATATCATATGGCCACTTACGATTTTAGAAGAGCCTGAGTAAAGATGTATTTGGCTTTCTACCTTCTAGTGTGGGAGATAGCATTGGTGAAGGGGTTGAGAATGGCTTTTGGGTTTGACAATAGTGCCTGCCTCAGCAGGGATAATCACTGTTAAAATTTTAATGTTTATCTTTCTAGACTTCTTTGGTTATATTTATCCCCCTTCACCTTTATAAGACACATACATCTCTGGATGTGACCCCTGGAATCACGTTCGTAATAATGCTGCCAGTGACTGAGGCAATTCTCTTTTTTCCCACACAGGGTTAAAGTCCATTCTTATTTTCAAATATGCAATGGAGCAACATATGTGGAAATCAGATGCCAGCAGGAGCCTACCCTTAAATCTTCTCTTCAAAGTTCTGGGCAATTCAGAGCATGGATAGGCTGGGCTCTCTTCCCAGGGTTTCTTGCACTGATGAGAAACAATGGGTTTTGCCCCAGTTTATTGTTTTAACTGATGTGTCCTGCAACTCTGTGTATTTCCAGAGTTTTTAAGAAATAACAGATACCAGTTCAATGGCACAAGCAAGGACATCTGGCTACAAGTTATTTTTCCAAGACATGTTGGTGCATGACTCTGAGAGTTCCTCTCCAGCACCCACTGTGGCTCCAGATACAGATTAGCACTTAGTAGATAATTTTTCCTTCTTATGATAAGTACTCATCTTGCTTTTAAATAAATGGTCAATAAATATCATGAGCAATCCTGGGGACAAATAAAGCATATATCCATTTAGGATAATTTGGCACAAACACTTAAATTAATTTAATTAGTTAAGCCATTGAAGGAGCAGGATTCTAGCATTTCGTGGAGGGCTGAAGCACTGGATGACAAGTTTGGTTTCCTGGGGTCTTTCAGGTCACCAACATCTTTCTTTCCTGCAGAAACTTTTTCATGACTTGCTAGTATTCACTCTGCTCTCAAAGTTACCAACACTCGTTTTTACTCTTCATCCCCAAACAACCTTGAGTGCCATGGACAGAAGGGGGAGATGAACATTTAAAATGTGGACATCATCACTCCCACGATGCTCTGAAAACCTCACTACTCAATGTGTAGACAATGGACCACCCTAATCTCTGGATTAGAACCTGCATTTTAATGAGATCTCAAGGGCATCTGTGGACATATGAATGTTTGAGAAGCACTCTGTTCAAACATACTTCTGTTGGGCCTTGCAGTTAGCAGGGCTTTGATTTAAAATCAGAAAGGAAAACATCTTCCTCTTTCCTTTACCCTTTGCACCTGCCATTTCTTCTTCCAAGGACACCCTTCCTCAAAACTTGTAATTTCTACTTTATTTTGAGTCATCTTAGTCATCATTTGCACTAGGAGGTCTTCCTTGACTATTACTTGCCATTAGCTCCTGAATATTATATCTCTTTATAATCCACATTTAGTCTTTTGTTTGTCACTCGTCTGTGACTTTAATTCATTAGTAATCCCAACTTTGAGAAAATTATTCATTTTATATGTTGAACCCTTTTTCTACCTCTGCATACGTTATAAATAAATATGGTTTTAGCAAATGCAATGTCTTAATTTATGTATCTAGCTTTTTGACCACAGAAAAATTCACGCTCAGCCTTGCTGAAGGTGTGCCTGATATCTGAGTTTGGATGTTTTTCTTTCATGTTTCTATACTTTGAGCTTGTCTTTGTTTGCCAAGGCTGCTATGACAAATACCACAAACTATTGGCTTAAAGAGCAGCAATTTATTATCTCCTGGTTTTGGAAGTCAGAGGTCCAAAATCAAAGACTCAGCAGGCCATGCTTCCTCCAGAGCCTGGAGTGTGCTGCTGCTGGCTTTTGCAGTCCTTGGGGTTCCTTTGCTTGCATCTCTGCCTCTGTCGCATTGTGCCAACTATTACACGGTATTTAACAGCCAGGGAAAGAAAAAACCCATCTGATATTTAGATATTTGATTTGGACTGGATCTAAGTGATTTAAGGATTTAATTGCTCCATAGATGCTTTATTTTTTATCTTATTTTTTCAACAGGTTTTTTTTTCCACAAACCATACAGTCCATCCTAAATGGAATCAATGGCTCTTGATATAATCACAGAGTTATGCATTCATCATCACAGTCAATTTTAGAATATTCTTATTATCCATTACTAAAATTTTTCACCATACCAAACAGAAGCTCTCTAAACTTGAGCCTCAACTTCTTATTCCCTACATTACCCTGTTCTGGTTTGCTAATGCTGCCATCATGCAAAACACCAGAAATGGATTGGCTTTTATAAAGGGGGTTTATTTGTTCACAAAGTTACAGTCTTAAGGCCATAAGGTGTCCAAGGTAAGGAGGTACCTTCACTGAAGGATGGCCATTGGTCCGAAAAACTTCTGTTAGCTTGGAAGGCTTGTGGCTGGTGTCTGCTTGCTCCCAGGTTATGTTTCAAAATGGCATTCTCCAAAATGTTGCTCTTAGGGCATTTTGTCCTCTCTTAGCTGCAGCTCCTCTTCAAAATGTCACTCTCAGTTGCTCTCCAAAGTATCACTCTTAGCTGCTCTGAGCTCCCTCTGTCTGTAAATTCCTTTATACTACTCCATGGATCCAATTAAGACCCATCCTGAATGGATGAGGCAACACCTCCATGGAAATTATCCAATCAAACATTTCACTCACACTTGATTGAGTCACATCTCCATGGAAACACTCAATCAAATAATTCCAATCTAATCAACACTAATACATCTGCCCCACAAGACTGCATCAAAGAACATGGAGTTTTGGGGGACATAATACATCCAAAACAGCACACCTGGTAACCTATCTACTAGATTCGGATTTTATGAGTTTGCTTATTCTGATTATTTCATATCAGTGACATCATAAAATGTTTGTCCTTTTGGAGTGATGTCATCGTCATGGCAACATTAGGCATCCCCTGAAACAACCTCCCTAGAGATTCAGTGAATAAAAGGACAAATCCCACATGCTTAGAACTCTGGAATATTGTAGAGACTGGTTAAGGACTCTACAAATGCTGAATTGAAGAAAAAGGAAAATAGAATGTAAGAAACTTGTTTTGCAGACATGCCAATCCACTATCCTGCCCCTCAGTTGGACCCATGCTTAGAGACAGTGTCCTGATCTCTGTCACATTACAGCAGTGATAAAGAATATAGAGCTACTCATCCAGGCACAGGTACCCAACTTCACAGAGTACACAGGGTAGAACACAAGCCACTGAGGAGTTCTGTACAAAAAGGCCCTCAGGAAAGTGAAAAGAGAGAGACACCAGGGTTGTACTATGCCTGGCTAGTGTATGCACTCACTCAAACCAGGTTTCCCTTGGGTTGGACACCTAAATGCAAACGGACTTTTCAGGAGTGACACATCTTTATGGATTGACTTTATCTGGCTCCTCCAGATGGGATATCCTAATGGGGAGAAACAAGAGGCAGAAAAGAATTATAGAGAAAAAATGGGGATTTAAACTGAACTGCTGTCAGGAAGCTCAGGCAAGAAAATTTTAACAAATTATAGAATCTTTGGAGAAAATTCTGCATGACAACAATGAGAATAGATCAAGATTCCTGGAGAAGAAACAGATGAAAGGAAACTTTCTCCTGGAGGTGGAACAATTAGAGGAAAAATGCAGTATTGAAAATGGAACCACATATCCAGGACATGAATTAGATGAAGAGGAGCTGAGAAAATGTGATCAGTTAAACTTGGGCTATTCTAAAGATCTAGAATAAGTTGGATTAAGCATCAAAGAAGAGACATAAAACAAAGCCAATCAACAATAAGACTCTAGCAAGAGGGAGAAACTGACCTACAGAGTTAACTCATAAAGATAATCAAATGCCTAAGTATCAGCAAAAAATTACAAGACATACTAAGAACAGGAAGATATGGCTCAGTCAAGTGAACAAATGAAAACTTCAGAGAAGACTCAGAATTTGAAACAAAGAAGTTCAAACAAATCTCCTAATTAATTCAAGAAGATAAAGGAAAATATACATAAAGGGAAAATATATTAAACACATAAATTGTAAATGCTGGGGAAAATGTCATCAACATGTTGTCATAAGACATCTACTGAAAACCTCTATCCAGAGATTCAGTGATGAAGTAAATCTCACTTGTTCATAAATCTGGAGGAAAGTAAAGACTGAAGAAGGATCCCAAACTTGCAGAATTGAAGAGAGAGAAAAATATCAGGTAGAAAACCTCTATAGTGGATGAGCTGGTCATCTTCATGCCCCCTCACTGGGTCCCACACAGATAAGGATGTCCCTGGAGGCACTGGCCTGTATTCCTTTCACCTCCCACTGGGGACACAGAGTATAAGGTCTCTCAGGTCAGTGAGACAGATCCCCACATATATCCAGACACAGAGACCCAAGTTCACAAAGATCCAGGGCCAGACACAAGATGCTGAGGAGTGCAGAATACAACAGGGCACCAAAGAGGAGCTTCAAAAATGGAAGATTAGAGAGTGAAAAACAAAACCTACTTCTTTCCCATAAACAGCAATTAGTCAGACAGAAACTGGCCAATTCAACCACTTGTGGACCTGGGGGAAAGAGGAGGCTATTCCAATGCCCACATGAGTGCAGGATGAACAGTCTAAGAAAACAGGGTCAGAGACTATAACTTCAGCTGAGGCTACTGCTGCACACACCCTACCCCAACAAAGCAGCAGTGGGAAGACCAATCCTTGCCTGGTGGAAGGCTGTGGACTGGGGTGGCTTCAGGAGCCCTCAAGTGCAAGTAAAGAGAGGGGCAAAGCCCCACAGTGAGCTAGATATTAGCTAGTGAAGTGAGAAAATAGGACCACTGCAAGTTTGGCTCCACCCAATAAGATGCTGCTGGGCCCTGAAGAGTGCAACTTACAGGGGGAAAAATGCAGGGCTTCTTAGAACCTATCTAGACCCAATCCCAGGCCCATTGGAACTGGTCTACCCTCCCTGCATGGGTACCGAGCCCTGTTTTGGCTGGAAATTACTGACACTCCAATAGTCAAAGCAGTGAGCTAATACACAATGCAGCAACAATTACATCCTAGACAAGAAAGAAACTAATCTTCAGTATAGACCCATCTAAATGACCAGATGACCAGATATCAGCAAACAACCACAAGGCATACTAAAACAAAAGAAGAGATGGGCCAGTCAAATGATCAATTTAAAAAGTTGGAAGAGACACAGAATTTAGAATTAATCAAAGAAGTTCAAACAAGTCTCCTAAATCCATTCAAGGAGTTGAAGTATTATATGTATAAAGAGATAAAGAATATTAAGAAGACATTAGGTAAGCATAAAGAATTTGAGATTATCCAGAAAAATAAGATTCCACAATAGCATATTTTAAGAGGCAGAAGTAAGGCTCAGAAACCTAGAGGACAGACAACTGATTTTGAACACACAAAAGAACAAATGCAGAAAATGGAAAAATTTTAGCAGGGAATGAGGGAAATGACTGAAAAACATGAAAAGAAAAACACATGCATCATAGGTGCCAAAAAAGGAGAAGAGACAGGAAAAGGAAATATTGGCTGAATATTTGTCAACTCTTATAAAAGTCTTGCAAACCCTTATAAAAGCTATGGAAATCTAAAGAGCCCAACATACTCCAAACAGGATGAATGAGAATATAATCACTCCAAGAAACAAGCAAATCAGATGTTCAAATGCCAAAGAGAAGGAGAAAATCGTGAAAGCAGCAAGAGAAAAGTGATTTGCCACACACAAGGGGAGCCAAAAAAGACTAAGTGATGTGTCTCATCAGTCACCATGGATACTAGAAGGCAGTGGTACTATATACTTAAGATAAACAAAAGAGAAAAACCGCCAGGCAAGACTTCTCTATCCAGCAAAGCTGTCCTCCAAAAATGAGAGTGAGTTTAAAATATTTACAGATAAACAGAAGCTAAGAGAGTTTGTTAAGAAGAGATCTTCCCTACAGGAACTGTTAAGGGGAGTTCTGATAGCTGAAAAGACAAGAGAGAGATACTTGGAGGAGGGTACAGAAATGAAGAGTGTAACTAAAAGGATAAAAAAGAGAAAAATATATAGATATGACAAATAAAAACCAAAGGATAAAATGATAGAAGTAAATACTGCCTTTACAGTAAGAACATTGAAGGTTAATGGATTAAACTATCCATTCAAAATACACAGATTGGCAGAATAGATAAGAAAATATGCTCCATTTATATGCTTTTTACAAGAGACTCATTTGAGACACAAATATACAAATAAATTGAAAGTGAAAGGGTGGAAAAAGATACTCCACATAAGCAGTAACCAAAAAGTAGCTAGGACAGAATTCTAATATAAGGCAAAATAGACACTAAATGCACAAATTTTATAAGAGACAAAGAAGGATACTATATCTTAAAAGGAGCAACTGACTAGGAAGAAATAACAATCATAAATATTTATCCACATAATTAAGGTCCCCCAAAGTACATGAGCCAAACACTGGCAAAACTGAAGGGTAAAAAGATGTCTCTACAATAATAAAGGAAGACATCACCACATAGCTCTCTTCAATAGATAGAACATCTAAAGAGAGGATACATAAGAAGTATTATTGTACTGTATTTTTTGTTATGCAACTCCACTTATTTCCTAAATGTGCTAAAATGCAACTGCATAAAGAGCAATGATAAATCTAGGTTTTGAGACACACAAGGTACAAAGATATAAGTGGTAATGTGACAAACAAGCACTATTCCTAAAAAAGGAATAAATGCTCACCTGATTGTGGAGAAGATAAGAATTTATTTGAAGATCTTGAAAGAATGGGCACACAACCAAAATGTGGGGGGTTGGCACACAGAACAATACACTATTTATTCCTTATGCCTAACGCGCGGAAGTCCCTCCCCTGTTTCTCCTGTGGCTGGATTCTATTCCACAGGCCTAACTAGTCCATCCAAATTTGAAACATGCAGCCAGCGCAAATTGGAACATTGAAACAAACAAACTTGAAACAAGGAACATTAGAAACAAGTCTCCACCCCTCTTTCCTTTGTTCTTTAACTGCAGAGCCAGTCTGAGCTAGTTTGGTAACAACTTATGAAACTATTTTAGGAACCTTTACCTCCAAGTCTCCACCTTGCAAGGATAGTGGGAAGATAAACAGAAGGACCGGCCACTGATTACAGCTTGGCTTCTTACCCTCTGCCATTCCCCTGAGCTGCCCCTACCCTGTGTGACAGCTAAACTTAATCTAATTCTCCAAGTAACAAGTACAAAAAATGATGTGGAGACTGAGGGGTAAAATAAAAGTATTTGTAAATGCTATTAAAGTTAAGTCGGTATCAAACCAAATATAATTATATTTAGGATGCTCAACTTTAGCCCTATAGTAACCACAACAAAACTGATGAAAAATATATCCAGATAGAAATGAAAAGGGACTCAACATGGTACAACGTAAGAAAGCAAATATATATAGAAGCAGTCTTTAAAGGAAGTGAGGGGAGAAAGTATAAGACTCACAAAGGCTAAATAGCAAAATGGCAGAAGAGAGACCATATTATCAGTGCTAACTTTAAATGTATAGATTAACCCATCCAGTTGAAAGACAGAGATTGGCTGAATGGATAAAAAGCATGATACAACTATAAACTGCCTGCAAGAGACTCATCTTAAAGTCAAAGATAAAAGTAATTTTACTGTGAAAGGATGGGAAAAAAATATGCCATGCAAGTAGTAACCAAAAAGAGAGCTGAGGTGGCTATTCTAATACCAGATCAAAAAGGACTTTAAGTCCAAAACATTTATGAGAGACAATCTTGGCCATTACATACTGATAAAGGGGACCATTCAACAGGAAGATGTAACAAATATAAATAAATAAGCACATAACCACAGAGACACTAAATATATGAAACAAGTACTGACAGATTTGAAAGGAGACTTTATCACCCCACTCTCAATAATGGATAGAACATCTATCTAGTCAGAAGAACAAGGATAGAGTACAGGACTTGAATGACACAATAAACCTACTAGAGCTAACAGGCATATACAGAACAAAAGCATGAACAAAGTAAGAATACACATTCTTTTCAAGTAAACATGCATCATTCTCCAGGATAGACCATATATTGGATCACAAAACAAGTCTCAATATATTCAAAAATCTTGAAATAATACAATGCATATTCCCCAAGCACAACGGAATGAAGTGAGAAATCACTAAAAGTGGGAGAAACAGAAAATTCACAAATATGCAGAAATTAAGAAACATACACTTAAACAAAAATGGGTTAAAGAAGAAAACAGAAGCAAAATCAGGAAATATATTGGAGTGGATGAAAATGAAAATAGAACATACCAAAACTTATGGGATGCAGCAAAGGCATTCCTGAGGGGGAAATTTATAGCTCTAAATGCTTACATTAAAAAAGAAGAAAGACTTCAAATCAGAGATCTATCCTCAAAACTGGAAGAACTACACAGAGAAGTGAAAACCAAAACTAAAGAAAGCAGAAGGTAGGAAATGACAAAGATTAGCATGGAGATACTAGAAATAGAAAATAAAAAAGAAAACATTCAACAAACTAAAAGTTGGTTCTTTGAAAAAATCAATAAAATCGACAATCCCTTAGCCAGACTTGCAAAGGAAAAAAAAGAGAGGATACAAACAACAAAAATCAGATTAAAAAGGGGGGACAATACCACTGGCTCTGCTGAAATAAAAGGACTATAAGAGTATACTATGGACAACTGTATGTCCATAAATTGAATAACCTGGATGAAATGAATGAATTCCACATGAATAACCTACAATGACTCTAGAAGAAATAGAAACTGAAAAGAACAATTACAAGTAAAGAGACTGAATCAGTCATCAACAACTTTCCATTAAAGCAAAGCCTGGTATCAGGAGGATCCACAGGTGAATACTCCCAAATATTCCAAGAAAAATTAATTCCAAAACTGCTGAAACTCTTCCTCAAAAATTGAAAATGATGGAAGACTATCTAACTCATTATATGAAGCCAATATCATATTAATACCAGAGCCAGAATGATAACAAAGAGAAAGGAAAATCAAGGACTGGTTTCTCTTATGAATATAGATGCAAAAATACTCAAAATTAATTGCAAATTGAATACAACAGCACAATAAAGAATTATACACTGTGATCAAGTGGGTTTTCTCTGAGGTATGCAAAGGTGGGTCAATGTAAGATAATTAATTAATGTATTACCCCACATTAACAAAACAAAGGGAAGAAAACACATGATCATCTCAACAGATGTACAATAGGCAGTTGACAAAATACAGCATCCCTTCTTCATAAAAATGCTTAGAAAAATAGGAAGAGAAGGAAACATCCTCCACAGGATAAATAGCACACATGAAAAACCCACAGATAACATCATACTCAGTGGTGAAACACTGAAAGCTTTCCCTCTAAGACCTACAACAAAACAAGGATGCCCACTTTCACCTCTGTCACTCAACATTGTACTGGAAGTTCTAGCCAGATCAGTCAGGCAAAACAAGAAATAAAAGTTATCTTTTATCAAACTCCCAGTAGAATTCATAGGGCAGGATCTTCAGGACCTTTTGGTAGATAACAGTTTCTTAGACTTTACACAGGAAACACAAACAAAAAAAAACGTATCATAGGAGAATATGATGAACATTTGTATGACAACAAATTAGACAACTCAGATAAAATGGACAACTTCCTAGAAACACATGAACAACATACTCTGTCTATAGAAGAAACAGAAGAACTCAACAAACCAATCACAAATAAAGAGTTAGTCCACAGCTAACATCCTACTTAATGGTGAAAGCCTGAAAGATTTCCCTTTAAGATCAGGAATAAGATAAGGAAGCCCACTGTCACCACTGTTATTCAACATTGTGCTAGAAATTCAAGCTAAAGCAGTTAGGCAAGAAAAATAAATAGAAGGCATCAGATCGGAAAGCAAGAAGTAAAATTTTCATTGTTTGCAGGTGACATAATCCTATATATAGAAAGTCCTGAAAAATCTACAAGAAAGCTACTAGAGCTAATAAATAAGTTCAGGAAACGTGGCGGGATACAAGACCAAGTAGCAAAAATCAGTAGTCATTCTATTCACTACTAATGAGCAATCTGAGGGGGAAATCAAGAAAAAATTCCATTTAAAATAACAACTAAAAGAATCAAATATTTAGGAATAAATTTAAACAAGGATGTAATGGACCTGTACACAGAAAACTACAAAACAGTCCTAAAAGAAATGAAAGAAGACCTAAATAAAGGAAAGGACAGTCCATGACCATGGATTGGGAGTCTAAATGTCATAAAGATGTCAATTCTACCAAAATGATTTACAGATTCAAAGCAATCCCAATAAAAATTCCAACAACAGACTTTGGAGAAATGGAAAAGCAAATCATCAAATTTATTTGGAAGGGTAAGGGGCCCCAAAAGTTGAATAAACCTTGAAAAAGAAGAGCAAAGTGAGAGGACTCCCACTTCCTGGCATTAAAGCATCTTACAAAGGCACAGTGGTCAAAGCTGCATACTATTGGTACCAGGATAAATATATTAACCAAAGGAATCGAGTTGAAGGTTCAGAAATAGACCTTCACATCTTTGGCCAATTGATTTTTGATGAGGCTGCCAAGTCCACCTAATTTGGATAGAATATTCTCTTCAACAAACGGTGTTGGGAGAATTGGATATCCATATGCAAGAGAATTAAATATGATTTCTATCTCACACCATATACAAAAATTAACTCCAAATGTATCAAAGACCTAAATATAAGAAACAGTAATTTAAAACTCCAAGAGGAAATGTAGTGAAGCATCATCAGGATCATTATTTAGGCAATGGTTTCTCAGACTTTACACCCAAAACTCAAGCAACAAAAGAAAAATATGATAAATTGGAACTCCAGAAAATTAAAACAATTTGTTCATCAATGGACTTTGTCACAACAGTGAAAAGACAACACACTCAATGGTAGAAAATATTTGGAAATACAGTGAATAAGGGTTTAATATCCAAGTATATAAAGAAATGCTGAAACTCAACAATAAAAAGACAAACAACCCAATTTTTAAATTAGGCAAAAGCAATTCAGCAAATAAATTCATTAACTTCCCTCCCACATGGGACATGAGTCCCAGGGGAATAAAGTCCCTGGCAATGTGGGACACGACTCCTGGGAATGAGCCTGGCCCTGGCATCCAGTGACTGAAAATGCCTACTTGACCAAAAGGGGGAAAAGAATGGTAACAAAGTAAGGTTACAGTGGCTAGGAGATCTCAAATAGAGTTGAGAGGCTATCCTGGAGGTGTCTCTTATGCAAGCTCCAGCTAGACATCCCAAATGGCCACAGTATGCCATGCCATTACCAACAGTAGTCTCAAAATACCTAGATCCCTATCGGAGATTCTATAAAACATTCACTAAGTTTTTTTTAATTTAATTTTATTGAGATTGTTCACATACCATACAATTATCCAAAGATCCAAAGTATACAATCAGTTACCCATGGTACCACCACACAGCTGTGCATCCTTCACAACTATTTTTTTTCAACTTTAGAACATTTTTATTACTCCAGAAAAGAAATAAAGACAAAAAAGAAAACTCAAATCCTCCCATACCCCTAACCACCCCCCCCCCCTCCATTACTGATTCATAGTTTTGGTATAGTACATTTGTTACTATTGATGAAAGAATGTTAAAATGCTACTAACTGTACTACATGGTTTGCGATAGGTATATTTTTCCCTATATACCCCTCTATTATTAACTTCTAGTTATAGTGTCATACATTTGTTCTAGTTCATGAAAAAGATTTCTAATATTTGTGCAGTTAATCACAGAGATTGTCCACCACAAGATTCACTGTTTCATACATTCCCAGCTTTTAATCTCCAACTTTCCTTCTGGTGACATACATGACTCTAAGCTTCCTTTTTCCACCACATTCACACACCATTCAGCAGTGTTAGTTATTCTCACAATAACATGCTACCATCACCTCTGTCCATTTCCACTTAAATTCAATCTAGTTGAACACTCTGCTCATAATAAGCAACTGCTCCCCATTCTTTAACCTCATTCTATATCCTGGCAACTTATATTTCATGTCTATGAGTTTGCATATCATAATTAGTTCATATCAGTGAGATCATGCAATATTTGTCCTAATGTGTCTGACTTATTTCACCCAATGTAGTGCCCTCAAGGTTTATTCATCTATCTGTTTTTCTTTTAAAGATGGTTTTGTTCACCCACCATACTTTCCATCCTAGGTAAACAATTGACGGTTCCCTGTATAGCCATATATTTATGTATTCACCACAATCACCAAAATCTAAATAAGGACATCTCCATTTCTTCCACAAAGAAGGAGGAAGAGTCAAAGAAGGTAGAGAGACAAAAAAAAAAAAAAAAAAAAAAAGGAAAAGAAAGAAAAAAAATATGACAGCTAAAAAGCAACAAAAGGAAAGACAAAGTTAATCTAAAGTAGAATAAAAGTCAGACAACATCACCAATGCCAAGAGTTCCATACTCCACCCTTATGTCCCCCTCTTAAAGGAATTTAACTTTGGTATATTGCCTTTGTTACATTAAAGGAAGCATAATACAACGTTTCTGTAAACTATAGTCTCTAGTTTGCATTGATTGTATTTTTCCCCAATACCACCCTATTTTTAACATTTTGCAAGGTTGACAATCATTTGTTCCCCCTCATGTAAAAACATATTTGTACATTTTGTCACAATTGTTGAGCACCCTAGGCTTCAATGAGTTATACAGTCCCAGTCTTTACCTTTCCTCTTTCCTTCTGGTGTTTCACATGCTCTTAACCTTCTTCTTTTAACCATACTCACAGTCATCTTTGTTCAGTGTACTTACATTGCTGTGCTACCATCACCCAAAATTGTGCTCCAAAGCTCTCACTTGTGTCTTTTCCTATCTGTCTGTAGTGCTCCTTTTAGTATTTCCTGTAGTGCAGGTAGCTTGTTCACAAACCCTCTCATTGTCTGTTTGTTGGAGAATATTTTAAACTCTCTCTCATGTTTGAAGGACAGTTTTGCTGCATATAGGATTATTGGTTGGTGGCTTTTCTCTTTCAGTATCTTAAATATATCGCACCACTTCCTTCTTGCCTCCATGGTTTCTACTGAGAAATCTACACATAGCCTTATGAAGCTTCCTTTGTATGTGATGGATCACTTTTCTCTTGCTGCTTTCAGGATTCTCTCTGTTTTTGACATTTAATAATCTGACTATTAAATGTCTTGGCATAGGTCTATTCATATCTATTCTGTTTTGGGTACACTGTGCTTCCTGGATCTGTAATTTTATGTCTTTCATAAGAGATGGGAAATTTTCATTGATTATTTCCTGCATTGATGCTTCTGCCCCTTTTCTCTTCTCCTTCTGGGACAACCATGACACATACATTCATGCACTTCATGTTGTCACTCAATTCCCTGAGATGTTGCGCATATTTTTTCATTCTTTTCTCTATCTGTTCTTCTGTGTGTGTAGGATTTCAGGTTTCTTGTTCTCCAGTTCCTAAGTGTTTTCTTCTTCCTCTTGAGACCTATGTTGTATGTCTGCATTGCATCTTTCATCTCTTGTGCTCTGCCTTTCATTTCCATACGTTCTGCCAGTTGTTTTTTCAAACTTTCAATTTCTACCTTATGTTTGCCCAGTGTTTTCTTTACAGTCTTCATCTCTTTTGTTATATCTTCCCTGAACTCATTGATTTGGTTTGGCATATTTCTTTGAAAAGCTTTAATAGACTGTTTCATTAAAATGAAACAATATCTCAACTGTACCTTGACTGAGGTGTAAGTTTCTTCCTTTGACTGGGCCATATCTTCATTTTTCATAATATATTTGTAGTTTTCTGTCATCTAGGCATCTGGTTTCCTTGGTTACCCCAGTCAGATTTTCCCAGACTAGAATGGGTTCAGGTCTTAGAATTGGGTTATATTCAGGGTGTATCTTAGAAGAATGACACACTTTCCTGTGAAGTCTCCAGTCACTGTCCTTTTTCTACCCTGCTCAGCAGGTGGCGCCTGTCAGCCTGTTGCTCCAGACTAGTGTAAGGAGATGTGACCCCTTCAGTTTCTGTTTTGGCTGTTTTCCCCTCTGGGGTCTGGTTCTGAAGGGAAAGCAGGGCCCACATCCTTACTCTTAGGGAAGATACACCCCCTAGGGAGTTATCATCTGCATTTGAATAGTCTCTCTGATTGTTATCACCACCCCTGTCTGGGTCAGAGCTCTGCAAACTGAAAATGGCTGTGGCTCTCTCCTCTGAGTCCCTCAGGTTAAGAGAGAGAAAAAGGGACCAAAAGCCCCCCTTCAGGGCCAGTCCACAGTCCCCCCAGCTTCACCAACCAGCCAGAGATAGCACCCGGTCTTCTGGACTCCCCCTCCTGGGAGAGATGAGTCTTCTTGTTCTTTAAGGTCAGTTGTCACTAAAAGACTTTGTCTGCTTGTTGGGGGTTTGTAGCTTGTATTGAACAGTCCACATTTGTTAATTAAAACCCCCACTGGAGCTCAGTTGAGCTATATTCGCTTGCTGGGAGAGTGCTGCTTTCTACCACAGTGAGGTTTTGCAGCTAAGCCTGCTGTAGGGGGAGGGACCTCCCAGCACAGTTCTGCAGTTTCTACTTATAGATTTGGTGCTGCAATCTCAGGCATTCCTTCCAATCCAGGTTTGTGCATACGATGTGTGGACAGTCACGGCTGTCCCCTAGCAGTTATTTCAAATTATTTACTAGTAGTTCCCAGTTGTTCATTAGTTGTTCCAGGGGACTAACTAAATTCCACTCCTCTCTATGCTGCCATTTTACCTCCTCCTCTACTGACTAAGTTTTATCTCTCAGAAACTTAAATCCACCAGAGTGTTCCTATGCCAGACAAGTTCTAAAACTCAGAGGCAACAGCCTCTTTAAGAACAACAATCAGATACAGCCCCCCTTCCCATAATGTTGACACCCCTTTTCAATATGAAAAAGTTCAGGTGGTCACTGCCTAGACACCCCTGAAGATTGAGAAAGTGATTACATGAGAGGAGGAAGGGGCAGCAACAGACAAGATAGGATTTAACAAAGGGTTACAAATACTGAAACTTTATACACACACACACACACACACACACACACACACACACACACATATACATTTTAGATGTTAGGGTATTAGACTAACTAGAAGGAAATAACTAAAATGGTGGAACTGTAACCTATACCATTCTTTGAAATATGCTCTATAGCTATTCGTTGAATTGTGATTTGAAAGCAATCACCTTTCTGTATATATCCTATATTTCATGATAATGAAAGAACTGAAACTGGAACTGTAAACCATAACATTTTTAGAAATTACCTATATAACTGCTTGTTGAGCTGTACTTTGAAAGTAAACACCTTTCCGTATATACGTTATATTTTAAAATAATGGAAATAATTGAAATTGTGGAACTGTAATCCATAACATTATTTGAAAGTTGCTCTCTAACTACTTGTTAAATCATACTTTTAAAGTTATCACTTTTATGTATGTATGTTAAAGTTCACAATAAAAATGCATAAAAAAACACTACTGGGCAAAGGCTTGAATAGACATTTCTCCAAAGATGATACACAAATGGCTACAAAGAACATGAAAAGACATTCATCTATTATGAAAAGACAAATCCAAACCATGAGATATCATTTCATATCTACAAGAATGGCTACTATTTAAAAAACAGGAAACAAGAAGTGTTGGAGGGGATGTGTAGAAACAGGAACACTCATTCATTGCTGGTGGAATGTAAAATTGTACAGCCACTGAAAAAGAAAGTTTGGCAATTCCTCATGAAGTTGATATCCAATTAGCATAAGACCGGAAATCCCTCTAATAGGTGTATGCCCAGAAGAATTGAAAGCAGGGATTCAAACAAGTATTACCACACTGACATTCATGGCGACATTATTCACAACTGCCAAGAGATGGAAGGAACTCAAGTGTCTTACAGAGGATGAACAGGTAAACAAACTGTGGTACATACATGTGATGGAGTATTATTCAGCTGTAAGAAGGAATGAAGTTCTGATGGATGTGACAACATGGATGAACCTCAAGGATGTTATACTGAGTGAAATAAACCAGACACAATATGACAAATATTGTATGATCTCACTGATATGAACAAATTAAAATAGGCAAACTTATGGAGTTAGAATCTAGAATATCGGATACCAGGGGTAGATTGGGGGTACATAAGGGGGAGTTGAAACTTAATCTGTACAGAATTTCTATTTAGGTTGGTTGCAAAGATTTAGAAATGGATGGTGGTGATGACAGCACATTACTGTGGTTGTAATTAACAGCATTGAATTATATAGGTGAATAAGTTAAAAGGGGGAAATTTTAGGTTGCATATGTAACTTCAGTATAAATCATATGATTATATAGGACTGTATAACACAGTGAACCCTACTGTAGATGATATACTATGGCTCATAGTATAAATAATGTTCTTTCATGAATTATTACGAAGTATGACACTAATACAAGGTATTAATAATAGGGAGTTAAATGGGAAAATACACTTAATGTAAAATATTGATGATAGTTACTAGAATTATTTTAATAATTTTTCATCAATTGTAACAAAAGGAACTACCATTGAAAAAAGTAGTACAGTTATTAAGTAATTGCTATCATCAATTTTAACAAATGTTCCACACCAATGCAAGGTGTTGATGGCGGGACAGTGTATGGGAATTCCGTATTTTATGCAAGATTGTTCCGTGAACCCACAACGTCAATGAAAAAATATTTAAATAAAAAAGATAACAGAGGGCTGGAAGGTGGCTTTCAGGTCTTGTGGAGAGATAGACCACACTCACCTCACTACCAACTCTCCTGCCAGGTTCTTCACCCAGCCAAGGCACTCACAAGCCTGTTGTTTCCCCCTAAAACGAACCACGAAAACACGACCATGCTCCCGAGACCAGGGCACTGCGCCTGCGCGCAAGCCCCGGACGCAGCCTACCGGCTGCCATTCCGCGTGCTCGTTCCTTCACACGCTTCCTCAATCGCCTCCGTTGAATCCTGTTCCTTTAAGTGGCACATGCCTTTCCACGGAAACCTAGGCCCTGTTTCCCTTGGTTCACGCTTAGCAATACAGCAGATGAGGAGTCATTGGAAATGAGACAGGCCGGAAGTTGCTCTGCTTCCTCTCTCCAACTGTGCACGGGTGGGAACTCAAGCACTGCAAGAGAGGTTCCGGGTATGGACCGACCGGAAGCTGTGGAATGGAAACCCGGACCGAGGACTGGGAACTGATTCACCACCCAGTGTTTGGCTCTTCCTGAGATGCCCAACGCACGGTTCTGACCCAGAGCCTCCTTCTCAGACAGGATCGTTTCAGCGCCTGCAACTTTGAAATGAGCTGTTTTCGCCGCCTGCTCTGACGTGCACCAGACTGGCCGGGACTGGAGGAGCTACGCTGTATGACAGCCAAGCTCCTGTGGGAACCCTGAAGGAAACTGACTGTGAGGAGGAAGGGGTCTTTGCCCGGGGTGAGGGAACAGAACTTGTAACAGATCTATGCATGGGGAGCAGGCACTAGGTTTGGGAAACCGTGAGACTGTGAAGGAGGAGTGAGGTCCGGGTTCCGTGAGTGGGCAGGGCCAAGGAGACTCGGAGGGCGTGGGTGGTGTCCTGGTGGGTCTAGGAGATGAGGGGTGGGAGGGTTTCTTAAAACTACTTAGAACTACCCTCAGTCATGACAGTTCATCAGGTCTCCTGTTAGAATCCAACTGCTCCCCAGAGGAACATGAAAAAGCACTGTCGACCAAAACAAGCTTTAAGACAAAGTCCAACTACAGAGAACCTCCATTAATGTAATATTGAAAAAGATAAGTTTTGCCTTTTGTTCCATTCTGTGACCTGCTCCTTTGCACACATTATATGTCCATTTGATTGCACTGAGAAGAAATTACAGGGCATTGAGTACTGTGTATATGATCAAGGCAGAAAAAGTGGGGGAAATCCCTGATATCTGAAGCATCCATTTGTTATGAATTCTGTATTGTTCTTGTATTGGATGTTTGGCATGATGCTTGCATCTCAATGGCAAGTGGAAATGAATTAGAAGAAAATTTCATCCCAAGGTCTAATAAGTGAGTTAGGAATAGTGTTCAGAGTTCTATACTGTGTAAGAATTTTTATGAATTTTCTTTTCAACCAGGATCTGGTGATTTTGAAGATGAACCTGAAAAGCAAAGATGAAAATGCGGTCGTAGTTAAATCGTCTGGGGGGATGGCGGCCGGTTGCTGAACCCTCGGCTCTCGGCGTTGCTCGGAGGGTACCGGCGGCGGGGGCTCTTTCCCGGAGGCGAGGGCGAGGCGGGGGACTTGGCCAGGTCCCCGGCGGTGGCGTGCAAGGTATGGAGGGCGGCGAGAAAGGAACAGGCGGGACGCTTTTTTCAGGAGGGTAAAGCCAAGAGCGTTTATTAGGGGTGAGCACAGGTTATATAGGCTGGCATAGAGGGCGGGGGTTGTTACAAGCCAATGCTGAGGGGATAAAGGCTAGGATTGGTTCTGAGAGGGTACGGAGGTTAGGATTGGTTCTAAGAGGGCGCGGAGGTTGTTTGAAAAGGGGCGGGAGTTGCTCTGGCAACGGTGTCTGGCAACAGTGTATGCGCACTGGTGGTGGCGGGAGTTGCTCTGGCAATGGGGGGTGTGCGGGCAAGATAAGGGGGTGGGGAAAAGGCGGTTCCCTCCGGCAAGCCTCCCCTAACGGTGGTATTTTGGGTGAGGAAATGGGGCCTGCCTCCGGCCTCACTTTCTCAGGCCTGGGGGGCTGTGGAGGGCGCTGTCGCCCGTGCCCACCACCCTCCCCAGGGGCTGATCAGGTCCCCCAGCCCAGGCCCGCCAAGTCGAAGCACGTAATCAGTATCCCGCATGAAAACCCATGTTTTCCTTTATGTTAGGTGTGACCCTAATGGAAATGAAGAAATCCTTTATTTGGCATGCTAAGTTCAGGAAAAAAATATGGAAATTTGGAAGTATACTTAGGAGTATACCTTACAAGCATACCTCAGAGATACTGTGGGTTCTGTTCCAGATATCTGCAATATATCTGGAGCATATAAAAGCTATGTTTACACTATACTGTAGTCTATTAAGTATGCAATAGCATTATATACATACCTTAATTTATAAATACTCTATTGCTAAAAATGTTAACCATCATCTGAGGTTTTAGCAAGTTGTAATCTTTTTGCTGGTGGATGGGCTTTTCTTGATGATTATGTTGACTGATCAGGATTGAGATTGTTGAAAGTTGGGGTGGCTGTGGCTATTTCTTAAAATGAGACAATAATGAAGTTTGCTTCATTGATTGACTCTTCCTTTCACAAAAGATTTCACAAATAGCATGCAATGCCATTTGATGGCATTTTGCCCACCACAAAACTTCCAAAATTAGAGTCAATCCTCTCAAATCCTGCCACTGCTTTTTCCACTAATTTGATGTAATACTCTATAACCTTTGTTGACATTTTGACAATGTTCACAACACCTTCACCGGGAATAGTTTCCTTCTCAAGAAACCACTCACTTTGCTCATCCACTAAAGTTTTATTGTGAGATTGTAGCAATTCAGTCACATCATCAGGCTCCACTACTAATTCTAATTCTACTTCTATTGGCACCACATCTGCAGTTCCTGCCTGCACTGAAGTCTTGAACCCTTCAAAGTCTAATTTGAGAACATTCTCATTGTTCTGAATAAAAATATCCCACCCACCCCCTTGTTCTCCCCTATTATTGACACTTAGCTTTGGTATAGTGCCTCTGTTACAATTTATGAAAGAATATTACAATGTTAGTGTTAACTATAGTCCCTGGTTTGTGTTAATTGTATTTTACCATATATCACCCTATTATTAACACCTTGTAATAGTGACTTACTTTTTTTCTATTTCACATAAGAACTTTTTTATATTTTTACAATTAACCATAATCATTGTATACAACAGGTTTTAATATGCTACACAGACCCAGGTTTTATCCCCTAATTTTCCTTCTAGTGACATACATGATGCTTGACTTCCCCTACAACCATACTCATATTCAACACTGTTAATTTCACTTATAGTATTGTGCCACCATCACCTCTATCCATTTCCAAACATTTAAAATCAATCATATTACAAGTTCTGTACATCTTAAGCATGATCTGCCCATTTTCGGTCCCCTTTCTATCCCCTGGTAACTTATACTCTAGACTTTAACTCCCAGAATTCTCACATTATAATTAGTTCATATTAGTGATACCATACAATATCTGTCCATTTGTGTCTGACTTATTTTGCTCAACATGTCCTCAAGGTTCATCCACATTGTTGCATGCATCAGGATTTCACTCCTATTTACACTACATAATATTCCATCATATGTATAGACCAAGCTTGTTTATCACATCTTAAGTTGATGACACTTGGTCTGTTTCCATCTCTTGGAAATTGAAAATAATGCAGCTATGAACATCAGTGTGCAAATGTCTGTTTGGGATGTCTGTTCGGGTACTAGCTTTCAGTTCTTCCAGGTCCTTGAAAGGTAGAACACCTTCACCCTATTTCATGTCAACCACACACTGAATACCACCATTTCAAGGTGTGTGTGGGTCATGCTGAAAAACAATTTCTTTTCAAGAGACTGGCAAAGGAGGATGTGGTGTTTGTGTCTGTACTCTGGGTCCACATGTTAGCAAAAGGGTGTGTTTCCTTCCTTTCTTGAAAAGTGGCTTCCTCTTCTGTGACGCTTGATAAAGGTTTCATTTCTGGTTAGAATGAGTACAGCTAGGATAACGTCATGGTGTGTATTGATTGATGGCTTGGCAGAAAATCAGCTGGCATGGCCAAATGTTTCAAATGAGGGAGATTTAATGAAGGGACTCTTTAAATAGGTGACAGCTGTTCTGAGAGAAATAAATAAAAGATGGGGGCACTTTGGGAATAACATGAGTGGGAGCTCTGTCCAATTGTTTGAAGGGGCACAGAGAGGGAACAGGCATAGGAACTTTGAAAAGATTTTAGCCTGGAGAAGAAGAATCCAACCACTGCTAAAATGTGAAAACCCTGTATAGGTGGGAGGAAGCTGGGGAAATTAATATCCCCATATCCCTCTCCTCCAATCCTCCAGTGTCCTTCCATGCTACCATTGGTCAATCCCAACTGGAAGATTGACATCAGAGGGTCTTGATACAGCCCATACAGGCTACCTTCTCAGGGTACAGAGCAGGTTGAAGAAGGATGGAGAGAAGATTCTTTCACAATCTGCTAAGTCAATTGTTACACACTTTTAAAGACTGAAAGGTGACCACATTGTTCCTTAGACTGAGTATTTGCTTCCTTGGCTGGTGATATGAAATGGGATTTAGTGATGGTGGCGGGTAATGGTGACAGCCCACAGTTCTACAATGGCAGGTGAAACACCTGAAAATAGGGAATAGAGAAGAAGATCATTAACTGCTTCTCTGTCTGAGGGCTTCTGCTTTGTTACCTCTCATTTTGTTCATTGGCTCACTTTACTGCTTCTGTTGTCTCTCTGGGATTTTCATTTAAACTCTCTAAGAGAGAGACAAAGGCCGTAAGAATTGGCCAGTTAATATGCAAAATGGAGAAATGCTCTAGGTAGACTTCTCTGCTTGGCTGCCTCATAGGTTGTTGATTGGCATAGTGATCAATTGGTCCAATCAGCTGTGCTTGTGAGATGAAGTCAAAGGACACCATGCCTGACAAATGTGTGCAATGAACTGCTTCCAGCCTGACTTGTGTACTCATCCATAGCTTTGGCTGTGAAATAAACCACAATGAAACTTTGTTGCTTAAAACAACATCCATTTTATGTAGTTCATGATTTTGTGATGTCACGGGTTCTACTCTTTACACCTCAAACCTATGATCTCCATTAGAAAAAGCCTGAGCCTAATCAGGTCGTGATTCAGTGGGTTTGAACTTCATCGAGTAACTTCCAACTCAATTAAGAGTATAGGGACAGACAGTAGTTTAAAAGTAAAGAGCACTCAAGACAAGCATTCACCTTTAACACGTTTTTACTGAAGGAGTGCTTAAGGCAAAAGGAACAAGTTTACAATGTAAAGATTAATTGATACATTTACCAAGTCTGGGAGCCCTCCCTCCTCCAGATGCAGCTGAACATGAGACCAGAGAGTTCCCTCTGGAGTTACAGAAAATTTATAGCATCTTGATTTACAGTAATCTTAATTAAGTAATATTCTATTTTTACATTAAATGATGCTTCATGAACACAAATGTTTCATGAAGCAAAGCATCTTGATCCATGAGTGGTTCAAGGTCAAAGGAGGGCATCCACATTATCAGAGGCTTAGCCTTGAATGCCTGTAAAACTTTACTGATAATATTTTTACTAACTAAGCTATGATTTCTGTAAGAACAATATAACATACTTTTACTTTTAAAAAGACTAAAAATTAGAAGAGATTACTATTACTTGTTTCTAACTTGTTAATATAGCTTTCTCATTTTAATTTATGATTAGTTTAGCCATTACATCATATTGATAAACATACATTTGATTAGGACTGTATTCAACCTTGCTACATTATTTATGACTTATTTATGATTAACTGCTGTAGCCCCATCCTGTTTTCACAGATGACCAGGTGATTACATGTTATCTATATCTAAGAAGGTTGAAACGGCCTTTCTTCTTTCTAGAAAATATTCACAACATTTTAACTGTGTAGCTTCTCCTTCAGTATAATCTTCTAATATGGGACTTGAAGGATATGAATCATCTGTCCCAGTGATTATAGTAAGGCCTTTCCACTTTTTATCATTTGGAACACTTGAGTGCTTTTAGGTAAAAGTTCTGTTAAATATGCATCTATATCAGAAGGAATAACTGGTTCTTTACTATTAGAACAGAAAACATCAGGTGGTATTTGAGAGCAGCATAGATAGAAGGAATCAGTGTTCTCATTATCATATTCCTTAGTAGAGATATTATCCTGTGATAATGGGTTGGCTAGGCAGTTCTTCTGGTCTGGGCTGGCTTAGCAGATCTCTCATAAGGTGTTTCATGTGTTTGTGCTCAGTTGATGGACTGGCTGATGACTGGATGACCAAGTATGGCTATTCTTACATGTCTGGTTGTTGGCAGGTTGGCAGCCAGAGTGATGGATTGTTGGCTAGCTAGACTTTGTTCTCTTCCACATAGCCTCTCTTCCTCCAGCAGGCTCTCTTGAGCCTGTTTCCATGGTGCACAAGTGCAGCAAGAGTGGGAAAGCCATATATGCAAACACTTTTCAAATCTCGGCTTGCATCTTGTTAGCTATTGTCCCATTGGCCAAAACCAGCCACTTGGCCAAGGTTAGCACCAGCCTGGGAAGGACCACACAGAAAAACGGGGAATGCTTGCATCCATTTGTGCAATCAATCACATGCAGAATTGTGTTTTGAGCACACAGAGTACTCAAAATTTCAGGGAATTGTTTAGGGTCCAGGCATTTCAATATAACATTCAAAAAGTTTTCACTTAGGTACAACAGACACATCAGACCTAAACTGTTTTGTTTGCCATGCAAAAGATGAACCAGAATACAATTTTTTTGAAATGACATGAAATTCACTTAAAAAATTAAACCTTTCGGGTTTGTTTGATTTCCTAGGGCTGCCTTAACAAAGGCCAACCAACTGGGTGGTTTAAAACAAGAGAAATTTATTGTCTCACATTTCTGGAGACCAGAAGTCCAAAATCAAGGTGTCAGCATGCTCCCTCGGAAGTCACTAGGGAAGCATCTGTTTTGTGTCTCTCACCTGGCTTCTGGAATGGCATTCTCTACCTCAGTCGTCACCTGACTTTCTCAGCTGTGTCTGTCTATCTGGGTCGAATTCTCTCCTCATAAGGACACCAGTAATATTGGATTAGGGCCCACCCTAATCCAGTTCGACCTCATCCTAACTAATAACTTCTCCAAAGACCCTATTACCCAACAATGTCACATCCACAGGACCTGTGGTTAGGACTCAAACATGTCTTTTGGGGGGAGACAATTAAACCCATAAGAAAAGTGAACAATTCAGTGGCACTTAGTACATTTGCAATAGTGTACAACCACCTCCTCTCTCTGGTTCCAAAACATTTTCATCACCCTGAAACCCTGTACCCATTATGTAGTTGCCCCCCAATTACTCCCTTGCCCAATTCCTAGGAAATACCTGTACTCTGTGTCTAGATTTACCTATTGTGAATATTTCACATAAGTTGCATCATGTAATATATATCCATCTTTGACATAGCCAAATGCTTTTGAGGTTCATCCACATTGTATTATTTATCATTCCTTTTTATGGTACTTCATTCTTTTTATGGCCATATAACAGTCCATTGAATGTATATATTACACTATTTTATGGATTCATTGAATAATGGCATTTGTATTGTAGCCACATTTTATTATGAATAGTGCTGGTAGGAACATGCAACAACATGTATTTGTTTTCAGTTTCTCCTGTAATTCTATGTTTAACATTTTGAGGAACCACCAAATTTTTTCCCTCAGTGTTTGAAAAATTTTGTTTGCATCAGCAATGCATGAGGGTTCCAATTCCCCCACATCCTCACCAACACGTTATTTTCCTTTTTTATTGCAATTTCCTGGTAGATTCAACGTGGTTCCTCAATGTGGTTTTGATTTGCATTTTTCTAGTGACTAGGAATGATTTTGCAGCAAATATTTGAGTGTTACATAGTGGGGCTGTCTGATAGCCAACCTATGTTTTATTGCATTGTCTGTAATTTATAAAAATAAATGGAGCCAAAGTTCTTCTGCAGTGGTCCACGCAAATGACTCTCTTCAAACCTGCTCTCCACATTGAGCTAATTCATTAGTCTCCTCTTCTTACGGTGTCTTAATTGCCTTTCTCCCAAATGTACTGATGAATGAATGGAGATATCGGTTGTTTCAAAACAGATTGTCAAAAACTGATTTCATTTCACCTTTCTATTTCTAGGTGTGTCACTGACTTGCTGAGTCATATTTGGAAGCTCAAAATCTCTCATTCCCCCTGTTTTTCTCTCTAGATAATATGATTTATAAAGAGCACATAGTCATTTTAGCTGGCAAAACTAAAATAGCAAATAATAGCTTCATTTACCAGAAGACTCTTCTCTGGACCCAGCTAAAGGAAAAAATTATCTTATTAAACTAAAAATATTTTGTCTATTTGGCTTTTCACTGGTTTGAAAGCTCTTTGAAAACAGGGGTATTTGATTTCCACCTTTTTGTATTCCCAGGATCCAACATAATACAGCATAATGAGGTCAGGTGTGCTTTACCTGGTTAATAACCTAATGGAATCCATGGAGTCACATCATCCTGTTGGTAGAGTCATGAAGAGAGATGAGACCAAGCTTTATGCAACTGCCCACACTGTCACCTGTGTAATCTTGATCTATGGCACAGAACCTGTTACTTCTGCCTTCTTAGACAGCTCCTATTTCCTGTGGGCAGAACAACTAGGTGGGGTTGGAGGTGAAGAGAGTTCCAGCCTGTGAACTCTGTCTTGGAGACCGATGGAGGAAGCTTCTCTGGCTGGCTTGGAGAGCCCTTACAGCAGCCACCTGGTGCAAAAGTCTGCAGGGGGAATGATGTGTTTCTGACACCATTGCCTCGCTTGGGGTCTGGCTCATATTGGGATATGCTTAATAAAGGCATGCTGTGAAATCAAATCAATACTCGATGACATGGACTGTCATGGAACCATGGAATCATACTTACCAGAATGTGCTAGGGTTTTGTGCTTAGTATTCTCAACTAATTTAATTTGGCATTTTCTGAAAGATTATGACATTTATTCATTTCTGCATCCTTAATACATAATACAGGACTTGGCACACAATGTATGCCAAATAAATTAATGAATGGGTGAGTATTGTAAAAATGGGAAACAGAAACAGTAGGATGCTAATGTTAGGGATAATAGGGTATGTTTCATAAATTTAGTAAAATCAAACAAGGAGGAAAGCTTAGTCATAATTCTGGGCTTGTCAAGCTAGAGTTTATTTTCCATATTTGTGCTGTATCTTACCAATATTCTTCTAATACAAATGAGACAAAAAATTTCAGGATGCCATGTCGAGGAGAACATTTAAGAAGTTTACCCATCAAGTAGATAATTGTAATTATGTTGGGTGGCCCTCTTCCAAATAGCAAGAATATAGGTATGTCCCTCTCTTAAAGTGGTAAACTAAAAAGTGATTTAGTAACAGTGAACTAGGTAATGCACAAATCTGTTGACATCCACTAAGAACTGACTGATTACAGGAGCCTTTTCAAAGTTTGATTCATTTCTTGGGATTAATAAGGGTTGTCATCACTCTCTGCTACTAGCTTTTCCCCATTAGATACTGCTGATTTGAAGCTGTTATGTGCCCCAGAAAAAGCCATGTTCTTTTAATCCATCCCAGTGGGTATAGACCTGTTGTAGGTGTGACATTTTGATTAGGTTCTTTCAATTGAAATGTGACCCATGTCATTAAAGGTGGTCTTAATCCCTACTGGAATCCTTTTTCAGAAGATTAAAAGGACAGAAAAAGCAGAGAGAGCTTAGAGAGAGATACACCCAGAAAAGCTTATAAAAAGCCCCTGGAGGAGCTAAGAGAGCCACTGAAACCAGAAGCTGAAAACAATGAAACCCAGGAGTGAAGGAGCAGCAGACACTGGCCATGTGCCTCGCTATTTGACAAAGGAACCCCAGATAACAGCAGCCTGTCTTCAGAGTCCAGTTATGATTCTGTTGATGCCTTAACGGATATTTTCATGGCCTTAGAACTGTAAATTTGTGAATTAACAAATTCCTGTTGTAAAAGTCAGCCCATTTTTGGTATACTGCGCTCTGGCAGTTTTAGCAAACTGCAACTGATAACATCACTGTTTCCAAATTTCCTGATGCACTTGAAGAAGGTCCACTCTGGTTATGTGCTATTTAAGTTTCTCTCATGAAAAAAGAACTAATGGACACTGCTTTATGCAAATCCCAACCAACCCCACCAACGTTCTCATCCACCCAGAAGACTCCCTGAGAAACTGGAGCTCATTATAAGAAGCCACATACTTCCTCTTTTTTTAGCTCTGAAAAACATCCAGACTGGATGACAGTCTTTGGCGGTAAGTAGGAATGGGTTTAGTGTCTTCCCATAGGAAACAGAACATATTTCATTTGTGATTTTGGGTATATAAACATGTTCTGGCTCTAGAATTTCCAGGAGACGTTGCTTTATTTCTTGAAAGCTGCTCTATAGGCATGTATCTCATTTTCATTTAATCACTTCTCCCAGGGCAAGGAATGTGAGTGTTGTTATGTGATAGTGCGGAATATACTGAGATGATGTAGCACACTGGAAGGAGTGGGTGATTTGTGAATTAAGGGAGTTAAAGTGGAATAAAATGCTTCAAGAAACAGAACCTGAGCAAACTTGGCCTGTAACATATTTGTTATTAGAAATGAGGAGAATGAAATTTAAAAGATTAGTGAGTTGAACAATGTCACATTGTGAATTAACTTGGCATGATTTTTCACATGCCACATGCTCCACCATAAAATAAACACTTCAGCATATTAAATACTGGGTTCACAGTGGAAAGATTCTGTGTTTTATTCATGGCCAACGTGAAGAGTTCAACAGGTCAGTGTTTTTCAACAAACTGGTTATGATTCATTAAGGAGGTTGCCATTAAAACGAATTAAAGAATAACAACCAGCATTTTAAAAGAGATCAAAAGGACTAAAATGATAAAATATTGGATGGATCATGTAGTAAACACTGTTTGAAACTCAGTTCTGTTTCTCTTTCTCTCTCCACCCCCCCCCCCAATAAAAGGTACCTTAAAATGTGGGTTATGGTGAAAAATCTCTCTAAATCAGTATTGCTAGATGCTCTGCTGTTCTGGAAAAATATTGTTACCTCTTTTTTTTCTGATTTTTTTAAAATTCAGTTTTATTGAAATACATTCATACACCATACAATCAATCATACACGGTCAATATTGTCATCTCTTTTATGTGAAATACATTAGTTAAACTGGATTCAAATGAGGCCTCATAAGGCTACTGTTGAACAATATTCCATTTTATATATATATATAAATAAATAAATTTTTGTTATTCCATTCATTGTTTGATGGACACGTATTGCTTCCATCTTTCAGCAATTGTGAATAATGCTGCTGTGAACATCAGTTGCAAATATCTGTTTGAGTCTCTGATTTCAATTCTTTTGGGTATATACTTAGTGGGATTGCCTGGTCATATTGTAATTCTATATTTAGCTTTCTGAAGATCCACCATGGACTATAGTTAATAGTATACTTATAAAAATGTGCTTTTATCACTTGTAACAAATTTTCCACATTAATGCAATATTTATTAATAGAGTGGTATATGGGAATCCTGTATTTTATGTATGACTGTTCTGTAAAACCACAACTTCTCTAATAAAACAATTACAAAAACCAAAACAAGTACACTCTTCCAGAAATTATTTCTTTGCAGTATATCTTAAAATAGGATTTTGGAGGAAAAGAGAAATATGAATCAAAAAAGAAGACCAATTTCAAGAGAAAGGAATGTATCCAGAGAATGACCAAGTATAACTGCTTCAAGGGACACAGGATTCTGATTTAAAGAATTTCATTTAAAATCAGACAATGTCTTGTACTGCAGAGTTTTCAAAATGGTGGTGGCTCAGAGGTTATTTAAGGAGAAAGTGAATTTGAAGGTCTTCAGATAGAGGTCATGGTCTCCACTTCTCCAGAGGTCATCACTGCTCACCAATGGCCTCATGTATTTTACATGTCTAGCTCCCCAGAGGTCTTGGCACTTATGACCTTGGTGTGGCAGCTGTACATGGGCTTTGGATTCAGGCAGGCTTTCTCCAAATCTTAGTTCTGTATTTTACTAGCAGTGTGACCTTGAGCAAGTTCCACAATCTCTTTGATCTTTAATTCTTTTATCTGAGGGGGAATAACGATAACATCTACATCATAGTGTGGTTGTGTAGTTTTAATGACATGGTAGTTTCAATGGACTTAATAAGGTGCTTGGTCCACAGTAGAAGTTCCACAAAAAATTAGGCAGTGGTAATGGAAGGGATAAGGAAGTTTATTTAGAAAATTTGATTTACATTCAGTGTTCCAGTGCATAATGGGCATCTTGTATGAAAGGGGTAGTCAGGAATCTAGGATTCCTTTGCAAAGAGATTTCTAAGATCACTAATTTTTTACCATGGAAGCATCACAGGGCCCTTAATTCTCATCAACACTGGGAAAAGGGTGAGTTTGAGCAAAGAAAATCATGGTTAGTATTGGAATAGAGGAGGGGCATGAGCAATTTCCATGACCATCCTCACCATCATAGCCATTAATTTTACATTCAGCATCAGCACAGTCATCACCATCATTGCCACCACAACTGCCTCACTATGATCACGACAATCATCAGCACCATCACCACCACCAACACCATCACCACCAGCAGACATTCCAATAGGTTGAGATGTTTCTGAGTCTCTTTTAAGGTAGTTTCCCCCTTAGATTATCCTTATCCCCCATTTTATGAAGAAACTGTGAAGTTTGTCCTGTGAATTTTCCCAGTCTGGATGTTTCTGATTGTAATGTAACAGGATTTTAAATCACAGCAGAACGTTCCATCAAATGCATCTATTGTTTCCCATTTGTTGTGTTATTATTATTTCCCATGAGAAATTCTGTTCAGATCATCCTTGGATGATCCTTTCTTTGAGATTATTTCCCTGAAGTTGAATTGTTGGGTTGAGAGATATGCAGAAATTGGAGGGTTTTATAAACACTAGCCATGTGGCTTCTACACTTTGCAACCATTAGGAGCTGGTTTTCATGGGGTTTCTTGATTCTAGGAGCTCTTGTCACGTCCTGCCTGAAAGAGTTTCTCAGATTGTTGCTGCTGGTGTCAGTGCTATGAGAAGGTGGTGCTTGATCCTCTGTGCAGGTGAGTGGACTAGAGAATTCCTCTAATTCCTCCCCATGCTATTGCATCCTAACTCAAGATGGCACTTTCTCCAGAAATACCGTGTGCATCTGTGCCATTAGAAACTTTCACACTGAGTATCTTAGGTTGGACTTCCTCAAAGTAGACGCAGAGGTAGGAAGTTGGATATAAGTAGTTTATTTGGGAGGTAATCCCAGGAAGTGCAAGTGAGGAGCAGAGGATGAGAGACAGGGATACTAGAAGAGCAATGAAGTGTGGTTTAATGATGGGTCACATTTGTGGGTAATTGACTCTCAATCCTGGGGACTCTCCAAGAAATTGTCTGTCTGGTGCCTCAACTGAGCTGTGCCATAAGTGCATATACATGCCAGATTTTGAAGATTTAATACACACACAAATAATATAAAATATATCATTAATGATTAATAATTTTTCTATAGATATTCCATATTGCAATGCTAATATCTTGGCACTGCTGAGTTGAATCAAATATATAATTAAAGCTAATCTCACCTGTGTCTTTACTTTTTAAAATGTGGCTACCAGAATATTTAGAAGTACATATGTGGCTCACATTACATTTCCTTTGGACAGTGCTTGGTTAGAGGCCTGGAATGGTAAAGATATACTGTTGAACTTAGAAAGGGGACTCCAAATTGGCCTTTTGTTGATAGACTTGGAGGAAAAGCTGAAGTAGCTGCTGGATTTTTAGAAATTGGGACATACAGATGTCGTGAGGTGCTCCTCTCATGCCCCAATAATATATGATGGCCTTTGTGACACTCATGGTTGTGTCCTAACTGGAAAATCTGGAGTAAAGAAGCACATATGACTGGGCAGGGGGAGAAGAGGCCCCTCTCTATCCCAGGCTTCCCTGGAACATCCCCATCTGAACTATCCCCTACTTTTCCTGTTTCAGGTGTCAGTATCCTGTTGGCTCTGTCAGGTGTGGAAGGGAAGAATTCTGGAGGTGAGTCTACTCAGAGCCAAAGAGCAGGGAAAAGGAAATTGGGATCTAGAACCTGACTCCAGCACAAGGAATGAGCACTTTCCAGTAGAGAGAGCACTTAGGCCCTGATGTTTTCTGCATACTGCTTTAACTCCCAAGGACTTTTCCCTCTTGCGTTATCATCACTGTCTTCAACTTCATTTAATTAGCTCTTGCTTTGCACCAGAACATGGCACTAAGCAAATTACATGCATCTAATCCTTATAACTTTCTCGTAAAAAAGTGCTGATATTACCCACAATTACCAAAGACTCTTGATACAAGGGGCTGGCTCAAGGTTACACAACTGGTGTGTGTTGGAGCCAAGGGGAGACTCTGGACTTTCTTTCCCAAAAGCCTCTGCCACAGGTGATACCATGTCTTAGGTTGGTAGCCAGCAGAAGCAGACCCTGAAAAAAGGATTTTATAGCAAAACACTCATCTGAGAGGTGTTTCCAGAAAACACCAGCTGGGAGTGAGAAGTGGGATGGGAGTAGAAGTGGTCAATGCAGAGACCATTGCCAAGTTACCATGTGAGGAAATGGTGTTTGAATCCCTGTGAAAATTATTGATGTATTATGGAGCGTGTACCTCAGAGTTTTTCTCTAAAGTGTAAGGAAGCTTGTATTTTTATACACTGACTTTTCAATCACTGATTTAGGGATGTGGGGGCTTCTGGGGCTTGGACATTCCTGACTGGTGAGCCAAGAGGAATCTGTTGGTCAGAGAAAGCCCTCAGTCAAAGAAATGCAGGTGTTTGCAGGTGTACATTTGATTGTAGGGCAAAAGTGGGGAGGTGATGGGATAGCCCCAGTTCTGTGAAATTCTCTGTTCAGTCACGGGATAAGTGCAAAAAGAATATCCAGTTCTTTGTATGTGCTCATTGAGCATTTCTTGAATGAATGCATGAGTAAATAAATGAATGGTTCTGTGTTTCCTGCATCTTTCTCTCCTTCATACCCT
Organism: Choloepus didactylus; assembly: GCF_015220235.1. Classification (NCBI taxonomy): domain Eukaryota; kingdom Metazoa; phylum Chordata; class Mammalia; order Pilosa; family Megalonychidae; genus Choloepus; species Choloepus didactylus. The sequence goes on from NW_023637606.1 coordinate 6,444,218, forward strand.
GAAAATGCAGGCTGTCACAAACGTACACATTGTGCTTGCAATGGAGGATTCCAGTTCAGGTCTGGGAGGAAATACTTCATCACATCCTACAAGAAATGCAAAGGTAAAGATGCAATCCACACACATCTTGTAGGTTGGACGGGGTTGGGATCATTCTTCCATGCCCTATTGTTTAAGTTTTCCAGGGCTGTTATGACAAATGCCATGCAGTGGTTGGCTTAACAAAAGGAATCTATCAGCTCATGGTGCAGGATGCAAATATTCGAAAACACAGGATAAGTAAAGTTATGCTTTACTGAGTCTGCAGCATTCTGATGATGGAAATCCTCCATCACATGGTGATTCTTCTTTCCTCTCTGACTTCTTCTGAGTTCTGGCTTCTACTTTGGATGTCTAATTCTCTTTTCTTATAAGTCCTCTAGTCATATGGTAAGGCCCATGCTGAGTGAATTTGGCCTTGTCTAAACAGGATCTTTGAAGACCCTATGCAGAAATAAGCCCACCCATTAACTAATAACATCCTCAAAGGTTCTTGTTTCAATCTGCTAAAGCTGCCGGAATGCGATATACCAGAAATGGGTTGGCTTTTCCTATGGGGATTTATTAGGTTACAAATTTACAGTTCTAAGGCCCTGACAATGTCTAAATTAAGGCAAGAGGAAGATATCTTCTCTGAGGAAAGGCTGCTGGCATTCAGAGTTCCTCTGTCCCATAGGAACACACATGGTGATGTCTGCTGGTCCTTCTCTCCTGGCTCTTGTTTCAATGGCTGTCTTCAGATGACTCCGGGCATTTATCTCTCAGCTTCTCTTAGTGATCTCTCAGTTTCTGTGGGTCCTTCTTGCTTCTCCTGTGGCATTTTCTCTCTTAGCTTCTCTGAGCTTGCTGAGTTTCGTCTGTCTTTTATCCTCTCATAGAGGACTACAGTAAAGGGATTAAGATCTACCTTGAATGGGCAGGGTTACATCTCCTTGGAAACAACCTAATCACAAAGTCCCACCCACAATAGGTCTACACCCACAGGGATGGATTAAGGGAACGTGGCCTTTCATGGGGTACATAATAGCTTCAAACCAGCACAGTCCTTATTACAAATGGGTTCCCATGCACAGAAATGCAGATTAAGATTTGAACATGTCTTTATGGGGCACATGCTTCCATCCTTCACACCCTAAGATGGTGTGACATACAGGTGTTGGTGTAAAAATATCACAAAATGAGAAATGTCAGGGCTGGCTCAATAGCTTCAGAGAAGCCCTCTCCCTTGTACCCTTCCCACCCTCATCACAGCATCCATGGGTTTTTCTGCAGACAAAGGTAGAAATCCCAAGACCTAGAGTCTTAAAGTCTCAAGCACTGAGATCTTCTTGCCTGCAAACTCCACGGTGCAGGGATCATATATGTTTTGTTCATTGCCATGTCCTGGAACAGAGAAGAATGTTGTCAAATAGTAGATGCCAAAAGAATGTGTTCACTGAAGGAACAAATGAAAGAATGGTTATCTTGGCACTCAAGTTTCCCTTTTCAGTATTCTCATTTGCTTCAGCCCAAATCTTCCTTATAGTGTTTCACTGTCTTATCCAAGAAGAGGAGATACTCTGTGTGGATTTATGAACAGTAAGTATCCTACATGTAAGAGAAAAAAGTATAATTCTAGAGAATGAAAAACAGTATTTTCTCTTGATTCACAGACATTGATGAGTGTGAGACTGGGCTGTCAAATTGCAAGCCAGAAGCCTACTCTAAAAATATAAATGGAAGTTTCTGCTGCATCTGTGTTATAGAAAATGTAGTCTTCAACTACTTTTTGGGTGGTGTCATTATTGTTAATCATCCAGAGTATGATGGTAAGAACCTCCAAATACTCTTTGTACCTTGAAAAAGAGGGGGGAGAGCCTTTGAGAGCTCCAGCAATTTCAGCCATGGTAAGAGAGCAGGGCTATGTCCTGGCCTTATCCTTCATCCCTTTGTCTTTGGTGATATTTTCATGGAAGATCCCAACCAAGGTCATGATGTCAATCACTGTCTCTAGGTAGATGTCTTACAATTGTTTTTTTTTTTTTTTTTTTTTTTTTTTTTTATCTCCAATCTGGGTCTCTTTCCATGGCTTCCAAAAAGACTTCTCTAATTTTCTACTGGACTTCTCTACTTATTTGTCTCCCATTCACTTTAATGTTAAAGTCTAAGTCTATGTATCTTTATATATACCAAAAACCATAATTGCATACTGGAACTTCTTATTCCAATCCAACATCCAGGTTCATTCCTGCTTATTACCTTCTTTCTTTATTTGTAATTTCTTTCTTACATTGAGAAACCAAGCTTGCACTATCCACAAACTATTTACTTATTTGTTCCATCTAGGAAAATTCAACATTTTGAGTTAGATAGACTTGAATTCTTGTCCTGACTCTACCACTTACTGAATGACTTTTTGTTAGTGTCTTAACTTCTATATGCCTCATTTGTAATTGGTAAAAATAATATATCCATTGTATCACTTACCTGTTGCTGTGTAAAAAATTCCCCAGTATTTTGCAGCTTAAAACCACACTATTAGCTCATCATTTCTCTGGGTCAGGAATCTAGGCATGGCTTGGTTGGGACCTCTGCTTCACAGGCTCTCATGTCTGCAGTCAAAGTGTTGTTTGGAGTTAGGCTCTCATCTGAAGGTTTAACTGTGGAAGGCTCTGCATTCAAGCTCTCTTACGTGGTTGCTGGCAGGATTCATTTCCTTGAAGAACTGTTTCCTTGTGGTGGTTGATGGGAGGCTCCCTGACTTCCTTAGATATGTAGGACTCTTTAGCTTGCTTTACCATGGCAAGCATGTGACAAGAGGCATAAAGAGAGTATGAACAAGAAAGAAGTCACTGTCTTCCATAACCTAGTCTCAGAAGGGGCATCCCATCACATTTGTGTACTTTATTCATCTATTTATCAGATAGTGATTCACTAAGACTGTAGGTTCCATCCAAATTCCCTTTTCAAATTCTACTGAATAAGAAATTTTACACTTCTTAGAAGGGAATTAAGATGGGCTGGGGAGCATCAAGAAAAGACCTAAACTGAGGATGATAGGAAGAAGGAATGTGAGACAGGCCCTTTCTTTCCCATATTCCATTTTAATGGCTACCTTTCTCTCCTAGAGGGTATCAGCGGGATGACATGTTCACCTTCATCAGTGATGGTGAGTTCATCAGTGAACATTTTGGTGAGTGTGGCAGAGCCTGTGTTTGGGACAGATGGTTGTGCTTACTATGCTATTTTCTTGCTAAAACACTACTGTGGCCTGCTATGACATTCAGGGTAGAGAATTTCTCAAATGGGTTTGATTTTTCCTCACCACGTGGAATATTGGCAACATCTGGAGACATTTCTGGCTGTCACAATGAGGGGGAATCTGTGCTGTAGATATCTACCAGACTGAGTCCTAGGATCGTGCTATACATCCTACAGTGCACAGGACAGATCCCCAAACCAAACATTATCTGGTCCCGAATGTCAACAGTGCTGATATTGGGAAACTCAGCTGTCACTCAGTGACCTGCCTCAAACATCTAGAGCCTCAACCCCAATACTTTACAGCTTCTCTCTCACTATGTAATTCATTCATTGTAGGTTCCAGATGTCTCGTGCTCTAAGTCTTCCTGTTCTCAGAAGTGAAGTGGGGCTAATGATATGCCCTTTGCAGAGCTGTGGATAAATGAGAAAACACAAATCGGATTTTTAGCACAGAATCTAGTAACTTAATACTTTTGTTGCCTTCTGCTATCACCCAACCACACCTACCCTTATTCATGATTTCTCAACTTTATGAAACCTTCTATCTAATTAGTTTTATTTCTTTGAAAGAATAATGTGAATGACAATGAATGCAAAAAGGACATTGCAACAATGACTTCCCAACCACTTCCACCTTGGAATTGACCAGACGGAATGAGAAATTTCCTTCTCCAGGTATGCACAGAAATTCTGTCCATGGCACAGTTAAGGAACACTGAGCAGGTTCCTAAAATATCCATGATAAATGGCTGTGTATCCTGTGTCAGGGTCTATGTAATATATAGTTAGCTCTCGGCCTTACAGATTTTGCACACTGAAGTTCTACATGAGCAGAGTTTTGCTTTCAAAACATCAATTCAAAGTATGAGGGGATAAAACCAGCTCTCTTCCCCATTCTAACTTATTCTGGCCTGGTGAAAAAGATTTGCAGTCATGCCCCCTCAGTCCAGTGTGGTTGCATCTGAATGACTTCTTAGGCCATTACATATGGTATTAAAACAATCTACACTTAAGTGCAGATACTTTGTCCCTGGTTCACACTCCACTTTCCTCAGGGAAAGCTCTGCACTGGGTCCTTCGTGCCCCTTCATTCCAGCAAACCCCAATTAAGAGCATCATTATTCACCTAAGAGGGTCTAAGAGTTTTAAACCTCAAAAGGGAAGAAAGAGAACAGCTTCAATTCCCATTCTTTAGGAGGTTCCTTAGCCCCTGTATCTTGTAATCATTTTAAAGAACCAGCTTTTTGCTTTGTTGAGTTTTTTCTTTTCCTAGTCTATTTTCTTTTTTGATGATTACTGCTCTCAGCTTTATTATTTCCTTCACTCTAATTTCTTTGGGTATAATTTGCTTTTCATTTTCTAGCTCCATGACTAGATTACTTAAATTATTGTGTTGAAGCCTTCCTTCTTTTCTACCATATGAACTGGGGAGTATAATTTGACTACAAATTAGAAATATACATTTCACTCTAAGCACTGCTTTAGCTGCATCTTGCAAATTTTCATATCTTGGGCTTTCATTATCATTCAGCTAAAATATTTTAAAATATTTTTGTGATGTATCCTTTGACTCATGATCCATTTGGAAGTGTGTAGCTTCATTTTCAAATATCTGCGGCTTTGAGGTATCTTTTTGTTGATTTTCAAATTAATTCCATTGGGTTACAAGAGTATATAGCCATCTCCTCCCTTAATCTGGGTTGTATAACCAATAAAATGTTCTTAGGCCTTTCAGACCATTTAATTTCTCCCCCACCTAAGATGTGGAAGGGAGTGCCATCTGGTCTACTTTGCCTTTTGTGCATGTAGATGAAACACCAATAATGGATATTTCACAGAAGGAGGATCGTCATAATTTTCTTTTTCATTGGAGCTGGGGTCTTATCTGAAGGCTGAATTGTGGAAGGAAGTGCATTCAAGCTCTCTCAAATGGTTGCTGGCAGGATTCATTTCCTTTTAGAACTCAGTTCCTTTGTGGTAGTTAATGGGAGACTCCATTACTTCCTTAGATATGTAAGGCTCTTTAGTTTACTTTAATATGGCAAGCACATGTGAAGAACCTGAAAGAGAATATGAACAAGACAGAAGTCACTATCTTCTAAACCTAGTCTCAGAAGGGACAGTCCCTCACTTTTTCTGTATTTTATTCACCTATTCATCAGATAGTCACAAAGACCATAAATTCCATTCAAGTTCCCTTTTAAAATTCTATTGTAGAAGACTTTTAGACTCCTTAGAAGGGAATTAAGATGGGTGGGGAGCATCCAGGAAAAACCCAGCTTGAGGATGATAGGAAGAAGGAATGTGAACAAGGGCCCTTTCCTTTCTCATATTCCATTTTAATGGCTACCTTTCTGTCCCAGAGTATAACCATGAGATGACATGGTCACCTTCATCTGTGACTGTGAGTTCATCAGTGAACATTTTGGTGAGTGTGGCAGAGCCGGGGTTTGAGAAACAGCTGGTCATGCTTAGTATGCTACTCTCTTGCTGAAATACTACCATGGCTGCGTATGACATTCAGGATTGAGCATTTCTCAATGGGGAGTGTTTTTTACCTGACTACATGGGATATTGGCAACACATGGAGACATTTATGGCTGTTACAATGAGGGTGAAGCTGTTATGTAGATATCTACTGAATTGAGTCCTGGGATGGTGTTATGCACCCTATAAGGCACAGGAAGGTTCCCCAAACCAAACATTATCTGGTCCCAAATGTCAACAGCACTGATATTTGATGACCTGCATGAAATTTCTAGAGCCTTAACCCCAATCCTTCCTGCCTTCTCTCTCCCATGAAATTCATTCATTGTAGGTTCCAGATGTCTTGTGCTCTAAGTCTTCATGTTCTCATAAGTCAAATGGGGCTAATGATATGCCCTTTGCAAAACTGTATGTGATAAATGAGAAAACAGAAATCAGGTTTTTAGCACAGAATCTAGCACCTTAATACTCTTGGTTGATTTCTGGTATCAACCAACCACAATTACCCATATTCATGATTTCTCAACTTTATGAAACCTTATATCTAATTACTTTTATCTCTTTGAAAGAATAATGTGAATGACAATGAATGCAAAAAAAACAGTGCACTAATGACTTCCCAACCGCTTCCACCTGTGAAATTGAACAGACAGAATGAGAGATATCCTTCTCTAGGAGTGCACAGGAATTCTGCCCATGGAAGAGGTAAGAAACACTGAGCAGGTTCCTAAAATGGCCATGATAAATGGCTGTTTATCCTGGCATTGTCAAGGTCTATGAATTATACAATTAGGCCTCAGCCTTATCAATTTTGCACCCTGAAGTTCTACATGAGTAGAGTTCTGCTCTCAAAACATCAATTCAAGGTACAAGGGGATAAAATCAGCTCTCTTTCCCTTTCCAACTTACCTTGTCCTGGTGAAAAGGATTTGCAACCATGTCCCCTTCCAGTGTGGTTGCATCAGAAAGATCTCTTAGGAGGTTACATATGGTATTAGAACAGTCTACATTAAGTGCATCTATTTTGTCCCTGGTTTACACTCCCCTTTCCTCAAGGAAATTTCTCCACTGGGGTTCTTTGTGCCCCTACATTCCAACACACCCCAAAGAAGAGCATGCTTATTCACCTAAGAGGGTCTAAGGGTTTTAATCCTCAAAAGGGAAGAAAGGGTACATCTACAATTCCCAGTCTTTAGACGGTCCTTAGCTCCTGTATCTTGTGATCATTTTAAAGAACCGGCTTTTGGCTTTGTTGAGTTTTTTCTATAGCTAGTCTATTTTCTTTTTTGATGATTTCTGCTCTTATCTTTATTATTTCCTTCCCTTTACTTTCTTTTGGTGTAATTTACTTCTCATTTTCTAGCTTCATGACTAGATTACTTTAATTATTGCATTGAAGCCTTCCTTCTTTTCTACCATATGAATTTGGGAGTTAAGTTTGGCTACATATTACAGCAGTACATCTCACTCTAAGCACTGCATTAGGGGCATCTTGCGAATTTTCATATCTTGGGCTTTCATTATCATTAAGCTCAAAATATTTTAAAGCTTCTTTGTGATGTATCCTTTGATCCATGGGCTATTTGGAAGTGTGTTGCTTAACTTTCAAATACTTGGGCCTCACAGGTATCTTTTTGTTGATTTCCAAGTTAATTCCATTGTGTTACATGAATTTATAGTTCTGTGGGATGGCCATCTCCTCCCTTAATCTGGATTGTATAAACACTGTGAGGTTTGTAGGCCTTTCCAACCATTTCATTCCCCCTCATCTAAAATGTGGAAGGGAGTGCCATCTGGTCAACTTTGCGTTTTGTGCATGTAGATGATCACCAATAGAGTATCTTCCACAGAAGTGGGTTGTTCAACTATTTTCTTAGGCATGAGGAGAAAAGATAAAACCAAGAGATGCATTGAGAAGAGGAAAAAACAAAACTATTTTGGAAGCTGGACATAACACAGTGGGTAGTTACTGCACACATACTTTCAAAGGAACCAGAAGAGGTACAGTGTCTAAGAGAGTTTCTTTTGACCTCCAAATTCTACACACTCTTGTTCATTTCCAGATGACTGAGTCAAGTTTCCAAAGTTTTTTAAAAATGTAATTTCATTGAGAAATATTCACACACCATACAATCCATCCATAGTATATAATCATTGGTTCACAGTATCATCACACAGTTGTGCATTCATCAGCCTAATCAATTTTAGAACATTTGCAGTACTCTAGAAAAAGAAATAAAAAGAAAAAAAGAAAACCCCAAACAGCCCGTATCCCTTATTCCCCCATTATTGACCCCTAGTATTTCACTCTAAACATTAATGACCCCTAGTATTTCACTCTGAACAATTTCACTCTAAAAAAGAAATCCCCAAAAAGCCCATATCCCTTATCCCCCCATTACTGACCCCTAGAATTTCACTCTAAACAATTTATAATAAAGGTAGCTACCTTACTGTCAGAGATAGATATATAGATCAGTGACACAGAACAAAACTTCCAGTAGTATATCCACTGAAACTCTCAAAGTTTTTGAAGTAGGGAGAGTCTGTATGGTGTTTTCTTCCCCCAAGAAAAATGGTGAATGGCGAAAAGTTTATATCTTTTACTTTATGATTATTTAATGCATTAAAAAGAACATATGCTACATTTGCAGAAGCAGTGAAGTATAATAACAAAATACATACCCAAAGAGCCCTCTCCAACATAAGATCTAAATGTAATCCATTTACTTTTCATCTCCCTGTTTCCACTCCAGAGGAACCACTTGGACTTTTCTGTTTATTACTTTACTTATTTTATTTTTTATTGTGGAATATATCATATTTACATAGAAGTGATAACTTTCCAAGTGCCATTTAATAAGTAGTCAGAGAGCAAATTTCAAAGAATATTATGGGTTACGGTTTCAGTTATTTCCTTATTGTGAAATAAAACATATATGCAAAAAGGTGATCAATTTCAAAGTATGATTTAAGAGGTAGTTAAAACAGGAAATTTCCAAGAATGTTATTGGTTGCAGTACCATAATTTCAGTTATTTCCTTATTTGAAATATAACATATATACAAAAAGTGATAACTTTCAAATTACTATTTAACAAGTAGTTATATAGTAAATTTCACAGACTGCTATGGGTTAAATTTCCACCATTTCCATTCTTTCCTTCTAGCTATTCTAATACCCTAGCAACTAAGAAAAATAAAATTATTTCAAGAACATCAGCCAGTTGCATCCCCTTTCTCATATTGTTGTCAACCCTTTTCAACATGAACAAAAGAGGGTCATCACTGCCTAGGCATCCCTGAAGATTGGGAAAGTGATTAAACTACAAGAAGGGGTAGGAACAGACAAGATAGAATTTATCAAATAAATACTGAATCTCCATTACTTTACTTTTAAATGAATTTTCCTCCAATGTGTGTATGTATGTGTGTGTGTGTGTGTGTATATATGTGTGTGTGTGCATATATATATATATATATATACACACACAATATCTTGCTTAGTTTTGCTTGCTTTGGAGTTTTATAACAATGATTTCATACCATTTATAATGTGCACTCTTTTTTGAAATGCTTTTTCATTCATACGATGTGTCTCAGGATCCATCAGTTATCGTGTCACTGTAGTTTGTTCCTTTTCATCATGCGTTGTAGTCATGGATAGGATTTAAGAGGTGTGTTGTAATTGGATTTGACTTTAATCACATCGTTCTGTGATTGAAGTTTGTCTACTTTTGTTCTATTCCAAGGGCGTCTATTCAAAAGGAAAAAAAGTAAGATATCCAACATCAAACACGTACAGCATTGCCAAAGGAAAGCAGCAAAAGAGCCAGAAACTGTAAGTTAACTACCTCTTGAGGTTTTCCTAGAAGCCATTTAATTAGGACTCTATTTTTGTTTTTGATTTTTTACAGTGGCCAAAATAGCAGTGTCTCTAAATCACAAAGAGATTTTATTTTATCCTCTGTAACAACTTGCATATAAGCTGGTAGGATGTTTCCATAATGCTCTGCCAAACTCATCGCAAGACTCCTATTTGATGGTCAAAGGTGGCTCGTCCAGACCCTGCCATCACTTCCAAATTCCAGCTGGTGGAAAAGGGAGATGGGGAAGTGAAGTGCACAGTCCTTCCCTTTAAGTGTATGTAAGAGAAGTTACCTGTATCACTTCTGTTTCTACATCATTGTACAAAAATTAGTAACATGATCACACCTAGCTGCAATGGAACTAGCTGCAATGGAATCTGGAAATGAAGGACATTTGCCAGTTTACCACTTAAGGATTTTTTTAATTAAAAATCCAGGCAAACAGGTCTTTTAGTTTCCTGACTCTCTAGGAAATCATCCCCATGAATAAAAAGACTCAATGACTGTCTTCAGAAGTGGTGTCACTATTATAAATGTGAGCTTTCAAGTCATCTTTTGAATACTCACATGCTTTGGACCACTGTTCTTTTACATCTTGTGGTTACAAAATAAAATTCACTGTTTTAAACATTCTAAAGCATACTTTTTTTTGGCATTTAGCACATTCATAATATGTGCAAGCATTACCACTATCTAAATGTTCAAGAACACTTTCATTACTCCATAAGGAAACCATGTACCTATTAGCAGTTATTCTCTATTAACCCTCCCCACAAGCCCTAGGCAACCACTATTCTACTTTCTGTGTCTATGGATTTACCTGTGATGGAAATTTCCTGTAAATGGAATCATGTAAAATCTGTCCTTTTTTTGCCAAGCTTATTTTACTTAACATCATGTTTTCAAGGCTTATCCATGTTGTACCATATATGAGTACCTCACTCCTTTTTATGGGTGAGTAATATTCTCATTGGGTCACTGCTTTTTTTCACATTTCATCATCCACTGAAACAGCTGAATGGTTATGCTCTTTGTTGGTATTTGCTTTCTTAATTCATGGAAGACAGAGGTGAGTGATTCCAACTCTGATCAAGTAGTGAGCTTTTATTTTGCTGGGAATTCTAGAGACTCACCACACCTTAGGAAGCACTCAGGACCCTGGTGTGGGTCTGGCTGTCCAGCCCCCATATTGGGTGATTATGTGTTATGGGATAGATGGATCAATACTCACAAAGGCTGTTTCCTCTGAGACATAGGATTTCTTCTGTGCACTAATGAACACTGCCTTTAGAATTCTGGATGATGCCTGGAGCAACCAAACCACTACCATTTTTCTGAAGGTAATGCTGAAATCTTCCTAATCATGTTTTGAATTTGGAACATTTTGGGGACACTTTGGGTGCAGAAAGCCTCTTTATAATTTATGAGATGTGAGAACATTTAATTAAAGATAGCTATAAGCTTTTCAAAATTAACATACAGTAAACTGACTTTTGGTTGTACAGTTCTGTGAGTTTCACCACATGAGTAGATTTGCATAGCTACCTCAACAGTCAGGAAATAGAATAATCCCATTACCCCAAAACATTCGCTCGTCCTGCCCAATTATCCCCTAGTTCCCATAAGTCCCCAATTTGTTCCCTCTTATTAATGTTTTGTCTTTTCAAGAATGTCATATAAATGCAACCACACACTATGTAGCCTTTTGAGTCTGGCTTCTTTCACTCAGCATAATGCATTTGAGATTTATCCATATTGCTGTGTGTATCAACAGTTCCATTATGATTATTATTTACCATTAGTGATATTTAGTACTGTATTAGTTAGGGTTCTCCTTGGAAACAGAATCAATGAGAGATGTCTCTTATTATCAAATTGTAAAAGTGACTCACGCAACTGCGGGAGCGCACGAGTCCAAATTCTGCAGAGCCGTCAACAAGCTGTCAACTCCAAGGAAGACGTCTGATGAACTCCTCGGGAAACGAACCGACAACTTTGACGAACTCCTCAGGAAACGAACCGGCAACTTCGACGAGCTCCCCAGGAAAAGCTTCACTGAGCAGCTGAAGAAGAAGTGAAGGTTCTCTAACCGTCTGGCTTATAAGCCTCCAAATGATCACCTGGACCAAATCCAGCCAATTGCATTCTCTCACTGTGGAAGCACGCCCCTTGATGAGTCATCAGTCAGCTGCAGTCAATTGACTGATGATCCGACAAACCAACCAGCCTCAAATAGCCTCACAGGAATCGTCAGGCTAGTGCCTGCTTGACCAGACAGCTAGGCCACCTAGCCAAGTTGACACATGAACCCAACCATCACAAGTACATTTACAACTTGTGACACCATCACCAGTGTCTAGTTTCAGAATATTTCCATCACCCCAAAAAGGAAATCCTGTACCCTTTAAGCAGTCACTCATTCCCCTCTCTCTCAGCTGTTCATTAGTGGTTGCTGGCAACCACTAATGTACTTTATGTCTCTATGGATTTTCCTTTTCTGAGTATTTCATATACTTGGAATCATACAATAGGTGTCCTTTTGTGACTGGCGTCTTTCATTGAGTATCATGTTTTCAAGTTTAATCCGCGTTGTACGGTGGATCAGCACTTCATTCCATTTTATTGCTGAGCATTATCCCATTGTATGGATGGACCCCAGTATGTTTATCCTTTCGACTCTTCAAGGACATGTGGGTTTTTTCCAGATTTTGGTGATTGAGATAGAACTGCTCTAGGGATTCATGTACAGGTGTTTATGTAAACTTAAGATTGTTTTCCTTCAGTTAAAAGCCTTGGTGTAGGATTCCTAGTATGTGCAATTATGAATATCAGAACAGTTTTTCTTAAGTCTTTAAGCTGAATATATGGATTTTGCTAGTTGATTTATAATTCTGATTATTTTTGTATGGAACTAAGAATACTTTTCATTTATAATTAAACTTAATTCCTTACTGTAACATATTCTTTAAGTAACATTCATTCCTAGGTTATCTCATACAATTTCCATAAACAATTAGTACTGTTTAGAAACATAGTTAAATTTACACGAATATTTATGGTTTATTTACAAATATTCCATCTCCCTAATTACTTAATGAGGAATATTTATAAATCTAACAAGTGACATCCTTAGGTTGTTGCAAGATCATAAATCCTATTAATCAATTATAAATTCAGACTCTTTAAACATTCAATGCTGTTTATAAATAGGCACATTCTCTTAAAAGGCTCATATTAAAACCACAAGTCTAGTTGCTTTTTAGTCATTTATATTTCGTCTGTGATGAAGTGTCTATTCATGTCTTTTGACCATTTTTAAATATGTAGTTTGTCCCTTTATGGTTGAAATGTAGGATTTCTTTATATATTCTTGACTGTAAAACCTTATCAGGTATTGGTTTCAAATATTATCTGCAAAACTATTCCATATTTATTTTCATCATAATTTATTTAATCAATCTGCTGGAAATTTAGTGAGGCTTTCCCACTTCTTCCTATCACTAAGAATATTGAAACAAATATATTTGAACAGTATCCTTATATAATTAATATTTCTATAAGGGAAAAATGCAGGGTTGAAAAATATACACAATTTACACTCCTATAGGTGCTAATGTGTTGCACTTCATAAAGGGTACATTAAATTGAATTTCCATTGGACCTCTTGATGCACTTTTTAAAAAATTTAATTTTATTGAGATTGTTCACATACCATACAATTATCGAAGGATCCAAAGTGCACAATCAGTTGCCCACGGGACCATCATACACCTGTGCACCCGTCACCACAATTGATTTTTTTTCAATTTTTAGAACATTTTCATTACTCCAGAAAAGAAATAAAGACAAAAAAAGAATATTCAAATCCTCCCATACACTAACCACCCACCTCCATTATTGACTCAGTATTGATAAAGTACATTTGTTACTACTGATAAAAGAATGTTAAAATACTACTAACTGTACTACATAGTTTCCAACAGTTATATTTTTTCCCTATATACCCCTTTATTATTAACTTCTAGTTACAGTGTCATACATTTGTTCTAGTTCATGAAAAAGATTTCTAATATTTGTACAGTTAATCACAGACACTGTCTACCACAAGATTCACTGTTTTATACATTCCCATCATTTAATCTCCAACTTTCCTACTGGTGACATACATGATGCTAAGCTTCTCCTTTCCACCACATTCATATACCATTCAGCACTGTTAGTTATTCTCACAATAAAGTGCTACTGTCACCTCTGTCCATTTCCAAACACTTAAGTTCAACCTAGTTGAACATTCTGCTCATAATAAGCAACCACTTGCCATTCTTTAACCTCATTGTATATCCTAGTAATTTATATTTCATGTCTATGAGTTTACATATTATAATTAGTTAATATCAGTGAGACCATGCAATATTTGTCCCTATGTGTCTCACTTATTTCACTCAATGTAGTGCACTCAAAATTTCTTCATCAATCCATTTTTTAAGACGGTTTTGTTCACCCACCATACTTTCCATCCTAAGTAAACAATGGATGGTTCCCTGTATAGTCATATATTTATGTATTCACCACAATCACCAATATCTATATAAGGACATCTTCATTTCTTCCACAAAGAAGGAGGAAGAGTCAAAGAAGGTAGAGAGACAAAAGAAAAAGAAAAAGAAATATGACAGCTAAAAAGCAACAAAAGGAAAGATAGTTAACCCGAAGTAGAATAAAAGAGTCAGACAACATCACCAATGCCAAGAGTCCCATACCCCTCCTTTATATCCCCCTCTTAAAGGCACTTAGCTTTGGTATATTGCCTTTGTTACATTAAAGGAAGCATAATACAATGTTTCTGTTAACTATAGTCTCTAATTCGCATTGATTGTATTTTTTCCCCAATGCCATCCCATTTTTAACACCTTGCAAGGTTGACTTTCATTTGTTCTCCCTCATGTAAAAACATATTTGTACATTTTATCACAATTGTTGAGCGCTCTAGGTTTCACTCAGTGATACAGTCCCAGTATTTATCTTTCCTCTTCCCTTCTGGTGTCCCACATGCTCCTAACCTTCCTCTTTCACCCATACTCAACAGTTATCTTTGTTCAGTGTACTTACATTGCTGTACTACCATCACCCAAAACTGTGTTCCAAACTTCTCACGCCTGTTTTTTTCATCTGTCTGTAGGGCTCCATTTAGTATTTCCAGTAGAGCAGACATCTGGTTCACAAACTCTCTCATTGCCTGTTTGTCATAGAATATTTTAAACTCTCCCTCATATTGGAATGGCAGTTTTGCTGGGTATAGGATTCTTGGTTGGTGGTTTTTCTCTTTCAGTATCTTAAATATATCACACTACTTCCTTCTTGCCTCCATGGTTTCTACTGAGAAATCTGCACATAGTCTTATCAGTCTTCCTTTGTATGTGATGAATCACCTTTCTCTTGCTGCTCTCAGGATTCTTTATGATATTTGATAATCTGACTATTAAATGTCTTGGCATAGGTTTATTCAGATCTGTTCTGTGTGGGGAATGCTGTGCTTCTTGGATCTGTAATTTTATGTTTTTCATAAGAGACGGGAAGTTTTCACTGATTATTTACTCTGTTATTGCTTCTGCCCCTTTTCCCTTCTCTTCTCCTTCTGGGACACCCATGACATGTGCATTCATGTGCTTCATGTTGTCATTCAACTCCTTGAGATGTTGCTCATATTTTTCCATTCTTTTCCCTATCTGTTCTTTTGTGTGTAGGGTTTCAGGTTTCTTGTTCTCTAGTTCCTGAGTGTTTTCTTCTGCCTCTTGAGATCTGCTGTTGTATGTCACCATTGCATTTTTCATCTCTTGTGTTCCACCTTTCATTTCCATACATTCTGCCAGTTGTTTTATCAAACTTTTGATTTCTACCTTATGTTCACCCAGTGTTTTTTTTATAGCCTGCATCTCTTTTGTATATATCTTCCCAGAACTCAATGATTTGGTTTTTGATTTGATTTAGCATATTTCTTTGAAAATCTTTAATAGATTGTTTCATTAAAGAGAACCAGTATCTCAACTGTATGTTCATTGAGGTATAGGTTTATTCCTTTGACTGGGCCATATATGTTTTTTCTAGTATAGACTGTAGTTTTCTGTTGTCTAGGCATCTAGTTTCCTTGGTTACCCCAATCAGATTTTCCCAGACCAGAACAGGTTCAGGTCTCAGAATGGGTTAATATTCAGAGTATATCTGAGAGGAATGACAGACTCTCCTGTGAGGTGTCCAGTCACTGTGCTTTTCCTAACCTGCCCAGCAGGTGGTGCCTGTCAGTCTGTTGCTCCTGACTGGTGTAAGGAGATGTGGCCCCTTCAGTTTCTGTTGTGGCTGTTTTCCCCCAGGCTCTGGGGTCTGGTTCTGAAGGGAAAGCTGGGCCCCACATCCTTACTCTTAGGGAAGATACACCCCCTAGGGAGTTATCATCTGCATTTGAATTGTCTCTCTGACTGTTGTCTCCAACCCTGTCTGGGTCAGATTGCTGTGAGCTGAAAATGGCTGTGGCTCTCTTTTCTGAGCCCCTCCGGTTGAGAGAGAAAAAGGGACAGAAAGCCCCATTTTAGAGCCAGTACACAGTACCCCAGTTTCACTCATTAGCCAGAGGTAACACCTGGTCTTCTGCCCACCTGCCCCCCAGGGCAGATGAGTCTTCTGGTTCTTTAAGGTCAGTCATCACTAAAAGCTTTTGTCTGCTTGTTGGGGGTTTGTAGCCTGTATTCAGCAGTCCACATTTGTTAATTAAAACCCCATTTGGAGCTTGGTTGAGCTATATTCGCTTGCAGGGAGAGTGCTGCTTTCTACCACAGTGATATTTTGCCACTAAGCCTGCTGTGGGGGGAGGGGGCTCCCAGCATGGGTCCACAGTTTTTACTTACAGATTTTATGCTGTGATTTCAGGCATTCCTCCCAATCCAGGTTGGTGTACAATGTGTGGACAGTCATGGTTTCCCCCCCAGCAGTTATTCCAAATTATTCACTAGTTGTTCCTGGTTGTTCATTAGTTGTTCCAGGGGCTAACTAAATTCCACTCCTCTCTATGCTGACATATTGCCTCCTCCTCTTGATGCACTGTTTAACTATGCAGTAGTGTAGACTCCAAATCCATTTTCCTGATAAGAGGGAGAGCATATTTTTATTTTGATGATGAGAGAGAGAAGAGAGAGAACAGGAAGCTTTTCTTTCTTGCAGAAAATGGCTGAGAGCTTTGGCACTGTGCTTGAACAAACAGCCACATGATCCACCTTTACCAAGGAAGAGACATCCACCATGGCCACAGTCTTGCTGGAGAATGTGGAGAGTATCACGCTGGCTGCTTTTCTGAAGCCATCAGTGAATGCCAGTTAGACAATGCAGAGTGAATATTTAGGTAAGGCATGTCCTTCATGTCAAGGTCATATCTGCATGCTTTTTCTGAGGAGTGACCATGACATTGTTATTCTTCATGACTTTCCCACATAACCATTTTCCCAACTATTTCAAAACCCTGAAATCACAGCAATGCGAGTCTAATCATGTTAACATCTCCTATTTAGTGAATTATTTGGGGATGCCAGGCACTGTGCTAAAAGTGTGTCATTAATTTATTCAACAAATATTTGTTGACTGCCTACTATATGCCAGGAGTTAAGGTATGATCATCATTTTCAATATTCAGATATTTCCAGCTCTCCCTTCTGGGCCCATGGTAGGACTGTACTTCCTGGCTGATCTGAGGTTAGATGAGACTTGTGACATTTTCATGTCAATGAATTGTGAG
Source organism: Choloepus didactylus (assembly GCF_015220235.1). NCBI lineage: Eukaryota > Metazoa > Chordata > Mammalia > Pilosa > Megalonychidae > Choloepus > Choloepus didactylus. The sequence goes on from NW_023637606.1 coordinate 6,461,635, forward strand.
TGGAAACTTCTAGGGCTTTCTGTCCCTGTGCTGTCTTAACTTGCAATATTCTCATTTCTGTGAGGACACAGAAAGCAGAGCCTCAAGTCGGCTTACGATGGTCACAAAGCATTAATGAGAAACAAACAGATATCTTGAAAGCTCTGAGATTTGGAGATTGTTTATTATTGCTGCATGGCTGATGCTGTCCTGACTGATACAACTCTAGCTTACAACCCTTAATGTCCTTCATCATTGACTACTTGGGATACTGGGTGCATTAGGCATTTTCTAGCAGTAACCCACTTCACAAACATAGCTGTATCCTAACAATGCCCAGAAAGCTAAGAGTTGGAAGTACTATACTTGGTGGACTTCCACCAGTAGTGAATAAATTTGTCCTTAAAAACCTTCCTTTTTACTGAGGTGATTCTGACAACAATCAAAGAGACATGTGCTATACCAGATGGATATAATAATTTTGAGAAAAATAGAGGAGATTAAGGAGTTTAGAGTAGGTGAGGATATGGTGGAAGGACTGCTATTGAATAATGTGCATCTAGGGGATGTTTCCTTGATAAGGAAGTTTTTGGGCAGACATTTGAAGGAAGGGGCACTTAAATATCTGGGAGAAGAGCAGGGAATGAACACAAGGTGACTTCAGGGATCAATGAAGAGCTCACTTTGCTGAAATGGAATAGGGGATGTTGAGAGAAGTAGGAAAGGATTTTGTAGGTAAATGTAGGGAATTTGGATAATATTTGGAGAAGATGGGAGCATTGGAGAGTTTTGAGAAACAAGGCATCATCTGGCATGTTTTAAGCTTTATCTAGTTATATGATCTATTTTATTCCCATGAAGAGCCAATGGGTTTGGTCCTGCAATTATTGCCATATTACAGGTGCAATATCAGATGCTAAGAGAGGTTAAATCATTCCTCACATTTATGCAACTGGTGAATGGCAGAACTGGGACTCAGCTACTTCTGACTTCAAAACCTGAGCTCTGTCCAACATGCTGAGGTTGCCCCAGTTCCTTCCCATTCCCTATGGCTTTGAAAAACTTCTCTTAATTTGTAGTAGCCAGAATATCAACACCCTGCCTTCGACTACCACAGATGACTTCAAACCCATCTTTATCTGATACTGATTCCCTCCCTAAGATGTGACAGCTCAGTCCTAAAGTTCCAACTATGTTTCCCATTGGTGCTATCATTCCCCCCTGTCATTCATCAGAGGGTTCAAGAGCTGTACCTTGATGAATTGGCCGTTCCATTCTTCCCTTTGCTTGCAACTATGGCCAAGCAACTTTAATGGACAGAAATCAAACTCAGGACTCACTTTCTGGGTGACTTCATGCAAATTCTCTGTGTATCCTTTCAGACATTGAAAGCAAAGTTATCAAAGATGAATGTATTGAAGAGAATATAGCCTTTAATTTGAAAGCCAAAGGGGATGCGATGAAGATCAGATGTTCCACAATAGAAGAATCTGGATCCTCAGGTACAGATACACATCCCAGGATCCAGGAGAATGGCTGTGATATATTCAATAAATAAATATTTATTGATGACCTCCTAGGTCCAAGGACTCTGAAAGATATTGGGGGACAAATGATTTCAAAGCGCAAATGTCCATGACCTCAGGGAGTTTTCATCTGAAAGGGAAGGCATCATTAAATAAATAATCTCATTCCACTGGCATATTTATAGCTCTGCTGTTCAATATGGTAGCCATGGGAGACATGTGACTATTGAGCACTTGGAATGTTTTTGAGATGTGCTATAAATGCAAAATACACACCTGATCTATTTCATTATTGTACAAAAATGTGCCCAAACAGAAAAGTATAAATTATGTATATGACTCACATTATATTTCTGTTGAGAGGAAGTGCTCAGTTTATTTTGTCGTGGGACCTTCCGTAGGCTCTCTAGCATGTCTTTGGAAACCTTGAGCCTGGAGATGGTGAACAAAGCCTTGTGTATATAGTAGTAGCTGTGGGGTGTGGGGTGGAGTAGGTCTAGGGCACTTGCTGGAGAGCACCAACATTTACAGGGCAGATAGTGAAGAGAAATCCAACCAAGGAGACTGAACAGAATTGATGATAAATATGGGAGGCAAAATTATTTTCCAATCTTGAGTTGGATTTTCCCTTAAAACCACAGCTCAAATTTCTTTTTAAATGTGTCCAAGATTTGTCCAGGAAATATGGCCTCAGAATTTTTATGATTCTGGTGTAAGTCACTGTCCTGGTAATGTTTTGATATTTCAGCTCTCAGAGCCCACCAGTGAGGTTAAAGTGTGGGATGTTAAAGTGTGTATAGTGTGTATAGGGTCATCTATAATTACTTCTTAGCATGTTTCCCATTTCTGTTCATTTGGGGTAACCTGCAGGGACTTATGGGGTGGCTTTCGCCTCCCTTAAGGGCATGGAGTCTGTTTTAGATGAGAGCTTCTTCCAAGACCCTCAGGCCTCCTTGACCAACTCCAAGAGGAAGCTGAAGGTGAATTCTCGAATTGTCAAAGGCATCTTGACTGGGGAGAAGGAAGATAACTTCTCAGATCCAGTTATTTATACTCTAGAGAACATCCAGGTTTGTGATGAAGTCCCCACCGAGGCCCCTTTTGATCCACTGGGAACTCACCTGTCCAGTAGGTTTATCTCCTGTTTTGGATGGGGATCCACCAAGGGGATCCACCAAGGAAGCTTCCACATTTCTAAAACGTGAACCTCATTCTCAAAATCACCTCTAGAAGAATGAGCTCTCCTATTTCTATGTGATGTTCTTTCATTCAGTAATGGAAGCTATATAGTTTAGATTAAATAATGTGGATGCAGGGAAATTTACTAGTGGAATATTTACGTTGCCAATGACAATCCCAGTGTTGGAGACAGATCTGGAATCCAAGCTCTTCCACTGTTTTCATGAACCTAACATTTGCTATTTGGAGTAATGAAACTTAATTCCATTTTCTCTTCTCTATAACACTTCCCAATACACCCAACCAGTCACAGAAGTTTTTCTTAAATTACCCTTCTTCTCACCTCTGTATATTTTTCAGATATGTTTTTCTTTTCTGATAAACCTCAGGAAAGTCTTTATGATTAACTTGATCGAATATTCTGGAGAATAATCCATCATTTTACACATTTTATTCTAGGCCAACCCCATGCCCAGACTCATATCGTATCTCTTACTGTTCTATCTCTCTCTCTTTCTCTGTCTGTATCTCTCTGCTCTCAAGCCATTCTTTCCTTATTTCAGTTTTGAAAATGCATCAGTTTCCATCCCACCTCAGGTTATTTGTACATGCTGTTCCTTCTGCTGTAAATTCCCTTCCCTCCTCCAATACTCCCACATAAACATCACTCACTTGGGTAATTCCTATACCTCTTTCATGTCACAGATATCATTTTTCAACTGTCTTCCAGCTCCCCCATGCACCCTAGCATATACTTAAACTTTCCATGTCATATTCCTAAGGCACACTATTGTTTTTAACTACTATTATTTCTCAGTTTATTTGCTTTTAATATATCTCTCTTTCTCTGCACTACGTTCTCCTTGGAGGCAGGGTCCATGTTTGTTCTATTTGCCTGTTTCTCATGGACACTGTGGATCAAAGCACATATTAGTACTTAAAAAATTCATGTTGAATGAACGAGGTAATAAATGAATGACTCTGTGAGAGGTTTCTTCGTGGATTTGATGAAAGGTGTTTTCCCCTAGTAATCAGAATGTGGCCGTCCCATTTGACTGGCCATCACTGACAACAGAAATATCAATATATTCTCCACTCCTTCAGAGCATAACCCTCACCTTATTGCTTCAAATAGTTCTTGAGTTTGATGACACTGAATCCATTTGGGGATGATTTTCAGGTGACTTGGATTTTTGACATTCATTCCAGCCAAAGCAGAAGTTTGAGAGCCCCATCTGTGTTTCCTGGGACCCAGATGTGGAGGGCGGAAGGTGGACATCCTCGGGCTGCATGATCCTCAATGCTTCCAAGACACACAGCGTCTGCAGCTGTAAGCGTTTGGCGAACCTGGTCATCATCATGGCTTCTACAGAGCTCACGGTCAGTACCGATGGGCTGTGCTGTGGCTCCACGAGTGTCTGGCCCCAATTCTAGTGGGAGAAAATATTTACTAAACATCTGCATATACACATTTGGGTGCTGGGTTACGTGGGAGGGAGTCATGGGGACAAAAGGGGTATGAGACATACCTCTGCCCTTGGGGAATACCCTATATGGTTGTGAATCCCAGAAATTCACATATAAAATGAAAAATACTGATCTCAGAGGCTGGGCACAATACTGATCACAGATCCTATTTACTAGCACCTGTTGTGTGCTGAGACTTTAGTTTCCATTAGCTTTAATCTTTATCATTTAGGCTCCATGTTTAGTTTTTTTTTTTAAACCCATGTTATAGAATAGGAGACTGAGGCTAAGCACCCTGTCTAGTCATGAGTGGTGGAGGCAGGATTAGAACCCAGCAAGGTATATTCTCTTAACTACTATGTCCCAGTATCATAGAGGGGAATCCATGAGATGGTGCCTGGCATATCTTTAACATATCCTTAACACCCAGAGAGCACTCAGATAAATTTGAAATACTAACAATGAACAATGGCATAGTGAAGGACGCAGCTTGTCAAATTCTATTCCGAGAAACTAGTGATTTTCCACATATCTGCATATAAGTTGAGGTTCAGTGCAGGAAACAAAAAACACTCAATTTACGCCAAGCATGAAGGGATTTAACACAGGGAATCTGTTCTTCACATCAGTGAAACAGATGGAGGTTTTGAAGTTAGTGGATTTTGGCTTCAAGATCACCCCACTACAGCTGTGATTTGGAGATCACAAACTGCTTCTTCTATGTTGCCCCACTTCCATGAAATTGGCAACTGGACAGTTGGAAGGAGAAGTCCAGACACAGCTAACTTGACTGTTGGCACTACTTGATTACCAAAACTGCTGGAGAAAAGGGTGTCTGTCTCCCTGCTATCTTCCACCCATCTGCCTTCCAAAATGACATGTATACGTCTCCTTTTAGAACTTAAATTACATCCTGGACCCATCTTTAGCCCCAAGGGATTCTGGGAAATGTAGTTTGCAGATATCCTGTCCCTGCAATACAGGAGGTGGGACATAAGACAAAGGTAGGAATGGGAGGTGCTGGAAGCCAATAGATGGCAAGGGATGCCCATGCACAATATCTTGTTCACTTGTGTCAGAGGCAGAAAACATCTTCAGCCCTTTCTGCCCAAGCCAGGCTGCTGGCTCATTCTTTTTACTGCCTGGATCGGGGGCAGGGGGGGTGTTGTTCCATCTCTGAGGACAACTGTGGATTTCCTTGCTGACAGATGGAGTACTCTTTGTACATCATTAGCCACACGGGCCTGACCATCTCCCTGGTGTGCCTCGCCTTGGCCATCGCCATGTCCCTGCTGTGTCGTTCCATTTGCAACCGCAACACGGACCTCCACCTGCACCTCTGTATGTGCCTCTTCCTGGCCAAGATTCTCTTCCTCACTGGTGTAAAGAAGACCAACAAGCAGGTCTCATATTCCCCAGGCTCTGCCCCCATATACCCTCCAGTTCTGTCATCTCTGTATCTGCCTCTGTTCATCCGTACCCAACTCCCTCTGTACTCATCCTGACCTCAGGGTCTTTGTAATTGCTGCACCTCTGGCAGCAACACTTTTGCCCCAGCTCTTCTGCTGGTTGACTTCTTCTTGTGATAGATATCAGTCTAAAATCACTTTTTTATTCAAATTATATAATGTGGTCCATTTTATTGTTTTTCTCTATTCAGTGATTCTCAGCTGGAGTGATTCTGTCTCCCAGGGTGTATTTGACAATGTCTGGAGACATTCTGGGAATCATAATGGCAGGTGAGGGGTTGCTATTGGAATTTAGTTGGTAGAGACCAAGGACACTTCTGCTAAACATACTCTAGTGCATAGGTCAGGACACAGTACAATGAAATATCTTTCACCAAATATCAGTTGTTTTACAGTTAAGAAATCCTACTGATATCTATCAGTATATTTTATTTTATCCCTAAGCACCTATTTGATAATTGATCATTGATGATTTGTTGTTCAACTTGTATTTACACATCCCCCAGAGGAATTTGAGATGCACATTGGCAAGGACTTTGGTCAGTTCACTTCCTATAAACAGGCTAGACTCACAGATGCTCAAGGTTTCCAAATAGGAACACTTTTGATATGCTGGGTAGGATGATGATGCTTATTTATGTAAAACTGGCCCTCTCCCTGTGACTGTTTATCTTCCCTGACTCCTTCAGAACTAAATAACAGGGCTGCCCTTCATTTGTTTGGCTAATGGTTGGCAAACTTTTTCTGTAAAGTGCTAGATTGTAAATATTTTTGGCTTTGTGCACCCTATGGTTTCTGTCTGTCTCAATTACTCCATCTGCTGTTGCAGAGAGAAAACAGCTACAGATAATTCATACATATATGTATGTGGCTGTGTGCCAATAAAACTTGATTTACAAAAACAGGAAGCCAACCCATGGGGTACAGTCTTGTGATTACCCGTATTTCCAAACATCTCTGAAAACAGGGTGATCAGCAAGCCAGTTTCCCCAAACGCTTTCAGTTGTGGTGCTGAGAATCATGCATCGCGGGAAACCTTAGTCCCCAGCAATCCAGAATGGTTGGACAGCCTGCCAAAGGGGTGGTTTCATTTCCTGTTTAGAACCACTATGTATCTTTAAACATTTGTGGGATGAGTAATGGGCCAAGTTTGAGGAACTCCAGTGGAGGCACTCATGCCCGTGTATTCCTCCTTTCAAGTGTGCTCCCTGCATGGGGATCCTGAGTGTGCATGTTTCCTCTCTCCAGTTGGGATGCGCCATTATCACAGGCCTTTTGCATTACCTGTTCCTCGCCTGTCTCTTCTGGATGCTGGTGGAAGCTGCCATGCTGTTCCTGATGGTCAGGAACCTGAAGGTGGTGAATTACTTCAGTTCTCGCAACATCAAAATGCTGCACCTGTGTGCCTTTGGCTATGGACTCCCAGTTCTGGTGGTGGTTGTTTCTGCTAGTGTACAGCCACAGGGCTATGGGATGCATAATCAGTGAGTGATGTCCCCTCCCTGAATGCCCTTCTGCCAGGGTTGATGATGACAATTACATGAGTAAGGAGAGCAATCGTGGAAGAAGCAGCTGTGGTTACCATTGATTAAGTTCTTATTTGATTTATTGTTTGTCACAGGGCTGCCATGTAAAGCAGTACAGGTTTTTCATGACACAAATCCAGAGAAAACTCTATACTGTAGTATAGGTGAATGGCCCTGCTGTACCCAGGGGACTTGATTGTACAGTTTTGAAATCACGGACTTGGAGTCAATCTGCTTGGATTTGCATCCTGGCTCCACCATCTTTAACTGTACTCCCTTGGGCAAGTTATTTAACCTGTATGTACTTCCCTTTCTTCATCTCTAAAATGGAGCTAATAACAATGACTACCTCATTGTGTTGGTATGAGGATTAAATGGGTTATTATCTGGAAAACAATCAGAACAGTCTGGCACATAGTAAAGGAAGTGTAAACAAGATAATTTTTATTATCACCCTCATTACATCCTTTGTCCAATCTAAACATAGGTGTATTTATCACATGGTTCCATGTGAGATGATTTTAGGTAGTACACTGTTGAACACTAATTTTTAAAAAATATTTCTGCATTTAGTTTACAGTGCATTAAAAATATTGCCTGCAAAACAGACTCATGATTTCACAGACCTTTTGGTATGGTATAAATGAAAACTGAGTCAATTTTGACAGAACTGGTTGTACGTGGACAGGGTCTAGACAGTAACATGCTGTTACATCATTAAATCCTTTGATATACCTTTGAGATAATGTTATTATCCCAATTAGCAGGTGAAGAAAATAAGACTCAGGGTAATGAAAAGTATTTCACACAATTACATAGTGAGAAAAGGACTGAAAGAGACTTGAATCTGGGTCTCTCCAGTTTTGGGGTCCTGCTGATTACCCCTGTGATATAGGCACTTTGTTGAGCTGTGTCTGGGACATTAAATACCCAGGTTCCTTCCAGCACACTATGGTTTATACTTCAGGTGAGGTCACAAGACAAGGAATGAAAAGAATTCATATTCAATGAGCAATCATCATAATATAAATCCTGAAAGTTTTACATGTTATATTTTCTCTGATAATTCTTAACAAAAATCCTATGGGTTAAGAATTAGGGTCTGCATCTCTGGCACAGGAAATTCATTCTCAGTGGGATGGTGGAACTTGCTGGAGGTCACATTGCTGCTAAGTGTCAGAGCTGGGGCCTGTGTGTAGATCTGATCATCTTGTCTGGAGATGATGGTGTCTATGCAAGGCTGCCATAATGAATTCCGATGTCGGTGTGAGCAGGAGAAGTCATGGAGTAGATCAGAGAAGACAATGACACTGGGAGTTGGAAAATTTGTGGAAGGCTTCTTGGAGGACATAGAACCTGAATGGGCTTTCATAACTCTACTTAAATGTACATAAGCAAGGAGGAAAAGGGTGACAACACAGGTGAAGGCAAATCTTGTTCCTGGGAGAGTTAAAGCAGGTTATAGAGCAGACTGACTAGACTAAAGGGAAGGGAAATTGGGAGTGGGTATGGAATTTGGAGAACACCCTCTTTGCTGTTGAATCATGGAAAAAAATAGCACTGACAAGGATTTCAGGTTATAGCAGCTAGCACCAAGAGGGTAGTGTGGAAGTGAGGCAGGGAAGAGAAGGAGTCAGTATAGGGTGTGTTCATGAGAAGATAGCTGCTTTTAGTAATTGAGAACCTCTGGGAGGCTGCATTCAGGTTAAGGTTGGTTAAGGGGTGTGTTAGGATTAGGGTGTATGTCAGAATTATTTAGGATTTGGTTTCAGGTTAGTATAAGTGGTGCATTAGGGCTAGGGTTACTGTTATAATAACAGCTAGGGTTAGGGTTAGGAAGGGGGAGACTACAGAACATGTTCCTCAGTTTTCCTATCTAAGGTATGAGGAAGCTGGGTTATGTAAGGTAAGGGTATGGTTTGAGTTAGGGTTAGGTTTAGGGTTATGGTAAATATTAGAGTGGGTGTTACGGACACTATGTAGAACAGCCACCTGTTTATCCCACTCAAATGAAATAGTGTTAGAATATCTTTTGACCATTCCCTCCAATTAGTCAAGGGTGAGAAATAATTCTACAGGGCTTTAATCTTCTACCCTTATGCAGAGGTGCAAGTTGTCAATCTTTACTGAGGTCCATAATTCCTGAAGGTATATGGATGATATCTTTTCCAAGATGCAAACTTTTCCTACCTTTTTATCCATTTACTACTCAAGTCTCACATTCCATAGACAGAATATTTGATTATCTTGATTATTTTCCTTCTCTTATTGAGGGAAGGCATATTTTTACTAAGAATATATTGGAGTGCTATTACTGAACATGGAAGATTTGTTGTTGGGTGGTGAAAATAGCCATTAGAAACTTGATGGAAAAAGAGAATTTGGGCAATTCATTATTTATTTCTCCTCTCTTTCATCCTTTCTTCCTTCTTCCTTCACTTCTTCCTTTCCTCTTTCCTTTCTTGCCCCTCTGTCTCTATCTTTTAAATAAGCAGAGAATGGTACTCGCCAGTGGTGGGGGCTGGGGGCACCCAGATACGAACAAGACAGGAGAAGGCCAAATTGTCATTTGGTTCAGAGTTTAGCATGGGGAGACAGACAATTTACAAGTAAACAAACAACTGAACAATTATCATTATCATAGTGATAGATGGTATTTTGTCACCTTAGGTAGGGACAGTCAGGAGTGGTTTCTCCAAGGATATAACATTTGAACTATTTGGCTGACAAGGGCTATCAGTGGAATTCTAGACAGAGGGAAATGGGATCACAAAGGCTCTGAATTGAGGATGAGCTGCATCTCAGTACTAGATGAAGGTTTCAGGTACATTTGCCCAGTAAAATCATCTGAAAGAAGATTCACTGTGGTCCGAAGGTGACCAAACCTGGACCTGCTCTATCACAGGAATTTTGACTGAAGTCTCACCTGCTTCAGTGCCTCTGATGGGGCATGAGTAACTGTAGAGTCATGACTTTGGAGCAAGTGATGACTTATGTTTCTCTAATAGTTGCTGGCTTAATATGGAGATGGGATTCATCTGGAGTTTCCTGGGGCCAGTTTGCACAATCATCATGGTAAGCAAATTGCTTGGTGAAGTGTGTTCTGGAGGAGGAACCAGTAGAGGGATCAGGAGGTGTCAGTTGAGATGGTCACTTGTTCTCAAAAGTTCTTCATTCGAATCTGTGATTCCTGGGATTGTCAAATTAGAGCATTATTTATTTAACCTGTGAATTCTTCCTGACAAAATGCAAAGGCCTGTGGGAGGGACCCAAACGTTTCTGCCTTTTGTTTTTCAGTATGATTGGTCTACTTGTCTCAACTAAGTACAGGTGAAAAGTGAGAGAAAGGTTAGGAGATTAAGAGCAATTTGGAGGGGAGGAAGTGAGAGATGCAAATGTTGGGAGGGAGGCAAGGAGAAGCCCAGGGCTCTCAAGCACCATCTTCTTCCTTCCACTACAGGCACCATAGTCCTGCTAGATGTTGATTTCCTGACTCTCATTCATGGTTGCTTGTTTCCCTGTGTCACTTGTAATTTTGAGTTGTGAGGTCACATTTGATGAATCTGAATCTTGTGGATGCTGAGGGTACATCCCTCCAGAGAAATCTGCTTTTACATCTAGGAGATCCCTTGGAGAGACTATCAAACTGAAATCACTTTAAATGAATTTCTCACCTCAGGGCTTCCCCAACTATGATGGTAGTGTAGATTTGAACCCCTAACTCATGAGGTCAACCTGTACTTCTCTTTGTTTCTCTTTGCTTTGCTTCCCTTGCCTTCCATTTCCTTCCATCTCTTTCCCCTCCATTTCCATTCCTTCCCCTCCTCTCCCCTTGCCTTCCCATCCCTCTTCCCTTCCCTCCTCTATTCTGGTCCCTTCCCTTTTACCTTTTCTTTTCATCCTTTTCCTTCTCTCCTCTCTTCTCCCCTCCTCTCTTCTCTTTTCCTGCTATCTTCTCTTCCCCTACATTCTACTTGCCTCTTTGATTCCACCATCACCTTCCCTCACCTTCCCTCCCTTCTCTTCTCCACTTTCCTCTTATTTCTCCACTTTGATCCAAAACCTAAACCAGAAATTACCTTTTTTCTCTCTTTGCAAGGATTTTGTTTTCTAGTTTATGCTTTCAGTGATGGTGTGGTCCTACTTTATTTGGCGGTTTCCCCACATTGTGTGGCATCAAGGGCTTGCCCTCTGTCCCCATGAATGACCATTAAACCCCAGACTTTAGATTTCTGGATTCAGAAAATACCTCTAGGGAAGTTGTAGTTTATCACTCTAGTTTCATAATTACTCTTCATTTGTGGTCTCTGAGGATTTCCTTTACTTTCTTACAAGCACAGATATAAATTTAAGAGGATGTCTGTTGGATTTCACAAAGCCTTTTTATGTCTTTTAGCAAGAAGTTTTTTCAAGAGTGATATTCCTAAAACACAAAACGGACCATCATCTTCCTCAGCTTGAAACCTTTCTGTGGTTTCTCCATTGCCCTTAGGGTGAAACCCACCTCCCTTAGCCTAGTGCTCAGGGTCTTTCCTACATGGCCCCCCAGCTTCCCTAGTTTTTTTGTCTGCTCTTTTCCTCACACCCAGTCTCTGGTCATACCACTCAACTTCCTGCTCAAGTTCTCCTCTCCAGGTTCTCCTCACATGAGTGGTGGTTATGAAGCTCAAACCACGTGTGTGAAACACTTAGCACATGGTTGACTAAACTTTTGATCCAGTTTATGCATAATAAAGGAAATAGTATTTTTATCCTGTCCACCCCCCAAAAAGTTTTAATAATTTGTGGAAAAAAAACCCCACCAGCACCCCAGGGTACACTTGGCAATATCTGAGGACACATTTGGTTGTCAGAACTTGGTGGTGTGTGTGCTGCTAAATGCCTTATAATGCACAGAATGGTTCCCATCACCAAGAATGGGTCCATCCCCAAATACTGAACATGCCCAGGTTGAGAAACTGTCCTGGAGCACCATGTGTCCCAGTCTGAGATGCTGAGTTCAGGCCATACAGATAATGACCTTGACCTCCTCTGCGGGTCAAGTCTATATCCTAAACCCTAGTCTTGGTCCTAACTTCCCGGGGGCATCCTTTCTGCTTGACTCTGTAGATCAGCTCCATCCTTCTCACTTGGACCTTGTGGATCCTAAGGCAGAAACTTTCCAGTGTCAGTGCCTAGGTCTCAAAGCTCAAAGACACCAGATGCAGTCCCTCTTCCTTTCCTACCTCTTACACTCTTCCTTCCTTCTCTGCAGAAATGTTTATGGAATGCCAGGTCCTATGCCCATAGCAGAAGTGTTATGGGGCCTGCCTAGAATAGCACAATGTCTAGGACTGGAACCAGACTGGGGCTCAAACCCCAGAGTACCACTAATTTTCTGTGAGATGTCAGACAAGTTTCTTAACTTCTCTGAAGCTCAGTGTCCTCATCTGTATACTAGGAATTTTAATATGCTCACTTTATGAGGCTTATAAAACACTCAGCTCAGTGACAAGGAAGAGTGAGTGCTGTATATATTACAGTTAACAATTCTCTTTTCCAGTTGTTCTCCTCTGCATACATATAGGTGCACATTTACAAAATATGGAACAATATTTTATTTTCCATAACTATTTTTCTCTTAATGGATTCTACATCATGAATATTTTCCCACTTAATCAGAAATTCTTCTATAATATCATTTTTGCATGTTATTTCAGTATAATGATGTAACATATCTTATTTAAATTGCCCTTTATTCATGGATATTTAAATTATTTTTGTTGGTTTTTTTTTTTTTTTTGGCTATTATCAACCATACTGCCTTGAATACCCTTGTAGATAAATCTTTCACATCCGTGGTTATTTATTTGTGAATTGTAAAATTGCCTGAGTGAAAGTGATGGATGAATTGTAACGTTTTTATTCATAGTGTACATTATTTTAATGATAATTTGTTCAATTTATGTGACCATCAGAAGTTTGAGTCCTTTTTCTTTGCATCTTTGCCAACCCTAGGGTTTAACCTTATTTTTTGTTTTGGCATTTTAATAGTTGACATACACTATGTCATCATTTTCATTTCATATATATTATTTTATGTAATAGATGAAAGATTTTTCACATTCTTGTAGACCATCTGCACTGTAACTTCTATCAGTATTTCATTCTTTTTAATGGCTGAATAATAGTTCATTGAGTGAACAGACCACATTTTGTTGCTCCATTCACCAGTTGTTGGACATTTGGGTAGTTCACTGGGGGAATGGAGAGTTACTGCTTAATGTGTACATTTCACTTTTTAAAATTTTATTGTGGTAACAAACATATAATATGGACTTTGCTATTTTAACCATTTTTAAGTGTATGATTCCATGGCATTAATTACATTTACAATATTGTACTGTCATTTCCATCATCTATTACCAAAACTTTTTCGTGACTCAAACAGAAACTCTGTATTTATTAAGCAAATACCCTACATTTCCTCCACCTTTGTCCTGGCCCCTGGTAAACTCTAATCTACTTTCTTTTTCTGAAAATTTGCTTATTATGGATATTTTATTATGGATATTTCATATAAGTGGGATTGTATAACATTTGTCCTTCCTTTTCTGGTTTATTTCATTTGGCATAATGCATCAAGTTTCATCCATTTTGCAGCATGTTCTTTTTTGCAGGCTTTTTTGCAGCAATGTAACATTCCATTGTATTTGATACTACATTTTTGAAATCCATTCATTTGTTGATAGACACTTGGGTTGTTTTCACCTTTTCTTTTGGCTAGAGTGAATAATGCCATAATGAACATTGATGTACAAGTATATGGCAGAGTCCCTGCTTTCAATTATTTTGGATAGTTTCCTAGAAGTGGAATTGCCAGATCATATGTTAGTTTGATGTTTAATTTTTTGAGGAACTGAAAAATTGGTTTCCCAAGCAGTTGCACCACTTTATGTTTCCATCAAGAATGTACATCCTTCCAAGTCTTTATTACTTTGTTTTTTAAAAAATTAATAGCCATACTTGTGGTTGTGAAGTGGTATCTCATTGTGCTGTCTTTCTGATTAGAAAAATAATGAAGTATATTTCAAACAATTTAGAACCTACAGAAATTTATATTTAAAAATTACCCATAGTCTCTATTCCTAGAGATTCCCATTGCTAATATATCATTTTTACTAGACAAGCTGTGGGTTTACAGAACAATAATACATGAGTACAAGATTCTATATTTCACTCTAATATTAACACCGTGCATTGGTGTGGATGTGGAACTACTGTTACAATTGATGATAATACATTTTTATCATTGTACTATTAAATTTAATCCATGGTTTAACTTAGGGTTCAGTTTCACTATCACTGTGGTTGATTTGCATTTTCCAGATGATTAATATGTTGTTCATCTTCCCATGTGATTTTTGGGCATCTGTATATCTTCTTTGGAGAAACGTCTATTCAAACCCTTTGCCCGTTTTTTTTAGAGAAATTGTGGATTTACAGAGCAACCAGGAATAAAATACAGGATTGCTATTCACCACCCCAGCATTGGTTTGGAATATTTGCTACAATTGTTGCTGGCACATATTTGCTACTGTACTATTTGTTAAAGTTCAAAGTTTAACTTAGGGTTCACAATTGTATTGTAGTTCCATGGATTCTTTTAAAATATTTTATTCTATTAGAATACATACAATTGGACATTTCCAATTTTAATCATATTAAGGTATATATTTCAGTTCTGTTAATTGGCTTCACAATGTTCTGCTACCCTCACCACAATTCATTACTGAAACATTTCCATCATTCCAAATAGGAACCCTGTACACTTTAAGCCTCAACTTCGCATTCCCTAACCCCACAATGTCCCACAGTAATCCAAATTCTAGATTCTGACTCTATTGGTTTGTTTATTCTACTTGTTTCGAATCAGTGAGATCATACAGTATTTGTCCTTTTGAGCCTTAGAGCACTCAAAATGATGTCTTCAAGACTTATCCATGTTGTGACATGTATCAGGAAATCATTCCTTTTTGCAGCTGGGTAATATTCCATTGTATTAATATACCACATTTTGTTTACCCATTCATGGTTGGACTACTGGGTTGCTTGCATCCTTTGGCAATGTGAATAATACTTCTATGAACACTGACGTTCAAATATTTGAGTACCTACTTTCAATTCTTCCGGATATCTATCTAGTAGCAGGATTGCCAAGTCATATAGTAAAATATACTTAGCTTCCTGAGAAATCTCCCATTGTCTTCCACATTGACTGCACCATTTTACTTTCCCACCAGGAATGAATAAGTGTTCCTAATTCTCCACATCCTCTCCCATGGTTGTTATTTTCCCTCTTATATATTAACAGTCTTTGCCCATATTTACATTGGGTTGTTTGCTTTTTATTAATGACCAGTAAAAATGCCTCTAGGATTTGTCTTCCTGCATCTGTCCTTTGGAGACTCTATCTTGAGTTCATCCCCACCCAAGAGGGGCTCACATGGGAGCAGCCTCAGATGATTCCTGTGAGGGTGGCCCCCCAGGAGAACCCCCACATCCCAGAACCTCATCCTTTGCAAATCTTCTTCCACAGATTACTGACGTTCAAAGCGTTTGCCCAGCTCTTCATCTTGGGCTGCTCTTGGGTGTTGGGCATTTTCCAGATTGGAGCCATGGCCAGTTTCATGGCCCATCTGTTCACCATCATCAACAGCCTGCAGGGCGCCTTCATCTTCCTCATTCATTGCCTGTTCAACTGCCAGGTGTGTGGTCCACCCTCCGACCTCCCCATACCCTCTTCCATGGGACATTCTGTTCAGGGCTCACTTCCTGAATCTGGTTGTGATTTGTCTCAGTGTAACATGTCTCCACCTCCAGGTGGAGGGTTAAGAGTGGGGGGCCTGGGAGCCAGACTGCCTGGGGTTAAATCCTTTCTGTGCCCCTTAATTGCTGTGAAACCTCGTGTAAGTTATTCAACCAGACACTCAAAGAGATATAAAGTAATGAATGCACATGAACATTTTATTTTACTTGTTAATCAATGAGAGGAACAAGGCAGATGCTGTATCTTGTTTGGAAAACCAAACAGTAATTTCTACAACTGTTCTGCAGTCTGTGCTTAAAAATGGTAAATTTCTCTATTAAAAAAATGTTTAAAGGCAGATTTGTTTGCATGGCATATGGTATATTTCCACCGAGGCTATTAAGATATAAGACAGTCTGGAATAATAGAGTTTTCCTACAGTCAGGCCATTGATGCTGAGCTTTGGTTTAGAATTTTAAGTAGAACATTCCACTTGTTCCTTGATGGGAAAATCCAGCAGGAACACTGGTGTCCTGAGGCCCAGTTTAGTAATCCTGGGGCTCAGGTCCCAGGGAGGGGATGACAGTGGACAAGTTAATCTTTGGCTTTCTACAAGTGCATGAAAAGACAAATTTGTATCTTCCTGACAGTGTGGAACTTCCTTTTACTAAAGAGAAATAAATCTATATATTTAAAAAAAAGATAATCTAAGTACATATCTATGTGTTAACTATCTGTATATATCTTTTGATCCATCTCATCTATGTATCATATCTTATCTTTTAATCTATCTATCATCTCTCCATCTCTATCTATCCCAGTCATCTCTCTATGTATCTCTCTAATCTTCTATCTATTTATGGCTATCTTTGGGTATGTATCTATCTATAGATATAATATACATTTATATAGGTAATATAAAGATTTTAATACATTTTTATTTTTAGTTATTGCTGTGATTTAGATGTAAATCTATTTTTATATAGATTTATACATGGAATATATATATATATACACACACACACATAGTTATACATGGGATATATATGAAATTTTGACTGAATGAGCAATGGGAAGCAAAACTGTTGTTTTCCATGGAATTATTTTGCATTGCTCTCAGTTATCAACAACTAACAAGTTGTAAAATAGCTCCCATAGATCAGAATCATTTAACCTGGAGAGATATTTCCTAGACAATGTATAGTTTTCCACAGGCACAAATTTTTTCTACACAAGTGATCTCATCCAATTGCATGTTTAAAATTGCTACCTATTAGAAATGGTCCCCAAATTTAGAATCTGTAGCCCCAACTCCTCTCCTGAATTCTAGACTCATAAACAATTACAAAGGCTTTTTGAGAAACTTCTCAAGAGATTTTCCTTTCACCTAATTGACCAGAATGATATCATTTGGCCCCTTATGATTTTAGAAGAATGTGAGAAAACATGTATTTGTCTTTCTAGCTTCTAGTGTGGGAAATATCACTGGTGAAGGGGTTAAGAATGGCTTTGGGTTTGACAATAGTGCCTGCCACAGCAGGGATAACCACTGTTAATATTTTAATATTTATCTTTCTAGACTTTTTTTGTTATATTTATCTCCCTTTACCTTTAAAAGACACAGTCTGCTGGATATGACTCATGGAATCATGTTTTTACAAATGCTGAGACTGACTGAGGAAACTCTCTTGTCTCCTAAACAGGGTTAAACTCCATTCTTACTTTCAAATATGTGATGGATCAACATGTGTGGAAATCAGATACCAGCTTCAATCTACCCTTAAATCTTCTCTTCAGTGTTCTGGGCAATCAGAGCATGGATGGGAGGGGCTCTCTTCCCAGGGTTTCTTGCACTGGAGAGAAATAATGGCTTCTGCCCCAGTTTACTGTATTACCATCCAAGTCCTGCAACTCTGTATTTCCAGAGGTTTTAGGAAATAACAGATACCAGTTCAATGGCACAAGCAAGATCATCTGGCTACCAGTTTACTTTCTCCTAAGACTGTTAGTGCATGACTCTGAGAGTTTCTCTCTAGCACCCATTGTGGTTCCTAATACAGACTAGCACTTAGTAGATAATTTTTCCTTCTTATGATAAGTACTCCTCTTGTTTTACATAAATGGTCAATGATCTCTCATGAGAACTCCAAGGAGACAATAAAACATATATGCATTTATGCTACTTTGGCACAAACACTTAAATTAATTATGTTGGAAGGAGGAGCCTTTGATGGAGCAGAATTCTAGCATTTCATGGAAGGTTGAGGCACTGGATGACAAGTGATTTGGTTCCCTAGGGATTTTCAGGTCACCAACATCTTCTTTTCCTGCAAGAACTTTTCTATGACTTGCTAGTATTCACTCTCTTCACAAATTTAGCAACATTCTTCTTTACTCTTCATCCCCCCAAAAATCTTGAGTCACATGGGCAGAAGGAGGAGACAAACAATTAAAATGTGGACATCTTCACTTCCACAGACACTGTGAAATCCTCATCACTCAATGTGTAGACAATGGACTAGCCTCATCTCTGGATCAGAAACAGTATTTGAGAGATCTCAAAGGCATTTGTGGATATGTGAATGTTTGAGAAGCACTGCATTCAAAGACATTTCTGTTGAACCTTGCATATAGCAGGGCTTGGCTTTAAAACCAGAAAGGAAAACATCTTCCTCTTGACCTTGACACTTGCACCTGCCATTCCTTCTTCCTAGGGCACCCTTCCTCAAAATTTGACTAATTTATACCTTTTCATTGAGTCAGCTTAGTCATCACTTCCAGCAGCAAGCCTTCCTTGAATACTACTTGCCATTTCCTCCTGAATATTATATCTCTTTATAATCCATATTCAGTCCTTTGTGTCTCACTTTTCTGTGATTTTAATTCATGAATCCCAACTTTGAGAAAATTATCCATTTTATATGTTACATGAACCCTCTTTCTCCATCTGTGTATGCTATAAATAAATATGGTTTTATCAACAGCAATGTCTTGATTTATGTACCCAGATTTCTTACAGAAAAATTGCCACTCAGCCTCACTGAAGGAGTGCCTAATATCTGAGTATGAATGTTTTTCTTTCATGTTCTTTACTTTGAGCTTGTCTTTGTTTGCCAGGGCTGCTAAGACAAATACCACAAAATACTGGCTTAAACAATAGTAATTTATTATCTCCTGGTTTTGGAGGTTAGACGTCCAAAATCAAGGTCTCAGCAGGCCAAGCTTCCTGCAGAGTCTGTAGTGTGCTGGTGCTGGCTGTCACAATCCTTGGGGTTCCTTGGCTGTATCTCAGCCTCTGTCACATGGTGCTCTGTCTCCTTGGTCTCCTCCTGGGGCCTTCTCTGACTGATTGCATCTGCAGCATCCTCATACATACATACATACAAAAAAGTGATTCTTATATACTAACATATATACAAAGTAACATTTTCCCTTAAACCACATGTACACGCATATTTAGTGCTGTTGATTATATTTGCTTTTATGTGTATGGATTTGCCTATTCTGGACATTTCATATAAAAGGAATCATACACCATGTGACCTTGGTGTGTAGCTTCTTTCATCCAGCACAGTGAACATTAGATTAGTCCACATGGTAGCATGTATCAGGACTTCATTCCTTTTTGTGGATGCATGACATTGCATTGGATGGATGGACCATATTTTGCTCATCTGTTTGTAACTTGGTAGGCATAAGGGAAGTTTCCACTTCTTGGCTATTGTGAGAAATGCTGCTATAACATTTATGCACAAGTTTTGTTTGAAAACCTCTTTTCACTTCTTTTGGGCTTGTATCTAAAGTGTTTATAGTTGGTCATGGATGGCCCCTATCCCATTTGCTTATTTGGAGTGATGCATCCCCAGAAGATCATGTTTTAATCTTTATCCATTCCTATGGGTGTGAACCCATTGTAAGTAGGACATTTTGATGAAGTTACTTCAGTTAAGATGTGGCAAAACTCAATCAAGATGGGTCTTAATCTTATTACTGAAGTCATTTATAAATGGAATTAAATTCAGACAAAGAGAAATCCACAGGAATTAAAAGCTGAAGGTCATAGGAACCTGGAAGAGAAAGCAGAGGCCATGTGTATTGCCATGTGACAGAGAAGCCAAGCTCCAAGGATCAACGGCAGCCAGACCCAGAATGCTAGTCTTCAGG
Organism: Choloepus didactylus; assembly: GCF_015220235.1. Taxonomy (NCBI): domain Eukaryota; kingdom Metazoa; phylum Chordata; class Mammalia; order Pilosa; family Megalonychidae; genus Choloepus; species Choloepus didactylus. Next base: position 6,481,733 of record NW_023637606.1, read on the forward strand.
ATGAAAGCATTGCCTCAATGACTACTTGATTTGGACTTCTCCTAACCTCAAAACCGTGAGCTGATAAATTCCCATTGTTTAAGCCGACTATTGCATTGTATTTACTTTAGCGGCCATGATATTTAGACAATTGAGTATTTGGACTTGATCTAAGTGATCTAATGATCGAATTGATCCATAGATGCTTTATTTATGATCTTTTCTTATTTTTCGACAGTTTTATCCACACACCATACAAACCATCCTAAGTGGAATCAATGACTCTTGGTATAATCACACAGTTACGCATTCATCACCACAGTCAATTTTAGAGCATTCTCAGTATCCATTACCAAAATTTTTCATCGTACCAAACAGAAACCCACTAAACAGGAGCTATAACTCCCTATTCCCTATACTACCCTGTACCCTAGTAACCTATATACTAGATTCTGCTTCTATGAGTTTTCACATTCTAATTATTTCATATACATGACATCATTGAATATTTGTCCTTTTGTAGTGTGTCATCTATATGGTGATGTAAGATGTATAAGTTAGGGTTCTCTAGGGAAACAGAATCAATGAGAGGTGTCTCTATAAATTTGTAAAAGTGACTCATGCAACTGTGGGTAGGCACAAGTCAAATTCTGTAGAGCAGTCAGCAAACTGTCAACTCCAAGGAAGATGTCCAATGAACTCCTCAGGAAATGAACCAGCAACTTCGACGAACTCCTCAGGAAATGAACTGGGATCTTCGATGAACGTGTTCGATGAACTCCTCAGGAAATGAACTGGCAACTTTGAAGAACTCCTCAGGAAACGCTTCACTGGTCAGCCAAAAAAGAAGTGAAGGTCCTCTATCTGTCTCGCTTATAAGCCTTCAATTGATTAATTGGATTAAATCCAGCCAATTGCATTCTCTCATTGTGGAAGACACGCCCTTTGGTGAGTCATCAGTCACAGCTGCAGTCAACTGACTCATGAGTTAATAAACCAGCCTGTTGGTTTATTAACCAGCCACAAATGTCCTCACAGCAATTGTTAGGCCAGTGTTTGCTTGACCAGACAGCTGGGTACTATGACTTAGCCAAGTTGACACATGAACCTAACCATCACAGTCCACCCCTTGTCAACTTGGCAGTTATACACATCACCTAAAACCATACCTTATCTCTAAGTAGATAACAATAACAGACATATATTTCGCCTATCAATACTCCCCTGTGCAGCATACAACTGGAAATGCACTAAATCTCTCCAGAATAGGGTGCAAGTCCTTGGGTGACATTAGCTCTTAAAATTGACTTCCTTTAGCTTAAATACAGCAAAATGAACAGTACAGGTTATGCCATATGATAAGGGGATAAAACAGAGAAGAAAGCAAAGATATTTGCTTTACAGACAAATACAAACATAATCATAACAAAACAAGGAGGAACTGTTCATGCCATCATAGTCCTCATTTCTGTAACTGGTCATGTGGCCGTAGTTCATATTTATCATTACCTTCTTCCACTACCCGTTCCATGTTCCCTTTACCCTCAGCAAGCACTTCAGCTGGCTGTGGTTCTTTGCCTGGTGGGATGACCCAAACCTTCATTCCTGAAGTTTCTTGGCCATTGGTAGTCCTGTCTGAATTGGGTTGTTGCAGTTTTCCATTGACTTGAATCACGGGGCATGGTAGTACTAAGAGACACCCTAGGGGATCTCCTGTATTCCAGGAAAACTCTTCTTTACTTCCATTGTGTAATTGCAGTGCTATTTCCCCTTGATAGTCAGTATCAATCACCCCAGCCAGTACAGTAATCCCCTTCCTTGCCTGTTGATTCAGAGGCATAAGAAGACCAAAGTGGCCAGGTGGCAGTCTTAACTTCCAGTTCAATGGGATTATTGTTGTGTTTCCTGGTGGAAGCACCCCTCCTTTTGGAACCAAGACCTGTAGGCCAGCAGAGCTTAAGCTTGCAGGGACAGGAAGCAACAATTTACCTATTGGATCACTAGGAGTGATAGTGAGTGGTGCCACTCCTGTTTCCACCCCTTGATTCCTGGACCCATGAATCCTGGTTATGGGAGAAACAGCACCATAGAGTGGATGCTGATTCAGAGCATACACAGCCTCCTGGAGAACACTGTCCCAACCCTGAAAGGTATTGCCACCTAGGTGGCACCATAATTGAGTCTTCAACAGGCCATTCCACCATTCTATCAACCAAGCTGCCTCTGGATGATGGGGAACATGGTAAGACCACAGAATTCCATGAGCATGTGCCCATTCCCTGACTTCATTTGCTGTGAAGTGGGTTCCCTGGTCTGAAGCAATGCTGGGTGAAATACCATGATGGTGGATAAGGCATTCTGTAAGTCCATGGATGGTAGTTTGGAAGAAGCATGTCATGCAGGGAAGGCAAACCCATATCTGGAGTATGTGTCTATTCCAGTAAGAACAAATCGCTGCCCCTTCCATGATGGAAGTGACCCAATGTAATCAACCTGCCACCAGGTAGCAGGCTGATCACCTCAGGGAATGGTGCCATATCGGGTACTGAGTGTGGGTCTCTGCTGCTGGCAGATTGGACACTCAGCAGTGGCTGTGGGCAGGTCAGCCTTGGTGAGTGGAAGTCCATGTTGCTGAGCCCATGCATAACCTCCATCCCTACCGCCATGACCACTTTGTTCATGAGCCCATTGGGCAATGACAGGAATTGCTGGGGAAAGAGGTCGATTGGTATCCACCAAATGGGTCATTTTATCCACTTAGTTGTTAAAATCTTCTTCTGCTGAAGTCACCCTCTGGTGAGCAGTTACACGGGACACAAATATCTTCATATTGTTTGCCCACTCAGAAAGGTCTATCCACATACCTCTTCCCCTGACTTCTTTGTCACCAATCTTCCAATCATGTTCCTTCCAAGTCCCTGACCATCCAGCCAAACCATTAGCAACAGCTCAGGAATCAGTATACAAACACACTTCTGGCCAGTTCTCCTTCCAAGCAAAGTGAACAACCAGGTGCACTGCTCGAAGTTCTGCCCACTGGGAAGATTTCCCTTCACCACTGTCCTTCAGGGACATCCCAGAATGGGGCTGCAGTGCTGCAGCTGTCCACTTTTGGGTGGTGCCTGCATATTGTGCAGAACCATCTGTAAAGCAGGCCCGAGTTTTCTCTTCCTCAGTCAACTGACTATAAGGAACTCCCCAAGATGCCATAGCTGTGTGCTGGGAAAGAGAAGGTAAGGTGGAAGAAGTAGGGGCCATGGGCATTTGGGCCACTTCCTCATGTAACTTACTTGTACCTTCAGGACCTGCTCGAGCTCTGTCTCATATATACCATTTCCATTTTATGATGGAGTGCTGCTGTGCACGCCCAACTTTATGGCTTGGTGGGTCAGACAATACCCAGCTCATGATAGGTAACTCAGGTCTCATGGTAACTTGGAGGCCCATGGTTAAGTGTTCTGTCTCTACTAAGGCCCAGTAGCAGGCCAATAGCTGTTTCTCAAATGGATAGTAGTTATCTGCAGAAGATGGTAAAGCTTTACTCCAAAATCCTAAGGGCCTGCATTTTGTTTCTGCTGTAAGAGCCTGCCAAAGGCTCCAAATAGCATCTCTATTTGCCACTGACACTTCCACACCATTGGGTCAGCAGGATCATATGGTCCAAGTGGCAGAGCAGCTTGCACAGCAGCCTGAACCTGTCACACAGCCTCATCTTGTTCCGCTCCCCACTCAAAACTAGAAGCTTTTCTGGTCACTCAGTAAATGGGCTGGAGTAGCACACCTAAATGAGGAATATGTTGTCTCCAAAATCCAAAGAGGCCAACTAAGCATTGTGCCTCTTTTTTGGTCGTAGGAGGGGCCAGATGCAACAGCTTATCCTTCACCTTAGAAGGAATATCTTGACAGGCCCCACACCACTGGACACCTAGAAATTTTACTGAGGTGGAAGGCCCCTGTATTTCTGTTGGATTTATCTCCCATTCTCTGCCACGCAAATACCTCACCAACAAATCTAGAGTAGTTGCTACTTCTTGCTCACTAGGTCCAATCAACATATCATCAATATAATGGACCAGTGTGATGTCTTGTGGGAGGGAGAAACGATCAAGATCCCTGTGGACAACATTATGACATAGGGCTGGAGAGTTGATATAACCCTGAAGTAGCACAGTGAATGTAAGTAGCCAGCTGAATGCAAACTGTTTCTGGTGGTCCTTACTGGCAGCAATTGAGAAAAAGGCATTTGCCAGATCAATAGCTGCACACCAGGTACCAGGGGATGTGCTGACTTGCTCAAGCAATGAGACCACATCTGGAACAGCAGCTGCAGTTGGAGTCACCACCTGGTTAAGCTTATGATAATCCACTGTCATCCTCTAAGACCCATCTGTTTTCCACACAGGCCAAATAGGAGAACTGAATGGGGATGTGGTGGGAATCACCACCCCTGCATCCTTCAAGTCCTTAAGAGTGGCATTAATCTCTGCAATCCCTCCAGGAATCCAGTATTGCTTTTGGTTCACTATTTTGCTAGGCAGGGGCCGTTCTAGTGGCTTCCACTTGGCCTTTCCCACCATAATAGCCCTCACTCCAGGAGTCAGGGAACCAATGTGAGGATTCTACCAGTTGCTGAGTATGTCTATTCCAATTATGCATTCCGTCACTGGGGAAATAATGACAGAACGGATCCGGGGACCCACTGGACCCACTGTGAGATGGACCTGAGCTAAAACTCCATCAATCACCTGACCTCCATAAGCCCCAACTCTGACTGGTGGACCAGAGTGATGTTTTGGGTCTCCGGGAATTAATGTCACTTCTGAACCAGTGTCTAATAATCCACAAAATATCTGATCATTTCCTTTTCCCCAATGCACAGTTACCCTGGTAAAAGGCTATAGTTCCCCCTGGGGAAGGCTGGAAGATTAACAGTATAAATTTTTGGCAGTGTAACAGGGTCCTTCCCCAAGGGTACCCGGCCTTCTCTTCATTCAAGGGGCTCTGGATCTGTAAACTGCCTCAAATCTGGGAATTGATTAAGGGGCCATGACTCTCTGTTTTTGTAATTCAAGGGATACTTTTGTTCATGTGACCTAGAATTCTTCTGCCTATATAGTTCAAACAAGAATTTAGTCAATTGCCCATCTATTTTACTACTTGGTACTCCATGATCCACTAGCCAATGCCATGAGTCTCTGCGAGTCACATTATTTTGATTGCTGCTTTGAGACTGTTTTCCATTATGGTAGCCACGTCCACCTTGTCTGTGGTGATTAACTGCAGCCACTTGGCTTCTGCCGACTCAGGATCTGATTATCCCCATTGTTTTTAAGGATTCCAGCTCAGTGACAGCAGTTCCTACAGTAATATCTGACCTACAGAGAAGGGTGACTACAGAGCTCTTCAGGGATGATGGAGCTAGTCTCACAAATTTATTCCTCCAAGTCCTGGTAAAAGGTGTGTCCTCTGGACATTCCAGGGGTGTGTGAGCAGGTCTTCCATGATAAATTCACTCTAACATCCCAATCTCTATAAGCCTTTGAATCCCCTCCTCCACATTGTACCAGAGCAGTTCTGGCATTTCAACCTCTGGTAATGCTGGCCACCTTTTGATCCATGTTTCAGCCAACCACCCAAACAAATTGTTAACACCCTTTCTAACCCCTCGAGTTACAACACTGAATGCAGAATCTCTGCTTAGTGGACCCGTATCAGTAAATTCAACCTGATCCAACCTTATATTCCTTCCACCATTATCCCACACCCTTAATATCCATTCCCACACATATTCCCCTGGTTTCTGTCTGTATAAGTTGGAAAACTCATATAGTTCCTTTGGAGTATAGCGTACCTCTTCATGGGTCACACTTAGTATCTCACCCTTTGGGGCCTGTTGGGACTTTAGCCTAGTTATAGGTCTTGAGGCAAAGATTGGTGGTGGGGTAGGTCATGAAACGAGTTAGAATTATCCCTCAAGCCATTTACCTCAGGACATTGTGTTGCATTTTCATCTCTTAAAACAGGATTAATCTCTCCATACAGAGGAGTGAGGGCTGCTTCCTCAGGGGAGGTGATTACAGGATTAGCAGGCACTGAAGGGTTAATCTCCTTAGGTGGGGGTTGGGTGGCAGGCTCCTTAGGGCAGACTGGAGGTGGGGAAGCTGTTTCCCCAGGACAGCCCTCTACAGGTAAATCTAACAATGACCCAGCAGAATCCAGGGTTCCAATGTCCTCACTGCCATTATTTTCAATCCATATGTCCCCATCCCAAGTTTCTGGATCCCATTCTTTTCCAATCAATGCCTTTACTTTAACAGCAGATACCCTGAGAGGTTGAGATTTTAGTTTACGTTGTAAATCTGCTACTCACACAATGAGAGTCTGCATCTGGTTTTCAGAAACTTCCAGTCTGTGGGCACAGGAAATAAGATTTTCTTTCAGGGAACACATAGAAACCTTTACATCTGTCACATGGCATTTAAGTTTTGAATTTGAAGCCTTTAGCTCATCCCTTTCTCTTACAACTTTATCCAAAGTATCTAAGAGCAGCCAGCCAACATCAATATACCTCTTAATTCTGCAAAACTCTGTGAAGGTGTCAAAAACACTGTCACCCAGAGTCTTGCTTCATACTAGAGTATGATTAGGAGAATCAAATGGTGCTATTTTGCATATCTGCTTTGCCAACTCATCCAATGGACTGTCAGTGCCCTCTTGATTATTGGAAATAGAGTCATTAGTGCCTATGAATCTAATCAGAGTAGAAAACAAATTGTAGAAGCCCATTTTAAGATTCTGTTTCTCAAGAACTACTCCCAGTACCAAGTTGTATTAGTTAGGGTTCTCTAGGGAAACAGAATCAACGAGAGGTGTCTCTGACTATCAAATTTGTAAGTGACTCACACAACTGTGGGTTTGCACAAGTCCAAATTCTGTAGAGCAGTCAGCAAACTGTCAACTCCAAGGAAGATGTCCGATGAACTCCTCAGGAAATGAACCAGCAACTTCGACGAACTCCTCAGGAAATGAACTGGGATCTTCAATGAATATGTTCAATGAACTCCTCAGGACATGAACTGGCAACTTTGACAAACTCCTCAGGAAACGCTTCACTGGGCAGCCGAAAAAGAAGAGAAGGTCCTCTATCTGTCTCGCTTATAAGTCTTCAACTGATTAATTGGAGTAAATCCTGCCAATTGCATTCTCTCATTGTGGAAGACATGCCCTTTGGTGAGTCATCAGTCACAGCTGCAGTCAATTGACTGATGATTTAATAAACCAGCCTGTTGGTTTATTAACCAGCCATAAATGTCTTCACAGCAATTGTTAGGCCAGTGTTTGCTTGACCAGACAGCTGGGAACTTTCACTTGGCCAAGTTGACACATGAACCTAACCATCACATAAGACATGCCCTGAAAAATCCTCCCTAGAGATTCAGTGAATAAATGGACAAATCCCACGTGCTTAGAACTCTGAAAGATTTTAGAGACTGGTTAAGGACTCTGCAAATGCTGAATTGAAGAAAATGGAAAATAGTATGTAGAAACTTCTTTCCCAGGTATGCCAGTCCACTTTCCTCCCCTTCACTCTGACCTATACATCTTGGGTGTTGCTCAGAGACAGTGTACTGGATCTCTGCAACATCACTGCAGTGACTCAGAGCAGCGATTTAGAAGCCTGAAGTAACTTCCAGGCACAGGGACCCAAGTCCACAGAGACACAGGGTGGAACACAAGCCACTGAGGAGTACTGCATAAAAAGGGCCCTCAGGGAGGAGAAGAGAGACAGAAACCGTGATTGTACTATGGCTGGCTAGTGCATTCATTCACCCAATCTAGGATTCCCTTGGGTGGACCACCTAAATGCAAATGGAGTTTTCAGGAGTGACACACCTTTATGGATTGACCTCATCTGGCTCCTCCAGGTGGGATATCCTAATGGAGAGAAACCAGAGGCAGAAAAGCATCACAGAGATAAAATGGGGGGTTAAAACCAACTGCTGTCAGGCGGCTCACAAAACTAAAATTTTAACAAATCACAGAATCTTGGGAGAAAATTCTGCATGACAACAATGAGCACAGATCAAAATTCCTGTAGAAGATACAGATGAAAGGAAGCTTTCTCCTGGAGGTGGAACAATTAGAGGAAAGATGCAGTATTAAAAGTGGTACCACATATCCAGGACATGAATCAGATGAAGAGGAGCTGAAAAAGTGTGATCAGTTAAACATGGGCTATTCTAAAGTTCTACAATAAGTTGGATTAATCATCAAAGAAGAGCCATAACACAAAGCCAATCAACAATAAAACCCTAGACAAGAGGGAAAAACTGATATGCAGAGTTAACTCATCAAGATAATCAGATGCCTAGGTGTCAGTACAAAATTATAAGCCATACTAAGAACAGGAAAATATGGCTCAGTCAAATGAACAAATTAAAACTTTAGAGGAGACTCATAAGTTGGAACCATCAAAGAAGTTCAAACAAATCTCCGAATCAATTCAAGGAGATGAAGGAAAATATTCATAAAGAAAAATATACACTAAAAACTTAAATTGTAAATGCTGGGGAAAATGTCATCAACATGTCATAAGACATCTACCGAAAACCTCTATCCAGACGTTCAGTGATGAAAAGTTAAAAATCTCACTTTTTCAGAAATCTGGAGGAAAGTAAAGACTGAAGAAGAATCTCACATCTGCAGAAATGAAGACAGATAAAAATATCAGGTACGAAACCTTTTATTCTGGATGAGGTAGCCCTCTTCATGCCCCCTCACTTGCTCACAACACAGCTCAGGACTTCCCCAGAGGCACTGGCCAGTATTCCTCTCATCTTCCATGGGGGACACAGTATATAAAATCTGAGATCAGTGAGACAGATCCTCACATATATCCAGACACAGAGACCCAAGTTCACAAAGATCCAGGGTAGGACACAAGATGTGGAGGAGTGCAGAGTAAAATAGGGCACCAAGGAGGAGCTTCCAAAATGGATTAGAGAGGGAATGGGAAAACCTACTTCTTTCCTATAAACAGCAATTAATCAGGCAAAAACTGGCCAAATCAACCACTTGTGGACCTTAGGGAGAGAGGAGGATATGCCAATGTCCACATGAGCATAGGATGAAAAATCTAAGAAAACAGGGTCAGACTCTAACTCCAGCTGAGGTACTGGTGCCCACCCCCTACCCTCAAAGAAGCAGCAGTGGGCAGCCCAATACTTGCCTGATGTATGGAGGCAGATTGAGATGGATTCAGGAGGCCCTCCAGCCTAAGTAAAGAAAGGGGCACAGCCCCACCCTGAGCTAGATATTGGTCAGTGAAGTGAGAAAATGGGAACTCTGCAAGTTCAGCCCCACCCAATGAGATGCTGCTAGGCCCAAAGAGTGCAACTTGCTGGGGCAAAAATGCAGAGCTTCTCAAACCTCTCTAGACCCTATTGCAGGCCCACTGGAACTGGTATACACTCCCTACATGGGTTCCCAGCCCTGTTTTGGCTGGGAATTGCTGACAATCCAACAGTCAAAGCAGTGTGCTAATATTAACTGCAACAACAATTACACCCCAGACAAGAGAGAAAAACTGACCTTTGGAATAGACCCATCTAAATAATCAGATGACCAGATATCAGCAAACAATCACAAGTTATACTAAAACACAAGAAAGGATGAGCCAGTCGAAAGATCAATTTAAAACAGTTGCAAGATGACACAGAATTTAGAACAACTAATCAAAGTTGTTCAAACAAATCTCCTAAATCCATTCAAGGAGTTGAAGTAAAATATGTATAAAGAGATAAAGAATAGTAAGAAGACATTAGGTAAGCATAAGGAAGAATTTGAGATTATCCTGAAAAATAAAATTCCACAACAGCAGATTTGAAGAGACAGAAGAATGAGAAACCTAGAGGACAGACAACTGATTTTTGAACACACAAAAGAACAATGGAGAAAAATGGAAAAATTTGAGCAGAGAATGAGGGAAATGACTGACAACATGAAAAGCAAAAACACATGCACCATGTGTCAAAGAATACGAAGAGGCAGCAAAAGGCCTAGGAAGAATACTTGAGGAAATATTGGCCGAATATTTGCCAACCCTTATAAAAGCTTTGCAAACCCTTATAAAAGATATGCAAATCTAAGAAGCCCAACATACACCAAACTGAATAAATCCAAAATAGAATCACTCCAAGAAACAACAGATTCAAATTTTCAAATACCAATGAGAAAGAGAAAATTCTGAAAACAGCAAGATAAAAGTGATTCATCACATACAAGGTAAGCTAAAAAAGGCTAAGTGATATTTCTACTCAGACACTATGGATGCTAGAAAGCAGTCATATGATATACTTAAGATAAATGAAAGAGAAGAAATTCCAGGCAAGACTTCTCTATCCAGCAAAGCTGTCCTTCAAAGATAAGAGTGATTTTAAAATATTCACAGATAAAGAGAAGCTAAGAGAGTCTTTTAAGAAGAGATCTTCTCTGAAGGAACTGTTAAAGGGAGTTCTGCCAGCTGAATAGAAAAGGCAAGCGAGAGAGACTTGGAGGAGGGTACAGAAATGAACAGTATTAATAAGTGTAACTAAAAAGATAAAAAAGAGAAAAATATATAGATATGACAAATAAAAACCAAAGGATAAAATACTTGAAGTAAGTACTGCTTCCACAGGAAGAACACTGAGTTTTAATGGATTAAACTATCCAATCAAAATACACATACTGGCAGATTAGATAAGAAAGCATGCTCCATCTATATGCTTTTTACAAGAGACTCATTTGAGAGACAAATATACAAAGAAGTTGAAAGTGAAAGAATGGAAAAAGACACTCCACAAAAGCAGTAACCAAAAAATAGCTGGAGTAGAATCCTAAAATAAGACAAAATAGACATTA